>NC_139237.1:35798921-38198921 GCF_977018435.1 Lepisma saccharinum
TTTTTAAAGGTTTTTACAGACCTTTTATGTCACACAGAGGCATTTGCTTTGTTTGGTCACGAGAAAATTCAATGACGAACGTGTTCGAAACATACTCTCTGTCGATTTCCCTTCCTCCAAGTCCATTGCGATTTTTCAAAGCTCTAAACCAGTGGTATTCAACCTGGGGTACTCGTACCCCTGGGGGTACGCGAAGACTTTTTTAGGGGGTACGCACAATTTAAAATAATTATAAATAATGAAAACTGTTTCTGACAGAGATAACTTGAAAATGTAATAAAGGGAAGCAAAGAAAATAGACATTTCTTTGTCAACATTCTCCTCAAAGTAAATATAAAAAGGGATCGATTGAGGATTTCATGTTAACCCCCCCCCCCCCCCACCGACCACCAGTCTAAAGGATTCTAACTCTGATTTGAACCCTCAAATAATTTGGAAACATTGCATTGTACACAGAGAAAATTTGGTCGCGAAAAAAATAACTCCTGATTTACACGAAACGCTGAACATTGCTGTAAAAGTAGTCAACTTAATGAAGTCGCGTGCACTGAACTCCCGTATTTTGAAAAAAAATATGCGAAGAGATGGGATCCGCACACACACAACTGTTTATGCACACCGAGGTGCGGTGGTTATCGCGAGGACGCGTATTGACTCGCCTTTTTGAACTGAAAAATGAGGTAAAAATGTTTCCTTTCAAAATTAAAATCCGATCTGGTGACGTATTTTGAGAATGAGCAGTGGCTTTGCCAACTAGCTTACTGGACGGATATATTCAACAAATTTAACGATCTCAATCTTCAACTCCAAGGCTTCGACAAAAATATTTTTAAAGCCTGTGAGAAAGTGAAGGGATTTTATAAGAAAGTATTACTTTGGATTGATTGCGTTAATGAAAAAAAATATTGCAGTTTTTCCAACTGTGTTGGAATATTGTGGACAAAATGATGTTGGTATTGCTGGTGAACTTCTGGAAATAATCAAATTCCACCTAGAAAATCTCAGGTTACAGTTTTTGAAATACTTTCCAGAAATTGAGAAAGACGATAACACACAAAATTTGATTACAAATCCGTTTTCCACCACCGCCATCAATTCCTCTGATCTCCCTGTAAAATTAAAAGAAAGTCTGCTGGAAATGTCTACTGATAGATCACTTGAAACAAAATTCGAAAACGTGTCTATTTGCGAGTTTTGGTGTTACGCACGCAAAGAGTATATTGAACTTAATGACACTGCCATCACACGCCTTCTTCCCTTCCCCTCCACTTATTTGTGTGAGCAGGGTTTTTCTGTATTGAAAACATCAAAACGAAACACAGAAATCGCCTGAATCCAGAATCATCACTGATACTCGCACAAACGAAGATTTAGCCACGAATCCAGGAGCTGGTGTGCAGAAAACAAGCTCAGCCATCTCATTAACAGGTAAGAAATGTTAAAGTTTATAATATATTTTTGTTATACCCGTAATTTTCCTTTATTTATTTTATAATTCTCCTTTTTATAGTAAAACTGTATTATTTAATAGGTAATGATTTTCATAATTTATTTAGATGTAGTTATGTATAATCTGAATTAAAGATAACTGGGGGAAGTGGGGGGGGGGTACACGCTTGAGTGGAAAAGTTTCTTTAGGGGTACGCTCTAAACAAAGCAAAATTTCTGGTTACCTGTGCAATCCAAAGTGGTCTGATCTGTGTGGTCTTTCTCACTTTGCGGCATTCACTCCTTGCAAACTAACATTTCAGCATTGAAGTTTGCACCACTGACTATGTTTTTGTTGAAAGGTTATTTTCAGCACATAAGATGATCCTCACAGACAAAATGGCGGAGTTTAACTGTCGATAACATGATAAAACATTGTTGCCTAACTATACGGCGAAGAGTGGTTTTTAATATAAAATTTCCAATGTTAAGTTATGCCATCGCCGTATGGTTAGGCAACACATATAACGTTATGCAAGATAGTGCAGTGCGTATTTCAGGATATATGTGTCCCATTTTCATTGCCGGCGACTATACCTAATCAGCAGTATTCAGAAATTTTGAACTATTTTAAGTTGTTTTTAACCTACTTCAGGATTTCTCGAGCCTAACTTAAGATTTTTAGGACCTATTTCAGGATTTTTAGAACCTATTTTAGGTTTTTTCGAACCTATTTTAGGATTTTTAGAGCCTATTTTAGGTTTTTTCGAACCTATTTTAGGATTTTTCGAACCTATTTTAGGATTTTTAGAGCCTATTTTAGGTTTTTTCGAACCTATTTCAGGATTTTTCGAACCTATTTTAGGTTTTTTCGAACCTATTTTAGGATTTTTAGAGCCTATTTTAGGTTTTTTCGAACCTATTTCAGGATTTTTCGAACCTATTTTAGGATTTTTAGAGCCTATTTTAGGTTTTTTCGAACCTATTTTAGGTTTTTTCGAACCTATTTTAGGATTTTTAGAGCCTATTTTAGGTTTTTTCGAACCTATTTTAGGTTTTTTCGAACCTATTTTAGGATTTTTTAGAGCCTATTTTAGGTTTTTTCGAACCTATTTCAGGATTTTTCGAACCTATTTTAGGATTTTTAGAGCCTATTTTAGGAACCTAAAAGCACACTTTTTAGAACCTAAAAATCCGAGGTCTTGTTATGAGATAAGGGATTTTTTTCCTATAGATGTCCATCTGCGAGCAAGGGAGTTAATTTTGCATTTCGGAGGAGTCACATATGTCAAGTTACCCGGGCCCCTCTGGCCGAACCAGAACGCCCCTGCTTATTATCGAAGATGTCGTATGATATGCTATTGGGAACCAGATTTCTGTCTCGCAAATTAAATTATTTTATAAGCGACACTGCCTGTTGAATTTCTAAGGTTTATAAAATTTCAGAAGCAGAGAGAGAAAGAACATTGCGGGGCTGGTTCTACACCTCGCCACGAAATACGCACTGCACTATCTTGCATAACGTTATGTGTGTTGCCTAACCATACGGCGATGGCATAACTTAACATTGGAAATTTTATATTAAAAACCACTCTTCGCCGTATAGTTAGGCAACAATGTTTTATCATGTTATCGACAGTTAAACTCCGCCATTTTGTCTGTGAGGATCATCTTATGTGCTGAAAATAACCTTTCAACAAAAACATAGTCAGTGGTGCAAACTTCAATGCTGAAATGTTAGTTTGCAAGGAATGAATGCCGCAAAGCACGGAAGTGACGCGAAAGTGAGAAAGACCACACAGATCAGACCACTTTGGATTGCACAGGTAACCAGAAATTTTGCTTTGTTTAGAGCGTACCCCTAAAGAAACTTTTCCACTCAAGCGTGTACCCCCCCCCCCACTTCCCCCAGTTATCTTTAATTCAGATTATACATAACTACATCTAAAATAAATTATGAAAATCATTACCTATTAAATAATACAGTTTTACTATAAAAAGGAGAATTATAAAATAAATAAAGGAAAATTACGGGTATAACAAAAATATATTATAAACTTTAACATTTCTTACCTGTTAATGAGATGGCTGAGCTCGTTTTCTGCACACCAGCTCCTGGATTCGTGGCTAAATCTTCGTTTGTGCGAGTATCAGTGATGATTCTGGATTCAGGCGATTTCTGTGTTTCGTTTTGATGTTTTCAATACAGAAAAACCCTGCTCACACAAATAAGTGGAGGGGAAGGGAAGAAGGCGTGTGATGGCAGTGTCATTAAGTTCAATATACTCTTTGCGTGCGTAACACCAAAACTCGCAAATAGACACGTTTTCGAATTTTGTTTCAAGTGATCTATCAGTAGACATTTCCAGCAGACTTTCTTTTAATTTTACAGGGAGATCAGAGGAATTGATGGCGGTGGTGGAAAACGGATTTGTAATCAAATTTTGTGTGTTATCGTCTTTCTCAATTTCTGGAAAGTATTTCAAAAACTGTAACCTGAGATTTTCTAGGTGGAATTTGATTATTTCCAGAAGTTCACCAGCAATACCAACATCATTTTGTCCACAATATTCCAACACAGTTGGAAAAACTGCAATATTTTTTTCATTAACGCAATCAATCCAAAGTAATACTTTCTTATAAAATCCCTTCACTTTCTCACAGGCTTTAAAAATATTTTTGTCGAAGCCTTGGAGTTGAAGATTGAGATCGTTAAATTTGTTGAATATATCCGTCCAGTAAGCTAGTTGGCAAAGCCACTGCTCATTCTCAAAATACGTCACCAGATCGGATTTTAATTTTGAAAGGAAACATTTTTACCTCATTTTTCAGTTCAAAAAGGCGAGTCAATACGCGTCCTCGCGATAACCACCGCACCTCGGTGTGCATAAACAGTTGTGTGTGTGCGGATCCCATCTCTTCGCATATTTTTTTTCAAAATACGGGAGTTCAGTGCACGCGACTTCATTAAGTTGACTACTTTTACAGCAATGTTCAGCGTTTCGTGTAAATCAGGAGTTATTTTTTTCGCGACCAAATTTTCTCTGTGTACAATGCAATGTTTCCAAATTATTTGAGGGTTCAAATCAGAGTTAGAATCCTTTAGACTGGTGGTCGGTGGGGGGGGGGGGGGGTTAACATGAAATCCTCAATCGATCCCTTTTTATATTTACTTTGAGGAGAATGTTGACAAAGAAATGTCTATTTTCTTTGCTTCCCTTTATTACATTTTCAAGTTATCTCTGTCAGAAACAGTTTTCATTATTTATAATTATTTTAAATTGTGCGTACCCCCTAAAAAGTCTTCGCGTACCCCCAGGGGTACGAGTACCCCAGGTTGAATACCACTGGTTTAGAGCTTTGAAAAATCGCAATGGACTTGGAGGAAGGGAAATCGACAGAGAGTATGTTTCGAACACGTTCGTCATTGAATTTTCTCGTGACCAAACAAAGCAAATGCCTCTGTGTGACATAAAAGGTCTGTAAAAACCTTTAAAAATATATAAAAACCTAAAAAACCGGCTTCATTTAGGCACATAAACCTAAAATAGGTTCTAACAAGCAAAATAGGTTTTTAGGCACTATGAAACTTCATCAGTTGTTGCGTTTTTTAACGAAACGCTGACGTAACTTATTATTTCTTGCATACCTGTAAAGAAAAAAATAGGTTAAAAACCTAAAATTCGAAGTCTACTCATAATTTTATAGCAATTCCGGTTGTGGTGAGCGTATGAATAAATTGTCTACTGTTATGAATCCAGTATAGAAAGATTCAGTCACTTAACCATTCGTTGCCTTGTTGCTGCACAATATAAACACTTAAATTTGATAAATCATGACCTTTTATTACTAATTTTAATTTTATGTGTGGTATTTGAATGTAACTTCCCATCAAATATTTTCAAGATGGCTCTAAGCCTTTTTATATTCAAATAAGAGCTGAAAAAATTCTCAAATAGTTTACACCTGTTCCATGTTACTTGAAAACGGTCCCAAAACTCAGTAGGATGTGGAGTCGAATTATCCCTTTGTCCTAAGGGTTCACAGCATATGGGTTAAATGTTACCATTATTTGGGGGCATTTTGTGAAGTTCATTTTCTTCCATATTGAAATTCTGTGGACATTTCCTTCTTTTCCAGTGTGTTGTTATTTTATGATCTACAGCGCTCGAAGTGGAAATTCCTATAGCTGGTATGCTTAGTCGAGGAGGATCTTTGTGTTGATCAGCATGGAGACAATGAAGAAGTGGGGGATGCTTATGCAAATTATCCTAGCAGGAGGGGATGGTTAATAAAAAAATACATCCCTCTGGACTCCTTCTCCACACCCACAACACTGATGATCTGTTAATATAAAAAGGTCTTGCTTCATGAAATATATCCTAAAGAAATGCTATTGTTGAAATCATTATTAATAATGTGGAAGTCCACTATTATTGAAATCGTTTTCGGAATTCAGTCTTTCCGATCGACTTTAATTGAGTGACGAATTTTCAGTGAATGAAGTCCCATCACCACCCTATTACCCGTCCTTCAAGGCTGGACTCCGCCATATTTCCTTCTACTAGATTCCAATTGATCTTGTGATGCTGGGTTAACACTGGGAATCTAGAGGTCCAGTTCAACCCCCAAAACAGAAATGGGAAGTTTGTTGAATACATTAGTTACTATTAGTATTAGAAGGCTAATGTGAGGGGATGACTGTTTATCATACATTTTAGTCCGATGAGAAAGTCCGGAAAAAAGTGCAGATAGATACCTCAAAATTCAATGACCTATTGTATTTTAGAGAACGACACATTTCAAGGTGGGAGAAGAAAAACCGATTTCCAATAATAAGCGCGATTTATAGTGCTATGCATTTGCACTCAAAACACTAACTGTATTGAATACATTTTGAGAGTGTAAGGAACTAAGCTCGTAGTAATTTTAGGACATTTATTGCACCACAATTTTTCGATAGAAAATGAAAATATAATGCGTACTTTAGGAGGTGAGAGAGCAATTATCCAGCTCGTTGACCGAGCGCCTTAAGTAGTGGATTTCCAAGTTCTCGGGTTCGACATGGGACTTCCTTGTGAATATATCTTCATCAATCGCGATTATCTGAAACTGGCAACGATAAATAACAAAAATTAAATACAAGTGAGGGCAAATATTTTAATTTAACTATGTGTAAATACAAATACAATAAATATCCTAATATCTTCAGCAAATGTAGAGTTTTTAAGATGGAATTCATACATCGGTTATAGACAGGGCCGGATTAAGACGAAATTGGGCCTGATGCTGTCACGTCAAAACCTAACAATGAAATACCGTCGATTTTTTCTGTACAACTAACTTTCAAGGTGAAAATTTAGTACGTCGCACTTACCGAACTAATAAAAATTCAACAATTGCCAAGATATTGCAAGAAACGCAGCTACATTACTAAGTAAACTGTTTAACGTAAAATTGATAGCATTAACTAGAAATCTTCGGTGAACAATAAACACAACGACGTTATATTTACGTCACAGCGCAATGAATAATCGTAACGGTATAATAAGTAACGCTGTGTCTAGGCGTCCGAAATTGGGGCTCCAAATTTCATTCTAAGATTTATTTTCAGGTTAATATAGCAAAAGAAAACTGTTCAGCTTTCGGAAAATTCTCGCCTGTTTTCATCTGGGTCTATTTCAGGAATGGACTTAATGCTGCATCATCAATAGCTCACAACTTAATCCGGCCCTGGTTATAGATACGTTCATCAACCGATCTCGTATTCCGTTTGAATGTGCGGTCACTATTGTATGCAATAACATGCCCATGTATTTTATGAAAATTGTGTAGAGATACTACTCAATACATGCTCATTCTCATAAAAACAAGGACGCCGACCTACGTGACGGAGTGGTTAGCACAGAGCGCTATGACAACAGGAATCCCTGATTCGGACCTAGTTCTGGGTATGGTCAGTGGCGGATTACCAAATAGGCCCACTAGGCACGTGCCTAGGGGCGGCAACTCTTGGAGGCGGCAAATCTTTTTTCCAGAATATCAAGAATAATAAAAAGTGTCTTACGTACACAGTGACAATTTATACCTATGAAACCAATGTTTCAAATCAACGGTTTGCTAAACTTTCGCTTCATACGAAAGAAACCTTGATGTATCGGATTTATGTGTTATCAAGAAATGTTTCGTCTGCTCTGCCTCCTTCAGGCGCCAATCAATTTGTTTTTGACCCCTGCTGTGGCTTTTATCGCTTACAATGACAATGCAAGCCGCCCAGCCTTTGTTGGTTTGTTTTTGTAAATACATACCCCTCGATCTTCCACTAAGCTTTTGTTAATTGCCAGGCAGGAAAGAAGATTGATTGTTTGAAACTCGCACGTGTAACAATGCCAGTCTTAAAAAAAAAAAATAAACACATATACACTGGTGATAAGTGAGTGCAGCTTTCGCGTGGACAGCAACTAGTTGTTTGTCTTACTGTATTCTCTGGCTGGTGCATTCAGTTTGTTGCTAGTGCGTTTGCGATTTTTTTTTTTAATGCAGCAGGCAGCATGAAGAGAACAAAGTTAAGTGGGGCGGCTTATCGTAAACGTGCAAACGAAAAGCGTGAACGAGGAGCAACCTTACAGTGCAAATTTCGTTACTAACTATCCTGCCGAGTGGTGTTGGAATGAGTCTACAATTGACATTCTTCTAAGACGTGGAATTAATCAGAATGCTGAAAACGATTTTTCTAAATCGCAAAGACTCATAGCAGGTAAGACAAGATTTTTAAATAATAATGTTTTTTCGTAAACTTGTAAATGGCCAGTGGCGTCTCGTGGCCTCAAATTTGGCCGGGGCTTATTTTTTATAAGATTTAAAATATAATGACAATTCACATGAATTACAAAAAAATAGGTATTTTTTCTTCTAGACTACAAAACTGGACTTACTTTTTTGAAAGAATTTAAAATGTAATGACAAATTACATGAATTACAAAAAAAACGGGTATTTATCTTCTAAACTACAAAACTGGACTTATTTTTTTAAAGAATTTAAAATATAATGACAATTCACATGATTACAAAAGAAACAGGTATTGTTGTGAAACATACCTTTCTACGAACGTTGACTCCTGTTCTTCTGCTCAGCAAATTTTGTTATTACTTTTTCGTTGAAGCCCTCTATGTTTGAAATGTATTATATCTCTATTGTAAGCAAGTGCCAAGGCATTTGGTCTGTCGTGTCCCATTGCATTTCTTAAGCACGTTTTAATATACTTCAATGTGCTGAAACATCGTTCAGATTCAGCTGTTGTCACTGGAGTTATTAAAACTATGGTTGTCACTTTTACTGTTTTTGAAAAGGTACCCTCTAAATAATTTTAAATAAAAAATGAATTCAATCTACTCATAGAGTTTATGTCTTTCAACTCTTCACTACAATAAAGAACACGAAGTTACCTCTTCTATGAAGGGATAATAAATCTGGGAAGATGCGTCTGTTTAAAGATTGTTCTCTTTCATTATGTCCTCGTAGAGCAAGTTCATGTCGACCACAGAATTTTAAGCAATCGACAATTCTATTTAATATATGCCTATTTTTCCGGACAAATTCATTGTGTCTTGTAATTGACAGCCTATGTCCTTCATCAATTTGTGTTCGAACATCAACCCTGCCAAACTCATTCAAACATAGCGAATGAAAGCCACCAAAACACTACAGAACAACACGCGAGATCGAACGCGACGCAACGGAAATAGCCCCGAATCAGTACTCAAATCCAAGGTAGAACTCAAATCCATTCCACTCTCCCCTCCTCTCTCTCTGCTAGCATGTGACCTTCACTGTAGCGTAGGTGGGTGTAGGCCACGCCTTCCTTTGCGACGTGCCCCGGAAAGCGATAATTGACATCAATGCTGCTAGGAGCGCTGTCGTATCCATTGCAACAGACGATGAATTTACGTGGGTAAAAATCGCCTTTTAAAAGACTGTGTGATAGTTATGCGTTATGGTGATTGATAATTACGTGAATACGTCCGTTTTTCTTTAGAGGCTAAGCCCCGGAAGCCCCAAGGGACGAGACGCCACTGTAAATGGCGAATCAAATTTGCGGAATTATTTGGTATATTCGTGCAGCACTGGTGCCGTTTATTGTGTGCATCATGCTGGTTGTTCAAGGGCAAGACAAACATCGCAACTCACGGCATTTCAGACTGGAAAAGCATTTCAAATATTCTAGCATCACACGAAAAGTGGTGAGTGGTGAATTTAATTTCTCAATCCATTACATAATTTTAGGTATAGCACATACAGAAAATGAATTGTTTGTTACTGATTTTTATCCTTTGTTTTTTATTTCAGTATGTTCACTAATTTTTATATTAGCCTGTAAAAATACTGCAAATAAGTTACTACTTTTCTTTTGAGAAGAGCGCACATTAAGTTTGTGCCTAGGGGCGGCGAGGAAGCTTAATCCGCCACTGGGTATGGTTGTTCGTTGTCTCACTTCATCATTTGATTTGATTTCTTGTTATTTAGCGTCGCTTTTCTGCCACTTTTGACTAACCACGACGATGATTCATTTGGTTTGTTTCACTTCGCATTTCTGCCACTTTTGGCTAATGGTGAAGATGAGGATTAAATATGATGAAATTGAATAAGAACCCACGCCCAGACCGGGATTCAAACCTAGGACACCTGGCATCGTAGCACACTCTGATAATCATTCGCCACGGGGATCGACGTCATCTTTATAATTATCATCACTCATCCTCAACTTCGCGATTATCCTTAAGTGGCAGAAAATTAGTGTTGACTACGAAACGAGACCAGACGAGACTGTTCTGTTTTGTCTCACCTCGTGTCTCGTCTAGAAACAAGACGAGATGCCTCGTCTCGTAGAAGTAATACAGGATATCGCGTCAAGGGAAGTTAAAAGTGGGAGATATCACAAAATGTTATTTCCGGAAATGATTTTCATCTGAAAACAATTTGCTAACTTTATAGTGAGAATAAATAAGGTTCCTTAGTCATGAGGCCATTAATATTTAAAATACAGTTTGTTAATTACCGGTAGCTCGGTAGTTTAAGGAATCTACCTTGTTGTTTGTCTGGCTTCCATCCACTGTTTATCTATCCTACACTGTGGGAGCATTCAGACCGAAGCAACACGTGACGGGTGACAAGCCACACTGGGCGTTTGCACCCAAGAGGCTGTGAAATAAATCGCATCTTTCAAGCGACGAGAGCCCCTTTAGATAAGCAAGTATTCGTCACGTATGTACTACCAACAAACTGAGGCGACACGATACACGATACTGAGAAAACGGCCCAATCCGAGAGACAAGCGACACCATACTCCTTCGTTTCGAAAGGTTGCATTCATTACTAAGGGTTCATTTCCATGCGACAGGCGTCGTTCGTTGCTTGTCGCGTGTATCTCGTAAATTGGGTCTGAAAGCTCCTTAGCAACACGCAACAAGCGCTCTCTTTGTAGCTCTTTCATGCGATGTAATAATTTGAACAGCTTTTGTGCCCCCCCCCCCCCCCCCCGCTAATAAAATTAAGAACGCTTAATGAAATTGGTATATATCAGTGCCGTGTCCAACGTTCAACACACTGGAATGAGATCCAGTTCAGTCCTGTTATAACTTCGTTATTTCCACCAACACTGAAGAAATCATGTATGTTTCTTTCGGGTTACTATCGAATTTCATATGGTTCGGCAGATTCTAATGGCGTTTAAAATTTACAATATATACCAATATTGTGATGACTGCTCTACCACTTTGATAGTCTAACGCCGTTCACTAGATTCAAAACAAGTGTAGGGTACGATACATGGTTCGAAATCCTGGTGGTGTGGGCACACGGAGGGTTTCCCCTACCAGCAATCTGGGCTTCAAAAATCCCCCCGCAACAAATAATTAAGGGGAGTTAGTTTTAGTTATAACAAAACATACGCAATTAGTTTTGACTTCAAATATACTTTACTAAGGAATATATCGAAAACACACACAAGGTAGTGTGGTTATGAGTGTTGGATTATTCCTCTTTCTCTCTCTCTTTCAAGATATCATTAACAGATCTACACCAACAAAATATTCAAAGTAAAAGTGAAACTAGAATGCAATATGATATTCAATTGATTTACTCTAATAGAAAGCAAAAACTAAAGAAAAGCTTGTTCACAATAAAACAATTTTAACTATTTTTGTAAAGTATTGACACCTTGAACCAGTTAGTAAAGGAAATGAGTTATAAATATACTGTATTGTTTGAGTTGGTGCTTTAAGTCCACTTTATGCACATTAAGGCTAATTGTGACTGGACCTAGAGTAGTGGCGTAGCGCAGCCTTCTGTGCTCCTCCCCCCGCACGTAGAATATTGGGGCCTCCTCAGTGGATAAGTAACGAGAATACTAAACGTATTGACAACGCTAGAAGGAATGGAATTGTTGATTCGAAACAGGTTTTGACCTCAACTTATTGACTTTCTTATTTCAATTCATTATCATCACGGTGTGCAAAACAAACTTTTGCCGTCAGGTGATTTTTTCCCCCGGCAAATATCCTTCCTTTCCAATTTATGTTACAGACATATACATAAGTGTAGTAGATTCTGGAAACAAAATTAGGATATGAATCTCTGATAATAACTGGGAGAGAATATTGAAAACATTTGCTTTTACTTCAAAACTGTGGCACAAACAGGATTCTTTATTGGAGGAGGGAGGACTTCGTGCGGCCAAATATTTAGTTCATCAACTATTGTAGCTACGTATTTCTTGCTTGATAATTAACAAAACAGATAGGCTCTTACATACTCAGATATTTTTTTAAAAAATGTTGTTTTGGGGAATTACTTATTTCATAGTTAATACTTCTATTTTGGATTTTGAGATGGGTAGGACTTCAACCCCAAAAGCTAACATTGACTTCGCCAGCTCAACGTCGGCATCTCTCAGTCGGCATACAAAGTTACTCAATGAAAAGCCTAGCGGAAGGGCAGTGCAGTGCTCGAAATGGGAGGACGCTATCCCCAGTTAAAAACTTTCATATGAGCATCGTAGATCATAATAAAATCATAACACACTGGACAATATTCGGTTCGATAGAAATGATCACAAAAATTTCAATATTGAAGAAAATGAATTTCACAAAATCCCCCAAAATAATGTACTCTGTGCGACAGAAGAGGGGGTACTGGCCCTCAGGGCAAGATAATAACTGCCCTCTATGTACAGTCACGGACACTGCCGGCTTGTAACAATTCCATTGAAAGTCAATGTATTCATTACAAGCCAGCAGTGTCCGTGACTGTACCACTTTCTACTGGGTTATTGAGCCCCTGAAGAGTTTAACGTTTACAAGAAAATCAACTACATTGTCACAGTACAGCAAAAAATTGAGAATGACGTGTAACACGCGTTAGGTGTGGATTAAATGACAATCCTTTTACTTGAATATGAAAAATTTTGGGGGCTCTTGGAAATATTTGGTGGGAAGCTCCATTCTAAATACCACACGCAAAACTAATAACACGAATGGCAAAAGTTGAGCAACTGACTGTTCCTGGATCATAATTCTAATTATGCCATTTACACTCTGCCTGCGCTGCTACGACAAACAATGTATAAATGTATGGGATCAGATCTCCCACACTCCCTTTTTAATGACCATCTGCTATCAAGTAAATTCATTTAGCATTTCGGAGGGGACGTACGTACATGTGAAGTCGCTCGGCGCATCTGCTTATCATCACAGTCGTCGTATTACTAAATTCGAGCACACTCGATCAATTCCTAGAATTTTAAAAATAATAATGATGAACATGGAGCTCGTTAGCTCGTACATTACAACGAACATGTTCTAACTTTAGCGACAGAAAAAAACGGATTCTTGCAGTCAGTGTTCATCTCAAAGAGTTTAAATTGCTTCATTGATGCCTTACATATGTTTCGTATTTTAATTTTTTAAATCGACATTAACTGTTGAATTTCTAGAATTCATCAAAATTTCAGCGTCAGAGAGATTGAAAAATGAACACAAAGAAACGGCTCTATGTATAATTTGTGTGTGTCTGTGTAGACCACAATCTTCCTGCCCCCCCCCCCCCCAAAAAAAAAAAACATCAGTCTTCATTGATTTCGAACCCTGGTAGGGTATGTAGATGCCTGGCAAAGTCCTCACTCCGTAAATTCACGATCTGAATGAAATCAGAAAACGAAATATATTTCCCCCTCGTTTTCAGAAAACCTGTTTCTCGACCACTCCCGTCCTTTCTGTGGTGAAGGGAACTCCAGTGGGTCAATGAATCTCGCCCCTATTTACTGGGAGCAGCAAAAGGAGACGGCCGCGCCATCTATTGACCACCGATGGAACTGCAATTCCAAGAGCAGCGAGGTTTAAATGTAGCTTCCCCTTCTATAACCTAACTATTCTATGGTAATACGCACCAAGTTACAATATGGTACTGGGAATGGTTTTCCCAGGAGAGTAGTTTTGAGTTGTGGACCATCAAAGCATGTTCTAACTTTTAATAAATGTAGTTACAAACTTCAGTTTCCATTGTGATGTAGTAGGGCTTGCTACCTGCTTCAGAGATACAGTTTCAGTACAAATCAATCACGTAAGGAGATGGATCAGTGGTAAAGAGCTGGCCTTGTTGTCTAAGGAAGGCTTGTTCAATTCTTGTGTAAGTCACTTCAATTTTATTCATTTTTTCTCTTCATGAGATATAGTAGAACTTTAAGTTTTTTTTCAAAGTTAGTAGTCAAACCTGAAAGTTAGCATCTTTATTCAAAGTAATTATCTGCAGGAATCGAAGCCTGATATATAGGGTGTCTCAGAAATATATATATCTTTTTTGAATCTGCCCTCTGGAGCAATTCGCACATTACGGAGAAATGAGATAGATCGCAAACGCTTGGCAACATTGTTAATATTTAGTTGAAATGGAGCATTTTGTGTTCGTGAGTTTTATAAAAATAATGATTCTTATATTGTTGTGGATCGTTTGTGCCGGCATCATTATAACCTTTCAGGAATGAGAGACCTCCCAAGTGCAAATTTAATTAAATATTGCCTGTGAAAGTTTGAAAACACTGGAGACACTATAACGACTAAACCGCCGGAACGTCCAAGGTCATCAAGATCGAACAGAAACGTTGACGCATGCTTCAGTGCAATGCTTCGGCGAGTGATCGAAAACTTTAGTTCAAGAATAATTGAATGTGAAAACATAAACGTTCAACATTTGTCCAAATAAAAATTTAATGTTTAAGCTTTCTTTTGGTAATAAATTTATCTTTATACAAAAAATTTAAGTATTTATTTTAATAGTTTTAAAACTAAAATGTTTCTGAGACAGCCTTTACATATATATGAAACTATTATTATTCACCAGATTGTCTACTTCAACAGCTTTCCTAGCAGTGGCGTCTCGTCCCTTGGGGCTTCCGGGGCTTAGCCTCTAAAGAAAAACGGACGTATTCACGTAATTATCAATCACCATAACGCATAACTATCACACAGTCTTTTAAAAGGCGATTTTTACCCACGTAAATTCATCGTCTGTTGCAATGCATACGACAGCGCTCCTAGCGGCATTGATGTCAATTATCGCTTTCCAGGGCACGTCGCAAAGGAAGGCGTGGTCTACACCCACCTACGCTACAGTGAAGGTCACATGCTAGCAGAGAGAGGAGGGGAGAGTGCAATTGATTTGAGTGCTGATTCGGGGCTAATTCCGTTGCGTCGCGTTCGATCTCGCGTGATGTTCTGTAGTGTTTTGGTGGCTTTCATTCGCTATGTTTGAATGAGTTTGGCAGGGTTGATGTTCGAACACAAATTGATGAAGGACATAGGCTGTCAATTACAAGACACAATGAATTTGTCCGGAAAAATAGGCATATATTAAATAGAATTATCGATTGCTTAAAATGCTGTGGTCGACATGAACTTGCTCTACGAGGACATAATGAAAGAGAACAATCTTTAAACAGAGACATCTTCCGAGATTTATTATCCCTTCATAGAAGAGGTAACTTCGTGTTCTTTATTGTAGTGAAGAGTTGAAAAACATAAACTCTATGAGAAGATTGAATTCATTTTTTATTTAAAATTATTTAGAGGGTACCTTTTCAAAAACAGTAAAAATGACAACCATAGTTTTAATAACTCCAGTGGCAACAGCTGAATCTGAACGATGTTTCAGCACATTGAAGCGTATTACAACCTGCTTAAGAAATGCAATGTGACAAGACAGACCAAATGCCTTGGCACTTGCTTACAATAGAGATAGAATACATTTCAAACATAGAGGGCTTCAACGAAAAAGTAATAACAAAATTTGCTGAGCAGAAGAACAGGAGTCAACGTTCGTAGAAAGGTATGTTTCACAACAATACCTGTTTCTTTTGTAATCATGTAAATTGTCATTATATTGTAAATTCTTTAAAAAAAATAAGTCCAGTTTTGTAGTTTAGAAGATAAATAGCCGTTTTTTTGTAATTCATGTAATTTGTCATTCCATTTTAAATTCTTTCAAAAAAGTAAGTCCAGTTTTGTAGTCCAGAAGAAAAAATACCTATTTTTTGTAATTCATGTGAATTGTCATTATATTTTAAATCTTTAAAAAATAAGCCCCGGCCAAATTTGCGGCCACGAGACGCCACTGTTTCCTAGTATTTATAGTGTAAACCAAGTAGAAATCCCTGAGAAAATTTTTTGTTTTACCTGTGTGAATTTGTGTCAGTCAGTGCTATCACAACTCTATGCTGGGATAGGATAAACTAGGCATTGTCGACAACATCCTGTTGCAGCAGCACTACTAACATTAATCTTGTAAAAAGTGACTAAAGTTCCATTCACTACTACATCTAAGATTCAAGAAAATCTAGTAGCCATCCATTGAAAAACATAAAAAATGACACGGCATGTTTTTATACGTATACGAGGCCTATTCAGAAAGTAACTCACGTTTTGGAATAAAAAGAAGACAAGTGAAAGTAGACATTTTTTATTATATACATTTTAAAGCGACACTCTTACACTAGTTTTCTACATAGTCACCATACAAGTTTAGGCACTTATCGTAGCGATGAACAAGCTTACGAAGTCCATTGTCATAAAAAGTTGGCGCCTGTGACATCAAACATTTCTGCACACCAGCCTGAAGGTCTGCGTTGTCACCAAAGCTCTGCATTGCTAGCCAGGTCTTCATGTGGGGAAACAAGTGGTAGTCACTTGGTGCGAGATCCGGGCTATATGGTGGATGGTCGAAAACCTCCCAATGAAAGGCCTGTAAAAGTTCATGCGTCCGGTTGGCCGAGTGCGGGCGGGCTTTGTCTTGTACAAAACAAACTTATGGTAGCCTAACTTTTGGGTCATAACTTAATGCAATAAGCTCCGTGAAATTTGCGGAAACTCAAAGAGGAGCTCTGTTATGGTAAAACGAGGATTTTCACGAATCTTGTCATTGATTTTTGCGACCAGTTCATCTGTCACAATGCTCGGTCGCCCACTTCGGTCTTCATCGTGAACGTTTGTGTGGCCATCTTTAAACATGAGGCACCAACGCCTCAATCCACTTTCACTCATCACATCTTTACCGTAAACTTCACACAGTTGTCGATGAATATCAATCAGTTTAGTGTCTTTTGCCAACAAAAATCGTATGACCGACCTCACTTCACAATCACAACTGGCGGGATTTTCAATCTGAGCACTCATGTTAATAATGTATTATGAACAGAGCAGAAGCGACATAAACTTCACACGTCCACAGCTGGATGCGCACTGAACAGGCGGAAGTCCCTGCACAAAATGGCGGTGCTCGCCCCGACCCTAGCGGCACTTTGCCAAAACGTGAGTGACTTTCTGGATAGCCCTCGTATGTATACAAAATGGTGGAAAATATAATATAAACTTTTGTTAATAAACTCAAACCAATATTGAGGTATAAAAATGTAGAAGCTGAAGAACCATACAATTTGTGTTTCGTCTTCAAGCAGGGACGTAGCTAGGTTGATCAGTTTGGGGGGGGGGGCCCAAATCTCAGAAATTTCTCCATCAAACCATTAGGAAATTCAACAACAAGCAACATTATATAGTATGTATATATATGTGTGTGTGTGTGTGTGTGTGTGTGTGTGTGTATGTATATATATGAGATAGAGAGAATGAGGGACAGACAGACGTTGTTAAATTAAAATCAACTTTCGTATACACACGCACGCCACTCACTATAGTACAGTATAGTAGCGTACGCAGGATTTTTGGCGGGAGGGGGGGGGGTAGAATTGTAAAAGTGGATAATGCACTCTAGAGGGTTAAGACTGTATTCAGAGAAAATAGCAATCGTGCCTAATTTTAATGGAGGTTTGCTTCTTTGAGTTGGCTTATGAAACCCACTTTATGAACAGTAAGGCTAATCGGGACTGGACCTACAGCTTAAAGTGGGATCCGAACCAGTATGTGCCTCCACCGGGTATCAAACCCAAGACCCCTTGATTACAAGGCGACGACGTACCACTGCGCCATCGGGGAGGCCAGTAATAGCGATTTGCTTGCTTGATTTATTTTATTTCGCTTTTCTGTCACTTTTGGCTAATTGCGAAGATCAGGATGAGTG
Organism: Lepisma saccharinum; assembly: GCF_977018435.1. Classification (NCBI taxonomy): domain Eukaryota; kingdom Metazoa; phylum Arthropoda; class Insecta; order Zygentoma; family Lepismatidae; genus Lepisma; species Lepisma saccharinum. The sequence continues at coordinate 35,816,971 of NC_139237.1, forward strand.
ATGATATGATGAAATTGATGAATGCACACTCACAAACACCCATCCTCAAACCAGGATTCGAACCCGGAACCCCTTGTATCGTAGCACGTTGTTCTAACCACTCCTTCACGGGGGTGGGTAATGGGGATTTGCATTTGCCACTTTTTTCTTTCTTAGGTTACCAGTCCAAATTCGAACAGTGGCATATTTATATTATTTGTGAAACAAATTTTCTACCGATTTCCCGTCATAAACTATTTCTGCAGAGAGTACATTCATGATTCTTTTGTTTTGAGGCTGACAGAGACAATTTGAGGGTGTACCGTCCCGCGCACTTGCATTTAGGGTGTGGCCAAAGTGAGGAAAGATGAAAAGAAACGGCCAGACCGTCCCGTCTGAATTCAAGGTCAGAAGCCAGAAGATCAACTGGGCTCTTTTCCACCCTCTTGTGTTTACAACCGCAGGAGGGTTTCTCTGACGTCAAGATGAAACTGCCTTCCGAGTATCTCATCCTTCAGTACTACAAACAGAGACCTGCACAAGACCCGGAGAAAACCCGTCTGCGAGGAGGCGCGCCTACAATAATATGCAACACGCACGTCAAGCCCAGGTGTTCGACATCGCGCAAGCGAGCTTCACGTCACAGTTGTGCACAGGCATCGATGCCTGCCAGGTTTTTCTATTACCCGGGTCTTAAGAAGACCCGTGAGACTCGATGTAGTTCTTGCAGGTAGACGGCGAGCACTACTGTCAGTGTTGCCAACGGCCATTATATTTCACTACGCATGGAAATATTTGAATTTCTGCTAGGCGCAGGTGCCTTGAGGTTGTAGAATCATTGGCGTAGCAAGGGGTGAGCGAAGTGGGCGACCACCCTGGGCCTCGCGCATATAGGGGCCTCGCGTCCTATGAGGTTGATACGAAAAACGTAATAAATGGAAGTGAGAAAGATAGAAAAGGCTAATTTTTGTGGGCAATAAAATTAAGACCTTTTTATCTGGCTTTATATTCTAGTTTAACGTTATAATTTGAATGAATACGTCAAATCAGAGGCGGGCGGGAGCTCTAAGCCTAAGGGGCCCCGAAAAAGTCAAAATAATTCTCATTTCTCATGTGAAACATCAACGTAAAAATTGCTTGGACAATTTTATCCATTTTTCTTCTGTGTCGTGACCTTGCATAGCCTACCCGATTTTAATATGTTAACGGTAAAGCACCTCAAACTGCCACGGAGCAAAGTATGGGACATTTAAATGCTTCTGGTGTTTTAAACTGAAGAAGGGTATGGATAATATTAGCAGTTCTTCCTTCGTTCCTACAACTTCAGACGCAGCTATTGCCCTCTGTAACGGGCACGAAGATGATTTATCTTCCGAATTTCCTGATCAAGTTCTATGTTTCAGGAATGTGCTTAAATCTGATATCAAGTGCTTTCGGAAAGTTTCTTCTCCTTGATAGCTCTACACTAACTTCCAGTGTTCTCTGTATCCTGTACCGCCTTCTGTTTGGGGGAAGGGATAAGTAAGTATTTGTATTTTCTTCTTTTGAATACATAAATGTCAAAGAAAGATATGTTGTAATATGTGAAAATTCAGAGTTAGAGCATCGATTTGTATAGTTATTAATGTAAGTGCAACCACAACCAGCCATTCTAAGTAATTACGTAAATTTCCTGGAAGAAGCTGACTGTACTTGAGGGACCCAAGTTTATTTCTTGCGGACGCGTACTTTACGATTTTGTTACGCACTGCGTCAAATATTTAATATTACAAGAACATTAAGACGTAACAACAAAATGAAATTCACAGTTATTATTATCATAAAAGTCCTAAAATTCAAAGTTAACTGGTACAATTTATGTGCAACAAAGTCAAAATTGCTAATTAAAAAAAAGTCAAAATTGCTAATTTAAAAAAAAGTCAAATTAGCTGTATCAGTTGATTACACCAAACATTTCACATTTATTGTGCAAATTACTATCGTTTTAAGATTTGCTGATGTTGAAACCGATTGTGTAGAAGAGCTTGTAGGTAGATACTTTGGGCCCCTAGACAGGATTGTGGTTTAGCGCACTCCCTTCCCCCCGCTCTATCAAGCACTGACATTTTATGTGCGTCCTTCCATATTTTCTACTTAAGCCATGGTTTGTGACATTTACATCCTACAAACTTCGAAATGAGGAAACAAAGAACGACTCATTAAATAATATATAGTTTCTATTTCAAGATTCTTACTTTGTATTTCTGATTTTTTTTAAAAAAGTTTAGCACATTTAAGGATATTTCAGTTATCTTACTGCCTAAAGAACATCTTTAAAAACGTACTATTACTACTACTTTGGTTAATGAAAATTCCAGCAGCGTGTTACTGTAGCTCTGCCAAGTGTAAATTTCTCTGTCGCGTACTATTAAATATAATTTTCGTCAGAAATTAATTATTATTGTAGGCTATTATATAAATATGATAATTTGCTGACGTTTCCTTGATGACTGTGTATCGATTTACATTGATATTTCAAACTTAAAGAACGATGGAGCCTTGCATTCTAATCTCGCCCAGGGCCTCGCGATATGTTGCTACGCCACTGCACCTAAATTAGTGTCATTATTATGTCAAACCAACTACCACATATTTTCTAAATTTGTTTCGATGGTCTTGAAATAGGTTTGTGAGTCCTGTTCATTTTATGTCACCTTTCTGGTCTTGAAATCGTAAATCTTCTCTCGGTTTCATTTTTACGTTGTTTGTTTGTTGAAATGTGTAAATAGCATTGCCTGTTATTTTCACCCGTGTGAAAATACAAGCTAACAATTATATTTTGTATCGTATTACTATCAATGCGGTCTGAGAACAAGATAACTAGCAACAACATGAGCGTACGACGATTTGTTGAAAGAGATGACAATATTCAAAAACCTTCTATAATGCAAATTCTGATTTCATGTTCCATTTTATGGACCATCGTGCCTTAGTGTCGGGGTGGGGGGATCTTGAGCAACTAATTCGGATATTGAATTGGCAAAATTACACCAGAGAGAAAATCTGTTTGATTGATTGATTCATTTATTTGGTCAATTTATGCACAATAAGGCTAATCGGGACTGGACCTATAGTTTAAAGTGGGATCCGAACCACCATGTGCTTCCACCGGGTATCGAACCTGGTACCCTTTGATTACAAGGCGACGACACTACCACTGCGCCATAGGGGAGCACCCCCAAAAAGTATAATGTAGAACAACCACCAGTCACCCAAAGTTCCAAAGTATTTACGATGGCACTTTTTGCGAAACTTGGTTCGTACTCCTTTACAGGTGTCAGCAGTGGCAGCAATTAGGGGCGGGGCCGAGAGAGTGCAGTTGCCCCCCCCCCCCACTTTTTGCTACTTTTGCACCACGCTAACCTCATGTACCAAGGGAAATTAAATTATCCTTGCCCCCCCGTACATGTGCACTTTGGCCCTCTAGTTTTGGAACCCAATCGCCGCCACTGGGTGTGAGCGAAACAAATGTTTTCTACCAAGGAATAAATGTCTGCAATTTCAAATTGGTAAAAGTGATGAACATTTTAAGTTCTCCTAGAACAGTTTCGAATCTAAAAGTTGGCAACGGTGACTGCGTGACTCATGTATCTGGAGACGGTGCAAAACCGGAATGAGCGTTCGCTGAAGATAAGCAAGCTTCGTCTTGCAAGGCCTTCCAGTTACCTGTGGGCTTTCGATGCTTGACGGGTCAAAACCCAGGTATATAGTTTTACTCGCCCGCCCGACCAGCCAGGCGGGCCTAGTAAGCGATTCTGGCCGTTGTGCAGCCCTCTGACTACAAAGCACGTAGTGCTATGGTTTCTTAGAGTAATGAGCGGGGGTGTAGATTTATAGATGCTAAAAACTTTTAAAACGGCAGGCAAATGGGTACCCAAAATGATGAAAATACATGTAGGCACTTGATGGCACAAGTATTGACTTCATTGTATTGGTATTTTATTGTATTTTTCTTATTTTTGCGACACGTTATTTACATTCAGTTAATCGCAATGAATATGATGAATAGTATCTAGATGAAACTGATTATAGGAAAATGCCTTATTCAAAGATAAAATAATAATAATAATAATAATAATAAAAAGAAAAGTGAATTTAACCTTAGTACCTCAACGTGCATTTCTTGGAACTTGAATCACAACGTGGGGTCACCTATGACCCTACATTTGAACACATTATTTAGGCATTGAATAACATTTATTCTACTTGAAATAAGGAAATACTTACATTCGAGTATATTAAGTTCAAAACAGAAGAAAGAAATTCATCAAAATGTCAAGTAATATTGTTTACAGAACAATGTTATTAACAGTGTTTTTTTTGTTAGTTTTAATAATAAGCATTTGTCTAGGTGAATATTTAGTGTCTTATTGCTTATATCTTCGCAATATTTAACTTAAAATAAACAAATCACTTATATTTGTGCACCTTAAGTTCAGATAAGAAAGTAATTAACTGTAATACCACACAATATGATTTACGTAGCATTGTTATTAAAAATGTGTTCCTTTTCTTGGTTTTGATGTTGGACATTTTCTACGGTGAGTAATCACTATCTTACGGCTTGCAGTATTCACAGACATTATTCCTGTGTTCTGCACATAGTCTTTTAGAGCAGGAACAGCAAGTTGCTACACTTTTTCGGTCCCTGGTTAGAGGACAGAAAGCACATCGTCCAGGTCATCGCCCAACTGGCGCAGTAACTTCACTTTGCTCCTCCTCACAACCAAGTACTTGGCGAATGTCATTTCTAAGTTGTCTTGGAAGCCTCTTGTTCACCATTCTAGTCTTCATATGTTCTTCACATAGTCCTAGGGCAAGATTTTTCAGGAAATCTGAGCGTTTGATCACCTTTCCGTCTTTAGAATTTCATCTGAAAATAACGTACGCATTTATTGCTGCAGCATCCAACATCCCGTAAAAGACTCGTAAGGGCCACCTCCTTGTCTTTCTAGCTACAGTCTTGGAATGACAGAGCTGATCAAACTGATCGACTCCTCCCTTCGTTTCATTGTAGAAGGGTATTGCTTCAGGTTTTCCAGTTTCCTCATCAATGTGGTCACTTGTGTGCACAGATGACAAGAGTATTACACATCTGTTTTTGCGAGGAATGTATGAAGTCAACATCTTGCCCTCTTGAAAGGCCCATGTGGATGTACCAACAGCCTTTCTCTTCACTTCAGTCATAACTGGGGGGGATATCTGGCTTGTTTTTTCTCATCGTTCCCACCATGGTGAGACCTCTAGAAGACAGTTTATCACAGAGCTCACAAGAGCTGAACCAATTATCAACAGTTACGTTTCTGTTAGATCCTTGAATATTGTTCGTGAGGGTCAGAACGTAGTAGGTTGGAATTGCATGTGCGGTATCCCTTTTTTCTCTGCCGATGTGCGGTATTGCTGCACACATATAATACGTCTTAGCATCACACATCATAATAATTTTTATTCCGTATTTGTCCGCTTTACTTGGAATATACATTTTTAATGGGCAGCGCCCCCTGAATCTCAACAGCTGTTCATCCACCGTGACATAGTGTGATGGAGAGTAGTACTGCGAACAGAGGTGAATGAATATATCCCACAGTTCACGAATCGCAGCAAATTTGTCTTCTGCTTCTCTTTCCACCCTTGTCTCTTTGCTGTCAAATCGTAAGCAATTCAATAAGAATTCAAACCTGTTTTTGGCCATTGTGCATCGAAATGCTGAAGGACCAAACGCTTCAGACCACACGTCATGAAGTGTGAGGTTTGCATTTTTTTAGCACACCGGCTAATTATAACAAACCAATCAATGCATGCACTTCAGGATCAGATTTGAAACGAGTGTTTTGTCTGTCGATTTCTTCATTCGTGTACTTAACAATTTTCTCCACACTAGAATCGGGGAAAAAACAATAGCCAAATACCCGTTTCGTTTGTTTTTTCCCGAGCTGCACCTTTGGGTCCTGAGAGTTGAATCACAATGTTTCTCTAGAGAGTCCTGGTTGTTTTAGCATGAAAAGGCTTAGTGAACGATTTACTTCCATTCTTACGTAAATGACTTTCCGATTAGAAGACACCTCCTCTAACTCGTCAGCTGAATTAGCTTCAAATTCATCATCGACTTCATCAACATCCGCTTCTACGTCATCACCGTCTTCATTTTCACTTATTAGTTCTTCTATTTCAGACATTTCCTCACTACTCCACTCCTCTTCCGCCTCCAACATACGAGCAGCTTCTTCTCCCGTTAACCAGCCTTTGTACCGTGCCATTGTTTGACAATTTTACCAATAAAACAGTTCACTACAAACAGTTCACCATAGACGAATACTGTACACAAATCACAACGTGGGGTCATATGTGACCCAAGAGCCTATAACTATGAATATAAATAGCGGGACAAAACTTTACAACCACTCGTTTCGAGAACGTATCAAGCAGTGAAGGTTCTTGAAGCAGTAGCTTTCTTGATCATAGAGGCGCATGCGCAGAATCGTTTTAGTAGTTAGGCGGGTCGCCCATGACCCCACGTTGTGGTTCTAGGGTTAAGCATATTGCAGGGAAGAACTTGGAAATTATGGATACATTTACTGCTTTTACTTCGTTGTTATCCTTGCCTTTTATTCCTACGATAATATCTAGTTCTCAAAATATCTGGCATTAATCGCAGCGTTGAGGACGAATGGTGATAAGATGAAAGGACAATCACGAAGGAGCATTGACAAGACAAAACAGAACCCGTCATAGGATTACACTGGCTGTGGATCCACTTACCGGAGCCTAAATTAATCTTCAGCAATGCAGTCCACGGTGTAATACGTGGAAGAAGGGTTGATACTTGAGCGCCCTCCGTAAACACATTCCCTATTATAAATAATATTGGTAGTTTACTGTGATACTGCAAGCGCACGTATGTGTGTGTAACAATAAGTAATCATTAAGCAATATTAATAACCATGTTGGTTTTCAGAATATAATTTTATAGAAATGGATGTTGTCTTGTCTGTTATTTCAGTTATCATAATGTAACATAGACGCCGACATATCCTTGAGCGGCGTATACTTGCGCCAAGATAACTGAAACATCGGAACTACAGACGTCCCTTCCCTTTTCTTTCACCCTGGCACTTCCATGCTAGGGTTTCAAATGCGGCGATGGATCTGTAATATGGGAATATAACTCCAATAAATCCTGTGCTGGGCATCTCATATAGTTTATACCAGACTCGAACCTAGCACCTTTTATTTCGAGGCGATCGTGTTACCCACTACCCTTCGGGGAGGTCCCTGTCTGTTTTCCAACTGGTTGTGGACTTCAAGAATGATGACGTTGGATAACAAATTTTACATACATTTATGGTCTAATTTCTCAAAAAAATAATCTTGTTTGTGAGTTCAGAACTGAATATTTGATGGCACTGAATATAACAGATATTGGCTAATTTAATTTTTATACGTGAGCCGAACGTGGCTTTTTTATGCACCCAGCGATGGTACTTTCCTTCAGACCACTTTTACAGTTTTTACAAAATTCCGCTTGCGACGTGTAAGCGTAATACGCTATGAAACCAGAGGCCCCAGGCTCTAACTATGGTCAGGCATGTGTGTACTCGTTTCATGCTTGTCCCATCACCATTTCTTCAGTTCATCATTCATCCTCACCACAGCGATTAACGAAAAGCAACAAAAAAAAATAACCAACCTAGAAGTAGAATTAGAAAACGTTCTCTCTAAATTGCGCAAATTGAGTACACTGCCCCATGGGAATAAGATTTCCGCTTCTGTGAGTAATGATTGATTGATTTGCTTTATTTTACTCGCTTTTTGTGCCACTTTTGGCTAACTTGCGAATATGAGGATGAGCGATGATATGATGAAATTGATGCATGGAAACTCACAAACATGCATGCCCAGGCCGGGATTCTAACCCAGGACACCTGGCGTTGTTGTGCGATGTTCTAACCCCTCCGCCATCTTCCTTGAGTAATTATACAAATGATAACAGAAAGCGCTATAGAATTTGAAAAGCTAATGTACTAAAGCGTGTAGATCATTGTTAATAATTTAGTACATACCTCATTATCTTCCATAAAAGAGGGGTGGCTTATTCTTCATTATAGCCATGTGTTAGCGGCAATCCCCCTCCCCCTAAAGTTTTATCTTGCAACTTCTATCACACACACCACACACTGACTGTCTCCGTAATCTGAGACAGGAATGAAAATTGTTTCCAAGGAGCTCCGGAAAGAGTGATTTCTATCCCGACGGACATCTGTTACCGCTTACCGGTCAATCGGCCCGAATTTTGACCTGGCACGGAGGAAAAGTGCATTTTCAAAAGACCTCCGAGTTCCCTTAACGGGACGGGCTATAAAATCATTAGCGGCAGCTCCTGCGTTGCATCTGTTTTCGACAGGCAAGAAAAGTAGGAAAATGAGTATTAGAAAGACAAGTCTTACTTTGGCGTTCATGCCGCGGAAAACTTGGGAGCAGTGTTTCAAACTGTAAGCAAAATTTACTGAAGAACAATTTTGCAATATTTGCCATCAAATTAAAATTTCCAGTAACATACAGAAACATTTGCCGGGGCCACGTAGACGTTTGCGGGGGCCAGTGCTCCCCGGTGACCCCCCTAACGACGTCCCTGTCTTCAAGTAACTTTAGTCTGAGAGTTTTGTTTCTACTCCTTAAATTTGTGAAGATATTCCAACATTTAAGAGTCATACTCTATGATGAGAAATGTAAGTTGGTTTCCAAAAATATATAAATATACTTCAAAAATATTTCCTACACTATTTCTATAGTTTTGTACAAGGGTAAATCTGAAAGTAAAGGCAAGTAGAGTATATGGTACGTTTGAAACTATTTATTTTGTATTTATTAATTTTACCCCGATTTCAGCTAATTTTCCAAGGGGAAAATATTAAAAAAATCCGAATTTTACCATTTTTAAAAAAATTATGTTTTGTTTATCAAGGTCCAACTATTCATTTTTATAGGGCAAAATTTACTTTTTGAGTCTAAATCAGTATATTTTAAGCATACATTTACAATTATCCAGAGTTTAAAAGAAAAATAGATGTGTTGATAGAGATTTTGAGTTATTTTACAGTGCAGTGCAGTGCTGTGTAGTGCAGTGCATATAAATATTTCTCAAATGTGTATATTCTGATAAATTTTATGTTTGGAATGTAGATACTGATTTGAGTTAGTAGCAGTGCAGTGCAGTGCTGTGTAGTGCAGTGTATATAATTATTTCTCAAATGTGTGTATTCTGATTAATTTTATGTTTGAAATGTAGATACTGATTTGAGTTATTAGCAGTGCAGAATATATAATTATTTCCCAAATATATATATATATATATATATATATATATATATATATATATATATATATATATATATATATATATATATTACGTCTAAATTGTACATGTGTGTATTTTTAGAAGGAAAAAGCTATATATAAAAATATATATGTACCTCGATGTGTAGAATACTAATAACATATAAATTTATAATTAATTTTTATTAAGTATAAATTGTTCTAACATTTTTTTAAAAAATGAATATATAAAATCTAAGATTTTTTGAAAATTAATTAAATATATAAAACCTAAGAAATTTTATTTTTAAAATTTTTAATATATAAAACCTAACATTTAAAAAAATTAGATATATAAAACCTAAGAAATTTTATTTTTAAAATTTTTAATATATAGAAACCTAACATTTAAAAAATGATATAATTATATATATATATAAAAATTATAAAAAATGAATAACAAAAAAATTAAATTATACCAAAAACAAAAAATTATATACAAAAACATATACCACATCAGACATAAATGATGAAGCTTCAGATATTCCAAATTTTTTAGCTATACTGAAAAAAAAATTAAAGATGCAATTCAAAATAAACTTGAAATGAGTTCTCTCAAAATATATTCTAATCTATTCTCTATGTATATAAATCCTCATAGTGAAAAACAACAATACATTCATCGTACCCGTGTGTTAATTTTACACAAGAATGATATTCGTTCTTTGTATGATATTTATGATAAAATTTGTGAAGAACTTAAGTTAAAACAACAACAGTTCCAAGGGAGAGGATCAGGATGGCGATTGTGTGACACAAATCATAAACTTGAATTAAAAATAGCAAGATATGAGCCTCTTGGGGGTGGATCTAGTTATATTGAATTACCCGACCACATCAAAAACAAGAATGCTGTAATAAATATTCAAAAGAATGACAATAAATGTTTTTTTTTATGGTGTCTCATAGCCTATTTTCATCCAGCATCTGACCATAAACATCGTGTCTCTAATTACAATTATTCTCAATATATAGCAGAGTTTAAAAAACCTATGTCAGGCATAAAATATCCAGTAGATATCTGGAAAGATATCAATCAATTTGAAAAACAATATGAAGAATACTACAATCGACCAATAGCTGTACATGTTTATGGTGTTGATGAAAAAGATAAAATTTGTGTATTGCGTCACCATCCACCAGCAAATGATGCACATATTATAAGATTGTTATATGTTACAGAAGGAAACAAAAAACATTACTGTCTCATGCAGAATCTAGCACGATTGGTGAGAAAACAAATAACATCAAATCATCATAAAATTACTATATGTGATAGGTGTCTGTCAATATTTTATGGAAAGGGTAAGAAATTATGCGAACAGCAATTAGAGGAACATATTAAAAATTGTTTTCTTTACCCTTCTGTGACATATAATTCTTCATCCAAAAATATAAAATTTTCTAATTATAAATCATTGGTACGACATCCATTTGTAATTTATGCAGATTTTGAAACAATACAAGAACCAATAGCAACATGTATCCCAGATTCGAATGTATCAAGTACAACACATACAGCTAAACATAAAGCATGTGGTGTTGCACTAAAACTGATAGAAACATATGAACAAAATACTCCAGAAGTATATATTTATCGAGGTGAAGATGCAACCGAAAAATTTACTCTAAAACTTCAAGAGTGGGCAAAAAAATATGGTCCAAAATTATATAAAGAAATACCAATGATCAATCTTACACCAGAACAAAAATGGGAATATGATAATGCTTTAAGTTGCAAATACTGTAATAAATATTTTATTTCTAATAGTGAAAAAAAGAGACACCACAACCATTTTAATGGAGAATATATTCATACAATTTGTAATTCATGTAACTTGAAAATACAGAAACCTAACTTCATTCCAGTATTCATTCACAATTTGCAAAATTTTGATGCACATTTATTTATCAAAGAATTGGGATATGATGCAGAGAGTATTAATATTATACCACACAGTAAAGATAAATATATTGCAATAGAGAAAACTATCAAATTGGAAAAAGAAAAAAAAGTTGTTCTTAGATTCCTAGATTCATATCAGTTTCTTCCCAGCAGTTTAGCTACTCTGGTGAGTCAATTAACCAACGAGGAATTTCTTCACACAAAAGAATATTTTGGTGAGGATAAGATAGAATTGCTGAAAAGAAAATGTGTCTTCCCATATGATTACATAGATGATTCTGAAAAATTCAATGAGACACAGTTACCATCGAGAGATAAATTTCAAATATGCGTGGTTGGAAACATGAAATGCACGCAACATCTGGTTTAAGTAGTGGAAGGAAATAGAGGCAACAGCTTTTGTGCATCAGAGAGACAAACATTAATCTAGAAAAATACGATTTACCGGCCAAATAAATTGAACAATGGGAGAAAACACTTCCACGACCTTTCAAAGGTGTACAGAAACTCTGTTCTATTCTGTAAAATTGAAGAAATAAGTTTCCTGGAGATCGGAATTTTACAATAAAATGTGTACCTTGTATTCACCCACAGTGCAGTGCTTCTTGATTGAATTAATGTTTTGTTGTAGGAATCGTACATGAGTTTCATTGGAGGCAAAAACCTACAGCAAATTGTGCAAAGAATTCTGGAAAAAATATTTTCTGATGCATTGGCAGCACGTCATAACTGGATTGGAGAACACAACAACATACCACTCCGACATTTGAAATTATTGGAACTTGTACCAAGTAAGTTAGAAGGCTGTCCTTTTTTTCTTTTTTCAATTGATAACTAAATTAGGCTGTAGGGCCATTACTTGTTGATGTAAAATCCAAATAATGTACATGATGGAAAGTTTTAGAACATTTAGTATTAACAGTGAGCATTCTTTTACATAAGTCTTTAAAAATCTTCTAATAAGGACATTTTAAAAATGTATTCTGAGAAGAAACATTTTTATCTAAAATAAACTTATTTGTTGTTTAATTTTACCATTGTTTTTTGTTAATTTTTTTTACTTCAGCTGTCTTATTTACTTAATAGGAAAAACTAATATTATTTCATGTAACACTGAACTATTCTGCTTATACTAGAACAGTGTTCATAAGTGCAAACTCATTTCTCACAATTCAGCAAGCCTGGCTTAGTTAGTTGAGCTTTCACTCACACGAAATTAATATTGTGGCAAATCTCTGTAATTCCTTTCTCATCCTTTCCCTACCATATAGTCATGGGCTTCCGGAAGGGGGCATGCCCCCCTGGAAAATGAAAGTCAACAAAAAATTATGTATTTCACACATATAATTTCATTTTAGCCACAATAATATCTGTTAATTGTTGCATGAACACCATAAATTCAAATTTGAGCAATTTTTTTTTAGGGAACAACACTATTTTTGTGGAAAATGTGCCTTGTTTGCCCCCTCCCCTGGAAAAAAATACCTTCCTTGCCCCTCCCTGGAAAAATTCCTGCGGATGTCCATGCATATAGTACAAGTAACTGTCTAGATGTGAAGAATTAATGTCACCCCACATGGATAATATGTCAATATTAGTTTCCTTTCATGGGACAGGGAATAAGTTTAATCCTCATACTAAAGATAGGCCCAAGTACACATATCATATGGTATGTTACATTTGAGTTCATCCATGGATCTAACAGTTTGAATTGTTTCTGGTTTCAGTTCGAAGGAATTCATGTACATCAAATGCATCAGATTATGAAATACACTCAGTGATACAAAGCTGGTTCCGCTTTGTCAAAGATAGAGATGGCGGCCGAGAGCAACGTAGAAAGGAAAAGGCAACTGCAGGAACATCAAGAAATAAGTAAACAAGTAAAGACTGGTGATAGTTTTTCAGCAAGATACGAGAGACGAGTCATTTCTAAAGCTGCAGAAATTATAATGAGTGAATTTCATGAAGTTCCATCTGTTTCAGGATCTACAGACATAATTCAATTGGTTCTACAAGTTCATTTTCAAATACTTGTGATGAAAGTGTGTGATTTTTCAAGTAGTTCATGTAGTGGTAGCAGTAGTGAGGGTAATGTAACAGATTTGGAAACTGCCTCACATCCTATTTCAGAGCACTTAATTTCATGGGCAAAGAAATACAATATTTCTAATAATGCAACCACAGATTTTCTCCATATTTTGCAACCTTACATACCAGACCTTCTCTAGATTCAAGGACTCTTCTTAAAACCCCTAGAACAATAGACTTGAGAAAATGCTCAGGATATTTGTTTGTTTACTTTGGTGTCAAAGGAAACAGGTTTAATATCTACACCACATTATCAGATTTTTGAAAAGCAGAAAAGAAATGAAAATTTTAAACAATTTTTAACTATGAAAATTAACGTTGATGGACTTCCATTGCATAAAAGTTCCACAAAATGTTTTTGGCCTTTGCTGGGAATCTTAGATCAGGCTATTAACAAGGCTCCATTTATCATTTCAATTTATTATGGGGAAACAAAACCAAGTTCGTCAAATGATTTTTTCCTTGAATTTGTTAATGAGTGTTCTGAATTGGAAAGAACAGTTTTTTTGATTGATGTAAACTTTATGGATTTTTCATAAGTTGCATTGTAGCAGATGCCCCAGTGCATTGTATCTCATAACTCATTATTTGGCTGTGAGAAATGCATTCAGGAAGGAACATACTTGGGGAGAACCACATGGCAGTATGAGCATGATTTAGTTCTAAGAACAGATGCAAATTTTAAGAACATGCAATATGAGGATCACCAGCCGTTTCGAAGCATTTTATCTGATTTACATGTAGGCTTAGTTTCACAAGTTCCACTTGACTGGATGCATTTAGTTTGTCTTGGTGGTGTTAAAAAAACTTATTAGCGCATGGGTAGAGAAAGAACCAAAAAAATGTAAATGCAGTTCTTTGCATGCACAGAAGATTTCTGAATGACTTATTGTCCTTGCTCAGTACACTCCAAAAGAATTCTCCAGAAAACCATATTCATTGAAGCTGTTCAAATTTTGGAAAGCTACTCAATTTAGAGCATTTCTGTTTTATTTTGGGACTATAGTTTTGAAAGATGTGTTGCCAGAGCATTTATTTAATCATTTTCTTGTCCTGCATGTTTCTCTGTACATTTTGGCCAGCACAGACCTTAGTAAAGTGGAAAGATGGCAAAATTTTGCACATGAACTACTTCATTGTTTTGCTAAATATATTACAGAATATTATTCTCCTGAAATTTTGATCTACAATTTTCATAATTTATTACATGTAGTTGAAGATGTTTCTAACTTTGGTCCTTTAAATGAATATTCTGCATTTCCATTTGAAAATTTTATGAAAACAATTAGGAAGATGGTTTGTGGTCCACATAATTCTTTGGAACAGGTAGCTAAAATACTATAAGAAAAATCTGGCCAACACAGCAATGGCCATACTAATAAACATTCCCCTGTTTATAGGAATGACTGTATCAAATCTATACTTTTGAATGAAAATGAGAATTGTATTGTGGGAACAACCTCACCTGATGATTGCTTCTTAATGAAAGATGGTGATGTTGTTGTTGTAAATTCCATTGAAAAGGATTGTAGTAATGATGGTTTGTACGTATAATTTAAATTGTAACATTTTCATAAACAAATTGGACATTTTCACTTCACCTCTTCCAAGCAATAGATTGTTTATGTTTAAGGTAAAAAAATGTAAGAACAGAGTTATTGTATCCTCAATTTATATATTCTTACAGCAGATTTCGCTGACACATCAGCATTTGGATGTATTCAATTTTGTAATAATAAGCTATTCTATTGAAATGACATTGTGTTCTTTGACACCTGAATTGTCCACCTCATGCACCTTTTTTCCTTCAATAAATACAGTAGCATCTTGCTATTTTTTTTTTTATAATGTATGAAGGTGATTGTCTTGAATAGTATATGTGAAATTCGTTTTGCTTATTGGCTCCGCTAAGAAATGTTTTACTTTTAAGTTTTTTTTTATCATTCCTTGTATTCTTCTCCAGTGTTTGAAAATGTCGTAATAATATAATCTTAATAAATTTTTATACATACAAAAAATGATGCAATTGTTTTTAAAATAATTTATTAATATTATAAACAAACTTGCCAAAAGTATTAATGTTGGTTTTTCGTTTGAGTATTAATGGTTGGGAAGTTTTTCCACTGTAGTTAGCCCAATGCTGGGAAATAGATTTGGTTGGAAGATTGTTGGCAAAGTTTTTCCATTGTAGTTGGGCCAACGTTGGGAAATTGATTTGGTTGGGAGATGGTTGGCAAGTTTTTCCATTGTAGTTGGGCCAACGTTGGGAAATTGATTTGGTTGGGAGATGGTTGGCAAAGTTTTTCCATTGTAGTTGGGCCAACGTTGGGAAATAGTTGGTTGGGAGATTGATGGCAAGGTGGACATCACCAACAGTTCGCCAACCGTTGGCACAAAAAATTTGTAACCATTTACCAACGTTGGCCCAACCTTTGTGTGCTACATGGGTAAGAGTAATGTACTTACTCTGAAACTGTTCTCTTCTTCTGGAGTATTTCAACATGTAAATTCATTCTTGGTGAAGTATAACATGTCACCATAGTGAGTGTCCGACCAAGAAACCTATCAGTATGACTATCAATGGTTTGTCTAATGGAATTTCATTAACAATATTATGATAATATTCAATACAGTGGAAATTAATTGATGTAGGGTTTTAAGGATTTCTTATAGTATTTTACTCTATATTCCATATGTTTAATGCTAACAATATAATTTATATATGTAATTGGAAGTAACATGCTTGAAATAAATTTTGGGACTTGTAGACATAATGACCATATTGGGCCATTTAATGTATGTGAGGAAGAATCCTCTTATCTAATATCCTTACTTGAGTTTGAACTGTTCTTTTAGGTCTACTTTATGCACAGAAAGGCTAATTGGGTTGAACCTATGGTTTAAAGTGGGATCCGAAACACTATGGGTCTCCACCAGGTATCGAACCCATACCTGAGTTAAAAAATGGGTGTGAAGAGCCCCTTGAGAAAGGTTGAAAGTGAAATGTTATGAAGACTTGCAAAGGATATACACAAAACTACGAACTTCCTCAGAGACAGTATAAGAGCCCCGCTCTTCTCAAAAAGGTAATAACATTTATTAAAGTGCTGTCATTATCTCCTAACCTGGTCAATAATTGGTAAGATCAAAAGTTTGAGGAAAGTATAATCTACACATTAAGTAGGAATAAGCCAATCACTTAACATTTAGACATGACACATTGGATGGTCTAGCCCTTGCAGGAAATCATCATGAGTGAGACACCTATGTTCAATACGAAGCCAAGTTAAATTTACTTCTTGATGGAAGGGATGGTATGAGAAACATCATGCACCAATGATTGACCTGATAGTATGAAGCTTGAAAGAATGATTATTAATTCTTTATGTTCACTTTCTTTTAGACTGACTAGAAACATGTGTGACTTTATTTAGAAGCTGATAATGAGTAGCAGGGATTTTGTCAATATGGCATCCACTATGGGTGAAACGTTGCTGTTCATTGGTTCATTTCCAAGTGACATATGTCACATGTCACTTTGGTGTAAAATCTCTCTAAATTGCAAAAAAATACTGTTGGTTTCTTTGTCATCAGCTGGAAATTTTCACATTTCATTTGTTTTTTAATTAACTTTAAAATTCATGTGGAATATTTATTCTGAATGCATGGATTGTATCATCTTCAGTACTGTATTAAGTATATGAATATATAAAATACATATCTGTGCAGGATAAGATCTTTCAGTGGTGTATTTATAATTCCATTGTGTCTGTGTTTAGGAGTGGGGGGCTGGGAGAGTGCTTATCTAGCTTGATCGTACATACTCCATGACTGCTTTGTTTTGTATTCTAAGACATTCATATTTCGAGTCCAGATTTTTGTGTAACTATGAAATATGTAATGACATATGATGAAATTGTAGTCAATATGTAGAGTGGTTCCAGTAAGTAACTTCGAACAAAAGTCGCTTGTATGACATATTTCTACTCCCATTCTAGATTAAAAATTAGGGATGTTTGACAAACACTAAAATGAATAAGCATGCAGTGATTAGTTAATAATATATCTTACAGACATCCACACATTTTTAGAAATGGGTTGAAATTACTCTCATGCAAACCAGAAAAGTGAAATTTCATACAACTTCGATTGATTGATTGATTTGGTGTTTTAAGTCAACTTTATTCACAGTAAGGCCAATCGGGACTGGACCTACAGTTTAAAGTGGGATCCGAACCACTATGCGTCTCCATATAGGTACAACTTCGAGATGAGGTGGTTGCTATATAGGCATTCTAGGTTAACTTGTGTAAGGTGTGACCTTTTCTTACTCTATTTTCCCATAACTATTCATTATCATCATCATAGTAGTTTTTACAGAGAAATAGACTGATAGAATTAAAACAATTACAATTTTATTCCAGAAATTATTCTGTTTGATAACTTCCCCAATGAGCTGTGTCACTCATAGCTATTATGTTATTCTATTCTCTCATGGCAGATGGCACTGAACTAGTTTCTATGTTGTATTTTCCAAAATATTTTTTCATCTACAGAACACTGAATGTAAGTTGTGATAGAAATTAACTGTAGTGTAAAATACTTACTTTCATCTACAGCATAACATAATCCATGGTTCTACAGAATAGTTTCTCAACCTATAGGGTGCGACCAACTCCTGGGTCCTGAGGGGACATTTGGTGGGTCGGGAAGTTGGGCTCGAAACTTTGTTAACTGGGTCTTAAAAACCTATTACATTAAATTACTTAGATATATTGTTTTAACAATTTCAATTCAGGCCGTGTTGTTGTAAAAGAGCAAATATATGATTATAAACTGGGTGCACACCCCTACAAAGTAATTCCGCTGGTTCCCATCTTATGGGTCCCATGAAGTGTAATATCCTTCAAGGTGGGTCCCCGACTGAAAAAGGTTGAGATCCACTGCTCTACAGCCCTGGAAGGGTCTTGGCCTATCAACTGACTGCCAGTCTGCCTCCCACAACCCTAGAGGTGTGGAGATCTTCGACCAGTAATGAGGTGACGTGGGGTCAGCACATCGAACCCTCAGCTGTTATAGGAGATTTCCCAGACTGGGTTACGCTACTCACTTGTACGTCCCCAATTTTCTTAGGATAGTGGTTAAGTTTGGAACACAAGTACTGACTATATGTATATATCTTTTATTCCAGTATAATTCATACCCACAAGCCGCCAGCCGATTTGTAATGGTTTCGTTAGATGAATAGCGCTAATGTTCCATCAGTAGTTTTTAATAATACGTTTTATGTTTTATTCTTATTTCCCCGAGACAAAACCTTCGAATCCTGTCTTTTGTTTCCCTGGCATTTTCAGCATCAAATCTCCCCCCTCTCAGGGTACTCCACTGATATCAATTGCAGAGAAAGTGGATGCATTTGTCTTTCGTTTTATGAGGCCATCGACAGATGAATGGAATTTTCTACGTTGGTAAATCAGAAGTGTCTACATCTTGCGATTGAATATGGTAGGCCTACACATGGGAGAAAATTACAGTGACGGCAACAGAAACAGTTGCTGATATTAAGTGTGCTGCAGAGGCGTGGCGTGCATGTAGCCGCTGTTACCGTAGGTAACACCAAAATATAAAGAATTGAAGAACCCGTCTTAAAATATTATTACGTACATAAACTGGTAATATTGTCGTAAAGTAAACATTGCAGACTGACATTTTTTCTGA
Source organism: Lepisma saccharinum (assembly GCF_977018435.1). Lineage (NCBI taxonomy): Eukaryota > Metazoa > Arthropoda > Insecta > Zygentoma > Lepismatidae > Lepisma > Lepisma saccharinum. The sequence goes on from NC_139237.1 coordinate 35,836,073, forward strand.
CACCGGCAAAAGCGAAGAGGAGGACTGATCCGGTACCCTCCACAGGCAACATGAGGAAAGGGTCCTGAGCCCACGAAAGGAAGACTTCGCGTTGCGGCAAAGACTGACCGCGGGATGAGGAGGCGGGTTTTTGGCATGACTGTTTAGCCGGCGCAGTTGCCGGTGATCCTTACCGGAAACATATCAGTGTTGCCATATTCAATTGACAGAAAAGAGCTAAGTCGCCTAATCGGGTCTATCTTACTCTGAAGATGTCCAGTCACACTGGGGAACGATGGCGCAGTGGTAGGGTCGCCACCTTATAATCAAAGGATTCCGGGTTCGATACCCGGTGGAGGCACAAGTGGTTCGGATCCAACTTTAAACTGTCCCGATTAGCATTACTGTTCATGAAGTGGACTTAAATCGCCAAATCAAAATTTTAAAAAATCAAATCACACTGGGGCAAAAGCAAACTACCAAGTGATATTTTGTATTTACACTAAATATCAGCGATTATGAAAGTCCTCTTTGTCCTTCTTCGACATCATGGGCGAGAAGGAGAGGAGAGGGATGGGTATGGTCAAGGGGTCCGCTGTCCTTCTAAAAATGTCAACCTAAAATTCTATATTTCACACATATAATATTATTTCGGTTACAGGAATTTGTGATAATTGTTGATAATACTGATTGAGATTGACATACGTTGTCGCAGGAATGCGATAATTTCGGATTGAAGCAATGTTTTTGAGGTGGTAGAACTGTTTTTGGGTGAAAACAATACTTACAAGCATAATTTCCCGATTGTTATCTTAGCACGCTCTGAAGTGTCAGGTGTCGCAGGTTCGAATCCTCAGCAAGAAATGGTTATTTCAATGTTCGTTGTTATTATTTTACTTACATAATTATAAAAATTAATAATTACATACACAAAGAAATAATAATTTTATTTCAATAATTCACCATGCATCCTCATCGTCACGATTATCCTATAAAGCGAAAGCCTTAAAGGTAGCAAAGGACGTAAAATATACGAAATAGTAGTGGTGTCAGAAATGAGATATCAGTGGATTTAGCGAAACATGGGAGTGGGAGTAGTTAGGAAACAGATGAAGACTACATCTACTCTACATACGTCTTATTTGAAACGAAAAGTTTCGCGATTTGGGCAAATCTGGTTTCAAAAGAACTAAGATGGCAACATTAGTAGAACTGGACTTCTTGCAGGTTCCGAAGCAAATATTGGGGAAAGGCCGATGCTGAGAGGGGAGGGGCAAGGAGGGTGCTTCACGTGTTACAAAAGTAAACAACGGTTTGTGGGAGGGACTGTGCAGTGGGAGTTTTATGACTGGTGTCTTTCGTCTTTATGTTGTTTTCGGACATTGTCAATTAATTAATGAAGCTTGCTCCGAGTTCCGAGGTGGCGGGTTCATCCTATCTGAACAGTGTGTGTAATCGTGCGATAGAAGATATTTTGAAGCAATCTTTCGGTTCATTATTTTGCAGAAAATATCGAAATTGTGGCGAAAGGGAGGCCAATGCCTATTTTGAACGATTTAAAAACCAAGTCGTCTGCTGGATATGACCGACATTTCAATGTTTCGTGGTATAACGACTATCCGTGGTTATGTGGATGTGTGCAGTTGTCGAAACTCTTGTTAGCCATGTACTCTATTTTCGGGTGAAAAAAAAACGTGTCGAATTCAGATGTGGATAACATGGACCATGACCATGACGCACCCAAAAATTCAAATTCAAATGAAAAACTTCTCTTTAAGACAGCATCATAGAAGTTTTTGATTTGATTGATTTTGCTTCGCTTGTGCCAGTTTTGGCTAATTTGCGAAGATGGGGATGAGTGATGATATGATTAAATTGATGAATAGAATAGACATCACAAACGCCCATGCCCAAGCTAGGTTTCGAACCCGGGATCCCAGCATCATATAACTATTTTCAAAGTCGGATTGATCTGCTCTATAAGTAGCCTTCGATGTTTCTGTAAGTATCAAATTACGTATTATTGTGTCAACAACCAATTTTTGCGATTTCACTTTAGTCCTTATGTCAACATTTTTTTTCCTGGTTAATAACTTTACCAAAGTCTAGTATTGAATTGCATACGTACCAGATTAATATTATATGAACTACTTGGAAGACATTGGGGAGGGGGGGCATGAGGTGGGGAGGCGCCCAAGTCTCCCTTAAATGTCCTACTGATAACCGGTAACACTTTTAAAAATCCACGCCACGCCACTGCTGTGCTGTATCCTGCAGATTGCCACTCGCGTTAAACTGTGCAGCAATTGTTATGAAGAGAAAGAGACAATTTGGGAAATGTTGCAACATGGCTCGAGCGCCCTTTAGAACACTTTGGGAAGCGCAATGATCCGCTCACCCCACCCTTCCATTCCTGATTTTATTTTCTGCCAATAATTCGGACATATCTCGTAAGGTCGTAGTATTTATTTTATTTAAGTGCATAAAAATGTTCTACAAGGATAAATACCATTGTTCAGTTAATGCAGGGGTCCTGGGTTTGAATCCCTGTTAGAGCTTTATTTGTGTCATCAACTTTTCATAGAATCGTCGCGATTAGCCTAAAATTGGAAAAATGCGACGCTAAATAAACAACGACGAGGGAGGGGTAAAACGCATTGATCTAATAACAAAGTAATCGCCGTAGAGTTTACACAAGATAAAATCGCGATTTGTCCAAAATGTCAGAAAAGCAACTCATAATAGGGAGAATACGAAATAAAAATACTTATTACCACAGATAATACATAATTATTTTTCATGCACAACGGAATGATTTACGTGCTGGAATTTCAGGAACTTGAAATTATTTTCCTATGTTGTGCTTCTGGGCTACTAATTCTGTATATCTCGTAACTTAGATGTAGAAATCATTCAAACGTAACATACATTAACTGAACAATGGTATTTATCCTTGTAGAACATTTTTATGCACTTAAATAAAATAAATAATTCGACCTTACAAGATATGTCCCGAATTATTAGCAGAAAATAAAAGCAGGAATGGAAGGGTGGGGTGAGCGGATCATTGCGCTGAGACGCATTCAACTGTCACTGCCAAGAGTAAGATATGATTGGCGGAGAGGTTGCTATGACAACGCTTTACGTTTCGAAACAGCCGTAGGGTCGCTCCACATGCCCGGTTTAGTAAGCGCACAGATTACAAAGGAGAGATAGGAAGTAAGCGATCTTATTAATCTGTGGTGTAGTTTTTGAAATTGTAAAAAAAATTGAGTTTAAGTCAATACGATGGGAAGCATAAAAGATTATCATAATTGGTGTTGACTTTGTTTAGATAAAAGCGAAGTAAAAGTGAATACTTTTAAGGAAGTTGGTTTACAAAAGGGAATTCAAATAAAAATATGGAGTTGTCTCTCGCTTTCTGTAAGTACAAGAAACTACTCTGTTTATTTTTGAAAACGCTGTGTAATACTTATAGCTATTTGCTGTAATAGAATAATTCTAAACTTGATTTATGCCACTACATTAAAGAGGAACATGCAAGTATAAAGTTTCACAAACAATTTAGAATTTTACTTTTTTTTAGCATGTTTTAGATTCCATGTGTGGCCCAAGTTCCGATTGTGGTAAGTTAGAATATTTTTCACAAGTAATGTAACCATGGACAAAGATGGGGGAAAATTATTGGGCTGTACTTAAACTCAGAGTTGTAATCGATTTTGTTTTAATTCACCATTTTTTAATTTTTTTTTTTACCAAATCGACTTTCTTCATTATATTTATCACATTTGGTACCAGTTTCATAGATCGGAGACACATTAAAATCAGACATTTTGTGTTTCGCATGGTTCGTACTTACCAATTATGTATTGCGAAACATAGTTCAAGGTGCCATTATGCTATTTACACGAAAACAAACGCAATTTATCACATTATGAGTGCTTTTTTTATTCCTTTCTTCGCTTCCAGAACACACAATATGGCGGGCACATCTTGACTCAAGTTGTGGGTATGCAGTGTTTTAATCTTCACCGAAATATACCTACTATCGTGTTCATCACCAGTGGAAATTATACATTATGCATGGGTAGCTGGTCTCACTGCAGAACATGGGCTGCTTTTTTCCTCTAAATAGACTAACAAAATTTATATCCCCTGAAAATATGTACCTTACTTTCTACTTCCATTTTCCGGTGTTCGTTTTACGATTACTATTATATTATTGCACGTAAAAAATGTTTTTCCTGCTGCTAAAACCAATGCATTTCTCCATTTGTTCGCGTCCATATTGTTTACATGCTCAAGTGTTGTGAGTAGTGTAGGTGCACGGGTTGAGCGCCATCAATTGGGGTTCAAAAAAACCTGAAAAACTCACTTTCTCTCCACGTTCCGCGCCTCATTTATTGCGCTAACGATGTTTCACAGCGAAGAAAACAGTACCAAAACATCAAAAACTCACTTTACTCATTTGGGGTTCACCAAAACCTCAAAAAAAACAAAAAAAAACTCACTTTCTCTTATTTATTGCGCTGACACAGCGTGATGAGTAAATAATGCACTCTCTCATCCTTGAAGTACGAATGCATCTTATCGTAATTTTCCAAGTCCCGGGGCCAAATGTTTATATATCGTGACCTTTGTAAACCTACCTCTTTTGGGAACGATGTGCCACACACACACGCGCGCGCCTATCTATCATAGGTAGATCACGTTCCGCGCATTTATTCGTTGCGCTGACACAGCGTGATGAGTAAATAATGCACTTTCTCATTTTTGAAGTACGAATGCACCTTATCGTAATCTTCCAAGTCCCGGTCACCAATGTTTATATATCGTGACCTTTATAAACCTACCTCTCTCGGGAACGATGTGCCACACACGCGCGCGCGCCTATCTATCATAGGTATATCACGTTCCGTGCATTTATTCGTTGCGCTGACACAGCGTGATGAGTAAATAATGAACTTTCTCATTTTTGAAGTACGAATGCACCTTATCGTAATCTTCCAAGTCCCGGTCACCAATGTTTATATATCGTGACCTTTGTAAACCTACCTCTCTCGGGAACGATGTGCCACACACACACGCGCGCGCTGGCGCCTCTTATTATTTTCGTATTGTGACGCAAGCAAACAAACAAATATTTTTTTTTTATTTTTTTAAGATTCCTGGCCCCTAACCTCGCCAGGGTGCGTGGTGCCCAACCCAAAAAGGTTCTAACGGCTGCGGTTATAGATAACCACACCTCTATAGAGTTTTCACGTGTTTTTTTTTCTCTCAAACTTCCATGAAACTCTACAGAGGACCTCCGTAATGCATGCAACGTGTACTAACGACTCTAGTGTTATTTGATGTTGTAATATTTTTGGATATAGAGTTTTATTGTGAGATAGATAAAAATATTATGTTTATTATAATATTTTCTTGATGAAGATGGAGAATGTGTGTGTTATAAAAACTAAAGTTGCATGCTTTTTTTTCCTAGTGTGTGTGTGCTTGATGTTCGACAGCATCTGAAACGATAAAAAAAAGAATTTTATTGTTAATTTTCTCATGTAAAAACAACAAAATTTTGTGCAAATTCTGATTGTTTCGTGCTATAGTGCAAAAACTGATGAAAAAAAAGATATTGTAACTGATAACTGGTGAAATTGACATTGTAACTGATCTGAACTAGTGAAATTCGTATTATTATTGTGCTAGCACAAAATTCTTATTGTAACTGATTGTGCAAGAAAAAGATGTTAAAAACCTGTTAAAACTGCTCTGTGACCCTCTCGTTCTTTACGTCGTACGCGAAAGACTTCTCTGCAATCAGGATGACGTTGCACACGGTATCATCGGGCAGCGCGTCGTGGAACTCGCAGACGATCTTGATGTTGGTGCGATCGTTGACCACCACCTGCTTCCTCTTCGTCGTGTTGATGACGAACATCGGCCTGCGGATTTTGAATTCGCTGGGCGTGTAGTACACGTCCACTTTTCCTCGGTCACGCGCTTGTAAGCCGTGTAAGCTTCGTAAAGTTTGAGGTAATCGTCTTTGGTCATGTCGAGGTTGTAATTCTCGCGCGGGAACACTTCGTTCCTACCATTCTTGAGATAAACGTTCTTGATCTTGCAGTCGTCGAACTTACTGGAATCTTTTTCCTGGTTGTTATCGCGACCGGTTTGAAAGAGCACTACGACGAAATCTGGCATGTCGAACTGTATGTTGTTGAACTGCGTCGTCACGTCGAATTCCATGTGACTTCCCGACGCCATCTTCTGCACGCACTGGTAACCGTGAAAGTGAATCGGCACCTGCGAATTCTTCAAGATCTCCGCTTTGTACTTGAGGGCGTAGTTCGTCTCGTATTCCACGATCGGCATTCTCAATTCCATGCTCCGTATGACGCACTTGGCTGCTTCGGGTAATGTGTTGGCTATCGGCGTGCCGTCGGCGTTCAAGTTGGTGTATCGCATCAGTGCGTCGTTGTCGTTGGCTGCTCTTCGAAACGTGACGCGCAATCCTCCCTTCCACATGATCTCATTGTAGTCGGAGAAGAATCCCGGCAGCAGACGCATGGGAAATAGTACCGTGTGACTTCTCGTCGATATTTTCGTTCCCGCTTCGAACCCTCCCGCTTGATAGTATGCCGCGTCCGTTTTGGATAATTTCAATGTTCCCACTGCCGTCGACGTGATGCCTGGATAATCTATTCTGTCGATGACGGTGTTGTGTTTCCTCACCTCCACCTGCGAGAACAGGTGAGGCACGAAGTTGTCCACGAGTTTCAAATTTGCATTGGGCGGAAACGCTTCTCCGCTTTCCTTCTTCACCACGTCGAATTGAAGGTAGAGGTCCGCTCTGTGAGGATGAACAAACCCATCCCCTACGTCCACGTCGTATTCGATCTCCCTGTTTGCTTCGTTGAGATTGGCGAACGTGCGACGGTTCGGAGGGAAAGATTGCAATTCGTAACTTTCGATTTGTTCCATTTTCACTATGTATGGTTATTTATTATATGTTGATCTCCACGATGGCCGTCGTAGTGGCACCTGCGAAATCCACTACCTCTCTTTTCTCGTTCGTCACTACCAACTCTATGTCGTCTATGCGGTTGCGACATACTGGAAAATAGATCGGCGAAGAGGGCGTGTAGATGATCGGTTCCATGAATTCGGAACTTGGTTTGAACGTGGCTATGATTCCCGTCTGCTTGTGACTTCCCAGCAACCCCTCCCCGTCCGAAGATTTAGTGATCATTCCTTCCGCCACGTTACAGTGAACGTTCAGAGTCTCTATGGCCAGAAATTTAGGAATGTTTGCTGCCGTGTGCTTGATGCCAGCTTCGAGTTTTGTGTTGTTCTCGAAACCTAAAAGTTCTCCCATGGTGCCCAGGTCCACGGTCTCCGTCGCCGACACGATTTCCACTCTGTGCGTGACCGAATTTTGAGAAAGGTACGTGCCTTTGGGTAACTGAGCTTGCAAAGTGGAAAGATTGTATTGGCCTGGCGTGACGACGATGTGTTCGCTTCCGATGCTAATTTTGTTGTTGTGTTGCGTGACGTTAGGTATGAGGTACATGCTGTAGAATGCACGCAGAGCTACGGATTTAGGATAGACGATGTCGTCGTGCAGCGTGAGTTTCAAGATCGAAGATTCGCTCGTGAGATGGAACACGCCCATCGTATTTAAGATTCCACAATGCTTTCTGGAAATCTTTGATCGTAGGCTTATTTATTTTAGAGAGAAACGTGAGCACGGAGAGACAGAGATGACCGCAGTTCACGTCTCTGAAATTTTGAATGCGTTCGTCGTTGTAGTATATAGAGGTTTTGTTTGTTTTCAGATAATGAACTAAATTTGTAGGTGGAACGCCTCCGAAAGAATCGAAAACGAATGCTTTGTTATTGTCGTTTTTGTGGTAACATATCCAATGCGTGCCTGGATTTTCTTGACTGTCCAAGTTGACTACGCCGCATTCTCTTCTTTTAACGCTTGAAGGTAACGAGTCGGACATGAAAACTCCTCTGAAGTTTTTGATTTGTAATGGTTTGATCAGAGATTCAATGTCTCGGTTGGTGAGTGCTGCTGTTTCTTTTTTTTAAATTTTTTCATCACGCCCTTCCCCTCTTTCTTCTCCATGGCCAGGTTGTGACGTTTCTGTTCTTCCAATTCCGCCTTGTTCTTCTTCGAGTCGATGACGGTTTTCGCGATGGCGGCGCTTCCGCCGGCCAAACTTCCAACGGCCCCCAATGCCGCAAGGATGGCCGGGATGCTGAATATGAAACCTCCGATCTTTTGCTGTTTCCGCGAACGCTGCAAGCGTCTCAATTGAGGTGTGCTGAGAAGTAATTTCATTCCGTGTCCTTTCGTCAAGCAAGAACGTTTCTTCTCGCGTTGTTTCTTGGTGAGTAACCCATCGAGGGCACCTAGATTTTTTAGATTGGAGTATGGTATCTGGTACACGACACCCTTGGGCTTCATGTTTTTTTTTTAACGGTATGTTATTTATATATATGTTCTGAGATTTTTTTCACGGTATGTTATTTATATATAAATGTTCCGAGATTTTTTTTGTTTTGTGTATTTTTTTTTTTCAAGGATATACTCCGCGCAGCGTTGTTAAACAAATTCTATTACGTGCTTCGTTTTCTTACCAAGAAGTTCCTTTGTCCCCTTGTACACGATTCGAGTTTTGTTCTCGATTAAAATAGATAGCTTCTCGTCGGATAACATGTTAGCGTATCGATCCGGTAAAAATAGACTGTATTGTGCGTTGAGCAACAGACGCACCTTGGGACCGTACTGGGTAGAAACGATTGAACCGGAAGTTATCGTGTAAGGTTTGTCGACTTCCAATTCCTAAATTTTTACATACTCGACTGACAAATTTAGCATTTGTTTTAATGCTTGGAGATCACTCATTTTTTTTCACTTATATCGAAGGAGAAAAATTTCAGTGTTAGAGAAATTTAATTTTTTTCACAATGTGTGTTATTTATATATACACCGAAGATTATTTTTTTTCACGATGTGTGTTATTTTATATATACTTTTTTCACGAGATTTTTGTATCGAAGATTTTTTTTGTCTGTGTTAGAGGAAGAAAGTTTGTGCTTCGGAAAACGCGATGATGTGCGTGATGATATCTTCCGTCTCTTGTTTCGACTTATGCCAATCATCTGTGAATCGTCTTCTCCCCTGCCTCGCCTCGTGCAGTTCATCTAACCTATCGTTTAATTTTTTCCCTGCGGCCGAAAGAAGAGTGTCGAGATCGCCGCACCTCATGTCGCTAATCTCCCGAAGATAATCCTTGACAGCCATTTCACAAGGGATGCGAAATTCCGGCGTTGATCTCGCTATGATCAAAAGTTTTCTTATATCCTCACAATCTCCGTTTACTGCATGTTTGAATATTTTACACAGCAGTTCGTGTGGCAAGTCGGTTATACCAGACATGATGTTTTTTTTTTACTGTATGTTATTTATATACCCCACCCAAGTTTTTGTTTTGTGTTCATGGCTATGGTGGTGCCCAGTGCCGCAACTCTTTCTCCCAGCGATGCGTCTCTGCTGACGAATCTTTCGAAAGCTGCGTGCTCTAACTTTCTGTCTGCTTCGTGACGTGCATCCAGATCGGTGCGAGTGGTGTTGTAAGCGATGTCGTGATCTTTGCATGCGGCGTCCAACGGATTCACACCCTTGTCTCCTCTCTCCAATCTTTTTTCGAGTTTGGTACCCGGTCCGCAGTACTGGTAGCCAGGTAAATGCATCTCGAAAGGTAACTTGTTGATGATGTCGTTCACGAGTCCCTTTCCTTCGGCCACGTTCCAGAATCTCGGAGGCAGCGTGTTGATAATTTTGATGAGGTAACCTATGCCCTTGTCGTCGTTCACGATGAAGTTGGAAAGTTTGGCGCTGATCATGTCCACGATGCCAACCTTCTCGTTGTAGAAATTACGATTGCCTGCATTCTCCTCTCCTGCAATAACCAACAATCGGTCTATGAGCTTGCGCACGTCGTCCACCCAAACGAATTCTTTGGGTAACGTGTTGTAGAGTTTGACGCCGCTGCCTGTTTTGACCTGGTTCCAAATCGGTTTGATGAGATTTCTGTACTTCTCACCGCTGCTCGATTTCACCCTATTCTGCGAGGCGTCGTTGTTCTGGTACAAGGCATCCGTCATGATCAAAAGTTCCTTGTAACTTTGGTAATCTTCGTCGGTGTAATCTTTCGGCTGCTTTTTGGCAACGAGTTCCCACAGTCCCACCGTACCCGGATACCTGGTCCAACTATCCTTCTCGCCTAAATTAACTTTAATGTCGTTGCCTTCGAAGGTCACCTTCGATTTTCCAATCTTCCAAACCACACCGCCGCCTTCGTTGCTCTCCATGCTCGGATACAATCCGAACACTTCATCCTTGTCGAATTTCCCCGTGCTCAGGTAGTCTCGTGCCAAAGGTCCCAACTCGATCTTATCCAAAGACGACGACGTGCTACCTATGGCTCGACGTCGTGCCGGTACGTCCTTCAGTTCGAACGGCGTCGAAGGAATGCTCGAAATGGGCGTGGGTACGGTGTAACTTTTAGCTGCAAGTGGTACGGGTTCGTTGATCAAATTTTTATTTTGTTCCGTGACGCCTTTAATTTCTTTACCTAGATCGCTGATGGCGTCGATCACAGGTTGATCTTGACGTTTCTTCTCTTCGTAGAATCCGCGATTCTCGGATTTCCAACCTTTGAAGCGTTTCGCGAGGTAATCGCGAAGCTTGAGATTTTCGTCTTCGATTTTTCGTTTCGTCATAACGTTATTTATACACGTCGTTTCTCACAACGTTGCAACGTTTAGAAAGTCGTTGATTTTGTTTCTGTATTTTCCGTCGTTGGGTTTCCTCGTCATGTCGATCGTCGCGAATCCGAAATCGTCACTGTTCCAACAGTGGGAGCAGCAGCGTTCCGAAAATTGATTGTAGTTCATGTCTCCGCCTACGTAGTCATCGTACGCGTGCTTGAGGTTGGTGTGATCTTGACGAAACAAACATATGAAATTAGCGTTGTCGCGTACTAACTGTTTTGGAATTTTGGAAAACGTTTGAGCTAGGAAGAAGCAATCCATTCCTTTGTGACGACCTTGCGTGAAAAAGTTGCGAATTTCATTTTGATTTTCCAGGATGACATCGTCGAACACAACAACTGAATTTTCACGACAATCGTCGAGTGGTTTTATTTCCGAAGAGAACGTTGCAATGTCCAGACCATCGTACAGTTTCATCAGTTGCTGGTATTTGGATTGCTCCAAACTTTTCGAGAACACGTACAGGTGCCTGTTCTTCCAATCTAACCAATTCGGTGCGAGGAGAAAATTGTCCACGAGCAGTGTTGTTTTCCCACACCCCGAAGGACCTACGATCAGACAGCGGATGCTGTCGGGAAGCAACTCGCCGTTTCTTTTCTTCTTTCGATTTTCCGAATCAGGTAGACGTTTCACGACATTCCACGCACTCATAGAATCACTTCGTTTGAATCGATCCAACTCGTGTCCGGAAGTCCCAGCCATTTCACCAAAAGTTTGTCGCCTCTCTTATGCAAAACTTTTTCGATAAGGTACGTGTCGGGGTATTTAGTTTTATAGAGTTCCTCCTCGTAGAAGCGCCCCAATAAAATTTCACCGCCACTGTCCTTTATTATATACGTGTGACGGTTTCCGGGTAGAACTCGAACCACGGTAAAAAGTTCCGTGCTCCAGTTTCGTGTGAAACCCCTGTCGAACGTTCGCTTCAATTTACTGACCCTCACCTGGTCTCCAATTTTGTATTTAGGTTTTTTTGTCGTGGGCGTGTACTTTGGACAGTAAACGCTGGAAATTAATCGCTGCTCGTCGGACTTGGTAACGTCAGCTGGCTTCATGCCTATCGTTCTGTGTACCGTATCATTATAGGTATCGACGAGTTCCGGCAGAATATCAACCCATTTGTAATTTCCCTGAAGCGTGAATCGTTTCCACATGTGTGTTTTCAAGGTTCGATTAAATCTTTCCACGATGCTGGCTTTGATGTGACTGAAGGTCGAATAATGTCGAATGTCATGTTTTTGAATAAACTTTTGGAATACGGCATTGTAAAATTCTTTAGCGTTGTCTGTTTGCAAAAACCGTGGTCGTCTGCCGCCGCTTTCGCGAAAAATTTTCTTGAATGCTTCCGTGACGCATGTTCCTGTTTTCGCCTTCAAAGGTAGAGCCCATGCGAATTTCGAAAATGTGTCTATGACTGTGAGGAGGTACTTGTTGCCCTTGTTCAATTTATGTACGTTTTTTAGATTGCCGCTGCTCATCTCCACGAGGTCACTTTGCCAGAGGTCGTCGATGCCCTTGGTCACCACCGCCAAACGTTCGTAGTTGCGGCGTGCAGGTTTATGCAATTCTTGGACGATGGCTTGCCTAGACATTTTTTTAGAGATTACGTTTGAAGAGAAGCACCAGCGTGATGGGATTCAAAGAGGGTGGCACCTCACCTGTGTTTTGAACGATCAGCTTATCGCCGGCACTCACGTCGAAAACGGTAAGATCTTCGTCTTCGTGTATTTCATATACGTTGCGCGTTTCGTTCCAACGTGCCAGAGGAATGTTTCCTGCTTTCTGGACACCACGATTCGATATCAAGGTCATGGTGGGAACGCTAGCTTTTCTGCCGTGAGACCAGTACGAAAATTCGTTTATCTGAATCGTGCCATCGAGGAGAAACTTGTAGTACGGATGATAAGGATGCAACATGTACAGTTTGTTACCTTCGACGAACGTGGAGATTCTCTGTTGATTGGGTACGCTGTTGATTTCGATGGCTTGCAGAGAATGCAGTTTGGCGAATTTAGTATCGACGCTAACGAGGTTGCTGTGAAGCTGTCCCAGTGTATTTTGTACGGGCAACAAATATTCGACTATGGTATCCGTTACGGTAGAAAATGACGGTTTGATTTTCACTTCCACGTTCAACTGCTTGTAGTTTTCGTTGAGTTCTTGTAACTTGGCACCGAAAGAGGCCAGCGTCGATTCCTGCGTGGATTCCAGCACTCTAACTTGATTTTTGATGTTGACGACAATACTCTGAAGGTTCTCGACTTGATTCAATTTCGAACTTTTCTCGGTGAGATCGTTCACGATGCTTCGCATCTCGGTAAACTGCGTGTGAAGATCGGCGACGCTCTGCGAAGTGGGCAGCGTCGACACCAGCGAAGTAAGTTCGTCTCGAATCTGTTCCACGTTCGCCGTTTCCGTTTCCAGTCGTTTCAGCATACGTGATATGTTCCTTTTCAAAGCATGTAATTCTTTGGAGGTGGGGAGATTGGCCACCCTACTCTCGAGATCGCTCAACGAACTTTTGATGTCGCTCGATTCGGATAGTGCCGTCACCGCCGTTTTCAATTTTTCCAAATCTTCCTTCGAAGGTACGCTCGTCCGTAACGATTCCAAGTCACCCTGTATGTTGTCGAGTACGTGATGAAAATGAGCAAGATTGGATTCGACGTTCAAATTTTCTAAATATTCGATCTTCTGCTGAACCGTGATTAACGTGTCTTGAATGCTCGTCAACGCGTTCGCTTCAGCGTGAATATTTTTAATTTCTTCGTTGATCAACTCCAGAGACGCCTGAAGCGTAGCGATGGTGGTTTGAATGTGTTCGAAATCTTGATAAGCCTCCAATTGAATTTTTATGTTCGCGACGCTCTTGCCGATGACCTGCAGTTCATCTGACGATGGTAGGTTCGTCATTGTATCTTCCAAAGTCTGTAACTTGGATTTAATTTCTTCCAACGTGCTGGTGAATTCTTCTTGTAATTTGGAAACAACGACGTGCAAGCGTTCCGCATCGATATCCTTCACGACGGTTTGAAGTTCAGAGAAATTCTTTTCGATTGCGGAAGTTCGTTCTTCGATTTCGAGTTTCAATTTTTCCAAATCTTCATTTTTCGATTGAAATTGCTGTAATTTGGCCAAATCATTTTGAAGCGAATCCACGCTCAACTGTATATTTTGAACGCTGTCGTAAGAAGGTACGTCGACATAATTTTTTATGAGCGTTTTCAGTTCGGAATCGATTTTCAGAATGGGGTCGAGACATTGCGTTTGGAGCGTAGCGATTTCCGACTCTAAACTTTTGTTTAAGGTCTCCTGCAAAGCGATCAAATCGCTCCTCAACTTTTTAATTCGGACGTCGAGCATGAGAATCTCTTCTGCGTGGTCTACACGCTTGGTGTTGCCGAAAATGTCGTTAGGCATTTTTGGTTAACGGTTATTTATAATAGGATAGACGATACGTAATTCTACGAAGAGAGGAACGAGTTTGTCGTAATCTCCCAGGAGTTGAACGTAAAGATAATCTCCTGCAGAAACATCGTACGTAATGTTAGAAAGCATCTTGTCGTGCTTGATTCGAAAAATATTCTTGCCGGTAGATATTTTGATTTCGCCTACGTTTTCCGGATTCACGGTGATTTGAAGTTTCCCGTCGATCGGAATTTCGTAAAAATGTAAATTGTTGTTGAAGACGTAAAAAGTTTTGCCGACGTCTTCATCCAATTTCGTCCAAATGCTGTTAAGGTGAACGATCAGTAGACCGTTGAGTTTAGTTAACACGGAAGGTAAGAGGTTATTGGAATTTGGTGGTGCAGTTTCCATGAAGGTCTGCTTTCTGTATCCGAACAAGTTCATAGGCATGGTTATTTTTTTATTTTTGTACGTGCAAGATTTTTTGTCATTTTCAAATTTTTGGTTTGATGTTAGATTCACTTTTTTTTTTTCAAATTTTTGGTTTGATGTTTGGTTTACTTTTTTTTGTCATTTTCAATGTTTTTTTTTGTTTGATGTTAGGTTCACTTTTTTTTATGGACATTTGTTACATTTTTTTTCACCTCTCAAACAATTGTGTCCCCATGGGAGTGTGTGGATTCCACACTCGAGGACGCACCTCTTGTCGTCGTTGGGATCCAGGGCAATCTTCCTCACCTTGTTGGTGGTCAACACATGGTCGACGCTCTGGATGCGCTGTTCTGCTCTTAGAACCGACGACCTGGTCTTGAGGCAATCCACAAAGTCCTCGAATGTGAGATGCTCCCGAACCACCTGTCTGCCGACACCCTTGGCCTTCTTGGTAACGCTGCCCTCGGCTTTGATGGTATAGGCCTTGGCGCGAAGACCTGCAAACTCAAGAATCACGTCTCCGTCCTTCTCATCTTTGAGTTTGCCAGGCACCTTCTTGTTGCGGGCCAGGATACCGTACTGGTTCGGCTGGGGATAGCCCGAGGTGTCGAAGAGGTTAACCAAAGATGGAACTGTGGCTATATCCCCGTATGCGTCGGCTGAACGTACGTGGTACACCAAGCTGTCCGTGTCCGTGTAGAGAAGCGAGATGTTGTGACCGTAGTGTGGACGTAATATATCGTAGTACGTCTCGAACATGTGGAGCTTGCTCAGATCCAGAACCGTGGCTCCAACGTAGATGGGCTTGGTGAGCCTCACCTCACCTTGCTTCATGTGAATCAGAGCCAGCTGCTCGTTGTAGATTGTTCGAGACTTGAACAATGGACTCGCGACAAGCTGACGACATCGCTCTTTCCTCGTCACCAATTTTATGTCCACGCGATTCCGTACATTCTCCATGGTCTTGCCAAACACCGCATTATTCATGAGCTTGAAGAAATCCTTATCAAGCTCGGACTTGGCTTCGGTGCGGTGTTCAGTGTTGACTTTAATATATGGACGCAACCATGGAGAATGCTCGAACTTGAGGATGCGGTGAACTGCGTGGACCGTGACCCCTCGCTGCATCAACCACCGGAAATTCTGGTAGTGAAGGACGTAATTCTTCTTGGGTTCGAAATCCATGACGAGCTTCGTCTGGTTGGAATCGGGTGGACACTTGAACTCGGGTGCAGGGGGAAGATCGCAGAACAAATCCTGCAGCTTCTCGGAGAACTCAAAGTCCACCTCGGCGAAGAACCCATGTTCCGAATCGTCGAAACCTTCAACGTCAAATTTGGAAGGATCAGCCCACTCGAACCCTCTAAAGGGGAGTGGCTGCATCATGGAGTGCCCGTACAAGTTATTCACGTCCGTGTGCATGATGTAGCTCGACGGTTGGGTGGAGTCGTAGCCAGTAGCCATGTGATGGTTGTTGGCGCGCGCGTGCCGTTGCGACACCTGGACCATTCCACCCCGCACGGCACGTTCTACAAACAGCATCATGTCCACGTCCGAAAGAAGCTCAAGCCTGACTTTCGTCACCAGAAACATGGCTGACCACGCCAGTCCGGGGAGACTATAGAAGTAGGCGGGATCCAGGTGGTAGATCTTCATTGCGGTCGCACGAAACGCCTGGATCACATCAGCGAGGAGCGTCACATCAAGTTTGAGGTACGCATCGTGGTAGTCTCCGAGAGTTCGACAACCCAGCTCGCGCCACATGGACTGGGCGTGGTGATATTCTTCGTCGGTGATGTTTGAGCCTCGTAGCTGACTGTAGAACTTCGCCTGGGGAGGTAGCGACGTCTCCGCAAACTTGGTAGAGTCGGTGACGTATTCTTAGGGGTAGACCGCCTTACGCCTGAAGAGACCGGGGTCCAAGTTTGGAAAATTCGCAGAGGTAATGAGCATTTGCTGGTCGCTAAGCTTCCCTGCGAGAGCATCGAGGCTTGCCGGGAGGAACCTCAGGGAGTCGAGGAAGCGAAGCTCGACGGTAGAGCGTAATCCCGGGATTCGAACCCACTTGCTCACACTGATGTAACGCTCCTCGTTCTCGGCGAGAACGTTGATTCCCTCGTTGTCGTACCCAAGATGCTTGATCAGGTGGTGAAAGTCGTATCCCGAGCCATTGTGAAAAAACACAGGGATGAAGCGCGGGTCCCGGGCCTTAAGGTTGCATCCGTTGCACCAAGGACCAACGTACCTACCGTTAAAGTGATCGTGGTGTTGGACTTTACGGTTGTTGGCGGTGTACTCCTCGACGCAGACAGGGCAAGCGATGGCCTCGTCGTGTCTACGTTGATCGTCGGGGGACAGCGATTCCATAGGCTTGGGGGTCAACAGAAACTTCCCTATCTCGTTGGCCTCGACAACCATCCTGTCTAGAAAATGTTTAACTGCGTCGGGACCGCGATACACATAGGGCTCGGGGGCGATGTGTTGGTCTCGCCACACCACAACATAAGCATAACTCGAGGCCTCGTGGAGTTGGTAAGGGGTAGTAGAGGAAACTTCGGGATCGGGATCGCAAGTGGACAGGGGTTTGAGGAAGGCCTCGAAATCCGCGATGATGATAGCGGGGTGCTCTACCATGGCACCGTGCATGTGGAAATGCTCCACGTCGCCAGGTTTGGGCAAGACTGCCACCCCAGGCTCGTTGGCATTGCAATAAAGTTTGTGGCGAGCGAGCTTCTCGACAGCGATGTTGGGACCTCTGATGCGCTGGTAATCCTGCTGTTCTTGATTACGAAATGTAGACAAGCACCTGCGACAAACTTCTATGTGGGTTTTGTCTTTGCTCCGTTGGCTCGAAACAAGTCTAGAGAGGGAACGGATGAGGGTGTAGTGATGGTGAGTTTCATCCTTGATGAGCAGAAGGTGAATTTCCTGCGCACCGTCGTCGTCTACGTCGCTCACCCGGATGGGGTACACCACATTTTTGTCGGTGAGGCCACAAACGTTGATGGCCAACCGAGGGTTGTGTGTACGGGCCTCGAACTTGCGAATGTCCGGGACCTCCACCGGGTAGTCGATCCCAGCCATCGCATCTTCCAGCTCTGGCTCGTAGGGTAGGTAGCGGTTAATTCGGTGTGGATGGTTTTTCCGGTCGACAGGGTGTAATGCTGCAAGCACCGACCAGAGAAAGCACTTGGCGTCACTGTTCTGAATGTTCTGGACGGCCTTCTTTGCCGCAATGGCAGGTGGTAAGGGGACGTAGATGGAGGCGGAGAGAGGCACAAACTTGCAAAGTTTGACGCGCAGTTCGTGAGGCTCACCACACAGCGAACCCCCCGAGCCCTTGGCTTGATGTTCTTCTTGCTTTGCCACCAGCTCCTCGGCAAACTTGTTGTAGATGACCTCGAGGTTGTCGACATCCGCCAGATGCAGCGTCTTCGCCTTGGTGTTGTGGCAGAAGCTGTAAATTTCATCAGACGGCTTCTTGTACCAGCAATGTAGCGATGCGTAGAATTTGGTGGAGTGCGTTGCAAGCGCATCGCCGAGGATGGAAATAATTTGGGCTTGCACGTTCTCCAAAAAGCTACGCACGTCGCATGAGCCCTCCGAAGTAAGGACAAAGTCCTCTAACAAACGCTGGAAAGCAGACTGGTTCGCTTTCGCCACATGCTTGACACGTTTGGCGGATGGTGGCGAGTCGGCTTCCGCTTTCCTCTTGGTCGAGCTGGTCGACGGTTGTGGAACAGGTGCTCCGACGACGACTTTGCATGATGTTATATGCCTTTTCAAATTATTAATGGTAATATGTTTGTCGCACCTGGGACATGGTTTTTTAGCGGTCACACGCTTACCAGGTACGCAGGTACGACAGTGCCTTTGGAAATGTTTAGTTGAAACACCAGTTTCACACGTAGGGCAAATTTGTACCGATTGCATCTTGTTGAAAAAAATAATATTTGTGGGGTATGTTATTTTTATATATGAGTCATTCCATGCCAAATCAACACAGATATGTGCAATTTTTAACCTGACCATCTCCGATTTTCATGAAATTTGGGGAGTTGAAACTATGCATAGAACTTAGTAACTATGAAAATTTTTAGTCTCGTGCGTCTTGTAATTGTTAAATTATTCAAGGTCAAAGTTTGCAGAAATTGCCTTTTTTGAGCCCGCTTAGCTATACTAAATGTGCTCTAACTCCGCCACTATTTCGCCTAGAAAGCTCAAATAAAGCTTATTGTACAGGGAATTGAACAAGCTTTCCAGTGATATATAACAAGTCTACCTTTGGATAAAAATATAATTTTGTCACGTGACCTTGACTTTTGACCTTGAATATCTCAAAACATGTCATCACCAAAAATCGTGAAAAAAATATATTTGGTCCCTCATGCCATACTCTAAAACATACCAAAAAATCATTCTGGGACTGCAATGGGATCAGAAGATACAAAATAATATGTGTAACTATGTGACTGATAAAAGCCCCATTACATGAACTATGAAGAGTCAAATGTCCCTTAACACTCCCTACAAAATGTGAAGGAGTTATCCTGGGTATAATTGGTCATGAAAGAAATAGGTTAGGCACAGGGAGATCCCTAGCCGTGTGTGTCAAGCACAGGTCCGGCATATTGTTGACCGCCATATTGAATTCAACGCAAAAATTTCAAAGGAAAGGGGGTGATGTGATATATCAAATGAGGCTAGAATTTCACGAGAAATGAAGTGACGAAAGATTTTCCAACGTATCTTACGCCAACAAAAAGCTATACACATATCTTTCACTTACGATATATGCACATTAAAATGTTGTCAATGTTCCTGTGAGCACACTCGTTGACGTCTCTCACACTCGCATAGAACATTTGGCAATGTAGCATGTGCAACAACATCGCAAGCAGCAACTATGCCTTCTCTCAGATGGTCAATATCAGGGACTTTTAGTGCATGCACCATTCTCTTCAAATGTTTCTGAAGGTAAAAGTCCTCCTAAGATGTTAGATCTGGGGAATGTGCAGGCCTTTTAATAGATACCCGTGTGCCCATCAATCTACCTAGAAAATTACCATGAAGAAATTGCAAAAATGTCCACATAGTGTGGTCACACTCTGTCCTGTTTCAAAACTTTCGAAAAGTGCCATATCCCGTAAGCAAGGGTGAAAAAACCTGTTCACTTAACAAATCCAAGAAGCCCTCTCCATTTAAGGTTCCGTTGTTGAATATGGACCAACAATTTCCGTTCGCCATACATTATACCACATAATTAGCTTACCAGAAACAACCATTCGACTGAGCAAATCACAGGTATTGCATATTATTTTTATTAACTTCACCGTGAACATAAAAATTAGCCTCGTCACTGAAGAATATTTCATTCCAAAGGAAGTGTCACGTAATTGTTTGAGATACTTTTCCCAATATTCTTCACTATTCAACTATTTGGTGAATGTAGCTGATTAAAATCATATGCAATGGTGCGTATACTTCTTTCTCTCCCAAGATGTCAGCGTGATCTCGATGAGTTCCTAACACGTTAGGAGCATTCCAATGCTTCGTTTTTAACACCTCGAAAAGGAGAAAATGGTTACAAGCATGCAGTAATAAATTTTTGCTGGTTAAATATATGTTGGATAAACCTTCGTCACTTCATTTCTCGTGAAATTCTAGCCTCATTTGATATATCACATCACCCCCTTTCCTTTGAAATTTTTGCGTTGAATTCAATATGGCGGTCAACAATATGCCGGACCTGTGCTTGACACACACAGCTAGGGATCTCCCTGTGCCTAACCTATTTCTTTCATGACCAATTATACCCAGGATAACTCCTTCACATTTTGTAGGGAGTGTTAAGGGACATTTGACTCTTCATAGTTCATGTAATGGGGCTTTTATCAGTCACATAGTTACACATATTATTTTGTATCTTCTGATCCCATTGCAGTCCCAGAATGATTTTTTGATATGTTTTATAGTATGGCATGAGGGACCAAATATATTTTTTTCACGATTTTTGGTGATGACATGTTTTGAGATATTCAAGGTCAAAAGTCAAGGTCACGTGACAAAATTGTATTTTTATCCAAAGGTAGACTTGTTATATATCACTGGAAAGCTTGATCAATTCCCTGTACAATAAGCTTTATTTGAGCTTTCTAGGCAAAATAGGGGCGGAGTTACAGCACATTTAGTATAGCTAAGCGGGCTCAAAAAGGGCAATTTATGCTAACTTTGACCTTGAATAATTTAACAATTACAAGACGCATGAGACTAAAATTTTCATAGTTACTACGTTCCATGCATAGTTTCAACTCCCCAAATTTCATGAAAATCGGAGATGGTCAGGTCAAAGGCTGTGTTGATTTCGCATGGAATGACTCATATATAGTAGAGTGCCACAAAATAAATGCTGTGCAATAAAAAAACCTTGGAAGGCTAATTCGCGATGGTGCTGGGTTTGGTGTGTGCTATTTATGTATATGCTACTTCTTGCTTCTTAATGAATCCTGTAAATAATTGGAAAAAAAAATAATTAAGCTTGTGTATAGAAAACACAAAAATATTATGTGTACATAATTCTACCAAACAATCTTTTTTTTCTAATTCTCAGCCCTCTTGGCGTATGAAGTATAAATCATAATTTCAGAAAACAGAGTTATTTTAAGGTCGCAATTTTTTAAAAATTAAACCATAAGCTTTGTTTATGTTTATAGTATTCGACGAGCAATAGCAGAGAGAGCAAGAATCGTTTTCCTACAACCCATAGTTTATGAATTGCAAAACATCTTAGAAATTACATCTTGAAATTTTAATCCAAGATAACTCGAAAATAGCAGGCACTAGTCATCTTCCCTCCAATAGGTTGTAGAGTACTTCTAATTTTGTATCGAATGCTATTAAAATTTTCGAATTAGAGTAAAAACTAAGCCGGCAAATCAAGTTTCTCAAAAAAAATAAAAAATTGTCTGTATTTCCGAAACTTGAGGGGGTGGAATCGATTTTATTTGCTAGTCGAATAGTTCTCGTCGAATCCTATCCAACAAACCTAAAATCATCATCCTAGCTCAATTAGGAGCCGAGAAAATCAATATCTTGGAAAACGTCTTAAGATTTTTGTCTTAAGAAAATTTTCTTGACAGACCGGAAGTAACATCTTGAGATACCGGAAGTCGACTTTCTTAAAGATTAAGATATTTGTCTTAAGACGTTTTCCAAGATATTGATTTTCTCGGCTCCTATGGGGCCTAGAACCATGTAACTTTGATCTATGTATATACCAGTACTTGCTCGACCCTGTGGCCGAGTGGTTAGCACATCGCGCTGCGACGCCAAGGGTCCCGGGTTCGAATCCCGGTCGGGCTTGGTTGTTTGTGAATATCCATTTTCATCTATTTCATCACTCATCCCTATCTTCGCAAATTAGCTAACAAGTACAAAACGCGAAGTAAAATAAACTAAATCAATTAATCAATCAATATACCAGTGGTTCCTACATGTTCACTCACCTTACAACCCACCCGATCAAAAAAAAATGAAATTTACCCCCTGCGCGCATGCGCACATGTATAAATTTAAATATAGGCTCGATATTGAAACAAAATATTATTTTTTTCCTCCTCCTCTCTCTGCCAAGATTGCAAATAATTGCAGGAATAATAATACCATGATATTTTAGACTGTAGGTCCAGGTCACCCGAACCGGACAACATTTGAGTTAGTGTTTTTTAAGTCCACTTTATGTGCAGTAAGGCTAATCGGAACTAGACCTACAGAGTTTTAAAGTGTTATCCGAACCACTTGTGCCTCCAGCAGGTATCGAACCCTTGAATACAAACCTACCTACCACTGAGCCATAGAGGAGGCCCCAGACGACATATTTGCACTACAACAAGCAAAAATAAATTCATATCTGTGCATATGGGAAGTCCAATACATAGTTGGTAATGTGTGATGTGATCAGCACCAAACATTTAATTTTTATGTATGTCTGTGTTTGCCCGACCCTGTGGCCGAGTGGTTAGCACATCGCGCTGCGAGGCCAAGGGTCCCGGGTTCGAATCCCGGTCGGGCTTGGTTGTTTGTGAATGTCCATTTTCATCCATTTCATCACTCATCTTCGCAAATTAGCCAAGAGGTACAAAACGCAAAGTAAAATAAACTAAATCAATCAATCAATCAATCATTAAGTTCCGTGTGTTGCAATCATGAAATTAAATTTTAATTAACTTTTTTTTTCCTATCCATCTCTCTCTCAAATCTATGTAGCCTGTTCATATTTGGCATGTCGGCCATTTTGTTTACGTAGCAAAAAAAATCTCAAGCCACTTTTTTTTTGCGAATGCTCGTTCTGTAGCCATAAGTATAATTGGATATAGTTGTCAGATTTTATTTAATTTGAGGTTTAATATCAATAAGCGTGCATAAAAACTAAATATTTTAAATAAATAAGATTCGAATAACTATGTACTTCCACTAGCCTTTGCGATGGCGCAGCGGTAGCGTCGTTGCCTTGTAATCAAGGGTTCGATACCCGCACAAGTGGTTCTTGAAACTGTAGGTCCAGTCCCGATTAGCCTTACTGTGCATAAAGTAGACTTAAAACATCAAATCAATCAGTACTTCCACTAGCCTCTGCGATGGCGCAGCGATAACGTCGTTGTCTTGTAATCAAGGGTTCGATACCCGGTGGAGGTACAAGTGGTTCTTGAAACTGTAGGTCCAGTCTCGATTAGCCTTACTGTGCATAAAATGTACTTAAAACATCAAATCAATCAGTACTTCCACTAGATATCAAAAACACGCAACTCTCCTCTATTTTTTTTCTTGCCTTCCTCTAACAATTTAACACATTTATTTTTTTTTAAATATGCCCCGCACACATATTTCCTACCTACCAACAACGGCACACGGAAGAAAAAAAGATATTCCAGCTACCAAGATGCATGCTTCAAATATACTTATAAATCAAAGCCAACTCATGCAAGCTAAAAAAACAAAGTTACTTACTTTTGGAAAATACTGCAGAAATGCTCTTCACTAACGTTCAAAATAAAACAGAACTTTCTACACCAGCGCTTTAAGTTTTATACGGTTTTCTAATGAGGTCAAAAATAAAATGTTAGCCAACGCAACGTGGACCAATAGAAATCCGAGACAATCTGCTCTAGAACATTCTTCCCCTACATTTCAGCCACATCATTTTGCGAGTTCGAAAATTCACAAGTTAATGCATCGCATCGCATTACTGCTACCTATGCTGTTAACTCACGTCAAAATTGTATACGTCAGTAGGGCAGGAAGTATAACTTCCGTCGTCCCAAGGCCTACGTATACAATTTGTTTTGTTTATATTTCAATACACATGATGCTTAGGTTACAGCAGGTTGTTAACATCAGATCTGGCAATTGTTGAGAAATAGTGACGTCAGTAGGGCAGGAAGTATAACTTCCGTCGTCCCAAGGCCTACGTATTGTTGAATTTGTGTCCTTGTGTCAACATTGATAGCACACGCAGAGAGAGAGAAAACGAAATTGTCATTTTTCTAGATATCCACAGGCAAAAGCATAATATTTTCAAATACGATATGACAGTCGCTTTTTTTCGATACCGAAAAACTAAATACAATAAGTATATATATATTTACAATATTAATGTTTATTTAACAATATCTACCTATGATAGATAGATAGATAGGCGCGCGCGTGTGTGTGTGGCACATCGTTCCCGAGAGAGGTAGGTTTACAAAGGTCACGATATATAAACATTGGTGACCGGGACTTGGAAGATTACGATAAGGTGCATTCGTACTTCAAAAATGAGAAAGTGCATTATTTACTCATCACGCTGTGTCAGCGCAACGAATAAATGCACGGAACGTGATATACCTATGATAGATAGGCGCGCGCGCGTGTGTGGCACATCGTTCCCGAGAGAGGTAGGTTTACAAAGGTCACGATATATAAACATTGGTGACCGGGACTTGGAAGATTACGATAAGGTGCATTCGTACTTCAAAAATGAGAAAGTGCATTATTTACTCATCACGCTGTGTCAGCGCAACGAATAAATGCGCGGAACGTGATCTACCTATGATAGATAGGCGCGCGCGTGTGTGTGTGGCACATCGTTCCCAAAAGAGGTAGGTTTACAAAGGTCACGATATATAAACATTTGGCCCCGGGACTTGGAAAATTACGATAAGATGCATTCGTACTTCAAGGATGAGAGAGTGCATTATTTACTCATCACGCTGTGTCAGCGCAATAAATAAGAGAAAGTGAGTTTTTTGTTTTTTTTTGAGGTTTTGGTGAACCCCAAATGAGTAAAGTGAGTTTTTGATGTTTTGGTACTGTTTTCTTCGC
Organism: Lepisma saccharinum; assembly: GCF_977018435.1. Lineage (NCBI taxonomy): Eukaryota > Metazoa > Arthropoda > Insecta > Zygentoma > Lepismatidae > Lepisma > Lepisma saccharinum. The sequence continues at coordinate 35,861,093 of NC_139237.1, forward strand.
TGTGAAACATCGTTAGCGCAATAAATGAGGCGCGGAACGTGGAGAGAAAGTGAGTTTTTCAGGTTTTTTTGAACCCCAATTGATGGCGCTCAACCCGTGCACCTACACTACTGTTGTGCGATAAGTGAGACTGAGTGAGACCCAGGGCTGTTTCAGTCTTATGGGAGATTGGTTGACCGTAGTTAGTATTCTGTGTTTCTACTGTTCCTCGCGAACCGGCTGAAGTCAAATTCGTGTCCATATTCACGAACCTTTTCTTCTACTAAATTTTATTGCGAGAATGAGAGTAGAATACGTGTAATATTTACAAATAGTACCAGGAATGTACGTATTCTACAACTCTTTCATTTACACAATATTTAGTTTCTAATTTGGATAAGTAGCTTCATCCGGCCGACCAGTCTGTTTACATTTTGAAATTGTGTCGTCTGATTCTTGTCATTAGAATATTATTTTGGGGATGCGATAAGTGTTGCCTAATGTAGTTAATGAAATCGTAATTTAACATTGTATGAAATCACTGCGTAATACGTATCAAAGCTTTTTTCAAAAAGTGATAAAGAAGTATCGCCAAACGCGAACCAAATTCCGTTCATTTCATCTCTGTGGTACAGGCTTGCATTCAGTATTGAAATCGAACTTTCTGATTGTAATTGTGTATCATTTGTTGTTTAAAATAAAAACTCCGGAATTTTAATGAAATGGTAATAATATTATATACTGTTCTGTAAGGGCCAAGTTCCACGTGTATAACTTATTCTGTGATGTTATGCTTCTACAATAATTTTTTTTTAATTCCTCTCGTATTTTCTTGCTTGAATGGTTTAGGTGGACCAGGTTTGGTTCTCTTACTTTTATAATTATACACACGCGCGGAAATAATCAGATAATTAAACCTAATGATCCTATCCTACTTATGTTATGATTCTGGTAATTATTTGAAAATGGTCGCAGCCTTTTCTATTTGTATGTAGCTAATGCTTAAGGATCATTTGAGGTAAATGCAACTTTGTATCGAAAGCAACATATTTTCAGTTACTATTTTCACCAAGTGGTCAACCTCGTTTTTGTGCAATTTTCACCTAAACTCATGATTCCTTACAATGTGGGAATTATTTTATAAAACAGTCACGTTCTCTTGTAAGATTTTGTTTTGCATTGCTTGTTAGGTTCTATGTCTCAAAAAATAATCATCTATACCATGTGATATCACTGCTCTCTCTAAAAAGTGGTAATAATAATCAATAATCATCATTTTTAATTTGTGTTAAGCTCTGTGGTTAGTTGAGTGATTTAACTTGCAAAAATTGACAATGTGTGAAATATAATAGCATCTGTACTTAATAATAAAGGTACCAGTTTCATAGATCCGAGACACATTAAAATCAGATATTTTGTGTTTTGCATGGTTCGTACTTACCAATTGTGTATTGTGGAACATAGTTCAAGGTGCCAATATGCTTTTTACACGAAAACAAACACTTTTTCTACTAATTTATCTAAGTGCTACTGAACACACGTAACGGTGCTATATCGCTTACTTTGTGAATGATATCGCTTCTTTTGTTTTCGAATATCAGTGTTTTCCATGACGGACAGACCCACGAACCATTCCGATAAGGTTAGGTTTGGTTAGGTTAGGCAAGAATAGTTAAAAAAAGGGTGGGTTGGAAACACTGACATGATTTCCCGGTCAAATAGATACCACGATGAAAGAAAATACCTCTACTAACGTTGGAAACCTTAGAGAAACTCATTTCCATAAGTAGTTTCTTCTGTAAAAATGAAGAAATGTCTCTCCGATGTATGAAACTGTTACCATAATAAAAAAAAATGGTGAAAATATCTTGTTCTGCTAGTCTCAACACCTCATGAATGTAGTTGCACATTTTTTTTTATTTTGAGAATAATTACTGAAAATCATGGTTCCCATTGTGTGATTTTTTTTATTTTTTAGAAGCTATACAAGAGAATGAAAAGGTGCTTTCAGTACTGCAAACAACTGTGGGAATAACTTTGCAGTTCGGAGAAACCTTTCTGTGGGAAAAAAAACAACACTTCAGATTGTGATCATTTCCACAATTTATCTATTTTGATGAACATTTTTGTGTTCAGTAACATGCATGTATCATGATACACGCAGTACAGTAGTTACTGATATAACAGATAATCAAGTCCAGTGAGATGTATGAAAGTAAGTAGTCTCTGCTGCACACTGTTTATGCTGTATTTCATTAAATACTAGTTGCTCATGTTATAAAACTATGCGTAATAACTACAGAAAGGAGGTATGGAGTAGCAAGGTCCAATATGAATTTTTCATTTTTGTAATGGTGCTCGTATGTCCTTAGGAAAAAGCAGCCAAAGTTGATAATGAAGTCATGCATTTCTTAAAGTGAGTACATTAAGTACATTATTTTTGTTTGTTTGCCATAGCGTCGGTCAACTTTATTTTTTCAAAGAGTACTCTCATTTATGTGGTGAGCATTCTAGCATGTTGGCTACTGAAATGTTAGTGTCACCAGGAAAACTATGTTACCCATTGGGCAATTCCCAGTACATAGTATTTGAAGATGAAAATGCAAGAAAATGAATCCTACTGTACGGCACTGTAGAGCATTTATTTAATTTCTAGGAATTATCCACCTGTGTGCGTGTTTTATGCACACATCAAGATAGAAGAGATACAAATGCAAAGTCCGGTATGGGACTTGGACGTGGGAAGTGTAATAAATATGGCACTTCTCTGTTTAAGTCTCGTATCAGCTGGCACAAAGTTCATCGTGGAGGGAAATAAATCAACATTTCTTCATTCATGTTCAGCTATTTAGTAAATGATGAGTATTTGCTGTTTTATGTAAGAGATATTGTAGATATCATTTTATATATATATATGTGTGTGTAGATATTATTTTTGTTAATATTTTCTGTTTTTTTAAAGTAGAAATATTAATTTTCAATATTAGGGGTTTTCATTCTTTCAATTGCTTTAAATGCTGAAAGAAGTCTTCAAGGAACAACTATTAATTTTCCAAAGTATATTTTCATACTTTTCTTTCAGTGTAAAAATCATATATGTATAGTAGGTGCTGCTGCACTTGCTACAATAAGGTATGAAATTTCACTTCAACTTAATGGTCAGTGTCATGACAGTAAATTTGTGTTAAAAGGCTGAACCTTTTCGTAGCATTCAACCTAGTACTTTTTATTTATTTGATTTTTGAGAAAAATTCCGAGCATTCTCTTGGTAATTATTATATTGTTTCTGTGCAGACTAACCTATTTCTAATCAGTGCCATAAGCATGGGCGTTCACAGGATTTTTTCCAGGGAGGGGCAAGTAAGGCAATTTTTTTTTTTCCAGGGGGCAAAGGAGTCATATTTTCCCCCATAATAGTGATGTCCCTTCAAAAATCACTGCTTCAGTCTGAAATTATCATGTTCTTCAACGCCCTTATAATAATTAACATAAATTACTGACTGAAATGAAATTATGTGTGAAATATATACCTTTTGTCAGACATTCATTATCCAGGGGAAAGGGCGTGCCCCTCCCCCCTTTCGGACGTCCATGGCCATAAGGTATGTGAACTGATCCCTGACAGTATTGAAATTTTTATTATCGAATGGAGCGTAGTTGCTGTAGGCAGTCATTTTTTTCGTTTTAATATGTGGTAAACAAAATGTTTTATTGATCGGTGTAATATCTTGCAATACAATCCTGTATAGCGGAAGGATCAGTCAGGATTTTTTTTTTTTTTTTTTTTTTTTTTTTTTTTTTTTTTTTTTTTTGCAAATATGGATTAGCATGACATAAATCGTTCTGAATTATTGTATACTTATTTCATTCCATTTCTCCACCCAAGAAAAAAAAGTCACCTATTTTAAGACTGTCATTTTCATATGATGAAGAATGTTTTTAAAAATGCCTTTAGAGGAAATTATATATTTCCGCTTAAAGTAAGAGTGCAATTTCAGGAAGTTTTGGTAATAGTACGTTTTCCATATAATTTTCGTAAACTTTTATTTTTGTGATAGAAATCAATTTTAATGCGAAAAGTTTGTACTTAAACGAAAGCATTGTATATAATTAATTTCCGCCACTTCTAACTACGTTTAGTCAATTTGCGCGTATAATTTATTATACGCGCAAATCGGCTGAACGCGGTTAGAAAGTATCGGAACGCTAATGGTACGGAACATGATAGTGTTTTGTCGTTTCGAGCAATCCGCGAGTCCTTGCGCATAGCGTTCGTCTTCTGTTTTTTCCCCGACGGTGCTGCCGTCGGTGGTCGCGAGGAAACGACCTTCCAGTGCCGCCATACTGTCAACCATTTTTAACCCGCAGCTGTAACATCTTGTAGTAGTATGTCTATGGTGAGACCCTTCGTTTCGTGACATTCGAGTTGATTTGTCGCTCCGGATTCCACCCACACACACAGTTTCTTTCATTATTTCAGACGAGGAATGCTTATAAGGTTAGGTTAGGCCTGTTAGGTTAGGTTCCAATAGCATAAATACAATGAATAATATTTTTCCTGCTACTAAAAGCAATGCATTTCTCCATTCGTTTGTGTCCATATTGTTTACGCACAGTTACTTTCATTATTTCTTCGAGGAATGCCTACAAGGTTAGGTTAGGTTTCATTAGCATAAATACAATGACTAATTATTATTTAGGCTAAGTGAACTAAACCTAGCTACCTAACAACATAGGCATTTTTTGCTTTCACTACATTTGTGCAGGAATATGCCTTTTCCTTCGTTGCTACGATTTCAATACCACCCAACCTGGACACATTTTTCTGTTTTTTTCAAAGAAATTTTTTTTTCCGCACCTTAAAACTCACTTTTCCCGATTACTAACTACAAAACGTTACCAAAAAATTACGAACCACGTTTCTCCTAAGCAGCCCATATTCTGCAGTCTTACCGGGTAGCTGACGGATAGCCCCACAAACCATTTCCGATAAGGTTAGGTTAGGTTTGGTTACGTTAGGCAAGCATAGTATAAAAAAAAAGTGTTTGAAACACTGACAGGGGCTTACATCATCAAACGTACGCAGCATCCGGTTGTCGTAGGGCAAGTAAATGAAAGCAATGGCAATTGTGTGTCGGTGAGATATTCTCTTGAAAAATACATGATTTCCCGGTCAAATATATTCCACAATGAAAGAAAATACCTCGACGAATGTTGTAAACCTTGGAGAAACTCATTTCCGTAAGTAGTTTCTTGTGTAAAATTGAAGAAATGTGTCTCCGATGTATGAAACCGTTACCACAAAGTCGATGAACGTTTCACATTGTTCACACATCCTGATATTGTGCAGTATCTATTGACATTTTGGTACTACTTTACTATACCGGAGACACCTGTCAATGATTTATTTCACACTTTTTTACATTGCTAACGTACTATTCTCCATTCCGGAACATTTATTTAGGTGAAATAATGAATTTCTAACGAATATAATGCCTATTTCTTACATTTACAAGTACTTACTGTTCTTCCTTATTTCCACACAATATGGCGATAGCTTACGCGTTCATCGCATGTTGTGCCAGTGTTTTGTCGATTTGGAGTGTGCATGCAGTGTTGCAACCTTGCTCACCGAAAAATAACTAAATTTTAAAAAAAAATTAAAAAGACTTCACGAAAAAAGTTCAATTTTCAACATAAAGAGTAATTATTAAACCATTGACATTAGCCCCAAAAACCATTGACGTTTGCCCCATAAACCATCCATGGGTAGCCCCAAAAACCATTTACGTTAGCCCAAAAATTCACGAAAGCCCCACGAACCATCACGGAGATGAGGTATGCCTACTAGGTTAGGTTAGGCCTGTTGAGTTACATTCCATTAGCACTCCTTTCGTTCAATTTAGCATATACGGACAACGGCACGTCATCTTATAGTGAAAAGACGGCGTGGGTTGAAACACTGACTGCGGCATTTACGTCATCAAACACATGGAACATTGTGCTCTCATGCAGAAAGCAAATGGCGGCAGCAGCAACAGCACGTCGGAAAGAGATTTTCCTAGAAAACCACATGCATTCGCATTAAAATGAATCAAAACTACATTAGCGAACATCACCAATGCTACAGAAAATGATTTGCGTAAGTACTTTCTCCTGCAAATTTGAAGAAATCCGTCTCCGATATAGTAAAGTGTTACCGAAATTTTATTTGCTGAATATGTCACTACCATACATACGAGTTGCTCTCATTCTGGTACTACAGTAGAGCGTCGATTATCCGAACGTCGGTCAACCGAACGACCGCTTAACCGAACTGTGTACTCGCTCACTTTCAGATATCTGTAATGAAAAACGTACGTGACTTAGCTGCTCGTAAGCGTGTAGGCTTGCTTAGACAGACCAAAATAAAGGATTTTTTTAAACGTTAATTTTGTGTACTGTGTGTATTGTTCATGCAAAATGCGTATGTAATATGTACATATTTTTGTTTAATAAACTGTAGCACATACTATATATTCCTACTAAAGTTGCCTTTGTACATTACTTTGTAATACATACTTAAAGAGATGCCAGTTTTTATGAATAAATGTACTGTACAGTACTTCTTTTTGGCAAATAAACATGTACAGTTCGATTATCCGAACAAACCACTTTTTCCGAACACCCATGACCCCCAATTACTTCGGATAATCGACGCTCTACTGTATATGTATACTGTGAATATTGCATAATTTTAATTGGAACATGAAAAGACAATGTTCGTTGAAGGACTATAATTGCTGCACATGTGTTTACATTGGTAAATACTGTTTACAAGTGTTAAATGCACTTAGCTAATATCGTTTTAACTTAGTTTTCTAATACGATGAATTGCAAACATTTGGGGAACCATAGCCTTCCAAGAGGTTTTTCTGAACGGGTTAAGACATTCTGTTCAAACCTCTGCCATACACACCTTTTCATTCATAATGGCTACTAACGGACTTACCATGCCATTCACATGATGTAGTTAGTAAATATGGTAAATGTCTGTTATATCGGAGACACATTTCTATCAGATATTTTCAGTTTCAAATGGTTCATACTTACCAATTGTGTATTGCAGAACATAGTTGAAGGTGTCATTATGCTTTTTACACGAAAATGACTTCGATTTTTCACATTACGAGTAATTCTTTTGGGTTCTTTCTTCCATTGTGGACCATACAATATGGCACGCACAGCTGTGGATCATCGTGCGTCGTGCTTCTGTTTTGTCGATTTCGAGTGGGTACGCAGTGTTTCAACCTTTTTAACTGAAAAATACCTAATTTCCTGTTCATTATGTCATCACAAATCATTGACGGATAGCCCAAAAAACCATTCACGATAACCCCATGAACCATTGACGGATAGCCCCAAAAACCATTCACGATAGCCCCACGGACCATTTCTGGCAAGGTTAGGTTAGGTAAGCATTGTTAAAAATAAATTCTCTTAAAAAAAGGCACGTTTGGAAACACTGGCGAGACCGCGTGACTTTCGACGCTCGCGCCATCTGCAGGTACATAATGGAATAAACGGCATAATATTGTCGCTTTGCACAAAATGCAAATTTATTATATCAAAAGTGCTTATTTCTTGTTGTGCAGCATTCTACGGTGAGAAAATACCTCCACGAACTTTCAAAATGCTACAGAGACTCATTTCTGTAAGTAGTTTCTTCTGTAAAAATGAAGAAATATGTCTCCTATATAACAGACATTTACCGTAAATAGAAAAATCTTAATTGAATGTTAGGTCATTAAAAGTTAATATTTATATGTAACCAATAATGTAAATTGGCCTTTTTTGCCCAAAATTTCCCCCGTTATAACTTTGTTATCCATGGAACACCAGTCTCGAATTTTTTTCCAGGTACCTCTCATAGAGTACTCTTTATACTGTAAATATCAAATTTTGGCCCAAGTTCCTTTTGTTTTATTGCAATTTTTACATTGTTCGATTTCGATTTTTATCTGTTAACACATACTGCAGAGTTTTAGAGATTACTTAAGATTTTGTTCCGTCCAATTTCCTTTTGTTTTATTGCGATTTCATCATGCTACGAATGCAATTTTAACATGATTCTATTTTGATTTACTTCTGTTAACTCATACTGCAGTGTTTTAGCGATTACTTAAGATTTTCTTCATATATGCTTTGGTAGTTAGGTTAGGCAGGCCAGGTTTGGTTCTCTTGGCATTAAAATAAAGTCCCTAAATACATTCTACTAAGGTTCTGATTTATGTCTACATTAATTCCCACTAGGCTACGATAACTTACAGTCCCTTGTCAACGGAAAATACATGGTCCATGGGAAGTGCTTATGCTTGGGTAAGGTAAATTTTAAGTTATTTTTTCAACATGAATAACTTCTTTTCGAAATCCAAACAGTGTTTGGATTCAAATTTTGAAGGTTCAAATTTTGTGTGACAATGATTGCCAAAATTCTATGATAATTATTCTTCCTGCTAAGAGAATTTGAAAAAAATCATAAAACAATCGGAATCGATGTTTGTTTCCTCTGTAAAAGCTATAGCTCTGATATGACATTACTTCCTTAAAAATAAAAATAAATATAATCCTAAAGTTTGATTTCTCTTTAAAATTGAATATCACATTTAGCTCTAATTTTCGGCCTTTTGCATTAAAGTTGGTGAATAAGCTTGCGAAACATAAAATAAAGTTTGAAATATTTTTACCACAACCTTCTATCATTTTTCTTAACTTAGTTATCACAATTAAGAAAGGTGATAAAGTGAACTGCAATAATTACCATGGAATTTCTCTATTCTCAACAACATATAAAATATTATCTAACATTCTTTTAGTAAGACTAACCACATATGCTAATGAAATTACAGGTGATTATCAATGTGGATTTAAACGTAACATATCAAAATTTTCACATCAGACAGACACTTGAGAAAAAGTGGGAATATAATCAAAATGTCCATCAGCTATTCATTGATTTTAAAAAAAGCATATGATTCAGTCAAAAGAGACAAATTATGTAATATATTAGTGGAGTTTGGAATACCTACGAAGCTTGTTAATATGATAAAAGTATGCACCAGTGAAACAGAAAGTAAAATTCGTGTGGATATTAATGTGTCTGACAAATTTACAATTCATGATGCGTTAAAACAAGGAGATACATTATCTCCATTGCTCTTTAATTTTGCCTTAGAATATGCTGTTAGGAAGGTAAAAGAAACTAACGAAGGACTAAAATTAAATTGTGTGACTCAGCTGTTAGCATATGCAGATGATGTAGACTTACTGGGGGATGATGTAAATACAATTAAGAATAATGCTAAAACATTTTTCAAAGCAGCTAAAGAGATAGGTTTGGAAGTTAGCAAAGAGAAAACTAAATATATGCTTACAGGCTGAAACCAAGTGTTAAGTAATAATCAAAATTTAATTATTGATAACAACTCATTTGAACCAGTTTCCAAATTCAAGTGCTTAGGAGTAATAGTAACAAATTAAAATTATATTAAAGAGGAAATAAAAAACAGGCTTATTTCAGGAAATACATGTTACTTTTCTGTTCATAATCTTTTGTCTTCTCGTATAATATCTAAGAAACTAAAAGTTAAAATATACAAAACAGTAATTTTACCTGTAATATTATATTGATGTGAAACATGGTTCCTTACATTGAAAGAGGAACATAAATTGAGAGTATTTGAAAATAAGATCCTTAGTAAAATATTTGAGGGTAAATTTTCAACAATGTAGAATACGTAAGTACGAATATTGAAATTGACACAACTAGCCAGTTTCAGCCGTTTTCCTGATACAGAAAATTTACCTATTTGAGCCTAAAAGTGATGAGGAGACAGGTGAGTGGAGAAGGTTACATAATTTAGAAGTACATAATTTGTATTCATCTCCAGATATTATTAGAATGATTAAATCAAAAAGACTTAGGTGGGCAGGCCATGTGGCACGAATGGGAGAGGAATGAAGAGTTTGCAGGATTCTTCTTGGGAAACCTGATGGTAAGAGACCAGTAGGAAGACCAAGACGAAGATGGAGGGATAATGTTGAGATGGACCTAAAGGAAATCGGTAGAGATGGAATAGAGTATAATATAGATCTTGCTCAGGATAGGGACAGATGGAAGGCCTGTGTTGCTGCAGCCATGAACCTTCGGGTTCAAGAAGGCTAGAGAGTTAGAGTTATCACAGTTGTCTGCAAGGGCCAAAAATGCCAAAAGTCATGAAACAAAAGATGGCCACAATTTTTAAACAAGGTCAAGTTTTAGAAGAATAATGCCTGGTTTGTACTACCCTTGTATATGGGTTTGAACAATAAAAAGATGGAAAATTTTAAAAATGGTTAAGCAACTAGTGCTGCACTATTTGGTATGTCCTGATCCATTTGCATTCTGGACAAAATCTCTGGTCTTAGTGCAGTTTCTGTGAACCAAAATTGGATAAACATCAGGGGCCATTGACCCACTGTACCCCCTCGAGAATTAAGTCGATTTTTTTTAATCAACAGATTTCAATGTTGTACATAATATAAAAAGTGGTTCCAGTGTGAGGAAAGTACAAATGTCGGAGATATTTGATGGCAAAGTATTGCCCGCGTAAACAAAAAAAACTCGTATTTTGGACTACTTTTGCTCCTTGTCCCATAAAAAATTCTCAAACAGCAGCAAAAATAACATTCCTGGCGTAGCCAAAACATCAAATTACTCTCAGGACCAAACCTGCCCATAAGCTAACAACCATTTCCAATATCAATGAGGATATAATTTTTGAATGTACTAACAAAACAACGTGAAATTACTATTTTGACCAAACCTGACCCTCCTAACCTAACAATCATTTCCAATACGAAGGAGAATATATAATTTTTGAATGTACTAACAAAACAACATGAAATTGCTATTGGGTTCAAACCGGGCCCTCCTAACCTAACAACTATTTCCAATACAAACAATAATATATAATTGTAAAAAGTACTCACCTTAAAACAATGCACTTTCTGTTACGTGGTTTTAGGGGCAAAATGTGTCAAATGGCAGACGAGTCATATCCTACGTACTCTAAACACGTACAGGGTATCTTTCAGCAATATGCTGCAAGATATTCCTGAATGTGTCAGTGTCCGTACTGTATGTCAATACAGCTGTTTCCACATGAACTCATCCACATGCTCCTCCACAAGCTTCAAACCCATGACCCCTCTCAGTCTCATGTATTCTTTCACACTGGACCAAAAACCTTCCACCTGGTTTGTGCAAACCCTAGTTACTGGATCGCGGAAGTGCATCTTATGCCTGACAGTCTTGTGAATGCAAGGGGAAACATTCCCAAGGCTGGACAGGCATTTATAAGATGGTCAAATTTCTGTTCCTGGTAGTACATACTTCTCAATTAATGGGATCAGAGTTTCGGACGTTCGATCATCAACTAACAAAACCAAGCCCCTTTTTGTGTTGCAATCTAACAATCCGAGAACCCATCTTTCCCTAACAAGCCTTCCTCTGTTGTACTTCCTCCTCACAAACACACTCTCGTCAATCTGTACAACAGAGCCAACCCCTCCAAATTTGAAGCAGTCAGCTGACTTAAGTAACTTCCAGGAACAAATATCTCAAACATAACAAAATAACTGGCACACAGCTTTCTTGCTGACTTTAACGACACTGGAGACAGGATGAAGGGAAACTCTGCAAGACTACAGAAATATAATTTAAAGAATGTGTGTCAGAGACAGTTTCATATTTTCAAAAAAATGGTCCAGTCATAGCAGAGCAATCCAACTTGCATTTAAAACACCTAAAAAGGAATTCCACCAAACCACTCTCTGCTCGTTGTCGTATTTTCAACTTAATCCATACATTCCTTTGATATTGTCTACTGCATTTGACACATTTCTTTTTCACGGGCACTAAACCATCCTCCTGCAACTCATGGAAATATACCTCCAGCTCCTGGCTGAAGAATGCTATGATACTAGAAATATCAATGCACTGCTCAACATACATTATCATTCACTGGCACTTACCACACTAAAAACACACACCCATCTTCCAAACAAAAGCCCAGTACCATGTGACATGAACCGAAATATCCTCTGCAGTAAATCTCACGCTCCCTGACGTAACACCAGGATTGCCAACCTTCAATCTCTGATATTTCCAACATGGCTCAAAGTTACAAAACACAAATAACGTAACTTGTTCCTTCATACTACAGTGAGATGGCAACGATGAAAGTGTAGGGTTACCAGATCGCTATGAGGGAAATGTAGGACACACAACATTCACAATAAATAATACACATTTCCAGAACATCTTAGAAAGTAATTTAAAATTTTCAACTTTTTAAAAAATACGAGGGTTGCGCTAGTGTTCCGCTATTATAAAAATCTGAAGAATATACCTTTTTTATGTTTAAATTGTCTTTGATTGTGTGTTTAAGCCTATTCGTTTATTTTTCACAGCAGTTTGAAGATGTAGTTTCGTGTGAGAAATGGAAATTTCTCGTGAACACTTTTGGGCAATGATTTTTTATGATTTCAAATGTAGTTTAACAACAAAACAATGCATCGAGCGACTTCATTTGGCTTTTGGGGATGAAGCAGCATCCAATAGGACTGTGAACAATTGGTTCTCCAAATTCCAACGTGGTCGCAAATTTCTCAGTGTTGAATTTCGTGAAGGTCGTCCATCCACTTCTGTTGTTGCCAGTAATGTTGACGGAACACTTGACGGAAGCTTAAAAACAGGTTCGTGTAAATTGATGTAAAGAAATGCTCAAAAAATTCAACCAAGGCAGGTCAAATTTGGTGTAGTACATCGTTACAGGGGACGAAACTTGGATCTCTTCATACAAACCCGAGACTAATCAGCAATCCACTGTTTGGGTGTTTCAAAGTGAGACGAAACCAACAAAAATTGTTTGTTCAAGGAGTGCTGCCAAGCAAATAATTGCTTGTTTCTTCGGTTATACCGGACATGTGACAACAATTGCTCTAGAAGATCGAAGAGTTGTAAATGCTGAGTGGTATACAACAATTTGTTTGACAGAGGTCAAAAATGAATTGCGTAAAACAAACCCAAATCTTGGTATTATTCTTCACCACGACAATGCCAGTTTCCACTCAGCACACCAATCTCTTGATTTTATGTCCAGTAAAAATGTCTAATTAATAACTCATTGTCCATACTCACTTGATTTATCACCTGATGACTTCTTTTTGTTCCCACACATGAAAAATAGGATGCGTGGTGAGCGATTTGTGTTGCCTGAAGCAGCTGTTGACGCATTCCGAACAGCAGTTTCTGAGGTATCAGCTTCAGAATAGAAAAAAAATGCTTTCAATATTGGTTTGAGTGTATGCAAAAGTGTATCGATCTTAAGGGTGAATACTTTGAAAAACAATAAAGCCATTCCCAGAATTGCACATGTCTTTTTAAATATTGATTACAGAAACTTTTCCAGCAGCCCTCATATGATTTCTTAATGAATTCTAAAATTCAAAATTTCCAAACTTGCAATCAGTACTACACAATACACTTCTTACTACTTGATTTAACTGACACTTTTCAAAGGAGCCAATTTTTACCTAATTTAGTCAAAATATATTTATGATAGACTGAACAGTCAAACTCTTCGAAATTATGCTGAACCCCAGTACCAAACTTTCTACAGAAATTAAACTATTATTTCTCTCATGACTCCTTTGTGCTGATGGTAATGAAAGTATTCTCTCATTATGAACAGAAATTGCAAACAAATATTCAACAATTACCATAACTCGAAATGGTTCCATAAATTTCTCCTAGGGTAGCTTTTAGTTCAATAACTTTGTTCTCTATAACCCCTGCTTCACAATCAAAGTATTGAATAAAAATGGGAAGCACCTTGTTCCATCAGCAATAAACCCCAAGGCAAGAAATTCCACTCACGCACTGAACAGTGGCATCATCAGAATGTGGCCCCAGTGTTTTAGCAGAAACCTATATTTCTTTTTGGGTAATGACTGAATCAAAATAAATTTCACTAATGAATTTGGGAGTGCAGTCAATAGACTTGTTACTCTTTGTTGAACTGAAACACATATTTTCCTAATTAATATTATGTAATACCCAAAATGTATGATATTTTTCAAATTCCTCCCGGATGCTGGACATAAGGCTAAAATGTAGGACATGTCCGGGGAAACCTGGATGGATGTCTGATAACACTATGAAAATGACGTCATAAATAGTACCATAAAAACTCCCATTACTCCACTATAATACATCTCTTTGAGCTGAAAACAACACAAATCGTTCGTATTGAACATGATCTTCATAAATGACAGAAAAAGCATCACCTTCAAGGTTAAGGGTACCCAACCTCATAGCAATGCTTCTCCCATGTATTCAACCTTTGTAATAATATTATGTATACTCATAAATATAACTGTGTGCCTATGGAACCAATGGTACATACGAGTACATTGAATATTGAAACCTGTGATATTTTTATTATGAACAATATTATCTTTCTGTTTTCTTTATATTATGTTGAAAATGTATTTGTTATGCTTTGTAACAATTTTCATTGTGATAAAACGTGGGATTCCCTATCAAACAATTACTCAAAGTGCCTTTTCAAATGCAACATATTACTTTCTTTAAAGATTTTTCTAATTTCTGAGCAGGTAAGAATGGTAACACAGTTATTTTCTGTTAGGTCTGTCCTCGTCTCCAACAATGCCGAAATTATCACATAGTTTCTGAGATATGACATATTTTGTGTTACATGGTGTGCTCGTTCGCCCATCCAATTCCTGAGAATCTTCCAATTTTTCAAAAATTTGTAACTTCCAATATATTTCTTCGAAAAGTAATATTACATATTTGTCATATTGGACCATGCACCCATCAGTTAAAAAGAAATAAAAGGGAAGCACAACCATGACTTTAAACCATCTAAACTCCTACACACAACAGTATCCTGAAAGGTCTCTATACATTTTGCTGTTTGCTTGTCAAACATTTTGTCCAGCAATTTTGTGCCAATGCCAATTCTGCTTGTAGCTTTAAATCCAGGTCTCACAATTTCAACATTTTTGTGAAATTCGGGATGTTCTACAATTTTGAAAGGAGAATTTGTACTGTACACAAAGCATGCTATTTTTTTTTTAAAAAAAAAAGCTTCTTGTTCAAACTTGCTTGTTATCACAACAATAATTTTTAATTCAATTTTCATTTGAAATAAAATTGAAAATTGAGATGAAAGAATTCATGACAGGCTGATCGCTGACAGTTATTCCTAAATATAAGTTCTAATTTTTCTTCCACTAAATGTGAATACGTACATAAATTTTAAACTCTTGTCAAGTGTGTGTGGAATCAAACCTGCGATGACCCTGTCTAGCAGATCCCTTTAATGCAACACCTATGTGGAGTTTTTGGAAGTAATTTGTAATATCTTTCATTGATTATTATAATTTTATTAATTTTAAACATTTGAATTTAATCACACAATTCATAAAAACGAGGGAAAAAAATAACATGCTGAAATAACAAAATGTGTTGAGTGAAATTTACCCAGGCGGTGTTCCTATGACCCTGCAGTTGGTGGGGCATTTTGCATCGTTAGACCTGTAATATCCTGGAACTAACGAACTAACTGACAGCCGATTCAAGATCCATACACTTGGAAGGGTTCATTGGAAAGGGCAGAGAATAATCGGAAGTGATAATAAAAATATATTCCAAATTTGACTGGATAATTTTTACCCATAAACTCATCCTTACAGATTAAACACTAGTGCAAGTTGTCAGTGCAGTTACAGTGTTGTTATTCTTGATCATTCTATGCAAGAAAATGCCATCGCATTGACATGCAAAACTTGATTGTTTAGGTGCTGGGAGAGGGCAAAAGGATGCACTGTCTGAAGCTCATGTTGCAGGCATAATTGTTGCTTGCTTATCAGTAGTGTTTTGTTCGTTTTAGCGTGGCAGTGTAATTTCTCTGTTAATTTTAAGTGTGTGTGTGTGTGCACATTTGTCCAGCATAATAAGACTCTCATATGACGTTACTTGTGGTGTTACTTTTTCCCCTGTGTAATTCCAGTGTGTGTGTGTGTACGTGTATGTTTAAATCAAATATTCCTTTCTGTATTTGTTGTTGGTACACTGAATTCTTGTTGAGTTCTTTCTCTATTTGTTGAAGCTTTGTAGCACTTGGATGTGTTGCGCCTGTGACATTTGATTTGATTATGTGTAAAAATGCTCTACTTTGGAATTTTCTGTATACTGCAATATTAATATTGTTTGAAATAAGTAAGTTTCTTTTATTTTATTTAGGTGAGAGAAGATGATGAACTGTCGAAGGTAATATGCTGCTGTTGTCTTGCAAAGTTGTAGAGTTTCCATGAGTTTGAGGACATATGCAGTCCATCAGAAACGATTATTAGAGAGTATATTCCACATGCAGAAGAAGTCAAGGTGAGGTTGATTCCACTTGTTGATTTCTTTACCTATGTCACAGCACTGACATTTCTTCGTATTATGCACACTAGCATCAGAATGTTTAGACTCACCTCTAAATTTCACAGTACATGACAATGAAGGCTATTATTTTAAACCTCCCATCAAAATACGAATGTCATTCAGAAAGATAGGAACATTTTAGTGTAAAACACAAACGACAAATTATGTGTGCAAAAAGTGATTGGTACCATAAACTACATACTTTACTCTACTTTTCCACATATTTGCCATACACATTCAAGCACTTACAGCATTTGTTGATACTATCATTGTACTCAGTTGCTGCCAATTCATTCAACCATGTAGTGACAGTGTCTTTGAGTTCATCAGCCATCCATCTGGCAGATTTTCTTGTACTAAAAGTGTAATTATTTCATGAAGAAAATATCATGAAATTGCAGGAAAAGATTCATACAAAATGACTAATGTGAAACGTTGGTCAGCCTGAATTGCTTCATCAATTTTTGTCTTTAAGGTCTTTGTCAAAAGTGTGGGTTGACCTGAACATTCGCTGTCGTGCACACTTCTTCCTGCATTAAACTTGGCATACCACTTTCTCACAGATAATGTATTCATCACATCATTATCGTACACTTCCATTATTTGCTTATGAATTTCACTGGCATGAACTTTTCTTGCATTCAGAAACGTTATCACACTCCACACCTACCACTTGGCAGAATTATCAGTTTTGTCCCAACCTTGAACAACCCAACATGTTCAGAGCTCACAGCTCAATACCTTACAAGTGCCTGTTTACAATGTCTCATTGCTTGGGTCAAACTGAGGGAGTGTAGGTGAAATATGCTGTGTACTATAGGTGAACGCTCCTTCTTTCTGGAAAACACTCTGCCACGGCTGATGAACTCAAAAGACAATGACACTACATGGTTGAATACATTGGCGGCAACCAAGTTCAATGATGGTATTAACAAACTGGTATAGAGTAGTCTGTGTAGTTTCTCTACAATATTTTTTTTTTTTGCACAATTTTATTTATTAAACATACATGCAGCCATTCCCACCATATTGGTCCTAACTACTCCTGTTTTAACCAACATCTGCATTGTTACCTCCCAAGATCTTCAATAGGCACTGCCACACTTCATCCACACACAGAGTTGGGAGTCCTTGCTTGTGCCTTCCTGTCAGTTTTTTTTGACAAGAGCTCAATGGGAGGCAAAATAGGAGATTGCAATCTCCTACATCTTCTTTTCACATATTGATTACTCATTGGAGAAGTATGTTTGGGTTCAACAACCCATCATTAACCTTGTTGTAGATTATAAATCATTACATGAAAGGATACAATCATACTTTTCTTCTCCAGCATTCACTCCACTCACACTAAACCTAATTGTTACCAAAACATCCCCACACCATTACACTTCCGCCTCGTTTCACTGATGAAATAACACAAGCTACCATAACTCTTTCTGCACGGCATTGGCTAAAGTATAGGCGGTAGTTGGAACCAGATTTTTAATATTTTGATTCATCTGTCCAAAGTACCTATTTTCATTGTTCATTGGTTCAGTTGGCTTCATTTTTGGCTCACTTTAATATTTTAACAATGTCTTCAATACTGCTTTGTGACCAATAATTCCAGCCTCAGACAAAGGTTGCTCTTGTTTTATTTATTTCTGCACACGTGTTCACTGCCGAATGACTTCTGCCACTTTTACTGACGATGATAATATGGCTGTTCTCGATGTTTGTCTTCATTGTACACTTCGCAACATCTTATTTGACCGCCCTGAAAAATTTTAAAGTCCGGAATTCGTAAATTTGGCAGCATAGCGCTTCAGAGCCAACTAAGAGTAGCCAACTTTGCAACATTTCTTCTTCCTGAATGAAAACGCTCGTGATTTTTTATTTCATTCTTTCACATTCCATAAAGTAAAGATACCGTAAAGCAGTAATAAAATATATGAGTAGACAAAAAAATGTTAAGTAGAAATACGAATGTTGAAAATATTTCAAGATTCTTCGTTCTGGATTTGAAAATAGGAAAATGTATGTGCATTGTGAAACACTGAACAGGTTCTCAACCACCTGAAAAGAATTGCGGTCACATTTGAATGCAAGAAAGCAAATTTATGATGATTTTATGCGAAATGTTTAGTAAAGATACCTTGCATGACACCAAACGATTCTGCAAAGTGTGACTTTTCTTTGGTTCTTGGCGAAAAATGGTTCGAAACTCCGGCACAATGTTGCTTCAACTGAGATTAACGTATTTTACTGAGCTTTCTGTTAGCAATCTCCTGGAGTAGTTGGTTAGATGACTGCACTTTCGTTTTTTTACTGTTTTCGTCAAGATCGAAACATCGTAGGTTCTAATCCCACCCTTTCCTTACTATTTTTCCTTTTTATTTACCGAGTACGAAGTGTTCTAATAATATTATATGATATTACTTTAAATATTTATGCGATGCATGCTCAGTGGCGGCGGTTGGGTATCAAAACTGATGGGGTAAGGTGGGGGAGGGGGAGGGCAAGGACAGTTTCTTTCCCTTGGTAGATAATGTTTAGCATAATGCTGGGTCATCTGAGCCTCCACACTCCATAATCGTCGCCACTGTGCATGCCTCAAGTAATGCTTGTACTAATGTTTTTAATCTTTCCGTGATTGGGAGGATTTTAGGAAATACTTTTCCTTTCTTTCAGCTGTTATAAGTTAACACATATTAAGAACTTACATGTCAACTTTCTCCATCTGGAATTGCTGGACATAAATCGCATAAATATCAACGGAAATATCCAAGAAACGTAGATAAGCATTCTCATCCAAAGCCGTTTACTTCCCGAAAAAGATTTTGCAAAGAAGTAGGTTTGAACCCATGACCTTCCATTCCATAAGCAAACGATCCCCCTACACCACACGGTTCACGTTACTTTATGCACTCGGTTCGGATCCAACTTTAAACTGTAGGTCCAGTCCCGATTAGCCTTACTAAGCATAAAGTTGACTTAAAACACCAAATCAACCAATTCATCTCCTTCTATGATACTGTAGTAGGCCAGCATCCGAAAATACAGTTCTGCTTCGCGTATACCAGAGTGTAATTGCATTTAATATTGTGACTAATTTTACTTTAAAACTACAGATTAAAGCGATAATAGTGTCCAGAAAAGAACGTCAAAGTAGATCTCCACACAAAGTATTTTAATCCATTGCCAAACATTTCAGTTAAGAATAATATTTTGCTTTTCCATTGACCGTATTTTCGATTCATGGTGATTTTGCTAAATGGACCATGTCAAGAAATCTAAATATGTAAGTTTTACTAGTAAATGCATTTAAAATGCACGAAACAACAGGGGAAGAGAAAAATAAACCTCAAAAAATAAGTAAAAATGCAACAAAAATTGTTTAAAATACTGACAAATAAACTAAAAGCCAAAAAAAGGCTGAAAAATGAAAAAAATGTAAAATAGAAAGTGTTTTCTGGCTCTAACTGAAGGAAAACGGACATGATATCAGGTTTAGCATTGTTTTTAAGGGTCAGAAAAAAAGTTGATTTTTCATCAACTTCCGGAGCCTAATTAGTAATTATGACCATTGAAAATGTTGGAGGTAGCTTACTTAAAATTTTCTTGCTGAGGGATCGTATCGTCCCATATCTCCACTTCATAATATAGAAAAACATCAAGTTCATATTTCGAAAATGACTTGGAGTTTTTCACCACGAAAATGTTTTTCAAAGTTCGTTAGTATTATCTTTCAAGGTTTCCGTTGTTTTAATTTCACACATATTTTATATTTCATACGTTCCTCCCTCTTTTCATACAGTCTTTGGAAAAAAACTGAAGTTTCTTGTCAAACGGGGTCTGGTTCAAATGACTCCTTTTCGCTCTCCTGTTCCTACTTTAAACAAACAACAAAATACTTCTCAAAACACGGAATTTTTACACAATTTACAAAATTTGACAAAACAACAATAGATATGTTCATCATTTTTCCCTTTCAGCGTTTCTCGATTTTATCTGATTTCGTTTCCTCATGAAAATTGCCATGAGGAAATTCTAGATATGACATTATGTGTGAATTGGTTTCTTCAAACTGGTAGCAAATTTTAACATGAGCTGCCTGGAGAAGAGGTAACGTGCTTGATTGTTACGAGGGAGGTCGTAGGTTCGATTCTCCTCCTAGGCAGGATTTTTTTCAGGAGTATATCGTTGGGTGTAAAGTTTATCCACCGTGCTAAGAAGTTAACATTGGTCTCTGTATTTCACGAGGTGAAAGGAAATAGTAAGAGAAAATTATTTCGATGATAGGAGGAAGTCACATGCCACGTGGAATGTGCAGAATCAAGTTACATAGAGTTAAGTCTGTAATGGTGGTTTCGAATATTGCAAAGTTAGTGCGGAAAGTTTGTTATATCTGATACTCGTACTTTCTGTTCAAAGAAGACAAACATTTTAGATACAAAGCAGTGAGGAATTAACGATAATTATGAGGTTTTGAATTTTTTGTTTGTCACTCACTATATAAATACTTATTAGTAGTTTCTTATCGAATCGGCCTCCGTCGCAATAACCATTTACTTACGTATGTTAATTGGCGATTTACTATTATTTTTAGACGCATGGTAAGATGGTGGTGAGGGGATTGACAACAGTCATTAAGAAGGAACGGACATAAAATTACAAATCTTAGCAATTCGAACTCATTAAACACTCTCCTTCGTTACAGTACTGCACTACATCACTACTTAATATCGAAATCAAATAATCAATACTTTAGGTGTCGGTGAAAAACAAACAATACATAACTTAAATAACATTACATTTTGCATCCTGAATACATATATGTGATGTGTGAATTAATTAATTAATAACTAAAAAAGAAAAGTTTTAACTTTAAATCCTGGAAATCTCCAACTTCTAAGGGGAAATATGTGCAGAAGGGACGTCCCTCAAGTGTGCATCGGATTCATTTTTTAAATATTCTAATATCAACGGTATCTGTTCAGCAAACAAAAAAAGAAAAAAAGAAAGAGGAGAGGGTGGGATTTGAACCCGCTACCTTTCACGCTTGATGAAAAATAAGGATAGCAGCGCCTAACCGACTGCTCTACGTTAACTTAATGACGTTATACCCTTAAAAACATGTTGACGTTTATGAAGACTCCCACCATCCTGTGTTTCAAGCTCATTTTCTCGACAAGTCGTACAAAATATATGTTTTTGAGAACTGTTCGATATTATGCAAGGTATTGTAAATAAAATATCGCATAAACTCCTCACAAATTTGCTTCTTTCTGCACAAACGTGATGGCAATTTCCTCCAGGTGGAGAAAAACTCTATTCAGTGTTTCAAACCCCCCAAATTTCAAGTCGAGCAAGCAGAATCGTAAATATCCTTCAAGGTTCTTTTTCCAATTTATTATTTCGGTTTGATTGCGTATTATAATAGCGGTTTATAGTTTCTAAGTTCATGGAAAGCGTTAAATTGAAAACCTATCACCGCAGGGTTTTTCGTCTAGTGGAAGGACTTACTCAAAGTTGGCTACTCTCACCTGGAGCTGAAGTGCAATGTTGCTAAGTTTACGATTTTTGGGACTTAGAATTCTTTCGGGGCGGTCAAATAAGATGTTGCGAAGTGTACATCTTCTGCAAGGTTGGTCCTCAAGCCTGTTGATTTCCTGTCTCCTTGTCACTGCTCATGAATTCTGAAATTTTCAATTGTTTTGCTATTTGTTGATTTGACTATCAAATTTCTTTACGAGCACATGCCTTGGCTGTATTTTTGGCTTACATTATCATTTTTACCTATATTTGATTGGTAGATATGTATTTGTTACCATCAATATGCCTAATTATTGGACAGCAGTGCCAAAATTATATTAATTTGTTTCAAATAACGGGATGCAATTGTCATTCATTTCAGTGATTTCCATTTCTATACAACTAAGTGTAAACTTTCTCATGTTAGTGTGTGTTTATGCATATGAAAATGTGTGTGTGTGTTTTGTTTGGGGGGGGGGGGGGGGGTACTGTTAGCAAGTTTATCTAATAGAGTTCGAGTGGTCGGTCGAGAAACAGTTTTCGTCCCTTTTTTTCCATTGGGAAAGATTTACCCTTTTCCAAATTCTGTCTGAAATCATATACATTGGTAAACATTTTTTTTTGTTGCACAGCTTTTATTTCTCCCTCTTAATTCAAAATACTTTATTAATTTTTTACAACTTGCACTGTGCAATTGAAAGCTATGCATAGAGTATGAGGACAGAAATAATAATAAGAAAAACTGCAAATATTTGTAAGGTATCAAGCAGCACAGTATCAAAGGTTATGGCACCATACAAGGGGTGCATCAAGTATCTGGGCGATGCTCGCTGAGCAAGGTTTTTGCTCATCCTTTAAACTGATCATTTACTTGATGGTGTTTGCTCCTTGCTCATTGATCAAAATATCATGATTGTTGATGTAAAGTTATATTTGTGCATATGACGAGAGTGGTTCTAAAATGGTGTAATGCAAGACTAATATTATAATTATTGCTTCTCAAAACAATAACCGGGTGCATATGAATGAGAACAAAACCAAACATTTTTCACAAAACTTTATTTGAAATTTTATTTTTCACACACACTTGTAAACTTTCCAAAACTATGGTGCATATTTTGAATAAACAATACTTTTATTTTAAAACAATCACAAGCAGTGGAAAATTGTATTACCTTCTCAGGGTGGCTACTCACTGGGAATTCCTTGAATTCTGCGTGAATTATTGGTTCCGGGAATTATGCGTGGATTCTGCTTGAATTTTTCTCCGTAGACGTGAAAAATTGCAACTTTTATTAATCCAAATCCTATTGAATTTACACATATTGATAAATAGCCTGAGGCGAGATTTTCACAGTTCAGTTTTTATTTTTATCTAGGAAGGAAAAGAAAGCTGCGTGGAAAATAAAACTGAATTCTCTCATTCTGTTTACTTTGTTACTGTCCTTTGTAGAGCAATCCGACAGATGGAAGATTATTGCAATTAACAATTTTTCGCAGGTTAGAATATATACCCTAACATTTGTGTGACTTGTGTTTGTAGATGTATTTCGAGTCTGAGTATGTGAAATGGCAAATTGAAACTAAGGACCTCAAATTATTTTTTTTAAATATACCATTTAATTAAATTAAATTAGAATTTTTGGATACATTGGAGTCATACAGACACTTCATATTGTTACTATATTTGTTTGTGCATATCAGTGGGGCAGGGGGGCATTGCCCCTCCCCCCAACCTTGAATGGAAATCAATTCTAAGGAGAGCAAGGCAGCAAACATTGATAGCCAAGGGCACCTGCAGAGGGCACAGAGGGGCAATTATCCTCCTCGATTTCAAATTTTATGCAAATAAAAATACATGTCATAAAATTTTCTTGCTCGCTTCGCTCACAATACCTGCTCTTCTTAGTCTCGTCAGGTTCAGAGCCATAGCTAGAGAGAGGCGGGAGTCGTCCCTGGCCGCTGAACAATCTAAATGATAAAAGTTGTAAATTGAAATTATTTGCACCCTATTAAATCAATATTGTTTTCAGTTTGAAAAGAATGGGTTAAAAAAAAAAAAGAATGGATTAAAAATTTCCTTGTTTGTTTCACTCACAATATGATTGTTTTCTGTAATGCATTGTAAATTGTCAGAGAGAGAAATAAGGCTTCTCTTAATGGATTTTGTCTTAAATGCATGAACAATTGTTGGCAGGAAAAGGAGTGTGCACATTTGAGAGACAATTTATATAGTTTTTGCTGTTGGTTTGTTATGAGGTGGATGAATTGATTATAAGTAATAGACCTATATGCTGTATATACAGAGTGTCCGAAAAGTCACACAACCCGGTGTTTACGACCGTATAACGGAATAGCGAAACGGAATGAGAAGAAACGCTTTCTGCCAAGAGAATGCCGTGTATATTGGGAAAATTTAGAGAGACAAACATATGTAAGAACATGCATGTTTTAATAACAAATAAGCAAAGTGTTGCCAAAGGCGGGAAAAAAATATTTGCAAATCGTGTATATTGATGCACAGAACTCACTGAGGTAAATTATTGCAACATTTCACAATACCAACGAACAATTTGGATGGCCATCTAATGAATTTGACAGAAATAAACTTTGACGAAGTTTCAAAAACATTGTAGAAGGGAATAAATGGGCTGTTCCAAAAATCGATGTTTTCACAATATTACGAGGGACACTGGCAACACTGTTGGTGTCACGTGTCACTAACAGAGGTGTTTCACCTCAGGCTATCACACTAAGGCACTTTTAACGACAAAGGAGAAAGTTGGTTATTCTCGAACATATGCAATAAATTACATTTTATTTACCATCAATGATAGCACGCTTACTTATTTTTAATTAATTATTTTGAAGAGTGCATTTTCTTTAATTCTAAATGCAATACAAAATGCTTAGTATGAAGGTTTTTATTCACAATACTAAGCACATTGTTTTGCTTTTGGTTGAGGATTGCAACATGTTGTTACATCCTACTTGATTCTGTATAGCAGGATACACATCGTATTACTTTGACATCTTACTCAGGAAGGTCATACACCTCCATAAATAAGGAAATAAGAGACAATATTTGGCAAATTGAACATTTCTTTGACCACCCTGCCATATTACAGAGGCTGTTCAGCGTATATTTGGCCAAATGCGATTCCTTCCCTCTGCACTCAGAATGAACTCACCCAACCTTGGTCAGGCATTTGTCAGTGTAGTGTGTGAGCTGTAAAAGAGTGGTTGTGTTTTCTCACTGGGCCAAAAATCCCGCCCAAACTGAGCCACTTTTGGGAGGAGTGCGTTGTATAACTTTCCAAGTGTTTGTGTTTTCTCGCTTGGCCGAAAATGCTGCCAAAACAGTCGCTTTTGGGAAGGTTATGTTGTAGCTTTTTATGATGCAAGGTTCAGTGTGTCAATGATCAGGAAGTAGTGCGGTTAACAGTTTCCAAAGACATATTTAGATTCTTTTCCATCTGTCTTTGGGTCGGTGGATTCTCTTGCATGGCCATTCTGCGAAGTTTCGCCTGCATACTGGTGGTGGCTTGTGTGCACGGCCGTGTTCTCGTCCTCTTTGTTGGAGAACCGAATGCTGGGACCATGCAATCCTTATACTTGCCAATCACATTCTTGAATAAAGTCAAACTAACGTCACAATTTTTGCTCTTACACTACACGACTGTTTTGGCAGCATTTTCGGCCAAGCGAGAAAACGCAAACACTTGGAAAGTTATACAACGCACTCCTCCCAAAAGCTGCTCAGTTTGGGCAGGATTTTTGGCACAGTGAGAAAACACAACCACTCTTTTACAGCTCACACACTACACTGACAAATGCCTGACCAAGGTTGGGTGAGTTCATTCTGAGTGCAGAGGGAAGGAATCGCATTTGGCCAAATATACGCTGAACAGCCTCTGTAATATGGCAGGGTGGTCAAAGAAATGTTCAATATGCCAAATATTGTCTCTTATTTCCTTATTTATGGAGGTGTATGACCTTCCTGAGTAAGATGGCAAAGTAATACGATGTGTATCCTGCTATACAGAATCAAGTAGGATGTAACAACATGTTGCAATCCTCAACCAAAAGCAAAACAATGTGCTTAGTATTGTGAATAAAAACCTTCATACTAAGCATTTTGTATTGCATTTAGAATTAAAGAAAATGCACTCTTCAAAATAATTAATTAAAAATAAGTAAGCGTGCTATCATTGATGGTAAATAAAATATCACAAAATCCTACTGATAACACCGCTCTGCAATTTGAAATTATTTTTTTGATGTTTTGGTTTCGAATGTCGTTTTCCCCTAATTTTGGGGCGCTCATTCCAAATATGTATGCAGTTTTCTTCTATCACGTCCAGATTGTTGAAAGAAAATGAAAACAAAATTTGCATATTGAACCATTACCAACATATATTTATACCCTTCTACAAGATCATTGCCATGCTTAAAAATGTGGTGTATATTATAATTATGTAATTGTAAACACAATGTACCTACAGTTCACAAAAACTAGCAACAAGTGATATTATTTACAGTGACCTCACTTATTTTACAGGCAGGAATTTTCGTCTTTTTGAACTTCTTCCATATGCATGAGAAGTACTTTCCCTTTTCAGGAACCAACAGTAGTCTGTCAACATGTTCACAGTCCAACCACCATGGTATCTTCTTTCCATGTCTTTCAAATCCTGATGGAAAAGTTCACCCTGTTCCTCGCTGTAAAATCGAAGACAGGTATCTGGAAAATAGTCAATGTGAGCATGTAGGAAGTGTAACTTCAAACTCATGTTACAACCTAGTGTTCTCAAATTTTCCAACATGGTGTTCGAATGGTTTTGTAAGCTGGACTCCTTCTGTTTCCTAGGAAGTTTTGTACAACTTCTTTGTAGCTCTCCCAGGCTTGCTTTTCTGTTTGGCTCATTGTATCCTCAAAATTGGGGTCACACATTAATTTCCTGATCTGAGGTCCAGTAAAAACACCTGCTTTCAGCTTATCTAGGGTCATTCTCTGATAAACACTACATATGTAGTACTTAAAACACTCACTGCCCTTATCTAGGGCACGTACAAACTGGTTCATGATACCCAATTTAATGTGTAGAGGGAGAAGAACTTTTGTGGGTTCCACAAGGGGCGGCACATGCATAACATTCTTTGTTCCGGGTATCAAGGGTCCTCTGGTTGGCCACTCCCGCCTTTTCCAGTGATTGTGTCTGTCTCGACTATTCCACTCGCACAGGAAACAGGTCATTTTTGTGTATCCCATTTGTAGTTCCAGTAAAAGGTTGATAACTTTGAAGTCACCACATACAACCCACCCATACTCGGAGTACTTCACACACTGCAATAGAAACTGCAAACTTCCATATGATTCTTTCAAAGTAATAGAATAAGCAACTGGTACAGATCCAAGAACATTGCCATTGTGGAGTAAAACACCTTTCAGGCTGGTTACAGAAGAATCTATGAAAAGCCTCCATTCAGAAGTTACATACTTTATGTCATTGCAGAAGATCATAGACCTTTCTTCTGAAAATATAGAAACTATTTCTTGTTCCCGGGATCTGTAACATGAAATTTTAGTGCCAGGTAACAATAAATGTCTGTCTTTCAGTCATGTTTGATTGGTCTCATTGCAAATCGCAAATGTGGATACACTATGTCACTTTTGTTCTTGGCACTGAAACCTTGCACTTAACTTGACAAAAATAACAGTCATCCGTATGGTTTAATTGTTCCCTCCATACCATTGGCAGAGCAAAATAGAATTTCTCTCTTTGCCCATTCATCCAGAACCTCAAACCTTCCACACAAGTCTTACATACTTTCTGGGGTGCCCATGGTTTATTTTCATCGCCAAGCACAAGTCCGAAATACGCAAGGTAGGGTTCTTTGACGAATGGCGTTATCTTTAGTCTTTGTTTACACAACATGTACTTCCCACATATGTAACAGAAAGTGTTCGGGTCGTTTTTGCAGCCACATGAAGACATTGTTGTCCGAATATACACAATTTGTCACTTCATACAACCGTTCAGCACTAGGAATACAACACACTCGACCACCTGTGAAACAAAAAACAGTTGAATTAGTGTTGCCAGACCACATACAAAGGTGTAATCACATGCCCTCCCATGGTATATAAACGGGACTTTTATGAAACACAAATTCCTGATTTTCTCAAAAACCTGACGTGATAGGGAAAAACGGATTACACCGTTGAACTCAGCATGAAAATTCCATTTAGGAACACTCATTCATTTGAAAACCTCATTTTTGCTGCAGAGCAGTGTAATAGAAACATTAACTTTGTCCTTTATTTTCAACAATGTTTGTGCAAAAATAAATGATATGTATTTTGTAAATGCCCATATTCTGTGTGACATACTTATATTCTTCCTTCAAAAACAAGATAAAAAGGTAAAGGTAAAGTGTTCCCCTGTGCTTAGCACCACGCCATGAAGGTGTATAGGGGGTGTGGGGGTAATGCCCCACACTTTCTTGATCTGGTCGTGAGTGGGGGTGATGTAATCAGCATCACGCCCCTGACCGTCTTTACCCCCCAGGGTTTCCCCCAGGTACCCATGTCATTCGACGCTGGGTGGGCGCCGGGGCCGCTTCCAACGTTAGAAAGGTTCCCGGATTTGAACCGGCTGGGGATCGAACCCGGGACCTTTAGCATGGTAGTCAGACGCGTTACCGACTGAGCCACTTCAAAAACAAGAGCAATTTTTAAATGTGTTTAATATTTGTTAATATGTGCATCACATAATAATATAAATGTAACAATCATAACTGATTGAGCATTTTTCATTGTGGGGGCAGAAACTCTGCTTTTCAAAGCTGACATGTTGCAGAGCGAACATATTTATCTCCTGGTATGAACAGAAAGTGGCTTGCTCATGCAGGGTGCTAGTTGCAACTGTCTGCTTATAAGGATTTTGAATGTGTGAATGTAAGAATAGACACGTGACAACTAGATTCAAGATACACAGCTCTGAACAAGTCTTTACATAACATCATATATTTGAATATGTTCCACAACACAACACAATCTGTAATAGAATTTAGTGAAATCTACCAGTTTTAATGGGATACATGCATTCCAGTGTTTGTCTGGCATAAGGGAAAAATCGTATGTATAGTATTTGCGAAGGAAGACTAATCCTACAATTGAACACAGCACGCATCGAAACAAATAGCAATTATGAAAAAGATGTAAGCCATTAAAATTATGTGTTGTTTACACTTTACTAACTTTAACACATAAAGGATACAGTTCCGAATGCCTAATATTTTTTTTGCAATTTTTATAGGAGCATTATTAAGTGCTTTAGAATACTAGAAATGATTGTGGGAGCAAGTTCGAAGCGTGGGCAAATTAATTAGCAAAATTAAAAGCTTCGCTAAGTATTATTTGCTGGAGAAATTATGATTGAAGTGTAAGTTGTGCGAGCAGGAGTTCTTGGATTCTGGTCGATTCAGACAACTTTTTTTCATAGGAGGCTCAAGGGATTTTGTGTTCCAGATCAGATATTATATTATCAGGTGTTCAAAGCAGTAGATGCATTATTTTAATGCTAAGAGCCTTAAACCTGACCCTCCTAACCTAACAAGGAAAGCACCTCAAGCACATGAATTGAATGGCAGTAAATGAATGTTTTCTCACAATCACATGCAGAAGGAAAACGGACTGATCTCCAGAAAACACACAGTACGTTATCACCAAGACTCTGAAGTATATGGTAACATACATAATTAGAAATAAAAAAACTGTCGACCATGATAAATTCGGAATTAAACATACATAGTTACCAGCAATTATAAGCAAAAGTGAAAGATGATTTGATACCCTTGACCCTCTATATCCTATAGAGAAAGTGAAATATTTCGCATGGTATATGAAGATTTTGTTGTTTATGAACATTTTCATTTGATTTTAACTTGCGGAAATGTGTTATTGTGAAGCAAAGTGCGTCTGTTACCTTACCGTGTTACTTTACAGTGAAGTACAGCTCGAAAGTTTCGTACAAGTGAATCGAGCAACCAAAACGATATTTCACAACAGCATTTATAAATTTACTTAGTTAGCTTAGGATTGTTAAGTTTGGTGCCAATAGTTATTATAAACGTGTTCTTTTGCTATTTGAGTGTGCATACAAAGGGTTTTAATAATAAAAAGCGGTGAGAACACTAGGTTTTTGCTTACACGTCTCATACTTTGTGATCAAATATCTCCGTTATTTGTGTTTTCCGCACGCTGAAACTAATTTTATATTACATAAGAACATCAAAATCTGTTGATTAATACAAATTTCAACGTAATTCTCGAGGGGGTACAGTGGGTAAACAGCCCTGAAATTTAGTTTCTTTTTCAATGTTCACATCGTGTGTTTGCTTACAATATTGAGAAAGCAAATAATTTTACTGGAATTTTCATCCACGAGCATGAAGTATATATTTTAACGTGATTTGTTTAAGTTACCTTGTAATCTGTATTGCTGAAGAACAAATGTTTTTCTCTAAATTAACATCCGCTGTAAAAAATGTACCACCTGTGAGTGTTAAACAGTATTATTAAAATCGAATATTCCAACACACATGCACGGCATACAAAAATTTATGAACGTATGTAATTTTTTTTTTTTTTTTTACTTGTTTTCAGTCTTGTCGAACAAATCAAGTTCAGCTGCACTAAAATGTAAAGACACAGATGACCAAATGTTAATAGAACAAACCTAAATTAATAAAGAAAACTTGCCTTCTTTTATTCTTCTTTTCTTGGATTTCATGTCCATTTTTAAGAAAAGGAATCCAACTGCAAAATTCGAAAAAAATCCCTCAATTTGAAGCATTTTAAAATCGTCTGGATCGCCAGAACATTCGCAGATAAAGCTGTAATGAAGCGAAATAGCATCTCAGATGTTAAAGAGCAGAATTTTGAGGACTATTACTTCCTTTCACACTGTTTCATTACCCCTTCAAGTTTTCTTCCATCCGGAAAAAAAAATCTCTCCATCAAGGGAAATTCCCTCTATCCATTGTCTGCGGACTCGGAGCTGGCCGTACTGCGGAGCAAGACACATGCCAAGCAGCATTTCCAGAGACCTCTGGATAGCAGAATATGAACTAAAAGTTACACACGGTTAACACAGGCAACTCGTTGAAAATCGATTTTCTGGGGAACATCAAATATTCATGTAAAACTTCTCCCATGGTATTATAACGTCATTTTGCAATGGTTTTTAGGCATTTTTTTTGCGATGAACTGCAGACAGTTCCCCAGAAATGATTTGGTTCCCCATGAAAAAGATGTGTAAACACATGCAGTTCCCCGTATCGACCAATCTGCAAACATACATACACACACACACACACACACGCGCGCGCGCGCACGTGCACACACACACACACACACACACACACACACACACACACACACACACACACACACACACACACACATATACATACATACATACATACATACATACATACATACATATATCTTGCCTGAATGTCTATCTCTGGCTGAGTGGCGAATGATTCGTAGGCAATGTTGCTAACTCAACACGCTGCTTCACTGGCGTGCTGCATGTCCCACCAAAAAAAAGTGATCGAAACATGCCCTCCCCCACCTTGATTTACTAAATCAGCATAATACACAACTAAATTATTTCTCAGTTGGAAGAGGGATGAGTTTATGGGTTGGTCTTTTGAATGTTCCCTAACTAGTGTGGACATTCACTACTTCTACAAGTCCATCAGATCGTGTGTAGACCTCTTCAGTGAACTCCAGTCCTCCATGTGCGAGATGGAACGTGGTCTTCCTTGATTAGAATCAGCATCCCTGGTTGAATATTGTACTTGGTTGTTG
The DNA here is from genome assembly GCF_977018435.1 of Lepisma saccharinum. NCBI lineage: Eukaryota > Metazoa > Arthropoda > Insecta > Zygentoma > Lepismatidae > Lepisma > Lepisma saccharinum. The sequence goes on from NC_139237.1 coordinate 35,893,009, forward strand.
TCCAATTTGTTCTCTGCTGCATGTTGTTGAGATAGTCCCTGGACCATCACTCCCAAATGTGTTGGTTAATCTGTTTAATCTGTTTCCACAGATCCAGACGATTTTCTGCTTTATGTGGCACATAAAGCTCAGGAAAGGATTAGAGGGCTACCTACTAAGAAATGACGTGGAGTGAGATAACTAGTGTCTGTAGGGTCATTGGACATAGATCACAGAGGTTGTAGCAGATTGTTGTATTGGGTGGATGTTAAACACTGTAGTGCAACAGTCTTTTGAAACCCAGAAACTGTCAAGTTGTTTTTAGTGCAAGCAGCATCACTACAATATGCCGGTACAGCTACAGTGAATCTAATGATATTTCGTAACATTTTCATTGTGTTTTTGGTTGCTCTGTTCTATAGGGTCTACCAATTTGAACGTCAGAACTTTAAAATTAGATAGAATGAAAACCACAAGTGATAATGACATCTATATATTTTTATAACCCCGTAGAAAATAATCCAGGGAGGTTAGATCACATGATCTTGGTGGCCAGTTCACATCACCTTTTCTGGACAGAACTCGTCAGGGAACTTTTCCTGCAATAATTCCATTGTTTGGAAAGCTGTGTGGCAAGTTGCACCGTCCTGTTGAAAAAACACATTGTTGATGTCAAGATTTGCCAGTTTAGGCCACAAAAACTGCACCACCATTTTCCTGTATCGCTCTCAATTGACAGTCACATGATTTCCATGTTGGTCCTCTGAAAAATAAGGTCCGATCACTCCATTGGCCCAAAACCACACCACACAGTCACTTTCGCAGGATGAAGGGGTACGTCCAGAATCACTTGCAGATTTTCATCTGCCCAAATCCTACAGTTTTGTTTGTCAACATACCCATGAAGAAAAAAATGTGCTTCATCGGCCAAAATCCAACTGCTGTAGAGCCCAATTAAGGAACTACCGATGCAGACGATGATCATTAGGCTTAAGTTCTTGAGTCAGTTGCACTTTATAAGCTTTAGGTGAATATCGTGATGCAAAATTTGCCATGTTTTCATCTGTGAAAGGCTGAATTGTTGCGAACGCCGTGAAACAGACAGGTTTGGATCGTCCATCACGCTCTGGCTTACTGAAGCAATATTCTCAGCTGAACGACCGACTCTACAATGGACAGATGTTAGCCCGTTTGCTACTGAGCTTGTTGTTCGTTCAAATTTCTCTACGAGGCGGTAAATATGGCATTCTGTCGGTCGATTATGTTCACCATAAATTCCTCTCAATGCACGAAATGTCTGTCAAACTGAACACAAATTTTGATCATAAATTCAAATAATTTCTATGTGTTGTTGCATTGTGTATCTCTCCATGATAACTTGCCACAGACTACTGCACACAGATGTCACAGTTCAATCTCGTCATTTGAGTCAGTGTTGCCACAACACTCTTTCAAAGTTCTGACGTTCAAATTGGCAGACGCTTTACATATAACACACACAAACTTTTGTATACCATTAATTTTTATTTCTTCATTCATCTAGTGGTCGGAACCAGCTTTGGAAGTAGTACAAGGCAAGAATTCAGACATTGAGGAAGCAGGGGTCTCCTCACCAACAACATTTTCCCACCAGGATTCCGGTACATTGACTGCAGGTTCCTGCAAGAGTGCAAGTGAAGGATCTAATGCAGGTGAAATGGTAGCTTCAGAACAAAGTGTTCACAGAGCAGAAGAAGAACAAATGAAGACATTGGATACTAAAGTTGGTATAGTAGGAGAATATAAAGCCAATGCAGGTGAAATGGTAGCTTCAGAACAATGTGTTCACAGAGCAGAAGAAGAACAAATGAAGACATTGGATACTAAAGTTGGTATAGTAGGAGAATATAAAGCCAATGCAGGAGAAATGGTAGCTTCAGAACAAAGTGTTCACAGAGCAGAAGAAGAACAAATAAAGACATTGGATACTAAAGTTGGTATAGTAGGAGAATATAAAGCCGATGCTTTGTGCCTTCACAATATTAAATCAGAAGTTAGTAATGAAAAACAGAATTACATTTTAAGTTATGATGTGGTGGATACATCAGAGACTGCAAGTAGTAATGGATCAACCAATGTGAGGAAACAAAACCAAATTTTTGTGACATCACAAGGAGAAAGTAATAATGTAACACCTAAAACAGAAGTGGATCCTTTACAAGATGCAAGTAGTAATGTCACATCTAATGATGAGAATGAATACAAAGTGTTGAAACAAGAAGTTCTTCAATCAGATAACCAAATTGCCAATGCAGTGAATTGTGAACAGAATGAGAAATCTGCTGTACATCCTCCTGAAATGTAAGTACTTGCCTTTTTCATCACTTCAGAATTAACAACATTCATATAAAGATATCAGTTTGGTGGTTATGCGGAGATAGGTAATTAACTCTGATAAACTTACTATTCATTTTTCCACGTTAGTTTTTTTTTCAGCGATCGATTTCGCCACTCGTCTGGTGACTCACCTGACGAAGCCACCAGACGAGTGGCGAAATCGATCGCTGAAAAAAAACGTACGTGGAAAAATGAATAGTAAGTTTATCAGAGTTAACATTCATATAGTTTATAAATATAGTGGACTCTTTTTAATTCAAATTGCTAGGTAATTCAAACAGAAGTTTATTCTCCTTGAAATTATATTTAATGATGTCAGGTTTTTGTTAATTCGAATTTTGGATAATTATAATGTTTTTCGTGTCCCATTGGCATTCGAATTAAAAAGAATCCACTGCATTAGGAATAGTGATATCAAGAATGAGAAAGGCAAAACTTGAAACTGCCATCATCTAGCCTGGAAACAGCCTGGCATTAGGGTAATTAGGTAATGGTTTTAAAACTGTCCATTTTTCTTACCCCACGAGTTTGCAAGCAGGAATTGGAAATGAATAATTCATTTTATTTGCACACATCTTTTATCAGGTAGTTACATGCCTTCTAGATGTTTAGTTGCAGCTTTCATTTTGCCCATGCCTTTGATCTTGTCAGTCATCTGCTTCCCAGGAGGGTGGGGGTTTGTCCAGAAAACAACATGCCGAACTTCTTGTGTTGACCTTCCAATCTGTCACAGAAAAATGTGAACAAACTTTTCAAAAGAAGAAATGTTGTTGTTGGCCGCGGTTTGAGATACTCAAGGACAATGGTATCTGACGGTATTGGTGGAATATTTTGAGCCGATGCTTACCCATACCAATACCACTGATATCGGCCAATACCGATACATCAGCACTGGTATCAGCTCAGCCCTAGTATTTATGTATATTAAAAGTTTCATTTTAATCTGTTTCCAGGGCCTCGTCGATGGCGCAGTGGTAGCGTTGTAGCCTTGTAATCAAGGTGTCCCGGGTTCGATACTTGGTGGAGGCACATAGTGGTTCGGATACACTTTAAACTGTAGGTCCAGTCCTGATTAACCTTACTGTGCAGGAAGTGGACTTCAAATACCGAATCAATTAATCAATCATAATCTGTTTCTAACCATAAACAGGCATTTTTACAATGTATGATTCAACAACTTTTTGATAATAACTAGCGATGAGCATAATCAAAACTTCTGTACTGAGATTCAACATAATACCTGAACCAGACTTCATGAAATGGTTGGGAACATTTTACTTGCATTACTGAATGCAGTGAAAATTGTATGGATGTGTGTGTGTGTGTGTGTATTTATATGTATATACACACACGGTTTGGCAGGGAAATCTGATGGTTTTAGTTTGGCAACACTGCCGGTTAGGTGGAGTCACATGCAGGAGCTGGGGTTTTGCTAGACACGTGATGCCATTTCAGTTGGATGGAGCAGTGGAAAGCTGTACATCATGTGTTTGTTGTGGATACATTGTTTAAAAAATGTTGAATCTGTAGTTTGAATGCAATGAGCATTTAGGTTGCAGTTCAATGTCGGGCATCATGGAAGAGTTCCTACTGGGAACAAAATATTGTTGTGGATACATAACTTTAGGACTACCAGCTCTGCATTAAAAAGGACACCGGCTGGAATGAAAATTACAGAGAAGTTTGTCTATTCCCAGACAAATGTTTCCCAGGCTGGTCATCTCTAAATGAGGCAACATCAGGGTGGCGACAGACCTGGAAAAGATTGGAATTGGAGAGGTCAAAAAAGTCAGTAAAATGTCAGGGAATTTTGCCTTGATTGACTTTTATTTTTTTATTATTATTATTTTTTAACTATAGATGCAATGAACCTGCCAGACATTTGATTTTGAAGATGTCATAACATGCGCTGCACTTAAACGGGAAATCATCTTGCCATCCTTTGGCATAAACTTTTAGGTCTCTATTATGCATTGGACACAACCATGGTGCCAGAAACAAGTGATGGAAGGTGAGGAGGAGAAATTTCCAGTGAGGCAGACACATTTGATGAACCTCTAAATGTCACATTTAAAATGTATTGACATATTTTTTTTCTTGTCTATGGGAGCTTAAAGGGCTTGGACCTGTTGGACACAGGCACTCTTATGCATCCGATTTTTTTTGTCTGATGTACGACATTTCGTTAGACAAACTTTCAGGCTCTCAATCCTAAAAACATATCATGTTCATCAGTAATCAATGTTCCTCTGCAAGCTCTACTGAATATAACAGGCTGAAGCTTTATACGAGGACGGTCCAGAAAGTACATTCCAATTAACCATAAATTAAAACACAAACTTCGGTAATAATTTACATTTTATTGTCTTAATTACAGTGACCCATAACTTACTTTTCGACATATTCACACCATTCTTTAGGTATTTGTTGTGGTGTGGCACTATGTCTGCCTCCAAAAGGCAGAACCATCTGTACAGCAGCGTTACTGGCAAAACATATGTCCTGCCAGAAACTGCTTCAGCTAAAGGAAGAGATGAAAGTCGTAGCATGTGAGATTGGGTCTCCCACTTAAAATGATGCACAAGAGCCCAATTGTGGTCAGGTGTGTGGGGTTGTGCATGATGGATTTGAGTTCCATGAATTGTGTGCACCGTCGTCTGACCATATTGTCACTTATGGCTTCCAGTCCTTATACCTCTTACAAGTTACAGTGGATCTCTGCCGGCATCCGCTTCTGAACGTGCAAAAATTTGATTACAGCACGCAGTTGGTATATGAAAACTGCCATCTTTCTCATAGAGTTGAGCCAAGCTAACTCCTGCCGCCCCCTGTGGCAGAGTGGTGAGCACATCGTGCTACAACACCAGTGGTCCCGGGTTCGAATCCTAACCTGGGCATTATGTTTGTGAGTGTCCATTCATCAATTTCATCACTCATCCCCATCTTCGCAAATTATCCAAAACTGGCACAAAAAGCAAAGTAAAGTAAAGCAAAACAATCAATCATCCAAGCTAATTCCTGGCGCGGGGCACATAATTGTGGCAGTGACCCACTGTTGCCACTTTTCCATACGAAGAAACTTGTAGTCAACCAGCCAATTAGGCCTACCGATGCCAGGGTTTGCCCAGGTGGGCCCATCCCAGTTTTCCCGACGTTTTTTTTTTCTTCAGAAAAACCCACTCAAAATGTGTTGTTTTTTTTTCAGAAAATGTTGTAAATTATTGCTTTAAATAATTGTGAGGTTCTAGAATTGTCAACAGTTTGAGAAAACTTGTAAAATAAAAGCTTAGCCAAGCTTATAATACTCAAAGTAATTAATGTGGTACAAGTCACAGTAGGTTTTTTCAGGATATTTTTCTCAAATCATGCTAGAAATACACTTTTAACAGAAATAATGCGAACATATACCAGGTGTGCCGGTTAATAATTCTTAATTTCGTCTCTGGATGGCACTGGAAGCTAGGGTTGGTGCACAGTCTCAACTCTTACGTCAGTGTGTTGCCAGGACAGTACCTGTCAAAGTGCTGTGGATGTGCAACCGAGTGCGAGTGATCGTGATATTGGGTTTGTGTGGGAAACATGTTGACCTTCAAACCAAATAAGGAGCATGTGCGGCACGTCCTGCTTTTCTTGTTCCATCAAAAGAAAAATGCGAGTGAAAGCCATCGTATCCTTGTGAAAATGTACAGTGACAATGTCCTAACGCAAGACACGTGTGTGTGGGTGTTGGTTTCGACCATTCAAAAGTGGTGATTTCAACTTGAAAGACATAGATAGCCCGGGTCAGCTGAAAAAATTCCAAGATGCCGAATTGCAAGCACTGTTGGACGAAGACGATACGCAAACGCAGCAACAACTGGCAGAGAAGTTAAATGTTGGTCGCCAAACCATTATCTGATCGTCTTCATGCCATGCGAAAGATCCAGAAGGCAGGAAAATGGGTCCCACATCATCTGAATGACAGACAAATGGAAAAGCAAAAAAAACTGTGTGTGAAGTGTTGCTTTCTCGGCATGAAAGAAAGTCTTTCTTGCATCGGATAGTGACTGGGGACGAAAGATGAATCTACTTCAAGAACCCAAAATGTAAAAAGCCATGGGTTTACCCAGGACAACCTTCAACATCGACCGCAAAACCTAATCACTTCGGAAGGAAGACAATGCTGTGCATTTGGTGGGATCAGAAGGGTGTGGTGTACCATGAGCTTCTGAAACCAGGTGAAACAGTGAATGCCGTTCGCTACCGTCAACAACTCATCAACTCATGCATTGATCGAAAAGTGCCCAGATTGGGCAATATGACACGGAAAAGTGATTTTGCAGCACGACAACACCTCATCACACACAGCGAAAGGCATCAGACACACCATTCCTACACTTGGCTGGGAATTCTTGTCCCACCCACCATACTCACCAGACTTAGCCCCTTCGGACTACCATTTGTTTTCATCGATGTCTCACTCACTTTCCCAGCAACACTTCAACAATTACGAAGATGTCGCACAATGGCTTGCTGACTGGATCACCTCAAAATGTGAACGATATTTCTGGAAGGGCATCCATAATTTGATGGACAGATGGGCACAATATATAGCTAGCGATGGCGCATACTTTGAATACAGCATTTGTTACCTTTATCCCCAGATACACTTGTTTTCTTTCGGATCAATTAAGAATTATTAACCGGCACACCTGGTATACAAGAAACATAAAATCAAAATGGTCTAAAATATTTAGATAAAACATTGAATGAACAAAGCTTATAAGTTTGAAAAGTGGTAGCACTTTAGATATGAGTCACTTCCTTATGTGGGCAAGCTACGTAGTTTCACCTGTGAAGCCACATAGTTTCAACTTTTACAATAAATTTTTCCATGTACAGAACATTACAAAGGAGAGTTGAGTACATTTTATTGAAATGTCATGAAAGTAGAATAAAGTTAACTCTGGTATAATTAAACGAAACACTTTTCAAATGATTCATTTCATTTCTCAAAATTTAGTATTTGTGCAATGCCTAATGCCTAAGACAGTGACCCCTTCCTCCCTCCAGTTCAGTGCATTGATTGAACGTAATGGGTTCCTTGCCCATGCAGGATAAATGTTAATTGTGGTTAGGAGCTCTATACCCAAGAAGTCGAGCACACTCATAATCTACCCCAATTTCATTTGTTCTTAAAAATAGGGGGTGTGGTGTACTCAAATAAATACAATGCATACGTATGCTTTCATGTTTTGACCATTTTTGACATTTTCAAACCTTTTCAGAGACCACAATTTCGAGCTTTGTGCATAAAACTTTCAGGAGCATTCTGACATTACTTGCAATGTAAATTCACAATAAAAGTATTGAAACATAATGCATGATTTAGGAGGAGCATGGGTGGGGTGGATGGGCAAAGAAAGACAAGTCATCTATTTAGTGACCATGATAACATGTTTCTGCAGCTAGAAAACTTGAGAGACTGCAATGGTATTACATGTGAGTGAAATTGAACAATGCGTTTCAAGATGGTGAATAAAAAACTGATTTTCCTCATGTTGCACACACGCTCTATACCATGCTCTCTTTTTCCCCAAAACTGTCTACAATGCACTTTTGGAGTATAAGGAACTAAGCCCAGTCATTGTATGATATTTCGTCGGTCTGCAATTTTGCAGTAAAACTTTAATTATATTTCATAATTTAGAAGAGGAGTGGTGGTAAAATCGCAAACATACATTTTGCCATAAAAATAAAGTTCTTGAGTTGCAATTTTTATAGTTACAAGATAACTTAAAGGATTGGTGTCATATTGTATTGGAGAAAAAATTGTCAACATGTTTAAAGATGGTGGACGACAGACTGATTTAACATGCCTTGCGAGAACTTTAAGTTATGCAAATATTTGAGGTTAGATTTTCGTAGATTAAGAAAACCAAGTCTCAGCTATGTTAGGACGTTACTTGAGCTTGAAGTTTTTAATAAAAACTTTGTAATATAGTGCGTGGTTTATTAAGGGTGGGTGAAAGTCACCACTTTTGAGACCACGAATCTGTAGCAAATTTAGAGTTTTTAAGCTGAAATTCATGTTGCAACTAGATACACCCAGAGGATGATTTTATGTTGCATTTGCATTTGCATTTGTTGAAAGCATTTCAAGATAGTGGATGAAAAATTGATTTTTCATATTCTGAGGTAGCTCCAAAAACGTAACAGCTTTTCTCCTGAGATTTTGGCCTGTGTATGAGACTAGTGAACACTCCCAGTCATGATTAATTTGGGGAGCTAGGAATGAGTAGCATAACCCAGTCATGAAAACCTACAACGATGACTGGGGGTTCGTCGTGCTGACCACATACCATCCCTTAACTGGTTGCATAATCTTCCACCTCAGAGTAGGATCAGGTGGGAGTGTGGCTGGTAGGTAGGTAGGCCTGGGCCCTCAATGGCCTGTTGCGAGATGGATTATGTATGTTTTTAGTTTAAGAGACCTTGATTGTCAATTCTTAACTATGTTAACAGAAAATATAAAATAGTTTTCGATTCAGTGAACTAAAACAATACAAATTGAAAGTTCCAATATATTACTGTGGGAGAAAAATGTATTTCATTTTTTAAAAAATATATATTTATAAACATAACCTGAACCCCCCCCCCCCCCCAAAAAAAAAACACCCGGGGTTGGGTTTTTCGAAAAAACCAGGCAAAATGCCAACCCTGCATTCTATTGGAGTAATGAATGTTTGCTCTTTCGAATCGTTAGATACTATCATTAAACTATGCAATCCTATATTGTGAATTTTCTGCAATTTTCCATTCATTTAATGTTTTGAAGTGGAAATGAACCAACTCTAAGCTACTGCTCTCATCTTCTTGCAACAATATTCTGCCATAACTAAATACACTTTTTCTACTTGTACAGCTTTCACCAAAAGTTTTGAGGACAGCGACTTTTTTACTAGGCAACCCAAGATACACAAGGTTTGGTGGGTTCCGTGTAGCATTAGGCTCAAATTAAGAGCTGCCACATGCACAATAGGTATGTGTGGAATACGCGAAAAAAGAAAATTAAGTATTCTCTATTTAAAATTATTTTTGAAACTCATTATTGTATCGCAAAGGACAAAATCTTTTATGAAAGGAATACAGTTCCTTTACTTAAGAAATTATATTTTCTACTATTTCATTGCTGATGAGTCTGCACAATGCAAAAGAATGGAGGGGAAAAGGGGGAGAAGATGAGATGAGAGGAGAGGAGGCAGAAGGAGAAGAGGAAAAATAGATGAGGGAAGAAAAGAGAGGATAGAATCGGAGAAGTAATGAAACAAAGGGAAAAATGTAAACAAGAGTGAAAAGAGAAGAGAGGAGGAGGCGAGAAGAGGGGAGTAGAGATGAAGAGTAGAAGTGATGAGTGCATTGGAGCCGGGAATGAAAGATAGGAGAGGAATTAAAATGAATGGAGAAGAGCGGGATGAAGAAAAGAGGCGAGAACAGGAGGCAATATGAGATAGAAGCTGAGGTGAGGTAGTTCCAGAAAATATCTTGTGAGCGTCAAGAATTGATGCATTTATCAAATTTTCAACAAGAAACAATCAATAATTTCCTTTCTTCCTCTTCTCAGTTTGTTGAAATGGAGACTTTATTTCTTAACCTTGTGTTAGGTGTGTACGTTTGTGTTGCACAATTAGGTGTGTGGGTGACTGGCGTCACCCACTTATTAAAATGTATCCAGCATAAGGAAAGTGGTTTTTTTTTTCAGATGATGCAGTATTTTATTATTTCGTTTATTTAACAAAAATGTTAATTACAGATTATAATTTTGATTTTACAGTGTAGTATAAGCGAAAACGTATTTTCATGATCACTACACTGATTCCAAGCAAGTTACACAAATGTCTTTGAGATGTTCTCCACACATCCACCTCTTACATTTCAAGCACCATTCCCTTGTAGTCATCTGTCATCTGTCAATCGTGCATCCCTTTCTCTGGTAAACCTTGAACAAACGTTTTTAATGTATACATTGGTACAGGAAACTATAATTTGGATTATGTCATCCTCAAGATATAAATTCAATGCTTCTATTGGAGTCTTAACCGGATGGGCCCTTCCCCTGCTTCCAGGAAGATGAATAATTATGCTACTTGCTGGAGTATGAACATTTTTTTGAGGAATTGTGTCCCATCTTGTTTCATGATCCTTTCCATAATAGAATTCATATGAACTGCATATATCATTATCACTCAATTTGGACGAACTGGATCTATCTTCCTCATCACTCACCTCTTGTTCCGATTCGGTGTTGTGGTCACTTGCAGTCACATGATCAAATTCATGATCACTTTCATCAGAATACATCTCTGTCTCATCCTCTTCCTCCTCAAGCCACTGCAGAACAACATTCATGTCTTTTGTTGGCTCCGTCTTCCGGCATTTTGACATTTTACTTGTTACGTATATAGGTGCACGGTTGACAACTGTCCCTAAAACGCGCTACTGCAGAGAGTATTTATTTCTTACCAACTGTAGGCGAGAAACAGAAGTGCGTTACTGCCGCCACAACAAACACCAACAATCAAGGTTCAGCTACTGAAACACACCACTGCGACAATTGTCACCCATGTGCCTAACGGAGGGTTAATACACTCCACACAAAATTTTGCAATATTGTTACGTTAGACAATAAGTGATAGACACGAAATTGGAATGCAACACCACATGGTATCTGTCTGATGGATATTCTCTTCTTCATGCGCAAAACAAAAAAAAACGAGACCTCTCATGGTTTATAAAAAATTGATTTTCACCAACATATGCCGCTGTGACTTATCACCTATAGCCTAACGTAATAATATTCCAAACTTTCGTGAGAAGTGCATTACATTGAAAATGACAAACAATCCATCATTGAACACAATGGCACCGGAGGAGTTTGAACCTATGACCATTAGGTTGACAATCCTGTACAGTAACCACTACCCTACCAGAAGAAATAAATAAATACTATTGTCGGTTATTTTATAACCAGGAAGAGGATGGATGAGCACCAAAATATCTCAAAGTAGGTAGACAATGTAAACCAAGAAAAAGAAAGTATTACAATTGATGAACATCAACAGATTGTTTATAATTTCCCTAGATTGGATACTTCAAAATTAGCAAAAATATCAGCTACAAAATTAATTTATTCCTCTCGGAAACGATTTCAAAATGACTAAAGATGAATTTAAGCCAAATCTTCAGATTAATTATGCATATATTGTTGCATGAAAGCATATACAATAAATCTCGGAGTTAGGTGCACCCAGTGATGTTATTAGGGACAGATTGGGACACTGGGACTGCAAACGTCCATGAGGCCCTGGCAAATGTTTGTTTTTTACTGGAAATTTTACTTTGATGACACTATTGGAAAATTGTTCTTCAGTAAATTTTGCATGCAGTTTGAAACACTACTCCTAAATTTTCTGCGGCATGAATGCCAAAGCAAGACTTGTCTTTCTAATCCTCATTTTCCTACTTCTTGCCTGTCGAAAACAAACAGATGCAATTCAGGAGCTGCCATTAATGATTTTATAGCTCATCCCAGTAAGGTAACTCGGAGGTCTTTTGAAAATGCAATTTCCCTCCCTGCCAGGTCAAAATTCGGCCCAATTGACTGGTAAGCGGTAACAGATGTCCCTCTTTATCAACGTCTGTAGGGAGTTGCGTTGATTCTCGGGAGAAAACACAATCACAAAAGCACACGCTGGTTCTTTTAAGATATCTATATTCTACCTGTAAAGCACTACATTGAAGAATAACTGAAAAGCAATACTGATCACATCAGATGACGATTGTTCTTGGTAATGTCCAGCTGCATGTCAACGCGATTCGCGCCATGTTGCTTCTCACTCGCTAATCATTTTCTCTGCTTGGTGCCCATGCAAACAGCTGATACTTGGACTACATACGCCATCTCTTGACCAAAAAAATAATTTAACTCACATATCTAAACCAAATAATGAAAACAAGAATAAATGAAACACATTCCTAAACATATTCCCCCCTCTTGATTGGATAAATTCCAATCAACAGATTTGCTAATTCAATTGTCATTAGGTAAGGGAATCAATTTGTTCACTGGTCTTTTAGTAAAACCAGTTTTTGATCTAATTTTTGCCACACGCACTGCACCGTCTTTACCAGGAAACGTCTCGTCCACTACTGCTATCTTCCATGTAAGTGGAGGTGCGTTGTCTTCTTTGACCAGCACCACCATGCCTGGTTGAAGATTTTCTGTTGAAGCCGTCCATTTACAGCGCTGTTGTAGTTCGTAGAGATAATCCTTCGACCATGTCTTCCAAAAATGTTGTTGTAATTGCTGAATGTGTTGCCATCTAGAAAGACTGTTTTGGGGCAAGTTAGTTAAATCAGGCTCAGGTATGGACATGAGAGGTGACCCTATAAGAAAGTGACCAGGTGTTAAGTAAAAGGTGTCACTGGGATTATCAGATATTGAGGTCAGGGGTCGGGAATTGAGGCATGCTTCAATTTGCGTTAACAATGTTGCAAGCTCTTATGTCAAAGTAGCATTTCCCACTATCCTCTTAAAGTGGTATTTCATGGACTTTACAGCGGCTTCCCACAATCCTGCAAAGTGGGTCGCGTTAGCTGGAATGAAGTGCCAGTTGATTCCATCTTTTATTGCAAAATCTTCAAGTCCACCTTTTAGTTGTTCTGCTTTGAAGAGTTGACTGAGCTCTCAGTTCTCTATTAGCTCCAACAAAATTAGTCCCGTTCTCACTATATGTTTTGACATTTTCCTCTCCTAGAAACAAATCTGCGTAGAGCAGCGATAAATGCCTCTGATGTTAAGGAAATAACTGCTTCAATATACACTGCTTTAGTAGCCATGCACACAAATATAGCTACATATCCCTTGGTAGTGATTCTGCTTCTTCTGTTTGTTCTTAGGATGCAAGGACCAGCATAATCTACTGCTGTATTTAAAAATGGACGTGATGGTGTGACTCTCGGGCTTGGCAATTGTCCCATAAGTTGATGTGACGCCTTGGCTTGCAACTTAAAACATATTAAGCATTTATGCAAGACAGATCTTACTGTTTGTCTGATATGTGGAATCCAGTATTCCTGTCTTAAAGAGCTTATCAACAATTGAGGTCCTGCATGTAATAAACGACGATGCTCTGATTCAATTATGAGTTGCGTCATATGATGTTTGGTAGGCAAAATTAATTGATATTTGCTCTCATATGGCAATTCTGAATTTTCGAGTCTTCCACCAACTTGTAATAGCTGTCCGTCATCAAAAAATGGATGCAGATCCTTGATAGGACTATTTTTTGATACTTGTCTTCCTTCTTCTAAGTCATGAATTTCTTGTGGAAATGAAATGCGTTGCACAATTAAGATACATTTCATTAGTACTGCACGTAATTCAACATAAGAAAAGTTTCCTGTTCTCTTCGAAGCAGGATTCTTAACATTGTAAATGAATCTGTAGCATGTTGCTACTACATGAAGCAATCTCTGTAATGTGGAAAATCTCAGCATGAAATCTGCTTCTGTTGCATGTATCTTGCTAAACATTGATGTAGCAATCTTCCTTTTTTTCTGTTATGCATTCTTCTAGTTCACTATTTTCCATAACATGTAATGACCAAGTATCTTCTTTTAACCATGTAGGTTCATTCCACCAAATTTCCGAATCCTTGAGGACTCTTGGTTCTACTCCCCTTGTTATCAAATCTGCTGGAATGCACTTAGATGTGACATGATGCCATTGGTTAATCACAGAAAGTTCCTGGATCTGTGCGACACAGTTACCTACGAAGGTTTTCCATCGAGTGGGGGATGCTGCTAGCCACCCAAGTACGATTTTAGAATCTGTTCACAAATATGTACTGTCAATTGGAATTCTCAAAATTGGTGTTGTTTTCTTAGTTAGTTTAGCTAATAGAAGGGCACCGCACAATTCTAGTCATGGCAAAGTAACCTTTTTTATTGGCGCTACTCTTGACTTTGCGCACAGTAATTTAACGTCGATTTTTCCTGACTCATCTCTTGATCTAATATAAATGCAACAACCATAAGCTCCTTCTGCTGCATCGCAGAACCCATGTATCTGAATGTAATTTGTCTTTTCTCTTGTCAGTACAAATCTCTCTATTTGGATGTGAATTATATCTGGTAGTTGTTGATACAAATTTGTTTATTGGTTTCTTAAATCTGAATCTAATTGTTCATCCCACTCCAATTTACAAGTCCAAAGTTTCTGCAAAAACATCGTATATAAAATGACAGTTGGACTGATAAGTCCCAGTGGATCAAATATGGAGCTAACAATTGACACAACTTGTTGTTTGGTTATGTTCGGTAATGGTGAACAAAAGTCTCCATCTTTTGCTACTTTGCACGAAATTAAAAAAATGTCTGTAGATGGTTGCCAGATGAGACGTAATGTATTTGTTTCTGCTTCATTATTGAACTGAAATGGTGAATTAACTTCTCTGTGTTCTTCTGGTACTGCTTGCACCAATTCCTCACAATTGGAGCACCATTTGCGTAAAATAAATCCACCTCGTTTCAATAGTTCATTCAGTTCAGACTGTAAGTTGAGCATAGTTTCAATGTTATCACCTCCTGATGCTACATTGTCACAATAAAAATCCCTTAACAATATGCTGGATGCATTGGGAAAGTTTTCTTTTTCCTGTCTTGCAAGCAATTGTAATGTTGCAACTGCTTGGTATGCCGATGAGGTTAAGCCATAAGTTACAGTTAATAATTCATAAGTTTGTATTTCCTCGCTTGGTGATTTTCTCCACAATATTCTTTGATATTTAGTGTCATAAGGATGAGAACTCTAATATTGCGAAACATTTGGGCTATATCTGCTGTAAAAACTATCTTGTGCGTTCTGAACCTCAGTACAATAGAGTATAGATCTTCTTGGACTGTAGGCCCTGTCATTAGAACATCGTTAATGGTTAGTCCACTGTTTGTTTTCGATGATCCATCAAATACAACTCTCACAGGTGTTGTAGTACTTTCTCTAATAGCATGATGCAGTAGGTAATATGACTCCTTGTTTTCTTGATCAGTAGTTTTAATTTGCTTCATGTGGCCTAATGATTCATAATTGTCCATGAATTCACAATAGTTCTGCCTGAGTGTTGGCTGTGCTGTTAATCTTCTTTCCAACTGATGAAATCTTTTGTCTGCTTGTTCAAATGAATTCCCTAATTCAGTATGTATTGATTTGAATGGTAGCCTAACCATAAATCTACCATCCTTCTGCCTGATGGTTGTTTCTTGAAAATGCCTTTCACAATCCATTTCTTCTTTGCTCTTGGTCTTTGTGAATATTTCTAACTCAAAAAACCTCTGTAATTGTAATTGAAGGCTATCTTCAGTACGAACAAAACATGAAGTAACTGTTGTAGGTTCTTCACATTGTTGAGGCATAGCTCCTGCTAAAATGTATCTTAACTCTGTATCTTGAAGTACAGGATAATTTCCTATTCTTGCTCTTCTATCTGAACGTAGTAGCAAGAAAAATAGTTCAGATCCAATCAACAAATCTATGCTGCCTGGCTGATGAAATGAATGATCAGCAAGCTGAATATCCTTTGGAAGATTCCAAGTACTGCAATCGATTGCCTGTGTGGGCAAATCGCCTGCGATTTTTGGTAACACAAGACACTTCACTGTTGTTGTATAATTAGATGTTCTAGACTGGATTACAACATCTACACAATGTTTAGTTTCAAGACACGAATTGTTTATTCCCTGGACTGGAACAACATAGTTTTCTTTCTTCAGTCGTAGTTGTTGCACTAATGATGTAGTTACAAAATTTGACTGACTCCCACTGTCCAAGAGAACTCTGCAATAATGAAATTGTCCATTGTTGCCCTTTACCTTCACTAAGGCAGTTGACAATAAAACTTGTGAAGTGTGTCTTTCTTTGACTGTACAATATGAAGATTGAGGTGCTTCATCTCTTGCCACATTGTTGCTTTCTTGAGGAGACACCCTGGAATTCAATTGTTGTCTATTGCTTGTATTGTTACTGACACTCGCCGATCTTGGTCTTTCAGGTGTATTCCTGTGCAAGAGAGTATTATGTTTCAAATTACAAATTTTGCAATTTCCAGATTTACAAAATTTTACTGAATGTTTTTAAGATAAACAATTAAAACAAAGACCTTTCTTCTTCACAAATTCTTGCTTCTGTTTATAACTTGCCTGTAAGAAAGTCTCACATTGGTACAAAGTATGATTTGTGGAACAGTACATGCACTGAATGTTAGTGGATGTTGCTAAATATGTGTTGCTTTGTTTCATGAATTTACCTTGTTTATCATGTGATTGAAACTGCTTAGCATTGGTGTCACTATGTGTAGGTTTCATGTTTTCTAAAGCTTGACACCTGCGCTCTACAAATGTCCCTTTAAAGAGGACCGCAAATAATGAAATTTTTGTATTGCTGGTAATGTATTGTTATCATATACCAACACTTTAAAATTGTCCTTGAATGGTAGCCAGTTTTCATAATTTCCATCAAATGAGGGTATGGAAATCTTTGGAAGTCTAAGTTGTGACTGAACTGATGTAACAGAACTAGTACTAACACTGGGCTGATTCATTTGATCATGCCGCATCACTATTGTCTCCATTTGAGACCTAATGCTGTAGTACCTTTCTTCAAATTCTATTCTGTGAACTTCATCTTCGGTTGCTTCCGATTGAAGTTCCAAACTGGTTTGAACATCATTGAATTTGTCCCACATCTCAGTCAAGTGACTTAATCTCAGTTTAATTTCCTGAACACTCTGTATATTAGTGCCAAATGCATCGACGAATGCTTTCATACGGGTCAATTGCCCTTCGTAGCTTCCTCGCACAACTTTTAAACGTTTAAAAACTGAAAAGCAATACTGATCACATCCGACGACAATAGTTCTTGGTAATGTCCAGCTGCATGTCAACGCGATTCGTGCCATGTTGCTTCTCACTCGCTAACTGTTTACTCTGCTTGGCACCCACACAAACAGCTGATACTTGGACTACATATGCCATCTCTTGACAAAAAAAATAATTTAACTCGCATATCTAAACCAATTACTGAAAACAAGAATAAATGAAACACATTCCTAAACAACGTCACTCCTTCCGGAAATCTTTGGAAACAATTTTCATTCCTGTCTCAGATTATGGAGACAGTAATAATGTGGTGCGTGTGATAGAAGTTGCAAGATAAAACTTCAGGGGGAGGTGGATTGCCGCGAACTCATGGCTATAATGCTGAATAAGCCACCCCTCCCTTATGGAAGATAACGAGATATGTAGTAAATTATGAACAATAATCTACATTAGGGATGTGATTAAGCTGAAAATTTACAGATTCTGATGTACTCACCGATAGTTTTTGGAACCAATACCGATGCCGATATTTAACCAATTCCAATACATAAGATTATTCAAAGGAAATGGGGTGTTATTTTCAGCATGACAAGAATAAATTTGCTATGTACATTTCTATTGCATATCTTATGTATACACATATCTATTATCAAGAGATTCAAATGTACATTTGCATCTAAAAAAAGTGGTTATGTGAACCTTTAAGAAGAACATAGATTCTCAAGAGATTTGACATTAGTACACAAGCAGTTCTTTGAAATGCAAAATGAATTACTGTTCTTAACATTGGAAATTGAATGCTGCCAGATTCAACTTCAGAAACACTAGTTTTGGAAGCACTTCTGGAAGTAACCTACTTCTTCTCTTATAGCAAATCTGTTCAGCAACACTGAACACTCGTTCACTGAATACTGATACAGCAGGTACGCCCAAGTATTTTCTCGCCACTTGTTTCAAGTTTGGATACTCATTTTGGTTGGTTCAGCAATGTACTGTTTTATTTTTGATTTTGAGGTAGGTTGATCCTCTGAACGAGAGTTTGCAATAATTGTATTACAAAAACTACAAATGATGAAGAATCACAACCTAATTTTCAATAAATCTTACAAAATTAAAATATAAAACTTAGAAGGTAAACTCTAGTATTATCTGTACCGGTTTAAATATCGGGTTTTTGCCGATGCCGATATGTCAATTTCTGCCGATTTTCATACACCTGTAATCATCTTCGGTACATCCCTAATCTACATGCTTTAGACACATTAGCTTTTCAAATTTTGCATGACTTTCTTTGGCTTTCTTCATTTCCAGAAGCAAATGTGGCAGTTTTAGTTGCAGGTTAGGTGGCAAAGTTGTAACTACTATTTAGACATACAAATAAAATTAATCCTAAGTTATGCAGCGAATAATAGTTACATAAAATATAGAGAAACAAATTACTTACGAAGCACTTTCTATTATCATTTGTATAATTACTCAAGGAAGATGGCGGAGTGGTTAGGACATCGTGCTACGACACCAGGTGTCCCGGGTTGGAATCCCGGCCTGGGCATGGATGTTTGTGAGTGTCAATTCATCAATTTTATCATATCACTCATCCTCATCAAGCGAAAACCTTCTTCCCGTGGGGCAGTATACTCAACTTGTACAATTTCAAGTTATGTTTGATACAGTACACAATGGAAGGTAAGTTCAGGGTACGATTTACATACCACCTCTGTCTTGAGCATTCCACTCTGGTTATGTGGTCATGAATGAGACACCCCAATTAAGGCTAATTTTCCCACCTACTGAGTATGTTAACTGTTTATTTAATTAACATATCTTACTAGTACCTACATTGAATTATGGCGGTATGTTTTATGATTATTTAACAGCATTTATTTTACAGACTAACGATTGAACATTGCTTTTATGATATTTTCTTTTGGTCTCTATAAAAGTCAAAGTGAATGTGCTTTTTGTGGGAACTATATGTTCCGGACAAGGTTTCAGGGACTATAATCGATGTTATTTCTCTTGATATTCCACCTAGACGTGGATGGATTCAAACCATCCAAACCACTGTCACATTCAAACAAAGGTGGCTTGGCATACAGTGTTAACATAAATGCAGGGACGTAGCTAGGTTGATCAGTTGGGGGTGGGGGGGCAGGTGAGCAACCTTGTTAAAAGAGAATCCCTATTTTTAATTGCAGATTCGAATTCGACGTCAGAAAATACATAGGTTTTGTCACACATTTTGTTTCATTTGTGATAGATAGATGGCACCGTCTGCAATCCATCCAAAACAGAATGCTCCGCATAATCTATGGTGCCGACAGATTCACCAGAAACACTCAAATTCATGATGACCTGGACATGGAAACTCTGTCCGAGTTCATGATGAGGGAGAGAACAAAATTTTGGGCCTTCCAGCCTCACCACCAAAATCTCACAATCAACTTTATTGGCCAGGTCCCACTCGCCAGAAGAACACAGGATGCCAAGACTACACTAATAGTAGATATTAAGTCAAGAAGTGTCACGCCTGGTCAGTACTTGAATGGGTGACCACGCTATTTGAGGAGACGCAGTGCTGCACCTGGTCACTAGTTGCATGACCACATGAGAAGATTCAGTCTTCACCATGAAATTCGTCTGATTTTCAAGAACTTCCAGATTCAACTTTCACCCCACCTAAACACCCTGATCTAAGTAACCCTCTACCTAAATATACCTTATCAACTTAGCCAAAAACCACTAGACCCGTACCCAAAACATATCATACCTATTCCAACTCCCCTTAGGGGCATCACCACCATTACGTTAATCTTTTTGCTACCTGCTGCTACCCTTATACCTTCAATTTCTCTAAGTACATATCTTACCTAGAACATAAGACAGGTATTAAATCCTATTACCCATGTCAATCCTTACACTTGCGACAGTTGCAAGTGACATCATCTGACTCACAACAAACCAGCCATGACAAAAGACTAAATTGACTAACGCATATACAGAGGCAATGTCTCAAGACTGGAACTACACAACATAGCAACTGCCACGCCACGATCCAAGATGCGAGGATGCCTCTCACCATCAGGGTGCTAGATGCAATTATTCCATGCAATGCTCGAAATGATGTCCTCGAACTTCAATGCATTTGTTGATCTGTTGTTCAAATGATTGAACACAACACAGAAGTGTATCTGTATCAATGTGTGCGCAAGCATTTCTTATTCGTTCGATCATGTTTGCGCAGGTTGTTGGCACATCTCGATAAACACGTTCTTTCAGATACCCCATTAAAAGAAATCTGGCGACCTAAGGTCTGGAGATCACGCAGGCAAATGAACTGGACAGCCTCTATTGATCCAACAACCATTGTACATGCGGTTTAATTCCTCCCGTGCTACTATTGCATTATGCGCTGGACAACCGTCATGTTGGAACCACATGTGCTGTCGCACAAGCAATGTCGGTAATTCCTCATGCAAAAACGTTCGATATTTGTGCCCGTCCAAAGTACCGTCAATAACATAGGGATCAATCAGTTTTTTGCCTATGATTCCACACCACACATTAACCGACCAAAGTCGATGTTCAACTTCACACAACCAATATGGGTTTCCCACACTCCCAAAAATGCATATTGTGACGATTAACCTGACCGTTTTTTGCGAAGGTTGATACGTCTAATACGTTGATACTCTACGAAAGCACTGCTGGTCGACTAGTATTTGTTCACGTGCCCATTCACAAAACACCACTCAATTGTGAAAATCGTCGCCATGAAGTTCCTGATGCATGGACACGTGATAGGGATGACATTTGTGATGTTTCAATATTCTCCAAACACTATTGCGAGAAATTCCTGACTGCAATGATATTACTCGCGTACTAGCCTGGGGATTATGAACCACCGTGGCTAGGACTGCAATTTGATTATTCTCTCCAGTGGCAGTTGTTCTACGAACCCCTTTTTTTAGGTTGTACACTTCCTTCGGCACAAAACTGTTTGACAACTCAAACAAACAAAGAACGCAATCGTGGCTTGTCAAGAAAACGTTCCACATAAAGGGTGACAGCATTGTCGATGTTCATTCTGCATTCACCATAAACAAGGATCGTTTCAATTTTTTTCTTCTACGGATAGATAATCCATGATGTTGAATACCCCACTTCACTGTGTCGTTCGACTCTTTGCAGTCACACTACACTGACCATACAATCACTGACTACTGAGAGCATGAGCACAATGCTTCTAGGCCACAGTATCCCTTCTCGCACACTTGCCAGCCACTGCATTTGCGAGACACAACCAACACGTTGCACTTGTGGTGTCATCTATCTGTCACGAATGGAACAAAATGTGTCGGACGAAACCTATGTATTTTCGGACGTCGAATTCGAATCTGCAATAAAAAATAGGGGTTCCCTTTTAACATTTCAAGGTTGCTCCCTGCCCCCCCTCCTCCCAGGGAAGCGTAGGTGACTAGCTCCCACAATACTATTATACTTTCATATGGAACCTTTTGTCGTTCGATATTTCGATTTGTCAAGTTACATGGGACACCCTATATGTTGGAAGGGAACATTATTTTCTGTATTAATATAATTAAGCCTTGTTTCCATATTAAAAACACTAAGTTGCTGACCAAGGCAGATTTATTAAGAAATAAAAACACTTAACAAGTAATGTTTCAACCCTGTATGAGGGTCTTCCTCAGAGGAAGATCTAAACTAAAATGACAAAATACAGATACAGAATGATTACATACACACAGCAGGGTGACTAACCACACAAAAACAAATCATCTTGATAGTCCTTATCTTGGAGGATTTCTCCAAAGGAAATAAATACAAGTCGCCTCTTGACAGTTGACTAATGGGTCTACCACACTGACAGGTCTGGAACTACCTGTTTATGATTACCCCACCCCTCCTGCCTTTTTGGATATGGATGAATAACTCCTCCCCTGGACCTCTTCTCTTCTCTTTCTTCCTTGTTCATTCTTCAACTTTTCCTTCCTTCCTTCCTTCTTCTCATCCTTTCAAGTTTCTCTAACACATTCTTCCATTCCTTGTTTATCTTGAGTCCGCCATTCCAATTCATGATGTCTTCTCCTTTCTTCTCTATTTCTTTGGCCTCCTTCCATTTTCTCACTAGTTCTCTCTTCTCTTTTCCTATTCGCCAAGCCTAATCCCATTCTACTTCATGTCCCGTTTCTCTAGTGTGTTTGAATATGGCATTCCTATCTCTCTTCAATCTCACATCATCCATGTGTTGCTTTAACCTGTCTTTCAGCCTCTTCTTCGTTTCCCCTATATATACACTTTCACATCCTCTGCACTTCACCTCGTAGATAACCCCTTCCACTTCTTCCTCTCTCTTTTCTTCCTTCTTCTTTCTGGTTATATTTAACACAGTGCGTCCTCCCTTCCTGTAAGTTCTTATACCCACTTTCCTCAGCACTTTGCATATATTCTCTATGGCATCTTCCATAGTTCTTATACCAAACAATCTCTCTTTTTCTTCCTCCTCTCTCTTTTATTTCTTTCCTTCTTCTGTTGATGTTGTGTCTTTCTTTTCATAGCCATTCTCTTCCAGTTGTTCCCACAGGCTATTAATCTTGATTTCTTCTTCCCCTTTCTCTGTGCATATCTTCTTTATTCGGTCTTCCATGTTCCTTATAAAATTATGTTTTGTTGCATCACCCACATCACTTGTTTTGTGGCAGAACACTCCTGCCGAACACTTCTTTTGATACCATATAGCCACAATCCCCATTCCTCTCTTCTTCTTCATCATAATATCCAAGAAATTTAATGTCCCTTCCTGTTCAGTTTCGAGCTCAAGGAATATTCCTGCTCTCTCATCTTCTATATCTTTAACTAACTTACTCAGCTGCCTCTTTGTTCCCTTCCATATCCCAAAACAATCATCCACATATCTACAAAACAGAATTAACTTATCTCCTCCTTTCACTATCACTTCCTTCTCCCATTCATTCATAACCAATTCCGCCAGCAAAGGGCTCAAGCACTAATCTTGATGATTTTACTTCCCTCTCTGCTGTACCCATTGTCCCAAATGGTTTCCAGTGCTTGCACCACTCTCACTATCCCATTCCCCTATAATGTTCTTCCCCATCTTCCTTCTCACTATATCCACTACGTGCCCCTACCGCAATGTTCAGCCTAGATGTTTGAAGCATGTTCCCGAGCATCAAAAGGGTAGCACGAGGTGCTAACCACTCCGCCACGGAGGCTGGCTATTTTCTCCTGTAGCCACCTAATATCAATCGAAATCCACAGCCATTGTTCGAGAATCTAAATGCAGAATGAATTCATTAACTTAATGGCATCTAGACAGTCTTTAAAAATCCTTGTATTTTCTCTTACGTTAGATTTGAGACACCAACAACAGTGTCATTAGTCCTTACTCTTTAGATTTGTAAATTTTCTCCAAGAAGATTTGAGATGTAGTGGATGTAGATGTAGTGCTGGAATCACGTGTACAAGTATGACGGTACGAAAATGAAATGTTTATGTAATGAGTTCAAGCTATCTCATGTAGATATATATATATTATACCAGAATCGAATCTGGCACCCTTTAGTGCAAGGCGATCACGTTAACCACTATTCTATGGGGTCTGAGTCTTTTGTGACATTGGATTATACACATTGGATTTGATTTGATTTGTTGTTTGAAGTCCACTTTATGCACAGAAATGCTAATCTATCAAACCCGGGACCCCTTGATTACAAGGCGAAGATGCTACCACTGCCATCGGGCAGGCCTATACACATTGGGGAATACACAATAATTTTATGCACATATCTACCTGGGTAATTTCTTAAAATTAATCTTATTTGTGTGTGCAATACTGGATATATGATGGCAATGGAAATAACAAAATTCCCACATGCTCAAATGATTGCACTCTCTTATTTGGTGCGATAGGTTCAAGATTTGATCCCTGGCAGGAACTCCAAAACTTCTGTCTGGCCCAACATCGTGAGGACAATTTGGGAGCTACTTGAAAGCAATATGGAAGCAAATTGTGCTCTCAAAACTAAATGGTAGTCAATGTGAACACGTGTCACCGAATGGAAAACCACTTGGCAGGCCTTGTCCCTCAAAATTAATTTTACTGACTAAATGTAATTTTCTAGAGGACCTAAACATGCATTTTTATGCACCGTACAATGTTGTTTTCTTTCACCATTCTTTTAGTTTTTCTTCCAAAGGATTTCACTCCTGACACGTGATCATAAACCACTACAAAACCAGATGTCCCAGGTTCGGACCTTGGACAGGTATGGTTGCATCATGTCTGTCCATTGCCATTTCATCGGGTCATCATTCAATCTCATCATCGCATTTAACCCAAGAGGTAGAAAAGCTGTGTAAAATAATCAAATAGAAATGATTGATTGATTTGGTTTATTTTACTTGACTTTTCTGTTACTTGTTGGCTAATCGTGAAGATAATGACTTATGATAATATTGATTGATTTGACTTATTTTACTTTGCTTTTCTGCCATTTTTAGCTAATCGCAATGATATGATGAAATTGATGAAAGGACACTGACAAATACTTATGTCCAGGCCAGGATTTGAACCCGGGACCCCTGGCGTTGCTGCACGATGTGCTAACCACTCTGCAATGGAGGTCGGCATACAATAAGTATTAAATCGACGAAAGGACCATCACAAATAAGACACATGCCCAGGTCGAGATTCGAACCTGGGACATCTGGTGTCGTAGCGCAACCTGCTAACCACTTCAGCATGGAGGTGTTGACCCAAATAGAAATGAAAATTAGAAAATGCCATCTTGAATTTGCATGAACCGAGTTCGCCACTCATGGGCAGAAAATTTTCACTCTCACTAGAAGAGGCAAATAATAGAAAATGCTTGAAAAGCTATTAGGCAAATAACAGAAAATTCTTGAAAAGCAATTTGATTCTCCATATCTCATGATTATATTATGTAAGTAACTATTATTCGCTATATAACTCGGATTAATTTCTTTTGTATGTCTAGTCAACTTTGCCAGCTAATCAGCAGCATTTGCATTTGCGGGTGGAGGTTAAATGAAGAAAAATCTCAGAAAGTCAGAAATATATGCACATTTTTAAACGTAATATTTCTAGAGCATGCAGACTACTGTAAAATTTTTACTACATACCTAGTTTTCTTCCTCAAGTGGAACATAACTTATTTTTCATTATTTGTTAGATAACTTATTTTTCATTATTTGTGAGATCAACCACCATGGGAGTCAAACCTGGGTTCCTGTGTGGTAGTCAGATTCCCTTGTATAACGACAATATGTTCAACATTTGGTCCATCAGTCAATCCTGCTCCATTTTTCGAGAGGAAAACAAGCTGGCAGCCTCACACTCGAGATATCACTCACAATATATGAGAACAAGATCACAAACACTCCATGATCCTACCTTCTCGTGTTCATCGCTATGACCAAACTCTACTTCAAACTAGCTGACAGTCATCAATTGTCCACCAAATCAACAGAGTAGGGCAAAAAGAGGCAGAGGCTTCTTGCAAATAAGTGGGAAATTATCAAGGAACGATGTGAAATCTGTACATAAAAAGGCTTATTAGTTTATCACAGACTGAAACAGCCGAAGCAATAAAACCCTAACCCTCAAGTGAATTTCACAGTAGCAATCGACCAACCTATGCTCTGATCTATCTGATGGTCTTTCCCTCCATTGCAGATCATCGGCACAAGGGTAGTGTGTGTGTGTGCACACGCACGTGAACCTGAAGAAACTGCCTGGGGACTGGCGGCATCTTTGTCATTAATCCCTGCACCAGAAAAGGGACAAAGAGTATAATTTTGTCTCTTGCAATTTGAAAAGCATGGGGATGTCCTAAAACTATAAAATAATAAGTTCCCATTTCATAAATAATAGAACTACAACCCATATTATACAAAGTGTAAAAGCTGTGGTTTAAATACAAAGAACAAGAGTACTGCAGAAATTTCTCCCAGAGTTCTTCAGAAGATTTATAACGTCATCAAGGGGAAACCAATCCTGTCTCTGTTCCTATAGGTGATAGACTGGGGTACAAGGGCTGCTGGGAAAGTTTCTGCAATCAATATGAAAAAAGACATGTGAAATTCTGGGAATGGCTTTATTGTTTTTCAAGGTATTCACCCTTAAGATTGATACACTTTTGCATATGCTCAAACCAATTTTAAAAGCATTTTTTCCACTCTGAAGCTGATACCTCAGTAACCGCTGTTCGGAACGTGTCAAACAGCTGCTTCAAGCGACACAAATCGCTCACCACACATCTTACTTTTCATGTGTGGGAACAAAAATAAGTCTTTAGGTGATAAATCAGGTGAGTGCGGACAATGAGTCATTTTTACACGAGCCTGTTTTTGACTTCAGTCAGTTTTGACTTCAACAATAAAGGAATGGGCTTAAACACACAATCGGGTTTGTATGAATAGATCCAAGTTTTGCCCCCTGTAACGATGTACTACACCAAATTTGACTTGCCTCGGTTGAATTTTTTGAGCATTTCTTTACACCAATTTACACGAGCCTGTTTTTGAGCTTCAGTCAAGTTGTGTGGGATCCAAAGGCTTAAAGTTTCTGTACGTTCAGATGACCATGCAAAATCGTATGTATTGCTTTCATGTCAATGTTCAAGGATGCCTGAATCTCATGGTATGTCACATGCCGATCTCTCTCAATCATTTCACGCACAGCATCAACATTACTGGCAACAACAGATGTGGATGGACGACCTTCATGAAATTCATCCCTCAGAAATGTGCGACCACGCTGGAATTCGGAAAACCAATTGTACACAGTCCTATTGGATGGTGCTTTATCCCCAAAAGCCGAATGAAGTTGCTCAATGCATTGTTCTGATGTTAAACTACTTTTGAAATCATAAAAAATCATTGCCCAAAAGTGTTAACGAGAAATTTCCATTTCTCACACGAAACTACTTCAAACTGCTGTAAAAATAAACGAATTTGCTTAAACAAACAATCAATGATAATTTAAACATAAAAAAGGTTTATTCTTCCGATTGTTATAATAGCAGAACACTTGCGCCACTGTTGGTGGTAGTTTGCAGAAACTTTTTACGATCTTTCGACCATTGCAGTGGGGGGGCAAGGGAGATAGAGGCAGAAATCTTATCTTTCCCTTACAGCAGCTGTGGTGAGGTGGTTGAAAAGCCAGCAGTAGCTCCTTCCTGCCTTACTCACTGATCACACCGAGGGATGAGAAGAGAGGTGATATTGATTAATTTTTCACCACTAGAGTAGCTACTCCTGGGGATGTCCTTCTAAAACCATAAAATAATAAACCCAGAAATTCCTAGCCACCTGCAGCTAAATCTTCCTGTTTGTGCCGTTTCGGCATGTCCGACATGGTGCCAGTCTAAAGCCAGATGAAGAGAAGATGTCACAAGCAGAAAGGTGTTTGTGGGAGGGCAACGGGTAACCTGGCTAATGCCCCTGGTGTGCAGGAAGGGAAAGTGTGTTTCAAAAGGTCTCAGACTTTGCTGAAGGGACGGGCCATATAAACATTAACGGCATTTCCTACCAATACATATGTTTGTGTTCAACACGCAGGAACATGAGAAAGAAATGTATTGCTCAGGGTTCCTGAAACTCAAATTCAAGAACAGTGTTTCAAACTGAAAGAAAAATTTACCAAAATTCTATTATGCAATATTTGTCACCATAGTAATATTTTCAACAAATGTAGAACAGTTTGTTGGGGCCACGTGAACGTTTCAGGCCTGGTGCCCCCGTGCCTCCTCCCCCAACGACGTCCCTGCATAAATTATATCTTTCAACAATAAGTTCCTGTAAGTGCATTTTTCTGAACATTTAAAGTTATCATAGTTTGGGTTTAACTTTGTTCTTAAGTCCACTTTACACACGGAAATGCTAATTGGGTGTGGACCTGAGTTTAAAGTGGGATCCTAACCCCTACTTTCCTCCACTGGGTATCGAACCTGGGACCCCTTGATTAACTGTCATTGCATAGACTTGAATTGCATATTTGATGGGAAAATTTTACATCTCAATGTCACATCAATGTAAATGTGTCACCCGTAATCGTTTTATTAAGTGGTGGAACAGTTCATTAGTGAAATTACTTCATTTTTAATTTGAGGGACAACATTCAAAAGTTCTGCAAAAAAAAAAAATTGAAATTGAATTTGACATGCCCATGAGCTTATTAGAACGAAAAGAGGTGCTCGATATCAACAAAATTCCAACAGGGACCATCTGCTTCCTATGGTTGATTCATGATTATTTTTGTCGTGGATAAAAATGATTAATGTTAGCCCCCCCCCCCCCTTTCAAGCAGACTGATGAAACTCCGCCTATACATATTTAATTACATACCTGTGACAAATTGCTTTTTTTAAAGCATGCAATATTAATTGGACATTATTATTTCTGGTGCTTGTACCTATACTTATTCCAACACTATCTTTCAAGAGATCAGCTCTTCTCTCGTATTCAGAAGAACAAATGGTGCCTTTCTTCAGAGATAGGAATAGTTGCGTAAGTGGAGAAAGAACTCACAGAATTCCGGAGGGTAACATGGAGTAGCTGTTAGCGCACTGCATTTGTAGTAAGATCACACCTTCCTAGGTTCGATCACCATCCCCATTAAAATAGGTTGATTTAACATTAACATCATTCCTGCAAGCATGTTAACTGTCAAAATTTTAAAGTTTTCTGGTGGTATACTTGGGCCTATCCTGAATCCATGCATCAATCCTTCTTTCTGCATTCATTTCCATTTCATTTTTTTCATTCTATGTGTGTGTTTGTATGCGCATAATTTTCAGAATGAGTCCACATATAATTAAATAACTGTTGCATGTCTCTTTAGATGTCTGTTTAATATACTGCTCATTTTAAGTACATTTAAGAAAATAACAACTCTAATTGCAGGTACTCATTCAAGAAACATGGGAGAGGAGATGAAATAATCAAGCACCATTTGCGATCAGAAGAATACTCCTTGCCTTTTAATACTAATATCCCAAATCCTAGTATCATAGAATATAGTGATAAACCCAAAAGCTCCAAAATGACACTTGGTAGTGGGACTGGGAATAATACAAGTAATTCCAAAACCCATTTAAGAACTCACACTGAAGAGAAGACCTTTGAATGCTCAAATTGCAATAAAGCATTTACAAATCAGAGAGATCTACGGAAGCATTTAAGATTTCACACTGGAGAGAAGCCCGTTGTATGTTCAACTTGCAATAAATCATTTAAAATTAAGGCAGACCTTCAAAAGCATTTAAGAATTCACACTGGAGAGAGGCCCTTTGTATGTTCAACTTGCAATAAAGCATTTGCACTTCAGTCAAACCTACAGGTCCATTTAAGAATTCACACTGGAGAGAAGCCCTTTGTATGTTCAACTTGCAATAAAGCATTTGCACGTCAGTCAAACCTACAGGTCCATTTAAGAATTCACACTGGAGAGAAGCCCTTTGTATGTTCAAGTTGCAAGAAAGCATTTACAACTCGGTCAAGCCTACAAGTCCATTTAAGAATTCACACTGGAGAGAAGCCCTTTGTATGTTCAACTTGCAATAAAGCATTTAAAGTTAAGGCAGAACTCCGAGAGCATTTAAGAATTCACACTCGAGAGAAGCCCTTTGTATGTTCAACTTGCAAGAAAGCATTTACAACTCGGTCAAGCCTACGAGTCCATTTAAGAATTCACACTGGAGAGAAGCCCTTTGTATGTTCAACTTGCAATAAAGCATTTGCAAGTCAGTCATACCTATGGTTACATTTAAGAATTCACACTGGAGAGAAGCCCTTTGTATGTTCAACTTGCAATAAAGCATTTAAAGTTAAGGCAGAACTCCAACAGCATTTAAGAATTCACACTCGAGAGAAGCCCTTTGTATGTTCAACTTGCAAGAAAGCATTTACAACTCGGTCAAGCCTACGAGTCCATTTAAGAATTCACACTGGAGAGAAGCCCTTTGTATGTTCAACTTGCAATAAAGCATTTAAAATGAAGGCAAAACTACAGGTCCATTTAATATTTCATACCGGAGAGAGGCCCTTTGTATGTTCAACTTGCAATAAAGCATTTAAAATGAAGGCAAAACTACAGGTCCATTTAATATTTCATACCGGAGAGAGGCCCTTTGTATGTTCAACTTGCAATAAAGCATTTAAAATGAAGGCAGAACTCCGAGAGCATTTAAGAATTCACACTGGAGAGAAGCCCTTTGTATGTTCAACTTGCAAGAAAGCATTTACAAGTCGGTCAAGCCTACGAGTCCATTTAAGAATTCACACTGGAGAGAAGCCCTTTGTATGTTCAACTTGCAATAAAGCATTTAAAGTTAAGGCAGAACTCCGAGAGCATTTAAGAATTCACACTGGAGAGAAGCCCTTTGTATGTTCAACTTGCAAGAAAGCATTTACAACTCGGTCAAGCCTACGGAAGCATTTAAGAATTCACACTTGAGAGAAGCCCTTTGTATGTTCAACTTGCAATAAAGCATTTCAAGTTAAGGCAGACCTCCAAGAGCATTTAGGATTTCACACTGGAGAGAGGCCCTTTGTATGTTCAACTTGCAATAAAGCATATGCACGTCAGTCAAACCTACGGAGGCATTTTAGAATTCACATTGGAGAGAAGCCCTTTGTACGTTCAATTTGCAAAAAAGCATTTACAGATCAGAGAGACCTACGGAAGCATTTAAGAATTCACACTGGAGAGAAGCCGTTTGTATGTTCAACTTGCAATAAAGCATTTACATGTCAGTCAAACCTATGGGACCATTTAAGAATTCACACTGGAGAGAGGTCATTTGTAAGTTCAACTTGCAATAAAGCATTTAAAGTTAAGGCAGACCTCCAAGAGCATTTAAGAATTCATACTGGAGAGAGGCTCTTTGTATGTTCAACTTGCAATAAAGCATTTTCACGTCAGTCACACCTACGGGTCCATTTAAGAATTCACACTGGAGAGAAGCCCTTTGTATGTTCAACTTGCAAAAAAGCACTTGCAACTCAGTCACACCTATGGAGGCATTTAAGAATTCACACTGGAGAGAGGCCCTTTGTATGTTCAACTTGCAATAAAGCATTTACATGTCAGTCAAACCTACTGAAGCATTTAAGATTTCACACTGGAGAGAAGCCTGTTGTATGATCAACTTGCAATAAATCATTTAAAATTAAGGCAGACCTTCGAAAGCATTTAAGAATTCACACTGGAGAGAGGCCCTTTGTATGTTCAACTTGCAATAAAGCATTTAAAGTTAAGGCAGACCTCCGAGAGCATTTAAGAATTCACACTGGAGAGAAGCCCTTTGTATGATCAACTTGCAATAAAGCATTTACAGGAGACATATGAAAACTCACACTGGATAGCAGCCCTCTGTACGTTAATGCAATGTAACTGAAATAGGTAGAGAGAAGGAGGAACTATAGTACAGAAAGTAAGGAAAGTTGTTATTCCATCTAGTACTAGGTGTTCCTCACACTAATCAGCCACATCGCTGTTCCGTACTTGTAGGAATGCCTGCAAATATTTTTTTAAATATTAGTGTTCCTTCCACCCAAAATATACTACACATTCTTATCCTCCTCAATGTTTGCACCAGTGGTGAAGTGTGACATTTTTACGTAGCCATCGCAAGACTTGCCAAATGTCAGAGTCAATCATTCAACTGGGAGGAGCTGCATTCCTACATTGGTAATGATGATAACAGTGTTCGTACATGATGTGTGAAGTAGAAATGGCCAAATCTTTTTTTTTCTACGGAGTGTATGATTGTAAAATAAGGAAGACGAAACTTTCTTAATAAATTCTACCCGAAAAATTGTTAAACCTCTCTCTCCGAAATTCGGATTGCCTCCAAAATCTGAATAGTAAAATTTGTGAATAGAGATTTTTAAATTTTTCTGATATTCCTTGCCATCCTTAGTGTGAAGGTAAGATGTGCTGCGATGATCTGGGCCATATTACACCACTGCACTGAACAGGAAACTTAGCGAACCTCTTGCATATTTCTAGCTATTCTGTCTTTTTTTTTTTTACATCTCTAAAATATTTAAAAATCAATATTTTGTTAATTTTGCCTTGTAATCGCCGGATCTCCCGCTGAGCGGATGCCTCGCCTCTTCTTTGCACCCCTACAGTGTTAACAAGTTACTATATCTACATTATTTAAGAGTACAGTATTCACATCATGTTGATTAGTTGTGCAATTACCTAGCTCAGATTTAACCAGGTAAATAATATATTTGACGGGAAAAATAAGTACATTTATTGAGAATGGTGCTGACGACATATTCATTTTATAACTGGGATATACTAGCAGACGAATCACCAAATTTACTCTGACAAAAAGCTACTTTACACATCTAGAAATACAGTACAAAATTCCATAGGCAACGCCACTTAAGTGCAAGGGGGTATATTTTTTCCTCCCTGGCTTTTTCATGAATGTTTGTTTTTGATTCTACAGGACAGGGAAAATGATAACAGCAAATTTGCAGAGAAGTACGTTGAACAAATTTGTGAGCACATTGATGTGGTACCAACACAATTTTACTGCATATCACGGCAACAGTATACCTAGGTAGTGAAAATTACACTTCAGAAAATGTAGAAGAGTATTTTCGTCGGCAAATATTTGTGCCATACCTGGATTACTTATTGCTGCCTTGGATCTACGATTTTCACCCGATAACCGTCATTGTCGGGAACTGTTAATTTTTATCCCAAAATACCTCAGACTTATTGTCATTCAACGAGTACAGCAAGTTGGTAACAAAAGTGACAACTGTGTACTCCAATATACTGATAACCGGGAAGCTGAGGCTACAAGCTTTTTTTTTTTTTTTGTACCAATGCAAACAAAGATTCCCTTATGCCGTAAACTTTCAAAAATGTGGCTCATATCGCCTCAATGTCTCCTTTTTGTAGCTATTGCCGAAAATATTACACTGACTACCGGCTACAACATGCCCTAACGAGAAATCTTTCAGCACACTGCTTTTATGCATGAGGACATGGTTAAGATCAACCATGTTGCAGGATCGAATTTCAGGATTGTATATGTTAAGCGTTCACAGACTAAAAGTGCAAAATGATCCAAACTTTCATTCTAGGGTGATTGACTAATTTGCAGTTTGTTTTCTGTTGCCTTTTGCAAGTGAAGGATGTGGTAACTGCTCATATTTTTATAATGTGTTCACACATTTAGCTTTGTGTTTAGTGTTTAATTTATGAAACGTACTTCCTTTTCTCTGAGTTTGTCCCCTGCTGCCAAGTTTCCTGGCAGGGCCTATGCAAAATCTCATGGGTGCATCATTTTTTTTTTATTTCTTGGCTTACAGAAACTAAATACAGTAATTATTTTAAAGGAGGCAATAAAACTTTTTAAGTTTGTATTTGCAATACCTTAATTCATTTTGTATCTTCCCATTTACTAGTTTCTGAACTATTGACTAGTAATTTTAGATTGTTTGTTATATTTTAGAGCTAGAAACATCTATTGAGTGAATTTATATAAAGCACCATGTTTTTGTCTTCATAACAACTTGTTTAAATTATTTTCCAAATTCAAGTACTTAGGAGTAATACTAACAAATGAAAATGATATTAAAGAGGGAATAAAAAGCAGACTTAATTCAGGGAATGCGATTTACTTTTTCCTTCATAATATTTTATCTTCTCGTATATTATCTAAGAAACAAAAGTTAAAATATACAAAACCGTAATTTTGCCTGTAGTATTATCTGGAAGTGAAACTTGATCCCTTGCATTAAAAGGCAAACATAAGTTAAGAGTATTTGAAAGTTAAATCCTTAGGAAATATTTGGACTTAAAGGGGGTGGGGAGACAGGTGTCCAGATCCTGTCCAGATATTATTTGATTGAATATCTTCAATTTTTATAGGGTTAGTTATACACTGTCGGCCCATTGAATTATAACCACCCACCTAATAGTGTGTTGGACCACCTTTTGCTTTTATGACAGCAGTTATCCTGTGTGGCCACGGTGGCTCAGTTGGTAACACATCTGACTACCTTGCTAAAGGTCCCAGGTTCGATCCCCGGCCGGTTCAAATCCGGGAACTTTTCTAACGGAAGCGGCCGCGGCACCCACCCAGTGTCGAATAACATGGGTACCTGGGGGAAACCCTGTGGGGTAAAGGTGTTCAGGGGTGTGATGCTGATCACATCATCCCCTATACACGCCTTCATGGCGTGGTGCTAAGCACTTTACTTTTTTTTTAGTTAGTTATCCTATGTTGCATGGATTCCGTAAGCTGTCTGAAGTAGTCCACATGTATTGGTAACCATGCTGAGTCCAATGAAGCCTTCACTGCTGGGATTGACGTGATTGATGTGTTCTGCTGCCTAATGTGTCACTCCATATAATCCCAAATTTCTCTATCGGATTTAAATCTGGTAAATTCGGAGTGTTCTTCGAACCAATCATGTACCACAAATTCTGGATATCAGGATGTACTGTGTCTGCTAGATGATGATAGGACTGACCAGTGCAGTGGTGCTCTACATGTTCCATGGGTCCAAATCCTTGCTATGTGAACATTCCCCACACCATACAGCCATTGCCACTAGCCTGCACCATTGACATTGTGCAAGATGGAAGAACACTTTCGTGTTTATGCCAAACCCTTACACGACCATCCACGGAAATCATGAAAAACCAAGAGTCGGCGGACCAACACACCTTGTCCTGGTCTTCCACACTCCAATTTGCATGTTTCTTGCACCAGATGCATCGTTTACACTTATGATCTCATGTCAGGAGTGGGTGGCGATGGGGTCGTCTGCTGCCAAACCCTATACGTGACAGTGTGTGACAAATGGTTCTGGTAGATACTGTCCCTGGTTGATTTGTGTTGTATCCTCCGCTCACCCCTGGCATCAATCTTCTGCTGCCCCATATAGTTCTGCCACTGGAACATCATTTGACTGTGTTCACGTCACTCTTGGAAAGCTTTCACTACCGCCGATCTTGAACAACCCACCATTGCAGCAGTTTGTGAAATGGATGCACCGGCACTTCTGGCCCCGACAATCTGATCTTTGGCAAACTCTGTCAGGTCCTTCCATTTCCCCATTTCAAACCACACTACATTCTGAACTCTGAACACCGTATCTCTGCATCACACATCGGCTAGCAGCACCCTCTTGCACAACATGTCGTCAACAAATGACTTTCATTGCACATGGCAGTGGTCATAATTCAATGGCCACTCTGTTTATATATCAGGTTACATAATTTAGATCTGCACAATTTGTATTCCTGTCCAGATATTATTAGAATATTTAAATCAAGAAGACTTAGGTGGGCAGGCCAAGTGGCATGAATTCAAGAGGTAAGAAGAATTTACAGGTGTCTTGTTGGGAAACTTGTATGAAGGCCAAGACGAAGAGGAGCGATAACGTTAAGATGTACCTAAAGGAAATCGGTAAGGATGCAAGAGATTGTATTGATCTTACCCAGGACATGGATATTTGCAAGACCTGTGTCGTTGCAGCCATTAACTTTCGGGTTTAAGAAGGCTAGAGAGTTAGTTAATTACTTAGTTTTTATGTTCGGTAGTTTACTGAACAACTAATGTGTTGTTGTTGAGTTGTTTTTTTTTTCAGTTTTTGTTTATTGTTATCATTCTTTCTATGACAAGACTATCTGCTCCATTTGTTTAATGATGAATCAGTATCAACATAGCTTAGAAACAGTCTATCTCAAGATGGCTGCTGCACGTGTAATGCATGGATAACCATACATATTCATAAGCCACTGATCATTTTCGCAAACTTCTTCATTTCTGATGAACTCTCAGGCCTCATGTGTTAGATAGTGAAAACACTTGCATAATCAGTGATCAGAATGCTACATTTTTGAAAGTAGCTTTCCTACAGCTACTCTTTCAAAAATGTAACTTCCCTACAGCTACGTTTATCAATAAGTAGCTCGCTATGCTACTGGTGTTCGCTACTTGCTACCTTTCACAAAAACATGGATATTCAAAGGAAGCCCTTAGCAGTTGTACTTACTAGAGTGGCATATCAATTCAAATATGATATTTGAGTATTGCCATTAGGATGCTACCCAAATTAATGTTTACAACTATACACATATGTAATTTTGTAGGATTTGATTGAAGGATTGCTTTTCTCCCACTTTGGCTAATCGCGAAGCTGAGAATGAGTAATGATTGATTGATTGATATAGTTTATTTTACTTCATGTTTTGTGCCTCTTGGCTAATTTGCGAAGATGGGGATGAATGATGAAATGATGAAATTGATGAATGGACATTCACAAACAACCCAGCCCAAGCGGGATTCGAACCCAGGACCCTTGGCATTGCAGCACGATGTGCTAACCACTGGGCCACAGGGTCTGGCGAGAATGAGTAATTATATGATGAAATTGATGAAGGGACAATTACAATGAACATCCATGTCCAATCCAGGATTCGAACCCGTAACCCTTTGCATCGTAGCTTGGTATACATACCACTCCACCACATGAATACCTACATAATCTTATATCTAGATATCTGAATGGACATTTCCACTCAATTTTTTTTACAACAATTTTAAAAACTACACCCTGGAAAAATGACCCCTGCAAGTTCTCGCGTTTCTCTGCGTCCAGTTTAAGGCAGAAACGAGACTTCCAAAGTTGCGATGCTAGCGTTGCGCTGAAAACACGCCGCCGCCATGTTACTACGTCACTCCTTAGGGAGAGCTCGTTTGTTGTCTGCTTCGAGCGTCCAGTTCCGGATGGGTAGCCCACGGTGAGCGAACACGTGCAGCAGTTTTACAAATCTGTACCGATTTAAATAATGGAAGAAGGAGCAATAGGAGAAAGGATAGCTATGCTTTGTAATGATTATTCTTTTATGAAATATCCGTGCTGCTCACGTGCAAGATAAATGAAAGGGTTCAGCTGCGTGTGTGTTCTCAGGCCACGCGAAAAATATTGCTTATATAATTGGTTGCTGACCAGACACTCAAAAATATTTTTTTAAACTTATATTTATCGATATTTACCGTAACCTATGTAGTGCAAAATAGGAATTTTCACATTCTTCACTTTATTTATAAAGCCTATTTAACTTTCTTTTCCATAAAGCAATTTCAGTTTGTGTTCCATTTCTGTTGCGCAAATTATGATCAAATATTTTTGTGCAGATAAGAGAAAATGCACTGGGAAGATTACATTAGTTGCACAGTACATATCTATACTTAGTTTATGTATAATTATTACAAGGAAATAATGTGTATAACCATGGGCTTATTTACGTAGGATTCAACGGGTCCAACCCCCCCCCCCTCCTCTTTTTTTGGTTCACTAAAATTACCAGTTTCCTTGTTCTATCCGCTTGTTCATAAAAAATTCCTTCGGACTTATTTCATTCTCTTCAATTAGAAACGTATAGGACGGGATACGGATGGGAAGGAAATTTCGTAATACATAATACACCAGATGGGACTGCAGAACAATATCTGCAATTTCCTGATAGTTTCGGAATTTCTGCGATAAGAAACTGCATTTAGACTGTCAAATCAGTTATTTTCCCCCCCTCGAATCATATTAAAGAAATTAGGATCTTAAAAACGTAGTGACACAAGATGAACAGAAAAGTATCAATACTTCGTGACTACAAACCACAACTTTTGTCGGGTCCAACATCCCCTCCCCCCATACTCCCCAACAAGCTTCCGGCCAGCAGTGTCCTGGATTTTCACTTACGAAATAAAGCAACCCTAATCATACCAAAAGTTGATCCATCCCTCCCCCCCGTAAACTATATATACGCCCATGTGTATAACAATATTCCATACTGAAATGGTACGATATAATTATTTTGAATTTTGTACTGCGAAAAAAGCCGCCTCATCTCGTTACCCCGAACGCATTAATTGGTTGGTTCACAACTTCACCACTAAGGATCCTATCGAGACGAGACATGGCAGCCTTGGTCTCGTTCTCGTTGAGAGTTGTAAATGTCTCATTGACAGTCTCGTCTTGATTTATAAATATCCGTCTCGGTTTGGGAGGGCAATTCTCGTTCTCGTCTCAAGTCTCGAAAAATATAGAATTAACAACGTATGCAAAGGCTTATCATTATAAATACAAAAAAAAAAACTTTATTTATTTTTTTGATTCCTCGTTTCGACGGTACAGCCCTCGAAAACTAAATATTATCCTGCTTATATATGCAAACCAAACTGCAGATTCAGAATTACCAGGAATGAACTGGCGTTGTAATTATTATACACAAAATTCATGATTTATCTGAGGAAGTCGCATGTTGTCGCAGTCGCATGACTGTTTCCTTGTGAGTGACATTTCATTGAACTGGAAATTGTTACATGGGAGGATGTTTGCTCGAGACTTTGGGGACAGCTAGGGGGATGCTTCTATTGTTAATGTTAAGGTTGCTCACGAGACGAGGCATGTTCCGTCTCGTCTCATAAAAGGAGATGGGACAAGTGAATGATTTCGAAATGAGATGGGACAGAAGAAAAAGTTCGTCTCTTATCATGGCAGATTGTGTGATACTTAGATTGTTCAGTTGGTGGTAGGTGTGTGTGTGTGGGGGGGTGTACTCCTGCACCCCGACTTCGAATACTGCTTGTAGTTATTCATCTTAATTGTAGCGATTAGCCAAAAGTGGGAAGAAATGTGATGTTAGAGATGATACATAATAAATTAACCATTCGTTCTCATCGTTGCGGTTAAACGGAAACGGAAGTGAACGGAAAAGCGACGTAAAAGTAGGCTAAATACAAAAATTTGCAATATATATATTAACTGAAGAAAACTGTCATTTACTGCAGGAAATTTAAAAACTCACCGTACCTTTTTATACCGTATCACCTCTTATATTGCAGAAATTGGCGTTTAAACCAGTGTGTCCTAAAAGTATGATCTTAAAATTTGTGAAGAAAATATTATGACGAAAATAATTGTAATTCCAGAAAAGGCATTCCTATAACATTAAGTTCTTGCCAGTCAGAACTAACCTATGTATTCGCAATGAACAAGGCTGTTAAGGCTGTTCACGTGTTCAGCCATTGACTGTTACAAGGTTTGCTTTGTCACCCTAATGGGAAAACCCTCTACCGAGTGGCTGAATTATAGTAAATACTACTATACTGCTAGGACATAATTAATCTCCAAGAAATGGAGCACAGATGTTTGCACTGGAAGTTGTAAGATACTTGTTTTACACAGTAACAAGTGAATTTTCTGTCTCTTCCGCGGCTCATGCTAAGTTGACGGGACGAGCAGAAGCCCCGCCTGCACGCATTTCTAAGTGATGACGTCAGAGGACCTCCTGTCTGTGGAGAGGACGTTTTCAAATCCGTGACGTAGTAGGTGAATTTCAGCGGTGTTTGAAGGCGTGTTTCTCGAGAACCGAAACAAATATCGCCGAGATATTTTGCACATCTCATGTTTGTGTCATTCTCTGTAAAATGAATGGATTTAAAACGTTTTTCATGTCAAAGTGGAAATGTCCATTGTTTAGCCATCTGTCAGTAAGATTCAAATGAATAAGTTTATTTTACTTCACTTTTTCTGCTATTTTTCGCTAATCATGATGATGATGAGCGATGGTATGGTGAAACTGATGAAGGAACACTCGCATAGAACACCCATGCCCATGTCAGGATTCGAGATTAGACCCCTGTCATCTTAATGCTCTGTGTTAATCACTCCCCCATGGAGAGAGGCGCATTGGTCGAAATCCTTTGCTGAGTGGTTATCAAAGTTTGCTATGACGCCAACCAGTGTCTGAAGTCGGAATCCCAGCCTTGGGCATGAATGTTCTTCATTGTTGTCCCTTCATCAATTTATTTATGCCATTATTCATCTTCATCATCGGAATTAACCAAAAGTGGCAGAAATGGACGCTAAATAACAAAAATAAAATCGTCAGTGTATTGGAAAAAACTCTTACCTGCTGATTAAATGTTGTGGGAAGCCGTAACAGCTTGTGCCTATTTGCACGTGCACACCCAAATAAATCTGTAATGCAAATAGTTATTATTATACTTATTCTCTGAACTCTTTATCTCTTCAAGTGATGGAGAAGCATGCGATCAGTGATATGAACCCATGTGGACCATGGTTCACTTGCACAAGTCTAGTTTTGTTCACTCACACTCGTGTAGAGAACGCTGATTGGCTCTTCTGCCGTGGGCGCTATGCCTGGAACTTATGAGCGCAGCGGTTTGTGTGTTAGTAGCAGTGTTGCAAACCTATTCCATTCAAGAATGTGTGACGGAGTCAAGACAATCATTGCAAATTGAGATAGGTATTTTTCTTTTAGAAAAGGGAATTTTATGGTATCTTCGCCCACCCTGTTCCGAGCATGTCAGGGACAAGAAACAAGGGAAGCAGGGGGGCAACTGAAAGCAAAATGTGTGTCTTAAACAATGCCTTGCATTACCTTTGCAATGGCTTGGCCAAAATTAACTGTCCTTGTGGTGCTGTAGTCAAATTATTAATGCACGTGGAGGGAGGGTATACCAGTCATCTGGTACAGTCATGTTAGAAAAATCTGTCGCATGGAATTTTTTTAAGTCCAACGTCTTACCAAATTATGTTGGTAGCTCTGCAACAAAGAAGTGTTGTGAAATATACTATCCTCCAATCAGAGTGAAGTTCACTTCGGAGGAGCAGGAAGCATGACTCACGGTCTTCTTCACAGGAAGTTCAACCAATGCAGCATTTTCAAACATGAGATAACGTCCCCATTGGTTAAATATTGTTCCAATAACGCGAAACAGCAGAAAGATTGCACAAAAGTTTACTTTGTCGTTTTAATTGCATTTAATCGTTTCAAATTTGTATTAAATTTTCCCATTTATAGTTCAAGAACTTAATATATGTATTCACGTATGTATTTGACAATAATATATCACTCATTAGTATAGTTTTCACATTGTTTTCACTACGTGAGATGATATTTAATTTACATTTACGACAAAATAGTGGTTTGGATGTAATAACAGTTTTCATTAATTGATTTAGAGATGAATTTTTATTTGTTGAGTTGATGATTATGTTAATTCGTTAATTTTCTGGAAAAGAGGGAACAACAGCTGAGAGAAAATACACAAATTGCATTATTGAGGTCAAGAGTTCGTTTTAACATAACGTTTTGCACTCATAGGCTAATCAGGACTCGGGATACATTTAAATTGGAATCTGAAACATTATGCGACCTGGCTGGAACTCTGAAAAGGACACACTGATTACACATACATTACCACTATGCTCTGGCGAATGCCTATAATAATGAGGGTTGTGTGAGACGGAGAGGGGTGACGGAAAGTAGTAAATACTATTTTCTTGAGTATTGAATTTTTTGTTTATACACATACAAGCATACAAAAAGATTTATTGTGGTGCATGTGTGTGAGGGGGAGGGGAAAGAGAGGAACAGAGAGATATTGGGTGAGATAGGATGAAGAGGTGATTATTTTAGTTTTAGAACGTGTTTTTTTCACGTTCAGTAATAAAAACAATCAATAATGATTATCTTATAAATACCATATTTAATGTAAATTTATTTTAGAAATGGGGGGCTGGGAGCTGTTTGTTTAAGTTCAGTACAGGATAAAAAGGGGTTTCGAGTCGTATACCCAGTGGAGACTCATAGTGGTTTGTATCTCACTTTAAACTGTAGGTCCAGGCCCGATTAGTCAATCTGTGCATAAAGTCGACTTAGAATTCAGTAGGGAAATAACGTTGATCTAGTATTTTGGATATTAGATGCTTTGAGACCACTAAAATTACCAATTCTTATAATAAGAAACCTGTCCTCATCTTTTCATTTTGAAAGAGAGAGAGAGTTAATTGTATAATCTTTCGTTGTTAATTTCAAAGAAGACTAATTCAAATAGTAACAATGAGGAACGAATAAAG
The DNA here is from genome assembly GCF_977018435.1 of Lepisma saccharinum. Classification (NCBI taxonomy): domain Eukaryota; kingdom Metazoa; phylum Arthropoda; class Insecta; order Zygentoma; family Lepismatidae; genus Lepisma; species Lepisma saccharinum. The sequence continues at coordinate 35,935,273 of NC_139237.1, forward strand.
TTTGCAAAAAGTTTTTTGCCACCGTGGGGATTTGAACCTATGACCATTAGAGTGAAAACCCAGTGCAAGTTCATTCCTTCATACGGCATGATTATAAGGGAAGACGAATTCGTTCAAGGTGAATTTGGAATGCCTGCATATAAACAACACACCCAAACGTTCTTTTGTAGCAAATTAAAGGAAGGAGTATGAATGTCTCAAAACATTTAGGCAAAATCTACTATATTTCTGTCGAAATCGTTTTACATGGAGAGGCTACAGGTTGGAAAATTGAGGTTGTGACATGGCTTCTTTTAGTGGTAGAATAGATATTGGTATGGCATGGAACTAGCGTGCACTAGCCAGTAATTTCCGAGGAAAAAACATTTCAATTTTTAGAATGGTAAAAGTAGTTCGGTGATAGGCTCTCAGTTTCACATGACGAAGATTTGACTTCTGTTCGATTACCCCTATTATTATTATATAGAGCAACTATGTTTTATATTTAATTAATAATTTAAGGAAATAAAATTGTTATCTATTTTAAAAAATAACACTCCTTTCTAATAATTTTTCAATGTTATTTTTTAAAATTATTTTTCAGAATATGTTTTTGAATTTCTCATCATTTTACAAACATTTGAATAAAAATTATCCATGTGTTATATTCTACGAAATGTCATGTACAGTGAAAGTTATACATTTTTACTTTAGGGAAAATGATCGAGAAACAAAACAAATAAATGCTATTAGCAATTTTTTGTGAATAATATTTATTTTACTTTTTTTTTGTTCACAATGCATAGTTGTATTCTCGTAAAAACATGAAAAGCAATAATATATTTCTCTTGCATTTCGCAAACCAAATAATATACAAATTTTCACAATAAGTAAAATGCAATAAATAATTTTTCGGTTTAATAAAAAAATCCCAGGGTTAACCGAACGGGGAATCGAACACAGAATTTTACACCACATAAAATGCCTTGTAGCATTTGCAATGTAGTGATGGAGATTCAAGTTATAAAATTTCATGCAAAATTGCACGTTATAAGATTGTTAAAATATATTAACTCAATTCAATGTGTCCACAATTTATTATACTGTCAGCCATTTGGCACATCTCGTTACAAAATCTCAGCATATCACTATTCACTAATTAATCGAATTGAATATTGATCCCTTCACAGTTCAGTGTGAAACAACAGTTTCAACTCATATCACGTGAGACGCAAACTCAATTCAGTTCTCTCATTGTATGTAGTTTGTATATTGAGCTCATGTAGAAATATTAATTATGAGCTCTAAACTGAATTTGTCGCTACAATCACTTAATCAACTCTTTCGTCTCGCTGCCATACATTCTACGTTCCTGTTTGCTCTACGTCGCTTCTGCATTTCATTGTCTTTGTTTTTACCTATGTTTCATTCTCATCGTCGTTATCAACCTACTTAATTTCTACTGTTTACAGTAGACAGAATCTACTGTTATCAATTGTAGTACTCTACCGTACTACAATATAATTGTAGTAACCCATAACAATAATTACATGGATTTAATCTTCAGTACAAATTTAACTGTTTAAAGTAAAATTTTCCTGTGACAAGAACTTAGAAACACGGATTCAATATATGTTTGTTCACTAAGCATTATATTTCAAAAAGTGATGTTATTATTGAATATCAAGAATATTGTTTGTCTTGTAATGCAGTTTTAATATAGAATTTCACATTCACCTCAGTAAAGCGCCAAACACAAATTCTCGCAACACACCATTGCGAGCGAAGCGAGGAAGAAAATTTTTGCATCCATGTCTTTGCAGGCCTTCAAGAATATTAATTTAAGGGGGTGTCAATACTTTCTTAGCATCCCCCGATATTTACCCTTTTCCATCTTCTCTTCTCGCACGTTCGGCGCTGAAAACGTGTGGATACCATATCGCTGAATATAGTCCCCAGAATATAATATTCGAACTCTCCCCCACTAAAGAAATCCCCTAACAAAAGATTTAACACTTTATCAAAAGCTTCCTCTCTTCCCCTTTAAATTTAATATTCAATCCTACCACCAAAATTTCCATGACAATTTTAGACTTACTGTTGATATTAAAGAGTGGACTATGCTAAAGGTCCCGGGTTCGATCCCCGGCCGGTTCAAATCCAGGAACTTTTCTAACGAAGGAAGCGGCCCCGGCACCCACCAAGCATCGAATAACATGGGTACCTGGGGGAAACTCTGGGGGGTAAAGGCGGTCAGGGGCATGATGCTGATCACATCGCCCCCACTCACGACCAGATCAAGAAAGTGTGGGGCGTTACCCCCACACCCCCTATACGCCTTCATGGTGTGGTGCTATGCACAGGGGAGCACTTTACATTTTTTTATTTTTTTTATTAAAGAGTGGACATTGCCTCCTCCAAAAAATTAATTCTCAGTCTTCACACCAGATGTTCCGCAACAGTCTAAGACAATAGCAATACACAAGAATTGCATACCCCCTCAATTTAATGCTCAATCCCCCCTCTAACTAAAATACCTGACATAATTTAAGACCTAGATTTGGATACTGCTCCGCCCCAACGTTTAATTCAGAATACCCTCCCACCGAACCAATGTCTCAATTAAGGCCTAATATGTAAGAGTTGGATATCCCCCCCCCCCTCTTCGATAATACCCTTAAACACTTTCTTTTCTTCATCTAATGGATTAAATATGGTGCATTTAAGGGGTAAAATATTTACATATATTTTTGAAAAATATATAAATGTTGAATTTTATATTATTTGAAGGAAAAAAATCCCCCAAAAAATGGTGATGGCGCAGCCTGCGCCATAATCCCCCCTTGTCGGCATCTCTGTGAAGAACTACAAGTGAAATATTCTCTTCAGTACTACATGAAATATTGCATGTAGCGTGTTTAGCTCAGCATGTTGACGTAAACCCTGGACTGCATTTTGCAGACTAAGGAGGCTCTGTCGTCTGGACCTATTGCCAGTATAATCTTTGTAGGACTGTGTGTGTGTTGCCTTGTTTGTGCTGAGTGTCCCTTTACAGTCTGAGCTCTTAACCCAGGTAAGGATATTTTAGTTTTCAGACACGCTTTTATTTCTGTAATGATAAGGGGCTAGGCCCCGTATAGTGTGACGGGTGAAAAATACCCTAAGTTTTGACGCACCGACATTTTAATTCAAATTAAAAAATTCTTAATATAGATCTTTCAAAACACCTATTGGTCTAGTGAAAGCAGTACAGTAGAGAAACTACAAGTGAAAATAATATATTCAGTATAATGTATAATATGTTAATCTTAATATTTTGGCTGTAAATATTACATTTCATTCCCCCTTATTATTTTTGTTATTTATATATTTTTGAAAATCTCAACACAGTTGATGTTTCAAAACACGTATTTTTCTAGTGAAAACAGTAGACAAAAGTTTCAGACGAGTAAGTAGAAAAGTGACATGAAATAATACCCAAAGAAGGCAACCAATATAAATTTATCGTATGTATGTTCTTTTATTACACTTTCCAAAACCTAGGAGCTTGAAATAATAAATGGCATGTGATTTACAAGACAGTCTCCTTTTCTGTGATTGTTTCGAAGTGCCCAGTCAGAGATTACTACTGTTCAAGGTAAAAGGGGAGGAGATGAAATCCACCACAGCACCATGACGTATGAAGCAACATTTTCACAGGCATCCAATACAACTGATAAGGGTTCACCTGACCAAAATGTGGGAAACACGTTTCACGCTGATGTCCAGAATGCAAATACGGATAAATCTGGAACTAACGGTGGAATGAGATCGAAGGTTCGAATCTCTTACAGAATCGGCTATTTTTTCTCACTAATTTTTGGAGCGTAATAGAATTAATGTATTGTCGACATTTATAAAAAAGAAGATATGGAAACTCTCCTCCTCCGTGGCGGTGCGGTCTAAGGTGCTGTGCTTTGAACTCCGACTGCAGGACGGCATGAATTCGAGTCGGCCTGTGTATAGGACCGGTGGCAACTTACCATCGTGAGGAAATTGGGGAGCTACGAGTGACTGGTGTAACCCGATTTCAGATATCTTCTATAACGGCTGAGGGTTTGACATGCTGACCCACGTCACCTCGTTACCAGTTGAAGATCTCCACACCTCTAGGTAGGATTGTGGGAGGGAGACTGACAGTCGGGAGATAGGCCAAGGCCCTTCGAGGGCTGTCGAGTCTTGTGTTACAAAATATGAAAACTATTCCTTCGGTAAATCTAATTTCTCGTCATTGCCAATGATTTTTTTTAGTATGACCCCTGCAATACTAACTAGTTCCTAAGTGAGATCATGAGATGGACAGAGAGAGATATAGTAGATGAAATTCGTAACCCAGGTGATATTAAACTATGAGTTCACTTTAAAAAATGAAGAAGCACTAACACTATTTTATATTCACATATCTCTTTACAAATTCCTGAGCACGTCACTATAAATGATCCAATCTAGTGCACATTAGAGCCTTAACTTACGTATGGGGTATCCTACAATCACAACCACAACCTCAATTTTCTAAGCTGTAGCCTCTCCATGTAAAACGACTTCGACGTAAATATAGTAGATTTTGCTTAAGTGTTTTGTTACATTCATACCTCTTTCTTTAATTTGCTACAAAAGAACATTTGGGTGTGTTGTTTATATGCAGGCATTTCTAATTCACATTGAACGAATTTCTCTTCCCTTATAATCATGCCATATGAAGGAATGAACTCGTGGGGTAGTGGTTATTGTACTGAGTTGTCACTCTAATGGTCGTAGGTTCCAATCCTCACGGTGGCAAAAACTTTTCGCAAGCTTTATTAGTTCCTCATCGTTACTATTTGAATTAGTCTTCTTTGAAATTAACAACGAAAGATTATACAATTAACTCTCTCTCTCTTTCAAAATGAGAAGATGAGGACAGGTTTCTTATTATAAGAATTGGTAATTTTAGTGGTCTCAAAGCATCTAATATCCAAAATACTAGATCAACGTTATTTCCCTACTGAATTCTAAGTCGACTTTATGCACAGATTGACTAATCGGGCCTGGACCTACAGTTTAAAGTGAGTTACAAACCACTATGAGTCTCCACTGGGTATACGACTCGGAACCCCTTTTTATCCTGTACTGAACTTAAACAAACAGCTCCCAGCCCCCCATTTCTAAAATAAATTTACATTAAATATGGTATTTATAAGATAATCATTATTGATTGTTTTTATTACTGAACGTGAAAAAAACACGTTCTACAACTAAAATAATCACCTCTTCATCCTATCTCACCCAATATCTCTCTGTTCCTCTCTTTCCCCTCCCCCTCACATACATGCACCACAATAAATTTTTTTGTATGCTTGTATGTGTATAAACAAAAAATTCAATACTCAAGAAAATAGTATTTACTACTTTCCGTCACCCCTCTCCGTCTCACACAACCCTCATTATTATAGGCATTCGCCAGAGCATAGTGGTAATCAGAGTGTCCTTTTCAGAGTTCGAGTCAGGTCGCATAATGTTTCAGATTCCAATTTAAATGTATCCCGAGTCCTGATTAGCCTATGAGTGCAAAACGTTATGTTAAAACGAACTCTTGACCTCAATAATGCAATTTGTGTATTTTCTCTCAGCTGTTGTTCCCTCTTTTCCAGAAAATTAACGAATTAACATAATCATCAACTCAACAAATAAAAAAGCATCTCTAAATTAATTAATGAAAACTGTTATTACACCCAAACCACTATTTTATCGTAAATGTAAATGAAATGTCATCTCACGTAGTGAAAACAATGTGAAAATTGTTCTAATGAGTGATATATGATTGTGAAACACGTACATGAATACATTATATTAAGCTCGTGAGCTATAATTGGGACAATTTAATATTAATTTGAAATGATTAAAGGCAATTAAAACGACAAAGTAAACTTTTGCACAATCTTTCTGCCGATTTGCATTATTGAAACAACATTTAACCAATGAGGACGTTATCTCCATGTTTGAAAATGCTGCATTGGTTGAACTTCCTGTGAAGAAGACCGTGAGTCACACCTCCTGCTCCTCCGAAGCGAACTTCACTCTGATTGGAGGATAGTATATTTCACAACACTTCCTTGTTGCAGAGCTACCAACATAATTTGGTAAGACGTTGGACTTAGAAAAATCTGTCGCATGGAATTTTTCTAACAGAACTATACCAATGTGTGCCTGTTCTTGAGTTGCAAAATTGTTCCGCACTATCAAAAGATATTTCCTGTTTCAGTGCCACACTGTCAAAAGCTCTTTCCTGTTTCAGTGCGAAGTGTTTGATTTCATGATAAAAGCAGTGGCGTATGCTGGTTTTAATGAGTAGGTAATCTCCAACCCTTGATTCATCAACCCACTCCTGAAGTCTCCCTGCAAACCTTATTGTTGCGACCACTATCAATTAATTGTTGTGATTACAGTTAATCTACATTTAGAGTTTCAAATAAATCAAGAAGGTATAATAAATCTATAAAAGAAAAAAAGCAACCTGTAGCACATACAATATGAAAGGTATGTGATAGTGAAAAAAAACAACTTCAATATTAATTGAAGTGTAAAATTCAAGTTAGCCCAGTACCCAGATACTAGTGCATTCCCGATTTTTATTTTTATACACGGAAGTATAAGTTCAAGACGTGTGGTTCAAGAGATGGCCTACCTGCATTAATGAGTTGCAATTTCTCCGGAAAATATCTCGTGCCAAATATTTTCACACGCAAATGTTCTATTATATCCACTGCCTTTAACTTCAGTAAACACAGCACTAGCACAAATTCAAAACCACTAATACCTAAACAAATAATAAATATTCGAATCACCAATATGAACACCAAGCACAATACAAAGCCACCTACAGCAAACATTCAATTCCCCGCACCAATCTTCTGTTGTGGTTCCTTCCTGCTGGACTCTGAAAGAAATTCCCTATGGATGTTAAAAAATTTCTTCTTTTCCCAGCTTTAAATTCCCTGCGATGCGCAAGGTTCTATAAGTTGGAATCAGTGCATTTGTTCTTTATATATTTTACATTCAGTTCATACATCTTTCATCTTTATGTTCACTATTATTAATCTAAAGAGGAGGTAAGATCAATGTAAATTAAATATACAGGGTGATTGGAAATTCGACCTATTCCTGGAAAGGGGTAATACTAGAGCACATTTGCAACAAATTTGACCCTATGCACCGGGGGTCGGAAATCAATGGGTTTCGAGTTATTGCAGTTTGTAGATTTTCGTGACATATTCCGACTTGCGACCAAAAAACTAATAATTTTGAAAAAACTACTACACCCTGACGAATGAATGACTACTGGGAAAAAAATTGATGCCCAAAATTGCCATACCCACAGAAAGAAACAGTCATTGGAGCACACGTCATGAAGAAATTTGGAAATTATCGTTTAAATCGAAGAGGATTACTCAAAAAAATGGTAACACACTTAGCGTAAAAATTACGGAAAAAACTTCCTCGTTTCATAAGCTCTTCAAAAAGATACACATGTTGTCAACTGGCACACAGGTGGGGGGGGGGGAATCTGAATAAAAAGCGGAGAAGGTTCATTGCCCATTGGTGTGTAGCATTCAATTACTTGACCCACAGTGAGAATTTTATTTTCTGTGTAATATCTAGAGCTCAATTATAGGCTTTGGCCGGTCATCCTTCAGGAGCGACTTTGTTTGCAAATGTATCTATTGCAAACAAGACTACTTACTGATTTGCCCGAATAAGTGGCTAAAGAACACACACTAAACATGCACTTTCTTTAGTCACTTATTCAGGCAAATCAGTAAGTGGTCTTGTTTGCAATAGATACTTTTAATAAATATATCTAAAAGAGAATTGTTATTCTTTCTTCATCGAACAGTTCTTGTAATTGATCAATTCACTCAAATGCAAGGACGGGCAAAGGACACATCCTGGGCGTTTGTTACCATTTGCACCTATGCAAGTGAATCACTTCCAAAGGATTGCTTCTGGAACGATTCGTTTCGTGCAATGCATAAGATCAAGGATGGTAAATATGTTTGATTGATTGATTTGGTGTTTTAAGTCCACTTTATGCACAGTAAGACTAATCGGGACTGGACCTACAATTTTAAGTGGGATCCGAATCACTATGTGCCTCCACTGGGTATCGAACCCGGGACCCCTCGATTACAAGGCAACGACGGGTAAACATGTCAATGACGACGATGAACAGATGTTGCTATACGCTTTAAATCAGTGGTTCCCAAAGTGTGTGCTGCGGCACCCTGGGACATCGTGATTGATTTAACAGGGGCGCTGCGAAATGTTCCAATATTTACACTGAATTGTTAGTCAATGCTATGAATGTTTCACTCACCTCCCCATTCAATATAATAATACCCCCCAGAAGATCACAAAGAATCCACCTTCGACAAACTCAACAACAGGACATCCCTCCTTAGGACTAAGATCACCAAGAGGATAATGAAGCAGAACCTCCCACAGGAACATCAAGAAGGAGACACTAATACACAAGACAGTGATACGCCAAAACGAAAAAAGGTTACGCCTCCCCGGAGAAAGGCAAAGGATAACACTGCAAGGACTCGACCCAGGAACCAACCGAATTTAACCCAGATTTTTCTTTTTCGTTTCTTTCTTAAATTGTAATCTTACACCCCCTTCTTTATTCTCGTTACCAAACACACTTCAAACTTCTCTCACTGATTCTTGACAATTCTCTATATTTCCACTACCAAACGTACTAATGTACCCGATACTTCCCAGGAAATCTCCCCACTTCTTTCCTTCCTGATGATGTCCCGGGTACCAACCATCGTACCGATGTTCATCCCAGTCCGACCAACTCTTGCTGGTCTCCCGCAAGTCTCCTTGCATCAGGTACCACTCGTTCTTTCATATCTCTTCCTACTATTAATACGTACATCTCAAAGCCAATAATACTCTCACTATCTCAAACATAACATGCTAGAACATAGACCCTGCTTAACATTCATAGAATCGTGTTAATGTCTATTCCTCATCTCATCCATCAACACTAATGCACACAACACACAATAAAACTTATCCTAAGAAAACATTACCCACCCAACTACACACTTAAGTAATTTAGTATCTGTGATCATAAATAATATTAATGTTAAACACTAACACTTATTTACTTCCTACTACTTCTAACCTTTATCTTAATCTTCTTACCTTGTAGAATGATGTGAAACCAACTTTGTTCAGGAAAACCGAACAAATTTGGTTCTGCACACTGGGACATTCTTGCCAATGTCACAGTGAATTATTGTAATAAAAAAAATGGAAATCAAGGATGAATCAAAGAAAAGCGGGGGAATCCGTAAAAAATTCACAGAACTGACGCCCTGGGTAAATTTTCAGGTACCAGGGCATAAGCGCATACCTCCGAAAGTAGTTTGACTACTTTTATCCGTATACATAAAATAATAATCGTTCTATGTAACCATATCTTGTATATTGTTTAGGAAATAAAATTATTTAGTTTGTTTCAAATATGTGCTTATTTAGTACATTTTTACATATGCGATGTTTCTGAATTTGAAATACGTGTTTAATTTTTAACTTAAGGCATGAAATCTTACAAGTAACTGAGTGTTGCAAGTATTAGAGAGGGCTACATTCTGCGCATCGCGGAAAAATCTTGAAACACTTAGGGTGCCGTGAAGCAGAGGTTTGGGAACCCTTGCTTTCAATGGTCGAAAATCAATCTCTCTGAACCGGCAAAATGATGCTAGGAGGAAAAATACAAAACACGAGGGAAGAAGGAATATAAGCAATGTCACATTGACTGATACTTCAATCATAAGCATCACAACTGAGTTATTGTGAGTGGGGAGACATTCTGTATAATACCCAAATATCTTAATACACAAAATACATTTTTTCTGGAATGGACGCATCCTCCCTTCTGTCCTGCTAAGGATGCACATGCTTTCAATGCTGAATGTTGTTGGTTAACATATGGTTGATGTAATAGAAAGTAGATTATGTGTGGTAGTCTTGCGTTGTACATACCTGAGATGGCATGTTATACTACTTAGTTTGCACTAGCCATTACTAATTGTAAATTACGTAATTAAAAGGGTGTTAATTGAATAAAAAAAATCTTGTATTACTTTATATATAGTTTGATTTTTGGCAAAATTGTTGAAAATAAGTTGAACTGTTATTCTTACTTTTGAAGATGAAGTTACAAGGGAGAGGAGTAAATCTCAATTGAGTACAAAAATCTTATTGTGAACATCTGTATGTGAAGAGAAACGGACACCACTGCCTGGTACCCTCCCCCCCCCCCCACACACACACACAGATGAAAATTCGTGGTTCCGCCTCTCATCGTGCCAGAAAAGGGGATGTCACTGATCTAAACCTTTCACTTCAGAGAATACACTTATCACCCACACACATGTGTTGCTTATTGTGTTTGATGTCTCTCGAAACATCTCAGATGTGCCTTCAGTTCAAAAAACTAAAAATAACTGCATCAGGTAATTTTGCATCTGCAAAAAGTGGTTATGTGAACCTTTAAGAAGAACATACATTTGCTGTATCTATCAAAATCTAATGGGCATTATTTATCTAGTTTCACTTGTTTTCTGGAGTTAGATTAGTTGACCAAGTGCCATTTGCCCCTTTGTCTCTCTGGAAATATGCGAGAATTATGTAAAAACTGCCTAAGTTCTCTTTTACCCCCTCTAAATCTGTACATAATACAAATTTTGTTTTCTCAAATGTTTTGAAAAGAGAAAAATAAATGTGTTCTTTAACAGAAAGAACATCACGTAAGATTATTTTTTTATATTCCATGCCAAAAAAATATAATTGGTTTGTAATGATGATTGGTGGTCATTTCATGTCTTTTTTATAGTTACAACAAATCAGTGGCATAGCTTAATTCTCTGTGATTCACCTGCTCATAAAATATAATGTGTAAAAAAATTATCGAGATGATGCCAGAGTGGGAAGGATCTACAATAGTTAGCTAGAGCTCCTCCTGACAGATGTGTACGAGAAACTAACTTTTACCCTGGACACTCTGCTTCCCATTTTTTGTTAATCAACTTACATGTTAGTGTAGTAGCTTCTTCAAACTAAATCAGGATAGTCTGAATCTCTGATACATAACTGGAAGAAGAAATTAGGAATATTTTCTCTTACTTCAACGCAGTAACACAGCCAGGATTCTTTTTTGAAGAAAGGGGGGATGCTTCACACTGCCAAATATTCTGTTTGTGATTCCTGGTATTTTTACTTGAAACATTTTTTAAAACACACAAATATTAAACTCCTCTTTTGGACTTTCCGAGGTAGATGTGCCTTCAGTCCCAAAAGCTACCCAGTGCTTCCCGATGCTATCTTTGGGGTCTGTATTTACAATCAACGCTGCTGGTAGTTCCACATGTACAGGTAATTCATTAGCTGCGAAAACCCCAACATAATGATTGTCAAAGGCTCTATTTGATATTAACCCGTGAAGCAAATTTAAAGTCGACAGCATTGCTGGACACTAAATAGTAATATTGTGCAACTCACCTTTTTATACTTCAAAGTAGACGCTAATTTTACTCTCTTCAAGAATTCGAGGAGTGTTGTTGATGTGCGTAGACGTGTTTTTGAGTAGGCTAAGTGTAAAGTGTCGAAAGTTGTACACAGCAGTGAGCGAAATTTGCTACTACGAATCATCGAGAAGGGTGGAATTATCCTCGCGATCAACCCCTAAAGAGAGCAGTATATCTAACGGGCGCTACGACGCCAAGGGTCCCGGGTTCGAATCCCGGTCGGGCTTGGTTGTTTGTGAATGTCCTTTCATCAATTTCATCACTCATCCCCATCTTCGCAAATTAGCCAAGAGGCACAAAACGTGAAGTAAAATAAACTAAATCAAATCAAATCAAAATATCTAACGGGACGGTTGGAGTCATTGCTTAAAAAACTGAAAAGAGTTGTGCTATTTTGTAACTTGCAATAAACGATGTATATTCGATAGACCAGTTCGATCCCACTTTCCGACGCTCATATTGTTCCTATGCTTTTCAAACAGCATTATATACAACCACTATGCACTATACAAGTATGTGCTTTATAGGACCGCATATAGGTTAAATGTACAGTATGTACTACCGTATATCGACTTCTGGGTGAAGGATAGTGAATGTAACACGCTATGAAGCAGGATATTCTTATAGGTTTGAACACTTATGAAGGGGCATTTAAACCCTTATGGAACAGGGAATTAAAAGTTGTAACTGGAATTTTGGGACAATCGCAAGGGAATTTTCAGTCTGATCCAGGAACAGCACTGGAAAGAGGACAGCAGAAGTGAAAATGAAGGGGTCGCGGGTGGGCTGTGATTCTGAGAATGAAACCCATTTCGCTCAAATTTCAGAATTCAAAATGTTTGAAAATTTCAACTCGATCATTTCAGAATTGTGTGTCTGTTGTATTTTGTGCAACTGCGAATATTTTTTAAAAAATATGTTACAAATTTTAGTTTCTGAACTCGCATTAATCCAACATGCCAGAAGTTTCGGTAGGGGGGGGGGGCTTGAACCCTAACCCCCCTATGCTTTGGGAGCAAATAGCTTACACCTACTATATTTCTTGCGTTGTTCTGGCACAAAGCAACAGCAGAATTGCGCGGCATCTTACTGAAGTGTTACTGTTGTTGCAAAAAAAAGAACATCCCCACTATCACACAAGCTACAGAAAAGGAAACACAAGGCACTTTCAAGTTCCCTCGCACAAATGCAGATCCTATAACAAGCGGAAAGGTCAGTGACAGCGTCACCCCTGTCCCTTGATTGACGTCAGGGTTGGAACCTCCCACGACCCTCTTTTTTCAGCTTCGGGAGGGAAGACTGCGCTACTTTCTCAACTATTTTCGATCTGTGTGTGTGCGTCTTGCTAACTTCAGTGCTCTTGTTCCATTGTTGCAGTGCGAGTATGTCTTCTTCGCGAAGAATGGGACAGACAATTCACAGTGAAGCTAGGGAGATAATAAGAAACGTGATACAGCAGTGTGATGAAGAGGCCAAAGAAGGAAAATTAAAGTACTTGCTGGACCTACAGTTTAAAGTGGGATCCGAACCACTTGTGCCTCTACCGGGTATCGAACCCGGGACCCCTTGATTACAAGGCTACGACGCTACCACTGCGCCATCGGGGAGGCCCCATATCAAAAATAAGGAAAGAGGCCCATGAAGCGGGCGAGACGTCACTGTCTACACCGGGTAAGAAACGACGACGAGCCGAGCAATACAGATTCCATTGCGACGAATTCGATCGAAGGGTCATCAGAGACGTAATACAAGAATTTTACCTTGTGAAAAATACAATACCAACGGCACCGAAACTTCTTTCAGCCATTCGTGAAAAAATTAATTTTCCGTGGAAAGTGCATAGTTTACGTCGTCTGCTTCATGATATGGGTTTCAGTTGGAAAAAATGCAGAAGCAACAGAAAAATTCTCATAGAACGTCCAAATATTGTTCATTGGCGTGCCAAATATCTAAGGGCAATTAAAAAATTGAGATCGTAGAATCGTGTGATAGTATATATCGACGAGTCATGGGTCGACAACAATCTCACCTTTGGGAAATGCTGGCAAAGTGATTCAGTACAAGGAGTGTCAACCAACACCAGTTCCTCCAATAGGTTAATTTTAGTTCATGCTGGTTCAAGGCACGGCTTCATAAATGTATCAAACTTGATTTTTAGGGCAGGAAAGGCAACCGGAGACTATCATGGACAGATGAATTCCGTTAACTTCGAGAAATGGGTGAGGGAAAAACTTCTGCCGGTCCTCCCGAGGGCAAGTGTTTGTGTATTGGATAACGCTCCCTACCACAACATACAGGTGAATAAGCCTCCGACTAAATATTCTGTGAAGCAGGAGATGATAGACTGGTTAAGACTAAACTAAGTGCCATTTTCAGAAAGCATGAAAAAATTTGAATTATTCCAATTGATCGAAAAGTACAGGCCGCCAGATAAGACTTTTCGTGTGGACGAACTTTTGAAGACGAATGGCCATTCAGTGCTTCGGTTGCCTCCTTACATGTGCGAATTGAATGCCATTGAACTAGCGTGGGCTAAAATAAAACGACTTGTGAGGGAGAAAAATATAACAGGAGATTTGACGTTGTCAAGGTTGGAGGAAGTGACAAAGAGTGCGGTGGAATCTGTGACGCCAGCTGACTGGGAAGGATATGACAGGCATGTCATCACTGTCGAACAGGACTACTGGCAGAAAGATGGTCTGATGGAGGACACTGTGGATAGAATCGTTATTTCACTAGGTGGTATTGACAGTGATGAAGACGACAACATCAGTGACAGCGATTCATCTTCGGGATCGGAATTGGCACAAACCTTATCAGATAATGACGATGACTGATGAAAGGTGAGTGGAAGGCATGTTATTGTACAAATACTTTAATCATCAAAATAAAATTCCTCCATTATTAGTATTGCTTTCACTTGTTGCTATGTAATATCTTCCATTCATTTGCAATGCGTTTTCGTACCATGCCTTTTTCATTTTTGCCGCTGCCACCCTGAAAGGAAGACTAGCTGGCTGCGCACGGCGACAACAGTTTCGCATTCCTCAGCCTTGCAGTCTTCTCAGCTCCCAACAGTACAAGAAGCATCACTGTGATTCTTTGCATTGAAGCCGAGCGCCGGGGTCTGAAATTTGACGACGTGGAATTTACGATGGAGCTAAATTGAGAACAAATGACAAGAGGAGGATACACCATGGCAGGGAAACTTGTCCCGGTCGGCATATTGTATTTTGTGTGAACCTGATCCGCAGCAAAAATAGAAATAAAGATCTAGAGATAGTTTTGGCAGATTTTGCGGATTTTAGCATTATGCCAACGAACCGAAAAAGACTAAGCCGAGACGGTGTGTGAAGAGCGAATGAGTCCCCCTTATTTGAAACCCTGGCCAGAAACAAGTGGCGCCGAATGTTTAGGAGGGGAGCTCGGGAACTTTGGGGCAAGGGAAGGGATGGCAGAAACACGTGTTTTCCCCCTGTGTTGCCAAATCTAGAAGTGGGCGTGTGCCGTGAAAGGTTTGCAAGTAAACAAATATGCAGCTATAGTGGAACCAGAAGGAAAGAAACCTGCGCAGACCCCATCGCGCTGGCGGGTGGGGGAAAAAGACAGGAGGAAGGAGCCTTCAGAGCGGCCAACGTCAGTGTTGCCAGACCTATTGATTTCTCGGTAGGATTCCATAATAAACTATTGCTATGGAACCTGCAACGGCCAGCTTAAAAACACGTTTCCTGCTCATCTTACTTGAACATGGAGGGGAGATGTGGAGTGGAACTTCACTCAGCCGTGAAAAGTGCTGTTTGAACTGTGAAATTATGTCAAACGCTACTCACGGGCCTCCCCGATGGCGCAGTGGTATCGTCGTCGCCTTGTAATCAAGGGGTCCCGGGTTCGATACCCGGTGGAGGCACAAGTGGTTCGGATCCTACTTTAAACTGTAGGTCCAGTCCCGATTAGCCTTACTGTGCATAAAGTGGACTTAAAACACCAAATCAAAATCAAATCAAACGCTACTCAATTGTGCTAGGACATTATTTTATTACTTTTACTACATTACTATTTTTAGATGGCTGTATTTTATCCCACCCCAAAACTCTACTTCTATTTTAGTTATTTTACGTCGCTTTTGTGCCTCTACGGGTAAGTACGACAATATGGATGAAAGAAATACTGATGAAATGGATGAAGTGACACAAACACAGTGAAATGTACTTGCCTTACGAGGTAGAAACACTGACTTCGTAGCGTGGGCAAATTATGTTATACATGCATGTGTTTGTGGGTGTGTGTGTGTATTTCTAGCAGATGGGGAGGATGGGTGGCACCCTAGCATAAGCGTTGCTATCTTGAATTATTGAGGAACACATGCTGTCTAATTCACCAAATATATTTCACATACGTAATGCATTTTCTCATTATGTTGCAAAACGCGTGCCCACCCCTATCGATAGCTGTACACTGAACACCAGAAGAAGACAAATTGATTTGTTATTATTAGCATTCGACTTGAAAGATTGTGGAAAATCGCCGACAACGAAAGGCGGCACGTTAGCTTCATCTGTGAACACAACTTTCTACCATTTCCTGTCATAAAAATTCTTCGCGATAATAGAGGCATCACAAATCCCTTATGTCGGTGCTGAGAAAGGGCAAATTTGAGGGTGTTTTCCATCCACGCACACTCTAACCGGAAAATGCAGAAGAGATGAAAGATGTTGGTCGGTTCCCTCGGGCGGTTTGAAACATGTCCACTCCTGAAATGGAGATCTTCGGTTTATTTTCGCCAAGCACAGAGTTCTGGGTTTAGCACCATTGTTACAAAAGTATCTGTGACGTTTACACCGTAAATAATGCGCGCCACTCCCCTTGCCCCCCCCCCCGCCAGTGAACACGCCTATGCCGCCCCTTCGCCCCCAAGAACGTCGTTCATCCGCTACTATTAGATCATCGGATTTTGTAGCAGATCTTCTGGTTTCCCAAGGAACAATCTCCCGAATTTTTCAAATCTGACCTGGCAACACTGCCCCGAACACCGATAACGGCAGGGAAGTTGCGCGAACGCTTTGGACGGAAGTTTTTTTTCCTTGTGGTCGAGCTATAGACGTGGTAATTCAAATAATATAGCATAAGAGAGAGGAGGGAGGGGGACACTCAAGTTAAAAAACGCCTGCTGTCTCGCAGAAGGATATCAACAATTTAAACACATAAGATTAATATTCTAAATTATGTAAACTATAAAAAAAAATATGTAAAAAAAAAGAAAAAAGCATGAATCCAAGTTTCATCAATGTAAACAACAGGCCTCCCTTCGTTGGCCTCCCTTCGTTGAGGAATCTGTTGATCGCAAGAAGATATCTTGCTTTCCAAACCACAATGTTGCTTCGTTCAACCAGAGCTAAGCGAGAGTTTCTACATTTTTTAAATTTAAAGCCGATTTGTTTCATAATTTTCCGTAATGTTTCTCGCCCCCCCCTGATAATTAATTTCTTCCTGAGCAATAGCTAAAAGTTTCAATATTGTAGGAACTTCTCTTTTCACTACGTACATTTCATGGACAATTTCTGGTCAGGGGTTTGTAAATCTTTTTTCTCTCTTTTCAGTTTTTTAAGCAATGACTCCAACCGTCCCGTTAGATATTTTGATTTGATTTGATTTAGTTTATTTTACTTCACGTTTTGTGCCTCTTGGCTAATTTGCGAAGATGGGGATGAGTGATGAAATTGATGAAAGGACATTCACAAACAACCAAGCCCGACCGGGATTCGAACCCGGGACCCTTGGCGTCGTAGCGCCCGTTAGATATACTGCTCTCTTTAGGGGTTGATCGCGAGGATAATTCCACCCTTCTCGATGATTCGTAGTAGCAAATTTCGCTCACTGCTGTGTACAACTTTCGACACTTTACACTTAGCCTACTCAAAAACACGTCTACGCACATCAACAACACTCCTCGAATTCTTGAAGAGAGTAAAATTAGCAACACTGTGTCAGTGGAAGTATTTTGTATTTATTTGTATTTATTTACATTTTCCTTGTGCGAGCTGTACGCTGTACGCACTACATTAATTTTACATTACACACACTTTCTCTTCCCTCAAAGTCATGTATTAATATTGTACCTTCTTTACGTTAGTATACAAATAACTCTTAGCAGTTGATCAGATACAAAAGAAAAAATTAAACGTAATTAGTATATTTTAACAATCGAAATATTGCACATGCAAATAAAGTTGTGTGCCGGTTCATTCGGCCTCCTGTCTGGAGACTTACTTGAATTTGAATTCCTTTGTTGAATAATGTGAAAAACAAAACAGAACAAAACAAAACAAAACACATATACATTGCACACTGCTAGACCCACAGTACACGTATTACACGCTCGGTTCACTTTGTGCGGTTTCTTCGTTCTTATCGCTGTCCGCTAACGCCTTTCCTCGTCGCTCCCTCACTTCCCACAAATATCTCCCCACTCGTTGCACTATCTCACTTATGATTCCTCTTCTGTCTTCTACCACTTCCATTATTTCCCTCTCTGTTACGTTCTCAACCCACTTGTCTCGTAAATCACGCGTAGAGGGGCAGGCAGAGAGCAGATGCTCGCCCGTCTCTCCCTCCCCGCACAAAGAGCATATAGTTTCCCCTGCTTCATTCTTAATTTTTACTTGTTTCCAACCCCCCAGTCTGAACCATGCTATCCCTCCCCTTTCTTTTTTGCCTACTAAGTTTATGTATCTTGCTTTCCCCCAATCCCTTGATTTCAAATGATCTCTTAGTGAAGTCTTCGTCTGACAGTCGGCAAGTATTTCTTGTCTGTCTATGTCCATAAGTCTCCCTCTAATTTGATTTTCAACTGATGTATCTACCCTCCCTCCTGCTTCCCAAACCCACCCCATCCCAATAGAGTTCAACATGTTTTTTATATCCCTCGCCCAGTTCCGTGTATTTTCTTCTCTTACTTGCATTATCAGACATTGACCCTTAAGTGTCGTGTTACCCTCCCTTGCTAGCTGAAGCCAATACTTTAAAGTTCTCATCCTAGCTTGTACTGTCTCTTTGCTTAGACCTAATTCTTTAAGTACCCCACAATTGGCAGTACTTCTACTTACACACAACACTTTTTTGTAGTATTCTGTTTGAATGCTTGCGACTGTGCTCCCTCCTCTTGCCCCCCACAGTTCAACCCCATAGTTCAAAGTTCCTGTTATTATTGACTTGTACAAACCCTGAATCACTGAGAACGGCATTTGCGGTACTTTACTTATGGTACGTATTACTTGGTCTATTGCGAGCTTTGCTTTGCTTTTTCGTGTCTGTATATGTTGCGTCCAACTTCCAGTCATAGATAATGTTACTCCTAAGTACGTGAAACGCTTGACAGGCTCAATTACTTCCCCCCCGTAATTCCATTTTTCTTGTTTGCTGAAAGTATACCCATTTTTGAAAGCCATGATTTTAGTTTTTTTAATGTTAACTGTCATTTTGTATTTTTGGCACCCCTCGTATATGCTATTTAGTCCCCTTTGTAGCCCCTCTATTGTCTCCGACATGATGACTATATCGTCCGCATACAAGAGTACAGGTATCTCTTGCTCCCCTATAGATGGGGTTGCGCCCTGCTCCCATGATACTTCGTTCGCCACCCAATCAATGAAGAGAGAGAATAAAATTGGCGACAGTATACATCCTTGTTTTAACCCGGAATGCGAGGGTTGTAATGATGATACTCTGTGGCCATCGCATCTCACACAAAATTGTACGTTTTCATAAATAGCTTGTAGCGCCCTTATCATGCGCGCCGACATTCCTTTTTCTTGCAGTTTCCCCCACAAAATGCCCCTGTGGACTTTGTCAAACGCCTTCTCGTAATCAATGAAGCACGCGTACAACTTTTTTCGTTTCTCTTTAATTCTCTCAAGTACTAATGTGTGCAATATGAATATATTATCTAGGGTACTATGCCCTTTCCTGAATCCTGCTTGTAAAGGGGAAATTTTATCGAATATTTCTGACCACTTTTGTATTCTACGGTTTAAAATATGCGTATATATTTTGCTCCATATTGGAAGCAAAGAGATACCCCTAAAATTGCCCGCGTCGCTCCTATCCCCCTTGCCTTTATATATAGGGCAAATT
This sequence comes from Lepisma saccharinum, assembly GCF_977018435.1. Taxonomy (NCBI): domain Eukaryota; kingdom Metazoa; phylum Arthropoda; class Insecta; order Zygentoma; family Lepismatidae; genus Lepisma; species Lepisma saccharinum. The sequence continues at coordinate 35,955,003 of NC_139237.1, forward strand.
ATTGATGTGGCCCAGTCTTTCGGGAAATGTCCCTCTTTGAAAATCTTATCTAGTAGTCTACGGATATTTTCTAACATATTAATGTCTTCCCCAATTGCTTTAAAGAAGTCCGTTCCGATATTATCCAATCCAGCCGCTTTCCCTTTTTTCAATTTCCCAATCGCCATTCTTAGCTCATCCACTCGTATATCCTCATCAAGTATCGGTATGTAGTCCCCTAGGAAGTAACGTTCCCGTGCAATTTCTGTTCGAGATGTCTCCCCCTCCCCTCCAAGTAAAGAACGACAGTGAGATTCCCAAATATGTGGCTCAATATGCACCCAGTTGTTTTTCTGACCCCTCAATGTGCGTAGAACTCCCCATAATGCCGAAATATTCCTCTCCGAGATTGCCTTTCTAATTTCTTCGAATTTTTCAACTTGCCATTTTTCTTTTTCTTGCTCTAAAATGTTGTTATACGCTCTTCTGACCATGAGGTAGTTATTTCTGCCCTCTTCGCTATTTGTGTTTCTGTAGAGTTTCAAAGCTCGGTCCAACCTTTTCTTCATTATTTTGCATCTCTCGTTGTACCACCCCCCCTTAACATGTTTGCCCCCCTTCCCCTCTCTCTTTATCATATGACTTCCGGCCCTTTCGAGAATATGATATCCTAATCCCACTGCTTCCTGTATATTATTTCCCTCGATGGCTGTTTTAAAACGCTCTTGCAACATTTTTGTTACGTCATCGGTCATAATTATCTTGTATTGTTCCTCCCCCTCTTTAGTCCACACGTATTTGCGTAATATTTTCTCGGGCTCCAACGCGAGTTTGGGAGTGTCTACGTTACTATGAGTATCCCACTGAACGTCGATTTCAAGTGGCATATGATGCGATTGCGTTTGCGCCTGGACGTGAAAACCCTTGATTCTTTGTAACAGTTCGAGGGAGCCAATAGCATAATCAATAGTACTACTACCCCCCGCCCCCACGTATGTGAAGTGCCCCGGACAGTCTGTGAAAAATTTCCCATTTAATATTTGGAGCTTATGTAACCCGCATAGTTCTAGGAGCTGCCTCCCTCCCGCGTTTACTATTTTATCCCTGCTTTGTCTAGGTTGTCCTAAGTACATGCCGTCATGAGTCGTTTGGTCACTATCTTGCCCCCCATAGTCGTCCCAGGATACCTCCTCTTCCCCAATTCTGGCGTTTAGGTCACCAGTCACCAAGAAATTGGCCCCAGGATGTTCTTCCGTCAGTTGTTGAATAGTTGCCCCTAAATTGTCAAAATGTTGCTCTGAATAGAACTTGGAGCTTGGGGGTTGTCTGTAAACTGCCAGCACGATTAAGTTCAGGGACCCCGCTGCAAAATGGATCCCCAGGATTCCCTCCTTATCTATACATATCTGTTTTATAAACTTTTTCCATTTTTGTTTGAAAATGATTGCCAAGCCCCCCGGGTACCGCCCTCTGCTGGCCCTTCTACGCGTGATTTTTGAGAACCCCTCCCCCCATGACTCTGGCATGTTATTAGAGCTTCCCCACGTTTCTACGTAACACCGTATATCAAATTGCTCCACATACTCCCTAAAATTCTCGTCACAAAATCTTTTTGCTAGCCCTTCTACATTCCATACTACCACCCGTAGCCTGGGATCATCGTTCGGGTAAATTTCCTTGGGACCCTCCCCTTGAGACCCGAATAAACTGTTCCTACACAAACTTTCCCCCTCTTTAGAGACATTGACCCTCTTACCTTCTCTGTCGGTTTGGTCACTCTCTCCTGCCGCCTGCAAGTTTCCAAAATTAGACGCCCCCTCCTCCTCTTCTTCTACGTCCGGCGATGGCCATCATATGTGCAACCCTCCGCGCCCCCTGCGGGTGGCGGGTGGGATCCTTTCTCCGTCATCCTGTCTTCGTTCCCTGAGGCGAGGGTCTCTTTGCGAGGCACTCCTTCTTTGACCCTCCTGCTGTGAGGTAAACTGTCCACTTGATGTCGATCTCCCGTCCTGGTTGCTCGGCGTTGCCACGTTGCAGTCCAGCGTCGTCTCCTCTTGCCTCTTTCGTAGCTCCTCCAGAGTCCATGGCCGGCCGTTTATATATAATGTCCTGTATTTGAGTTGCACTTTACAGCCTTCCTCGCGAGCTTGGGTCATGAATGTCTTGAGTTCCCTTCTGTGCTGGCGCGTGTCGTACGAGAAGTCCTCTGCCACGCTCACTCCCGCCTCCCGGATATCCTTCGCTCTTCGTAGCACCGACGTCCGGTCCTTGAAATGTCCGAATCTCGCGATTAAGGGCCGCGGTTTGTCCTTCTCTCTTCTCCATCCCAGCCTGTGGACACGTTCGAAGACCCTGTCGTCCATGGCGATGCCCAGACTGTCATTTAGTACTTTTTTCAGGGTTTCTTCGGACTCCTCCCATGTTTCATTTTCCTTCTCCGGCACGCCATAGAACACAAGGTTCGATCGTCTGCTCTGGTTCTCCAGAGCATCCAATTTCCCCTCCATCTCGTGAACTTTGTCGAACAGCCATTCTGTTTGCCTCTGTGAAACCGCGAGTTGCTTTTCTAGTTCACTATTCCTGACCGTCAGTGCCTGCACGCTCTCCCTCAGCTTCTGAATTTCGGATTTTAGGCTTTCTTGACCCGATTGGACAAGGTTGTAAATGTCGTCCAACGACCTCTCCGGGCCCGGATTGGGTTCCACGCCTGCACACAGTAAGAGCACAAGAACCACCACGCCATACGCTAGAAAACAGTTCACTTCCTTTTGTCCCTCTTTCTGTCGGCCCTTTCGCCCGAAGCCGCATAGACCGATTCGCATCCTCCAAGTGTTGAGGTCCACCCCCATCACGAAAAACTGGCAACGTCGCACTCAGGAGCACTTTTCGAAACGTCCTTCTCCTTCCACCGCTAACACTCGGAAGGTCCTTGCCCGACCAGCGCCAGAGCAAACACCGGGGGTGAAAGAAGGGGGTGGGGGAGGCCGGTTAGTTCGCATATTTTCCGAGGTTTCAGAAAGCTTGGTGGATCTATAGTCAAGGTCCTCTGACCTGCTTCCCACCCGCTTTTGGGGGGAAAGTAGAGAACCTTCTTCTGTGGTTGCTAATGTTTTTGCCCTTTAGGGGGAGCGGTATGCATGGGATTTTTCGAATGTCTCGCCTTATGCTTCAGGAGCAGTTAACTTTTTTTAATTTTATTTCACTTCGCGTTTTGAGCCTCTTGGCTAATTTGCGAAGATGGGGATGGGTGATGAAATGATGAAATTGATGAATAGACATTCACAAACAACCTTGCCCGAGCGGGATTCGAACCCGGGACCCTTGGCGTCGCAGCGCGATGTGATAACCACTTTTTTTTATTATTTATTTACAATTTTTCTTTCATACAGTAATTTTACAGGTTTTGGATAACGATAGTTCTTTTAACATTCCATCAGCACCTTTAAAAAATGTGCGAATAATATTTTTCTTTTATCTTGAGACACTTTATGATATTCCTGTTTAACATATATTAAAAATTGATCATGAAAATCTATACCTTTATATATGCAGACAAACAATATATAATGTCCAACCAACCATTGTACACTACGCAATTTAGTACATGGAAAATACGAAAACGTAGGTAACATTATGTTATGAACAGTAAACGCATTGGGATGGGTGCGACAAATTTTTCCTAATAACACACATAGATATTTCTATCGCACGGCGATGTTGCTCGCGCGGGCACTTCCGCTGAACTACACCACTCAGCCACAGGGTCCGGCAGGAGCAGTTAACTGAAAAAAATTCCTCCCACTTGAAATTTTTCAAGTAGCGCAATGAGCTCTCCTCCCTCACTAGATTAGCGACAGAAAGTGAACATCGGAGCACGCGACCGTGTACAATTCTGAAAACCCAAGTGAGAAAAACGGGACTGGGAGGGGCCAAGTCCCCAAATTTCAATGAAAAAGAATCTGGCGTTCGCCCCCTCTTCTCCCATTATTTTGGAAAAAGGGCGCAAACTTTTGCATTGCATTCAAAGAATAGACCTTTTGCAACGAAGGGAAACTTTTTTCAAGTCTCTAGTCCTCATACAGGCTGAAATATGACGCAATGTGTACAGTCCTGCATTTTGGCAAAAACGGCTAATTTGCATATTAGAGAATAAATTAGTTTATCTCGGAGACTATTTGAGCAATCTACATCGGATAACTTTTGTTTGAAAGAAAAAACATCGGATCACGCGACCGTGTACAATTCAGAAAGCCCAAGTGAGAAGAACGGGGTTGGGAGGGGCCAAGTCCCCAAATTTCAATGAAAAAAAAAACATCTGGCGTTCGCCCCGCCCCCTCTTCTCCCGTTATTTTGGAAAAAGGGCGCAAACTTTTGCATTGTTTTTAAAGAGTAGACCTTTTGCAACAAAGTGAAACTTGTTTCAAGTCACTAGTTCTCATACAGGCTGAAATATGATGCACTATGTACAATCCTGCATTTTGGCTAAAAATAGCTAATTTGCATATTAGAGGAAGGCGGGGGGGGGGGGGGGGGTTCTTCCACATGACATTTCAAAGTCTTATCTCAACATCTGTCAGCGTTTACAATCTCACATACATGTATGAAGGTCCTAAAAGCACGTGAATGTTGTAATCGGCACCATGGGTCATATATGACCCATTGGCTGTTTTCGCCTATACTTTCTATGGGTCATATGTGACCCATTGTCTGTTTTGTTCCCATGATTAACGAACCTTATTTATTCTCACCACACAATGAGTAAATTATTTGGAGATTTGTCTCACTATCCGGAATAAAATTTTCTGATTCTCCCACTTCTGACTTTTGTTAGCAAGATATCTCACATTACTTTTACGAGACGAGACGAGACGGGACGAGACAGAAGCCTTCGAGACGAGACACGGGACGGGACAAACGAATATTTTCGAGACGAGACACGAGACGGGACAGCACTTTCACGAGACGGGACGAGACAGACCAATGTCTCGTCTCGTCTCGTCTCGTGGGCAACACTAGTGGCGAATAGCGTACAGGAGCAGCTATAGCGAAGCTTCTTTTTGGAAAATGCCGCAGTAGCTGTAGCGAACCAATTTATTATTTCTTTTCACATCAGGGTGTTCCAAAACACGAAAACTTTTGCGGTGTGGGGATAGGGTGAATGATTTATGGCTCCAAATAGATATATTCCCTTTGCACAAGGAAGAAGTAAATTATCTGTGAAAGGCAGAGAAAGAAAGAAAGAAAGAATGCTACGAATTCTTGAAGAACGACTTCTTCCCCTTTACACGTTAATGAAATTAAGCAAGTTTATTGAACATTTCTGAAAACAAAAGAAAAACAAAATAAGATAAAGTTATTTTTTAACATTAAAAGTTATCTCCAAAGGGAAGAAAATTCGAAATGTGTCTTCGGTTACCAATCCTGGTTAGAAAAATAATTTAATTCCCGTACTTTTCCAGGTTTTGAGACCCTCTAACAAATTTCCTGTGTTCTCACTACACTACTAGTCTTGTTTTCCTGACTTCTCCACATACTCCAGTATTTGCAGGTCAGTGGGAGCCCTGTAAATGATTTACCTGAAGGGAGCGGTTACCCTGGCAATGTTTCTGCTGGCATAATATTGTTTCCATGGCATATTTTCGCTTGCAGAGTCTTATTCGACACTAAAAACAAATGCCAGTATCAACCAAGAAGCTTTTACATGCGATTGCATACAAGGCCGGGGGTATGTTTTCCCGAAGTTGAGAAAATTCTCATAAAGCATCCCCACCACTATGATAATTTGCATAGGCACTAAATGTACTGTCTTTTACGGATCACGGCACCCCTCGTCCATGTTTTTACGCTACAATTTCACCATTCGAATTATATGAAGTTTTTTCCAGATATCTCAGGACCTCTCCTGCGAGCACCCTTGGTTGCATACATATTGTATAGGAAATGCATTTTTCATAGTCTCTCGTAGCATCGAATTTGTTCGCCTTGATGTCCCCTACTTACGATCCGGTCACACCCGTGTATCTATGTTCAATACAATTACAAGTAGAAAACAAGAAAAGCTGCAGTAAAATAAATTCCGACTGACAGATTCTCGTAAATGATATTGCACTTAATGTCTTGAGTTTTGGAAAAATAATAATATCTGTTAAAAGTACTTAAGGCAATTTTTTTTTGTAAAACAAATCGGAAAATACATGATCAAGGGGGTCATATTCATTTATCGAATGTCAAGGAACCATTTTTGACTCATAAATATTTTAATAAATTTTAACAATGTACACAGTATTCTACAGAATGTTCTACATAACCAGTACAATGTCTGTACTGATTCAAGAGTCTTCCTTTGTAGTACGTAGTGTCCGAGCAGAGACCAAAATAGTTGGGACATGGATTAAAGAAATGGACTGTTCCTACTAAATCAGGAAATCGGGTAGCCTTGCACCAATGTTTATAAAACTAAAATTTATCAAATATTGCAGACTGCATATTTCTGGAGCCTGCCTCTCTCTAGAAACGAACCATTAATTTGTGCAAGAACAAAATAGAAATTGTTGCAAAATTTTAAATGGCTCCCATGCCCCCATTTTGTACGGGCTTCCTTGAAAATAAACCATTAGTAGTAAATGCAACCTTCCAAACCGAATGGACACAGCAAGCTGCACGTGTCGCTTTTGCAAGCGTGTCTTCGGATTAGGCCGTTTCCTGAATACCGTGTATCATGTTGTCTCGGATTTGTACACGCATGTGCGATGACAATGAATGCTTGCTTATAGACTGTGTCCCATGTAACTTGTCACTTTGGGGTGAAATTGTTAATAGTCTCTTGAAAAAGACAGAGAGAGAATTTGGAATGAAACATAGAGAAGGGGGGCAGATAGAGAATGATAACAGAGAGAGAAGGACAGATAAGAGACAAACATTATCTGTCTTACTTTCTATGTGTTTTTGATCATTTCTTATAGGTATCGCGCCACAACTTGAGCTCTTGGGAGAAAGCATTCGAGTTGACCGCGGAGGCGTGACAACCCTCATAATAAGTTCTCCGCCCTTCAAATCAGTGTTTGCAACCGCACTAATTTCTTGTTATTTTCAATATATGTTACCAGAATGCCTGTGATAACCAAGAGCATTTCTTAGCAAAGCTATATATACACACTACGTTCTTTTAATTAAAGAAAAAAAGTATATCGACCTTCTAACATGGCCATATTTGCTTTGTACGCAATGCAGCGAGCTCCTCTTCACCCATTTCCTTCTCCCTCCTTTTCGTAGTAGAAGATATTGGGTTAAAACGGCTGTCCATCCCTCTGACTTTATCCAAATTGAATTCATTGATTTGGTTTATTTTTCTTCGCTTTCCTGCCACTTTTGGCTAATCGCGAAGATGAGGATGCGTGATGATATTGATGAAGGGACACGCACAAAAACACTACCATATATAGGCCGGAATTCAAAGCTGGGGCTCCTCGCGTCATGAAGTGGCGCGGCGCGCTGTGCTAACCACTCCGCCACGGATATCGGCGAATATCTTGGGGAACGAGGTCCCACATTTCTTGTCTGGCTTCGCAATGCAGAACGCCCTTTTTCCCAATTATGCAAAGCTACATCTAAACTGAGTGACCAGTTAATTTTTTGCATCTGTAGATGGCAAATTGGAATTTTGCTCCATCAGCCTGACTTTTTCTTGACAAAACCCATATGGGCCCTCGGATTTCCACTTTCCACAGAGCTCAAGTTGAAACTAATAGTTTATCTTCGTTCTTGTAACCAGTGGCGCAGGAACGGGGGGGGGGGGTACAGGGGTACATTGTACCCCCTCAAATTTTTGAAGGAGGTACTGTACCCCCGTAAATCCTTAAATCCCATTGTACCCCCCTTAGAAAATTTGACAGACACAAGGTGCTACTGATAAAGGAACGTATTTTCAATTCTCTCAATAAAAAAGTTTAGGTATATTGTTTATAACTTACAAGCATTATCTAATTTATCTTACTTAGCTACCACAGAAATTCAGACCATTGTAAACTTATTCTACTACATTGTGCTTGCTACTATGTAGTTAGTTCATTGACCTGTGTTCTTGGAAACCTCTTTAAGGAGATGGAAATTGTGTAAAATTTCTGTCAAACGATGGAATCAGATAAAGTTTACTCTCAGAAAATCACGCTCCAGATGAATGCTCCTTTGCGTAGGGGGGATTATACTTTTCTAAAGAAGTGGTCGCGTAGATTCAAAGATAATATATAAATCTTCATCAGAAGAGTATATGACTGACCTTTTCTTTTGAATTTTTCAAATTGAATTTTCTGAAATGAAATACTTACACAAATGAGATGAGACATTGGGGGGTACAATGTACTCCTAGTTCATAACTTTGTAAGAGGGAAAACTATACTTAAAGCTATATATTAAGAGATTTTGAACATAGAGATGGCACAAGAAAAGTCTGCGTTTCCTCTCAGATTTCGAAACGAGACTGAAATAAATCTCTGCAAAATCAAAGCGAGGATATACTTGATGTCAGAGATGATCTCGTTCGAAACTCTGGTATCATATTTGAAGGAATTGGTAAAAATAAATTTAAATTACTGTGTGTCTTATCCGACATACAAAGCGTATAATGTATTGACTTCATTTTTTTCAAAATGTCGTTTATTTTGTTCACTGTAATTGCAAAGTTAATGCATTAGTAACAATTGTGAGCCTGTGCTGCCCGGTATAATCTATTTATAATATAATTCCGTATTTCGACGGTTCACAGCATCGAAACAAGATATAAAGCCGAAAAACGTTATTAAGAAAAGTTTTGCTTTAATGACATATACGTTGTGAAACTTTGAGTGGTGACACAATGTACGTGTTGCTTATACTAAACATTTCGTGGGTCAGGACGAGATCTCGCCTTGTAATTGAAGGGTCCAACATGCACAAAGCTTTGGATTCCACTTTAAACTGCAGATTCAGTCCCGATTAGCCCATGAAGTGAATACACATAGAATAACTTTTAACAACTTCTGAGTGAACACCGAAACAAAAGAAAACCACAAACAAGAGCGAGAAGGACCTCACCACACAGGAGGGCCTCCCCGATGGCGCAGAAGTAGCGTCGTCGACTTGTAATCAAGGGATCCCGGTTTCATTACCCGGTGGAAGCATATGGCACAGTGGTTCGGATCCCACTTTAAACCTTAGGTCCAGTCCCGATTAGCCTTACTTTGCATAAAGTGGACTTAAAACACCAACTCAAACAAACTCAAACTCACCACACAGGACATGAGATGAGGCTGTGACAATTCTCGACTCGTCTCATCTCGATGTCATTCCTAGGTCAAATGAAAGGTTCCCCTTTCCTAGACATTAGAACAGGGTGCAATTTGTGATTTTATCAGAGGAAGACAACTTAATTTTACCTAAGTATTAGAAATAGTACTTAGAATTGGACATTAATAGCTTAAAATCTAATTTTGATATCGAATGCAACACAAACACAACGCTATTTGAAGTTAAACCCTAAAGTCAAACTGGAAGAAAATTACATTAGTCAAATGAATGCACGGGATAAATGAGACTCACTGCAGGTCCTATGGTTTGCCAGTTGGCTTGTCAAGGATACTGTATTATCTAGACTACACTTCATTCAATTTCTTGCAAATTTTTCTGCATGAAAGCAATGCACTGGGGGTATAAGTAAAAGTATGTTTAAAACTTCTAAATTATTTTTGTAATCAGTTAAGGTTAGGTTTATGACATTTCACATTCAGCTGGTATCGTAGATATTGGTAGATTTTGGATTGAATTCACAAGGTCTTTGAGCAAGATGGGAATCTTTGATTGAGTGATTTGGTTAATTTTACTTCGCATTTCTGCCACTTCTGGCTAATTGCGAAGATGAGGATGAGTGATGGTATGACGTAATTGATGAAGGGACACTCACAAATAACACCCATGCCAAGACCGGGATTCGAATCGGGGAGCTCTGGCGTCGTAGAACGCTATGCTATTGCTAACACCTCCGCCACGGAGGCTGTGTTTTGGATTTTCTTTGTACATGCGAAAATCTTTAACTGTGATGCGCACATGCTTTTGCTTACATTAAAGTTCACCTTTTCACGTAAACGAGGAATTGACAAGTCACCTTAAAACATGCATGTATATGCATTTAATACTACTAAATACGAAAAGAAACCTTGGCCGGCTCTTCATATTATCCACCGAAGATTGAAAAGAGAAATAAAACAACTTTCGAGCATTTGGCTTTCCTTGCTTGCTCTGAGATCTGAAGGATTTCGGTTTTGTATATGTAATGATAGTACTTTCAGTGCTTGAAGAACATCGTTAGGTACAAATAATTATGTTACAAATAAATGCTTTGTCAAATGTTTTACAAATATTCCAAACTTAGACCTCTTACGAGTTGATCGGGAACCATCTCAACTCAATATTTTTTTAAAAAAAATACAGCACCCTATAGATGTATGAGGAAATACCGAATACATGGCTTCTAAAAGGCATTGGATGTGGTACACATCTGCCATAAATTGTTTAAAGATATTTTTATGCTTAGCTATGGGACTTTAAAATTAAAATGAACTGAACTGATGTGGACTCTATAAGTATGATATATTCAATAATATAGTTTATATCCAGTTGTGAGAGACGATTATTCCTGGTTGGGATGGCTGAAGATAGAGGGGAGGGTTGAATCCTCCTCATCCCCCTTTAATATCACCCTGCATTAAAAATCAATACATGTATCTTTGGTCACAATTTCTACATTTCGAAATCCTGATATTCAGTTTCGTTAAATTCAAAATGAGCCCATGAACAAGGTCCAGAGCTTTATATTTTTCGAAATTGTTACCTGGTTAAAATCTGTTTTTAAAATGACCATAAATTCTAAGGAAAATAAAGAAATAAAAATTATTTATGCCAATTTTTTACTTAAAAAACAGGAAATTCATGTGCTGTTCTAAAATGGAATATTTCCGATGCCTTCACATTATACCTATAGTAGTATACCTTTGAAGTAGTATATATATATATATATATATATATATATATATATATATATATATATATATATATATATATATGTGTGTGTGTGTGTGTGTGTGTGTGTGTGTGTGTGTGTGTGTGTGTGTGTGTGTGTGTGTGTGTATGCGCTTTTTACATTTGGAGCCACATGACGAGACACCGGTAAACTCGCAAGAAGAGCTCAGGGAGGGGATCTTAACAGCTGGTCAACACATCAAGGACACCATCACATCACGAGTTAAGAGAACAAATGTCCGTAAACACCTGCGTGCCTGCATTCGTAATGGAGGTGCCCACTTTGAACAAGACGTGTAATGTTCTTTAATTGTATTGTTCATTGATTCCATTCACATGAAGATGAATGAAGTATTATTTCTTGTACACAAGTGTGTATGTTAGCAACATTTGTACCTTGTTGGATAGCAGATGTCACAAGGAAGTAATTTACGTAATTTGTACGCTTCGTGTCATACCATTTTTGTTATTAATACGTTGCCAAGTAAACTAAGAGTGCATTTTTTTATCATCACTTGTAAGTTTAGACCCACCCGTTACTTACATGTGATTCTTATGTGGGAAAAACTTTTTTTTCCAACGAACCACTTATTTCTTAGCTATCAGAACACGCTGAAATAAGTTCCATACAATGAGCAGTTTTTTTTCTCAATTCATCTTTTTATGTGGAAAATTGTCATTTTTTTAAAAAAAACAATTGAAACTCGATTATCTTGAAAACTACTAATTTTCGGACGGGGTATCATATGGTCAAATTTATTGCAAATTGTCTCTACTTTAACCCCTTTCAGGGAATACATCTAATTACCAGTCACCCTGTATATATGTAGACTGAAAACAAAAACCGAGCTAAGTGCCAAAATCTAAGTTCCGAGAAAAACAGGAAAAACATTGTCTTGGAAGATATCCTACAAGGTTAACATTACCGTTCTAGGCTTACCTCATTACACGGGGCTTGTTTTGGAGGAAACGCAGCACACAATAACCTCCAAGACGTCCAAGTGACCACAAAACCAGTCACATGTCGCTTGGCACATAACCCGTATTTTGATACACAGCAGGTGGCACTTAGACCAAGGCGCATTCTTATGGCTAAAGTTTGAACTACTTGCAGACTGCATATCACATAGCCCGGTTTTTACCGCACTGGCATAGGCCCATAGCCCATATTTTAGCAATAAAATGGAAATCGATTGTTGTGGCACTTAGCCCGGTTTTTATTTGGATGTGAGGAATTTGCAGGACAAAATTAAATATTTTCGTGGAATCAGCAGGCTGACTGAAAGCACAGACGCCAACTATTTTGTTTCCTTGTTAAAAGAGCAAAGGGGAGGAGGGAGGAAGCGCATTTAATCCTTTCCAGGGCCTGGTCTCTTGTCTTGTCATAGATTTCCAGATATCAACGTTCCTCATACTGAGAATGTAATCTGCTTCAGGAAGTCGCCTAAGGGGTAACAAACAGGTCCACTCGGTTAACAGCTTCAGAACAACGAGTCCTTTTATTTGATCTGTGGTAATAGCGATAGACAATGCAAGTACTTTGTTGTTGATTTTCTGCAGTGGTAAATGATAAATGGCTACTGCTCGCAAACCAAAATCCGCGAATGAACATATAAACACCAATAGGATCTTAAAGAGTTCTTTAGTTTTTGGATTTCCTCTTTAAAGTTATGTCGCTCGCCTATGCGCGGTGCATGCTTGCCTATAGACGGTGTTAAAGGCGGAGCTACTGCGGAACATGCGCACTCGTCTGGCTCCCCTGGAACATCCGGTTACGCTTACAGTGCTATGAACGATAATATGAAACGACAAAGTGGAGATTCTTTTAAAAGGAAATAGCGTATCAGCTGCATAGCATATGGTTGCACATTTCGATCGGGAACAAATTTATTGAGTCAAGTATCACTTCGTACGTATCCGAAGGACGTAGAGAGACGAAACCTGTACAAGCAGAACGAAAAAAGGATTGGTACCCGTGCAAATTTGTACGACTTGCATTTTGTCACAAGCATGTTGATCGCTTATCTGCGTATTGTGTTGTGGTGAAATGAACGGCTCTTAGTAAGGTTTCAAACCGAAGCGACACGCGACAGCAGTGGTTCACACCGAAGAAACAATCGACGCAGGCACATTTAGTCTATAAATAAGCATTTACGCGCAAGGGAAACCAAGTCTCAGGCGGCACGATACAAGCCATTGGGGCTCTGAGCGACACGTGCAGCTTGTCGCGTCCCTTGGGTTAGATACATTTCGTTGATCACTGAGGATTCACTTTCAAGTGGCCCGGAGATTACACACCGAAGCGACAAGCAACGGCCCCTTTTTCTAAAGGAAACAATCCACATTGCATATGAGTTTAACAGACCGAGGCGACACGATGCATAGTACTGAGAAAAAAGACCAGTCCAAGCGAGACGTGAATTTTCTCGTGGTGAATTGGTTAGAAAGGAAGCTTTCAGACTGAAGCGATACGTGTCTCTTGGAAACCAATATTAGAAAATAAACAACACCTTCCGAATTAAAGCGACACGACAAATTGCAGGTGTCGCTTCTCGCTTTCATGTCGCTCGGACTGGACCGTTTTATCAATACCGTGCATTGTGTTGCCCCGGCCTGTTATTTGCGCCAGCGTGGTGAATGGTTTGCTTTAGATCAGGGTTGGCAAAATTTGTGTTTTTTTTAAAAAGAACAAACAAACTTTTTTTTGTTTAAAACATGTTTTTTTTTGTTTTAAACATAGTTTTAAACATGAGTTTAAAAAAACATGTTTTAAACAAAAGAAAGTCAACCTTTTCAAAGTAAATTATAGTTAAAGTCGTTAAAGAAAAAAATACTCATTTTTATGAGTGTAGCGGCGGCAAGGAGAGTTTATTTACCTTTGGAGATAAGGTTTACCATACTGCAGGGTGTGCGGGACACAATTTTTTGGGTCGGGACGGGAAATTCTTTAAATCCCGACATTCGGGACGGGGAAAATTCTCAATTTCCCGACAAAGTCGGGAAATTTTCGGGACGGGATATGTTCGAAATTCTACACGTAATTTCCATCTTAAATGCTTGTTTTTGCACTTCTGGTACAAAACTTACAATTTCCGATAAGTTCCAGACATTTACAATGCAGAAAACGTCGAGAATTAACGACATTTTAAAAATGACCATTCGGTATTTCCTGACTGCTTGGGATCCCGAAAAGTCGGGAAGTCATTTCCAGAGGTCCCGAAAAGTCGGGAAGTCATTTCCCGAGGTCGCGATCGGACCGGAAATTTTTGCCCCAGGCCCGTAGCCAGGAAGTCAATCCTAGAGGGGGTAATTTCTTAATATATTGTGTCACATTGGCAGATATAGCAGGGTACACAGATGCACTTACCTTCTCCTCCAAAAGAGATAAGTGGATGATATCTTGAAACTGCAACGATCAATAAAAACTTCGAGCAGATCAAATAGCAACATTTCGATAATGATCTTTCCAGATTGTCAAAGAATCAGTCGCATGCCCAAGGGGGGCTAGTGGGAGTTATACCCCTCCCTTTTGGTCCAATATTTAAAAAAAAATAACGTCAAAGGCAGGAAAATATGGCAAAATGAGGAATGACTACTTAAAAATGTAGACATAACCCCTCCCTTTCGAAAATCCTGGGCACGTTACGTCAAAGAATATAAAGTTTAACATAAATAAGCTAATAGAGACTGTATCAACTTGATATCTACAGGTCGATAATGTTAATAGATGATTAATATGTACCAACAGCTTTGGGCCTATCTGCTAACTGATTAAGGGAGCCCTTTATAAATCATGCCTCATAATGATTCCCTCTGGTTTCCAGGATGCAAGATTTTTACTCACAAAGGTATCTATTGTGAATCCAACAACACCATTGTATTGTGTTATGTAAGAAAAATCGAATTAATTAAATAATAATGGTTACATATTATCTACACTTTGATGAATTGCGTAAAAATTTGTAATACATTTTTTTGTACTTGCTAAAACATTAGTCCACCACGGACTCTATTTCCCTCAAAGGGGAGACTCTTGCATCACTACAGACAATGTTTGCCTACTGGTTACGTTAACCATTTTGCAAAATATTGTGTGAATTGTATTATATTATAGTTGAAATACATGTTTTGACACCTGACAAACAAATAGGAACTGATCAATGACTTCTTGGATTACAGTGTCAACTTTAATATTTCATATTAAATTTCATAGAAAGAAATTGTTTTAATAGGGCGCAAATAACTTTACGGGGTGCCATGGCATTCTCTTTAACATTTTTTTTACTATAGATCATTTGGCTCCCAGGGCCGACTCCCGCCGCCCCATAGCTATGGCTCTGAACTTGGACTATAAGAATAGCAGACATTGCGAGCGAAGCGAGCAAGAACATTTTACGAAATGTATTGTTATTTGTATAAAATTTGAAATGGAGGGGAGCTATTGCCCCTTGCATGTCCCTTTGGCCGTCTGTAACAAAAATGCAAGGAACACGTAAAAACTAATTCCATCATGAGTATCCAATTGTCCTCCTATTCTTAGATTCTCCTAGTCTTGTTTTTTACTTCAATGTTTGTTTCCCATAGAATGGACTTCCGTCCAAGGTGGGGGGGGGGGGCAATGCCCCATGCCCTCTGTGGTTTCGGCACTGTTTGTGAGTGTCTCTTCATCAATTTCACGTCATCAGTCACTGTTGCCATTAGATAGAAGTGGCAGAAATGCAACGATACGTAACAAAACTCAAATATCAACTCCCTCTCTCTATCACATGAAGCAAAAATTTAAGCAGTTCCAAGTTCATAGCAACACATCCCAAGAAAAACATCCGACACCTTTACGCACTTTTAATACAATACTACTCAAAATGTCACAACTCTTCTAGATACTGAAAATTGCGAAATCATTTTCCGAAGTCTGAATCTGGAAGGGAATTCCCCCCTCCCCCAATCATGATACGACATTATACGGAATCCCACACACTCTAATAAATCACAAAATCAATAAGTGTCTTTGTTATGTTGCTAGAGTATGTGTTCTGTATTTTTCACAGGTGTGCCAAAGCAGGATCTCAGAGAGGGGCAGTTGCCCCCCTCTAGCTACGGGCTTGTTTTGCCCCCGATCCCGGTCCCGACGTTTCGGGATCCCGAACATCTCTACTGCAGGGACAAAGGTTGGGGTTAATAGCCCCCTTTTTCCGTCACTGTTGAAGTAGGTTAGGATTCATATTCATATAAATTTCAAGAAACTAAATATTATTGAATTACTTTCCTGCTGCCTGAATAGTTTATATAGCAGAAAACAACCTGCAGTGTCATAATAAATTCTCCAGATCAATTTATCTTTCCAAATACAAAATTATGTTACCAAAAGTAACCATCTGCGCTTCATTGAGTTATACAAACCAATGAATCGTATCGCAAGAGAAATAAAAATCACGTCATGATCAAAATCACGCATTGCGTATTCAGATATTAGTTTCCAGCTTCCACCTGTCTCAAACTTACAGGACGGCAGGAAACAAAGAACTGAGAAGTTTCGATTTCTGCAGTGAAGCATGGGTCTTTCTTGTCGCACAACAGTTTTGCTACCTTGTGCATACAACCATAGAAAAGTTAGGTAATAGAAGTGGAAGCTACATTTAAACCTCGCTGCGCTTTGAAATTGCATTTCCATCGGTGGCCGTCTTCTTTTGCTGTTTCCAGCACAAATTGGGGGGAGAGCTCTTTCGGTGACAGTCACGTGGGTTTCAAACGTCAGATCTCTTGTATCCCAGCAAGGTTGTTACCAATGGCAAGGGCTTTCTTTTTCGCTGGTTCCCTTCCAAGCACCGCTGTTAGGGGTGGGGTGAAGAGATGGGATGGGTGATGCGTTTCCGCCACCGCAAAGTTCTTCGGAATAGTGATGGGTTCAAGCCGTTCATTTGTGCGAGTCGACTCATGAGCGCTCGCTCACTGAGAAGAGTCGTTCAAATGAGTCGTTCAAAAGAGTCGCCAAGCTTCTTTTTCTCGAAACACATGCCTGAAGAGGGGGAAGGGGGTAGGAGGTGTTGAAGCAGATGATTGTATTTAAGTAAACGAACACAACGTACGTCCTTCAAGATTAATAAATTGTATTGCATTTTTGTGCATGTGTGTGTGCGTGTAGCCGCCTAGATGGCCAAGATTCTGAAGTAATCGACATTTGATCTTGCCACAGAAGTTCCCGGGTTCTAGTCCCGGTCTGGGCAAGGATATTCTTTACGAGTGTCCCTTCATCTATATCATCACACATCATCCTCATCGTCGCGATTACTTAAAATTTGAAGAAAAGCGGCATAAAATAAGAAAAATACAAATACGATTCTGTATGTGTGTGGATATACATATATGTGTAAACAGTAAACACACACACACAAACAAAATTTATTGCACATACTTGTTTTCATTACTCTGTCTCATGAGTGAGATTTTCTATATTTGTATCTTGTTTCAGTTTACATTTCATACTGCGGATAATGCAAATTATGCAGTACGATAGCATACAAAGAAATGCTATATAATTATATCAACCTTTTATTAGTAATAACGTGCATTACATATTCTTCCTTTTTTGCATTCGATCACTGGTTTTAATATCGCAACAAAATGCACTACAGATCTGCGCTGCGACACATGCTTGCATTTCCACGAGCATCGCCCGTTCACGACTCTTGAAACAGCACGAAGAGTCACAGCACAGTCCCACGACTCTTTCCCCATCATTCGTTCACGACTCGCGAGTCGGCACGAAGAGTCATTAAGCACCTTAACGACTCGCTCGCCTTAGCGACTCTTCTCCTCACTCATCGTTCGCTCGCGAGTCGCGAGCTCTCTTACACAAGGCGCGGGTGCGGCAGTCTCGCCAGCAGACTGGATCTACAGTTTAAAGTAGGATCCACCCGCTCGCTCTCCGCGGATGGCTAACAGCTGTGTTTAAGAAATATATATCGCTCTTGAACATTATCCATGTCCATAGCTTTTTGTTGTTCTACAGTCATTCAATATAAGTTTCTGCCAATATCATAATGTATGATCGAATTTCTATAAAGCGGGCCAAATTATACGTATGTATTTTTTTTAATGTTGCTTTCTACTAGTAAAACACCTTAACACGTAGGCTCACCGCAGATGGCCAACAGCTGTTTATATCACTCGTGAACATGACCCATGTCCATCTTACGTAGTTGTTCCTAATTCTGCAGTCATTCAATAAAAGCTTTTTTGCAGTATCATGTACGATGAGATTTATGATTAAACTTCTATATTTATTCTTTAATGCTGTTTTCATTAGTAAAATATTTACACGTTAATGTTAATGAAATATTTCACGTCCTATGAAAACGATTTTGTCAGACAATGTTTAAAGTTCACTTTATGCTCAGATAGTCTAATCGGGATTGAAGCTACATTTTAAACTGGGGTCTAAATCACTGGGCAAGGTGCCTCCACCGAGGATCGAATCCGAGACAGGAAGCGATTTCCTTACCAGGATTTAACAAGGAATGAAAGGATGGCCGAATAACATAAATAAAACATACTCCATGGTGCATGTTCTTTGTTTCTTGGTTTCTATGTTGGCCAGCTTGAAATAATCTTGGAGTGACAGATAAGTGGTGTCGCCCTCCTCAAAGTAAGCCTATTGACACCGAAAGTTCCGGGTTCGAACCCCAGCCCAGAGATGAGTGGTAATCTGTATTTAACCTCTTGTCAATTACTCTAATCACCATCCATCCTCCGTCGTTGCCTTGTAACGATACCTGGTGGATCCCACTTTAAACTGTAGATCCAGTCCCGATTAGCTTATCTGTACGTAAAATTCATTCATCCTCGCTGTCAATACTAAGTAATTAGGTATAAAAGATGCATAAAATACAACAAAGCGTGTTAGGCAGTTAAAATATTAAAATTGAATTAATAAATTATAAAATATAATTACTCCATGCTAATTTATAAGAAATTATAGCATTTTAAAATTTGTTTGTTCCTTAATGGGAAAATAACTAGTAGCTTATTTCTTCTGTTCATTCTCATGTTAACAGATTTGTTTTCTTGGATAAATAAAATTGAACGTGTAAATTAAAAGGTTTACATGTGCACGAAGCGGAAGAGCAACTCGATCGAGTATCGTGGTGAGACAAGATGACTTGGCACATCGTTTCAACTCGTGAATGAGAATGCATATCTTGTTCGCGATTTGATTTCAAGTTAAAAACACCTGTCTGGTCTTGTTCGCTTATCGATTTCAAAGCATAAATCGGTATCATTACTCCAATGAGACGAGATTCTCGGACAGTACATTTTACACAGAGTGTCTCTCATCATCTCACCAACTTTGGAAGGGTTGGCCCTGTTTTCATTGCGATTTTGTAATGTCCTGCTACTTGTGAAACTGATTCACTTCCAACAATTTCAGTCGCCTCCGTGGAGGAGTGGTTAGAACAGTGCGCTAAGAGGAATCTCGGAATTGAGTGTCACTTCATCAATTTCATTATATCATCACTGATTTTCATGTTCGCGATTAGCCAAAGTGGCAGAAGAGCAAAGCCTGGGCAAAAGTGGTATCCCGAGCCGCTATGTGTTTCCACCGAATATCGGCCTCAGGACTCCCTGCCCTCGTGCCGCGATGTGCTAACCACTCCGCCACGGGGGCCGGCCCTCCCCATCACATCTCTGTTTTATACTAAAGGCTATGATTGAATATGAATTTAAAATTTTGTGTGCGTCACTTAGGCTATTTTGCACCCTTCACTTTATACGGGATCCAGCCCCTTACCAGAACTAAAATAACATAACTGTAATGTCCTGTAGTAACTAAAATATTAAAATAATCTGACCGGTTAAAAGCTGAGGCTGTAAAGGCACTCAGCACACATAAGGACAACACACACACACATTCCTACGAAAATTATACTGGCCGTAGGTATAGACGCCAGAGCCTCGTTAGTCTGCAAAATGCAGTCCAGGGTGTACTATGTGGAAGTGAGGTTGACAATTGGGTGTACTACGTGGAAGGATCATCCCTTACATTCCTTAAACTATATTTCTCGAGACCCTTGATGTGCTAACCACGCCGGCATACATTATAGAATACTTGAGTTAGTTTTGTCAATATTAATTTTATTGATTGCATTTTTGTTTTGCAATGATTTTGCGCACTGAATTTTCATATTTATCTTTGCTTTTCATTTGTATTTTACTTTTATTTTGTATATAATGCTGTGTTTCTATTGGTGTAAATTTGTGATTCGTCTCTAATAACGTTATCATTCCAATGTGATTGAAATTTTAATCTTCTAATCTCACGTGTATAATATGTAAGTATATGTATGTACACATGCATACAGAGAGAAATAGAGAGCGACTGTATTGGGAAATTGCATGATATGATCGTTAGAGGGGAAATCCCCACCGTTCCCCGCATAATTTCAAATTTGTTCCTTGTATTACACGAAATATATTAAATTAATGTTATAACAAACTGAATATCCATTATATATCGGATTATAAGAAATTGTGTATAACTGCGTGTGTGAGCGTGTGTTTGTCTCTCAGGTTTTTTATTAAAAAAATCAGAAAAACAGAACATAATGTAGTATTCAAATATAAAAAGACCTTCATTTCACGAGTCCACTTATAATTAATTCATTATCACGTGGTTTGTTCTATTAGGTAATTCTTAACTGAATATAAAAAATTGTAAGTTATAATTTTTGTTTTAATACGTGTTTGTTATTTTCACTAAAGGTTTATCATTTGAACTTGTGCTTGCTGCTTGTATTACGTCATTTTTGGATTTGGAGTAACAGAAAACAAAAGGTGTTTATTGTCTTTGATCTTGCTTTAGAAAATAATGATTGGTTGATTGATTTGGTTTATTTTACTTCGCTTTTCTGTCACTTTTTTGGGTAATCGCGAAGATCAGGATGAGTAATGAGGTGTACTAACCACTCCACCATGGAGGCCGGCGCTTTAGAAAATAATTAAAAGTAACAATCGCTTTCCACACTAAGTATTTTGTGTTGCAAATTATAAATTACTGCCCCCCTTTTCTGATTCACCCTAATAGCATAGTGGTTAACGCTGTCATGTATTAAAATGGTCTGCTTGGCAAAAATTGTTATAAGTCCACTTTTATGCTCCAATAGGCTAATCGGGTCTCCCCGATGGCGTAGTGATAACGTCGCCGGTAATCAAGGGGTACCGTGTTCAATACAAAGTGGAGGTTCGGATCCCACTTTAAACTGTAGGTCCAGTCCCGACTATCCTATCTGCACATAAAGTGGACTTAAACAATAACAACTCAAAATAGGCTAATCGGAATATTGTAATCAAGAGGTCTGTGCCTAACACCTTCCCAAATTTTTTACAAGATTCCCCTAATATTTTTACTAACATTTAATTTCTTGTAATTTTAGCGCTAATGGTTTGGCCGAACTTGAAACTACAGGACAAATTTGTTGGCTGTTCTTCGCTGCCCGTCATGGGCTGAGGTTGCGCGCTCTCTCTCTGCAAACAACACTCGCGAGTCGACTCTTTCCTTCGTTCAAAGAGTCGCTAAAGTGTGCCACGACTCTTTGAACGAAGGAAAGAGTCGACTCGCGAGCATGCTCCTTCCCCTCTCATCGTACACGGCACGTTTCAGCCAGCTTTACTCAACTAGGAGTAGGGAAAAGGAACAGAGAGGACCCCCCTCCCTCTCCCCTCCAGTCCCCATTTGCTGCCCGCAGAATCGACTTGCTTTCTTTCAAAACTTCCGGCCGCCAGGCGAGTATACACTTGCGCATGCGCCTTCCTCGCAAAATTCGTGGAAAGGAGAGGGAATAATGGAATAATAGTTGCTTGGCGGGCGGAGGAGTCGTGGCACACATACGACTCTTTGAACGTGTCGTTCAATTCTGGTGAACGAGTCGTTCACCGCTCACAAGAGAGAGTCATTACTTTTGAACGACTCGTTCACGAACGACCCATCACTACTTCGGAATCTTTTACTCGAAAGTAAGGTTGCCTTTCCTATGCAATTAACAGATTCTTTGAGTGTTTATTTGAAGGCGAAATTGGGAATGTAAAATGTAGGCATTTTCAACTGGCGCCTGAATTTTCAAATTCAGTTCTCAAAAAACTTTTTTTAAAAAATATTTCAACTTCGCTTGTGGAAATTTCCATTACCACTTTTGAAATAACGAGTACAGTGTGTGGGCCTTCCCGATGGCGCAGTGGTAGCGTCGTCGCCTTGTAATCAAGGGGTTCCGGGTTCGATACCCGATGGAGCTACAAGTGGTTCTGATCCCACTTTAAACTGTAGGCCTAGTCCCGCTTGGCCTGAGCAAAAAGAAAAAAATAATAACTCATAACTGAAGTACAAACTGGGGGCGGCGAATTCCATGCACCGGCGCAACAATCATTTCTTGACTGCAACAATCTTTACTCGACCTCGCCGCACAAGAAATGAAAATGAACTGAATAACGTGAAATTCAAATAATTTTTGTTTCACTTTGCTCGAAATAAAATCGTTTCTTTAAGATAGGGTGACCATTGGTCTCGTTTTGACCGGGAGAGTCCCGTTTCATAGGCGTGTCCCAGTTGTCCCGTCGATATTATACAAGAAACACTATTTGTCCCGTTTTTAAAAGTCTAGGAATTAGCTTGAAAATCAAGTCTAAATTTGAGAGATTCTTAAAAAGAATGACTTTCTGTGTCTTGGCGGAAATTCAAATGTCAAATCCCGCGTTTTGTGTTAGATATTAATATGTGATGCAACTTTTTCGGGGAGCTTTATTAACGGTTAGTAAAGAATAAAGTTGTTCTCAAGAAGATTGGTCCTTCTGCAAAATACTTCTGGCATAGTAGTCATACCGAGATTATAAAAATTAATAGCTCTTGACAACGAGAGATCATATTTTACATAGATATTGTTCATGATGCATCATTTATGTGATCCATACTATAATAAATAATAAAAAAGGTAAAGTGCTCCCCTGTGCTTTGCACCACGCCATGAAGGCGTATCTCGGCCGAAGCTTGGAGTGATGTGATCAGCACCACGCCGCTGGCCGCATTTACCTCCCAGAGTTTCCTCCAGGTATCCACTTTATACAACACTGGGCGAGCGCCGGAGCCGCATAAACAGGTGGAAAAAGTCCCAGTTTTCTCAGCCGGGGATCGAACCCGGGCCTCTCGCATGGTAGTCAGACGCCATACCGACTTTTTGATATATATATAAAATAAAGAAATACCCCTATTCGGTGGTATCCCCCGTCATTCACACACATTTTCTCAACATTCGTACATATCAGTTTTTCTCTATATTCTCGGTTTTCTAAATTTACGGACAACACAAACATCCAAGTCCTAGCCGGGATTCGAACCCGGGACCACTATGCTAACCACTCCTCCACGGAGGCCGACCACCGACTGAGCTACAGCGGTTACTATAAATAATAATAATAATACGTTAATGACAATAATTTTATAGCTAATTAGGCCTAACCAATTTTTCAGGAGGGAGTAAAGTGACCTTTGGGTCAAAATATTATGGTCACCCTACTTTAAGAGCAACATCAAATCGTACTTGACCATGTTTTTATGTTTAAATTTTTGCAGCTTTTAAAAATTAAGATATACTATTGATGAAATCCTACGAGCAATATTTGTATTTTCCTCAACCACTACAAATTTTTAATTCACCATGCTCCAAAAAACTTGTAAAATTATTGCTTTTATTTTTTTTATTTTTTTTTTTTATTTTTTGAAGAGTGACAATTGTCAATTCAACCTGTATGTGGAGTGAGTTGACGATATGTTCGGGGTCAGTTGACCTTTGAAATGGTTTGGAATATTTTATTTCAAACAATATACTGCCTTAAAATTAGAGATTACAAAAATGTGATTTAATGAACAGCATAATATGTAACATAAATGTTCCAAACCAGGGTGCGGAATCCCGGGGGGACGGGGGGAATCCCTCCCACCAACGATCTTGTCTTGAAATTCCCCCCACAAAATTCTTCCAAGGGGGAAGAGTTTTTGTTTTAACAACAAATATAAACAATTAGTTTGAGATTCGAATATACATGACTGGAATAATATCGAGAACATACAAAAAGAACGGACAACAAAGAGCCTCACCTCTAAGGACACTAAACCCAGCAATCCCCAGAACACAGAAATTAGACCGACTTGTTACTTCTTCTCCATTTCTCATCGTCTTTCGTTAGCAACCACGAAGTACATAGATATATTAATAAAACACGTAATAGCATTTAACAGTTGGGCTGAAAAGTTCGTAGGCTAACATAGTAAAAAATATTTTTTTGACAAAATTCGATTTTATTATTCAATATAGTTGCCTTCGAGGGTGATACAACGATTATAGCGGTCATACAATTTTTCGATGCCATTTTTATAGTACGATTTCTCTTTAGCCTCAAAATAGGCCTCAGTTTCGGCGATTACCTCTTCATCAGTGCTAAATTTCTTTCCATCGAGCATTCTTTTAAGGTCTGCAAACAGGAAAAAGTCACTGGGGGCCAGATCTGGAGAATATGGTGGATGGGGAAGCAATTCGTAGTCTAATTCATATAATTTTGCCATCGTTTTCATTGATTTGTGACACGGTGCATTGTCTTGATGAAACAGCACTTTTTTCTTCTTCAAATGGGGCCGTTTTTTCGTGATTTCATCCTTTAAACGCTCCAACAACGCTATGTAATAATCGCTGTTGATGGTCTGGCCCTTTTTGAGGTAATCGATGAATATAATACCATCCGCATCCCAGAATACTGATGCCATAACCTTGCCAGCCGACTGTTGCGTCTTTCCACGCTTTGGATTCGGTTCATCACGTGCAGTCCACTTGGCTGACTGTCGATTGGACTCTGGAGTGTAGTTATGGAGCCATGTTTCATCCATTGTAATATATCGACGGAAAAATTCGTGTTTATTACGGTTGAATATCGCTAAACATTGCTCCGAATCATCAAAACGTTGTTGCTTTTGATCGATTGTGAGCACGCGCGGCACCCATTTTGCACACAGCTTTCGCATGTTCAAATATTCATGCACAATATGTCCAACACGTTCCTTTGATATTTTTAAAGTCTCAGCTATTTCGATCAACTTCACTTTACGATCATTTAAAATTATTTTGTGGACTTGTTTGATGTTTTCGTCGGTAACAGCCTCTTTGGGGCGTCCACTGCGTTCATCGTCTTCGATGCTCATTTCGCCTCGTTTAAATTTAGCAAACCACTTCTCAACGGTTGATTTTCCTGGTGCAGAGTCCGAATAATGTTTATCAAGCCAAGCCTTGGCTTCAACAGTATTTTTTTTCGCCAAAAAGCAAAGCTTTATTAACACACGAAATTCTTTTTTATCCGTTTTTTCACAATAACAAAAGCTGCTTCACTCACAATGCTATATCTCACGAACTAATTATCCGGCAGCTGTGAAATTTATACACGTATCTTTTGAAGGTTAGTACTAAGTAAAAATCACATGGATTTAATTCTAGTAACGCCATCTATGAGTCAGCCTATGAACTTTTCAGCCCAACTGTTATATGTGAATTTTATATATGAAACTATTATCATCTTAATATATCTTATTTTTTATCCCTCCTCCCTTATGCACATCATTGTTCATCTATTTGCAATTATACATTTTGAATGAAAGACAGTCGATATAATATATTGTATATTTTATAAAATAATTTGAGACATTTAATGACATTATATATATATATATACATAGTCACGATGTTGATGATATTTCGGGCACAGCTTTGCTTTGCTCCAAGACCTGTGAAAGGATTTTGCTGAAATATGATTATTACGAATTATATGATGGTTGTTCAAAATGTCATTTTTGAGCAACATGCTCTTTTCAATTAAGTATATCTCGGGAACGAACGAAGATACAGAAGCGTTCTTGAGCTCGTTGTAAAGGGGAAAAACGGTTGCATATTATGAGATGATAAAATGTTGAAACTTTGTAAAATTTGAACACGCTGTTCAAATGTTCAAATTTCAAGTTTGAACAGCTCAAAACATCCCCCATCGATTTTTCTCATTTTTGAATATTTTTAACTACCATCCTTCCTCTTCATACTAATAAAGTTTTATCGAGTTTTTTTTTTTATATAAGAGAGAAAAATGAATTTGAAATTTGTCCTGCATCAGCAATGAACTGAGCTATAATGAGACTTTTCATTTGTGTCGCGCTAGAGGATATACATACGTACTGTTCAGGGACAGATGATATTCCTCTTGATAATTGCCTTTATTTTGCGCTGTAATTGCTAATTTATACGTTACTGTTTTCATATTTTTAGCCGCGTTCATGGGGACGAGATGTGGGAGTGTTGTGAAAACTTCTGTGTTAGCAAAAAAAAAAAAAATTAAGTTGAAAACGACGAATGTTGGGAATGATTCGGTAAAAGATGGATTTTGGTCAGTTCTTAGACCTCTACTAGAAGGAAAAAATCTCAAAAGTTCACGTCCTTCTCCCCTGTGCTTCCCCTCAAGCATCGGATTCACAGACTCTTAGTTACTGGCTTATAGCTAAGCAGTTATTTTTCTATTAAACTTTTGATCCTCATTAGATAAACTGAAGAAAAGGTAATGTTTCGTTGTTCAATAATGCGTAACGATCTGTAGGATTTTATGTTTTGGTAATGAACGATACCCCTATAAGATTGGATCACATATAAAGACGAATTCAAAGGAATTATTTTCCGGAGAGGGGCATCGTAACGATCTGTAGAATCCCAGACATTTAGCCATCATCTTTCCAATCAGGAAATTGCTAGAACCATCTAAGGAATGAATGTTTTGTCAGACATTGCCGAGCTTCCTTGATCGCCATCGTTGCAAACAGGTGTAAACGATCGCAATCAAGTAAGAGTCTACAGATAACTCAGTCGGCATTACTGAGTAAATTCGATTGGAATAAATGTCTGGAAGGAGAGAGGTCAGTGGTCAGTTCTAAGTCCGTCAATCGAGGAGCGAGTACGAGGATTACGAAGAGAGATAAGAGGACGCCTTGGGGAGACAGTGTCGAGACGAGTCGCAAGTCAGACTCTTTGTATAGTCTCGAGCGTAACCTCTCATCGCATATCTTCAGCTGTAGTGCAGAGACAAGTATACCCTTTTCAATAAGCCATGTTCATCCAGTCTTTGGGGGTTTAAAACTCAAGTTGTGTGTCTTGCCAGATGTAGGGTTACCAGACGTCCGGTTTTTCCCGGACATGTCTTACATTTTAGCCTTATGTCTGGCGTCCGGGAGGAATTTGAAAAATATCATAAAAGTCCTACATTTTGAGCGTCACAAAATATTAATTAGGAAAATAGGTAACAGAAAGAAATCATGCAAGTTACAAGTCTATGGACTACGCTTCCAAACTCAATAGTGAAATTTATTTTGCTTCAGTCATTGATGTCCGTTTGCACGAACGAAGATCAAATTTTAAACTCGGATCGGGAAAGGATCACTGGAAAATTCCATTGCACGAAGACGGTTCAACACTTGTTTATCTTCTGATCGGCCATTCGCGACCGTTTTGGTGTGTGATCCTGGTTCACGATACTGACGCTTCGACTGCAGGCAGTTGTTGTTTTAATATAAAAAGAGCGGAAAGTGATATCGAGGGCGTGCAAACGCTAGAGATGTTGGATGTACAATGCTGATAATTTGAGAACTATGTAAACTAAAAACTGCCAAAATAATAATAATAATTTGTGGTTCTGTGGTGCAAAGTTGTAATGTTTATAAATACTGTACTTTCTATCCCAGAACACAAAACATATATAAATGTCATATATTACGTGCAAGGTAAATTAGAACACAGCAATGTTTACGATATTGCTACATGGTGTTGGAAATATGATTGTATAAATTTACGAAAATACATGTTACTGGCTATTTACACGACACGACAATATAAATATATAAGAATTAAGAAATGAAAAATTCAAATAGTTACCACAGTACAGTAATAATAGAAATAATAATAATAATATATCTTTATTGCGGGCGAGGTTCAGCGTACACTGTTCTCTCAAAATCGAATGTATTTCGTAAGGCATTAAAGTCCCGTAGAAGAAGGTTCCATGCTTTCTCCTCCTTTTGTGTTGTGCCGTCAGTTCTTTTTTAATATCATTATTTATTTACACTCCACTACATCCTTGTACATATTGACAAGGTTGATTAGTACATCTCTCAAATTCAGAGAAGTTTGCAGCCCGAATTATCTTCTTCTCCTACATGTTGATACTTTACCACATCACATTACTCTATGGGGTTCTTGGTTGTCATTTGTGTTAGCCAACCAATCAGGTATAGCCTTACAAATTAATCTCGGATCAGTTGAACGGAATCTCCTGAACGTCGTTTTTCGTTGGTGCAATGCAAATCCTTAAACCAAGTTCATTTATTGTGGATTAAAATTGATCTCGTTCATCTGAACTTCGAAATAATCGGCGTTGGTGAACGCGGCCATGAGTCATTGCCCCCCCCTAAAAAAAGTTTGTCCTGCTATTAAACAAACAGGAAAACGGAAGCACTTAATGAACAAAGTTTTGGGACCACTTTCTGATAACGTCACTGTTCAATGCCTGAGCAGAATTTCTTGCCTTATGGTTTATACTGATGGAACAAGGTCTTGCCCATTCTGATTCAATATTCAATACAATTTGATTGTAAAGCAGGGGTATAGATAACAAAATTATCCATAGTGTCTGCCAGTCAAGAAAGTCATGGTAGTCAAGAAAAAGTAAATATATTAACAAGTAGGTCAAGAAGTCAATAAAAAGGCAATAAATTATTCTTGTGGTCAAGAATTTTTGCTATCATAATGACTGATTGGTTGATTTAGTTTATTTTACTTCACTTTTTTCTGTCCCTTTGGCTAATCGCGAAGATGAGGATGAATGGTGGTAAGATAAGATGGATGAAGGGACAGTCACAAACATATAGGGACAACCGACACAAGCCCCATATGAGTTTATACTGGCTGTGAGTAGACGCCAAAGCCTCGCTTATCTGCCAAACACAGTTCAGGCCCTTTAGTAGGGTTTTTCATTAAATGAATATTTATTTTCTTAATTACTAATTTTCAACTTTACCTAAGTAGGGGTCGCATAAATAGACATTAAGAAAAACGGAAAAAGGTATAGAAAAGTCCAGATAAAGTCAAGAATTCTGGATGTGTTATTTTGGTAGACACCCTGGACACTACTCAAGATGAAACTTCTCGAACCATTTTCAATTACGGTAACTGCTGAATATTTGTTTGCCATTACAGGTCATAATTCAAATGTTGAGAGAGTACTTTGATTACCATCAGCACAACAGACTCACGAGAGAAATTATTTTTCATGAAGTCTGTAAAATGTTTGTTTGGTACTGGTCCCTATAATTTCAAAGAGTTTGACTGTCCACTCTAACATAAATATAGTTTGGCTAAACCTGAAATTTTGATAAAGATTGTCTCCTCTGAGAAGTACCGCTTAAATCATGTAGTGAGAGGTGCATTGATTCGTATGATTGCAAGTTTTGAAATTTTGCATTTAAAAATTCATTAAGAATTCATTTTTTAAAAACTGAAAAGTGTCATTTTTCAACTACTTTCTAAAGTGTTCTATAGAAATATCTATTATTTATTGAGAATGTTTTGTGTCCTACCTACATTTTGGGACAGCATGTCCTACATTTCCCTTACAGCGATCTGCTAACCCTAACCACACGTATGTGTTTAGTCAGTACCACTTGCACCTTATCATCAGGTTTGCCATGAACAGCGAGTATGCCAATAGTTGGGGTGATGAATGATGAATGAGCTACATTACCCGTAGTGATAGATGCGGGATATTCATTTATTTCAATTCGAAATAAATGAAAATTGGAAGGATAGGCAATGATACGAATGTAAGTGGTTTTCACGTTATGTAAGAAATCATCTTTTAAAATAAAGGCAAGTCTTGTCTTCCCCTGTAAAATAGAGACAAGTCTTTCTGTACTTTTAGAATTTTCTCGATTGTAACTATCAAATAAATTATGCGACAGAAAATTATTTGGAATAAAAATTATAGCCTAATTTATAAGCGTTAAACTGATATAAGTTTTAATGTATTTAATCAAAGAATCGCCATAAGATGTGTCTCCAAATAGAGGACTCGTACCCACCATCTTGATCACTGTCCAGCGGCTAAGTCCCTAATGATTGACGAATTGTTACACTTTTGATAAAAGCAAGAGACTTGGTAGTATAATTGTTATGCCATTTAAGGAATTTTCAGTCGAGGAGCCAATCGCTATGTCCGTGCCGATGCCTTCCATGTTCAAAATAGTCCACCGTATTAGATTTATTTTGGTTTGATATTTCTCGGGAACGGTGACGCCTATGAATGTCTGGTTTTCTCAGAAGTTCTCCAAATAGTATAAACTTTCACACTAAATCAATAAATAAATCTATTTTTAAAAAATAAACGTTTGTGAAATACTCATTTTTAAAGTATTTTGTGAGAATAACTGCATATTGAAAATTTTGTTGATGGTTATGTTCTTACATTTTCAGTCATATAAATTAGAGCTCATTCCAACATCTCGAATTGAGGTCTCAAGCAATAAAATTTTGTATAACTTTCATTTGTCCAGTAACTTTTTAAATATAAAAATAGTATTTTAAGAGGAAATCATGCCCCTCGCCCGAGCGCGACCGTCTCCCCCTCCCTTTCCTAGAAAGACGAGTTTTCCCCGTTTATTTGTAAAAGAAGTAATCAATTCCACTCCTCCGTAACTATTGGACTTACGACCTTCATATTTTTATGGGACACTTTTTAAAGGTTTATTTCATAATCTATTCACTCAAATTCTCTGTAGCAATAATGATTTCATACTTGATTTTAATTATATTGAGTTTGGTAACAGCGTACAATTGCCTCACTAAATGGTCGGCTTCTCACTTTCCGATTCCGAGGGTAAACAAAACAGGTTTCGAGAATCGACGGGACCCAGCGGGCAGTGTTTCGCCCGATGGGAGGGATTGAGAGAGAGGGGAGGGGGGAGTGAACTGCCTCCTCCAGAATAAATAGCCTCGGCCTTTTACTATAGCCATGGGCAGGGGCAGCGTGACAAAATTCGCAGCAGCTTCTATTCTCCACTTGCTTGTGTCCATAGGAACACAGAGCAGATGGTAGGTTGGTTACTCTATCCCAGTGGTTCTCAACCTTTTCAAGACCTCGGCCTAGTATTTTTTTATTTTATAGGACGATGCCCAATCCCAACAAATTTATTCGTAAATACTTTTCAATTTTTTTTATAGTTTATACTAACAATTGGAAAGTGTGGTATAATCATAAAGACTGACAAATATAAATTTAAATTAGATACCAATCACTGGACCAATGCAATATTATAGCATATAAGTTCCTCAAGCCATCATCATTAAATTAATTTCTGTTCATTATTATTAACAAACCCCTTTCTGATAAAAAATATATAATATTATTCCGTATAAAATTGATGATTGTATTATTAAATTGATTGATTTTAATTGTGTAATTAAAACTGCCGGCCCCCGTGGCGGAGTGCTTAACACATCGCGCTACGACGACAGGGGTCCTGGGCTCGAATTCCGGCTTGGGCATGGATGTTTGTGAGTGTCCATTTATCAATTTCATCATATCATTCCTCTTCACCATCCTCACAAATTAGACAAAAATGGCACAAAAAGCGAAGTAAAAGAAAGCAAATCAAATCAATAATTTTAATTAAAACTGTACTCACTATAGAAGTCAATTAGGTAGGAAGCCAGCAGAAGAATGACAGCTTATCGGCGAAACCCTGTCCTATCATATACACACAACAAATATGTACATGCGTAAAATATATAATTTAGTCAATAAACACTAGTTCAACACTAATACCAGGCTCTCCCAGAAGTCCTGCACCATCAGCACACTGAGCCCCAAGAGATGAAGTTTGCGAGGGTAGGTGGCGCCACCGGTGAAAGGCTGTTGGCAGGCATAGAGGACAGGTTCGTGGGATCAAGTGAAGGCACGCGCAGCATGTGTAGCGAGTGTTCCTTTGAAATGAAAGTGGCCACGATGAGTGAGGACCAAATTGCACTTCGTGCAGTGCTAGCTTTTTTATGGAAAAAATGTCTAACAGCAAAAGCGGCAGCGGAGGAAATTTGTCGTGTGGAGAACGAAGAAGTGGTGAATCGATGGACAGCTTCCCGTTGGTTTAAAAAATTCGCTTCGGGTGATCTACGCCTCGCGGACAAGGCCCGCACGGGGTGACCTCCGATGGACATTAACGAGTCTCTGCAGGATGCTGTGCATGCTACACCACAATCCAGCACACGTGTTCGCCAGAGTGGTTGGGGCATAAAAATCGACAGTAAAACTTCGCTTGCATGACATGGATTACACCAATAAACAGTCTCGACAAAGTCCACACGAGCTGACAGAGGTGCAGGCCCAGCGCAGAGTTGCAATTTGCCAGACATTGCTACAAAACCCGCATGATCTTCGTTTTTGGAGGAGAATTGTGACAGGAGACGAGAAGTGGGTGTTTCTGAAAACCCCGATACACGTAAACAGTGGGTGAAAAGAAGACAGGAGGCCATCGCCCATGTGAAACAGGACAGATTTGGGAAAAAGCTCATGCTGAGTGTGTGGTGGAATATTGACGGGATTGTCCATTATGAGTTTGTTCCAGAAGATCATGCTGTAACAGGTGAAATGTATTTTGAACAATTACGCCGAGTGTATGCCATTCTGGACGGGAAATACCAGGCATTAACAAGGAGGAAGAGCTCTGCTGCAAAATGACAATGCTCCCAGTCACCGGTCTCGAAGAGTGACCAACACACTAGCTGAGCTTGACGGATTTGAGTTGTTACCTCATCCCGCCTATAGTCTGGAAGTTGCACCATCGGATTACGGTTTGTTTCGCTCTCTCTCATTTCCTGTGTGGTCAGCACTTCAGTTCATATGATGAGGTAAATTCTGCCTGTCGTGAGGTTTTCAATTCTAAACCTGCCACCTGGTATCGCCATCAGATTGAACTGTTGTCGCAGAGGCGGGTGAAGGTAATTGAACATGGAGGCCTGTACTTTGCTGAATAAAGTCTGTCTTTGTTTCTGATAATCTGTGTTTCGTTTTCGTTCTAGTATGGTGCAGGTCTTCTGGGACAGCCTGGTATTTTATTTTGAATCTGCAAACTCGCTGAAAAAAATAGTTGGCTTATTTTATTACAACTGAGCTTCTTTTTTTGTAAGTTATTCTAGTGAAACTTTTGCTGCCGTTTTCTGTCCGTAAGTTTGTTAATTCAGGAATGAATTAAAGTGATATCCAAACGAAGACAGTCACAAAATTGCAGGTTTTTACCTTGGAACACTAATACACTTCTATCTTCATTTAACTTCTTGGATTCCATTTTCTAATATTCCTGTGAAGAGCATGTTCCAATGTCACTTCGGGTTCGGGCCTATTATAATAATTAATGCACTGTTACAGAAATTGAATTACATGTTTAAGAGATGATAATTAACCTATCGTTAATGTCCAGGTTGAAGAGGTCCTTCATTTCTTCCCTTGGGATCTCGTCAAAGAAGGCGTCATTAGAAATATTATGCTTATTTCTGTGCTTATGTCAGAAATTAGTTTTTAAATTATATTTAGTCCCGTCTTCACAGAATTGCTTCCACATAAAAAAAACATCCACTGTGAAATGAGATTTGAAAAGTCTCAATTGCGTACAATTTATACGAATCCATGTTTGAAAGACAAATTGAAC
Organism: Lepisma saccharinum; assembly: GCF_977018435.1. Classification (NCBI taxonomy): domain Eukaryota; kingdom Metazoa; phylum Arthropoda; class Insecta; order Zygentoma; family Lepismatidae; genus Lepisma; species Lepisma saccharinum. The sequence continues at coordinate 35,988,844 of NC_139237.1, forward strand.
GACATCCAGACAGCGCAAATTTGTAATTTATATTTTCAACAGATAGTTTCTAATTTATATGATCAGCGATCAATATATGTCGTGTGATATACACTAATGAAATCTGTCCGAAAATCTTACTAATTCAAACATTAATAGAATTTTCAAGAAAACGTGTACATTACCCAGGGCGAAGTTCGAACCTGGAATCTTCGGCGGTGACATTTTGAGTCGATAACTCAAATCATTTGGCCACTGAGGCTGTCCATTAAATGTAGAAAATATAGGTACGTGTATCAGTTTGTACTTAATCACTCCGGATAAATTCAAAGATGGTACCATAATGGAGGCTCTTCCTCCCAGTTTCATATTTTTATTCCTCCATCTCGTCTTTCTTAATCTAATGATATAAAGAGCAATATATTTAAGTTTATTACACTTATATTCACCTCACCGTTAGATCAACTTTGATGGGAAAAAGTTTCAAGATAAAGTAAATTGAAAGAAAGCATACGAGGTCTTTATGGAAAACACAGACCTATAATTCACATAAACTGACTGTATTTATTATTTTCGTTGCTTTTATAACTCTTAGTTTAATCGCGACGATGAGGATGATGAAGCGTATAAATACAATTTCTCTCTCCGTGTAAACAATAATTATAATTATAACTAGTGTTGCCCACGGGACGAGACGGGACAGGCTTTTAAAAATTCGAGACGAGACGAGATTGATCATGTGTCCCGAGACAAACGAATATTTTCGAGACGAGACAGCATTTCACAGCATTTCCACGAGACGAGACAGGCCAAAGTCTCGTCTCGTGGGCAACACTAATTATAACCCATGGCGCAAAGGTCCAAGCAGGTCAAGATACTGCCGGCATCACTCCCACATGCCTCAGCAGAGGGAGATCATGCAACAGTGGCGCAACTACAGGGGGACATTGCCCCCCACCCCAACCTTGGACGGAAATGAGTTCTGGGGTGGGGGGACATTGACGGCCAAGTGCATCTGCAAGGGGCAATTACCGCCCACAACTTCAAATTTTATGTAAATAAAAATGCTTTTCGTAACATTTTCTTCCTCGCTTCGCTTGCAGTACCTGCTTTTCTTAGTATTATCAAGTCCCGAAACATAGCTGGGGATGGCGAAAGTCGGCCTTGGGAGCCGAACGATGTAAATGAAAAGAGATGAATTGTGGTTTTAAGTCCACTTTATGCACAGAAAGGCTAATAGGGACTGGACATACAGTTTAAAGTGGGATCCGAAGCACTGTCATGTGCCTCCGCCGGGTATCGAGCCCGGGACTCCATCAAAAGGTGACGACGTTATCACTACGCCATCGGGGAGGCTAAAAAGTTGTAAAAGAGAGAATGCGTTGGCGTCCCGTGAAATTATTTGCGCCCTATTTAATTTTAAAAAAATGGATCTAAAAATATTCTTGCTCGCAGGTTGTTTTCTGTAATGCATTGTAAATTACCAGAGAGAGAGAGTAACACTTTTATTAATTGATTTTGTTTTAAATGTATGAGCAATTGTTGAGGAAAAGGAGCGTGCACAATTTATGTAATTTTTGCTGTTGGTTTATTGTGAGATGGATGAATTTATTGTGTAATGTATTTAAATAATATATTATATTGTATATAATATGCATTAAAGAAACTTTGAATACGTACACAATTTAGTGTCCACGTCGCTCCATGTTGCATATGTGCGAAACATATATCGTGCATGAGTTATACATGTTAATGTAAAAGGGAATTATATTTGGAATGCATTTATCAAGCATTACTATCTTTCAAAAATAGTTTGAGTACTTGTTTTCCATTATTAATGTGAAATTGAACGTGTTGAAAAATAATTTAGATCGTTTGTTCGAAAACAAATACTTTAGCACCAACTTCTACCCCTTTTTGCATAATTTACGAGGGTAATAACGTCTTTGATACTACTACTACTACCGCTACTACTACTACTACCAATAATAATAATAATAATAATGTTGGTCCCGGGTTCGAATCCCGGCTTGAGTCTCAATTCATCAATTTCATCATATCATTCATCCCCATCTTCGCAAATAAGTCAAAAGTGGCACAAGAAGCAAAGTAAAATGAAGAAAATCAATAATAATAACATTATTATTATTGGTACGTTTATTATGGTACTTGCCCCCCCCCCCCGCAGACAAAAATTTAAAAAATTCGTGGTTCCGCCTCTGTCATGCTACCAGTTACGGGATGACGTGTGATTAGCACGACGAACCCTCAGTTGTTGTTATAGGTTTCCACGACCTGATTACGCTAATCGTTCGTAGCTCCCCAATTTGCTCACGATGGTGAGTGGCCTCCGGCCTCATACCCTGGCCAAAATTTTCGGGAGAAAAGTTGTTACTAAGTAGAAATATTTTCCAAGTATAATAAGTAAGAATTTGATATGGTTCTACTAGAAAGTTTGTATTACTAGGAAGCTAGCAAAAAGTCTATCACTGTTTTGCAATTGCAAGCCGAACGATACTGATTTTATATGACCAGGGGTCAACCTAGAATTTTACAGAAGTGTAAGGGTAAATTTAGAGCCGAAATAATCATAAATTTGACTTCAGTGAAAAATTTTAGGTGAGAGTTGAGAAATTTTGTAGTCGTTAGGGGTGCGTGGATAAATTTTTGTATAGGACGTCATTACTTTCACAGGTAAGGTAAAGCAAAGTTCCCCGTGCATATAGCACCGTGCGATAACGCACATTTAGGGGATGTGAGGTAGGGCCCCACACATTCTCGGTCTCGGTCATGTGATCAGCACCACGATCCGGCCGCCTTTATCCCAAGGGTTGCCCCCAGATACACATTGATTACAGGCTAGGTGAGCCTCAGAGCCGCTTTATGAGGGGACAAGGCCCACCTCCAGAATCGAAACTGTGTCTCCCACGTGGCAGTCAGACGTCCTACCGAGTAGACTACCGAAGCCGTATTCTTTATTTTTATTTCATTTTGTCTTTATTTTTTTATTTTTGGTGATCTGGTGTCTCTTGCTATCACTTCGCTTAAGAATGATTTAATACACAAGGATTCTCTGTTTATTTTTAATACACCAAATCGCCGACCTACATGACGCTGTGGTTAGCACTGTGCGCAACAATACCAGGGATGCAAGGTTCGAAGCCAGGGCTTTGCATGGTTGTTCTTTGTGAGTGTCGGTTCATCAGAACATCAATCATCCTCATCTTCACGATTAGCTAAAAGTGGTAGAAAAGCAAACAAAATAAACTAATTCAATCAAACTACAAAATCGAAATTAAATATTTGTTTTTACCCGGACATGCATACAATTTTCATTGTGAACTCAGCCGGTTCCCGTGGCGGAGTGGTTAGCACATTGCGCTCCAACGCCAGGGGTCTCGGGTTCCCGACCTGGGCATGGATGTTTGTGAGTGTCCATTCATCAATTTCATCATATAATAACTCATCCCCGTCTTCGCAAATTAGCCAAAAAGTGAACAAAAGTTGAAGTAAAAATAAAGCTAATAAAAAATATTGTGAAATTTTATGTAAATAAAAATACTTTTCGTAAAATTTTCTTCCTCGCTTCGCTAGCAGTACCTGATTTTCTTAGTATTATCAAGTTCCGAACCGTAGCTGGGGGTGGCGAGAGTCGGCCTTGGGCGCCGAACGATCTTAATGAAAAGAGATGAGTGGTGGTTTTTCCATTAATTCCGAAGAAGAGCACCCTGCCGAGATTTCTTCTTTGGAACCTTTGAATGTGGTATTCTGCGCCTTTTCTTTCTTCGATCTTCCATTTCTTGAAGGTTTACTCTTCCAACGAAGGGTTGGCACTTGTTACAAATAACACAAACTCCCGTTGCTTCGTAAAACACACTGAAAGGAGGTTCAAGCATTCCGTGGTCAAAAGCAGGCGGGCCATTAGCAGCACCCCTCCCTTCCTTCGCGGTTCTGCCGAAATGAGGGGGAAAAAACTCCAACCGCCGGGAAAAACCCCGTCCCGTGTAAAGGGTCGATTTTGACTTCGCCTGTTTATGGCATTTGGAATGAACATTGCCAAATTTAATGTAAATAAAACCAAATATCAAACCATTTGTGAGAATGAAAATTTGAATGAATAGATTATGAAATAAACCTTTGAAAAGTGTCCCATAAAAATTTGAAGGTCGTAAGTCCAATAGTTACGGAGAAGTGGAATTGATTACTTCTTTCAGAAGTAAACGGGGAAAACTCGGGAGACGAACGCACTCGAGCGAGAGGCATCATTTCTTCTTAAGTATTCAGTTAATCTAAAATTTAAATTAAAACTTCTAACAAACATTACCCAATATTACAATATATATAATACTATCGTTTGATTCGGGAATATTTTTAAGACTGCTAACTAGTAGTGGTGATCGGCACAAGAAGAGAAGTAAAATAAAGTAAATCAATAATAACGATAATAATAATAATGTTACAATAACATTATTAGCAACATTATTATTAACATTATTTTATTAACATTATTATTATTATTATTGGTACGATTATCCTGGTACTTGCCTCCCCCCCAGACAAAAATTCGTGTTTGCGCCTCTGGTCCCAACCAAGACAAAGCCTACATCACGCAGGAAGTCACAGCACGGAGTTTGCGGGTTGTTTTTAAAGAAATCGTTGGCGCACGACATCAAACTATGGTCAATGGATCCGTCTCTCCCCCACCCTTCCCTCGCTCAAGGACGACTGGTCCTCTATGCCTCGCAAGAAGGCATCCCTTCTGTCCCGCAGTAGGGTTACGTTGTGTCGTTTGTTACAACCTGTCCCAGTTCCCGCGCTAGCTGGTCGCTCCCTTTTCTCCGTGCTGGGGAAAGTCAAAGCCAGGCAGCCAATTAAAATACGCAACGTCACAACAGCGTCTACGTAAGCGCCTCTCTTCTGGCTTCCATTCGCTCCTCGCTGCCCAGCAGACGATTTTTTCCTCGTTTCTCATTGGCACCGAAACTGTAGAGCGCTCCCTAGCGCGGGAAACGGGACAGGTTCTACCAAACGCGGTATAGTTGTGTTCTCTGCCCACTCCCACTCAAGGTAGATAGAGATTAGGTAAAGCCATCCGAAGATTGCCGATCTTGCACGAACGCGTGACGTCACCAGAGAGGGAGTGAGCTCGGCTCAAGCAGACGGCCCCTAGCATTTATATGGGAGATTCAGAGAGCGAAAGTATATTATTACTTTTAGGAGGGGAAAATTATTAATTGTCATCCTCCAAGATGGTATTGAGGCATCCTTTTAATGATTAGTAACATAATTGAAAACGCGCTACTTTTAAAAGGGGACAAATTACATGTGAAAAAATGTATTTTGAAAATCCATATTCCTGAAACTTTCTGACCGATGCGCTACAAAGAAAGTTGCGTGTTCTCCATTAGAATTTTCATTTTACAAATCGTAATATAATTTTAACAAAAACGTGACATGCTAAAGAAGAATGAAAGAGTTTTAAAAAATAATTGATTAATTGACTTAGTTTATTTTACTTCGCTTATCTGTCACATATGGCTAATCGCAAAGATGAGGATGCGTGATGATATGATGAAATTGAAGAAAGGAAAGTAGACCCATGCCCGGGCGGGGATTCGAACCTGGGGGCCCTTGGCATCGTAAAGTGTTGTGCTAACCACTTCGCCACGGAGGTCAGCATTACAAGGAAATAAACAGAAAATGACGATCATATGGCATCTACGTTTTAATATGCGAGAAACATTTGCGAGGAGGTTATTGAAGTAACAAATAATTATTACTAGACGTTGTGATGAAAATTATTAATATATCTGAAATATCGAGAGTTGACCTTGCAGTCTCTAAATGTACTTTTAGGGTTACGTAAAACCTTTACTCAAAATTGCTAGTGTAAATTTATAAGCTATTAAAATTTAAAACTTATTCCTGTTCGAAAAAAGAAACTGCCAAGTCAAATTAATATTTCGTATCAATACATATATTTTTCTTTCATGAGGCCAGGACAGTATTTGGAGGAGACTGTGGCTTGGGAAGGCTATAGCCCAGGATCTCGAACTGCAAAGGGGCTTCCAGTGGGAAAACATCGTCCAGAAGAAGGGGCGAAATGATTCTTTTTAAATGGCTCAAGAATACAAAGATATAAGTGGACATTTGACAAGCTTAGTCTAAAACTTACAACTGAAATCGTACATACGCGCGTGTGTGTGTGTGGGGGGGGGGGGGGGTGGCTACGTGAGGTAACACAGTGGAATATGATTCACAATACTAAAATTAAAATAAATATGTGGGAACAATAGAAATCAAAATATGTTGTAGCTAGTGACTGCGCAATAGAAAAGATGGAGGGGTAAATCATATTTTCCCGGGGCAATCATGTTTATTATTCCATTACATACGACACAAAAATGCATATTTTGGCTAAAAGAGCATTCATTCATTTATTTATTTTTGTCGTTATACTGGGGGCAGATAAGAGAGAGAGAGAAATTCTCCTGCCCCCCCCCCCCCTTTGTAGTGTGGTCACTGTCTATAGCTATGCTGGAGAAGATTGCACCAATTAATACGTTATTAAATAAAACAGATACTTTTAAAACTTTTAATCAAATTATTTGTGAACTATGTTTAAATTTAGAAAGAGCACATACCTATTTAATGTAATCTGGATGAGTTAACTTCTGAAGCCTGCCATTTCCGAGCCTTCTTCCGGTGTAACTGCACTGCCCTTTGAACCCTAGCTGCTGCGTTCAGGTGGCGGAACGAGCAGAATACTAATTAAAACAAATATGTGACAAATATATATAAAAAAACAACGTGTTGAAGCTATTGACGGCGCCAAAGAAAAGACAGAAGAGAAACGTGGAGAGTGCAGTGATATTTTACGGGAAGTAGTCACGTTTATTACACCCTTACATTTACATACAATATTAAAATGTTCTGCTTTTAGATCTCGCACAATGCCTTTTTCACAAAAATGGGCAATCCCGCATTTTTTATAACAATCTTGTCTTTTCGTTTACTTACGCAATTACCGACTGAAAAGGCTGTGATATTTTAGATTTCTTCCGTTAGTTTTCTGATAATAGTTTTCACAACTTTCCATAGCATTTAGGCATGAATTCAGTTGACAAGAACAAAATAATCTTATTTTAAAACATAGGGCAAAAAGAAATCCAACGCGTTTAAGTTAAAACTCCCTTATATTGGAAGCCTGGAGAGAACAAAACAGGGGTTCCTTCGTAACACGATTTCTTGAAAACCATTTTACACATTTGAATCAACTTTGTGATAAATTGATTAGAAAGGATGAATCTTAACAGTAAAAGTTGTAACTTTTCCCCTGTTACTATATTTTAGAAGATATTCGTTGTCAAATATCTCAATATTTGCATAAGGAACCAGCCTTTTCCGCGCCGAGCTTCTCGATGATGGCGTCATGTATCCACGGACAACTGCGCATACGATCTGCGCCGCCGAACGAGCACCCCCTGCTCCCACTGCCTGAAGGTCCCCTTTTGCAGGGATATAAAACCTTTTTCGTGCAAGGCCTCATCCCCTTTTGCAAAGAGAATGAATCGGATTTTGTCAACCCTCGCGGTCTGAAAATTCTGTGACGTCATCGTCACATCGGCTCGAAGAACTTGCCTTCCTGTGATGTGTTCACGTGGAAGCGTATAGAAATAGGAACATCAGTGCAGGCCCGTAGCCAGGAATTCTTTGTATGGGGGGCGAAGTCAATCCTAGAGGGGGCAAATTTTTAATATATTGTGTCGCATTGGCAGGGTACATAGAAGCACTTGCCCCCTCCCATAAAAGAGATAGTAACAGAAAAGGGATGATATCTTGAAACTGCAACGAACAAAAAAAAAAACTTCGAGCAACATCAAATAGCAATATTAAGATAATGACTTTTCCAGATTGCCAAAGAATATAAAGTTTAACATAAATAGGCTAATAGGGACTGTATCTACTTGATATTTACAGGTCGATAATGTTAATAGATGATTAATATGTACCAACAGCTTTGGGCCTCTCTGCAGAACTGATTAAGGGAGCCCTTTATAAATCATGCTTCATAATGATTTCCTCTAGTTTCCAGTATGCAAGATCTTTACGCACAAAGGAATCTAACGAGAATCCAACAACACCATTGTGTTGTGTTATGCAAGAAGAATCGAATTAATTAAATAATAATTGTTACATATTATCTACACTTTGATGAATTCTGTAAAAAATTTGTAATACATTTTTGTACTTGCTAAAACATTAAAACATGGGTCCCTTAGTTCACCACGGACTCTATTTCCTTCAAAGGAGAGACTCTTGCATCACTACAGACAATGTTTGCCTACTGGTTACGTTAACCATTTTGCAAATTATTGTGTGAATTGTTCAGTATTATATTGCTATTTGAAATACACGTTTTGACACCTGACAAACAAATAGGAATCCCTCGATTGATCAATGACTTCTTGGATTACAGTGTCATCATTAATATTTCATATTAAGTTTCATAGAAAGAAATTGTTTTAATAGGGTGGGGCGCCATGGTATTCTCTTTAAGATTTCTTTTTTTTTCATATGTATCGTTTGGCTGCCAGGGCCGACTCCCGTCGCCCCACAGCTATTTATGGCTCTGAACTTGTTCTATAAGAAAAGCAGACATTGCGAGCGAAGCGAGCAAGAACATTTTACGAAATGTATTTTTATTTGTATAAAATTTGAAAGAAAAATGCAAGGAACACGTAAAAACTAATTCCATCATGATTATCCAATTGTCCTGCTATTCTTAGATTTTCCTAGTCTTGTTTTTACTTCAATGTTTGCTTCCCCTTGAATGGACTTCCGTCCAATGTCGGGGGGAGGGGACAATGCCCCCTGCCCCCTGTAGTTGCGGCACTGTATATGAGTGTCTCTTCATCAATTTCACGTCATCACTCATTGTTGCGATAAGCTAGATGAGGCAGAAAAGCAACGCTAAGTAACAAAAATCAAATATCCACATGAATCACTATTACCAAAAGGTAGACTTTGGAAATAAAAATGTAAGCAGTTCCAAGTTCAGGGCAACACATTCAAGAAAAACATCCGAACACATTAGGTTACCTTTAATACAAGACTACTCAAAATGTCACAACTGTTCTAGATACTGAAAATTGCGAAATCATTACCCGAAGTCTGAATTTGGAAGGGAATTTTTTCCCCCAATTCTGATACGACATTATACGGAATCCCATACACCCTAATAAATCAAAAAATCAATAAGTGTCTTTGTTATGTTGTTAGAGTAACACATGATATAATTGTAAAGATTTGTGAGAATTCCAGGTAGGAATGTGTTCTGTATTTTTCACGGGGGGGCAAAGCAGGCTCTCAGGGGGGGCAGTTGCCCCCCTGCCCCCCTCTAGCTACAGCCCTGCATCAGTGGAGTGTACTGAGTGTACCGAGTTTAAACCCATTCTTGAGCTTTGATTATATAATGGAAAATTTGGAGAGCGGTATTGGAGGTTTATCACGAATCTTTACAGTGTCGTTTGAGAACTTTCGATATGTCTAAACCATGTAAGCTACCGCCACCGCAAAATTCAATTTTGCATTCCCGCTCCCCGCCCCCCAAAAAGAAGTCACGCGGTGACTCTTGCCAGAATTGTGAAAATTCCTTGCCTCGTCGCATTGGGTCGTCGTTATTGCGAACGTTCTTCCCGGTATTGATTTCGTATCCCCTTGTGAACTCTCAAGTGGTACTGAATCTACATCTACATCAGTAAATAATGTTGATGAAGTGCTTTCTGAATAGCCTAGAAGTGATTAATGCGTTGCAATTTTTTAAAATTTACTTTTGAACGCAAAAATAGACTCAGTGGAATTTAGCAACATGTATTCTGGTGAGTTCCATAGGTAAAGGTATTGGGGTGGCTCTGATCACTGAAATAAATGAATGAATGACTTACTCCCTCCCTTTTTTAAAAATAAAAATTACGTGTTCGTATAGCAGATTTAAGCAGCTATTATATTCCTTATGCAAATGAAATGTAACATGAAAAACGTGTGTCTGCTCATTTGTTTTTTAGATAACAATTAACATTTTTATTTAAAAGTAGGCTATGTATTTACATTAAGAGGCCAACATAACAGTTTTATGCCGGCCTCGGTAGCCGAGCGTGTTGGGTGGTCGTCTCAACTCGCTTTGATCCGGAGGTGTCGGATTCGAGTCCCGGCGAGGGCATGGGTGTGTTTTAATGTCCGCAACAGACTTGTAAAGAAAGGACATGTGACGGAAGCAAAGAACCTTAGTGTTGACGTACCCATAAAAATAGCGAATATTTACAATATTTAACAGTTTTATTTAATTATTTACATAAATGCTAACACAAATCGCAGGCAAATAGTTTTACTTTTTTGTTCTTGCTACAATATTTTACTTTTTAAATTTAATTTTGCAATAATAAATAAACACATAGCACGCCGTGCTTTAGCAATAATGCCTTTGATCATAGCCGTTCCCGCTTTCGCAATACAGACTTTTCATAAGCTTTCCTTGCGTACTTTACTGCAAGCCAGTGTTAAATAAACTCAAAGACTTTAGAATTATTTTCCCCTTATTATTTGGACTAGAGGAAGAGATTTCGAGGATAACTAAATATCGTACATATCAATATTGCCTGAAAGTTGTGTTTACTACCTCAAATTGTTTGGAATTTACTAAACAAGAAACATACTGGTATAATTGTCATATCCCAGCGGTAGGAGCTCAGATGAGTTCTTTTCCGAGGCGAGCCTCAGCAACTGGGCGGGTCGCAGGTGGCGGATAGCGAACGGCCATCAGATATGATGGTTAGCTGCGAATAAGGCAGTGCCGAATAAGCAGTCCCGGACCGAGGCGGCAGTGCTATCAGGGTCTGGGAGAGGTTGGTTTTTGGCAGGACCATCCTCAATAAAAACCCAGAAAAGCCCCTTTGATAGCACTGTGTCATGGCGAGAAAGTGCCGCCATTAAATAAACACTGCCCCTGCTGCCTTGCAGGGAGGGGAGGGATCCCCAAAGGCTAAGGGAAGGAAACCCTAACAGAAAACCAAGGGTAGGGAGGACTCTTTAGGCATGGTGAAGCCAGCCTCCCTAGGGGAGTAAACCCCAAATAAAAATCCTGGCCCCCCAAGCTTGGGGGTTTGGCGTGGGACTGACCATTCTACCCAGTAAAAGCACCAATTGTTGAGAAGCCTTCAAATCAGAGAGCCGGACTGGAATATGTAAGACGAACTGGCAAGAATAAGGTTATGAGAGTAGGATCATGGAACGTATTATCTCTATACAGAACTGGAGCCCTAAGAAACCTTACCGAAGAGTTTAATAAATACAAGCTTGATATTCTTGCATTACAGGAAATTAGGTGGACTGGGAAGGATGTGTTGGAGCAGAAAGACACAGTAATATATTATAGCTGTGGAGAAAAACATGAGTTTGGAACAGGTTTTTTAATAAAGAAGAAGATGAAAAATCTTGTAATGGATTTTAAGGCAATAGATGATAGAACCTGCATTTTAAGAGTTAGGGGAAAGTTCCATAACTACAGCTTGATAACAACCCACGCACCAACAGAGGATAAATCTGAGGAAGAAAAGGATGCTTTCTATGATAAATTGGAGAGGGTTTACGATTCATGCCCCCGATATGATATCAAAATAATTTTTGGAGATTTTAATGCAAAGGTAGGCAGGGAAATCTGGGCTAAACCTGTGATAGGATCTCATAGCCTGCACCATGAGAGTAACAATAATGGAATAAAACTGATTGATTTTGCAAATAGGCATCAAATGATCATAGCAGGCACCTTTTATCCTCACAAAGATATACATAAAGCAACATGGAGAACTCCAGATGGGAGATCAAGTAACCAGATAGACCATGTAATTTTAGATAGTAAACACAAATCAAGCATTTTAGATGTACGTAGTTTTAGGGGAGCAAATGTGGACACAGATCACTACCTGGTGATTGCTAAGATCAAGAACAGAATATCATGTATACACAAAAGGCAAGAAAGTAAAATCACAAAATATGATATATATAAATTGAAGGAAAAAGACAGAAAGAAAACATATCAGCAAAAGATTACTGACAGACTGAAAAACCTGGAAGATGGCGTGAACAACACCAATCCCAATGAAGAGTGGTGCAAAATACGAGATGTAATAATAAAAGTAGCAGATGAGGAAATAGGGGAAATGAAGAAACAAAACCGTAATGAATGGTTTGACGAGGAGTGCAAGGAGATAACCAAGCAGAAAAATGAAGCATACAGAAATATGATACAAAGTTATTTTACAAGAGCAAAGCTAGAAGTATATAGAGAACTGAGAAGGAAGGAAAAGAAAATACATAAGAGAAAGAAAAAAGAGAGTGTGGAAAGTAAAATGACACAAGTGGAATCATTTAATGGAAAACGAGAGAGTAGAAGATTCTATAGAATTGTCAATGAAATGAGAGGATTCCAAACTGGAGCATATATATGTAAGGATAAAGACGGACGACTGTTAAGTAATGACCAGGATATTATAATTAGATGGCAGGAACATTTTAATGAACTTTTGAATGAACAAAACCAGAATGGAAGTGGAATGGAGCAAGAACAGAATCAGCATACGGAAGAAGATCAGAATGTAACAAATCCCCAGCTTAATGAACAGGAAAAGCAGGGACCTAGCCTTGAAGAAGTTAAGAGTGCCATTGAGAAGCTGAAAAACAATAGAGCGCCAGGATCTGACAAAATAACAGCAGAGATGATGAAACTTCACGGAAGGGACTTCTTGAGAAGCATTCAAAATCTACTAGATAAAATATGGAAGGATGAAGAAATCCCATCACAATGGGAAGAAGGTATAATATACCCCATATATAAGAAGGGGGATCGCCTACAAACAGAAAACTATAGAGGCATCAGCAAACTTAACACCGGATACAAAATTCTCTCTAATATACTTTTCCGAAGGCTCTCCCCGTATGTAAATAAAATAATAGGTGACTACCAATGTGGCTTTAGAGAGGGAAAATCGACCTCAGACCACATACATACAATTAGACAGATATGCGCAAAGACAAAAGAATTTGGAATAAATACATATCACCTCTATATAGATTTTAAATCTGCGTATGATACCATACGAAGGAACGAGCTGATTGAAGCCATGAGGGAATTCAACATCCCACAGAAATTAGTAAATCTAGTAGAAGAGACTCTAAAAAAAGTGCGATGTAGAGTACAAATAAGAAATCAGCTATCTCAAGAATTCGAAACAAAACAAGGATTGCGTCAAGGAGATGCCCTGTCATGTATGCTATTCAATATTGCACTAGAAAAGGCTGTCAGAGAATCAGGCATAGACATTAGAGGAACTATAAAAAACAAGTCAGTGCAAATGATGGCATATGCAGATGATGTGGTTATAATAGCTAGAACAACAAGAGCATTGCGTGAAGCTGTAGCTAATCTCCTTACAGCAGCACAAAAAATGGGGCTTGCAGTAAATACTGCTAAAACAAAATATATGGAAATAACCAAGGTGCATACTAGTACTACACATTTTGAAGTTAACGGGCTCTCCTTTGAGAGAGTACAGGAATTTAAATATCTTGGTGTGTATATAACAGAAAAAGGAGATTCTCTGACAGAGATTCAACACAGAATAAGTATGGCAAATAGAAGTTACTTTGGACTTGGAAAACATATGAAGTCCCGGTATATCAGAAGAAAAACAAAAGTTAAGCTATACAAAACGTTAATAAGACCTATTTGAATGTATGGATGTGAATCATGGATTATAACTAAGAATGCTGAGACAATGATCGGAAGTTTTGAAAGGAAGATCCTGCGCAGGATCTATGGTCCAATATGTGAAAACGGATTTTGGAGAAGAAGATACAATAATGAACTATATCAACTCTATCAAGATATAGATATTGTGAAGGAAATTAAATTAATACGGTTAAGGTGGCTAGGACATATATACCGAATGCCAGATAACTCGATGTGCAAAAAGATAACGTTTATGCATATGGAGGGCAGGAGAAAAGTAAGAAGACCACCTTTAAGGTGGGTTGATTCGGTAGAAGAGGACCTAAGTATGCTGGGAGTTAGGAGTTGGAGAAGGAAGGCGCTGGATAGAGATGGATGGCGGAAGATTCTGAAGGAGGCCAAGGCCTGTGATGGGCTGTAGTGCCAGAAAAGAAGAAGAAGAATAATTGTCATATCACCTCGATATTTTGAAACTCTTTTTAGTAAAAATGTTATCAATACTCATAATTATATACTTAGTATATAGTAATAAGTCATGTGTTTTGCTGTCTCCGTTCATAGCCCCCCCCAAAGTTGATGGTTTACCGGTCTCAGCCCCCAAATTTGATGGTCTAGAACATTTCAAATGTGTATTTTAAGTTAAGTTCATGTTGCACAATTCAGAGTAAACTTTACAAGAGAAGTAAAATAATACATTAGATTCTCTTAAGTAAAATTATTTGAGGGTCTCTTCCCCCATATCATTAACATTGGTGGGGGGGGCTCGAGTCCCCCCAAGTCCCATGGAGTCGGCTCCTATGACCGTGCCATGATGGCATATGCAAGGGTGGGGCCCACACATTCTCGATCTCGACTACGCTCCGGAAGCCTTTACCACGTTGATTTACTCTCGGGTACCCATTGATATAAGGGTGGGTGAACCTTGGAGGCACAAGGCCGGAAAAGTACCAACCTTAGATAACCCATCCCGAGAATCAAAGCCAGAAAAACACCAGCTTTGGGCCTCTCTGCAGAGCTGATTAACGGAGTCCTTTATAAATCGTGCTTCTTAATATTTCCCACAAGTTTCCAGTATGCAAGATTTTTACTCACAAAGGAATCTAACGAGAAACCAACAACACCATTGTGTTGTATTATGCAAGAAAAATCGAATTAATTAAATAATAATGGTTACATATTATCTACACTTTGATGATAAATTATGTAAAACTTTGTAATTTTTTTTTCTACTTGCTAAAACATGGGTCCCTTAGTCCACCACGGTTTCTATTTCCTTCAAAGGGCAGAGACTCTTGCATCACAACAGACAATGTGACAATGTTTGCCTCCTGGTTACGTTAATCATTTTGCAAAATGTTGTGTGAATTTTGTTATTTTATTCTTGAAATACATGTGTTTGACACCCAACAAACAAATTGGAATCCCTTGATTGATCAGTTACTTCTTGGATTACAGTGGTATCATTAATATTTCATATGAAGTTTCATAGAGAGAAATTTAATTAAAAGGGTGCAAATAATTTTACGGGGCTCCATGGCATTCTCTTTAACATTTTTTCCCCCACATAGATCATTTGGCTCCCAAGGCCGACTCCCGCCGCCCCATGGTACGGCTCTGAATGTTCACTATAAGTGCGAAGATATTGCGAGCGAAGCGATCAAGAAAATTTTACGAAATGTATTCTTATTTGTATAATATTTGAAATCCAGGGGGCAATTTCCACTCTGTGCCCTCCTGCAAGTGCCCTCGGCCGTCTGAAAGATAAATGCATGGAACACGTGAAAACTAATTCCATCTTGAGTATCCATTTGTCCTTGTTTTTCTTTCTTCCTCAATGTTTGCTTCCCCTAGAATGAACTCAATCCAAGGTCGGGGAGGGGGGATGGACAATGCCCCCTTCACCCCTGTAGTTGTGGCACTGTTTGTGAGTGTCTCTTTATCAATTTCACGTCATCACTCATTTTTGCGATTAGCTAGAAGTTGCACAAAAGCAAAGCTAAGTAACAAAAATTAAATATCCACTCCCTCTCTCTACCATATGATTCATATGATATGAATCAATATTACCAAAAGGTAGACTTGGGAATCAAAAATTTAAGCAGTTCGAAGTTCATACCAACACATCAAAGAAAAACATCCGAACACATTAGGGAACTTTAATACAACACTACTCAAAATGCCACAACTGTTCTAGATATTGAAAATTGCGAAATAATTTCCCGAAGTCTGAATCTCGAAGAGAATCCCCCCTTGCATCAATGATTGTAAAATAGAACTAAAAATACACAATATTGCAGACTGCAAACTTCTGATGTCTGCCTCTCTACACAACAAACACATTCATTTTTGCAAGAAGAAAATTGTAATTTTACAAATTTGAAAAATCGTCGATGTTATTTTCGTAGCTTATTGTAAGTTCACATTTAAATATTTCATAGTTCGAGGAGGGGCATGCCCCCCGTGGTCCCTCCCCTGGGTACGGGCCTGCCCATATTATATAATATTGCCTAAAATACCAATTTTTCTATTATTTTTTATTCATCTTTATTTCTTCAACTCAGGTTTAAGTACATTGTAAATGCATTTATGACCTAATACATGCAAGAAAATGCCCTATAAACTTAGAAAAATGACCTAAAAATTCTGACAGATTTTTAAAACAAATTTATAAACTACCAAGAGAAATTCAAGTTACAAATCAACGTTACAGTATCTATCACATGCTCATTGCGTATGGTGGTAGTACAAGTAAGAAAGTTCACTTTTTGTCATCTTTTACACTTTAAGTACTGAGTTACAGTACACAACGAATGATTGTCGGTTTTTGGACAAGAGAGCCTTGTACACGGAATTTTTTTTCTCGACTTCCACCTACACAAGAGTAGCTTACTTGAAATGAACAATATCATTTCCTGTTAAGCAAGGGCGCCGACTTTCCAAAATTTCTGTGGGTGCATGCATATCAATGGCGGTTAGATCTGTAATTATCAAGCATTGTATACAACTTACATGCACAATGATTGCAAGAGGCAATGATATTATCAACACGTTACTAAAATAAAATACCACATTCGTACAAATTAAAATGAAAAAATCTTCATAAATGCAAATAATTTTAATTGTATTGCAGAAATAACTATGCAACGATTTTGTTGTGAACAGAAACTACAAAATGACTAACTTTATGTACCAAATAATAATAATAATAATAATAATCATCATCATCATCATGACATGTTAACTTTCAATATAAAACACATGCCTTCTTACGTCATTTCCACTTATGAATTTGTTTGCAATTTTGGCAATCTCAATATTTTTAGTAATATTTTTATGAACATGCAAAATTGCCAAATCATTCAATCTTTTTTGTGTCATTGTTGACCGAAAAAACGTTTTCAATCGTCTAAGTTCTGAAAATGACCGCTCGGAGGTACAAGAAGTAACAGGTATAATTAAAATCACCCGTACAAACTTCACAAATTCTGTGAGCATTTCAGGCATGGGACCACTGTTTTCTCTACTTAAAATATTTGTAATTGATTGATTTGGTGCTTTAAGTCCACTTTATGCACAGTAAGGCTAATCGGGACTGGGCCTACAGTTTAAAGTGGGATCCGAACCACTTAGTGCCTCCACCGGGTATCGAACCCGGGACCCCTTGATTACAAAGCGACGACGCTACCACTGCGCCATCGGGGAGGCCCAAAATATTTGTAATGTCTGACAAGTTGGCCACTTTTTCTTTGTTCGTTCTGCACACATCTAGAAACATGTCCCTGTGCAATGTTAGCTTGTCTTTATATCAAAGTCTGTCCCATAGAACTGCAGAATTCAATCAGCACCAATTTGACCGATAGCAAAAGCTTCAAATTGTGAAATAAGTTCCAAAACCTTTGTTTGAAATCTATGATTTAGCGAATCCACAGCACAGCCACATCAATTATTTCAAAAATATTTGTCTGTTGCCTTTGCACAAACACATTTGAAACAATTATTTTTTAGAGGTTAGAAATTTTAACTTCCGTCTCAATGTTTAATTGCTTATTATTTTTTGATAATGGGAAGTGAGAAATATTTATTTTATTTTGTTTTTATCAAACTAAAAATCTTGTGGGTGCGGCGCACCCACAAGATTATTTATGTGGGTGCTCGAGCCCCGGAGCACCCACGTAGTCGACGCGCATGCTGTTAAGTCACTTTCAGTTCCATAGAGTGCAAATTGCTCCCTGACAAAATATCCGATACAGAGCACAAAACTTTGTACCCTTTGTTTTTTTACAATAATCCGTCTGGCGACAATATATTTACTGATATAGGGGAAATCACATTGTTTGAGCTGAATTGTTATACAACACCTTGTGTCAACAATCCTGCACAGAATTTCTTTGTTTCTTCAAACACAGTCATTCAGAACTGAGCTGAAGACAATGAGACGAGAGTCGGGAACCTCTCTCCTTCAAAGGGTTACATTTGCATGTAAAATGTCCCTTCTTTCACTAAAATGTAGAAAATTCATAAAATGACTTAAAAAATGGCCGAAAAATGACAAACGGTTTTAAAAGTCTAAAAAATTACATTTACTTCAAAAAGGTTCAAAGAATTGCAAAAACGTGCCCAAACAATGGCGTTACCATTTATTCACTTACGTGTAAAATACGTTCCTATCTACTTATGCAATGTTTCTGCCTTACCAAAAAAAATATGCATTTGCATCAAAATCCTAGCCCTAGTTATCACATTACAAAGGATGTAAAATTATTGAAATTCCAATTTCTCACTACCAGAGTAAAGAACCTGGATAGCTACTTGGTGACTCGGACAGAACGACACCAATCAGATGTCAGCCCACCCCTTCCTTTTTTTCAGCTCCACATTTATAGTAGTCAATCATTATTAAATTGTTTCGTTCTACGTGTATTTCGATGCCCGGCCTGGGCATGGATGTTCATTGTGAATGTTCTCATATGAATTTCATCATATCATCACTCATCATCATCGCCGTGATTAGCCAAAGTGGCAGAAAACGACGTAAATAACCTAATTCAATCAATTGAGCATTCAACACTTTCGAATCTGCCCCAACCCCCACAAATGCTTTGTGTGAGCCTTCTTCAAATCAACATGTTCTCGTTGCTGAAATGGCGACCCTCGGAAGAAGTTTCACCTACGTAGGTGACGTCACAGCAGGCCTGTAGCTATAGGGAGCAGAGGGGCAACTGCCCCCCCCCCCCTTGTAAAAAATACACAATACATATCTACCTGGAATTATTACTAATGTTTACAATTTGATCCTGTATTACTCTAGCAACATAACAAAGACATTTATTGATTTTGTGATTTATGAAGGTGTGTCGGATTCCGTATAATGTCGGATCAGGATTTGGGGAATAAAATCTCTTCCAGATTCAAACTTCAGGAAATGATTTATCAATTTTCAGTATGTAGAACAGTTGTGATATTTTGAGTAGTCTTGTATTAAAAGTGCCTAATGTATTTGGATGTTTTTCTTGGATGTGTTGCTAAGAAGTTTGAACAGCATAATTTTTTGTTTCCCAAGTCTACCTTTTGGTAATAGCGATTCATGTGATAGAGACAGGGAGTGACGTTGATTGATTGATTTGATGTTTTAAGTCCACTTTATGCACAGTAAGGCTAATTGGGACTGGACCTACAGTTTAAAGTGGGATCCGAACCACTATGTGCCTCCACCGGGAATCGAACCCGGGACCCCTTGATTACAAGGCAATGACGCTACCACTGCGCCATCGGAGAGGCCACAGGGAGTGACGTGAAATTGATGAAGAGACACTCACAAACACTGCTGCAACCACAGGGGGTAGGGGCATTGTCCCCCCCCCCAATCTTGAACGGAAGTCCAATCTGGGAGGGGGCAAACATTGAAGTAAAGAAACATGACTAGCAGAATCTAAGAATAGTAGAACAAAATGGATACTCAAGTTGGAATCAGTTTTCAAGTGTTTCTTGCTATTTTCCTCCAGACGGCTAAGGGCACTTGCAGGGGACAAAGAGGGGCAATTGCTCCCTCGATTTCAACTTTCTTTTACAAATAAAAGTACATTTCGTAAAATTTTCGCTCGCTTCGCTCGCAAGGTCGATATTTCCTATTCTTATAATCCCATTTTCAGAGCTATAGCTATAGGGGGCGGCGGGAGTCAGCCCTGGGAGCCAAAACGATCTAAATAAAAAAAATGTTAAGGAGAATGCCATGTTCCCCGTGAAATTTGTTGCGCCCTATTAAATAAATATTGTTTTCAGTTTGCAAATATTTGATACTAAAGATTTTCCTGCTCGCTTCGATCCCAATATGATTATTTTCTGTAATGCATTCTAAATTACCCGAGAGAGAGGTAAGGCCAGATATATATACTTCAGACTGTTGCTGCTTAAGTGTAGTGTTGCCCACGGGACGAGACGGGACAGGCTTTTAAAAATTCGAGACGAGACGAGATTGATCATGTGTCCCTTTGACAAACGAATATTTTCGAGACGAGACAGCATTTCACAGCATTTCCACGAGACGAGACAGGCCAAAGTCTCGTCTCGCGGCCAACACTACTTAAGTGCATGAACAATTCTTTTGAGGAAATGGAGCGTTCACATTTGAGAGACAATTTGGCGGATGAATTGACCATGTAATGTATTTAAATTATATATATATATATATATTAAAGAAACATTGAATACGTACACAATTTAGCGTTAACATGTTGCATATGTGTTTTCTTATTTTATGTCGCTCTATGTTACATATGTTTAAAATATATGTTGTATACATGAAAGTTATACTTGTCATATGTACAAAATAATAATGTTCGTCATTATTCTGTCCTTGAAAAATACGGTTTGTGTGCTTGTTTTCCATTATTAGCTAATATGAAATTGAACGTGTTGAAAAAATATTTCAAATAATTTGTTCAAACACAAATGCTTTAGCACCGACTTCTATCCCCTTTTGCATGATTTACGACGATAATAACGTCTTGTAATGCTACTATTATTACTACCACTACCACCACTATATTACTATTATTATTATTATTGGCACGTTTGTCCTGGTACTTGACCCCCTCTCCAGATAAAAAATTATGGTTTCGCCTCTGCTCACAAAGAAGACTCATGCCCAGGCTCGAACCTGGAACCCCTGGCTTCGCAGTGTGTTATGTAACCATCCTACCATGTAGGTCGGCTAGTGAAAGATGTAGGACAGCTTACTGGCTCAAATTATTATCAAACACGATGAAAATGTGATAGTGTTTCACAATTATTATTTCGGTTAGAAAGCGATAAAATTTGTAGTTCGATAGGGTTACACTAAGCATCTTATGGAGTGTAAATATCAATTTCAAATCTTATGAATCATTTCTCTATGCAAACGCATCAAATATGGTAAGCAACATAGGTGTGTGTTATGATATCCATTTTATAAAGGAAAAGTTAAGTTTTAACCCTGACTGTTTGCATGATATCGTTTCAATAGCATGTTATATATTGCTCTCAGAATTTTAAACGGCAGTAAAAATAAATGACATTTGCTACTACGAAGCTTACAATGGGATTGCATCCATTAAGGACAGAAGATGCCTATTTTGATTGCTTGTAACATCGAAAGATGAATTAGAGGCGCAAATAATGACTGAGAAAAGTTGCTTGTCTTGATGTCCTGCACACACTGTGAAAGTTGTCAATGTTATCAGGCGGCACCTTATGAATGTAGGTTCAAGAAAATGACAAGTAGAAAAAAGCTGCAGTGAAATAAATACGATTGAAAATCTCTCAAATTACATTCTATTTATTTTCTTATATTTATAATAATAAATTGTGTCTGTAGCAGAAGTTGTCTGTTAAACCTACCTCAGGCACAACCTAATTTTTTGACAAATAATTATGTCAACTCTTCTGCTATGTAGTGGATTCTCCTAATTTTATTCATATATCTTAAGCCATTGTGTGACTGGTAAAAATTAGTATCAGAATAAAAATCCCTGATATGTGGGGTTTGTACTCTTCTGCTCAAAAAGTGGTGACGATAAGCTGTTCAGAGACTTCGTGCCGCGGAAATGGGGTAAAGCGAAGGAGGCCCCTTATATCTTTCGGTTTCGTACCATAGTCATTAAGGAAGGTATTTTTCAAAATGTAAAGAGGATACAGCATTTCCCTCGATAAAACTTGATAAAACATGAAATATTAATGATGACAGTGTAATCCAAGAAGTCGCTGATCAATCAAGGGATTCCTATTTGTTTGTCAGGTGTCAACACAATATTTTGCAAAATGGTTAACGTAGGCAAAGATTGTCTGAAGTGATGCAAGAGTCTTTCATTTGAAGCAAATAGAATCCATGGTGGAGTAAGGGACCCATTTTAATGTTTTAGCAAGTAGGTCTAAAAAAATGTAAATGTTTACACAATTCATCAAAGTGTAGATAATATGTAACCATTATTATTTAATTAATTCTATTTTTCTTGCCTAACACAACACAATGGTGTTCTTGGATTCTCGTTAGATTCCTTTGTGCGTAAAAATCTTGCATACTGGAAACTAGAGGAAAACATTATGAAGCACGATTTATAAACGTCTTCCTTAATCAGTTCTGCAGAGAAGCCCAAAGCTGTTGGTACATATTAATCGTCTATGAACATTATTGACCTGTAAATATAACGTAGATACAGTCCCGATTAGCCTATTTATGTTAAACTTTATCTTTGTATTGTTTGGTAGTCCGAAAAGGTCATTATCGAAATATTGTTATTTGATGTTGCTCGAACTTTTTTGTTCGTTGGAGTTTCATTCAAGATATCATCCCTTTCCTGTTACTTATCACTTTTGGAGGAGGGGGGTGGGCATCTTCCAATGCAACACAATATATTAAAAATTTGCCCCCTCTAGGATTGACTTCGCCCCCCTACTAAAAATTCCTGGCTACAGGCCTGCGTCACAGAGAAACTGGCTCTGGCGGGATTGTAAACACGAGAGTTGGGGGAAGAAAATGCCTGTAGGACCTTCAAAAGCGGGCCAAACCTGAATCAGATCCGCGAGAAGTTTGGGCATCGGGGTAATGGTTGCGGTCGTAAACTTGGGAACATTACGACAGTGAGTGAGTCCTAACTCAAGGTTACCCCCCGCCCTCCTCCTCGAAGCCAATGCGTCGCTATTTTTCCACAGAAGATTTGAATCTGAAACCTGCGAAGATTGACATAACAGCTACTGAAGGGAGCCACGAAAGCTCAATTGATCATGATAATTAGAGACAGTGGCGTAGTGGCCGCCCGGCAATGCAGGGTGTGGCGAGGTGTAGAACCAGCCCCGCAATATTCTTTCTCTCCCTCTGCTTCTGAAATTTTATATAGCTTCGAAATTCAACAGGAAGTGTCGCTTATGAAATAATTTAATTTACAAGACAGAAATCTGGTTTCCAGTAACATATGATACGACATCTTCGATAATAAGTAGGGGCGTTCTGGTTCGGCCAGAGGGGCCCGGCTAACTTAACATATGTGTCCCCTCCGAAATGCAGAATTAACTTCCTTGCTCGCAGGTGGACATCTATAGGAAAAATCCCATATCTCATAACTAGACCTTGGATTTTTAGATTCTAAAAATCCTGAAATAGGTCCTAAAAATCTTAAGTTAGGCTCGAAAAATCCTAAAATAGGTTCGAAAAACCCTAAAATAAGTTCTAAAAATCCTGAAATAGGTCCTAAAAATCTTAAGTTAGACTCGAAAAATCCTGAAGTAGGTTAAAAAAAACTTAAAATAGTTCAAAATTTCTGAATACTGCTGATTAGGTATAGTCACCGGCAATGAAAATGGGACACATATATCCTGAAATATGCACTATCTTGCATAACGTTATGTGTGTTGCTTAACCCTACGGCGATGGCAGAACTCAACATTGGAAATTTGCTATTAAAATCCACTCATCGCCGTATAGTTAGACACCAATCTGTTTTCATGTTAACCACAGTAAAACTCCGCAATTTTGTCTGTGAGGATCATCTTATATTCTGAAAATCTTACAACAAAAATATAGTGAGTGGTGCAAACTTCAATGCTGAAATGTTAGTTTGCAAGGCGTGAATGCCACAAAGCATGGAAGTGACGCCAAAGTGAGCAAGACCACACAGATCAGATCACTTTGTATTGCACAGGTAACAGTGGAACCTAAAATAGGTTCTAACAAGCAAAATAGGTTTTTAGGCACTAAAAAACTTTTGTTGCGTTTTTTAACGAAACGCTGACATAACTTATTATTTCTTGCATGAATCCAGTATAGAAAGATCCAGTTACTCAACCAGTCGTTGCTTTGTTGCTGCACAATATAAAGAATTAAATTTGATAAATCATGAACTTTTATCACTAATTTTAATTTTACGTGTGATATTTGAATGTAACTTCACATCAAATATTTTCAAGATGGCTCTAAGCCTTTTTATATTCAAATAAGAGCTGAAAAAACTCTAAAATAGTTTACACCTGTTCCATGTTACTTCAAAGTGGTCCTAAAACTCAGTTTGATGTGGAGTCGAATTATCCCTTTGCCCTAAGGGTTCACAGCGTATGGGTTAAATGTTACCATTATTTGGGGGCATTTTGTGAAGTTAATTTTTCTTCCATATTGAAATTCTGTGGACATTTCCTTCTTTCCAGTGTGTTTTTATTTTATGATCTACAGTGCTCGAAGTGGATACTCCTATAGCTGGTATGCTTGGTCGAGGAGGATTGGATTGATTTGGTGTTTTAAGTCCACTTTATGCACAGTAAGGCTAATCTGGACTGGACCTACAGTTTAAAGTGGGATCCGAACCACTTGTGCCTTCACCGGGTATCGAACCCGGGACCCCTTGATTACAAGGCGACGACGCTACCATTGCGCCATCGGGGAGGCCTCTTGGTCGAGGAGGGTCTTTGTGTAGATCAGCATGGAGACAATGAAGAAGTGGGGGATGCTTATGCAAATTATCCTAACAGGAGGGGATGGTTAATGGAAATGTACATAACTGGGGGAAAAGCAACCCTCTGCACTCCTTCTCCACACCCACAACTCCAGCACTGATGATCTATTATTAATATAAAAAGGTCTTGTTTCATGAAATATATCGAAAAGAAATGCTATTGTTGAAATTATTATTAATAATGTCCACTATTATTAAAATTGAAATCCTTTTCGGAATTCAGTCTTTCCGATCGACTTTCATTGAGTGACGAATTTTCAGTGAATGAAGTCCCATCACCGCCCTATTACCCGTCTTTTAAGGCTGGAGTTCCACCATATTTCCTTCTACTAGATTTCAATTGAACTTGTGATGCTGGGTTAACACTGGAAATCTAGAGGTCCAGTTCAACCCCCAAAACAGAAATGAGCACATTGTTGAATACATTAGTTACTATTAGTATTAGAAGGCTAATGTGAGGGGATTACTTTATATCATACATTTTAGTCCGATGAGAAGGTCCGGAAAAATGCAGATAGATACCTCAAAAATTTTTAGATCCAATTTGTGCAATTGAAAACAATATTGATTTATTAGTGCGCAATTAATTTCCCTGGACGCCATGGCATTCTCTTTTTACAACTTTTTTTAGATCATTCGTGCCCAATGGCTGGCTCCCGCCGCCCCTCTGAACTTGATGAAAACAAGAATAGCAGATAATGCGAGCGAAACAAGGCAAGAAAATTTTACAAAATGAATTTTTATTTGCATAAAATTTGAAATCGAAGGGGTAATTGCTCGCATTAGCCCCTGTCCCCCGTGTAGTTGAGTCACTGTATAATGCAGACATATTTAAGCAATATATGTTTACTTTGGATACTTTAGGCTCACTGCCATTGTTAGTCAACCTTATTCTGCACAGTTGCTCGACTAACCTTGTGTTAATGCGAATACCACGCACCCTTTCCCCTTCCATCCAAACCGATTCTAAGGGCATAAGAGATAATGTTTTATTTCAACCCTATCGCCGCGATCACCCACAGGTAGGTAGAAAACCTATACATAATAACCAAAACTAAAAATCAATAACAAGTCAATCAAACGATAGTTTAAAGTGGGATCCGAACCACTATGTGCCTCCACCAGGTATCGAACCCAGGACTCCTTGATTGCAAGGCGAAAACGTATTCACGGCGCAATCGAGAAGGCAGTTATAAATATCTGATACATAAAAAATATCAAATAAATTCCCTTATATGTATTAAATACTAATGTATTTTTACATGTTTAGTAATTTACTTTTATATTTAATAACATTATAAATATTAATCATATAGGCTCTTTCTTCTCAGTTGCTTCGTAGAAAATTTGAAAAGTTTCATGCACATACATAATATATATGTATAGTTTGTGTATGTCTGTGTAGACCACAATCTTCTAACCCCCCCAAAAAAAAATCAATCTTCAATGATTTCGCGCCCTGGTAGGGTATGTAGCTGCCTGGCAAAGTCCTCATTCCGTAAATTCACGAACTGCATGAAATCAGAAAAAGACATATATTCCCCCCTCGTTTTCAGAAAACCTGTTTCACAAACCCACCCCTGTCCTTTCTGTGGTGAAGGACACTCCAGTGGGACAATGAATCTCCCCCCCCCCTATTTACTGCGAGCAGCAAAAGAAGACGGCCGCGCCATCTACTGGCTACCGATGGAAATGCAATTTCAAAGCGCAGCGAGGTTTAAATGTAGCTTCCACTTCTATTACCTAACTTTTCTATGCTTAAGCATACTTTATAATATAATAATATCACTAGTTTTATAGAATTCTCTTTCCCTCACTTTTCCATTTACAAAATAATTGAATATATCTAAACTTTCGTACGTTTTTAGTTCGTCGTGCGTGTACATGAGATACGTAGT
Source organism: Lepisma saccharinum (assembly GCF_977018435.1). Classification (NCBI taxonomy): domain Eukaryota; kingdom Metazoa; phylum Arthropoda; class Insecta; order Zygentoma; family Lepismatidae; genus Lepisma; species Lepisma saccharinum. The sequence goes on from NC_139237.1 coordinate 36,015,483, forward strand.
GGTAGTATGCTTTACAACTGGCGGCCAGAAAGGCACGTCATGTTTTAATAATCTGCTCTGCAGTTGATCATCCGACGGATTCTTGACGTCCACTCCTTCATAGTAGAACTTTAACAAATACCTTTCTTGACTATCGTCGCACAATTGATGAAAACAAGCGCTCATTTCTTACTTCGTATGGCGGTGAATCTGTACTCGAAACAACGCGAACTGGCGTAAACCGGAAGTTCCGGGGGGACCGGGCAAGACCTCACCAATGTTTATGTTTACATTTTTAACATAGTCCATAGACTGGAGGGGCATTGTCGCTTGTTGCTTCGATCTAAAATCTTAAATCTTCCTTAACGGAGAGTGCATACCGAAGGGACAGGCAACAAGCGACACGGAAGTTTCAAGCTGAAACGACAAGCGACACTTCAGTCAATCTGCATGCACTCACCACGCGAATAATAAACCGAGGCAAGACGGTGTAAGTGGGTTAATGTTGAAAACACTAAGTTGCTGACCAAGGCAGTTTATTAAGATTAAAATAAAACACTTAACGGGTAACGTTTCAACCCTGTATCAGGCTCTTCCTAAAAATCTTTTTTAGTTTAGTTCTTCGTGTGAGGAAGAGCCTGATACAGGGTTGAAACGTTACCCGTTAAGTGTTTTTTTTTAATCTTAATAAACTGCCTTGGTCAGCAACTTGGTGTTTTTAATATGGAAGCAAGGCTTAATTATATTACATTAATGTTGGCACGATATATTCTCGCCAACCAGACGACACAGCATCTTCTGATCAACAATTATCAAGTCCCGTGCCGTGGTGAAGTGCACCTTCTGGTCTTTCTTCGAAAATTCGAGGATAAACGTGAGTTTATCTTAAACAACCGAATCCTGCGCAGTACCATCGTAAACAAGGTTGAAATCTCCCGTCCGCCCGCTTGAAGTGCGTAAGTTTACAATAAGAACAGACCTCAATCATGGCAGCTCGATCCCACAAGCGACAAGAGACATGAAAATTTCACACCTAAGCGACAAACGATACGGCCCCTTCAATTTACAAGATAGTATTCATAGCATATTCCAACAGACCGAGCGACACATAAGCGATAAGCGACACGTGCAGCTTGTCGTGTCGCCTCAGTTCGAAAGACTGCGTTAATTTCTGAAGATTGCTTTCCAAAAGATAGGAGTTACGTGTTTCTTCGGTCTGAAATTTCAATAAATGAGTGCTCTCTTTCCATTACTGCTATTTAATTCTTATAATAACTTCTCTGCACTGTGACTTCGTAAATGGATTGTTTTCTTTAAATTCTAAACTGGGAAGCAACAAAAAAATATTGTTTTTAATGTGTGTAGTGCGAACAAAGAAACATATCCAGAACTGCAATACTTAGTACAATACACAGAAGAAAGGATTTCCTGTTATTACTATTGTTAAATATATATTTCTAAAATGAAAGCTTTATACAACGTTTCTCAGGCGTTAAAAAAATATGAACTTTTAAAACAAACAAATAATATATTTTTTAAAAAAGCGGTGGAGGGCGAGGGCGATTGCGATCTCGGAGGGTGAGGGGGGTGAAGGGCTAGGGCGGTGGAGGGCGAGGGCGATTGCGATCTCGGAGGGTGAGGGCGGTGGAGGGCGAGGGCGAGAGCGATCTCGGAGGGTGAGGGCAGTGGAGGGCGACTGCGATCTCGGAGGGTGAGGGCGAGAGCGATCTTGGAGGGTGAGGGCGGTGGAGGGCGAGGGCGACTGCGATCTCGGAGGGTGAGGGCGGTGGAGGGCGAGGGCGATTACGATCTCGGAGGGTGAGGGCGGTGGAGAGCGAGAGCGATCTCGGAGGGTGAGGTGAGGGGAAGTTGATTCAAAATGAACACCTCTGTTGGTAACAGCCTTGCTGTGATACAAGAGATCTGACCAATAAGGACGTTTGGAACCCACGTGACTGTTACCGAAAGAGCTCTCCCCCCTATTTACTGCGAGCAGCAAAAGAAGACGGCCGCGCCATTTATTGACCACCGATGGAACTGCAATTTCCAAGTGCAGCGAAGTTTAAATGTAGCCCCATTCTATAACCTAACTATTCTATGGGTCCAGACGCTTACAATGCAGAAAACGTAGAGAATTAACGACTTTATAAAAAATGACCATTCGGTATTTCCCGACTGCTCAGGATACCGAAAAGTTCTAACCCAGGACACCTGGCGTTGTTGTGCGATGTTCTAACCTCCCGGCCTGGGCATGCATGTTTGTGAGTTTCCACCCAGTCCCCTCCTCTAACTCTGTTTCGGATGCCGTAAGAGAGCGTCACGTGTCCGTCATGCAAGGTGACGGTGCAGCAGCAGCAGGGGCCCCGCATTCGCCACATGTGCCCCTACTGCGGCCATACCTACGGGGGGCAGGCGCCCCCCTCGCGTGACACCAGGGTCACGTTCCAACTGGTTGTGGACTTCAAGAATGATGACGTTGGATAACAAATTTTACATACATTTATGGTCTAATTTCTCAAAAAAATAATCTTGTTTGTGAGTTCAGAACTGAATATTTGATGGCACTGAATATAACAGATATTGGCTAATTTAATTTTTATACGTGAGCCGAACGTGGCTTTTTTATGCACCCAGCGATGGTACTTTCCTTCAGACCACTTTTACAGTTTTTACAAAATTCCGCTTGCGACGTGTAAGCGTAATACGCTATGAAACCAGAGGCCCCAGGCTCTAACTATGGTCAGGCATGTGTGTACTCGTTTCATGCTTGTCCCATCACCATTTCTTCAGTTCATCATTCATCCTCACCACAGCGATTAACGAAAAGCAACAAAAAAAAATAACCAACCTAGAAGTAGAATTAGAAAACGTTCTCTCTAAATTGCGCAAATTGAGTACACTGCCCCATGGGAATAAGATTTCCGCTTCTGTGAGTAATGATTGATTGATTTGCTTTATTTTACTCGCTTTTTGTGCCACTTTTGGCTAACTTGCGAATATGAGGATGAGCGATGATATGATGAAATTGATGCATGGAAACTCACAAACATGCATGCCCAGGCCGGGATTCTAACCCAGGACACCTGGCGTTGTTGTGCGATGTTCTAACCCCTCCGCCATCTTCCTTGAGTAATTATACAAATGATAACAGAAAGCGCTATAGAATTTGAAAAGCTAATGTACTAAAGCGTGTAGATCATTGTTAATAATTTAGTACATACCTCATTATCTTCCATAAAAGAGGGGTGGCTTATTCTTCATTATAGCCATGTGTTAGCGGCAATCCCCCTCCCCCTAAAGTTTTATCTTGCAACTTCTATCACACACACCACACACTGACTGTCTCCGTAATCTGAGACAGGAATGAAAATTGTTTCCAAGGAGCTCCGGAAAGAGTGATTTCTATCCCGACGGACATCTGTTACCGCTTACCGGTCAATCGGCCCGAATTTTGACCTGGCACGGAGGAAAAGTGCATTTTCAAAAGACCTCCGAGTTCCCTTAACGGGACGGGCTATAAAATCATTAGCGGCAGCTCCTGCGTTGCATCTGTTTTCGACAGGCAAGAAAAGTAGGAAAATGAGTATTAGAAAGACAAGTCTTACTTTGGCGTTCATGCCGCGGAAAACTTGGGAGCAGTGTTTCAAACTGTAAGCAAAATTTACTGAAGAACAATTTTGCAATATTTGCCATCAAATTAAAATTTCCAGTAACATACAGAAACATTTGCCGGGGCCACGTAGACGTTTGCGGGGGCCAGTGCTCCCCGGTGACCCCCCTAACGACGTCCCTGTCTTCAAGTAACTTTAGTCTGAGAGTTTTGTTTCTACTCCTTAAATTTGTGAAGATATTCCAACATTTAAGAGTCATACTCTATGATAAGAAATGTAAGTTGGTTTCCAAAAATATATAAATATACTTCAAAAATATTTCCTACACTATTTCTATAGTTTTGTACAAGGGTAAATCTGAAAGTAAAGGCAAGTAGAGTATATGGTACGTTTGAAACTATTTATTTTGTATTTATTAATTTTACCCCGATTTCAGCTAATTTTCCAAGGGGAAAATATTAAAAAAATCCGAATTTTACCATTTTTAAAAAAATTATGTTTTGTTTATCAAGGTCCAACTATTCATTTTTATAGGGCAAAATTTACTTTTTGAGTCTAAATCAGTATATTTTAAGCATACATTTACAATTATCCAGAGTTTAAAAGAAAAATAGATGTGTTGATAGTGATTTTGAGTTATTTTACAGTGCAGTGCAGTGCTGTGTAGTGCAGTGCATATAAATATTTCTCAAATGTGTATATTCTGATAAATTTTATGTTTGGAATGTAGATACTGATTTGAGTTAGTAGCAGTGCAGTGCAGTGCTGTGTAGTGCAGTGTATATAATTATTTCTCAAATGTGTGTATTCTGATTAATTTTATGTTTGAAATGTAGATACTGATTTGAGTTATTAGCAGTGCAGAATATATAATTATTTCCCAAATATATATATATATATATATATATATATATATATATATATTACGTCTAAATTGTACATGTGTGTATTTTTAGAAGGAAAAAGCTATATATAAAAATATATATGTACCTCGATGTGTAGAATACTAATAACATATAAATTTATAATTAATTTTTATTAAGTATAAATTGTTCTAACATTTTTTTAAAAAATGAATATATAAAATCTAAGATTTTTTGAAAATTAATTAAATATATAAAACCTAAGAAATTTTATTTTTAAAATTTTTAATATATAAAACCTAACATTTAAAAAAATTAAATATATAAAACCTAAGAAATTTTATTTTTAAAATTTTTAATATATAGAAACCTAACATTTAAAAAATGATATAATTATATATATATATAAAAATTATAAAAAATGAATAACAAAAAAATTAAATTATACCAAAAACAAAAAATTATATACAAAAACATATACCACATCAGACATAAATGATGAAGCTTCAGATATTCCAAATTTTTTAGCTATACTGAAAAAAAAATTAAAGATGCAATTCAAAATAAACTTGAAATGAGTTCTCTCAAAATATATTCTAATCTATTCTCTATGTATATAAATCCTCATAGTGAAAAACAACAATACATTCATCGTACCCGTGTGTTAATTTTACACAAGAATGATATTCGTTCTTTGTATGATATTTATGATAAAATTTGTGAAGAACTTAAGTTAAAACAAGAACAGTTCCAAGGGAGAGGATCAGGATGGCGATTGTGTGACACAAATCATAAACTTGAATTAAAAATAGCAAGATATGAGCCTCTTGGGGGTGGATCTAGTTATATTGAATTACCCGACCACATCAAAAACAAGAATGCTGTAATAAATATTCAAAAGAATGACAATAAATGTTTTTTTTTATGGTGTCTCATAGCCTATTTTCATCCAGCATCTGACCATAAACATCGTGTCTCTAATTACAATTATTCTCAATATATAGCAGAGTTTAAAAAACCTATGTCAGGCATAAAATATCCAGTAGATATCTGGAAAGATATCAATCAATTTGAAAAACAATATGAAGAATACTACAATCGACCAATAGCTGTACATGTTTATGGTGTTGATGAAAAAGATAAAATTTGTGTATTGCGTCACCATCCACCAGCAAATGATGCACATATTATAAGATTGTTATATGTTACAGAAGGAAACAAAAAACATTACTGTCTCATGCAGAATCTAGCACGATTGGTGAGAAAACAAATAACATCAAATCATCATAAAATTACTATATGTGATAGGTGTCTGTCAATATTTTATGGAAAGGGTAAGAAATTATGCGAACAGCAATTAGAGGAACATATTAAAAATTGTTTTCTTTACCCTTCTGTGACATATAATTCTTCATCCAAAAATATAAAATTTTCTAATTATAAATCATTGGTACGACATCCATTTGTAATTTATGCAGATTTTGAAACAATACAAGAACCAATAGCAACATGTATCCCAGATTCGAATGTATCAAGTACAACACATACAGCTAAACATAAAGCATGTGGTGTTGCACTAAAACTGATAGAAACATATGAACAAAATACTCCAGAAGTATATATTTATCGAGGTGAAGATGCAACCGAAAAATTTACTCTAAAACTTCAAGAGTGGGCAAAAAAATATGGTCCAAAATTATATAAAGAAATACCAATGATCAATCTTACACCAGAACAAAAATGGGAATATGATAATGCTTTAAGTTGCAAATACTGTAATAAATATTTTATTTCTAATAGTGAAAAAAAGAGACACCACAACCATTTTAATGGAGAATATATTCATACAATTTGTAATTCATGTAACTTGAAAATACAGAAACCTAACTTCATTCCAGTATTCATTCACAATTTGCAAAATTTTGATGCACATTTATTTATCAAAGAATTGGGATATGATGCAGAGAGTATTAATATTATACCACACAGTAAAGATAAATATATTGCAATAGAGAAAACTATCAAATTGGAAAAAGAAAAAAAAGTTGTTCTTAGATTCCTAGATTCATATCAGTTTCTTCCCAGCAGTTTAGCTACTCTGGTGAGTCAATTAACCAACGAGGAATTTCTTCACACAAAAGAATATTTTGGTGAGGATAAGATAGAATTGCTGAAAAGAAAATGTGTCTTCCCATATGATTACATAGATGATTCTGAAAAATTCAATGAGACACAGTTACCATCGAGAGATAAATTTCAAATATGCGTGGTTGGAAACATGAAATGCACGCAACATCTGGTTTAAGTAGTGGAAGGAAATAGAGGCAACAGCTTTTGTGCATCAGAGAGACAAACATTAATCTAGAAAAATACGATTTACCGGCCAAATAAATTGAACAATGGGAGAAAACACTTCCACGACCTTTCAAAGGTGTACAGAAACTCTGTTCTATTCTGTAAAATTGAAGAAATAAGTTTCCTGGAGATCGGAATTTTACAATAAAATGTGTACCTTGTATTCACCCACAGTGCAGTGCTTCTTGATTGAATTAATGTTTTGTTGTAGGAATCGTACATGAGTTTCATTGGAGGCAAAAACCTACAGCAAATTGTGCAAAGAATTCTGGAAAAAATATTTTCTGATGCATTGGCAGCACGTCATAACTGGACTGGAGAACACAACAACATACCACTCCGACATTTGAAATTATTGGAACTTGTACCAAGTAAGTTAGAAGGCTGTCCTTTTTTTCTTTTTTCAATTGATAACTAAATTAGGCTGTAGGGCCATTACTTGTTGATGTAAAATCCAAATAATGTACATGATGGAAAGTTTTAGAACATTTAGTATTAACAGTGAGCATTCTTTTACATAAGTCTTTAAAAATCTTCTAATAAGGACATTTTAAAAATGTATTCTGAGAAGAAACATTTTTATCTAAAATAAACTTATTTGTTGTTTAATTTTACCATTGTTTTTTGTTAATTTTTTTTACTTCAGCTGTCTTATTTACTTAATAGGAAAAACTAATATTATTTCATGTAACACTGAACTATTCTGCTTATACTAGAACAGTGTTCATAAGTGCAAACTCATTTCTCACAATTCAGCAAGCCTGGCTTAGTTAGTTGAGCTTTCACTCACACGAAATTAATATTGTGGCAAATCTCTGTAATTCCTTTCTCATCCTTTCCCTACCATATAGTCATGGGCTTCCGGAAGGGGGCATGCCCCCCTGGAAAATGAAAGTCAACAAAAAATTATGTATTTCACACATATAATTTCATTTTAGCCACAATAATATCTGTTAATTGTTGCATGAACACCATAAATTCAAATTTGAGCAATTTTTTTTAGGGAACAACACTATTTTTGTGGAAAATGTGCCTTGTTTGCCCCCTCCCCTGGAAAAAAATACCTTCCTTGCCCCTCCCTGGAAAAATTCCTGCGGATGTCCATGCATATAGTACAAGTAACTGTCTAGATGTGAAGAATTAATGTCACCCCACATGGATAATATGTCAATATTAGTTTCCTTTCATGGGACAGGGAATAAGTTTAATCCTCATACTAAAGATAGGCCCAAGTACACATATCATATGGTATGTTACATTTGAGTTCATCCATGGATCTAACAGTTTGAATTGTTTCTGGTTTCAGTTCGAAGGAATTCATGTACATCAAATGCATCAGATTATGAAATACACTCAGTGATACAAAGCTGGTTCCGCTTTGTCAAAGATAGAGATGGCGGCCGAGAGCAACGTAGAAAGGAAAAGGCAACTGCAGGAACATCAAGAAATAAGTAAACAAGTAAAGACTGGTGATAGTTTTTCAGCAAGATACGAGAGACGAGTCATTTCTAAAGCTGCAGAAATTATAATGAGTGAATTTCATGAAGTTCCATCTGTTTCAGGATCTACAGACATAATTCAATTGGTTCTACAAGTTCATTTTCAAATACTTGTGATGAAAGTGTGTGATTTTTCAAGTAGTTCATGTAGTGGTAGCAGTAGTGAGGGTAATGTAACAGATTTGGAAACTGCCTCACATCCTATTTCAGAGCACTTAATTTCATGGGCAAAGAAATACAATATTTCTAATAATGCAACCACAGATTTTCTCCATATTTTGCAACCTTACATACCAGACCTTCTCTAGATTCAAGGACTCTTCTTAAAACCCCTAGAACAATAGACTTGAGAAAATGCTCAGGATATTTGTTTGTTTACTTTGGTGTCAAAGGAAACAGGTTTAATATCTACACCACATTATCAGATTTTTGAAAAGCAGAAAAGAAATGAAAATTTTAAACAATTTTTAACTATGAAAATTAACGTTGATGGACTTCCATTGCATAAAAGTTCCACAAAATGTTTTTGGCCTTTGCTGGGAATCTTAGATCAGGCTATTAACAAGGCTCCATTTATCATTTCAATTTATTATGGGGAAACAAAACCAAGTTCGTCAAATGATTTTTTCCTTGAATTTGTTAATGAGTGTTCTGAATTGGAAAGAACAGTTTTTTTGATTGATGTAAACTTTATGGATTTTTCATAAGTTGCATTGTAGCAGATGCCCCAGTGCATTGTATCTCATAACTCATTATTTGGCTGTGAGAAATGCATTCAGGAAGGAACATACTTGGGGAGAACCACATGGCAGTATGAGCATGATTTAGTTCTAAGAACAGATGCAAATTTTAAGAACATGCAATATGAGGATCACCAGCCGTTTCGAAGCATTTTATCTGATTTACATGTAGGCTTAGTTTCACAAGTTCCACTTGACTGGATGCATTTAGTTTGTCTTGGTGGTGTTAAAAAAACTTATTAGCGCATGGGTAGAGAAAGAACCAAAAAAATGTAAATGCAGTTCTTTGCATGCACAGAAGATTTCTGAATGACTTATTGTCCTTGCTCAGTACACTCCAAAAGAATTCTCCAGAAAACCATATTCATTGAAGCTGTTCAAATTTTGGAAAGCTACTCAATTTAGAGCATTTCTGTTTTATTTTGGGACTATAGTTTTGAAAGATGTGTTGCCAGAGCATTTATTTAATCATTTTCTTGTCCTGCATGTTTCTCTGTACATTTTGGCCAGCACAGACCTTAGTAAAGTGGAAAGATGGCAAAATTTTGCACATGAACTACTTCATTGTTTTGCTAAATATATTACAGAATATTATTCTCCTGAAATTTTGATCTACAATTTTCATAATTTATTACATGTAGTTGAAGATGTTTCTAACTTTGGTCCTTTAAATGAATATTCTGCATTTCCATTTGAAAATTTTATGAAAACAATTAGGAAGATGGTTTGTGGTCCACATAATTCTTTGGAACAGGTAGCTAAAATACTATAAGAAAAATCTGGCCAACACAGCAATGGCCATACTAATAAACATTCCCCTGTTTATAGGAATGACTGTATCAAATCTATACTTTTGAATGAAAATGAGAATTGTATTGTGGGAACAACCTCACCTGATGATTGCTTCTTAATGAAAGATGGTGATGTTGTTGTTGTAAATTCCATTGAAAAGGATTGTAGTAATGATGGTTTGTACGTATAATTTAAATTGTAACATTTTCATAAACAAATTGGACATTTTCACTTCACCTCTTCCAAGCAATAGATTGTTTATGTTTAAGGTAAAAAAATGTAAGAACAGAGTTATTGTATCCTCAATTTATATATTCTTACAGCAGATTTCGCTGACACATCAGCATTTGGATGTATTCAATTTTGTAATAATAAGCTATTCTATTGAAATGACATTGTGTTCTTTGACACCTGAATTGTCCACCTCATGCACCTTTTTTCCTTCAATAAATACAGTAGCATCTTGCTATTTTTTTTTTTATAATGTATGAAGGTGATTGTCTTGAATAGTATATGTGAAATTCGTTTTGCTTATTGGCTCCGCTAAGAAATGTTTTACTTTTAAGTTTTTTTTTATCATTCCTTGTATTCTTCTCCAGTGTTTGAAAATGTCGTAATAATATAATCTTAATAAATTTTTATACATACAAAAAATGATGCAATTGTTTTTAAAATAATTTATTAATATTATAAACAAACTTGCCAAAAGTATTAATGTTGGTTTTTCGTTTGAGTATTAATGGTTGGGAAGTTTTTCCACTGTAGTTAGCCCAATGCTGGGAAATAGATTTGGTTGGAAGATTGTTGGCAAAGTTTTTCCATTGTAGTTGGGCCAACGTTGGGAAATTGATTTGGTTGGGAGATGGTTGGCAAGTTTTTCCATTGTAGTTGGGCCAACGTTGGGAAATTGATTTGGTTGGGAGATGGTTGGCAAAGTTTTTCCATTGTAGTTGGGCCAACGTTGGGAAATAGTTGGTTGGGAGATTGATGGCAAGGTGGACATCACCAACAGTTCGCCAACCGTTGGCACAAAAAATTTGTAACCATTTACCAACGTTGGCCCAACCTTTGTGTGCTACATGGGTAAGAGTAATGTACTTACTCTGAAACTGTTCTCTTCTTCTGGAGTATTTCAACATGTAAATTCATTCTTGGTGAAGTATAACATGTCACCATAGTGAGTGTCCGACCAAGAAACCTATCAGTATGACTATCAATGGTTTGTCTAATGGAATTTCATTAACAATATTATGATAATATTCAATACAGTGGAAATTAATTGATGTAGGGTTTTAAGGATTTCTTATAGTATTTTACTCTATATTCCATATGTTTAATGCTAACAATATAATTTATATATGTAATTGGAAGTAACATGCTTGAAATAAATTTTGGGACTTGTAGACATAATGACCATATTGGGCCATTTAATGTATGTGAGGAAGAATCCTCTTATCTAATATCCTTACTTGAGTTTGAACTGTTCTTTTAGGTCTACTTTATGCACAGAAAGGCTAATTGGGTTGAACCTATGGTTTAAAGTGGGATCCGAAACACTATGGGTCTCCACCAGGTATCGAACCCATACCTGAGTTAAAAAATAGGTGTGAAGAGCCCCTTGAGAAAGGTTGAAAGTGAAATGTTATGAAGACTTGCAAAGGATATACACAAAACTACGAACTTCCTCAGAGACAGTATAAGAGCCCCGCTCTTCTCAAAAAGGTAATAACATTTATTAAAGTGCTGTCATTATCTCCTAACCTGGTCAATAATTGGTAAGATCAAAAGTTTGAGGAAAGTATAATCTACACATTAAGTAGGAATAAGCCAATCACTTAACATTTAGACATGACACATTGGATGGTCTAGCCCTTGCAGGAAATCATCATGAGTGAGACACCTATGTTCAATACGAAGCCAAGTTAAATTTACTTCTTGATGGAAGGGATGGTATGAGAAACATCATGCACCAATGATTGACCTGATAGTATGAAGCTTGAAAGAATGATTATTAATTCTTTATGTTCACTTTCTTTTAGACTGACTAGAAACATGTGTGACTTTATTTAGAAGCTGATAATGAGTAGCAGGGATTTTGTCAATATGGCATCCACTATGGGTGAAACGTTGCTGTTCATTGGTTCATTTCCAAGTGACATATGTCACATGTCACTTTGGTGTAAAATCTCTCTAAATTGCAAAAAAATACTGTTGGTTTCTTTGTCATCAGCTGGAAATTTTCACATTTCATTTGTTTTTTAATTAACTTTAAAATTCATGTGGAATATTTATTCTGAATGCATGGATTGTATCATCTTCAGTACTGTATTAAGTATATGAATATATAAAATACATATCTGTGCAGGATAAGATCTTTCAGTGGTGTATTTATAATTCCATTGTGTCTGTGTTTAGGAGTGGGGGGCTGGGAGAGTGCTTATCTAGCTTGATCGTACATACTCCATGACTGCTTTGTTTTGTATTCTAAGACATTCATATTTCGAGTCCAGATTTTTGTGTAACTATGAAATATGTAATGACATATGATGAAATTGTAGTCAATATGTAGAGTGGTTCCAGTAAGTAACTTCGAACAAAAGTCGCTTGTATGACATATTTCTACTCCCATTCTAGATTAAAAATTAGGGATGTTTGACAAACACTAAAATGAATAAGCATGCAGTGATTAGTTAATAATATATCTTACAGACATCCACACATTTTTAGAAATGGGTTGAAATTACTCTCATGCAAACCAGAAAAGTGAAATTTCATACAACTTCGATTGATTGATTGATTTGGTGTTTTAAGTCAACTTTATTCACAGTAAGGCCAATCGGGACTGGACCTACAGTTTAAAGTGGGATCCGAACCACTATGCGTCTCCATATAGGTACAACTTCGAGATGAGGTGGTTGCTATATAGGCATTCTAGGTTAACTTGTGTAAGGTGTGACCTTTTCTTACTCTATTTTCCCATAACTATTCATTATCATCATCATAGTAGTTTTTACAGAGAAATAGACTGATAGAATTAAAACAATTACAATTTTATTCCAGAAATTATTCTGTTTGATAACTTCCCCAATGAGCTGTGTCACTCATAGCTATTATGTTATTCTATTCTCTCATGGCAGATGGCACTGAACTAGTTTCTATGTTGTATTTTCCAAAATATTTTTTCATCTACAGAACACTGAATGTAAGTTGTGATAGAAATTAACTGTAGTGTAAAATACTTACTTTCATCTACAGCATAACATAATCCATGGTTCTACAGAATAGTTTCTCAACCTATAGGGTGCGACCAACTCCTGGGTCCTGAGGGGACATTTGGTGGGTCGGGAAGTTGGGCTCGAAACTTTGTTAACTGGGTCTTAAAAACCTATTACATTAAATTACTTAGATATATTGTTTTAACAATTTCAATTCAGGCCGTGTTGTTGTAAAAGAGCAAATATATGATTATTGTTAAAATGTTTTGATTCAAAATATTCTCATACTCAAATATGTTCATGTAAATTTTTCATAATGTGATATATTCTGTGAAGAACTTTTTTTTTACGATCATATTGTCCTGTGGCTTAGAAGAGGAGAGAAATAAAACTTCTTATTTTCCAGTTTAGTTTGTTTGAATAATGGCTTAAAAGTTAACATGCAGTATCAGGTTTGAATTATGGCTTCTTAAAATTTAACAGGTTATGGGCCCAGCCCAGGTGTTCATGAACTGTGCTGCGTTGTACTTTGGAGTTGCTTCATCACAGTGAAAATTTTATCGTAAATTTTTTGTGATGTACTCATGACTGATCACATGTTTTGATAATGCATGTAGTGCTTGTGAAGCTTTGAATCGAACTTTGTGCAATGTAATTTTTTTTGTACGAAAATTGAAACAAATTCGATACTACAATGACGACTCCAATCGTGATTAATAGTGGACAGCCAAACATTGAAAAACTGGAAGGTGTTAAGAATTACGCCACGTGGAAGTTCGTAATGAAATTAACTCTGATCGATAGTGGTTTATGGGACTGTATCGAAGCTGCTACTCCAGTGGATCCAGTTCGAGACCAGAAAGCGTATGCCAAGATTTGTTTGTGCGTGCATTCTTCTTGCTACCCACATGTTAGAAATGCTGCAAGTGCAAAGGCAGCATGGAATAATCTGAAGGCAGCTTACGAAAATCAAGGTATAAGTAGGCGCTTAGCAATTAAAAGAAGACTGGCCAGAGTGCGTTATGAAGATTTTCCTTCAATGGACTTGTACCTTGGTGAAATCATTTCATTACAACAAGAGTTGGCGGACGTGGGTTGCAGTATTGATGATGAAGAAATAGCCGAAATAATGTTGATTGGATTGCCTGAAGAGTTTAATCCTTTGGTAATGGGTATTGAAGGAACACAGACGAAACTTACCAGCGAGTTTGTGAAGTCACGGCTCATGCAGGGTGATTTTCGACGAAGTGAAAATGTTTCCAAGGATTCTGCATATTTAGCTTCAGATAAGAAGAAGGGTCCATTTGTACCTATTTGCCATCATTGCAAGAAGGAAGGCCACATAAAGCCTAGATGTCCTCAACTACAGAAGTCCAAGAAGCGGATGAAGAAACCTACAGTTACGAAGCAAGGACCAAGTTCTTCGCAACACAATAATTCGTTTTTGTTGACTACCCACAGTGCTTATGCCAGTAAAATATTTAATGATGATGACTGGTTACTAGATTCAGGGTGTACTTCACACATGAGTAAACGTAAAGATTGGTTTGATAATTATTCAAATTCTAAATCATCTGAAATTACCATTGCAAATAATCAAAAGGTGATAAGTAATGGAATTGGTGATGTGAAAGTAAAACTCATTAATAATGTGCAGAAGTTAATATCTGAAGTGATGTATGTTCCAGATATTACTGCTAATTTGTTGTCTGTTAACAAGGTTACTGAAAAAGGTTATGTTATGCTTTTCGATGACAAACGGTGTAGTGGTTACAATGTATCTGATATTGAGATTAAGGCTACTCCAAAATTTACAGCAACAAAGGTAGGTGGCATTTATAAGTTAGACCAGGCTGAAAATTTGTCCATGATGAATTTAAACAATACTAATGTAAATTCTCTTGAAAATTGTGAAGAGACAGTAGCTATGTTGTCAGTTAATGCTTCACAAGATGTATGGCATAAACGTTTAGGTCACTTGAATCTAAAAGGAATGATATCTTTGAGAGATAATTTAGCTGATGGAGTATGTTTTCATGATGACACCCAAAAACAATGTATCCCTTGCATTGAGGGGAAGCAGAAAACTGCATCCTTTCCCAAGAGAGTGGCAAAAAGAGCTAAAGAAAAACTAGAGTTAATACATTCTGATGTTTGTGAACCAATGTCCGAATCAAGTTGGGGTGGTGCACGATATTTTGTTACTTTTACTGATGATTATACTCGCAAGAGTTTTGTATATTTTCTTAAATTTAAGCATGAAGTATTTGAAAAATTTGTAGAGTTCAAAGCTTTTGTAGAAAATCAGTGTAATTTAAAAATTAAGAAACTTAGATCAGATAATGGTACAGAATACTGTAACAAGAAATTTTCTGCATATCTCAGTGAACATGGTATAATCCATGAGACAAGTGTTCCATATACTCCGCAACAAAATGGTGTTGCTGAGAGACTAAACAGAACAGTTGTAGAAAAAGCTAGAACCATGCTTCATGATGCTAATCTCAGTAAGAGATATTGGGCTGAAGCAATTTCAACAGGTGTATACCTGAAGAATGTTTGTCCTACAGTTGCAATTAAAGATGCTACTCCAGAGGAAATGTGGACAGGACATAAAGTTAATCTAAGTCATCTTCGTGTATTTGGTTGTACAGCATATGTTTTGACACCAGACTATAAACGAAAAAAGATGGATAGTAAGTCGAAACCATACATTATGGTAGGTTACTGTGAGTTTTCAAAAGGTTATAGATTAGCTGATACTTCTAATTCTGGTAAGGTTATTAAAGCAAGAAGTGTTATATTCCTGGAAAATGTTGCAGGGTCATGTGTCGATAAGACAGATGTCAATACTGACATGTCTTCTGATGTAATTTTACCTCTGACTGTACAGATACCATTTAGTGGATCACAAGTTAAAAACAATGACAGTCAAAATATTGTAGGTGCTAGACAGAAATCTGAAGAAAAGTCAAGTGACACTTTATGTGTTGATAGTAATGTCGGCGAATTATCAGAAGTAACAAATTCAGAAACTGCTGAATGTTCTAATGTAGGTAGTGATTTTTCTCAAAATGTGGAACAAGAAAATGGTAGACCTGTCAGAAATAAGCAATTACCAATTTGGATGGGTGATTATGATTTATCTGACACATCCTTTATGAGTTTTGAGGAACCTGTAAGTTTTGAAGATGCCACAACATGCAAAGAAAATTCCAAATGGAAGAGAGCGATGGATGATGAATACAAATCACTCTTGAAGAATGAAGTTTGGGAATTAGTAGATCGTCCAAAAGACCAGAGTGTAGTTAAATGTAAATGGGTATATAAAGTAAAACAAGATGTAAATGGGGATGTAGATAGATACAAAGCTAGATTAGTAGCACGGGGCTTTACGCAACGATACGGTATCGATTATGAAGAGACGTTTACACCTGTTGTAAGACACTCTACTCTCAGACTTTTGTTTGCTATTGGTGTGGAATACAATATGGACATAGATCATATTGATATAAGTACTGCATTCCTGAATGGTGATTTAAATGAGACAATTTATATGGAACAACCACAAGGTTATCAGGTTGATAATAAAGTGTGTCTACTCAAAAAGAGTTTGTATGGTCTAAAACAAGCAAGTAGAGCTTGGAATCAGAAAATACATGATGTATTAATCAAAATGAAATATGATCAATCAAAATGTGAACCTTGTGTTTATACAAAATGTATAAAGGGTAAAAAGATGATTGTAGCATTGTATGTTGATGATATTTTTGTATTTAGTGAAGATGCATGTGAAAAACAAATGTTGATCCATGTACTGAAAGAACATTTTGATGTTAAACTATTGGGACCAGTAAGACATTGTCTAGGAATGGAGGTTGACAGGAATAAGAAATTGAATACTCTAACTTTATCTCAAAAGCAGTATACTAAACAGTTACTTACACGTTTTGGTATGAATAATTGCAAAACTGTTTCAACTCCCATGGAGCTAAATGTAAGATTAGAAAAAGCTGAGAAATGTGAAACCAAATTTCCCTATCAGCAATTGGTAGGTAGTCTCATGTATCTAGCAGTTTGTACGCGACCAGATATTGCTTTTGCTTGTAGTAAACTCAGTCAATTCAATAATTGTTATGATGTAAGACATTGGGTTGCAGCAAAAAGAGTCTTAAGATATTTGGCAGGTACACTAGATTATAAACTTAAATTTCAAAAAGGTGGAAATGAAGTAAAAGTGTACACAGATGCTGACTGGGCTAATGATTTGGTAGATCGTAAGTCATACAGTGGTTTAGTTGTAAAATTTGGAGGCTCAATTGTAAATTGGGAATCAAGGAAGCAACGAACAGTTGCATACTCAAGTACCGAGGCAGAGTATTATAGTTTGGGTGATGCTGCCAAAGAAGCACAATTCTTGAAAAATTTGTTATCAGAGATAATTGATATTAAGGTGGCAATTACAATTTTTAATGATAATTTAAGTGCTCATAAAATTGTTGAAAATTCTCAGCACCATAGGCGTACAAAGCACATTGATGTACGACATCATTATATTAGGGATGCTGTTCAACAAGGAGATTTTCGTTTAGTTTATCAACCAACAAATGATATGATAGCAGATTTGTTAACAAAACCTTTATCTAAAATTGTGCATGACAATTATGTATCACAGTTAGGTATAAAATAATTATGGTCATATGTATGTGAAGTATACATATTTGAGTAAGGGGAAGTGTTAAAATGTTTTGATTCAAAATATTCTCATACTCAAATATGTTCATGTAAATTTTTCATAATGTGATATATTCTGTGAAGAACTTTTTTTTTACGATCATATTGTCCTGTGGCTTAGAAGAGGAGAGAAATAAAACTTCTTATTTTCCAGTTTAGTTTGTTTGAATAATGGCTTAAAAGTTAACATGCAGTATCAGGTTTGAATTATGGCTTCTTAAAATTTAACAATTATAAACTGGGTGCACACCCCTACAAAGTAATTCCGCTGGTTCCCATCTTATGGGTCCCATGAAGTGTAATATCCTTCAAGGTGGGTCCCCGACTGAAAAAGGTTGAGATCCACTGCTCTACAGCCCTGGAAGGGTCTTGGCCTATCAACTGACTGCCAGTCTGCCTCCCACAACCCTAGAGGTGTGGAGATCTTCGACCAGTAATGAGGTGACGTGGGGTCAGCACATCGAACCCTCAGCTGTTATAGGAGATTTCCCAGACTGGGTTACGCTACTCACTTGTACGTCCCCAATTTTCTTAGGATAGTGGTTAAGTTTGGAACACAAGTACTGACTATATGTATATATCTTTTATTCCAGTATAATTCATACCCACAAGCCGCCAGCCGATTTGTAATGGTTTCGTTAGATGAATAGCGCTAATGTTCCATCAGTAGTTTTTAATAATACGTTTTATGTTTTATTCTTATTTCCCCGAGACAAAACCTTCGAATCCTGTCTTTTGTTTCCCTGGCATTTTCAGCATCAAATCTCCCCCCTCTCAGGGTACTCCACTGATATCAATTGCAGAGAAAGTGGATGCATTTGTCTTTCGTTTTATGAGGCCATCGACAGATGAATGGAATTTTCTACGTTGGTAAATCAGAAGTGTCTACATCTTGCGATTGAATATGGTAGGCCTACACATGGGAGAAAATTACAGTGACGGCAACAGAAACAGTTGCTGATATTAAGTGTGCTGCAGAGGCGTGGCGTGCATGTAGCCGCTGTTACCGTAGGTAACACCAAAATATAAAGAATTGAAGAACCCGTCTTAAAATATTATTACGTACATAAACTGGTAATATTGTCGTAAAGTAAACATTGCAGACTGACATTTTTTCTGACACCGGCAAAAGCGAAGAGGAGGACTGATCCGGTACCCTCCACAGGCAACATGAGGAAAGGGTCCTGAGCCCACGAAAGGAAGACTTCGCGTTGCGGCAAAGACTGACCGCGGGATGAGGAGGCGGGTTTTTGGCATGACTGTTTAGCCGGCGCAGTTGCCGGTGATCCTTACCGGAAACATATCAGTGTTGCCATATTCAATTGACAGAAAAGAGCTAAGTCGCCTAATCGGGTCTATCTTACTCTGAAGATGTCCAGTCACACTGGGGAACGATGGCGCAGTGGTAGGGTCGCCACCTTATAATCAAAGGATTCCGGGTTCGATACCCGGTGGAGGCACAAGTGGTTCGGATCCAACTTTAAACTGTCCCGATTAGCATTACTGTTCATGAAGTGGACTTAAATCGCCAAATCAAAATTTAAAAAAATCAAATCACACTGGGGCAAAAGCAAACTACCAAGTGATATTTTGTATTTACACTAAATATCAGCGATTATGAAAGTCCTCTTTGTCCTTCTTCGACATCATGGGCGAGAAGGAGAGGAGAGGGATGGGTATGGTCAAGGGGTCCGCTGTCCTTCTAAAAATGTCAACCTAAAATTCTATATTTCACACATATAATATTATTTCGGTTACAGGAATTTGTGATAATTGTTGATAATACTGATTGAGATTGACATACGTTGTCGCAGGAATGCGATAATTTCGGATTGAAGCAATGTTTTTGAGGTGGTAGAACTGTTTTTGGGTGAAAACAATACTTACAAGCATAATTTCCCGATTGTTATCTTAGCACGCTCTGAAGTGTCAGGTGTCGCAGGTTCGAATCCTCAGCAAGAAATGGTTATTTCAATGTTCGTTGTTATTATTTTACTTACATAATTATAAAAATTAATAATTACATACACAAAGAAATAATAATTTTATTTCAATAATTCACCATGCATCCTCATCGTCACGATTATCCTATAAAGCGAAAGCCTTAAAGGTAGCAAAGGACGTAAAATATACGAAATAGTAGTGGTGTCAGAAATGAGATATCAGTGGATTTAGCGAAACATGGGAGTGGGAGTAGTTAGGAAACAGATGAAGACTACATCTACTCTACATACGTCTTATTTGAAACGAAAAGTTTCGCGATTTGGGCAAATCTGGTTTCAAAAGAACTAAGATGGCAACATTAGTAGAACTGGACTTCTTGCAGGTTCCGAAGCAAATATTGGGGAAAGGCCGATGCTGAGAGGGGAGGGGCAAGGAGGGTGCTTCACGTGTTACAAAAGTAAACAACGGTTTGTGGGAGGGACTGTGCAGTGGGAGTTTTATGACTGGTGTCTTTCGTCTTTATGTTGTTTTCGGACATTGTCAATTAATTAATGAAGCTTGCTCCGAGTTCCGAGGTGGCGGGTTCATCCTATCTGAACAGTGTGTGTAATCGTGCGATAGAAGATATTTTGAAGCAATCTTTCGGTTCATTATTTTGCAGAAAATATCGAAATTGTGGCGAAAGGGAGGCCAATGCCTATTTTGAACGATTTAAAAACCAAGTCGTCTGCTGGATATGACCGACATTTCAATGTTTCGTGGTATAACGACTATCCGTGGTTATGTGGATGTGTGCAGTTGTCGAAACTCTTGTTAGCCATGTACTCTATTTTCGGGTGAAAAAAAAACGTGTCGAATTCAGATGTGGATAACATGGACCATGACCATGACGCACCCAAAAATTCAAATTCAAATGAAAAACTTCTCTTTAAGACAGCATCATAGAAGTTTTTGATTTGATTGATTTTGCTTCGCTTGTGCCAGTTTTGGCTAATTTGCGAAGATGGGGATGAGTGATGATATGATTAAATTGATGAATAGAATAGACATCACAAACGCCCATGCCCAAGCTAGGTTTCGAACCCGGGATCCCAGCATCATATAACTATTTTCAAAGTCGGATTGATCTGCTCTATAAGTAGCCTTCGATGTTTCTGTAAGTATCAAATTACGTATTATTGTGTCAACAACCAATTTTTGCGATTTCACTTTAGTCCTTATGTCAACATTTTTTTTCCTGGTTAATAACTTTACCAAAGTCTAGTATTGAATTGCATACGTACCAGATTAATATTATATGAACTACTTGGAAGACATTGGGGAGGGGGGGCATGAGGTGGGGAGGCGCCCAAGTCTCCCTTAAATGTCCTACTGATAACCGGTAACACTTTTAAAAATCCACGCCACGCCACTGCTGTGCTGTATCCTGCAGATTGCCACTCGCGTTAAACTGTGCAGCAATTGTTATGAAGAGAAAGAGACAATTTGGGAAATGTTGCAACATGGCTCGAGCGCCCTTTAGAACACTTTGGGAAGCGCAATGATCCGCTCACCCCACCCTTCCATTCCTGATTTTATTTTCTGCCAATAATTCGGACATATCTCGTAAGGTCGTAGTATTTATTTTATTTAAGTGCATAAAAATGTTCTACAAGGATAAATACCATTGTTCAGTTAATGCAGGGGTCCTGGGTTTGAATCCCTGTTAGAGCTTTATTTGTGTCATCAACTTTTCATAGAATCGTCGCGATTAGCCTAAAATTGGAAAAATGCGACGCTAAATAAACAACGACGAGGGAGGGGTAAAACGCATTGATCTAATAACAAAGTAATCGCCGTAGAGTTTACACAAGATAAAATCGCGATTTGTCCAAAATGTCAGAAAAGCAACTCATAATAGGGAGAATACGAAATAAAAATACTTATTACCACAGATAATACATAATTATTTTTCATGCACAACGGAATGATTTACGTGCTGGAATTTCAGGAACTTGAAATTATTTTCCTATGTTGTGCTTCTGGGCTACTAATTCTGTATATCTCGTAACTTAGATGTAGAAATCATTCAAACGTAACATACATTAACTGAACAATGGTATTTATCCTTGTAGAACATTTTTATGCACTTAAATAAAATAAATAATTCGACCTTACAAGATATGTCCCGAATTATTAGCAGAAAATAAAAGCAGGAATGGAAGGGTGGGGTGAGCGGATCATTGCGCTGAGACGCATTCAACTGTCACTGCCAAGAGTAAGATATGATTGGCGGAGAGGTTGCTATGACAACGCTTTACGTTTCGAAACAGCCGTAGGGTCGCTCCACATGCCCGGTTTAGTAAGCGCACAGATTACAAAGGAGAGATAGGAAGTAAGCGATCTTATTAATCTGTGGTGTAGTTTTTGAAATTGTAAAAAAAATTGAGTTTAAGTCAATACGATGGGAAGCATAAAAGATTATCATAATTGGTGTTGACTTTGTTTAGATAAAAGCGAAGTAAAAGTGAATACTTTTAAGGAAGTTGGTTTACAAAAGGGAATTCAAATAAAAATATGGAGTTGTCTCTCGCTTTCTGTAAGTACAAGAAACTACTCTGTTTATTTTTGAAAACGCTGTGTAATACTTATAGCTATTTGCTGTAATAGAATAATTCTAAACTTGATTTATGCCACTACATTAAAGAGGAACATGCAAGTATAAAGTTTCACAAACAATTTAGAATTTTACTTTTTTTTAGCATGTTTTAGATTCCATGTGTGGCCCAAGTTCCGATTGTGGTAAGTTAGAATATTTTTCACAAGTAATGTAACCATGGACAAAGATGGGGGAAAATTATTGGGCTGTACTTAAACTCAGAGTTGTAATCGATTTTGTTTTAATTCACCATTTTTTAATTTTTTTTTTTACCAAATCGACTTTCTTCATTATATTTATCACATTTGGTACCAGTTTCATAGATCGGAGACACATTAAAATCAGACATTTT
The DNA here is from genome assembly GCF_977018435.1 of Lepisma saccharinum. NCBI lineage: Eukaryota > Metazoa > Arthropoda > Insecta > Zygentoma > Lepismatidae > Lepisma > Lepisma saccharinum. Next base: position 36,038,205 of record NC_139237.1, read on the forward strand.
GTGTTTCGCATGGTTCGTACTTACCAATTATGTATTGCGAAACATAGTTCAAGGTGCCATTATGCTATTTACACGAAAACAAACGCAATTTATCACATTATGAGTGCTTTTTTTATTCCTTTCTTCGCTTCCAGAACACACAATATGGCGGGCACATCTTGACTCAAGTTGTGGGTATGCAGTGTTTTAATCTTCACCGAAATATACCTACTATCGTGTTCATCACCAGTGGAAATTATACATTATGCATGGGTAGCTGGTCTCACTGCAGAACATGGGCTGCTTTTTTCCTCTAAATAGACTAACAAAATTTATATCCCCTGAAAATATGTACCTTACTTTCTACTTCCATTTTCCGGTGTTCGTTTTACGATTACTATTATATTATTGCACGTAAAAAATGTTTTTCCTGCTGCTAAAACCAATGCATTTCTCCATTTGTTCGCGTCCATATTGTTTACATGCTCAAGTGTTGTGAGTAGTGTAGGTGCACGGGTTGAGCGCCATCAATTGGGGTTCAAAAAAACCTGAAAAACTCACTTTCTCTCCACGTTCCGCGCCTCATTTATTGCGCTAACGATGTTTCACAGCGAAGAAAACAGTACCAAAACATCAAAAACTCACTTTACTCATTTGGGGTTCACCAAAACCTCAAAAAAAACAAAAAAAAACTCACTTTCTCTTATTTATTGCGCTGACACAGCGTGATGAGTAAATAATGCACTCTCTCATCCTTGAAGTACGAATGCATCTTATCGTAATTTTCCAAGTCCCGGGGCCAAATGTTTATATATCGTGACCTTTGTAAACCTACCTCTTTTGGGAACGATGTGCCACACACACACGCGCGCGCCTATCTATCATAGGTAGATCACGTTCCGCGCATTTATTCGTTGCGCTGACACAGCGTGATGAGTAAATAATGCACTTTCTCATTTTTGAAGTACGAATGCACCTTATCGTAATCTTCCAAGTCCCGGTCACCAATGTTTATATATCGTGACCTTTATAAACCTACCTCTCTCGGGAACGATGTGCCACACACGCGCGCGCGCCTATCTATCATAGGTATATCACGTTCCGTGCATTTATTCGTTGCGCTGACACAGCGTGATGAGTAAATAATGAACTTTCTCATTTTTGAAGTACGAATGCACCTTATCGTAATCTTCCAAGTCCCGGTCACCAATGTTTATATATCGTGACCTTTGTAAACCTACCTCTCTCGGGAACGATGTGCCACACACACACGCGCGCGCTGGCGCCTCTTATTATTTTCGTATTGTGACGCAAGCAAACAAACAAATATTTTTATTTTATTTTTTTAAGATTCCTGGCCCCTAACTTCGCCAGGGTGCGTGGTGCCCAACCCAAAAAGGTTCTAACGGCTGCGGTTATAGATAACCACACCTCTATAGAGTTTTCACGTGTTTTTTTTTCTCTCAAACTTCCATGAAACTCTACAGAGGACCTCCGTAATGCATGCAACGTGTACTAACGACTCTAGTGTTATTTGATGTTGTAATATTTTTGGATATAGAGTTTTATTGTGAGATAGATAAAAATATTATGTTTATTATAATATTTTCTTGATGAAGATGGAGAATGTGTGTGTTATAAAAACTAAAGTTGCATGCTTTTTTTTCCTAGTGTGTGTGTGCTTGATGTTCGACAGCATCTGAAACGATAAAAAAAAGAATTTTATTGTTAATTTTCTCATGTAAAAACAACAAAATTTTGTGCAAATTCTGATTGTTTCGTGCTATAGTGCAAAAACTGATGAAAAAAAAAGATATTGTAACTGATAACTGGTGAAATTGACATTGTAACTGATCTGAACTAGTGAAATTCGTATTATTATTGTGCTAGCACAAAATTCTTATTGTAACTGATTGTGCAAGAAAAAGATGTTAAAAACCTGTTAAAACTGCTCTGTGACCCTCTCGTTCTTTACGTCGTACGCGAAAGACTTCTCTGCAATCAGGATGACGTTGCACACGGTATCATCGGGCAGCGCGTCGTGGAACTCGCAGACGATCTTGATGTTGGTGCGATCGTTGACCACCACCTGCTTCCTCTTCGTCGTGTTGATGACGAACATCGGCCTGCGGATTTTGAATTCGCTGGGCGTGTAGTACACGTCCACGTTTCCCTCGGTCACGCGCTTGTAAGCCGTGTAAGCTTCGTAAAGTTTGAGGTAATCGTCTTTGGTCATGTCGAGGTTGTAATTCTCGCGCGGGAACACTTCGTTCCTACCATTCTTGAGATAAACGTTCTTGATCTTGCAGTCGTCGAACTTACTGGAATCTTTTTCCTGGTTGTTATCGCGACCGGTTTGAAAGAGCACTACGACGAAATCTGGCATGTCGAACTGTATGTTGTTGAACTGCGTCGTCACGTCGAATTCCATGTGACTTCCCGACGCCATCTTCTGCACGCACTGGTAACCGTGAAAGTGAATCGGCACCTGCGAATTCTTCAAGATCTCCGCTTTGTACTTGAGGGCGTAGTTCGTCTCGTATTCCACGATCGGCATTCTCAATTCCATGCTCCGTATGACGCACTTGGCTGCTTCGGGTAATGTGTTGGCTATCGGCGTGCCGTCGGCGTTCAAGTTGGTGTATCGCATCAGTGCGTCGTTGTCGTTGGCTGCTCTTCGAAACGTGACGCGCAATCCTCCCTTCCACATGATCTCATTGTAGTCGGAGAAGAATCCCGGCAGCAGACGCATGGGAAATAGTACCGTGTGACTTCTCGTCGATATTTTCGTTCCCGCTTCGAACCCTCCCGCTTGATAGTATGCCGCGTCCGTTTTGGATAATTTCAATGTTCCCACTGCCGTCGACGTGATGCCTGGATAATCTATTCTGTCGATGACGGTGTTGTGTTTCCTCACCTCCACCTGCGAGAACAGGTGAGGCACGAAGTTGTCCACGAGTTTCAAATTTGCATTGGGCGGAAACGCTTCTCCGCTTTCCTTCTTCACCACGTCGAATTGAAGGTAGAGGTCCGCTCTGTGAGGATGAACAAACCCATCCCCTACGTCCACGTCGTATTCGATCTCCCTGTTTGCTTCGTTGAGATTGGCGAACGTGCGACGGTTCGGAGGGAAAGATTGCAATTCGTAACTTTCGATTTGTTCCATTTTCACTATGTATGGTTATTTATTATATGTTGATCTCCACGATGGCCGTCGTAGTGGCACCTGCGAAATCCACTACCTCTCTTTTCTCGTTCGTCACTACCAACTCTATGTCGTCTATGCGGTTGCGACATACTGGAAAATAGATCGGCGAAGAGGGCGTGTAGATGATCGGTTCCATGAATTCGGAACTTGGTTTGAACGTGGCTATGATTCCCGTCTGCTTGTGACTTCCCAGCAACCCCTCCCCGTCCGAAGATTTAGTGATCATTCCTTCCGCCACGTTACAGTGAACGTTCAGAGTCTCTATGGCCAGAAATTTAGGAATGTTTGCTGCCGTGTGCTTGATGCCAGCTTCGAGTTTTGTGTTGTTCTCGAAACCTAAAAGTTCTCCCATGATGCCCAGGTCCACGGTCTCCGTCGCCGACACGATTTCCACTCTGTGCGTGACCGAATTTTGAGAAAGGTACGTGCCTTTGGGTAACTGAGCTTGCAAAGTGGAAATATTGTATTGGCCTGGCGTGACGACGATGTGTTCGCTTCCGATGCTAATTTTGTTGTTGTGTTGCGTGACGTTAGGTATGAGGTACATGCTGTAGAATGCACGCAGAGCTACGGATTTAGGATAGACGATGTCGTCGTGCAGCGTGAGTTTCAAGATCGAAGATTCGCTCGTGAGATGGAACACGCCCATCGTATTTAAGATTCCACAATGCTTTCTGGAAATCTTTGATCGTAGGCTTATTTATTTTAGAGAGAAACGTGAGCACGGAGAGACAGAGATGACCGCAGTTCACGTCTCTGAAATTTTGAATGCGTTCGTCGTTGTAGTATATAGAGGTTTTGTTTGTTTTCAGATAATGAACTAAATTTGTAGGTGGAACGCCTCCGAAAGAATCGAAAACGAATGCTTTGTTATTGTCGTTTTTGTGGTAACATATCCAATGCGTGCCTGGATTTTCTTGACTGTCCAAGTTGACTACGCCGCATTCTCTTCTTTTAACGCTTGAAGGTAACGAGTCGGACATGAAAACTCCTCTGAAGTTTTTGATTTGTAATGGTTTGATCAGAGATTCAATGTCTCGGTTGGTGAGTGCTGCTGTTTCTTTTTTTTAAATTTTTTTCATCACGCCCTTCCCCTCTTTCTTCTCCATGGCCAGGTTGTGACGTTTCTGTTCTTCCAATTCCGCCTTGTTCTTCTTCGAGTCGATGACGGTTTTCGCGATGGCGGCGCTTCCGCCGGCCAAACTTCCAACGGCCCCCAATGCCGCAAGGATGGCCGGGATGCTGAATATGAAACCTCCGATCTTTTGCTGTTTCCGCGAACGCTGCAAGCGTCTCAATTGAGGTGTGCTGAGAAGTAATTTCATTCCGTGTCCTTTCGTCAAGCAAGAACGTTTCTTCTCGCGTTGTTTCTTGGTGAGTAACCCATCGAGGGCACCTAGATTTTTTAGATTGGAGTATGGTATCTGGTACACGACACCCTTGGGCTTCATGTTTTTTTTTTAACGGTATGTTATTTATATATATGTTCTGAGATTTTTTTTCACGGTATGTTATTTATATATAAATGTTCCGAGATTTTTTTTGTTTTGTGTAATTTTTTTTTCAAGGATATACTCCGCGCAGCGTTGTTAAACAAATTCTATTACGTGCTTCGTTTTCTTACCAAGAAGTTCCTTTGTCCCCTTGTACACGATTCGAGTTTTGTTCTCGATTAAAATAGATAGCTTCTCGTCGGATAACATGTTAGCGTATCGATCCGGTAAAAATAGACTGTATTGTGCGTTGAGCAACAGACGCACCTTGGGACCGTACTGGGTAGAAACGATTGAACCGGAAGTTATCGTGTAAGGTTTGTCGACTTCCAATTCCTAAATTTTTACATACTCGACTGACAAATTTAGCATTTGTTTTAATGCTTGGAGATCACTCATTTTTTTTTCACTTATATCGAAGGAGAAAAATTTCAGTGTTAGAGAAATTTAATTTTTTTCACAATGTGTGTTATTTATATATACACCGAAGATTATTTTTTTTCACGATGTGTGTTATTTTATATATACTTTTTTCACGAGATTTTTGTATCGAAGATTTTTTTTGTCTGTGTTAGAGGAAGAAAGTTTGTGCTTCGGAAAACGCGATGATGTGCGTGATGATATCTTCCGTCTCTTGTTTCGACTTATGCCAATCATCTGTGAATCGTCTTCTCCCCTGCCTCGCCTCGTGCAGTTCATCTAACCTATCGTTTAATTTTTTCCCTGCGGCCGAAAGAAGAGTGTCGAGATCGCCGCACCTCATGTCGCTAATCTCCCGAAGATAATCCTTGACAGCCATTTCACAAGGGATGCGAAATTCCGGCGTTGATCTCGCTATGATCAAAAGTTTTCTTATATCCTCACAATCTCCGTTTACTGCATGTTTGAATATTTTACACAGCAGTTCGTGTGGCAAGTCGGTTATACCAGACATGATGTTTTTTTTTTACTGTATGTTATTTATATACCCCACCCAAGTTTTTGTTTTGTGTTCATGGCTATGGTGGTGCCCAGTGCCGCAACTCTTTCTCCCAGCGATGCGTCTCTGCTGACGAATCTTTCGAAAGCTGCGTGCTCTAACTTTCTGTCTGCTTCGTGACGTGCATCCAGATCGGTGCGAGTGGTGTTGTAAGCGATGTCGTGATCTTTGCATGCGGCGTCCAACGGATTCACACCCTTGTCTCCTCTCTCCAATCTTTTTTCGAGTTTGGTACCCGGTCCGCAGTACTGGTAGCCAGGTAAATGCATCTCGAAAGGTAACTTGTTGATGATGTCGTTCACGAGTCCCTTTCCTTCGGCCACGTTCCAGAATCTCGGAGGCAGCGTGTTGATAATTTTGATGAGGTAACCTATGCCCTTGTCGTCGTTCACGATGAAGTTGGAAAGTTTGGCGCTGATCATGTCCACGATGCCAACCTTCTCGTTGTAGAAATTACGATTGCCTGCATTCTCCTCTCCTGCAATAACCAACAATCGGTCTATGAGCTTGCGCACGTCGTCCACCCAAACGAATTCTTTGGGTAACGTGTTGTAGAGTTTGACGCCGCTGCCTGTTTTGACCTGGTTCCAAATCGGTTTGATGAGATTTCTGTACTTCTCACCGCTGCTCGATTTCACCCTATTCTGCGAGGCGTCGTTGTTCTGGTACAAGGCATCCGTCATGATCAAAAGTTCCTTGTAACTTTGGTAATCTTCGTCGGTGTAATCTTTCGGCTGCTTTTTGGCAACGAGTTCCCACAGTCCCACCGTACCCGGATACCTGGTCCAACTATCCTTCTCGCCTAAATTAACTTTAATGTCGTTGCCTTCGAAGGTCACCTTCGATTTTCCAATCTTCCAAACCACACCGCCGCCTTCGTTGCTCTCCATGCTCGGATACAATCCGAACACTTCATCCTTGTCGAATTTCCCCGTGCTCAGGTAGTCTCGTGCCAAAGGTCCCAACTCGATCTTATCCAAAGACGACGACGTGCTACCTATGGCTCGACGTCGTGCCGGTACGTCCTTCAGTTCGAACGGCGTCGAAGGAATGCTCGAAATGGGCGTGGGTACGGTGTAACTTTTAGCTGCAAGTGGTACGGGTTCGTTGATCAAATTTTTATTTTGTTCCGTGACGCCTTTAATTTCTTTACCTAGATCGCTGATGGCGTCGATCACAGGTTGATCTTGACGTTTCTTCTCTTCGTAGAATCCGCGATTCTCGGATTTCCAACCTTTGAAGCGTTTCGCGAGGTAATCGCGAAGCTTGAGATTTTCGTCTTCGATTTTTCGTTTCGTCATAACGTTATTTATACACGTCGTTTCTCACAACGTTGCAACGTTTAGAAAGTCGTTGATTTTGTTTCTGTATTTTCCGTCGTTGGGTTTCCTCGTCATGTCGATCGTCGCGAATCCGAAATCGTCACTGTTCCAACAGTGGGAGCAGCAGCGTTCCGAAAATTGATTGTAGTTCATGTCTCCGCCTACGTAGTCATCGTACGCGTGCTTGAGGTTGGTGTGATCTTGACGAAACAAACATATGAAATTAGCGTTGTCGCGTACTAACTGTTTTGGAATTTTGGAAAACGTTTGAGCTAGGAAGAAGCAATCCATTCCTTTGTGACGACCTTGCGTGAAAAAGTTGCGAATTTCATTTTGATTTTCCAGGATGACATCGTCGAACACAACAACTGAATTTTCACGACAATCGTCGAGTGGTTTTATTTCCGAAGAGAACGTTGCAATGTCCAGACCATCGTACAGTTTCATCAGTTGCTGGTATTTGGATTGCTCCAAACTTTTCGAGAACACGTACAGGTGCCTGTTCTTCCAATCTAACCAATTCGGTGCGAGGAGAAAATTGTCCACGAGCAGTGTTGTTTTCCCACACCCCGAAGGACCTACGATCAGACAGCGGATGCTGTCGGGAAGCAACTCGCCGTTTCTTTTCTTCTTTCGATTTTCCGAATCAGGTAGACGTTTCACGACATTCCACGCACTCATAGAATCACTTCGTTTGAATCGATCCAACTCGTGTCCGGAAGTCCCAGCCATTTCACCAAAAGTTTGTCGCCTCTCTTATGCAAAACTTTTTCGATAAGGTACGTGTCGGGGTATTTAGTTTTATAGAGTTCCTCCTCGTAGAAGCGCCCCAATAAAATTTCACCGCCACTGTCCTTTATTATATACGTGTGACGGTTTCCGGGTAGAACTCGAACCACGGTAAAAAGTTCCGTGCTCCAGTTTCGTGTGAAACCCCTGTCGAACGTTCGCTTCAATTTACTGACCCTCACCTGGTCTCCAATTTTGTATTTAGGTTTTTTTGTCGTGGGCGTGTACTTTGGACAGTAAACGCTGGAAATTAATCGCTGCTCGTCGGACTTGGTAACGTCAGCTGGCTTCATGCCTATCGTTCTGTGTACCGTATCATTATAGGTATCGACGAGTTCCGGCAGAATATCGACCCATTTGTAATTTCCCTGAAGCGTGAATCGTTTCCACATGTGTGTTTTCAAGGTTCGATTAAATCTTTCCACGATGCTGGCTTTGATGTGACTGAAGGTCGAATAATGTCGAATGTCATGTTTTTGAATAAACTTTTGGAATACGGCATTGTAAAATTCTTTAGCGTTGTCTGTTTGCAAAAACCGTGGTCGTCTGCCGCCGCTTTCGCGAAAAATTGTCTTGAATGCTTCCGTGACGCATGTTCCTGTTTTCGCCTTCAAAGGTAGAGCCCATGCGAATTTCGAAAATGTGTCTATGACTGTGAGGAGGTACTTGTTGCCCTTGTTCAATTTATGTACGTTTTTTAGATTGCCGCTGCTCATCTCCACGAGGTCACTTTGCCAGAGGTCGTCGATGCCCTTGGTCACCACCGCCAAACGTTCGTAGTTGCGGCGTGCAGGTTTATGCAATTCTTGGACGATGGCTTGCCTAGACATTTTTTTAGAGATTACGTTTGAAGAGAAGCACCAGCGTGATGGGATTCAAAGAGGGTGGCACCTCACCTGTGTTTTGAACGATCAGCTTATCGCCGGCACTCACGTCGAAAACGGTAAGATCTTCGTCTTCGTGTATTTCATATACGTTGCGCGTTTCGTTCCAACGTGCCAGAGGAATGTTTCCTGCTTTCTGGACACCACGATTCGATATCAAGGTCATGGTGGGAACGCTAGCTTTTCTGCCGTGAGACCAGTACGAAAATTCGTTTATCTGAATCGTGCCATCGAGGAGAAACTTGTAGTACGGATGATAAGGATGCAACATGTACAGTTTGTTACCTTCGACGAACGTGGAGATTCTCTGTTGATTGGGTACGCTGTTGATTTCGATGGCTTGCAGAGAATGCAGTTTGGCGAATTTAGTATCGACGCTAACGAGGTTGCTGTGAAGCTGTCCCAGTGTATTTTGTACGGGCAACAAATATTCGACTATGGTATCCGTTACGGTAGAAAATGACGGTTTGATTTTCACTTCCACGTTCAACTGCTTGTAGTTTTCGTTGAGTTCTTGTAACTTGGCACCGAAAGAGGCCAGCGTCGATTCCTGCGTGGATTCCAGCACTCTAACTTGATTTTTGATGTTGACGACAATACTCTGAAGGTTCTCGACTTGATTCAATTTCGAACTTTTCTCGGTGAGATCGTTCACGATGCTTCGCATCTCGGTAAACTGCGTGTGAAGATCGGCGACGCTCTGCGAAGTGGGCAGCGTCGACACCAGCGAAGTAAGTTCGTCTCGAATCTGTTCCACGTTCGCCGTTTCCGTTTCCAGTCGTTTCAGCATACGTGATATGTTCCTTTTCAAAGCATGTAATTCTTTGGAGGTGGGGAGATTGGCCACCCTACTCTCGAGATCGCTCAACGAACTTTTGATGTCGCTCGATTCGGATAGTGCCGTCACCGCCGTTTTCAATTTTTCCAAATCTTCCTTCGAAGGTACGCTCGTCCGTAACGATTCCAAGTCACCCTGTATGTTGTCGAGTACGTGATGAAAATGAGCAAGATTGGATTCGACGTTCAAATTTTCTAAATATTCGATCTTCTGCTGAACCGTGATTAACGTGTCTTGAATGCTCGTCAACGCGTTCGCTTCAGCGTGAATATTTTTAATTTCTTCGTTGATCAACTCCAGAGACGCCTGAAGCGTAGCGATGGTGGTTTGAATGTGTTCGAAATCTTGATAAGCCTCCAATTGAATTTTTATGTTCGCGACGCTCTTGCCGATGACCTGCAGTTCATCTGACGATGGTAGGTTCGTCATTGTATCTTCCAAAGTCTGTAACTTGGATTTAATTTCTTCCAACGTGCTGGTGAATTCTTCTTGTAATTTGGAAACAACGACGTGCAAGCGTTCCGCATCGATATCCTTCACGACGGTTTGAAGTTCAGAGAAATTCTTTTCGATTGCGGAAGTTCGTTCTTCGATTTCGAGTTTCAATTTTTCCAAATCTTCATTTTTCGATTGAAATTGCTGTAATTTGGCCAAATCATTTTGAAGCGAATCCACGCTCAACTGTATATTTTGAACGCTGTCGTAAGAAGGTACGTCGACATAATTTTTTATGAGCGTTTTCAGTTCGGAATCGATTTTCAGAATGGGGTCGAGACATTGCGTTTGGAGCGTAGCGATTTCCGACTCTAAACTTTTGTTTAAGGTCTCCTGCAAAGCGATCAAATCGCTCCTCAACTTTTTAATTCGGACGTCGAGCATGAGAATCTCTTCTGCGTGGTCTACACGCTTGGTGTTGCCGAAAATGTCGTTAGGCATTTTTGGTTAACGGTTATTTATAATAGGATAGACGATACGTAATTCTACGAAGAGAGGAACGAGTTTGTCGTAATCTCCCAGGAGTTGAACGTAAAGATAATCTCCTGCAGAAACATCGTACGTAATGTTAGAAAGCATCTTGTCGTGCTTGATTCGAAAAATATTCTTGCCGGTAGATATTTTGATTTCGCCTACGTTTTCCGGATTCACGGTGATTTGAAGTTTCCCGTCGATCGGAATTTCGTAAAAATGTAAATTGTTGTTGAAGACGTAAAAAGTTTTGCCGACGTCTTCATCCAATTTCGTCCAAATGCTGTTAAGGTGAACGATCAGTAGACCGTTGAGTTTAGTTAACACGGAAGGTAAGAGGTTATTGGAATTTGGTGGTGCAGTTTCCATGAAGGTCTGCTTTCTGTATCCGAACAAGTTCATAGGCATGGTTATTTTTTTATTTTTGTACGTGCAAGATTTTTTGTCATTTTCAAATTTTTGGTTTGATGTTAGATTCACTTTTTTTTTCAAATTTTTGGTTTGATGTTTGGTTTACTTTTTTTTGTCATTTTCAATGTTTTTTTTTTGTTTGATGTTAGGTTCACTTTTTTTTATGGACATTTGTTACATTTTTTTCACCTCTCAAACAATTGTGTCCCCATGGGAGTGTGTGGATTCCACACTCGAGGACGCACCTCTTGTCGTCGTTGGGATCCAGGGCAATCTTCCTCACCTTGTTGGTGGTCAACACATGGTCGACGCTCTGGATGCGCTGTTCTGCTCTTAGAACCGACGACCTGGTCTTGAGGCAATCCACAAAGTCCTCGAATGTGAGATGCTCCCGAACCACCTGTCTGCCGACACCCTTGGCCTTCTTGGTAACGCTGCCCTCGGCTTTGATGGTATAGGCCTTGGCGCGAAGACCTGCAAACTCAAGAATCACGTCTCCGTCCTTCTCATCTTTGAGTTTGCCAGGCACCTTCTTGTTGCGGGCCAGGATACCGTACTGGTTCGGCTGGGGATAGCCCGAGGTGTCGAAGAGGTTAACCAAAGATGGAACTGTGGTTATATCCCCGTATGCGTCGGCTGAACGTACGTGGTACACCAAGCTGTCCGTGTCCGTGTAGAGAAGCGAGATGTTGTGACCGTAGTGTGGACGTAATATATCGTAGTACGTCTCGAACATGTGGAGCTTGCTCAGATCCAGAACCGTGGCTCCAACGTAGATGGGCTTGGTGAGCCTCACCTCACCTTGCTTCATGTGAATCAGAGCCAGCTGCTCGTTGTAGATTGTTCGAGACTTGAACAATGGACTCGCGACAAGCTGACGACATCGCTCTTTCCTCGTCACCAATTTTATGTCCACGCGATTCCGTACATTCTCCATGGTCTTGCCAAACACCGCATTATTCATGAGCTTGAAGAAATCCTTATCAAGCTCGGACTTGGCTTCGGTGCGGTGTTCAGTGTTGACTTTAATATATGGACGCAACCATGGAGAATGCTCGAACTTGAGGATGCGGTGAACTGCGTGGACCGTGACCCCTCGCTGCATCAACCACCGGAAATTCTGGTAGTGAAGGACGTAATTCTTCTTGGGTTCGAAATCCATGACGAGCTTCGTCTGGTTGGAATCGGGTGGACACTTGAACTCGGGTGCAGGGGGAAGATCGCAGAACAAATCCTGCAGCTTCTCGGAGAACTCAAAGTCCACCTCGGCGAAGAACCCATGTTCCGAATCGTCGAAACCTTCAACGTCAAATTTGGAAGGATCAGCCCACTCGAACCCTCTAAAGGGGAGTGGCTGCATCATGGAGTGCCCGTACAAGTTATTCACGTCCGTGTGCATGATGTAGCTCGACGGTTGGGTGGAGTCGTAGCCAGTAGCCATGTGATGGTTGTTGGCGCGCGCGTGCCGTTGCGACACCTGGACCATTCCACCCCGCACGGCACGTTCTACAAACAGCATCATGTCCACGTCCGAAAGAAGCTCAAGCCTGACTTTCGTCACCAGAAACATGGCTGACCACGCCAGTCCGGGGAGACTATAGAAGTAGGCGGGATCCAGGTGGTAGATCTTCATTGCGGTCGCACGAAACGCCTGGATCACATCAGCGAGGAGCGTCACATCAAGTTTGAGGTACGCATCGTGGTAGTCTCCGAGAGTTCGACAACCCAGCTCGCGCCACATGGACTGGGCGTGGTGATATTCTTCGTCGGTGATGTTTGAGCCTCGTAGCTGACTGTAGAACTTCGCCTGGGGAGGTAGCGACGTCTCCGCAAACTTGGTAGAGTCGGTGACGTATTCTTAGGGGTAGACCGCCTTACGCCTGAAGAGACCGGGGTCCAAGTTTGGAAAATTCGCAGAGGTAATGAGCATTTGCTGGTCGCTAAGCTTCCCTGCGAGAGCATCGAGGCTTGCCGGGAGGAACCTCAGGGAGTCGAGGAAGCGAAGCTCGACGGTAGAGCGTAATCCCGGGATTCGAACCCACTTGCTCACACTGATGTAACGCTCCTCGTTCTCGGCGAGAACGTTGATTCCCTCGTTGTCGTACCCAAGATGCTTGATCAGGTGGTGAAAGTCGTATCCCGAGCCATTGTGAAAAAACACAGGGATGAAGCGCGGGTCCCGGGCCTTAAGGTTGCATCCGTTGCACCAAGGACCAACGTACCTACCGTTAAAGTGATCGTGGTGTTGGACTTTACGGTTGTTGGCGGTGTACTCCTCGACGCAGACAGGGCAAGCGATGGCCTCGTCGTGTCTACGTTGATCGTCGGGGGACAGCGATTCCATAGGCTTGGGGGTCAACAGAAACTTCCCTATCTCGTTGGCCTCGACAACCATCCTGTCTAGAAAATGTTTAACTGCGTCGGGACCGCGATACACATAGGGCTCGGGGGCGATGTGTTGGTCTCGCCACACCACAACATAAGCATAACTCGAGGCCTCGTGGAGTTGGTAAGGGGTAGTAGAGGAAACTTCGGGATCGGGATCGCAAGTGGACAGGGGTTTGAGGAAGGCCTCGAAATCCGCGATGATGATAGCGGGGTGCTCTACCATGGCACCGTGCATGTGGAAATGCTCCACGTCGCCAGGTTTGGGCAAGACTGCCACCCCAGGCTCGTTGGCATTGCAATAAAGTTTGTGGCGAGCGAGCTTCTCGACAGCGATGTTGGGACCTCTGATGCGCTGGTAATCCTGCTGTTCTTGATTACGAAATGTAGACAAGCACCTGCGACAAACTTCTATGTGGGTTTTGTCTTTGCTCCGTTGGCTCGAAACAAGTCTAGAGAGGGAACGGATGAGGGTGTAGTGATGGTGAGTTTCATCCTTGATGAGCAGAAGGTGAATTTCCTGCGCACCGTCGTCGTCTACGTCGCTCACCCGGATGGGGTACACCACATTTTTGTCGGTGAGGCCACAAACGTTGATGGCCAACCGAGGGTTGTGTGTACGGGCCTCGAACTTGCGAATGTCCGGGACCTCCACCGGGTAGTCGATCCCAGCCATCGCATCTTCCAGCTCTGGCTCGTAGGGTAGGTAGCGGTTAATTCGGTGTGGATGGTTTTTCCGGTCGACAGGGTGTAATGCTGCAAGCACCGACCAGAGAAAGCACTTGGCGTCACTGTTCTGAATGTTCTGGACGGCCTTCTTTGCCGCAATGGCAGGTGGTAAGGGGACGTAGATGGAGGCGGAGAGAGGCACAAACTTGCAAAGTTTGACGCGCAGTTCGTGAGGCTCACCACACAGCGAACCCCCCGAGCCCTTGGCTTGATGTTCTTCTTGCTTTGCCACCAGCTCCTCGGCAAACTTGTTGTAGATGACCTCGAGGTTGTCGACATCCGCCAGATGCAGCGTCTTCGCCTTGGTGTTGTGGCAGAAGCTGTAAATTTCATCAGACGGCTTCTTGTACCAGCAATGTAGCGATGCGTAGAATTTGGTGGAGTGCGTTGCAAGCGCATCGCCGAGGATGGAAATAATTTGGGCTTGCACGTTCTCCAAAAAGCTACGCACGTCGCATGAGCCCTCCGAAGTAAGGACAAAGTCCTCTAACAAACGCTGGAAAGCAGACTGGTTCGCTTTCGCCACATGCTTGACACGTTTGGCGGATGGTGGCGAGTCGGCTTCCGCTTTCCTCTTGGTCGAGCTGGTCGACGGTTGTGGAACAGGTGCTCCGACGACGACTTTGCATGATGTTATATGCCTTTTCAAATTATTAATGGTAATATGTTTGTCGCACCTGGGACATGGTTTTTTAGCGGTCACACGCTTACCAGGTACGCAGGTACGACAGTGCCTTTGGAAATGTTTAGTTGAAACACCAGTTTCACACGTAGGGCAAATTTGTACCGATTGCATCTTGTTGAAAAAAATAATATTTGTGGGGTATGTTATTTTTATATATGAGTCATTCCATGCCAAATCAACACAGATATGTGCAATTTTTAACCTGACCATCTCCGATTTTCATGAAATTTGGGGAGTTGAAACTATGCATAGAACTTAGTAACTATGAAAATTTTTAGTCTCGTGCGTCTTGTAATTGTTAAATTATTCAAGGTCAAAGTTTGCAGAAATTGCCTTTTTTGAGCCCGCTTAGCTATACTAAATGTGCTCTAACTCCGCCACTATTTCGCCTAGAAAGCTCAAATAAAGCTTATTGTACAGGGAATTGAACAAGCTTTCCAGTGATATATAACAAGTCTACCTTTGGATAAAAATATAATTTTGTCACGTGACCTTGACTTTTGACCTTGAATATCTCAAAACATGTCATCACCAAAAATCGTGAAAAAAATATATTTGGTCCCTCATGCCATACTCTAAAACATACCAAAAAATCATTCTGGGACTGCAATGGGATCAGAAGATACAAAATAATATGTGTAACTATGTGACTGATAAAAGCCCCATTACATGAACTATGAAGAGTCAAATGTCCCTTAACACTCCCTACAAAATGTGAAGGAGTTATCCTGGGTATAATTGGTCATGAAAGAAATAGGTTAGGCACAGGGAGATCCCTAGCCGTGTGTGTCAAGCACAGGTCCGGCATATTGTTGACCGCCATATTGAATTCAACGCAAAAATTTCAAAGGAAAGGGGGTGATGTGATATATCAAATGAGGCTAGAATTTCACGAGAAATGAAGTGACGAAAGATTTTCCAACGTATCTTACGCCAACAAAAAGCTATACACATATCTTTCACTTACGATATATGCACATTAAAATGTTGTCAATGTTCCTGTGAGCACACTCGTTGACGTCTCTCACACTCGCATAGAACATTTGGCAATGTAGCATGTGCAACAACATCGCAAGCAGCAACTATGCCTTCTCTCAGATGGTCAATATCAGGGACTTTTAGTGCATGCACCATTCTCTTCAAATGTTTCTGAAGGTAAAAGTCCTCCTAAGATGTTAGATCTGGGGAATGTGCAGGCCTTTTAATAGATACCCGTGTGCCCATCAATCTACCTAGAAAATTACCATGAAGAAATTGCAAAAATGTCCACATAGTGTGGTCACACTCTGTCCTGTTTCAAAACTTTCGAAAAGTGCCATATCCCGTAAGCAAGGGTGAAAAAACCTGTTCACTTAACAAATCCAAGAAGCCCTCTCCATTTAAGGTTCCGTTGTTGAATATGGACCAACAATTTCCGTTCGCCATACATTATACCACATAATTAGCTTACCAGAAACAACCATTCGACTGAGCAAATCACAGGTATTGCATATTATTTTTATTAACTTCACCGTGAACATAAAAATTAGCCTCGTCACTGAAGAATATTTCATTCCAAAGGAAGTGTCACGTAATTGTTTGAGATACTTTTCCCAATATTCTTCACTATTCAACTATTTGGTGAATGTAGCTGATTAAAATCATATGCAATGGTGCGTATACTTCTTTCTCTCCCAAGATGTCAGCGTGATCTCGATGAGTTCCTAACACGTTAGGAGCATTCCAATGCTTCGTTTTTAACACCTCGAAAAGGAGAAAATGGTTACAAGCATGCAGTAATAAATTTTTGCTGGTTAAATATATGTTGGATAAACCTTCGTCACTTCATTTCTCGTGAAATTCTAGCCTCATTTGATATATCACATCACCCCCTTTCCTTTGAAATTTTTGCGTTGAATTCAATATGGCGGTCAACAATATGCCGGACCTGTGCTTGACACACACAGCTAGGGATCTCCCTGTGCCTAACCTATTTCTTTCATGACCAATTATACCCAGGATAACTCCTTCACATTTTGTAGGGAGTGTTAAGGGACATTTGACTCTTCATAGTTCATGTAATGGGGCTTTTATCAGTCACATAGTTACACATATTATTTTGTATCTTCTGATCCCATTGCAGTCCCAGAATGATTTTTTGATATGTTTTATAGTATGGCATGAGGGACCAAATATATTTTTTTCACGATTTTTGGTGATGACATGTTTTGAGATATTCAAGGTCAAAAGTCAAGGTCACGTGACAAAATTGTATTTTTATCCAAAGGTAGACTTGTTATATATCACTGGAAAGCTTGATCAATTCCCTGTACAATAAGCTTTATTTGAGCTTTCTAGGCAAAATAGGGGCGGAGTTACAGCACATTTAGTATAGCTAAGCGGGCTCAAAAAGGGCAATTTATGCTAACTTTGACCTTGAATAATTTAACAATTACAAGACGCATGAGACTAAAATTTTCATAGTTACTACGTTCCATGCATAGTTTCAACTCCCCAAATTTCATGAAAATCGGAGATGGTCAGGTCAAAGGCTGTGTTGATTTCGCATGGAATGACTCATATATAGTAGAGTGCCACAAAATAAATGCTGTGCAATAAAAAAACCTTGGAAGGCTAATTCGCGATGGTGCTGGGTTTGGTGTGTGCTATTTATGTATATGCTACTTCTTGCTTCTTAATGAATCCTGTAAATAATTGGAAAAAAAAATAATTAAGCTTGTGTATAGAAAACACAAAAATATTATGTGTACATAATTCTACCAAACAATCTTTTTTTTCTAATTCTCAGCCCTCTTGGCGTATGAAGTATAAATCATAATTTCAGAAAACAGAGTTATTTTAAGGTCGCAATTTTTTAAAAATTAAACCATAAGCTTTGTTTATGTTTATAGTATTCGACGAGCAATAGCAGAGAGAGCAAGAATCGTTTTCCTACAACCCATAGTTTATGAATTGCAAAACATCTTAGAAATTACATCTTGAAATTTTAATCCAAGATAACTCGAAAATAGCAGGCACTAGTCATCTTCCCTCCAATAGGTTGTAGAGTACTTCTAATTTTGTATCGAATGCTATTAAAATTTTCGAATTAGAGTAAAAACTAAGCCGGCAAATCAAGTTTCTCAAAAAAAATAAAAAATTGTCTGTATTTCCGAAACTTGAGGGGGTGGAATCGATTTTATTTGCTAGTCGAATAGTTCTCGTCGAATCCTATCCAACAAACCTAAAATCATCATCCTAGCTCAATTAGGAGCCGAGAAAATCAATATCTTGGAAAACGTCTTAAGATTTTTGTCTTAAGAAAATTTTCTTGACAGACCGGAAGTAACATCTTGAGATACCGGAAGTCGACTTTCTTAAAGATTAAGATATTTGTCTTAAGACGTTTTCCAAGATATTGATTTTCTCGGCTCCTATGGGGCCTAGAACCATGTAACTTTGATCTATGTATATACCAGTACTTGCTCGACCCTGTGGCCGAGTGGTTAGCACATCGCGCTGCGACGCCAAGGGTCCCGGGTTCGAATCCCGGTCGGGCTTGGTTGTTTGTGAATATCCATTTTCATCTATTTCATCACTCATCCCTATCTTCGCAAATTAGCTAACAAGTACAAAACGCGAAGTAAAATAAACTAAATCAATTAATCAATCAATATACCAGTGGTTCCTACATGTTCACTCACCTTACAACCCACCCGATCAAAAAAAAATGAAATTTACCCCCTGCGCGCATGCGCACATGTATAAATTTAAATATAGGCTCGATATTGAAACAAAATATTATTTTTTTCCTCCTCCTCTCTCTGCCAAGATTGCAAATAATTGCAGGAATAATAATACCATGATATTTTAGACTGTAGGTCCAGGTCACCCGAACCGGACAACATTTGAGTTAGTGTTTTTTAAGTCCACTTTATGTGCAGTAAGGCTAATCGGAACTAGACCTACAGAGTTTTAAAGTGTTATCCGAACCACTTGTGCCTCCAGCAGGTATCGAACCCTTGAATACAAACCTACCTACCACTGAGCCATAGAGGAGGCCCCAGACGACATATTTGCACTACAACAAGCAAAAATAAATTCATATCTGTGCATATGGGAAGTCCAATACATAGTTGGTAATGTGTGATGTGATCAGCACCAAACATTTAATTTTTATGTATGTCTGTGTTTGCCCGACCCTGTGGCCGAGTGGTTAGCACATCGCGCTGCGAGGCCAAGGGTCCCGGGTTCGAATCCCGGTCGGGCTTGGTTGTTTGTGAATGTCCATTTTCATCCATTTCATCACTCATCTTCGCAAATTAGCCAAGAGGTACAAAACGCAAAGTAAAATAAACTAAATCAATCAATCAATCAATCATTAAGTTCCGTGTGTTGCAATCATGAAATTAAATTTTAATTAACTTTTTTTTTCCTATCCATCTCTCTCTCAAATCTATGTAGCCTGTTCATATTTGGCATGTCGGCCATTTTGTTTACGTAGCAAAAAAAATCTCAAGCCACTTTTTTTTTGCGAATGCTCGTTCTGTAGCCATAAGTATAATTGGATATAGTTGTCAGATTTTATTTAATTTGAGGTTTAATATCAATAAGCGTGCATAAAAACTAAATATTTTAAATAAATAAGATTCGAATAACTATGTACTTCCACTAGCCTTTGCGATGGCGCAGCGGTAGCGTCGTTGCCTTGTAATCAAGGGTTCGATACCCGCACAAGTGGTTCTTGAAACTGTAGGTCCAGTCCCGATTAGCCTTACTGTGCATAAAGTAGACTTAAAACATCAAATCAATCAGTACTTCCACTAGCCTCTGCGATGGCGCAGCGATAACGTCGTTGTCTTGTAATCAAGGGTTCGATACCCGGTGGAGGTACAAGTGGTTCTTGAAACTGTAGGTCCAGTCTCGATTAGCCTTACTGTGCATAAAATGTACTTAAAACATCAAATCAATCAGTACTTCCACTAGATATCAAAAACACGCAACTCTCCTCTATTTTTTTTCTTGCCTTCCTCTAACAATTTAACACATTTATTTTTTTTTAAATATGCCCCGCACACATATTTCCTACCTACCAACAACGGCACACGGAAGAAAAAAAGATATTCCAGCTACCAAGATGCATGCTTCAAATATACTTATAAATCAAAGCCAACTCATGCAAGCTAAAAAAACAAAGTTACTTACTTTTGGAAAATACTGCAGAAATGCTCTTCACTAACGTTCAAAATAAAACAGAACTTTCTACACCAGCGCTTTAAGTTTTATACGGTTTTCTAATGAGGTCAAAAATAAAATGTTAGCCAACGCAACGTGGACCAATAGAAATCCGAGACAATCTGCTCTAGAACATTCTTCCCCTACATTTCAGCCACATCATTTTGCGAGTTCGAAAATTCACAAGTTAATGCATCGCATCGCATTACTGCTACCTATGCTGTTAACTCACGTCAAAATTGTATACGTCAGTAGGGCAGGAAGTATAACTTCCGTCGTCCCAAGGCCTACGTATACAATTTGTTTTGTTTATATTTCAATACACATGATGCTTAGGTTACAGCAGGTTGTTAACATCAGATCTGGCAATTGTTGAGAAATAGTGACGTCAGTAGGGCAGGAAGTATAACTTCCGTCGTCCCAAGGCCTACGTATTGTTGAATTTGTGTCCTTGTGTCAACATTGATAGCACACGCAGAGAGAGAGAAAACGAAATTGTCATTTTTCTAGATATCCACAGGCAAAAGCATAATATTTTCAAATACGATATGACAGTCGCTTTTTTTCGATACCGAAAAACTAAATACAATAAGTATATATATATTTACAATATTAATGTTTATTTAACAATATCTACCTATGATAGATAGATAGATAGGCGCGCGCGTGTGTGTGTGGCACATCGTTCCCGAGAGAGGTAGGTTTACAAAGGTCACGATATATAAACATTGGTGACCGGGACTTGGAAGATTACGATAAGGTGCATTCGTACTTCAAAAATGAGAAAGTGCATTATTTACTCATCACGCTGTGTCAGCGCAACGAATAAATGCACGGAACGTGATATACCTATGATAGATAGGCGCGCGCGCGTGTGTGGCACATCGTTCCCGAGAGAGGTAGGTTTACAAAGGTCACGATATATAAACATTGGTGACCGGGACTTGGAAGATTACGATAAGGTGCATTCGTACTTCAAAAATGAGAAAGTGCATTATTTACTCATCACGCTGTGTCAGCGCAACGAATAAATGCGCGGAACGTGATCTACCTATGATAGATAGGCGCGCGCGTGTGTGTGTGGCACATCGTTCCCAAAAGAGGTAGGTTTACAAAGGTCACGATATATAAACATTTGGCCCCGGGACTTGGAAAATTACGATAAGATGCATTCGTACTTCAAGGATGAGAGAGTGCATTATTTACTCATCACGCTGTGTCAGCGCAATAAATAAGAGAAAGTGAGTTTTTTGTTTTTTTTTGAGGTTTTGGTGAACCCCAAATGAGTAAAGTGAGTTTTTGATGTTTTGGTACTGTTTTCTTCGCTGTGAAACATCGTTAGCGCAATAAATGAGGCGCGGAACGTGGAGAGAAAGTGAGTTTTTCAGGTTTTTTTGAACCCCAATTGATGGCGCTCAACCCGTGCACCTACACTACTGTTGTGCGATAAGTGAGACTGAGTGAGACCCAGGGCTGTTTCAGTCTTATGGGAGATTGGTTGACCGTAGTTAGTATTCTGTGTTTCTACTGTTCCTCGCGAACCGGCTGAAGTCAAATTCGTGTCCATATTCACGAACCTTTTCTTCTACTAAATTTTATTGCGAGAATGAGAGTAGAATACGTGTAATATTTACAAATAGTACCAGGAATGTACGTATTCTACAACTCTTTCATTTACACAATATTTAGTTTCTAATTTGGATAAGTAGCTTCATCCGGCCGACCAGTCTGTTTACATTTTGAAATTGTGTCGTCTGATTCTTGTCATTAGAATATTATTTTGGGGATGCGATAAGTGTTGCCTAATGTAGTTAATGAAATCGTAATTTAACATTGTATGAAATCACTGCGTAATACGTATCAAAGCTTTTTTCAAAAAGTGATAAAGAAGTATCGCCAAACGCGAACCAAATTCCGTTCATTTCATCTCTGTGGTACAGGCTTGCATTCAGTATTGAAATCGAACTTTCTGATTGTAATTGTGTATCATTTGTTGTTTAAAATAAAAACTCCGGAATTTTAATGAAATGGTAATAATATTATATACTGTTCTGTAAGGGCCAAGTTCCACGTGTATAACTTATTCTGTGATGTTATGCTTCTACAATAATTTTTTTTTAATTCCTCTCGTATTTTCTTGCTTGAATGGTTTAGGTGGACCAGGTTTGGTTCTCTTACTTTTATAATTATACACACGCGCGGAAATAATCAGATAATTAAACCTAATGATCCTATCCTACTTATGTTATGATTCTGGTAATTATTTGAAAATGGTCGCAGCCTTTTCTATTTGTATGTAGCTAATGCTTAAGGATCATTTGAGGTAAATGCAACTTTGTATCGAAAGCAACATATTTTCAGTTACTATTTTCACCAAGTGGTCAACCTCGTTTTTGTGCAATTTTCACCTAAACTCATGATTCCTTACAATGTGGGAATTATTTTATAAAACAGTCACGTTCTCTTGTAAGATTTTGTTTTGCATTGCTTGTTAGGTTCTATGTCTCAAAAAATAATCATCTATACCATGTGATATCACTGCTCTCTCTAAAAAGTGGTAATAATAATCAATAATCATCATTTTTAATTTGTGTTAAGCTCTGTGGTTAGTTGAGTGATTTAACTTGCAAAAATTGACAATGTGTGAAATATAATAGCATCTGTACTTAATAATAAAGGTACCAGTTTCATAGATCCGAGACACATTAAAATCAGATATTTTGTGTTTTGCATGGTTCGTACTTACCAATTGTGTATTGTGGAACATAGTTCAAGGTGCCAATATGCTTTTTACACGAAAACAAACACTTTTTCTACTAATTTATCTAAGTGCTACTGAACACACGTAACGGTGCTATATCGCTTACTTTGTGAATGATATCGCTTCTTTTGTTTTCGAATATCAGTGTTTTCCATGACGGACAGACCCACGAACCATTCCGATAAGGTTAGGTTTGGTTAGGTTAGGCAAGAATAGTTAAAAAAAGGGTGGGTTGGAAACACTGACATGATTTCCCGGTCAAATAGATACCACGATGAAAGAAAATACCTCTACTAACGTTGGAAACCTTAGAGAAACTCATTTCCATAAGTAGTTTCTTCTGTAAAAATGAAGAAATGTCTCTCCGATGTATGAAACTGTTACCATAATAAAAAAAAATGGTGAAAATATCTTGTTCTGCTAGTCTCAACACCTCATGAATGTAGTTGCACATTTTTTTTTATTTTGAGAATAATTACTGAAAATCATGGTTCCCATTGTGTGATTTTTTTTATTTTTTAGAAGCTATACAAGAGAATGAAAAGGTGCTTTCAGTACTGCAAACAACTGTGGGAATAACTTTGCAGTTCGGAGAAACCTTTCTGTGGGAAAAAAAACAACACTTCAGATTGTGATCATTTCCACAATTTATCTATTTTGATGAACATTTTTGTGTTCAGTAACATGCATGTATCATGATACACGCAGTACAGTAGTTACTGATATAACAGATAATCAAGTCCAGTGAGATGTATGAAAGTAAGTAGTCTCTGCTGCACACTGTTTATGCTGTATTTCATTAAATACTAGTTGCTCATGTTATAAAACTATGCGTAATAACTACAGAAAGGAGGTATGGAGTAGCAAGGTCCAATATGAATTTTTCATTTTTGTAATGGTGCTCGTATGTCCTTAGGAAAAAGCAGCCAAAGTTGATAATGAAGTCATGCATTTCTTAAAGTGAGTACATTAAGTACATTATTTTTGTTTGTTTGCCATAGCGTCGGTCAACTTTATTTTTTCAAAGAGTACTCTCATTTATGTGGTGAGCATTCTAGCATGTTGGCTACTGAAATGTTAGTGTCACCAGGAAAACTATGTTACCCATTGGGCAATTCCCAGTACATAGTATTTGAAGATGAAAATGCAAGAAAATGAATCCTACTGTACGGCACTGTAGAGCATTTATTTAATTTCTAGGAATTATCCACCTGTGTGCGTGTTTTATGCACACATCAAGATAGAAGAGATACAAATGCAAAGTCCGGTATGGGACTTGGACGTGGGAAGTGTAATAAATATGGCACTTCTCTGTTTAAGTCTCGTATCAGCTGGCACAAAGTTCATCGTGGAGGGAAATAAATCAACATTTCTTCATTCATGTTCAGCTATTTAGTAAATGATGAGTATTTGCTGTTTTATGTAAGAGATATTGTAGATATCATTTTATATATATATATGTGTGTGTAGATATTATTTTTGTTAATATTTTCTGTTTTTTTAAAGTAGAAATATTAATTTTCAATATTAGGGGTTTTCATTCTTTCAATTGCTTTAAATGCTGAAAGAAGTCTTCAAGGAACAACTATTAATTTTCCAAAGTATATTTTCATACTTTTCTTTCAGTGTAAAAATCATATATGTATAGTAGGTGCTGCTGCACTTGCTACAATAAGGTATGAAATTTCACTTCAACTTAATGGTCAGTGTCATGACAGTAAATTTGTGTTAAAAGGCTGAACCTTTTCGTAGCATTCAACCTAGTACTTTTTATTTATTTGATTTTTGAGAAAAATTCCGAGCATTCTCTTGGTAATTATTATATTGTTTCTGTGCAGACTAACCTATTTCTAATCAGTGCCATAAGCATGGGCGTTCACAGGATTTTTTCCAGGGAGGGGCAAGTAAGGCAATTTTTTTTTTTCCAGGGGGCAAAGGAGTCATATTTTCCCCCATAATAGTGATGTCCCTTCAAAAATCACTGCTTCAGTCTGAAATTATCATGTTCTTCAACGCCCTTATAATAATTAACATAAATTACTGACTGAAATGAAATTATGTGTGAAATATATACCTTTTGTCAGACATTCATTATCCAGGGGAAAGGGCGTGCCCCTCCCCCCTTTCGGACGTCCATGGCCATAAGGTATGTGAACTGATCCCTGACAGTATTGAAATTTTTATTATCGAATGGAGCGTAGTTGCTGTAGGCAGTCATTTTTTTCGTTTTAATATGTGGTAAACAAAATGTTTTATTGATCGGTGTAATATCTTGCAATACAATCCTGTATAGCGGAAGGATCAGTCAGGATTTTTTTTTTTTTTTTTTTTTTTTTTTTTTTTTTTTTTTTTTTGCAAATATGGATTAGCATGACATAAATCGTTCTGAATTATTGTATACTTATTTCATTCCATTTCTCCACCCAAGAAAAAAAAGTCACCTATTTTAAGACTGTCATTTTCATATGATGAAGAATGTTTTTAAAAATGCCTTTAGAGGAAATTATATATTTCCGCTTAAAGTAAGAGTGCAATTTCAGGAAGTTTTGGTAATAGTACGTTTTCCATATAATTTTCGTAAACTTTTATTTTTGTGATAGAAATCAATTTTAATGCGAAAAGTTTGTACTTAAACGAAAGCATTGTATATAATTAATTTCCGCCACTTCTAACTACGTTTAGTCAATTTGCGCGTATAATTTATTATACGCGCAAATCGGCTGAACGCGGTTAGAAAGTATCGGAACGCTAATGGTACGGAACATGATAGTGTTTTGTCGTTTCGAGCAATCCGCGAGTCCTTGCGCATAGCGTTCGTCTTCTGTTTTTTCCCCGACGGTGCTGCCGTCGGTGGTCGCGAGGAAACGACCTTCCAGTGCCGCCATACTGTCAACCATTTTTAACCCGCAGCTGTAACATCTTGTAGTAGTATGTCTATGGTGAGACCCTTCGTTTCGTGACATTCGAGTTGATTTGTCGCTCCGGATTCCACCCACACACACAGTTTCTTTCATTATTTCAGACGAGGAATGCTTATAAGGTTAGGTTAGGCCTGTTAGGTTAGGTTCCAATAGCATAAATACAATGAATAATATTTTTCCTGCTACTAAAAGCAATGCATTTCTCCATTCGTTTGTGTCCATATTGTTTACGCACAGTTACTTTCATTATTTCTTCGAGGAATGCCTACAAGGTTAGGTTAGGTTTCATTAGCATAAATACAATGACTAATTATTATTTAGGCTAAGTGAACTAAACCTAGCTACCTAACAACATAGGCATTTTTTGCTTTCACTACATTTGTGCAGGAATATGCCTTTTCCTTCGTTGCTACGATTTCAATACCACCCAACCTGGACACATTTTTCTGTTTTTTTCAAAGAAATTTTTTTTTCCGCACCTTAAAACTCACTTTTCCCGATTACTAACTACAAAACGTTACCAAAAAATTACGAACCACGTTTCTCCTAAGCAGCCCATATTCTGCAGTCTTACCGGGTAGCTGACGGATAGCCCCACAAACCATTTCCGATAAGGTTAGGTTAGGTTTGGTTACGTTAGGCAAGCATAGTATAAAAAAAAAGTGTTTGAAACACTGACAGGGGCTTACATCATCAAACGTACGCAGCATCCGGTTGTCGTAGGGCAAGTAAATGAAAGCAATGGCAATTGTGTGTCGGTGAGATATTCTCTTGAAAAATACATGATTTCCCGGTCAAATATATTCCACAATGAAAGAAAATACCTCGACGAATGTTGTAAACCTTGGAGAAACTCATTTCCGTAAGTAGTTTCTTGTGTAAAATTGAAGAAATGTGTCTCCGATGTATGAAACCGTTACCACAAAGTCGATGAACGTTTCACATTGTTCACACATCCTGATATTGTGCAGTATCTATTGACATTTTGGTACTACTTTACTATACCGGAGACACCTGTCAATGATTTATTTCACACTTTTTTACATTGCTAACGTACTATTCTCCATTCCGGAACATTTATTTAGGTGAAATAATGAATTTCTAACGAATATAATGCCTATTTCTTACATTTACAAGTACTTACTGTTCTTCCTTATTTCCACACAATATGGCGATAGCTTACGCGTTCATCGCATGTTGTGCCAGTGTTTTGTCGATTTGGAGTGTGCATGCAGTGTTGCAACCTTGCTCACCGAAAAATAACTAAATTTTAAAAAAAAATTAAAAAGACTTCACGAAAAAAGTTCAATTTTCAACATAAAGAGTAATTATTAAACCATTGACATTAGCCCCAAAAACCATTGACGTTTGCCCCATAAACCATCCATGGGTAGCCCCAAAAACCATTTACGTTAGCCCAAAAATTCACGAAAGCCCCACGAACCATCACGGAGATGAGGTATGCCTACTAGGTTAGGTTAGGCCTGTTGAGTTACATTCCATTAGCACTCCTTTCGTTCAATTTAGCATATACGGACAACGGCACGTCATCTTATAGTGAAAAGACGGCGTGGGTTGAAACACTGACTGCGGCATTTACGTCATCAAACACATGGAACATTGTGCTCTCATGCAGAAAGCAAATGGCGGCAGCAGCAACAGCACGTCGGAAAGAGATTTTCCTAGAAAACCACATGCATTCGCATTAAAATGAATCAAAACTACATTAGCGAACATCACCAATGCTACAGAAAATGATTTGCGTAAGTACTTTCTCCTGCAAATTTGAAGAAATCCGTCTCCGATATAGTAAAGTGTTACCGAAATTTTATTTGCTGAATATGTCACTACCATACATACGAGTTGCTCTCATTCTGGTACTACAGTAGAGCGTCGATTATCCGAACGTCGGTCAACCGAACGACCGCTTAACCGAACTGTGTACTCGCTCACTTTCAGATATCTGTAATGAAAAAAGTACGTGACTTAGCTGCTCGTAAGCGTGTAGGCTTGCTTAGACAGACCAAAATAAAGGATTTTTTTAAACGTTAATTTTGTGTACTGTGTGTATTGTTCATGCAAAATGCGTATGTAATATGTACATATTTTTGTTTAATAAACTGTAGCACATACTATATATTCCTACTAAAGTTGCCTTTGTACATTACTTTGTAATACATACTTAAAGAGATGCCAGTTTTTATGAATAAATGTACTGTACAGTACTTCTTTTTGGCAAATAAACATGTACAGTTCGATTATCCGAACAAACCACTTTTTCCGAACACCCATGACCCCCAATTACTTCGGATAATCGACGCTCTACTGTATATGTATACTGTGAATATTGCATAATTTTAATTGGAACATGAAAAGACAATGTTCGTTGAAGGACTATAATTGCTGCACATGTGTTTACATTGGTAAATACTGTTTACAAGTGTTAAATGCACTTAGCTAATATCGTTTTAACTTAGTTTTCTAATACGATGAATTGCAAACATTTGGGGAACCATAGCCTTCCAAGAGGTTTTTCTGAACGGGTTAAGACATTCTGTTCAAACCTCTGCCATACACACCTTTTCATTCATAATGGCTACTAACGGACTTACCATGCCATTCACATGATGTAGTTAGTAAATATGGTAAATGTCTGTTATATCGGAGACACATTTCTATCAGATATTTTCAGTTTCAAATGGTTCATACTTACCAATTGTGTATTGCAGAACATAGTTGAAGGTGTCATTATGCTTTTTACACGAAAATGACTTCGATTTTTCACATTACGAGTAATTCTTTTGGGTTCTTTCTTCCATTGTGGACCATACAATATGGCACGCACAGCTGTGGATCATCGTGCGTCGTGCTTCTGTTTTGTCGATTTCGAGTGGGTACGCAGTGTTTCAACCTTTTTAACTGAAAAATACCTAATTTCCTGTTCATTATGTCATCACAAATCATTGACGGATAGCCCAAAAAACCATTCACGATAACCCCATGAACCATTGACGGATAGCCCCAAAAACCATTCACGATAGCCCCACGGACCATTTCTGGCAAGGTTAGGTTAGGTAAGCATTGTTAAAAATAAATTCTCTTAAAAAAAGGCACGTTTGGAAACACTGGCGAGACCGCGTGACTTTCGACGCTCGCGCCATCTGCAGGTACATAATGGAATAAACGGCATAATATTGTCGCTTTGCACAAAATGCAAATTTATTATATCAAAAGTGCTTATTTCTTGTTGTGCAGCATTCTACGGTGAGAAAATACCTCCACGAACTTTCAAAATGCTACAGAGACTCATTTCTGTAAGTAGTTTCTTCTGTAAAAATGAAGAAATATGTCTCCTATATAACAGACATTTACCGTAAATAGAAAAATCTTAATTGAATGTTAGGTCATTAAAAGTTAATATTTATATGTAACCAATAATGTAAATTGGCCTTTTTTGCCCAAAATTTCCCCCGTTATAACTTTGTTATCCATGGAACACCAGTCTCGAATTTTTTTCCAGGTACCTCTCATAGAGTACTCTTTATACTGTAAATATCAAATTTTGGCCCAAGTTCCTTTTGTTTTATTGCAATTTTTACATTGTTCGATTTCGATTTTTATCTGTTAACACATACTGCAGAGTTTTAGAGATTACTTAAGATTTTGTTCCGTCCAATTTCCTTTTGTTTTATTGCGATTTCATCATGCTACGAATGCAATTTTAACATGATTCTATTTTGATTTACTTCTGTTAACTCATACTGCAGTGTTTTAGCGATTACTTAAGATTTTCTTCATATATGCTTTGGTAGTTAGGTTAGGCAGGCCAGGTTTGGTTCTCTTGGCATTAAAATAAAGTCCCTAAATACATTCTACTAAGGTTCTGATTTATGTCTACATTAATTCCCACTAGGCTACGATAACTTACAGTCCCTTGTCAACGGAAAATACATGGTCCATGGGAAGTGCTTATGCTTGGGTAAGGTAAATTTTAAGTTATTTTTTCAACATGAATAACTTCTTTTCGAAATCCAAACAGTGTTTGGATTCAAATTTTGAAGGTTCAAATTTTGTGTGACAATGATTGCCAAAATTCTATGATAATTATTCTTCCTGCTAAGAGAATTTGAAAAAAATCATAAAACAATCGGAATCGATGTTTGTTTCCTCTGTAAAAGCTATAGCTCTGATATGACATTACTTCCTTAAAAATAAAAATAAATATAATCCTAAAGTTTGATTTCTCTTTAAAATTGAATATCACATTTAGCTCTAATTTTCGGCCTTTTGCATTAAAGTTGGTGAATAAGCTTGCGAAACATAAAATAAAGTTTGAAATATTTTTACCACAACCTTCTATCATTTTTCTTAACTTAGTTATCACAATTAAGAAAGGTGATAAAGTGAACTGCAATAATTACCATGGAATTTCTCTATTCTCAACAACATATAAAATATTATCTAACATTCTTTTAGTAAGACTAACCACATATGCTAATGAAATTACAGGTGATTATCAATGTGGATTTAAACGTAACATATCAAAATTTTCACATCAGACAGACACTTGAGAAAAAGTGGGAATATAATCAAAATGTCCATCAGCTATTCATTGATTTTAAAAAAAGCATATGATTCAGTCAAAAGAGACAAATTATGTAATATATTAGTGGAGTTTGGAATACCTACGAAGCTTGTTAATATGATAAAAGTATGCACCAGTGAAACAGAAAGTAAAATTCGTGTGGATATTAATGTGTCTGACAAATTTACAATTCATGATGCGTTAAAACAAGGAGATACATTATCTCCATTGCTCTTTAATTTTGCCTTAGAATATGCTGTTAGGAAGGTAAAAGAAACTAACGAAGGACTAAAATTAAATTGTGTGACTCAGCTGTTAGCATATGCAGATGATGTAGACTTACTGGGGGATGATGTAAATACAATTAAGAATAATGCTAAAACATTTTTCAAAGCAGCTAAAGAGATAGGTTTGGAAGTTAGCAAAGAGAAAACTAAATATATGCTTACAGGCTGAAACCAAGTGTTAAGTAATAATCAAAATTTAATTATTGATAACAACTCATTTGAACCAGTTTCCAAATTCAAGTGCTTAGGAGTAATAGTAACAAATTAAAATTATATTAAAGAGGAAATAAAAAACAGGCTTATTTCAGGAAATACATGTTACTTTTCTGTTCATAATCTTTTGTCTTCTCGTATAATATCTAAGAAACTAAAAGTTAAAATATACAAAACAGTAATTTTACCTGTAATATTATATTGATGTGAAACATGGTTCCTTACATTGAAAGAGGAACATAAATTGAGAGTATTTGAAAATAAGATCCTTAGTAAAATATTTGAGGGTAAATTTTCAACAATGTAGAATACGTAAGTACGAATATTGAAATTGACACAACTAGCCAGTTTCAGCCGTTTTCCTGATACAGAAAATTTACCTATTTGAGCCTAAAAGTGATGAGGAGACAGGTGAGTGGAGAAGGTTACATAATTTAGAAGTACATAATTTGTATTCATCTCCAGATATTATTAGAATGATTAAATCAAAAAGACTTAGGTGGGCAGGCCATGTGGCACGAATGGGAGAGGAATGAAGAGTTTGCAGGATTCTTCTTGGGAAACCTGATGGTAAGAGACCAGTAGGAAGACCAAGACGAAGATGGAGGGATAATGTTGAGATGGACCTAAAGGAAATCGGTAGAGATGGAATAGAGTATAATATAGATCTTGCTCAGGATAGGGACAGATGGAAGGCCTGTGTTGCTGCAGCCATGAACCTTCGGGTTCAAGAAGGCTAGAGAGTTAGAGTTATCACAGTTGTCTGCAAGGGCCAAAAATGCCAAAAGTCATGAAACAAAAGATGGCCACAATTTTTAAACAAGGTCAAGTTTTAGAAGAATAATGCCTGGTTTGTACTACCCTTGTATATGGGTTTGAACAATAAAAAGATGGAAAATTTTAAAAATGGTTAAGCAACTAGTGCTGCACTATTTGGTATGTCCTGATCCATTTGCATTCTGGACAAAATCTCTGGTCTTAGTGCAGTTTCTGTGAACCAAAATTGGATAAACATCAGGGGCCATTGACCCACTGTACCCCCTCGAGAATTAAGTCGATTTTTTTTAATCAACAGATTTCAATGTTGTACATAATATAAAAAGTGGTTCCAGTGTGAGGAAAGTACAAATGTCGGAGATATTTGATGGCAAAGTATTGCCCGCGTAAACAAAAAAAACTCGTATTTTGGACTACTTTTGCTCCTTGTCCCATAAAAAATTCTCAAACAGCAGCAAAAATAACATTCCTGGCGTAGCCAAAACATCAAATTACTCTCAGGACCAAACCTGCCCATAAGCTAACAACCATTTCCAATATCAATGAGGATATAATTTTTGAATGTACTAACAAAACAACGTGAAATTACTATTTTGACCAAACCTGACCCTCCTAACCTAACAATCATTTCCAATACGAAGGAGAATATATAATTTTTGAATGTACTAACAAAACAACATGAAATTGCTATTGGGTTCAAACCGGGCCCTCCTAACCTAACAACTATTTCCAATACAAACAATAATATATAATTGTAAAAAGTACTCACCTTAAAACAATGCACTTTCTGTTACGTGGTTTTAGGGGCAAAATGTGTCAAATGGCAGACGAGTCATATCCTACGTACTCTAAACACGTACAGGGTATCTTTCAGCAATATGCTGCAAGATATTCCTGAATGTGTCAGTGTCCGTACTGTATGTCAATACAGCTGTTTCCACATGAACTCATCCACATGCTCCTCCACAAGCTTCAAACCCATGACCCCTCTCAGTCTCATGTATTCTTTCACACTGGACCAAAAACCTTCCACCTGGTTTGTGCAAACCCTAGTTACTGGATCGCGGAAGTGCATCTTATGCCTGACAGTCTTGTGAATGCAAGGGGAAACATTCCCAAGGCTGGACAGGCATTTATAAGATGGTCAAATTTCTGTTCCTGGTAGTACATACTTCTCAATTAATGGGATCAGAGTTTCGGACGTTCGATCATCAACTAACAAAACCAAGCCCCTTTTTGTGTTGCAATCTAACAATCCGAGAACCCATCTTTCCCTAACAAGCCTTCCTCTGTTGTACTTCCTCCTCACAAACACACTCTCGTCAATCTGTACAACAGAGCCAACCCCTCCAAATTTGAAGCAGTCAGCTGACTTAAGTAACTTCCAGGAACAAATATCTCAAACATAACAAAATAACTGGCACACAGCTTTCTTGCTGACTTTAACGACACTGGAGACAGGATGAAGGGAAACTCTGCAAGACTACAGAAATATAATTTAAAGAATGTGTGTCAGAGACAGTTTCATATTTTCAAAAAAATGGTCCAGTCATAGCAGAGCAATCCAACTTGCATTTAAAACACCTAAAAAGGAATTCCACCAAACCACTCTCTGCTCGTTGTCGTATTTTCAACTTAATCCATACATTCCTTTGATATTGTCTACTGCATTTGACACATTTCTTTTTCACGGGCACTAAACCATCCTCCTGCAACTCATGGAAATATACCTCCAGCTCCTGGCTGAAGAATGCTATGATACTAGAAATATCAATGCACTGCTCAACATACATTATCATTCACTGGCACTTACCACACTAAAAACACACACCCATCTTCCAAACAAAAGCCCAGTACCATGTGACATGAACCGAAATATCCTCTGCAGTAAATCTCACGCTCCCTGACGTAACACCAGGATTGCCAACCTTCAATCTCTGATATTTCCAACATGGCTCAAAGTTACAAAACACAAATAACGTAACTTGTTCCTTCATACTACAGTGAGATGGCAACGATGAAAGTGTAGGGTTACCAGATCGCTATGAGGGAAATGTAGGACACACAACATTCACAATAAATAATACACATTTCCAGAACATCTTAGAAAGTAATTTAAAATTTTCAACTTTTTAAAAAATACGAGGGTTGCGCTAGTGTTCCGCTATTATAAAAATCTGAAGAATATACCTTTTTTATGTTTAAATTGTCTTTGATTGTGTGTTTAAGCCTATTCGTTTATTTTTCACAGCAGTTTGAAGATGTAGTTTCGTGTGAGAAATGGAAATTTCTCGTGAACACTTTTGGGCAATGATTTTTTATGATTTCAAATGTAGTTTAACAACAAAACAATGCATCGAGCGACTTCATTTGGCTTTTGGGGATGAAGCAGCATCCAATAGGACTGTGAACAATTGGTTCTCCAAATTCCAACGTGGTCGCAAATTTCTCAGTGTTGAATTTCGTGAAGGTCGTCCATCCACTTCTGTTGTTGCCAGTAATGTTGACGGAACACTTGACGGAAGCTTAAAAACAGGTTCGTGTAAATTGATGTAAAGAAATGCTCAAAAAATTCAACCAAGGCAGGTCAAATTTGGTGTAGTACATCGTTACAGGGGACGAAACTTGGATCTCTTCATACAAACCCGAGACTAATCAGCAATCCACTGTTTGGGTGTTTCAAAGTGAGACGAAACCAACAAAAATTGTTTGTTCAAGGAGTGCTGCCAAGCAAATAATTGCTTGTTTCTTCGGTTATACCGGACATGTGACAACAATTGCTCTAGAAGATCGAAGAGTTGTAAATGCTGAGTGGTATACAACAATTTGTTTGACAGAGGTCAAAAATGAATTGCGTAAAACAAACCCAAATCTTGGTATTATTCTTCACCACGACAATGCCAGTTTCCACTCAGCACACCAATCTCTTGATTTTATGTCCAGTAAAAATGTCTAATTAATAACTCATTGTCCATACTCACTTGATTTATCACCTGATGACTTCTTTTTGTTCCCACACATGAAAAATAGGATGCGTGGTGAGCGATTTGTGTTGCCTGAAGCAGCTGTTGACGCATTCCGAACAGCAGTTTCTGAGGTATCAGCTTCAGAATAGAAAAAAAATGCTTTCAATATTGGTTTGAGCGTATGCAAAAGTGTATCGATCTTAAGGGTGAATACTTTGAAAAACAATAAAGCCATTCCCAGAATTGCACATGTCTTTTTAAATATTGATTACAGAAACTTTTCCAGCAGCCCTCATATGATTTCTTAATGAATTCTAAAATTCAAAATTTCCAAACTTGCAATCAGTACTACACAATACACTTCTTACTACTTGATTTAACTGACACTTTTCAAAGGAGCCAATTTTTACCTAATTTAGTCAAAATATATTTATGATAGACTGAACAGTCAAACTCTTCGAAATTATGCTGAACCCCAGTACCAAACTTTCTACAGAAATTAAACTATTATTTCTCTCATGACTCCTTTGTGCTGATGGTAATGAAAGTATTCTCTCATTATGAACAGAAATTGCAAACAAATATTCAACAATTACCATAACTCGAAATGGTTCCATAAATTTCTCCTAGGGTAGCTTTTAGTTCAATAACTTTGTTCTCTATAACCCCTGCTTCACAATCAAAGTATTGAATAAAAATGGGAAGCACCTTGTTCCATCAGCAATAAACCCCAAGGCAAGAAATTCCACTCACGCACTGAACAGTGGCATCATCAGAATGTGGCCCCAGTGTTTTAGCAGAAACCTATATTTCTTTTTGGGTAATGACTGAATCAAAATAAATTTCACTAATGAATTTGGGAGTGCAGTCAATAGACTTGTTACTCTTTGTTGAACTGAAACACATATTTTCCTAATTAATATTATGTAATACCCAAAATGTATGATATTTTTCAAATTCCTCCCGGATGCTGGACATAAGGCTAAAATGTAGGACATGTCCGGGGAAACCTGGATGGATGTCTGATAACACTATGAAAATGACGTCATAAATAGTACCATAAAAACTCCCATTACTCCACTATAATACATCTCTTTGAGCTGAAAACAACACAAATCGTTCGTATTGAACATGATCTTCATAAATGACAGAAAAAGCATCACCTTCAAGGTTAAGGGTACCCAACCTCATAGCAATGCTTCTCCCATGTATTCAACCTTTGTAATAATATTATGTATACTCATAAATATAACTGTGTGCCTATGGAACCAATGGTACATACGAGTACATTGAATATTGAAACCTGTGATATTTTTATTATGAACAATATTATCTTTCTGTTTTCTTTATATTATGTTGAAAATGTATTTGTTATGCTTTGTAACAATTTTCATTGTGATAAAACGTGGGATTCCCTATCAAACAATTACTCAAAGTGCCTTTTCAAATGCAACATATTACTTTCTTTAAAGATTTTTCTAATTTCTGAGCAGGTAAGAATGGTAACACAGTTATTTTCTGTTAGGTCTGTCCTCGTCTCCAACAATGCCGAAATTATCACATAGTTTCTGAGATATGACATATTTTGTGTTACATGGTGTGCTCGTTCGCCCATCCAATTCCTGAGAATCTTCCAATTTTTCAAAAATTTGTAACTTCCAATATATTTCTTCGAAAAGTAATATTACATATTTGTCATATTGGACCATGCACCCATCAGTTAAAAAGAAATAAAAGGGAAGCACAACCATGACTTTAAACCATCTAAACTCCTACACACAACAGTATCCTGAAAGGTCTCTATACATTTTGCTGTTTGCTTGTCAAACATTTTGTCCAGCAATTTTGTGCCAATGCCAATTCTGCTTGTAGCTTTAAATCCAGGTCTCACAATTTCAACATTTTTGTGAAATTCGGGATGTTCTACAATTTTGAAAGGAGAATTTGTACTGTACACAAAGCATGCTATTTTTTTTAAAAAAAAAAAAGCTTCTTGTTCAAACTTGCTTGTTATCACAACAATAATTTTTAATTCAATTTTCATTTGAAATAAAATTGAAAATTGAGATGAAAGAATTCATGACAGGCTGATCGCTGACAGTTATTCCTAAATATAAGTTCTAATTTTTCTTCCACTAAATGTGAATACGTACATAAATTTTAAACTCTTGTCAAGTGTGTGTGGAATCAAACCTGCGATGACCCTGTCTAGCAGATCCCTTTAATGCAACACCTATGTGGAGTTTTTGGAAGTAATTTGTAATATCTTTCATTGATTATTATAATTTTATTAATTTTAAACATTTGAATTTAATCACACAATTCATAAAAACGAGGGAAAAAAATAACATGCTGAAATAACAAAATGTGTTGAGTGAAATTTACCCAGGCGGTGTTCCTATGACCCTGCAGTTGGTGGGGCATTTTGCATCGTTAGACCTGTAATATCCTGGAACTAACGAACTAACTGACAGCCGATTCAAGATCCATACACTTGGAAGGGTTCATTGGAAAGGGCAGAGAATAATCGGAAGTGATAATAAAAATATATTCCAAATTTGACTGGATAATTTTTACCCATAAACTCATCCTTACAGATTAAACACTAGTGCAAGTTGTCAGTGCAGTTACAGTGTTGTTATTCTTGATCATTCTATGCAAGAAAATGCCATCGCATTGACATGCAAAACTTGATTGTTTAGGTGCTGGGAGAGGGCAAAAGGATGCACTGTCTGAAGCTCATGTTGCAGGCATAATTGTTGCTTGCTTATCAGTAGTGTTTTGTTCGTTTTAGCGTGGCAGTGTAATTTCTCTGTTAATTTTAAGTGTGTGTGTGTGTGCACATTTGTCCAGCATAATAAGACTCTCATATGACGTTACTTGTGGTGTTACTTTTTCCCCTGTGTAATTCCAGTGTGTGTGTGTGTACGTGTATGTTTAAATCAAATATTCCTTTCTGTATTTGTTGTTGGTACACTGAATTCTTGTTGAGTTCTTTCTCTATTTGTTGAAGCTTTGTAGCACTTGGATGTGTTGCGCCTGTGACATTTGATTTGATTATGTGTAAAAATGCTCTACTTTGGAATTTTCTGTATACTGCAATATTAATATTGTTTGAAATAAGTAAGTTTCTTTTATTTTATTTAGGTGAGAGAAGATGATGAACTGTCGAAGGTAATATGCTGCTGTTGTCTTGCAAAGTTGTAGAGTTTCCATGAGTTTGAGGACATATGCAGTCCATCAGAAACGATTATTAGAGAGTATATTCCACATGCAGAAGAAGTCAAGGTGAGGTTGATTCCACTTGTTGATTTCTTTACCTATGTCACAGCACTGACATTTCTTCGTATTATGCACACTAGCATCAGAATGTTTAGACTCACCTCTAAATTTCACAGTACATGACAATGAAGGCTATTATTTTAAACCTCCCATCAAAATACGAATGTCATTCAGAAAGATAGGAACATTTTAGTGTAAAACACAAACGACAAATTATGTGTGCAAAAAGTGATTGGTACCATAAACTACATACTTTACTCTACTTTTCCACATATTTGCCATACACATTCAAGCACTTACAGCATTTGTTGATACTATCATTGTACTCAGTTGCTGCCAATTCATTCAACCATGTAGTGACAGTGTCTTTGAGTTCATCAGCCATCCATCTGGCAGATTTTCTTGTACTAAAAGTGTAATTATTTCATGAAGAAAATATCATGAAATTGCAGGAAAAGATTCATACAAAATGACTAATGTGAAACGTTGGTCAGCCTGAATTGCTTCATCAATTTTTGTCTTTAAGGTCTTTGTCAAAAGTGTGGGTTGACCTGAACATTCGCTGTCGTGCACACTTCTTCCTGCATTAAACTTGGCATACCACTTTCTCACAGATAATGTATTCATCACATCATTATCGTACACTTCCATTATTTGCTTATGAATTTCACTGGCATGAACTTTTCTTGCATTCAGAAACGTTATCACACTCCACACCTACCACTTGGCAGAATTATCAGTTTTGTCCCAACCTTGAACAACCCAACATGTTCAGAGCTCACAGCTCAATACCTTACAAGTGCCTGTTTACAATGTCTCATTGCTTGGGTCAAACTGAGGGAGTGTAGGTGAAATATGCTGTGTACTATAGGTGAACGCTCCTTCTTTCTGGAAAACACTCTGCCACGGCTGATGAACTCAAAAGACAATGACACTACATGGTTGAATACATTGGCGGCAACCAAGTTCAATGATGGTATTAACAAACTGGTATAGAGTAGTCTGTGTAGTTTCTCTACAATATTTTTTTTTTTTGCACAATTTTATTTATTAAACATACATGCAGCCATTCCCACCATATTGGTCCTAACTACTCCTGTTTTAACCAACATCTGCATTGTTACCTCCCAAGATCTTCAATAGGCACTGCCACACTTCATCCACACACAGAGTTGGGAGTCCTTGCTTGTGCCTTCCTGTCAGTTTTTTTTGACAAGAGCTCAATGGGAGGCAAAATAGGAGATTGCAATCTCCTACATCTTCTTTTCACATATTGATTACTCATTGGAGAAGTATGTTTGGGTTCAACAACCCATCATTAACCTTGTTGTAGATTATAAATCATTACATGAAAGGATACAATCATACTTTTCTTCTCCAGCATTCACTCCACTCACACTAAACCTAATTGTTACCAAAACATCCCCACACCATTACACTTCCGCCTCGTTTCACTGATGAAATAACACAAGCTACCATAACTCTTTCTGCACGGCATTGGCTAAAGTATAGGCGGTAGTTGGAACCAGATTTTTAATATTTTGATTCATCTGTCCAAAGTACCTATTTTCATTGTTCATTGGTTCAGTTGGCTTCATTTTTGGCTCACTTTAATATTTTAACAATGTCTTCAATACTGCTTTGTGACCAATAATTCCAGCCTCAGACAAAGGTTGCTCTTGTTTTATTTATTTCTGCACACGTGTTCACTGCCGAATGACTTCTGCCACTTTTACTGACGATGATAATATGGCTGTTCTCGATGTTTGTCTTCATTGTACACTTCGCAACATCTTATTTGACCGCCCTGAAAAATTTTAAAGTCCGGAATTCGTAAATTTGGCAGCATAGCGCTTCAGAGCCAACTAAGAGTAGCCAACTTTGCAACATTTCTTCTTCCTGAATGAAAACGCTCGTGATTTTTTATTTCATTCTTTCACATTCCATAAAGTAAAGATACCGTAAAGCAGTAATAAAATATATGAGTAGACAAAAAAATGTTAAGTAGAAATACGAATGTTGAAAATATTTCAAGATTCTTCGTTCTGGATTTGAAAATAGGAAAATGTATGTGCATTGTGAAACACTGAACAGGTTCTCAACCACCTGAAAAGAATTGCGGTCACATTTGAATGCAAGAAAGCAAATTTATGATGATTTTATGCGAAATGTTTAGTAAAGATACCTTGCATGACACCAAACGATTCTGCAAAGTGTGACTTTTCTTTGGTTCTTGGCGAAAAATGGTTCGAAACTCCGGCACAATGTTGCTTCAACTGAGATTAACGTATTTTACTGAGCTTTCTGTTAGCAATCTCCTGGAGTAGTTGGTTAGATGACTGCACTTTCGTTTTTTTACTGTTTTCGTCAAGATCGAAACATCGTAGGTTCTAATCCCACCCTTTCCTTACTATTTTTCCTTTTTATTTACCGAGTACGAAGTGTTCTAATAATATTATATGATATTACTTTAAATATTTATGCGATGCATGCTCAGTGGCGGCGGTTGGGTATCAAAACTGATGGGGTAAGGTGGGGGAGGGGGAGGGCAAGGACAGTTTCTTTCCCTTGGTAGATAATGTTTAGCATAATGCTGGGTCATCTGAGCCTCCACACTCCATAATCGTCGCCACTGTGCATGCCTCAAGTAATGCTTGTACTAATGTTTTTAATCTTTCCGTGATTGGGAGGATTTTAGGAAATACTTTTCCTTTCTTTCAGCTGTTATAAGTTAACACATATTAAGAACTTACATGTCAACTTTCTCCATCTGGAATTGCTGGACATAAATCGCATAAATATCAACGGAAATATCCAAGAAACGTAGATAAGCATTCTCATCCAAAGCCGTTTACTTCCCGAAAAAGATTTTGCAAAGAAGTAGGTTTGAACCCATGACCTTCCATTCCATAAGCAAACGATCCCCCTACACCACACGGTTCACGTTACTTTATGCACTCGGTTCGGATCCAACTTTAAACTGTAGGTCCAGTCCCGATTAGCCTTACTAAGCATAAAGTTGACTTAAAACACCAAATCAACCAATTCATCTCCTTCTATGATACTGTAGTAGGCCAGCATCCGAAAATACAGTTCTGCTTCGCGTATACCAGAGTGTAATTGCATTTAATATTGTGACTAATTTTACTTTAAAACTACAGATTAAAGCGATAATAGTGTCCAGAAAAGAACGTCAAAGTAGATCTCCACACAAAGTATTTTAATCCATTGCCAAACATTTCAGTTAAGAATAATATTTTGCTTTTCCATTGACCGTATTTTCGATTCATGGTGATTTTGCTAAATGGACCATGTCAAGAAATCTAAATATGTAAGTTTTACTAGTAAATGCATTTAAAATGCACGAAACAACAGGGGAAGAGAAAAATAAACCTCAAAAAATAAGTAAAAATGCAACAAAAATTGTTTAAAATACTGACAAATAAACTAAAAGCCAAAAAAAGGCTGAAAAATGAAAAAAATGTAAAATAGAAAGTGTTTTCTGGCTCTAACTGAAGGAAAACGGACATGATATCAGGTTTAGCATTGTTTTTAAGGGTCAGAA
The DNA here is from genome assembly GCF_977018435.1 of Lepisma saccharinum. Taxonomy (NCBI): domain Eukaryota; kingdom Metazoa; phylum Arthropoda; class Insecta; order Zygentoma; family Lepismatidae; genus Lepisma; species Lepisma saccharinum. The sequence continues at coordinate 36,079,444 of NC_139237.1, forward strand.
AAAAAGTTGATTTTTCATCAACTTCCGGAGCCTAATTAGTAATTATGACCATTGAAAATGTTGGAGGTAGCTTACTTAAAATTTACTTGCTGAGGGATCGTATCGTCCCATATCTCCACTTCATAATATAGAAAAACATCAAGTTCATATTTCGAAAATGACTTGGAGTTTTTCACCATGAAAATGTTTTTCAAAGTTCGTTAGTATTATCTTTCAAGGTTTCCGTTGTTTTAATTTCATACATATTTTATATTTCATACGTTCCTCCCTCTTTTCATACAGTCTTTGGAAAAAAACTGAAGTTTCTTGTCAAACGGGGTCTGGTTCAAATGACTCCTTTTCGCTCTCCTGTTCCTACTTTAAACAAACAACAAAATACTTCTCAAAACACGGAATTTTTACACAATTTACAAAATTTGACAAAACAACAATAGATATGTTCATCATTTTTCCCTTTCAGCGTTTCTCGATTTTATCTGATTTCGTTTCCTCATGAAAATTGCCATGAGGAAATTCTAGATATGACATTATGTGTGAATTGGTTTCTTCAAACTGGTAGCAAATTTTAACATGAGCTGCCTGGAGAAGAGGTAACGTGCTTGATTGTTACGAGGGAGGTCGTAGGTTCGATTCTCCTCCTAGGCAGGATTTTTTTCAGGAGTATATCGTTGGGTGTAAAGTTTATCCACCGTGCTAAGAAGTTAACATTGGTCTCTGTATTTCACGAGGTGAAAGGAAATAGTAAGAGAAAATTATTTCGATGATAGGAGGAAGTCACATGCCACGTGGAATGTGCAGAATCAAGTTACATAGAGTTAAGTCTGTAATGGTGGTTTCGAATATTGCAAAGTTAGTGCGGAAAGTTTGTTATATCTGATACTCGTACTTTCTGTTCAAAGAAGACAAACATTTTAGATACAAAGCAGTGAGGAATTAACGATAATTATGAGGTTTTGAATTTTTTGTTTGTCACTCACTATATAAATACTTATTAGTAGTTTCTTATCGAATCGGCCTCCGTCGCAATAACCATTTACTTACGTATGTTAATTGGCGATTTACTATTATTTTTAGACGCATGGTAAGATGGTGGTGAGGGGATTGACAACAGTCATTAAGAAGGAACGGACATAAAATTACAAATCTTAGCAATTCGAACTCATTAAACACTCTCCTTCGTTACAGTACTGCACTACATCACTACTTAATATCGAAATCAAATAATCAATACTTTAGGTGTCGGTGAAAAACAAACAATACATAACTTAAATAACATTACATTTTGCATCCTGAATACATATATGTGATGTGTGAATTAATTAATTAATAACTAAAAAAGAAAAGTTTTAACTTTAAATCCTGGAAATCTCCAACTTCTAAGGGGAAATATGTGCAGAAGGGACGTCCCTCAAGTGTGCATCGGATTCATTTTTTAAATATTCTAATATCAACGGTATCTGTTCAGCAAACAAAAAAAGAAAAAAAGAAAGAGGAGAGGGTGGGATTTGAACCCGCTACCTTTCACGCTTGATGAAAAATAAGGATAGCAGCGCCTAACCGACTGCTCTACGTTAACTTAATGACGTTATACCCTTAAAAACATGTTGACGTTTATGAAGACTCCCACCATCCTGTGTTTCAAGCTCATTTTCTCGACAAGTCGTACAAAATATATGTTTTTGAGAACTGTTCGATATTATGCAAGGTATTGTAAATAAAATATCGCATAAACTCCTCACAAATTTGCTTCTTTCTGCACAAACGTGATGGCAATTTCCTCCAGGTGGAGAAAAACTCTATTCAGTGTTTCAAACCCCCCAAATTTCAAGTCGAGCAAGCAGAATCGTAAATATCCTTCAAGGTTCTTTTTCCAATTTATTATTTCGGTTTGATTGCGTATTATAATAGCGGTTTATAGTTTCTAAGTTCATGGAAAGCGTTAAATTGAAAACCTATCACCGCAGGGTTTTTCGTCTAGTGGAAGGACTTACTCAAAGTTGGCTACTCTCACCTGGAGCTGAAGTGCAATGTTGCTAAGTTTACGATTTTTGGGACTTAGAATTCTTTCGGGGCGGTCAAATAAGATGTTGCGAAGTGTACATCTTCTGCAAGGTTGGTCCTCAAGCCTGTTGATTTCCTGTCTCCTTGTCACTGCTCATGAATTCTGAAATTTTCAATTGTTTTGCTATTTGTTGATTTGACTATCAAATTTCTTTACGAGCACATGCCTTGGCTGTATTTTTGGCTTACATTATCATTTTTACCTATATTTGATTGGTAGATATGTATTTGTTACCATCAATATGCCTAATTATTGGACAGCAGTGCCAAAATTATATTAATTTGTTTCAAATAACGGGATGCAATTGTCATTCATTTCAGTGATTTCCATTTCTATACAACTAAGTGTAAACTTTCTCATGTTAGTGTGTGTTTATGCATATGAAAATGTGTGTGTGTGTTTTGTTTGGGGGGGGGGGGGGTACTGTTAGCAAGTTTATCTAATAGAGTTCGAGTGGTCGGTCGAGAAACAGTTTTCGTCCCTTTTTTTCCATTGGGAAAGATTTACCCTTTTCCAAATTCTGTCTGAAATCATATACATTGGTAAACATTTTTTTTTGTTGCACAGCTTTTATTTCTCCCTCTTAATTCAAAATACTTTATTAATTTTTTACAACTTGCACTGTGCAATTGAAAGCTATGCATAGAGTATGAGGACAGAAATAATAATAAGAAAAACTGCAAATATTTGTAAGGTATCAAGCAGCACAGTATCAAAGGTTATGGCACCATACAAGGGGTGCATCAAGTATCTGGGCGATGCTCGCTGAGCAAGGTTTTTGCTCATCCTTTAAACTGATCATTTACTTGATGGTGTTTGCTCCTTGCTCATTGATCAAAATATCATGATTGTTGATGTAAAGTTATATTTGTGCATATGACGAGAGTGGTTCTAAAATGGTGTAATGCAAGACTAATATTATAATTATTGCTTCTCAAAACAATAACCGGGTGCATATGAATGAGAACAAAACCAAACATTTTTCACAAAACTTTATTTGAAATTTTATTTTTCACACACACTTGTAAACTTTCCAAAACTATGGTGCATATTTTGAATAAACAATACTTTTATTTTAAAACAATCACAAGCAGTGGAAAATTGTATTACCTTCTCAGGGTGGCTACTCACTGGGAATTCCTTGAATTCTGCGTGAATTATTGGTTCCGGGAATTATGCGTGGATTCTGCTTGAATTTTTCTCCGTAGACGTGAAAAATTGCAACTTTTATTAATCCAAATCCTATTGAATTTACACATATTGATAAATAGCCTGAGGCGAGATTTTCACAGTTCAGTTTTTATTTTTATCTAGGAAGGAAAAGAAAGCTGCGTGGAAAATAAAACTGAATTCTCTCATTCTGTTTACTTTGTTACTGTCCTTTGTAGAGCAATCCGACAGATGGAAGATTATTGCAATTAACAATTTTTCGCAGGTTAGAATATATACCCTAACATTTGTGTGACTTGTGTTTGTAGATGTATTTCGAGTCTGAGTATGTGAAATGGCAAATTGAAACTAAGGACCTCAAATTATTTTTTTTAAATATACCATTTAATTAAATTAAATTAGAATTTTTGGATACATTGGAGTCATACAGACACTTCATATTGTTACTATATTTGTTTGTGCATATCAGTGGGGCAGGGGGGCATTGCCCCTCCCCCCAACCTTGAATGGAAATCAATTCTAAGGAGAGCAAGGCAGCAAACATTGATAGCCAAGGGCACCTGCAGAGGGCACAGAGGGGCAATTATCCTCCTCGATTTCAAATTTTATGCAAATAAAAATACATGTCATAAAATTTTCTTGCTCGCTTCGCTCACAATACCTGCTCTTCTTAGTCTCGTCAGGTTCAGAGCCATAGCTAGAGAGAGGCGGGAGTCGTCCCTGGCCGCTGAACAATCTAAATGATAAAAGTTGTAAATTGAAATTATTTGCACCCTATTAAATCAATATTGTTTTCAGTTTGAAAAGAATGGGTTAAAAAAAAAAAAGAATGGATTAAAAATTTCCTTGTTTGTTTCACTCACAATATGATTGTTTTCTGTAATGCATTGTAAATTGTCAGAGAGAGAAATAAGGCTTCTCTTAATGGATTTTGTCTTAAATGCATGAACAATTGTTGGCAGGAAAAGGAGTGTGCACATTTGAGAGACAATTTATATAGTTTTTGCTGTTGGTTTGTTATGAGGTGGATGAATTGATTATAAGTAATAGACCTATATGCTGTATATACAGAGTGTCCGAAAAGTCACACAACCCGGTGTTTACGACCGTATAACGGAATAGCGAAACGGAATGAGAAGAAACGCTTTCTGCCAAGAGAATGCCGTGTATATTGGGAAAATTTAGAGAGACAAACATATGTAAGAACATGCATGTTTTAATAACAAATAAGCAAAGTGTTGCCAAAGGCGGGAAAAAAATATTTGCAAATCGTGTATATTGATGCACAGAACTCACTGAGGTAAATTATTGCAACATTTCACAATACCAACGAACAATTTGGATGGCCATCTAATGAATTTGACAGAAATAAACTTTGACGAAGTTTCAAAAACATTGTAGAAGGGAATAAATGGGCTGTTCCAAAAATCGATGTTTTCACAATATTACGAGGGACACTGGCAACACTGTTGGTGTCACGTGTCACTAACAGAGGTGTTTCACCTCAGGCTATCACACTAAGGCACTTTTAACGACAAAGGAGAAAGTTGGTTATTCTCGAACATATGCAATAAATTACATTTTATTTACCATCAATGATAGCACGCTTACTTATTTTTAATTAATTATTTTGAAGAGTGCATTTTCTTTAATTCTAAATGCAATACAAAATGCTTAGTATGAAGGTTTTTATTCACAATACTAAGCACATTGTTTTGCTTTTGGTTGAGGATTGCAACATGTTGTTACATCCTACTTGATTCTGTATAGCAGGATACACATCGTATTACTTTGACATCTTACTCAGGAAGGTCATACACCTCCATAAATAAGGAAATAAGAGACAATATTTGGCAAATTGAACATTTCTTTGACCACCCTGCCATATTACAGAGGCTGTTCAGCGTATATTTGGCCAAATGCGATTCCTTCCCTCTGCACTCAGAATGAACTCACCCAACCTTGGTCAGGCATTTGTCAGTGTAGTGTGTGAGCTGTAAAAGAGTGGTTGTGTTTTCTCACTGGGCCAAAAATCCCGCCCAAACTGAGCCACTTTTGGGAGGAGTGCGTTGTATAACTTTCCAAGTGTTTGTGTTTTCTCGCTTGGCCGAAAATGCTGCCAAAACAGTCGCTTTTGGGAAGGTTATGTTGTAGCTTTTTATGATGCAAGGTTCAGTGTGTCAATGATCAGGAAGTAGTGCGGTTAACAGTTTCCAAAGACATATTTAGATTCTTTTCCATCTGTCTTTGGGTCGGTGAATTCTCTTGCATGGCCATTCTGCGAAGTTTCGCCTGCATACTGGTGGTGGCTTGTGTGCACGGCCGTGTTCTCGTCCTCTTTGTTGGAGAACCGAATGCTGGGACCATGCAATCCTTATACTTGCCAATCACATTCTTGAATAAAGTCAAACTAACGTCACAATTTTTGCTCTTACACTACACGACTGTTTTGGCAGCATTTTCGGCCAAGCGAGAAAACGCAAACACTTGGAAAGTTATACAACGCACTCCTCCCAAAAGCTGCTCAGTTTGGGCAGGATTTTTGGCACAGTGAGAAAACACAACCACTCTTTTACAGCTCACACACTACACTGACAAATGCCTGACCAAGGTTGGGTGAGTTCATTCTGAGTGCAGAGGGAAGGAATCGCATTTGGCCAAATATACGCTGAACAGCCTCTGTAATATGGCAGGGTGGTCAAAGAAATGTTCAATATGCCAAATATTGTCTCTTATTTCCTTATTTATGGAGGTGTATGACCTTCCTGAGTAAGATGGCAAAGTAATACGATGTGTATCCTGCTATACAGAATCAAGTAGGATGTAACAACATGTTGCAATCCTCAACCAAAAGCAAAACAATGTGCTTAGTATTGTGAATAAAAACCTTCATACTAAGCATTTTGTATTGCATTTAGAATTAAAGAAAATGCACTCTTCAAAATAATTAATTAAAAATAAGTAAGCGTGCTATCATTGATGGTAAATAAAATATCACAAAATCCTACTGATAACACCGCTCTGCAATTTGAAATTATTTTTTTGATGTTTTGGTTTCGAATGTCGTTTTCCCCTAATTTTGGGGCGCTCATTCCAAATATGTATGCAGTTTTCTTCTATCACGTCCAGATTGTTGAAAGAAAATGAAAACAAAATTTGCATATTGAACCATTACCAACATATATTTATACCCTTCTACAAGATCATTGCCATGCTTAAAAATGTGGTGTATATTATAATTATGTAATTGTAAACACAATGTACCTACAGTTCACAAAAACTAGCAACAAGTGATATTATTTACAGTGACCTCACTTATTTTACAGGCAGGAATTTTCGTCTTTTTGAACTTCTTCCATATGCATGAGAAGTACTTTCCCTTTTCAGGAACCAACAGTAGTCTGTCAACATGTTCACAGTCCAACCACCATGGTATCTTCTTTCCATATCTTTCAAATCCTGATGGAAAAGTTCACCCTGTTCCTCGCTGTAAAATCGAAGACAGGTATCTGGAAAATAGTCAATGTGAGCATGTAGGAAGTAACTTCAAACTCATGTTACAACCTAGTGTTCTCAAATTTTCCAACATGGTGTTCGAATGGTTTTGTAAGCTGGACTCCTTCTGTTTCCTAGGAAGTTTTGTACAACTTCTTTGTAGCTCTCCCAGACTTGCTTTTCTGTTTGGCTCATTGTATCCTCAAAATTGGGGTCACACATTAATTTCCTGATCTGAGGTCCAGTAAAAACACCTGCTTTCAGCTTATCTAGGGTCATTCTCTGATAAACACTACATATGTAGTACTTAAAACACTCACTGCCCTTATCTAGGGCACGTACAAACTGGTTCATGATACCCAATTTAATGTGTAGAGGGAGAAGAACTTTTGTGGGTTCCACAAGGGGCGGCACATGCATAACATTCTTTGTTCCGGGTATCAAGGGTCCTCTGGTTGGCCACTCCCGCCTTTTCCAGTGATTGTGTCTGTCTCGACTATTCCACTCGCACAGGAAACAGGTCATTTTTGTGTATCCCATTTGTAGTTCCAGTAAAAGGTTGATAACTTTGAAGTCACCACATACAACCCACCCATACTCGGAGTACTTCACACACTGCAATAGAAACTGCAAACTTCCATATGATTCTTTCAAAGTAATAGAATAAGCAACTGGTACAGATCCAAGAACATTGCCATTGTGGAGTAAAACACCTTTCAGGCTGGTTACAGAAGAATCTATGAAAAGCCTCCATTCAGAAGTTACATACTTTATGTCATTGCAGAAGATCATAGACCTTTCTTCTGAAAATATAGAAACTATTTCTTGTTCCCGGGATCTGTAACATGAAATTTTAGTGCCAGGTAACAATAAATGTCTGTCTTTCAGTCATGTTTGATTGGTCTCATTGCAAATCGCAAATGTGGATACACTATGTCACTTTTGTTCTTGGCACTGAAACCTTGCACTTAACTTGACAAAAATAACAGTCATCCGTATGGTTTAATTGTTCCCTCCATACCATTGGCAGAGCAAAATAGAATTTCTCTCTTTGCCCATTCATCCAGAACCTCAAACCTTCCACACAAGTCTTACATACTTTCTGGGGTGCCCATGGTTTATTTTCATCGCCAAGCACAAGTCCGAAATACGCAAGGTAGGGTTCTTTGACGAATGGCGTTATCTTTAGTCTTTGTTTACACAACATGTACTTCCCACATATGTAACAGAAAGTGTTCGGGTCGTTTTTGCAGCCACATGAAGACATTGTTGTCCGAATATACACAATTTGTCACTTCATACAACCGTTCAGCACTAGGAATACAACACACTCGACCACCTGTGAAACAAAAAACAGTTGAATTAGTGTTGCCAGACCACATACAAAGGTGTAATCACATGCCCTCCCATGGTATATAAACGGGACTTTTATGAAACACAAATTCCTGATTTTCTCAAAAACCTGACGTGATAGGGAAAAACGGATTACACCGTTGAACTCAGCATGAAAATTCCATTTAGGAACACTCATTCATTTGAAAACCTCATTTTTGCTGCAGAGCAGTGTAATAGAAACATTAACTTTGTCCTTTATTTTCAACAATGTTTGTGCAAAAATAAATGATATGTATTTTGTAAATGCCCATATTCTGTGTGACATACTTATATTCTTCCTTCAAAAACAAGATAAAAAGGTAAAGGTAAAGTGTTCCCCTGTGCTTAGCACCACGCCATGAAGGTGTATAGGGGGTGTGGGGGTAATGCCCCACACTTTCTTGATCTGGTCGTGAGTGGGGGTGATGTAATCAGCATCACGCCCCTGACCGTCTTTACCCCCCAGGGTTTCCCCCAGGTACCCATGTCATTCGACGCTGGGTGGGCGCCGGGGCCGCTTCCAACGTTAGAAAGGTTCCCGGATTTGAACCGGCTGGGGATCGAACCCGGGACCTTTAGCATGGTAGTCAGACACGTTACCGACTGAGCCACTTCAAAAACAAGAGCAATTTTTAAATGTGTTTAATATTTGTTAATATGTGCATCACATAATAATATAAATGTAACAATCATAACTGATTGAGCATTTTTCATTGTGGGGGCAGAAACTCTGCTTTTCAAAGCTGACATGTTGCAGAGCGAACATATTTATCTCCTGGTATGAACAGAAAGTGGCTTGCTCATGCAGGGTGCTAGTTGCAACTGTCTGCTTATAAGGATTTTGAATGTGTGAATGTAAGAATAGACACGTGACAACTAGATTCAAGATACACAGCTCTGAACAAGTCTTTACATAACATCATATATTTGAATATGTTCCACAACACAACACAATCTGTAATAGAATTTAGTGAAATCTACCAGTTTTAATGGGATACATGCATTCCAGTGTTTGTCTGGCATAAGGGAAAAATCGTATGTATAGTATTTGCGAAGGAAGACTAATCCTACAATTGAACACAGCACGCATCGAAACAAATAGCAATTATGAAAAAGATGTAAGCCATTAAAATTATGTGTTGTTTACACTTTACTAACTTTAACACATAAAGGATACAGTTCCGAATGCCTAATATTTTTTTTGCAATTTTTATAGGAGCATTATTAAGTGCTTTAGAATACTAGAAATGATTGTGGGAGCAAGTTCGAAGCGTGGGCAAATTAATTAGCAAAATTAAAAGCTTCGCTAAGTATTATTTGCTGGAGAAATTATGATTGAAGTGTAAGTTGTGCGAGCAGGAGTTCTTGGATTCTGGTCGATTCAGACAACTTTTTTTCATAGGAGGCTCAAGGGATTTTGTGTTCCAGATCAGATATTATATTATCAGGTGTTCAAAGCAGTAGATGCATTATTTTAATGCTAAGAGCCTTAAACCTGACCCTCCTAACCTAACAAGGAAAGCACCTCAAGCACATGAATTGAATGGCAGTAAATGAATGTTTTCTCACAATCACATGCAGAAGGAAAACGGACTGATCTCCAGAAAACACACAGTACGTTATCACCAAGACTCTGAAGTATATGGTAACATACATAATTAGAAATAAAAAAACTGTCGACCATGATAAATTCGGAATTAAACATACATAGTTACCAGCAATTATAAGCAAAAGTGAAAGATGATTTGATACCCTTGACCCTCTATATCCTATAGAGAAAGTGAAATATTTCGCATGGTATATGAAGATTTTGTTGTTTATGAACATTTTCATTTGATTTTAACTTGCGGAAATGTGTTATTGTGAAGCAAAGTGCGTCTGTTACCTTACCGTGTTACTTTACAGTGAAGTACAGCTCGAAAGTTTCGTACAAGTGAATCGAGCAACCAAAACGATATTTCACAACAGCATTTATAAATTTACTTAGTTAGCTTAGGATTGTTAAGTTTGGTGCCAATAGTTATTATAAACGTGTTCTTTTGCTATTTGAGTGTGCATACAAAGGGTTTTAATAATAAAAAGCGGTGAGAACACTAGGTTTTTGCTTACACGTCTCATACTTTGTGATCAAATATCTCCGTTATTTGTGTTTTCCGCACGCTGAAACTAATTTTATATTACATAAGAACATCAAAATCTGTTGATTAATACAAATTTCAACGTAATTCTCGAGGGGGTACAGTGGGTAAACAGCCCTGAAATTTAGTTTCTTTTTCAATGTTCACATCGTGTGTTTGCTTACAATATTGAGAAAGCAAATAATTTTACTGGAATTTTCATCCACGAGCATGAAGTATATATTTTAACGTGATTTGTTTAAGTTACCTTGTAATCTGTATTGCTGAAGAACAAATGTTTTTCTCTAAATTAACATCCGCTGTAAAAAATGTACCACCTGTGAGTGTTAAACAGTATTATTAAAATCGAATATTCCAACACACATGCACGGCATACAAAAATTTATGAACGTATGTAATTTTTTTTTTTTTTTTACTTGTTTTCAGTCTTGTCGAACAAATCAAGTTCAGCTGCACTAAAATGTAAAGACACAGATGACCAAATGTTAATAGAACAAACCTAAATTAATAAAGAAAACTTGCCTTCTTTTATTCTTCTTTTCTTGGATTTCATGTCCATTTTTAAGAAAAGGAATCCAACTGCAAAATTCGAAAAAAATCCCTCAATTTGAAGCATTTTAAAATCGTCTGGATCGCCAGAACATTCGCAGATAAAGCTGTAATGAAGCGAAATAGCATCTCAGATGTTAAAGAGCAGAATTTTGAGGACTATTACTTCCTTTCACACTGTTTCATTACCCCTTCAAGTTTTCTTCCATCCGGAAAAAAAAATCTCTCCATCAAGGGAAATTCCCTCTATCCATTGTCTGCGGACTCGGAGCTGGCCGTACTGCGGAGCAAGACACATGCCAAGCAGCATTTCCAGAGACCTCTGGATAGCAGAATATGAACTAAAAGTTACACACGGTTAACACAGGCAACTCGTTGAAAATCGATTTTCTGGGGAACATCAAATATTCATGTAAAACTTCTCCCATGGTATTATAACGTCATTTTGCAATGGTTTTTAGGCATTTTTTTTGCGATGAACTGCAGACAGTTCCCCAGAAATGATTTGGTTCCCCATGAAAAAGATGTGTAAACACATGCAGTTCCCCGTATCGACCAATCTGCAAACATACATACACACACACACACACACACGCGCGCGCGCGCACGTGCACACACACACACACACACACACACACACACACACACACACACACACACACACACACACACACACATATACATACATACATACATACATACATACATACATACATATATCTTGCCTGAATGTCTATCTCTGGCTGAGTGGCGAATGATTCGTAGGCAATGTTGCTAACTCAACACGCTGCTTCACTGGCGTGCTGCATGTCCCACCAAAAAAAAGTGATCGAAACATGCCCTCCCCCACCTTGATTTACTAAATCAGCATAATACACAACTAAATTATTTCTCAGTTGGAAGAGGGATGAGTTTATGGGTTGGTCTTTTGAATGTTCCCTAACTAGTGTGGACATTCACTACTTCTACAAGTCCATCAGATCGTGTGTAGACCTCTTCAGTGAACTCCAGTCCTCCATGTGCGAGATGGAACGTGGTCTTCCTTGATTAGAATCAGCATCCCTGGTTGAATATTGTACTTGGTTGTTGTCCAATTTGTTCTCTGCTGCATGTTGTTGAGATAGTCCCTGGACCATCACTCCCAAATGTGTTGGTTAATCTGTTTAATCTGTTTCCACAGATCCAGACGATTTTCTGCTTTATGTGGCACATAAAGCTCAGGAAAGGATTAGAGGGCTACCTACTAAGAAATGACGTGGAGTGAGATAACTAGTGTCTGTAGGGTCATTGGACATAGATCACAGAGGTTGTAGCAGATTGTTGTATTGGGTGGATGTTAAACACTGTAGTGCAACAGTCTTTTGAAACCCAGAAACTGTCAAGTTGTTTTTAGTGCAAGCAGCATCACTACAATATGCCGGTACAGCTACAGTGAATCTAATGATATTTCGTAACATTTTCATTGTGTTTTTGGTTGCTCTGTTCTATAGGGTCTACCAATTTGAACGTCAGAACTTTAAAATTAGATAGAATGAAAACCACAAGTGATAATGACATCTATATATTTTTATAACCCCGTAGAAAATAATCCAGGGAGGTTAGATCACATGATCTTGGTGGCCAGTTCACATCACCTTTTCTGGACAGAACTCGTCAGGGAACTTTTCCTGCAATAATTCCATTGTTTGGAAAGCTGTGTGGCAAGTTGCACCGTCCTGTTGAAAAAACACATTGTTGATGTCAAGATTTGCCAGTTTAGGCCACAAAAACTGCACCACCATTTTCCTGTATCGCTCTCAATTGACAGTCACATGATTTCCATGTTGGTCCTCTGAAAAATAAGGTCCGATCACTCCATTGGCCCAAAACCACACCACACAGTCACTTTCGCAGGATGAAGGGGTACGTCCAGAATCACTTGCAGATTTTCATCTGCCCAAATCCTACAGTTTTGTTTGTCAACATACCCATGAAGAAAAAAATGTGCTTCATCGGCCAAAATCCAACTGCTGTAGAGCCCAATTAAGGAACTACCGATGCAGACGATGATCATTAGGCTTAAGTTCTTGAGTCAGTTGCACTTTATAAGCTTTAGGTGAATATCGTGATGCAAAATTTGCCATGTTTTCATCTGTGAAAGGCTGAATTGTTGCGAACGCCGTGAAACAGACAGGTTTGGATCGTCCATCACGCTCTGGCTTACTGAAGCAATATTCTCAGCTGAACGACCGACTCTACAATGGACAGATGTTAGCCCGTTTGCTACTGAGCTTGTTGTTCGTTCAAATTTCTCTACGAGGCGGTAAATATGGCATTCTGTCGGTCGATTATGTTCACCATAAATTCCTCTCAATGCACGAAATGTCTGTCAAACTGAACACAAATTTTGATCATAAATTCAAATAATTTCTATGTGTTGTTGCATTGTGTATCTCTCCATGATAACTTGCCACAGACTACTGCACACAGATGTCACAGTTCAATCTCGTCATTTGAGTCAGTGTTGCCACAACACTCTTTCAAAGTTCTGACGTTCAAATTGGCAGACGCTTTACATATAACACACACAAACTTTTGTATACCATTAATTTTTATTTCTTCATTCATCTAGTGGTCGGAACCAGCTTTGGAAGTAGTACAAGGCAAGAATTCAGACATTGAGGAAGCAGGGGTCTCCTCACCAACAACATTTTCCCACCAGGATTCCGGTACATTGACTGCAGGTTCCTGCAAGAGTGCAAGTGAAGGATCTAATGCAGGTGAAATGGTAGCTTCAGAACAAAGTGTTCACAGAGCAGAAGAAGAACAAATGAAGACATTGGATACTAAAGTTGGTATAGTAGGAGAATATAAAGCCAATGCAGGTGAAATGGTAGCTTCAGAACAATGTGTTCACAGAGCAGAAGAAGAACAAATGAAGACATTGGATACTAAAGTTGGTATAGTAGGAGAATATAAAGCCAATGCAGGAGAAATGGTAGCTTCAGAACAAAGTGTTCACAGAGCAGAAGAAGAACAAATAAAGACATTGGATACTAAAGTTGGTATAGTAGGAGAATATAAAGCCGATGCTTTGTGCCTTCACAATATTAAATCAGAAGTTAGTAATGAAAAACAGAATTACATTTTAAGTTATGATGTGGTGGATACATCAGAGACTGCAAGTAGTAATGGATCAACCAATGTGAGGAAACAAAACCAAATTTTTGTGACATCACAAGGAGAAAGTAATAATGTAACACCTAAAACAGAAGTGGATCCTTTACAAGATGCAAGTAGTAATGTCACATCTAATGATGAGAATGAATACAAAGTGTTGAAACAAGAAGTTCTTCAATCAGATAACCAAATTGCCAATGCAGTGAATTGTGAACAGAATGAGAAATCTGCTGTACATCCTCCTGAAATGTAAGTACTTGCCTTTTTCATCACTTCAGAATTAACAACATTCATATAAAGATATCAGTTTGGTGGTTATGCGGAGATAGGTAATTAACTCTGATAAACTTACTATTCATTTTTCCACGTTAGTTTTTTTTTCAGCGATCGATTTCGCCACTCGTCTGGTGACTCACCTGACGAAGCCACCAGACGAGTGGCGAAATCGATCGCTGAAAAAAAACGTACGTGGAAAAATGAATAGTAAGTTTATCAGAGTTAACATTCATATAGTTTATAAATATAGTGGACTCTTTTTAATTCAAATTGCTAGGTAATTCAAACAGAAGTTTATTCTCCTTGAAATTATATTTAATGATGTCAGGTTTTTGTTAATTCGAATTTTGGATAATTATAATGTTTTTCGTGTCCCATTGGCATTCGAATTAAAAAGAATCCACTGCATTAGGAATAGTGATATCAAGAATGAGAAAGGCAAAACTTGAAACTGCCATCATCTAGCCTGGAAACAGCCCGGCATTAGGGTAATTAGGTAATGGTTTTAAAACTGTCCATTTTTCTTACCCCACGAGTTTGCAAGCAGGAATTGGAAATGAATAATTCATTTTATTTGCACACATCTTTTATCAGGTAGTTACATGCCTTCTAGATGTTTAGTTGCAGCTTTCATTTTGCCCATGCCTTTGATCTTGTCAGTCATCTGCTTCCCAGGAGGGTGGGGGTTTGTCCAGAAAACAACATGCCGAACTTCTTGTGTTGACCTTCCAATCTGTCACAGAAAAATGTGAACAAACTTTTCAAAAGAAGAAATGTTGTTGTTGGCCGCGGTTTGAGATACTCAAGGACAATGGTATCTGACGGTATTGGTGGAATATTTTGAGCCGATGCTTACCCATACCAATACCACTGATATCGGCCAATACCGATACATCAGCACTGGTATCAGCTCAGCCCTAGTATTTATGTATATTAAAAGTTTCATTTTAATCTGTTTCCAGGGCCTCGTCGATGGCGCAGTGGTAGCGTTGTAGCCTTGTAATCAAGGTGTCCCGGGTTCGATACTTGGTGGAGGCACATAGTGGTTCGGATACACTTTAAACTGTAGGTCCAGTCCTGATTAACCTTACTGTGCAGGAAGTGGACTTCAAATACCGAATCAATTAATCAATCATAATCTGTTTCTAACCATAAACAGGCATTTTTACAATGTATGATTCAACAACTTTTTGATAATAACTAGCGATGAGCATAATCAAAACTTCTGTACTGAGATTCAACATAATACCTGAACCAGACTTCATGAAATGGTTGGGAACATTTTACTTGCATTACTGAATGCAGTGAAAATTGTATGGATGTGTGTGTGTGTGTGTGTATTTATATGTATATACACACACGGTTTGGCAGGGAAATCTGATGGTTTTAGTTTGGCAACACTGCCGGTTAGGTGGAGTCACATGCAGGAGCTGGGGTTTTGCTAGACACGTGATGCCATTTCAGTTGGATGGAGCAGTGGAAAGCTGTACATCATGTGTTTGTTGTGGATACATTGTTTAAAAAATGTTGAATCTGTAGTTTGAATGCAATGAGCATTTAGGTTGCAGTTCAATGTCGGGCATCATGGAAGAGTTCCTACTGGGAACAAAATATTGTTGTGGATACATAACTTTAGGACTACCAGCTCTGCATTAAAAAGGACACCGGCTGGAATGAAAATTACAGAGAAGTTTGTCTATTCCCAGACAAATGTTTCCCAGGCTGGTCATCTCTAAATGAGGCAACATCAGGGTGGCGACAGACCTGGAAAAGATTGGAATTGGAGAGGTCAAAAAAGTCAGTAAAATGTCAGGGAATTTTGCCTTGATTGACTTTTATTTTTTTATTATTATTATTTTTTAACTATAGATGCAATGAACCTGCCAGACATTTGATTTTGAAGATGTCATAACATGCGCTGCACTTAAACGGGAAATCATCTTGCCATCCTTTGGCATAAACTTTTAGGTCTCTATTATGCATTGGACACAACCATGGTGCCAGAAACAAGTGATGGAAGGTGAGGAGGAGAAATTTCCAGTGAGGCAGACACATTTGATGAACCTCTAAATGTCACATTTAAAATGTATTGACATATTTTTTTTCTTGTCTATGGGAGCTTAAAGGGCTTGGACCTGTTGGACACAGGCACTCTTATGCATCCGATTTTTTTTGTCTGATGTACGACATTTCGTTAGACAAACTTTCAGGCTCTCAATCCTAAAAACATATCATGTTCATCAGTAATCAATGTTCCTCTGCAAGCTCTACTGAATATAACAGGCTGAAGCTTTATACGAGGACGGTCCAGAAAGTACATTCCAATTAACCATAAATTAAAACACAAACTTCGGTAATAATTTACATTTTATTGTCTTAATTACAGTGACCCATAACTTACTTTTCGACATATTCACACCATTCTTTAGGTATTTGTTGTGGTGTGGCACTATGTCTGCCTCCAAAAGGCAGAACCATCTGTACAGCAGCGTTACTGGCAAAACATATGTCCTGCCAGAAACTGCTTCAGCTAAAGGAAGAGATGAAAGTCGTA
Organism: Lepisma saccharinum; assembly: GCF_977018435.1. Lineage (NCBI taxonomy): Eukaryota > Metazoa > Arthropoda > Insecta > Zygentoma > Lepismatidae > Lepisma > Lepisma saccharinum. The sequence continues at coordinate 36,096,221 of NC_139237.1, forward strand.
GCATGTGAGATTGGGTCTCCCACTTAAAATGATGCACAAGAGCCCAATTGTGGTCAGGTGTGTGGGGTTGTGCATGATGGATTTGAGTTCCATGAATTGTGTGCACTGTCGTCTGACCATATTGTCACTTATGGCTTCCAGTCCTTATACCTCTTACAAGTTACAGTGGATCTCTGCCGGCATCCGCTTCTGAACGTGCAAAAATTTGATTACAGCACGCAGTTGGTATATGAAAACTGCCATCTTTCTCATAGAGTTGAGCCAAGCTAACTCCTGCCGCCCCCTGTGGCAGAGTGGTGAGCACATCGTGCTACAACACCAGTGGTCCCGGGTTCGAATCCTAACCTGGGCATTATGTTTGTGAGTGTCCATTCATCAATTTCATCACTCATCCCCATCTTCGCAAATTATCCAAAACTGGCACAAAAAGCAAAGTAAAGTAAAGCAAAACAATCAATCATCCAAGCTAATTCCTGGCGCGGGGCACATAATTGTGGCAGTGACCCACTGTTGCCACTTTTCCATACGAAGAAACTTGTAGTCAACCAGCCAATTAGGCCTACCGATGCCAGGGTTTGCCCAGGTGGGCCCATCCCAGTTTTCCCGACGTTTTTTTTTTCTTCAGAAAAACCCACTCAAAATGTGTTGTTTTTTTTTCAGAAAATGTTGTAAATTATTGCTTTAAATAATTGTGAGGTTCTAGAATTGTCAACAGTTTGAGAAAACTTGTAAAATAAAAGCTTAGCCAAGCTTATAATACTCAAAGTAATTAATGTGGTACAAGTCACAGTAGGTTTTTTCAGGATATTTTTCTCAAATCATGCTAGAAATACACTTTTAACAGAAATAATGCGAACATATACCAGGTGTGCCGGTTAATAATTCTTAATTTCGTCTCTGGATGGCACTGGAAGCTAGGGTTGGTGCACAGTCTCAACTCTTACGTCAGTGTGTTGCCAGGACAGTACCTGTCAAAGTGCTGTGGATGTGCAACCGAGTGCGAGTGATCGTGATATTGGGTTTGTGTGGGAAACATGTTGACCTTCAAACCAAATAAGGAGCATGTGCGGCACGTCCTGCTTTTCTTGTTCCATCAAAAGAAAAATGCGAGTGAAAGCCATCGTATCCTTGTGAAAATGTACAGTGACAATGTCCTAACGCAAGACACGTGTGTGTGGGTGTTGGTTTCGACCATTCAAAAGTGGTGATTTCAACTTGAAAGACATAGATAGCCCGGGTCAACTGAAAAAATTCCAAGATGCCGAATTGCAAGCACTGTTGGACGAAGACGATACGCAAACGCAGCAACAACTGGCAGAGAAGTTAAATGTTGGTCGCCAAACCATTATCTGATCGTCTTCATGCCATGCGAAAGATCCAGAAGGCAGGAAAATGGGTCCCACATCATCTGAATGACAGACAAATGGAAAAGCAAAAAAAACTGTGTGTGAAGTGTTGCTTTCTCGGCATGAAAGAAAGTCTTTCTTGCATCGGATAGTGACTGGGGACGAAAGATGAATCTACTTCGAGAACCCAAAATGTAAAAAGCCATGGGTTTACCCAGGACAACCTTCAACATCGACCGCAAAACCTAATCACTTCGGAAGGAAGACAATGCTGTGCATTTGGTGGGATCAGAAGGGTGTGGTGTACCATGAGCTTCTGAAACCAGGTGAAACAGTGAATGCCGTTCGCTACCGTCAACAACTCATCAACTCATGCATTGATCGAAAAGTGCCCAGATTGGGCAATATGACACGGAAAAGTGATTTTGCAGCACGACAACACCTCATCACACACAGCGAAAGGCATCAGACACACCATTCCTACACTTGGCTGGGAATTCTTGTCCCACCCACCATACTCACCAGACTTAGCCCCTTCGGACTACCATTTGTTTTCATCGATGTCTCACTCACTTTCCCAGCAACACTTCAACAATTACGAAGATGTCGCACAATGGCTTGCTGACTGGATCACCTCAAAATGTGAACGATATTTCTGGAAGGGCATCCATAATTTGATGGACAGATGGGCACAATATATAGCTAGCGATGGCGCATACTTTGAATACAGCATTTGTTACCTTTATCCCCAGATACACTTGTTTTCTTTCGGATCAATTAAGAATTATTAACCGGCACACCTGGTATACAAGAAACATAAAATCAAAATGGTCTAAAATATTTAGATAAAACATTGAATGAACAAAGCTTATAAGTTTGAAAAGTGGTAGCACTTTAGATATGAGTCACTTCCTTATGTGGGCAAGCTACGTAGTTTCACCTGTGAAGCCACATAGTTTCAACTTTTACAATAAATTTTTCCATGTACAGAACATTACAAAGGAGAGTTGAGTACATTTTATTGAAATGTCATGAAAGTAGAATAAAGTTAACTCTGGTATAATTAAACGAAACACTTTTCAAATGATTCATTTCATTTCTCAAAATTTAGTATTTGTGCAATGCCTAATGCCTAAGACAGTGACCCCTTCCTCCCTCCAGTTCAGTGCATTGATTGAACGTAATGGGTTCCTTGCCCATGCAGGATAAATGTTAATTGTGGTTAGGAGCTCTATACCCAAGAAGTCGAGCACACTCATAATCTACCCCAATTTCATTTGTTCTTAAAAATAGGGGGTGTGGTGTACTCAAATAAATACAATGCATACGTATGCTTTCATGTTTTGACCATTTTTGACATTTTCAAACCTTTTCAGAGACCACAATTTCGAGCTTTGTGCATAAAACTTTCAGGAGCATTCTGACATTACTTGCAATGTAAATTCACAATAAAAGTATTGAAACATAATGCATGATTTAGGAGGAGCATGGGTGGGGTGGATGGGCAAAGAAAGACAAGTCATCTATTTAGTGACCATGATAACATGTTTCTGCAGCTAGAAAACTTGAGAGACTGCAATGGTATTACATGTGAGTGAAATTGAACAATGCGTTTCAAGATGGTGAATAAAAAACTGATTTTCCTCATGTTGCACACACGCTCTATACCATGCTCTCTTTTTCCCCAAAACTGTCTACAATGCACTTTTGGAGTATAAGGAACTAAGCCCAGTCATTGTATGATATTTCGTCGGTCTGCAATTTTGCAGTAAAACTTTAATTATATTTCATAATTTAGAAGAGGAGTGGTGGTAAAATCGCAAACATACATTTTGCCATAAAAATAAAGTTCTTGAGTTGCAATTTTTATAGTTACAAGATAACTTAAAGGATTGGTGTCATATTGTATTGGAGAAAAAATTGTCAACATGTTTAAAGATGGTGGACGACAGACTGATTTAACATGCCTTGCGAGAACTTTAAGTTATGCAAATATTTGAGGTTAGATTTTCGTAGATTAAGAAAACCAAGTCTCAGCTATGTTAGGACGTTACTTGAGCTTGAAGTTTTTAATAAAAACTTTGTAATATAGTGCGTGGTTTATTAAGGGTGGGTGAAAATCACCACTTTTGAGACCACGAATCTGTAGCAAATTTAGAGTTTTTAAGCTGAAATTCATGTTGCAACTAGATACACCCAGAGGATGATTTTATGTTGCATTTGCATTTGCATTTGTTGAAAGCATTTCAAGATAGTGGATGAAAAATTGATTTTTCATATTCTGAGGTAGCTCCAAAAACGTAACAGCTTTTCTCCTGAGATTTTGGCCTGTGTATGAGACTAGTGAACACTCCCAGTCATGATTAATTTGGGGAGCTAGGAATGAGTAGCATAACCCAGTCATGAAAACCTACAACGATGACTGGGGGTTCGTCGTGCTGACCACATACCATCCCTTAACTGGTTGCATAATCTTCCACCTCAGAGTAGGATCAGGTGGGAGTGTGGCTGGTAGGTAGGTAGGCCTGGGCCCTCAATGGCCTGTTGCGAGATGGATTATGTATGTTTTTAGTTTAAGAGACCTTGATTGTCAATTCTTAACTATGTTAACAGAAAATATAAAATAGTTTTCGATTCAGTGAACTAAAACAATACAAATTGAAAGTTCCAATATATTACTGTGGGAGAAAAATGTATTTCATTTTTTAAAAAATATATATTTATAAACATAACCTGAACCCCCCCCCCCCCAAAAAAAAACACCCGGGGTTGGGTTTTTCGAAAAAACCAGGCAAAATGCCAACCCTGCATTCTATTGGAGTAATGAATGTTTGCTCTTTCGAATCGTTAGATACTATCATTAAACTATGCAATCCTATATTGTGAATTTTCTGCAATTTTCCATTCATTTAATGTTTTGAAGTGGAAATGAACCAACTCTAAGCTACTGCTCTCATCTTCTTGCAACAATATTCTGCCATAACTAAATACACTTTTTCTACTTGTACAGCTTTCACCAAAAGTTTTGAGGACAGCGACTTTTTTACTAGGCAACCCAAGATACACAAGGTTTGGTGGGTTCCGTGTAGCATTAGGCTCAAATTAAGAGCTGCCACATGCACAATAGGTATGTGTGGAATACGCGAAAAAAGAAAATTAAGTATTCTCTATTTAAAATTATTTTTGAAACTCATTATTGTATCGCAAAGGACAAAATCTTTTATGAAAGGAATACAGTTCCTTTACTTAAGAAATTATATTTTCTACTATTTCATTGCTGATGAGTCTGCACAATGCAAAAGAATGGAGGGGAAAAGGGGGAGAAGATGAGATGAGAGGAGAGGAGGCAGAAGGAGAAGAGGAAAAATAGATGAGGGAAGAAAAGAGAGGATAGAATCGGAGAAGTAATGAAACAAAGGGAAAAATGTAAACAAGAGTGAAAAGAGAAGAGAGGAGGAGGCGAGAAGAGGGGAGTAGAGATGAAGAGTAGAAGTGATGAGTGCATTGGAGCCGGGAATGAAAGATAGGAGAGGAATTAAAATGAATGGAGAAGAGCGGGATGAAGAAAAGAGGCGAGAACAGGAGGCAATATGAGATAGAAGCTGAGGTGAGGTAGTTCCAGAAAATATCTTGTGAGCGTCAAGAATTGATGCATTTATCAAATTTTCAACAAGAAACAATCAATAATTTCCTTTCTTCCTCTTCTCAGTTTGTTGAAATGGAGACTTTATTTCTTAACCTTGTGTTAGGTGTGTACGTTTGTGTTGCACAATTAGGTGTGTGGGTGACTGGCGTCACCCACTTATTAAAATGTATCCAGCATAAGGAAAGTGGTTTTTTTTTTCAGATGATGCAGTATTTTATTATTTCGTTTATTTAACAAAAATGTTAATTACAGATTATAATTTTGATTTTACAGTGTAGTATAAGCGAAAACGTATTTTCATGATCACTACACTGATTCCAAGCAAGTTACACAAATGTCTTTGAGATGTTCTCCACACATCCACCTCTTACATTTCAAGCACCATTCCCTTGTAGTCATCTGTCATCTGTCAATCGTGCATCCCTTTCTCTGGTAAACCTTGAACAAACGTTTTTAATGTATACATTGGTACAGGAAACTATAATTTGGATTATGTCATCCTCAAGATATAAATTCAATGCTTCTATTGGAGTCTTAACCGGATGGGCCCTTCCCCTGCTTCCAGGAAGATGAATAATTATGCTACTTGCTGGAGTATGAACATTTTTTTGAGGAATTGTGTCCCATCTTGTTTCATGATCCTTTCCATAATAGAATTCATATGAACTGCATATATCATTATCACTCAATTTGGACGAACTGGATCTATCTTCCTCATCACTCACCTCTTGTTCCGATTCGGTGTTGTGGTCACTTGCAGTCACATGATCAAATTCATGATCACTTTCATCAGAATACATCTCTGTCTCATCCTCTTCCTCCTCAAGCCACTGCAGAACAACATTCATGTCTTTTGTTGGCTCCGTCTTCCGGCATTTTGACATTTTACTTGTTACGTATATAGGTGCACGGTTGACAACTGTCCCTAAAACGCGCTACTGCAGAGAGTATTTATTTCTTACCAACTGTAGGCGAGAAACAGAAGTGCGTTACTGCCGCCACAACAAACACCAACAATCAAGGTTCAGCTACTGAAACACACCACTGCGACAATTGTCACCCATGTGCCTAACGGAGGGTTAATACACTCCACACAAAATTTTGCAATATTGTTACGTTAGACAATAAGTGATAGACACGAAATTGGAATGCAACACCACATGGTATCTGTCTGATGGATATTCTCTTCTTCATGCGCAAAACAAAAAAAAACGAGACCTCTCATGGTTTATAAAAAATTGATTTTCACCAACATATGCCGCTGTGACTTATCACCTATAGCCTAACGTAATAATATTCCAAACTTTCGTGAGAAGTGCATTACATTGAAAATGACAAACAATCCATCATTGAACACAATGGCACCGGAGGAGTTTGAACCTATGACCATTAGGTTGACAATCCTGTACAGTAACCACTACCCTACCAGAAGAAATAAATAAATACTATTGTCGGTTATTTTATAACCAGGAAGAGGATGGATGAGCACCAAAATATCTCAAAGTAGGTAGACAATGTAAACCAAGAAAAAGAAAGTATTACAATTGATGAACATCAACAGATTGTTTATAATTTCCCTAGATTGGATACTTCAAAATTAGCAAAAATATCAGCTACAAAATTAATTTATTCCTCTCGGAAACGATTTCAAAATGACTAAAGATGAATTTAAGCCAAATCTTCAGATTAATTATGCATATATTGTTGCATGAAAGCATATACAATAAATCTCGGAGTTAGGTGCACCCAGTGATGTTATTAGGGACAGATTGGGACACTGGGACTGCAAACGTCCATGAGGCCCTGGCAAATGTTTGTTTTTTACTGGAAATTTTACTTTGATGACACTATTGGAAAATTGTTCTTCAGTAAATTTTGCATGCAGTTTGAAACACTACTCCTAAATTTTCTGCGGCATGAATGCCAAAGCAAGACTTGTCTTTCTAATCCTCATTTTCCTACTTCTTGCCTGTCGAAAACAAACAGATGCAATTCAGGAGCTGCCATTAATGATTTTATAGCTCATCCCAGTAAGGTAACTCGGAGGTCTTTTGAAAATGCAATTTCCCTCCCTGCCAGGTCAAAATTCGGCCCAATTGACTGGTAAGCGGTAACAGATGTCCCTCTTTATCAACGTCTGTAGGGAGTTGCGTTGATTCTCGGGAGAAAACACAATCACAAAAGCACACGCTGGTTCTTTTAAGATATCTATATTCTACCTGTAAAGCACTACATTGAAGAATAACTGAAAAGCAATACTGATCACATCAGATGACGATTGTTCTTGGTAATGTCCAGCTGCATGTCAACGCGATTCGCGCCATGTTGCTTCTCACTCGCTAATCATTTTCTCTGCTTGGTGCCCATGCAAACAGCTGATACTTGGACTACATACGCCATCTCTTGACCAAAAAAATAATTTAACTCACATATCTAAACCAAATAATGAAAACAAGAATAAATGAAACACATTCCTAAACATATTCCCCCCTCTTGATTGGATAAATTCCAATCAACAGATTTGCTAATTCAATTGTCATTAGGTAAGGGAATCAATTTGTTCACTGGTCTTTTAGTAAAACCAGTTTTTGATCTAATTTTTGCCACACGCACTGCACCGTCTTTACCAGGAAACGTCTCTTCCACTACTGCTATCTTCCATGTAAGTGGAGGTGCGTTGTCTTTTTTGACCAGCACCACCATGCCTGGTTGAAGATTTTCTGTTGAAGCCGTCCATTTACAGCGCTGTTGTAGTTCGTAGAGATAATCCTTCGACCATGTCTTCCAAAAATGTTGTTGTAATTGCTGAATGTGTTGCCATCTAGAAAGACTGTTTTGGGGCAAGTTAGTTAAATCAGGCTCAGGTATGGACATGAGAGGTGACCCTATAAGAAAGTGACCAGGTGTTAAGTAAAAGGTGTCACTGGGATTATCAGATATTGAGGTCAGGGGTCGGGAATTGAGGCATGCTTCAATTTGCGTTAACAATGTTGCAAGCTCTTATGTCAAAGTAGCATTTCCCACTATCCTCTTAAAGTGGTATTTCATGGACTTTACAGCGGCTTCCCACAATCCTGCAAAGTGGGTCGCGTTAGCTGGAATGAAGTGCCAGTTGATTCCATCTTTTATTGCAAAATCTTCAAGTCCACCTTTTAGTTGTTCTGCTTTGAAGAGTTGACTGAGCTCTCAGTTCTCTATTAGCTCCAACAAAATTAGTCCCGTTCTCACTATATGTTTTGACATTTTCCTCTCCTAGAAACAAATCTGCGTAGAGCAGCGATAAATGCCTCTGATGTTAAGGAAATAACTGCTTCAATATACACTGCTTTAGTAGCCATGCACACAAATATAGCTACATATCCCTTGGTAGTGATTCTGCTTCTTCTGTTTGTTCTTAGGATGCAAGGACCAGCATAATCTACTGCTGTATTTAAAAATGGACGTGATGGTGTGACTCTCGGGCTTGGCAATTGTCCCATAAGTTGATGTGACGCCTTGGCTTGCAACTTAAAACATATTAAGCATTTATGCAAAACAGATCTTACTGTTTGTCTGATATGTGGAATCCAGTATTCCTGTCTTAAAGAGCTTATCAACAATTGAGGTCCTGCATGTAATAAACGACGATGCTCTGATTCAATTATGAGTTGCGTCATATGATGTTTGGTAGGCAAAATTAATTGATATTTGCTCTCATATGGCAATTCTGAATTTTCGAGTCTTCCACCAACTTGTAATAGCTGTCCGTCATCAAAAAATGGATGCAGATCCTTGATAGGACTATTTTTTGATACTTGTCTTCCTTCTTCTAAGTCATGAATTTCTTGTGGAAATGAAATGCGTTGCACAATTAAGATACATTTCATTAGTACTGCACGTAATTCAACATAAGAAAAGTTTCCTGTTCTCTTCGAAGCAGGATTCTTAACATTGTAAATGAATCTGTAGCATGTTGCTACTACATGAAGCAATCTCTGTAATGTGGAAAATCTCAGCATGAAATCTGCTTCTGTTGCATGTATCTTGCTAAACATTGATGTAGCAATCTTCCTTTTTTTCTGTTATGCATTCTTCTAGTTCACTATTTTCCATAACATGTAATGACCAAGTATCTTCTTTTAACCATGTAGGTTCATTCCACCAAATTTCCGAATCCTTGAGGACTCTTGGTTCTACTCCCCTTGTTATCAAATCTGCTGGAATGCACTTAGATGTGACATGATGCCATTGGTTAATCACAGAAAGTTCCTGGATCTGTGCGACACAGTTACCTACGAAGGTTTTCCATCGAGTGGGGGATGCTGCTAGCCACCCAAGTACGATTTTAGAATCTGTTCACAAATATGTACTGTCAATTGGAATTCTCAAAATTGGTGTTGTTTTCTTAGTTAGTTTAGCTAATAGAAGGGCACCGCACAATTCTAGTCATGGCAAAGTAACCTTTTTTATTGGCGCTACTCTTGACTTTGCGCACAGTAATTTAACGTCGATTTTTCCTGACTCATCTCTTGATCTAATATAAATGCAACAACCATAAGCTCCTTCTGCTGCATCGCAGAACCCATGTATCTGAATGTAATTTGTCTTTTCTCTTGTCAGTACAAATCTCTCTATTTGGATGTGAATTATATCTGGTAGTTGTTGATACAAATTTGTTTATTGGTTTCTTAAATCTGAATCTAATTGTTCATCCCACTCCAATTTACAAGTCCAAAGTTTCTGCAAAAACATCGTATATAAAATGACAGTTGGACTGATAAGTCCCAGTGGATCAAATATGGAGCTAACAATTGACACAACTTGTTGTTTGGTTATGTTCGGTAATGGTGAACAAAAGTCTCCATCTTTTGCTACTTTGCACGAAATTAAAAAAATGTCTGTAGATGGTTGCCAGATGAGACGTAATGTATTTGTTTCTGCTTCATTATTGAACTGAAATGGTGAATTAACTTCTCTGTGTTCTTCTGGTACTGCTTGCACCAATTCCTCACAATTGGAGCACCATTTGCGTAAAATAAATCCACCTCGTTTCAATAGTTCATTCAGTTCAGACTGTAAGTTGAGCATAGTTTCAATGTTATCACCTCCTGATGCTACATTGTCACAATAAAAATCCCTTAACAATATGCTGGATGCATTGGGAAAGTTTTCTTTTTCCTGTCTTGCAAGCAATTGTAATGTTGCAACTGCTTGGTATGCCGATGAGGTTAAGCCATAAGTTACAGTTAATAATTCATAAGTTTGTATTTCCTCGCTTGGTGATTTTCTCCACAATATTCTTTGATATTTAGTGTCATAAGGATGAGAACTCTAATATTGCGAAACATTTGGGCTATATCTGCTGTAAAAACTATTTTGTGCATTCTGAACCTCAGTACAATAGAGTATAGATCTTCTTGGACTGTAGGCCCTGTCATTAGAACATCGTTAATGGTTAGTCCACTGTTTGTTTTCGATGATCCATCAAATACAACTCTCACAGGTGTTGTAGTACTTTCTCTAATAGCATGATGCAGTAGGTAATATGACTCCTTGTTTTCTTGATCAGTAGTTTTAATTTGCTTCATGTGGCCTAATGATTCATAATTGTCCATGAATTCACAATAGTTCTGCCTGAGTGTTGGCTGTGCTGTTAATCTTCTTTCCAACTGATGAAATCTTTTGTCTGCTTGTTCAAATGAATTCCCTAATTCAGTATGTATTGATTTGAATGGTAGCCTAACCATAAATCTACCATCCTTCTGCCTGATGGTTGTTTCTTGAAAATGCCTTTCACAATCCATTTCTTCTTTGCTCTTGGTCTTTGTGAATATTTCTAACTCAAAAAACCTCTGTAATTGTAATTGAAGGCTATCTTCAGTACGAACAAAACATGAAGTAACTGTTGTAGGTTCTTCACATTGTTGAGGCATAGCTCCTGCTAAAATGTATCTTAACTCTGTATCTTGAAGTACAGGATAATTTCCTATTCTTGCTCTTCTATCTGAACGTAGTAGCAAGAAAAATAGTTCAGATCCAATCAACAAATCTATGCTGCCTGGCTGATGAAATGAATGATCAGCAAGCTGAATATCCTTTGGAAGATTCCAAGTACTGCAATCGATTGCCTGTGTGGGCAAATCGCCTGCGATTTTTGGTAACACAAGACACTTCACTGTTGTTGTATAATTAGATGTTCTAGACTGGATTACAACATCTACACAATGTTTAGTTTCAAGACACGAATTGTTTATTCCCTGGACTGGAACAACATAGTTTTCTTTCTTCAGTCGTAGTTGTTGCACTAATGATGTAGTTACAAAATTTGACTGACTCCCACTGTCCAAGAGAACTCTGCAATAATGAAATTGTCCATTGTTGCCCTTTACCTTCACTAAGGCAGTTGACAATAAAACTTGTGAAGTGTGTCTTTCTTTGACTGTACAATATGAAGATTGAGGTGCTTCATCTCTTGCCACATTGTTGCTTTCTTGAGGAGACACCCTGGAATTCAATTGTTGTCTATTGCTTGTATTGTTACTGACACTCGCCGATCTTGGTCTTTCAGGTGTATTCCTGTGCAAGAGAGTATTATGTTTCAAATTACAAATTTTGCAATTTCCAGATTTACAAAATTTTACTGAATGTTTTTAAGATAAACAATTAAAACAAAGACCTTTCTTCTTCACAAATTCTTGCTTCTGTTTATAACTTGCCTGTAAGAAAGTCTCACATTGGTACAAAGTATGATTTGTGGAACAGTACATGCACTGAATGTTAGTGGATGTTGCTAAATATGTGTTGCTTTGTTTCATGAATTTACCTTGTTTATCATGTGATTGAAACTGCTTAGCATTGGTGTCACTATGTGTAGGTTTCATGTTTTCTAAAGCTTGACACCTGCGCTCTACAAATGTCCCTTTAAAGAGGACCGCAAATAATGAAATTTTTGTATTGCTGGTAATGTATTGTTATCATATACCAACACTTTAAAATTGTCCTTGAATGGTAGCCAGTTTTCATAATTTCCATCAAATGAGGGTATGGAAATCTTTGGAAGTCTAAGTTGTGACTGAACTGATGTAACAGAACTAGTACTAACACTGGGCTGATTCATTTGATCATGCCGCATCACTATTGTCTCCATTTGAGACCTAATGCTGTAGTACCTTTCTTCAAATTCTATTCTGTGAACTTCATCTTCGGTTGCTTCCGATTGAAGTTCCAAACTGGTTTGAACATCATTGAATTTGTCCCACATCTCAGTCAAGTGACTTAATCTCAGTTTAATTTCCTGAACACTCTGTATATTAGTGCCAAATGCATCGACGAATGCTTTCATACGGGTCAATTGCCCTTCGTAGCTTCCTCGCACAACTTTTAAACGTTTAAAAACTGAAAAGCAATACTGATCACATCCGACGACAATAGTTCTTGGTAATGTCCAGCTGCATGTCAACGCGATTCGTGCCATGTTGCTTCTCACTCGCTAACTGTTTACTCTGCTTGGCACCCACACAAACAGCTGATACTTGGACTACATATGCCATCTCTTGACAAAAAAAATAATTTAACTCGCATATCTAAACCAATTACTGAAAACAAGAATAAATGAAACACATTCCTAAACAACGTCACTCCTTCCGGAAATCTTTGGAAACAATTTTCATTCCTGTCTCAGATTATGGAGACAGTAATAATGTGGTGCGTGTGATAGAAGTTGCAAGATAAAACTTCAGGGGGAGGGGGATTGCCGCGAACTCATGGCTATAATGCTGAATAAGCCACCCCTCCCTTATGGAAGATAACGAGATATGTAGTAAATTATGAACAATAATCTACATTAGGGATGTGATTAAGCTGAAAATTTACAGATTCTGATGTACTCACCGATAGTTTTTGGAACCAATACCGATGCCGATATTTAACCAATTCCAATACATAAGATTATTCAAAGGAAATGGGGTGTTATTTTCAGCATGACAAGAATAAATTTGCTATGTACATTTCTATTGCATATCTTATGTATACACATATCTATTATCAAGAGATTCAAATGTACATTTGCATCTAAAAAAAGTGGTTATGTGAACCTTTAAGAAGAACATAGATTCTCAAGAGATTTGACATTAGTACACAAGCAGTTCTTTGAAATGCAAAATGAATTACTGTTCTTAACATTGGAAATTGAATGCTGCCAGATTCAACTTCAGAAACACTAGTTTTGGAAGCACTTCTGGAAGTAACCTACTTCTTCTCTTATAGCAAATCTGTTCAGCAACACTGAACACTCGTTCACTGAATACTGATACAGCAGGTACGCCCAAGTATTTTCTCGCCACTTGTTTCAAGTTTGGATACTCATTTTGGTTGGTTCAGCAATGTACTGTTTTATTTTTGATTTTGAGGTAGGTTGATCCTCTGAACGAGAGTTTGCAATAATTGTATTACAAAAACTACAAATGATGAAGAATCACAACCTAATTTTCAATAAATCTTACAAAATTAAAATATAAAACTTAGAAGGTAAACTCTAGTATTATCTGTACCGGTTTAAATATCGGGTTTTTGCCGATGCCGATATGTCAATTTCTGCCGATTTTCATACACCTGTAATCATCTTCGGTACATCCCTAATCTACATGCTTTAGACACATTAGCTTTTCAAATTTTGCATGACTTTCTTTGGCTTTCTTCATTTCCAGAAGCAAATGTGGCAGTTTTAGTTGCAGGTTAGGTGGCAAAGTTGTAACTACTATTTAGACATACAAATAAAATTAATCCTAAGTTATGCAGCGAATAATAGTTACATAAAATATAGAGAAACAAATTACTTACGAAGCACTTTCTATTATCATTTGTATAATTACTCAAGGAAGATGGCGGAGTGGTTAGGACATCGTGCTACGACACCAGGTGTCCCGGGTTGGAATCCCGGCCTGGGCATGGATGTTTGTGAGTGTCAATTCATCAATTTTATCATATCACTCATCCTCATCAAGCGAAAACCTTCTTCCCGTGGGGCAGTATACTCAACTTGTACAATTTCAAGTTATGTTTGATACAGTACACAATGGAAGGTAAGTTCAGGGTACGATTTACATACCACCTCTGTCTTGAGCATTCCACTCTGGTTATGTGGTCATGAATGAGACACCCCAATTAAGGCTAATTTTCCCACCTACTGAGTATGTTAACTGTTTATTTAATTAACATATCTTACTAGTACCTACATTGAATTATGGCGGTATGTTTTATGATTATTTAACAGCATTTATTTTACAGACTAACGATTGAACATTGCTTTTATGATATTTTCTTTTGGTCTCTATAAAAGTCAAAGTGAATGTGCTTTTTGTGGGAACTATATGTTCCGGACAAGGTTTCAGGGACTATAATCGATGTTATTTCTCTTGATATTCCACCTAGACGTGGATGGATTCAAACCATCCAAACCACTGTCACATTCAAACAAAGGTGGCTTGGCATACAGTGTTAACATAAATGCAGGGACGTAGCTAGGTTGATCAGTTGGGGGTGGGGGGGCAGGTGAGCAACCTTGTTAAAAGAGAATCCCTATTTTTAATTGCAGATTCGAATTCGACGTCAGAAAATACATAGGTTTTGTCACACATTTTGTTTCATTTGTGATAGATAGATGGCACCGTCTGCAATCCATCCAAAACAGAATGCTCCGCATAATCTATGGTGCCGACAGATTCACCAGAAACACTCAAATTCATGATGACCTGGACATGGAAACTCTGTCCGAGTTCATGATGAGGGAGAGAACAAAATTTTGGGCCTTCCAGCCTCACCACCAAAATCTCACAATCAACTTTATTGGCCAGGTCCCACTCGCCAGAAGAACACAGGATGCCAAGACTACACTAATAGTAGATATTAAGTCAAGAAGTGTCACGCCTGGTCAGTACTTGAATGGGTGACCACGCTATTTGAGGAGACGCAGTGCTGCACCTGGTCACTAGTTGCATGACCACATGAGAAGATTCAGTCTTCACCATGAAATTCGTCTGATTTTCAAGAACTTCCAGATTCAACTTTCACCCCACCTAAACACCCTGATCTAAGTAACCCTCTACCTAAATATACCTTATCAACTTAGCCAAAAACCACTAGACCCGTACCCAAAACATATCATACCTATTCCAACTCCCCTTAGGGGCATCACCACCATTACGTTAATCTTTTTGCTACCTGCTGCTACCCTTATACCTTCAATTTCTCTAAGTACATATCTTACCTAGAACATAAGACAGGTATTAAATCCTATTACCCATGTCAATCCTTACACTTGCGACAGTTGCAAGTGACATCATCTGACTCACAACAAACCAGCCATGACAAAAGACTAAATTGACTAACGCATATACAGAGGCAATGTCTCAAGACTGGAACTACACAACATAGCAACTGCCACGCCACGATCCAAGATGCGAGGATGCCTCTCACCATCAGGGTGCTAGATGCAATTATTCCATGCAATGCTCGAAATGATGTCCTCGAACTTCAATGCATTTGTTGATCTGTTGTTCAAATGATTGAACACAACACAGAAGTGTATCTGTATCAATGTGTGCGCAAGCATTTCTTATTCGTTCGATCATGTTTGCGCAGGTTGTTGGCACATCTCGATAAACACGTTCTTTCAGATACCCCATTAAAAGAAATCTGGCGACCTAAGGTCTGGAGATCACGCAGGCAAATGAACTGGACAGCCTCTATTGATCCAACAACCATTGTACATGCGGTTTAATTCCTCCCGTGCTACTATTGCATTATGCGCTGGACAACCGTCATGTTGGAACCACATGTGCTGTCGCACAAGCAATGTCGGTAATTCCTCATGCAAAAACGTTCGATATTTGTGCCCGTCCAAAGTACCGTCAATAACATAGGGATCAATCAGTTTTTTGCCTATGATTCCACACCACACATTAACCGACCAAAGTCGATGTTCAACTTCACACAACCAATATGGGTTTCCCACACTCCCAAAAATGCATATTGTGACGATTAACCTGACCGTTTTTTGCGAAGGTTGATACGTCTAATACGTTGATACTCTACGAAAGCACTGCTGGTCGACTAGTATTTGTTCACGTGCCCATTCACAAAACACCACTCAATTGTGAAAATCGTCGCCATGAAGTTCCTGATGCATGGACACGTGATAGGGATGACATTTGTGATGTTTCAATATTCTCCAAACACTATTGCGAGAAATTCCTGACTGCAATGATATTACTCGCGTACTAGCCTGGGGATTATGAACCACCGTGGCTAGGACTGCAATTTGATTATTCTCTCCAGTGGCAGTTGTTCTACGAACCCCTTTTTTTAGGTTGTACACTTCCTTCGGCACAAAACTGTTTGACAACTCAAACAAACAAAGAACGCAATCGTGGCTTGTCAAGAAAACGTTCCACATAAAGGGTGACAGCATTGTCGATGTTCATTCTGCATTCACCATAAACAAGGATCGTTTCAATTTTTTTCTTCTACGGATAGATAATCCATGATGTTGAATACCCCACTTCACTGTGTCGTTCGACTCTTTGCAGTCACACTACACTGACCATACAATCACTGACTACTGAGAGCATGAGCACAATGCTTCTAGGCCACAGTATCCCTTCTCGCACACTTGCCAGCCACTGCATTTGCGAGACACAACCAACACGTTGCACTTGTGGTGTCATCTATCTGTCACGAATGGAACAAAATGTGTCGGACGAAACCTATGTATTTTCGGACGTCGAATTCGAATCTGCAATAAAAAATAGGGGTTCCCTTTTAACATTTCAAGGTTGCTCCCTGCCCCCCCTCCTCCCAGGGAAGCGTAGGTGACTAGCTCCCACAATACTATTATACTTTCATATGGAACCTTTTGTCGTTCGATATTTCGATTTGTCAAGTTACATGGGACACCCTATATGTTGGAAGGGAACATTATTTTCTGTATTAATATAATTAAGCCTTGTTTCCATATTAAAAACACTAAGTTGCTGACCAAGGCAGATTTATTAAGAAATAAAAACACTTAACAAGTAATGTTTCAACCCTGTATGAGGGTCTTCCTCAGAGGAAGATCTAAACTAAAATGACAAAATACAGATACAGAATGATTACATACACACAGCAGGGTGACTAACCACACAAAAACAAATCATCTTGATAGTCCTTATCTTGGAGGATTTCTCCAAAGGAAATAAATACAAGTCGCCTCTTGACAGTTGACTAATGGGTCTACCACACTGACAGGTCTGGAACTACCTGTTTATGATTACCCCACCCCTCCTGCCTTTTTGGATATGGATGAATAACTCCTCCCCTGGACCTCTTCTCTTCTCTTTCTTCCTTGTTCATTCTTCAACTTTTCCTTCCTTCCTTCCTTCTTCTCATCCTTTCAAGTTTCTCTAACACATTCTTCCATTCCTTGTTTATCTTGAGTCCGCCATTCCAATTCATGATGTCTTCTCCTTTCTTCTCTATTTCTTTGGCCTCCTTCCATTTTCTCACTAGTTCTCTCTTCTCTTTTCCTATTCGCCAAGCCTAATCCCATTCTACTTCATGTCCCGTTTCTCTAGTGTGTTTGAATATGGCATTCCTATCTCTCTTCAATCTCACATCATCCATGTGTTGCTTTAACCTGTCTTTCAGCCTCTTCTTCGTTTCCCCTATATATACACTTTCACATCCTCTGCACTTCACCTCGTAGATAACCCCTTCCACTTCTTCCTCTCTCTTTTCTTCTTCTTCTTTCTGGTTATATTTAACACAGTGCGTCCTCCCTTCCTGTAAGTTCTTATACCCACTTTCCTCAGCACTTTGCATATATTCTCTATGGCATCTTCCATAGTTCTTATACCAAACAATCTCTCTTTTTCTTCCTCCTCTCTCTTTTATTTCTTTCCTTCTTCTGTTGATGTTGTGTCTTTCTTTTCATAGCCATTCTCTTCCAGTTGTTCCCACAGGCTATTAATCTTGATTTCTTCTTCCCCTTTCTCTGTGCATATCTTCTTTATTCGGTCTTCCATGTTCCTTATAAAATTATGTTTTGTTGCATCACCCACATCACTTGTTTTGTGGCAGAACACTCCTGCCGAACACTTCTTTTGATACCATATAGCCACAATCCCCATTCCTCTCTTCTTCTTCATCATAATATCCAAGAAATTTAATGTCCCTTCCTGTTCAGTTTCGAGCTCAAGGAATATTCCTGCTCTCTCATCTTCTATATCTTTAACTAACTTACTCAGCTGCCTCTTTGTTCCCTTCCATATCCCAAAACAATCATCCACATATCTACAAAACAGAATTAACTTATCTCCTCCTTTCACTATCACTTCCTTCTCCCATTCATTCATAACCAATTCCGCCAGCAAAGGGCTCAAGCACTAATCTTGATGATTTTACTTCCCTCTCTGCTGTACCCATTGTCCCAAATGGTTTCCAGTGCTTGCACCACTCTCACTATCCCATTCCCCTATAATGTTCTTCCCCATCTTCCTTCTCACTATATCCACTACGTGCCCCTACCGCAATGTTCAGCCTAGATGTTTGAAGCATGTTCCCGAGCATCAAAAGGGTAGCACGAGGTGCTAACCACTCCGCCACGGAGGCTGGCTATTTTCTCCTGTAGCCACCTAATATCAATCGAAATCCACAGCCATTGTTCGAGAATCTAAATGCAGAATGAATTCATTAACTTAATGGCATCTAGACAGTCTTTAAAAATCCTTGTATTTTCTCTTACGTTAGATTTGAGACACCAACAACAGTGTCATTAGTCCTTACTCTTTAGATTTGTAAATTTTCTCCAAGAAGATTTGAGATGTAGTGGATGTAGATGTAGTGCTGGAATCACGTGTACAAGTATGACGGTACGAAAATGAAATGTTTATGTAATGAGTTCAAGCTATCTCATGTAGATATATATATATTATACCAGAATCGAATCTGGCACCCTTTAGTGCAAGGCGATCACGTTAACCACTATTCTATGGGGTCTGAGTCTTTTGTGACATTGGATTATACACATTGGATTTGATTTGATTTGTTGTTTGAAGTCCACTTTATGCACAGAAATGCTAATCTATCAAACCCGGGACCCCTTGATTACAAGGCGAAGATGCTACCACTGCCATCGGGCAGGCCTATACACATTGGGGAATACACAATAATTTTATGCACATATCTACCTGGGTAATTTCTTAAAATTAATCTTATTTGTGTGTGCAATACTGGATATATGATGGCAATGGAAATAACAAAATTCCCACATGCTCAAATGATTGCACTCTCTTATTTGGTGCGATAGGTTCAAGATTTGATCCCTGGCAGGAACTCCAAAACTTCTGTCTGGCCCAACATCGTGAGGACAATTTGGGAGCTACTTGAAAGCAATATGGAAGCAAATTGTGCTCTCAAAACTAAATGGTAGTCAATGTGAACACGTGTCACCGAATGGAAAACCACTTGGCAGGCCTTGTCCCTCAAAATTAATTTTACTGACTAAATGTAATTTTCTAGAGGACCTAAACATGCATTTTTATGCACCGTACAATGTTGTTTTCTTTCACCATTCTTTTAGTTTTTCTTCCAAAGGATTTCACTCCTGACACGTGATCATAAACCACTACAAAACCAGATGTCCCAGGTTCGGACCTTGGACAGGTATGGTTGCATCATGTCTGTCCATTGCCATTTCATCGGGTCATCATTCAATCTCATCATCGCATTTAACCCAAGAGGTAGAAAAGCTGTGTAAAATAATCAAATAGAAATGATTGATTGATTTGGTTTATTTTACTTGACTTTTCTGTTACTTGTTGGCTAATCGTGAAGATAATGACTTATGATAATATTGATTGATTTGACTTATTTTACTTTGCTTTTCTGCCATTTTTAGCTAATCGCAATGATATGATGAAATTGATGAAAGGACACTGACAAATACTTATGTCCAGGCCAGGATTTGAACCCGGGACCCCTGGCGTTGCTGCACGATGTGCTAACCACTCCGCAATGGAGGTCGGCATACAATAAGTATTAAATCGACGAAAGGACCATCACAAATAAGACACATGCCCAGGTCGAGATTCGAACCTGGGACATCTGGTGTCGTAGCGCAACCTGCTAACCACTTCAGCATGGAGGTGTTGACCCAAATAGAAATGAAAATTAGAAAATGCCATCTTGAATTTGCATGAACCGAGTTCGCCACTCATGGGCAGAAAATTTTCACTCTCACTAGAAGAGGCAAATAATAGAAAATGCTTGAAAAGCTATTAGGCAAATAACAGAAAATTCTTGAAAAGCAATTTGATTCTCCATATCTCATGATTATATTATGTAAGTAACTATTATTCGCTATATAACTCGGATTAATTTCTTTTGTATGTCTAGTCAACTTTGCCAGCTAATCAGCAGCATTTGCATTTGCGGGTGGAGGTTAAATGAAGAAAAATCTCAGAAAGTCAGAAATATATGCACATTTTTAAACGTAATATTTCTAGAGCATGCAGACTACTGTAAAATTTTTACTACATACCTAGTTTTCTTCCTCAAGTGGAACATAACTTATTTTTCATTATTTGTTAGATAACTTATTTTTCATTATTTGTGAGATCAACCACCATGGGAGTCAAACCTGGGTTCCTGTGTGGTAGTCAGATTCCCTTGTATAACGACAATATGTTCAACATTTGGTCCATCAGTCAATCCTGCTCCATTTTTCGAGAGGAAAACAAGCTGGCAGCCTCACACTCGAGATATCACTCACAATATATGAGAACAAGATCACAAACACTCCATGATCCTACCTTCTCGTGTTCATCGCTATGACCAAACTCTACTTCAAACTAGCTGACAGTCATCAATTGTCCACCAAATCAACAGAGTAGGGCAAAAAGAGGCAGAGGCTTCTTGCAAATAAGTGGGAAATTATCAAGGAACGATGTGAAATCTGTACATAAAAAGGCTTATTAGTTTATCACAGACTGAAACAGCCGAAGCAATAAAACCCTAACCCTCAAGTGAATTTCACAGTAGCAATCGACCAACCTATGCTCTGATCTATCTGATGGTCTTTCCCTCCATTGCAGATCATCGGCACAAGGGTAGTGTGTGTGTGTGCACACGCACGTGAACCTGAAGAAACTGCCTGGGGACTGGCGGCATCTTTGTCATTAATCCCTGCACCAGAAAAGGGACAAAGAGTATAATTTTGTCTCTTGCAATTTGAAAAGCATGGGGATGTCCTAAAACTATAAAATAATAAGTTCCCATTTCATAAATAATAGAACTACAACCCATATTATACAAAGTGTAAAAGCTGTGGTTTAAATACAAAGAACAAGAGTACTGCAGAAATTTCTCCCAGAGTTCTTCAGAAGATTTATAACGTCATCAAGGGGAAACCAATCCTGTCTCTGTTCCTATAGGTGATAGACTGGGGTACAAGGGCTGCTGGGAAAGTTTCTGCAATCAATATGAAAAAAGACATGTGAAATTCTGGGAATGGCTTTATTGTTTTTCAAGGTATTCACCCTTAAGATTGATACACTTTTGCATATGCTCAAACCAATTTTAAAAGCATTTTTTCCACTCTGAAGCTGATACCTCAGTAACCGCTGTTCGGAACGTGTCAAACAGCTGCTTCAAGCGACACAAATCGCTCACCACACATCTTACTTTTCATGTGTGGGAACAAAAATAAGTCTTTAGGTGATAAATCAGGTGAGTGCGGACAATGAGTCATTTTTACACGAGCCTGTTTTTGACTTCAGTCAGTTTTGACTTCAACAATAAAGGAATGGGCTTAAACACACAATCGGGTTTGTATGAATAGATCCAAGTTTTGCCCCCTGTAACGATGTACTACACCAAATTTGACTTGCCTCGGTTGAATTTTTTGAGCATTTCTTTACACCAATTTACACGAGCCTGTTTTTGAGCTTCAGTCAAGTTGTGTGGGATCCAAAGGCTTAAAGTTTCTGTACGTTCAGATGACCATGCAAAATCGTATGTATTGCTTTCATGTCAATGTTCAAGGATGCCTGAATCTCATGGTATGTCACATGCCGATCTCTCTCAATCATTTCACGCACAGCATCAACATTACTGGCAACAACAGATGTGGATGGACGACCTTCATGAAATTCATCCCTCAGAAATGTGCGACCACGCTGGAATTCGGAAAACCAATTGTACACAGTCCTATTGGATGGTGCTTTATCCCCAAAAGCCGAATGAAGTTGCTCAATGCATTGTTCTGATGTTAAACTACTTTTGAAATCATAAAAAATCATTGCCCAAAAGTGTTAACGAGAAATTTCCATTTCTCACACGAAACTACTTCAAACTGCTGTAAAAATAAACGAATTTGCTTAAACAAACAATCAATGATAATTTAAACATAAAAAAGGTTTATTCTTCCGATTGTTATAATAGCAGAACACTTGCGCCACTGTTGGTGGTAGTTTGCAGAAACTTTTTACGATCTTTCGACCATTGCAGTGGGGGGGCAAGGGAGATAGAGGCAGAAATCTTATCTTTCCCTTACAGCAGCTGTGGTGAGGTGGTTGAAAAGCCAGCAGTAGCTCCTTCCTGCCTTACTCACTGATCACACCGAGGGATGAGAAGAGAGGTGATATTGATTAATTTTTCACCACTAGAGTAGCTACTCCTGGGGATGTCCTTCTAAAACCATAAAATAATAAACCCAGAAATTCCTAGCCACCTGCAGCTAAATCTTCCTGTTTGTGCCGTTTCGGCATGTCCGACATGGTGCCAGTCTAAAGCCAGATGAAGAGAAGATGTCACAAGCAGAAAGGTGTTTGTGGGAGGGCAACGGGTAACCTGGCTAATGCCCCTGGTGTGCAGGAAGGGAAAGTGTGTTTCAAAAGGTCTCAGACTTTGCTGAAGGGACGGGCCATATAAACATTAACGGCATTTCCTACCAATACATATGTTTGTGTTCAACACGCAGGAACATGAGAAAGAAATGTATTGCTCAGGGTTCCTGAAACTCAAATTCAAGAACAGTGTTTCAAACTGAAAGAAAAATTTACCAAAATTCTATTATGCAATATTTGTCACCATAGTAATATTTTCAACAAATGTAGAACAGTTTGTTGGGGCCACGTGAACGTTTCAGGCCTGGTGCCCCCGTGCCTCCTCCCCCAACGACGTCCCTGCATAAATTATATCTTTCAACAATAAGTTCCTGTAAGTGCATTTTTCTGAACATTTAAAGTTATCATAGTTTGGGTTTAACTTTGTTCTTAAGTCCACTTTACACACGGAAATGCTAATTGGGTGTGGACCTGAGTTTAAAGTGGGATCCTAACCCCTACTTTCCTCCACTGGGTATCGAACCTGGGACCCCTTGATTAACTGTCATTGCATAGACTTGAATTGCATATTTGATGGGAAAATTTTACATCTCAATGTCACATCAATGTAAATGTGTCACCCGTAATCGTTTTATTAAGTGGTGGAACAGTTCATTAGTGAAATTACTTCATTTTTAATTTGAGGGACAACATTCAAAAGTTCTGCAAAAAAAAAAAATTGAAATTGAATTTGACATGCCCATGAGCTTATTAGAACGAAAAGAGGTGCTCGATATCAACAAAATTCCAACAGGGACCATCTGCTTCCTATGGTTGATTCATGATTATTTTTGTCGTGGATAAAAATGATTAATGTTAGCCCCCCCCCCCCCCCTTTCAAGCAGACTGATGAAACTCCGCCTATACATATTTAATTACATACCTGTGACAAATTGCTTTTTTTAAAGCATGCAATATTAATTGGACATTATTATTTCTGGTGCTTGTACCTATACTTATTCCAACACTATCTTTCAAGAGATCAGCTCTTCTCTCGTATTCAGAAGAACAAATGGTGCCTTTCTTCAGAGATAGGAATAGTTGCGTAAGTGGAGAAAGAACTCACAGAATTCCGGAGGGTAACATGGAGTAGCTGTTAGCGCACTGCATTTGTAGTAAGATCACACCTTCCTAGGTTCGATCACCATCCCCATTAAAATAGGTTGATTTAACATTAACATCATTCCTGCAAGCATGTTAACTGTCAAAATTTTAAAGTTTTCTGGTGGTATACTTGGGCCTATCCTGAATCCATGCATCAATCCTTCTTTCTGCATTCATTTCCATTTCATTTTTTTCATTCTATGTGTGTGTTTGTATGCGCATAATTTTCAGAATGAGTCCACATATAATTAAATAACTGTTGCATGTCTCTTTAAATGTCTGTTTAATATACTGCTCATTTTAAGTACATTTAAGAAAATAACAACTCTAATTGCAGGTACTCATTCAAGAAACATGGGAGAGGAGATGAAATAATCAAGCACCATTTGCGATCAGAAGAATACTCCTTGCCTTTTAATACTAATATCCCAAATCCTAGTATCATAGAATATAGTGATAAACCCAAAAGCTCCAAAATGACACTTGGTAGTGGGACTGGGAATAATACAAGTAATTCCAAAACCCATTTAAGAACTCACACTGAAGAGAAGACCTTTGAATGCTCAAATTGCAATAAAGCATTTACAAATCAGAGAGATCTACGGAAGCATTTAAGATTTCACACTGGAGAGAAGCCCGTTGTATGTTCAACTTGCAATAAATCATTTAAAATTAAGGCAGACCTTCAAAAGCATTTAAGAATTCACACTGGAGAGAGGCCCTTTGTATGTTCAACTTGCAATAAAGCATTTGCACTTCAGTCAAACCTACAGGTCCATTTAAGAATTCACACTGGAGAGAAGCCCTTTGTATGTTCAACTTGCAATAAAGCATTTGCACGTCAGTCAAACCTACAGGTCCATTTAAGAATTCACACTGGAGAGAAGCCCTTTGTATGTTCAAGTTGCAAGAAAGCATTTACAACTCGGTCAAGCCTACAAGTCCATTTAAGAATTCACACTGGAGAGAAGCCCTTTGTATGTTCAACTTGCAATAAAGCATTTAAAGTTAAGGCAGAACTCCGAGAGCATTTAAGAATTCACACTCGAGAGAAGCCCTTTGTATGTTCAACTTGCAAGAAAGCATTTACAACTCGGTCAAGCCTACGAGTCCATTTAAGAATTCACACTGGAGAGAAGCCCTTTGTATGTTCAACTTGCAATAAAGCATTTGCAAGTCAGTCATACCTATGGTTACATTTAAGAATTCACACTGGAGAGAAGCCCTTTGTATGTTCAACTTGCAATAAAGCATTTAAAGTTAAGGCAGAACTCCAACAGCATTTAAGAATTCACACTCGAGAGAAGCCCTTTGTATGTTCAACTTGCAAGAAAGCATTTACAACTCGGTCAAGCCTACGAGTCCATTTAAGAATTCACACTGGAGAGAAGCCCTTTGTATGTTCAACTTGCAATAAAGCATTTAAAATGAAGGCAAAACTACAGGTCCATTTAATATTTCATACCGGAGAGAGGCCCTTTGTATGTTCAACTTGCAATAAAGCATTTAAAATGAAGGCAAAACTACAGGTCCATTTAATATTTCATACCGGAGAGAGGCCCTTTGTATGTTCAACTTGCAATAAAGCATTTAAAATGAAGGCAGAACTCCGAGAGCATTTAAGAATTCACACTGGAGAGAAGCCCTTTGTATGTTCAACTTGCAAGAAAGCATTTACAAGTCGGTCAAGCCTACGAGTCCATTTAAGAATTCACACTGGAGAGAAGCCCTTTGTATGTTCAACTTGCAATAAAGCATTTAAAGTTAAGGCAGAACTCCGAGAGCATTTAAGAATTCACACTGGAGAGAAGCCCTTTGTATGTTCAACTTGCAAGAAAGCATTTACAACTCGGTCAAGCCTACGGAAGCATTTAAGAATTCACACTTGAGAGAAGCCCTTTGTATGTTCAACTTGCAATAAAGCATTTCAAGTTAAGGCAGACCTCCAAGAGCATTTAGGATTTCACACTGGAGAGAGGCCCTTTGTATGTTCAACTTGCAATAAAGCATATGCACGTCAGTCAAACCTACGGAGGCATTTTAGAATTCACATTGGAGAGAAGCCCTTTGTACGTTCAATTTGCAAAAAAGCATTTACAGATCAGAGAGACCTACGGAAGCATTTAAGAATTCACACTGGAGAGAAGCCGTTTGTATGTTCAACTTGCAATAAAGCATTTACATGTCAGTCAAACCTACGGGACCATTTAAGAATTCACACTGGAGAGAGGTCATTTGTAAGTTCAACTTGCAATAAAGCATTTAAAGTTAAGGCAGACCTCCAAGAGCATTTAAGAATTCATACTGGAGAGAGGCTCTTTGTATGTTCAACTTGCAATAAAGCATTTTCACGTCAGTCACACCTACGGGTCCATTTAAGAATTCACACTGGAGAGAAGCCCTTTGTATGTTCAACTTGCAAAAAAGCACTTGCAACTCAGTCACACCTATGGAGGCATTTAAGAATTCACACTGGAGAGAGGCCCTTTGTATGTTCAACTTGCAATAAAGCATTTACATGTCAGTCAAACCTACTGAAGCATTTAAGATTTCACACTGGAGAGAAGCCTGTTGTATGATCAACTTGCAATAAATCATTTAAAATTAAGGCAGACCTTCGAAAGCATTTAAGAATTCACACTGGAGAGAGGCCCTTTGTATGTTCAACTTGCAATAAAGCATTTAAAGTTAAGGCAGACCTCCGAGAGCATTTAAGAATTCACACTGGAGAGAAGCCCTTTGTATGATCAACTTGCAATAAAGCATTTACAGGAGACATATGAAAACTCACACTGGATAGCAGCCCTCTGTACGTTAATGCAATGTAACTGAAATAGGTAGAGAGAAGGAGGAACTATAGTACAGAAAGTAAGGAAAGTTGTTATTCCATCTAGTACTAGGTGTTCCTCACACTAATCAGCCACATCGCTGTTCCGTACTTGTAGGAATGCCTGCAAATATTTTTTTAAATATTAGTGTTCCTTCCACCCAAAATATACTACACATTCTTATCCTCCTCAATGTTTGCACCAGTGGTGAAGTGTGACATTTTTACGTAGCCATCGCAAGACTTGCCAAATGTCAGAGTCAATCATTCAACTGGGAGGAGCTGCATTCCTACATTGGTAATGATGATAACAGTGTTCGTACATGATGTGTGAAGTAGAAATGGCCAAATCTTTTTTTTTCTACGGAGTGTATGATTGTAAAATAAGGAAGACGAAACTTTCTTAATAAATTCTACCCGAAAAATTGTTAAACCTCTCTCTCCGAAATTCGGATTGCCTCCAAAATCTGAATAGTAAAATTTGTGAATAGAGATTTTTAAATTTTTCTGATATTCCTTGCCATCCTTAGTGTGAAGGTAAGATGTGCTGCGATGATCTGGGCCATATTACACCACTGCACTGAACAGGAAACTTAGCGAACCTCTTGCATATTTCTAGCTATTCTGTCTTTTTTTTTTTTACATCTCTAAAATATTTAAAAATCAATATTTTGTTAATTTTGCCTTGTAATCGCCGGATCTCCCGCTGAGCGGATGCCTCGCCTCTTCTTTGCACCCCTACAGTGTTAACAAGTTACTATATCTACATTATTTAAGAGTACAGTATTCACATCATGTTGATTAGTTGTGCAATTACCTAGCTCAGATTTAACCAGGTAAATAATATATTTGACGGGAAAAATAAGTACATTTATTGAGAATGGTGCTGACGACATATTCATTTTATAACTGGGATATACTAGCAGACGAATCACCAAATTTACTCTGACAAAAAGCTACTTTACACATCTAGAAATACAGTACAAAATTCCATAGGCAACGCCACTTAAGTGCAAGGGGGTATATTTTTTCCTCCCTGGCTTTTTCATGAATGTTTGTTTTTGATTCTACAGGACAGGGAAAATGATAACAGCAAATTTGCAGAGAAGTACGTTGAACAAATTTGTGAGCACATTGATGTGGTACCAACACAATTTTACTGCATATCACGGCAACAGTATACCTAGGTAGTGAAAATTACACTTCAGAAAATGTAGAAGAGTATTTTCGTCGGCAAATATTTGTGCCATACCTGGATTACTTATTGCTGCCTTGGATCTACGATTTTCACCCGATAACCGTCATTGTCGGGAACTGTTAATTTTTATCCCAAAATACCTCAGACTTATTGTCATTCAACGAGTACAGCAAGTTGGTAACAAAAGTGACAACTGTGTACTCCAATATACTGATAACCGGGAAGCTGAGGCTACAAGCTTTTTTTTTTTTTTGTACCAATGCAAACAAAGATTCCCTTATGCCGTAAACTTTCAAAAATGTGGCTCATATCGCCTCAATGTCTCCTTTTTGTAGCTATTGCCGAAAATATTACACTGACTACCGGCTACAACATGCCCTAACGAGAAATCTTTCAGCACACTGCTTTTATGCATGAGGACATGGTTAAGATCAACCATGTTGCAGGATCGAATTTCAGGATTGTATATGTTAAGCGTTCACAGACTAAAAGTGCAAAATGATCCAAACTTTCATTCTAGGGTGATTGACTAATTTGCAGTTTGTTTTCTGTTGCCTTTTGCAAGTGAAGGATGTGGTAACTGCTCATATTTTTATAATGTGTTCACACATTTAGCTTTGTGTTTAGTGTTTAATTTATGAAACGTACTTCCTTTTCTCTGAGTTTGTCCCCTGCTGCCAAGTTTCCTGGCAGGGCCTATGCAAAATCTCATGGGTGCATCATTTTTTTTTTATTTCTTGGCTTACAGAAACTAAATACAGTAATTATTTTAAAGGAGGCAATAAAACTTTTTAAGTTTGTATTTGCAATACCTTAATTCATTTTGTATCTTCCCATTTACTAGTTTCTGAACTATTGACTAGTAATTTTAGATTGTTTGTTATATTTTAGAGCTAGAAACATCTATTGAGTGAATTTATATAAAGCACCATGTTTTTGTCTTCATAACAACTTGTTTAAATTATTTTCCAAATTCAAGTACTTAGGAGTAATACTAACAAATGAAAATGATATTAAAGAGGGAATAAAAAGCAGACTTAATTCAGGGAATGCGATTTACTTTTTCCTTCATAATATTTTATCTTCTCGTATATTATCTAAGAAACAAAAGTTAAAATATACAAAACCGTAATTTTGCCTGTAGTATTATCTGGAAGTGAAACTTGATCCCTTGCATTAAAAGGCAAACATAAGTTAAGAGTATTTGAAAGTTAAATCCTTAGGAAATATTTGGACTTAAAGGGGGTGGGGAGACAGGTGTCCAGATCCTGTCCAGATATTATTTGATTGAATATCTTCAATTTTTATAGGGTTAGTTATACACTGTCGGCCCATTGAATTATAACCACCCACCTAATAGTGTGTTGGACCACCTTTTGCTTTTATGACAGCAGTTATCCTGTGTGGCCACGGTGGCTCAGTTGGTAACACATCTGACTACCTTGCTAAAGGTCCCAGGTTCGATCCCCGGCCGGTTCAAATCCGGGAACTTTTCTAACGGAAGCGGCCGCGGCACCCACCCAGTGTCGAATAACATGGGTACCTGGGGGAAACCCTGTGGGGTAAAGGTGTTCAGGGGTGTGATGCTGATCACATCATCCCCTATACACGCCTTCATGGCGTGGTGCTAAGCACTTTACTTTTTTTTTAGTTAGTTATCCTATGTTGCATGGATTCCGTAAGCTGTCTGAAGTAGTCCACATGTATTGGTAACCATGCTGAGTCCAATGAAGCCTTCACTGCTGGGATTGACGTGATTGATGTGTTCTGCTGCCTAATGTGTCACTCCATATAATCCCAAATTTCTCTATCGGATTTAAATCTGGTAAATTCGGAGTGTTCTTCGAACCAATCATGTACCACAAATTCTGGATATCAGGATGTACTGTGTCTGCTAGATGATGATAGGACTGACCAGTGCAGTGGTGCTCTACATGTTCCATGGGTCCAAATCCTTGCTATGTGAACATTCCCCACACCATACAGCCATTGCCACTAGCCTGCACCATTGACATTGTGCAAGATGGAAGAACACTTTCGTGTTTATGCCAAACCCTTACACGACCATCCACGGAAATCATGAAAAACCAAGAGTCGGCGGACCAACACACCTTGTCCTGGTCTTCCACACTCCAATTTGCATGTTTCTTGCACCAGATGCATCGTTTACACTTATGATCTCATGTCAGGAGTGGGTGGCGATGGGGTCGTCTGCTGCCAAACCCTATACGTGACAGTGTGTGACAAATGGTTCTGGTAGATACTGTCCCTGGTTGATTTGTGTTGTATCCTCCGCTCACCCCTGGCATCAATCTTCTGCTGCCCCATATAGTTCTGCCACTGGAACATCATTTGACTGTGTTCACGTCACTCTTGGAAAGCTTTCACTACCGCCGATCTTGAACAACCCACCATTGCAGCAGTTTGTGAAATGGATGCACCGGCACTTCTGGCCCCGACAATCTGATCTTTGGCAAACTCTGTCAGGTCCTTCCATTTCCCCATTTCAAACCACACTACATTCTGAACTCTGAACACCGTATCTCTGCATCACACATCGGCTAGCAGCACCCTCTTGCACAACATGTCGTCAACAAATGACTTTCATTGCACATGGCAGTGGTCATAATTCAATGGCCACTCTGTTTATATATCAGGTTACATAATTTAGATCTGCACAATTTGTATTCCTGTCCAGATATTATTAGAATATTTAAATCAAGAAGACTTAGGTGGGCAGGCCAAGTGGCATGAATTCAAGAGGTAAGAAGAATTTACAGGTGTCTTGTTGGGAAACTTGTATGAAGGCCAAGACGAAGAGGAGCGATAACGTTAAGATGTACCTAAAGGAAATCGGTAAGGATGCAAGAGATTGTATTGATCTTACCCAGGACATGGATATTTGCAAGACCTGTGTCGTTGCAGCCATTAACTTTCGGGTTTAAGAAGGCTAGAGAGTTAGTTAATTACTTAGTTTTTATGTTCGGTAGTTTACTGAACAACTAATGTGTTGTTGTTGAGTTGTTGTTTTTTTCAGTTTTTGTTTATTGTTATCATTCTTTCTATGACAAGACTATCTGCTCCATTTGTTTAATGATGAATCAGTATCAACATAGCTTAGAAACAGTCTATCTCAAGATGGCTGCTGCACGTGTAATGCATGGATAACCATACATATTCATAAGCCACTGATCATTTTCGCAAACTTCTTCATTTCTGATGAACTCTCAGGCCTCATGTGTTAGATAGTGAAAACACTTGCATAATCAGTGATCAGAATGCTACATTTTTGAAAGTAGCTTTCCTACAGCTACTCTTTCAAAAATGTAACTTCCCTACAGCTACGTTTATCAATAAGTAGCTCGCTATGCTACTGGTGTTCGCTACTTGCTACCTTTCACAAAAACATGGATATTCAAAGAAAGCCCTTAGCAGTTGTACTTACTAGAGTGGCATATCAATTCAAATATGATATTTGAGTATTGCCATTAGGATGCTACCCAAATTAATGTTTACAACTATACACATATGTAATTTTGTAGGATTTGATTGAAGGATTGCTTTTCTCCCACTTTGGCTAATCGCGAAGCTGAGAATGAGTAATGATTGATTGATTGATATAGTTTATTTTACTTCATGTTTTGTGCCTCTTGGCTAATTTGCGAAGATGGGGATGAATGATGAAATGATGAAATTGATGAATGGACATTCACAAACAACCCAGCCCAAGCGGGATTCGAACCCAGGACCCTTGGCATTGCAGCACGATGTGCTAACCACTGGGCCACAGGGTCTGGCGAGAATGAGTAATTATATGATGAAATTGATGAAGGGACAATTACAATGAACATCCATGTCCAATCCAGGATTCGAACCCGTAACCCTTTGCATCGTAGCTTGGTATACATACCACTCCACCACATGAATACCTACATAATCTTATATCTAGATATCTGAATGGACATTTCCACTCAATTTTTTTTACAACAATTTTAAAAACTACACCCTGGAAAAATGACCCCTGCAAGTTCTCGCGTTTCTCTGCGTCCAGTTTAAGGCAGAAACGAGACTTCCAAAGTTGCGATGCTAGCGTTGCGCTGAAAACACGCCGCCGCCATGTTACTACGTCACTCCTTAGGGAGAGCTCGTTTGTTGTCTGCTTCGAGCGTCCAGTTCCGGATGGGTAGCCCACGGTGAGCGAACACGTGCAGCAGTTTTACAAATCTGTACCGATTTAAATAATGGAAGAAGGAGCAATAGGAGAAAGGATAGCTATGCTTTGTAATGATTATTCTTTTATGAAATATCCGTGCTGCTCACGTGCAAGATAAATGAAAGGGTTCAGCTGCGTGTGTGTTCTCAGGCCACGCGAAAAATATTGCTTATAAAATTGGTTGCTGACCAGACACTCAAAAATATTTTTTTAAACTTATATTTATCGATATTTACCGTAACCTATGTAGTGCAAAATAGGAATTTTCACATTCTTCACTTTATTTATAAAGCCTATTTAACTTTCTTTTCCATAAAGCAATTTCAGTTTGTGTTCCATTTCTGTTGCGCAAATTATGATCAAATATTTTTGTGCAGATAAGAGAAAATGCACTGGGAAGATTACATTAGTTGCACAGTACATATCTATACTTAGTTTATGTATAATTATTACAAGGAAATAATGTGTATAACCATGGGCTTATTTACGTAGGATTCAACGGGTCCAACCCCCCCCCCCTCCTCTTTTTTTGGTTCACTAAAATTACCAGTTTCCTTGTTCTATCCGCTTGTTCATAAAAAATTCCTTCGGACTTATTTCATTCTCTTCAATTAGAAACGTATAGGACGGGATACGGATGGGAAGGAAATTTCGTAATACATAATACACCAGATGGGACTGCAGAACAATATCTGCAATTTCCTGATAGTTTCGGAATTTCTGCGATAAGAAACTGCATTTAGACTGTCAAATCAGTTATTTTCCCCCCCTCGAATCATATTAAAGAAATTAGGATCTTAAAAACGTAGTGACACAAGATGAACAGAAAAGTATCAATACTTCGTGACTACAAACCACAACTTTTGTCGGGTCCAACATCCCCTCCCCCCATACTCCCCAACAAGCTTCCGGCCAGCAGTGTCCTGGATTTTCACTTACGAAATAAAGCAACCCTAATCATACCAAAAGTTGATCCATCCCTCCCCCCCGTAAACTATATATACGCCCATGTGTATAACAATATTCCATACTGAAATGGTACGATATAATTATTTTGAATTTTGTACTGCGAAAAAAGCCGCCTCATCTCGTTACCCCGAACGCATTAATTGGTTGGTTCACAACTTCACCACTAAGGATCCTATCGAGACGAGACATGGCAGCCTTGGTCTCGTTCTCGTTGAGAGTTGTAAATGTCTCATTGACAGTCTCGTCTTGATTTATAAATATCCGTCTCGGTTTGGGAGGGCAATTCTCGTTCTCGTCTCAAGTCTCGAAAAATATAGAATTAACAACGTATGCAAAGGCTTATCATTATAAATACAAAAAAAAAAAACTTTATTTATTTTTTTGATTCCTCGTTTCGACGGTACAGCCCTCGAAAACTAAATATTATCCTGCTTATATATGCAAACCAAACTGCAGATTCAGAATTACCAGGAATGAACTGGCGTTGTAATTATTATACACAAAATTCATGATTTATCTGAGGAAGTCGCATGTTGTCGCAGTCGCATGACTGTTTCCTTGTGAGTGACATTTCATTGAACTGGAAATTGTTACATGGGAGGATGTTTGCTCGAGACTTTGGGGACAGCTAGGGGGATGCTTCTATTGTTAATGTTAAGGTTGCTCACGAGACGAGGCATGTTCCGTCTCGTCTCATAAAAGGAGATGGGACAAGTGAATGATTTCGAAATGAGATGGGACAGAAGAAAAAGTTCGTCTCTTATCATGGCAGATTGTGTGATACTTAGATTGTTCAGTTGGTGGTAGGTGTGTGTGTGTGGGGGGGTGTACTCCTGCACCCCGACTTCGAATACTGCTTGTAGTTATTCATCTTAATTGTAGCGATTAGCCAAAAGTGGGAAGAAATGTGATGTTAGAGATGATACATAATAAATTAACCATTCGTTCTCATCGTTGCGGTTAAACGGAAACGGAAGTGAACGGAAAAGCGACGTAAAAGTAGGCTAAATACAAAAATTTGCAATATATATATTAACTGAAGAAAACTGTCATTTACTGCAGGAAATTTAAAAACTCACCGTACCTTTTTATACCGTATCACCTCTTATATTGCAGAAATTGGCGTTTAAACCAGTGTGTCCTAAAAGTATGATCTTAAAATTTGTGAAGAAAATATTATGACGAAAATAATTGTAATTCCAGAAAAGGCATTCCTATAACATTAAGTTCTTGCCAGTCAGAACTAACCTATGTATTCGCAATGAACAAGGCTGTTAAGGCTGTTCACGTGTTCAGCCATTGACTGTTACAAGGTTTGCTTTGTCACCCTAATGGGAAAACCCTCTACCGAGTGGCTGAATTATAGTAAATACTACTATACTGCTAGGACATAATTAATCTCCAAGAAATGGAGCACAGATGTTTGCACTGGAAGTTGTAAGATACTTGTTTTACACAGTAACAAGTGAATTTTCTGTCTCTTCCGCGGCTCATGCTAAGTTGACGGGACGAGCAGAAGCCCCGCCTGCACGCATTTCTAAGTGATGACGTCAGAGGACCTCCTGTCTGTGGAGAGGACGTTTTCAAATCCGTGACGTAGTAGGTGAATTTCAGCGGTGTTTGAAGGCGTGTTTCTCGAGAACCGAAACAAATATCGCCGAGATATTTTGCACATCTCATGTTTGTGTCATTCTCTGTAAAATGAATGGATTTAAAACGTTTTTCATGTCAAAGTGGAAATGTCCATTGTTTAGCCATCTGTCAGTAAGATTCAAATGAATAAGTTTATTTTACTTCACTTTTTCTGCTATTTTTCGCTAATCATGATGATGATGAGCGATGGTATGGTGAAACTGATGAAGGAACACTCGCATAGAACACCCATGCCCATGTCAGGATTCGAGATTAGACCCCTGTCATCTTAATGCTCTGTGTTAATCACTCCCCCATGGAGAGAGGCGCATTGGTCGAAATCCTTTGCTGAGTGGTTATCAAAGTTTGCTATGACGCCAACCAGTGTCTGAAGTCGGAATCCCAGCCTTGGGCATGAATGTTCTTCATTGTTGTCCCTTCATCAATTTATTTATGCCATTATTCATCTTCATCATCGGAATTAACCAAAAGTGGCAGAAATGGACGCTAAATAACAAAAATAAAATCGTCAGTGTATTGGAAAAAACTCTTACCTGCTGATTAAATGTTGTGGGAAGCCGTAACAGCTTGTGCCTATTTGCACGTGCACACCCAAATAAATCTGTAATGCAAATAGTTATTATTATACTTATTCTCTGAACTCTTTATCTCTTCAAGTGATGGAGAAGCATGCGATCAGTGATATGAACCCATGTGGACCATGGTTCACTTGCACAAGTCTAGTTTTGTTCACTCACACTCGTGTAGAGAACGCTGATTGGCTCTTCTGCCGTGGGCGCTATGCCTGGAACTTATGAGCGCAGCGGTTTGTGTGTT
Organism: Lepisma saccharinum; assembly: GCF_977018435.1. Lineage (NCBI taxonomy): Eukaryota > Metazoa > Arthropoda > Insecta > Zygentoma > Lepismatidae > Lepisma > Lepisma saccharinum. The sequence goes on from NC_139237.1 coordinate 36,131,893, forward strand.
AGTAGCAGTGTTGCAAACCTATTCCATTCAAGAATGTGTGACGGAGTCAAGACAATCATTGCAAATTGAGATAGGTATTTTTCTTTTAGAAAAGGGAATTTTATGGTATCTTCGCCCACCCTGTTCCGAGCATGTCAGGGACAAGAAACAAGGGAAGCAGGGGGGCAACTGAAAGCAAAATGTGTGTCTTAAACAATGCCTTGCATTACCTTTGCAATGGCTTGGCCAAAATTAACTGTCCTTGTGGTGCTGTAGTCAAATTATTAATGCACGTGGAGGGAGGGTATACCAGTCATCTGGTACAGTCATGTTAGAAAAATCTGTCGCATGGAATTTTTTTAAGTCCAACGTCTTACCAAATTATGTTGGTAGCTCTGCAACAAAGAAGTGTTGTGAAATATACTATCCTCCAATCAGAGTGAAGTTCACTTCGGAGGAGCAGGAAGCATGACTCACGGTCTTCTTCACAGGAAGTTCAACCAATGCAGCATTTTCAAACATGAGATAACGTCCCCATTGGTTAAATATTGTTCCAATAACGCGAAACAGCAGAAAGATTGCACAAAAGTTTACTTTGTCGTTTTAATTGCATTTAATCGTTTCAAATTTGTATTAAATTTTCCCATTTATAGTTCAAGAACTTAATATATGTATTCACGTATGTATTTGACAATAATATATCACTCATTAGTATAGTTTTCACATTGTTTTCACTACGTGAGATGATATTTAATTTACATTTACGACAAAATAGTGGTTTGGATGTAATAACAGTTTTCATTAATTGATTTAGAGATGAATTTTTATTTGTTGAGTTGATGATTATGTTAATTCGTTAATTTTCTGGAAAAGAGGGAACAACAGCTGAGAGAAAATACACAAATTGCATTATTGAGGTCAAGAGTTCGTTTTAACATAACGTTTTGCACTCATAGGCTAATCAGGACTCGGGATACATTTAAATTGGAATCTGAAACATTATGCGACCTGGCTGGAACTCTGAAAAGGACACACTGATTACACATACATTACCACTATGCTCTGGCGAATGCCTATAATAATGAGGGTTGTGTGAGACGGAGAGGGGTGACGGAAAGTAGTAAATACTATTTTCTTGAGTATTGAATTTTTTGTTTATACACATACAAGCATACAAAAAGATTTATTGTGGTGCATGTGTGTGAGGGGGAGGGGAAAGAGAGGAACAGAGAGATATTGGGTGAGATAGGATGAAGAGGTGATTATTTTAGTTTTAGAACGTGTTTTTTTCACGTTCAGTAATAAAAACAATCAATAATGATTATCTTATAAATACCATATTTAATGTAAATTTATTTTAGAAATGGGGGGCTGGGAGCTGTTTGTTTAAGTTCAGTACAGGATAAAAAGGGGTTTCGAGTCGTATACCCAGTGGAGACTCATAGTGGTTTGTATCTCACTTTAAACTGTAGGTCCAGGCCCGATTAGTCAATCTGTGCATAAAGTCGACTTAGAATTCAGTAGGGAAATAACGTTGATCTAGTATTTTGGATATTAGATGCTTTGAGACCACTAAAATTACCAATTCTTATAATAAGAAACCTGTCCTCATCTTTTCATTTTGAAAGAGAGAGAGAGTTAATTGTATAATCTTTCGTTGTTAATTTCAAAGAAGACTAATTCAAATAGTAACAATGAGGAACGAATAAAGTTTGCAAAAAGTTTTTTGCCACCGTGGGGATTTGAACCTATGACCATTAGAGTGAAAACCCAGTGCAAGTTCATTCCTTCATACGGCATGATTATAAGGGAAGACGAATTCGTTCAAGGTGAATTTGGAATGCCTGCATATAAACAACACACCCAAACGTTCTTTTGTAGCAAATTAAAGGAAGGAGTATGAATGTCTCAAAACATTTAAGCAAAATCTACTATATTTCTGTCGAAATCGTTTTACATGGAGAGGCTACAGGTTGGAAAATTGAGGTTGTGACATGGCTTCTTTTAGTGGTAGAATAGATATTGGTATGGCATGGAACTAGCGTGCACTAGCCAGTAATTTCCGAGGAAAAAACATTTCAATTTTTAGAATGGTAAAAGTAGTTCGGTGATAGGCTCTCAGTTTCACATGACGAAGATTTGACTTCTGTTCGATTACCCCTATTATTATTATATAGAGCAACTATGTTTTATATTTAATTAATAATTTAAGGAAATAAAATTGTTATCTATTTTAAAAAATAACACTCCTTTCTAATAATTTTTCAATGTTATTTTTTAAAATTATTTTTCAGAATATGTTTTTGAATTTCTCATCATTTTACAAACATTTGAATAAAAATTATCCATGTGTTATATTCTACGAAATGTCATGTACAGTGAAAGTTATACATTTTTACTTTAGGGAAAATGATCGAGAAACAAAACAAATAAATGCTATTAGCAATTTTTTGTGAATAATATTTATTTTACTTTTTTTTTGTTCACAATGCATAGTTGTATTCTCGTAAAAACATGAAAAGCAATAATATATTTCTCTTGCATTTCGCAAACCAAATAATATACAAATTTTCACAATAAGTAAAATGCAATAAATAATTTTTCGGTTTAATAAAAAAATCCCAGGGTTAACCGAACGGGGAATCGAACACAGAATTTTACACCACATAAAATGCCTTGTAGCATTTGCAATGTAGTGATGGAGATTCAAGTTATAAAATTTCATGCAAAATTGCACGTTATAAGATTGTTAAAATATATTAACTCAATTCAATGTGTCCACAATTTATTATACTGTCAGCCATTTGGCACATCTCGTTACAAAATCTCAGCATATCACTATTCACTAATTAATCGAATTGAATATTGATCCCTTCACAGTTCAGTGTGAAACAACAGTTTCAACTCATATCACGTGAGACGCAAACTCAATTCAGTTCTCTCATTGTATGTAGTTTGTATATTGAGCTCATGTAGAAATATTAATTATGAGCTCTAAACTGAATTTGTCGCTACAATCACTTAATCAACTCTTTCGTCTCGCTGCCATACATTCTACGTTCCTGTTTGCTCTACGTCGCTTCTGCATTTCATTGTCTTTGTTTTTACCTATGTTTCATTCTCATCGTCGTTATCAACCTACTTAATTTCTACTGTTTACAGTAGACAGAATCTACTGTTATCAATTGTAGTACTCTACCGTACTACAATATAATTGTAGTAACCCATAACAATAATTACATGGATTTAATCTTCAGTACAAATTTAACTGTTTAAAGTAAAATTTTCCTGTGACAAGAACTTAGAAACACGGATTCAATATATGTTTGTTCACTAAGCATTATATTTCAAAAAGTGATGTTATTATTGAATATCAAGAATATTGTTTGTCTTGTAATGCAGTTTTAATATAGAATTTCACATTCACCTCAGTAAAGCGCCAAACACAAATTCTCGCAACACACCATTGCGAGCGAAGCGAGGAAGAAAATTTTTGCATCCATGTCTTTGCAGGCTTTCAAGAATATTAATTTAAGGGGGTGTCAATACTTTCTTAGCATCCCCCGATATTTACCCTTTTCCATCTTCTCTTCTCGCACGTTCGGCGCTGAAAACATGTGGATACCATATCGCTGAATATAGTCCCCAGAATATAATATTCGAACTCTCCCCCACTAAAGAAATCCCCTAACAAAAGATTTAACACTTTATCAAAAGCTTCCTCTCTTCCCCTTTAAATTTAATATTCAATCCTACCACCAAAATTTCCATGACAATTTTAGACTTACTGTTGATATTAAAGAGTGGACTATGCTAAAGGTCCCGGGTTCGATCCCCGGCCGGTTCAAATCCAGGAACTTTTCTAACGAAGGAAGCGGCCCCGGCACCCACCAAGCATCGAATAACATGGGTACCTGGGGGAAACTCTGGGGGGTAAAGGCGGTCAGGGGCATGATGCTGATCACATCGCCCCCACTCACGACCAGATCAAGAAAGTGTGGGGCGTTACCCCCACACCCCCTATACGCCTTCATGGTGTGGTGCTATGCACAGGGGAGCACTTTACATTTTTTTATTTTTTTTATTAAAGAGTGGACATTGCCTCCTCCAAAAAATTAATTCTCAGTCTTCACACCAGATGTTCCGCAACAGTCTAAGACAATAGCAATACACAAGAATTGCATACCCCCTCAATTTAATGCTCAATCCCCCCTCTAACTAAAATACCTGACATAATTTAAGACCTAGATTTGGATACTGCTCCGCCCCAACGTTTAATTCAGAATACCCTCCCACCGAACCAATGTCTCAATTAAGGCCTAATATGTAAGAGTTGGATATCCCCCCCCCCCTCTTCGATAATACCCTTAAACACTTTCTTTTCTTCATCTAATGGATTAAATATGGTGCATTTAAGGGGTAAAATATTTACATATATTTTTGAAAAATATATAAATGTTGAATTTTATATTATTTGAAGGAAAAAAATCCCCCAAAAAATGGTGATGGCGCAGCCTGCGCCATAATCCCCCCTTGTCGGCATCTCTGTGAAGAACTACAAGTGAAATATTCTCTTCAGTACTACATGAAATATTGCATGTAGCGTGTTTAGCTCAGCATGTTGACGTAAACCCTGGACTGCATTTTGCAGACTAAGGAGGCTCTGTCGTCTGGACCTATTGCCAGTATAATCTTTGTAGGACTGTGTGTGTGTTGCCTTGTTTGTGCTGAGTGTCCCTTTACAGTCTGAGCTCTTAACCCAGGTAAGGATATTTTAGTTTTCAGACACGCTTTTATTTCTGTAATGATAAGGGGCTAGGCCCCGTATAGTGTGACGGGTGAAAAATACCCTAAGTTTTGACGCACCGACATTTTAATTCAAATTAAAAAATTCTTAATATAGATCTTTCAAAACACCTATTGGTCTAGTGAAAGCAGTACAGTAGAGAAACTACAAGTGAAAATAATATATTCAGTATAATGTATAATATGTTAATCTTAATATTTTGGCTGTAAATATTACATTTCATTCCCCCTTATTATTTTTGTTATTTATATATTTTTGAAAATCTCAACACAGTTGATGTTTCAAAACACGTATTTTTCTAGTGAAAACAGTAGACAAAAGTTTCAGACGAGTAAGTAGAAAAGTGACATGAAATAATACCCAAAGAAGGCAACCAATATAAATTTATCGTATGTATGTTCTTTTATTACACTTTCCAAAACCTAGGAGCTTGAAATAATAAATGGCATGTGATTTACAAGACAGTCTCCTTTTCTGTGATTGTTTCGAAGTGCCCAGTCAGAGATTACTACTGTTCAAGGTAAAAGGGGAGGAGATGAAATCCACCACAGCACCATGACGTATGAAGCAACATTTTCACAGGCATCCAATACAACTGATAAGGGTTCACCTGACCAAAATGTGGGAAACACGTTTCACGCTGATGTCCAGAATGCAAATACGGATAAATCTGGAACTAACGGTGGAATGAGATCGAAGGTTCGAATCTCTTACAGAATCGGCTATTTTTTCTCACTAATTTTTGGAGCGTAATAGAATTAATGTATTGTCGACATTTATAAAAAAGAAGATATGGAAACTCTCCTCCTCCGTGGCGGTGCGGTCTAAGGTGCTGTGCTTTGAACTCCGACTGCAGGACGGCATGAATTCGAGTCGGCCTGTGTATAGGACCGGTGGCAACTTACCATCGTGAGGAAATTGGGGAGCTACGAGTGACTGGTGTAACCCGATTTCAGATATCTTCTATAACGGCTGAGGGTTTGACATGCTGACCCACGTCACCTCGTTACCAGTTGAAGATCTCCACACCTCTAGGTAGGATTGTGGGAGGGAGACTGACAGTCGGGAGATAGGCCAAGGCCCTTCGAGGGCTGTCGAGTCTTGTGTTACAAAATATGAAAACTATTCCTTCGGTAAATCTAATTTCTCGTCATTGCCAATGATTTTTTTTAGTATGACCCCTGCAATACTAACTAGTTCCTAAGTGAGATCATGAGATGGACAGAGAGAGATATAGTAGATGAAATTCGTAACCCAGGTGATATTAAACTATGAGTTCACTTTAAAAAATGAAGAAGCACTAACACTATTTTATATTCACATATCTCTTTACAAATTCCTGAGCACGTCACTATAAATGATCCAATCTAGTGCACATTAGAGCCTTAACTTACGTATGGGGTATCCTACAATCACAACCACAACCTCAATTTTCTAAGCTGTAGCCTCTCCATGTAAAACGACTTCGACGTAAATATAGTAGATTTTGCTTAAGTGTTTTGTTACATTCATACCTCTTTCTTTAATTTGCTACAAAAGAACATTTGGGTGTGTTGTTTATATGCAGGCATTTCTAATTCACATTGAACGAATTTCTCTTCCCTTATAATCATGCCATATGAAGGAATGAACTCGTGGGGTAGTGGTTATTGTACTGAGTTGTCACTCTAATGGTCGTAGGTTCCAATCCTCACGGTGGCAAAAACTTTTCGCAAGCTTTATTAGTTCCTCATCGTTACTATTTGAATTAGTCTTCTTTGAAATTAACAACGAAAGATTATACAATTAACTCTCTCTCTCTTTCAAAATGAGAAGATGAGGACAGGTTTCTTATTATAAGAATTGGTAATTTTAGTGGTCTCAAAGCATCTAATATCCAAAATACTAGATCAACGTTATTTCCCTACTGAATTCTAAGTCGACTTTATGCACAGATTGACTAATCGGGCCTGGACCTACAGTTTAAAGTGAGTTACAAACCACTATGAGTCTCCACTGGGTATACGACTCGGAACCCCTTTTTATCCTGTACTGAACTTAAACAAACAGCTCCCAGCCCCCCATTTCTAAAATAAATTTACATTAAATATGGTATTTATAAGATAATCATTATTGATTGTTTTTATTACTGAACGTGAAAGAAACACGTTCTACAACTAAAATAATCACCTCTTCATCCTATCTCACCCAATATCTCTCTGTTCCTCTCTTTCCCCTCCCCCTCACATACATGCACCACAATAAATTTTTTTGTATGCTTGTATGTGTATAAACAAAAAATTCAATACTCAAGAAAATAGTATTTACTACTTTCCGTCACCCCTCTCCGTCTCACACAACCCTCATTATTATAGGCATTCGCCAGAGCATAGTGGTAATCAGAGTGTCCTTTTCAGAGTTCGAGTCAGGTCGCATAATGTTTCAGATTCCAATTTAAATGTATCCCGAGTCCTGATTAGCCTATGAGTGCAAAACGTTATGTTAAAACGAACTCTTGACCTCAATAATGCAATTTGTGTATTTTCTCTCAGCTGTTGTTCCCTCTTTTCCAGAAAATTAACGAATTAACATAATCATCAACTCAACAAATAAAAAAGCATCTCTAAATTAATTAATGAAAACTGTTATTACACCCAAACCACTATTTTATCGTAAATGTAAATGAAATGTCATCTCACGTAGTGAAAACAATGTGAAAATTGTTCTAATGAGTGATATATGATTGTGAAACACGTACATGAATACATTATATTAAGCTCGTGAGCTATAATTGGGACAATTTAATATTAATTTGAAATGATTAAAGGCAATTAAAACGACAAAGTAAACTTTTGCACAATCTTTCTGCCGATTTGCATTATTGAAACAACATTTAACCAATGAGGACGTTATCTCCATGTTTGAAAATGCTGCATTGGTTGAACTTCCTGTGAAGAAGACCGTGAGTCACACCTCCTGCTCCTCCGAAGCGAACTTCACTCTGATTGGAGGATAGTATATTTCACAACACTTCCTTGTTGCAGAGCTACCAACATAATTTGGTAAGACGTTGGACTTAGAAAAATCTGTCGCATGGAATTTTTCTAACAGAACTATACCAATGTGTGCCTGTTCTTGAGTTGCAAAATTGTTCCGCACTATCAAAAGATATTTCCTGTTTCAGTGCCACACTGTCAAAAGCTCTTTCCTGTTTCAGTGCGAAGTGTTTGATTTCATGATAAAAGCAGTGGCGTATGCTGGTTTTAATGAGTAGGTAATCTCCAACCCTTGATTCATCAACCCACTCCTGAAGTCTCCCTGCAAACCTTATTGTTGCGACCACTATCAATTAATTGTTGTGATTACAGTTAATCTACATTTAGAGTTTCAAATAAATCAAGAAGGTATAATAAATCTATAAAAGAAAAAAAGCAACCTGTAGCACATACAATATGAAAGGTATGTGATAGTGAAAAAAAACAACTTCAATATTAATTGAAGTGTAAAATTCAAGTTAGCCCAGTACCCAGATACTAGTGCATTCCCGATTTTTATTTTTATACACGGAAGTATAAGTTCAAGACGTGTGGTTCAAGAGATGGCCTACCTGCATTAATGAGTTGCAATTTCTCCGGAAAATATCTCGTGCCAAATATTTTCACACGCAAATGTTCTATTATATCCACTGCCTTTAACTTCAGTAAACACAGCACTAGCACAAATTCAAAACCACTAATACCTAAACAAATAATAAATATTCGAATCACCAATATGAACACCAAGCACAATACAAAGCCACCTACAGCAAACATTCAATTCCCCGCACCAATCTTCTGTTGTGGTTCCTTCCTGCTGGACTCTGAAAGAAATTCCCTATGGATGTTAAAAAATTTCTTCTTTTCCCAGCTTTAAATTCCCTGCGATGCGCAAGGTTCTATAAGTTGGAATCAGTGCATTTGTTCTTTATATATTTTACATTCAGTTCATACATCTTTCATCTTTATGTTCACTATTATTAATCTAAAGAGGAGGTAAGATCAATGTAAATTAAATATACAGGGTGATTGGAAATTCGACCTATTCCTGGAAAGGGGTAATACTAGAGCACATTTGCAACAAATTTGACCCTATGCACCGGGGGTCGGAAATCAATGGGTTTCGAGTTATTGCAGTTTGTAGATTTTCGTGACATATTCCGACTTGCGACCAAAAAACTAATAATTTTGAAAAAACTACTACACCCTGACGAATGAATGACTACTGGGAAAAAAATTGATGCCCAAAATTGCCATACCCACAGAAAGAAACAGTCATTGGAGCACACGTCATGAAGAAATTTGGAAATTATCGTTTAAATCGAAGAGGATTACTCAAAAAAATGGTAACACACTTAGCGTAAAAATTACGGAAAAAACTTCCTCGTTTCATAAGCTCTTCAAAAAGATACAAATGTTGTCAACTGGCACACAGGTGGGGGGGGGGGGGAATCTGAATAAAAAGCGGAGAAGGTTCATTGCCCATTGGTGTGTAGCATTCAATTACTTGACCCACAGTGAGAATTTTATTTTCTGTGTAATATCTAGAGCTCAATTATAGGCTTTGGCCGGTCATCCTTCAGGAGCGACTTTGTTTGCAAATGTATCTATTGCAAACAAGACTACTTACTGATTTGCCCGAATAAGTGGCTAAAGAACACACACTAAACATGCACTTTCTTTAGTCACTTATTCAGGCAAATCAGTAAGTGGTCTTGTTTGCAATAGATACTTTTAATAAATATATCTAAAAGAGAATTGTTATTCTTTCTTCATCGAACAGTTCTTGTAATTGATCAATTCACTCAAATGCAAGGACGGGCAAAGGACACATCCTGGGCGTTTGTTACCATTTGCACCTATGCAAGTGAATCACTTCCAAAGGATTGCTTCTGGAACGATTCGTTTCGTGCAATGCATAAGATCAAGGATGGTAAATATGTTTGATTGATTGATTTGGTGTTTTAAGTCCACTTTATGCACAGTAAGACTAATCGGGACTGGACCTACAATTTTAAGTGGGATCCGAATCACTATGTGCCTCCACTGGGTATCGAACCCGGGACCCCTCGATTACAAGGCAACGACGGGTAAACATGTCAATGACGACGATGAACAGATGTTGCTATACGCTTTAAATCAGTGGTTCCCAAAGTGTGTGCTGCGGCACCCTGGGACATCGTGATTGATTTAACACATTCGGGTCTGGCCTCATAATACAGCATTGTTACCTCTGGTCTGCGGTTTTTGGTTGTTTTTCAAAAAATCATAGAAAAAATATTTTTAATTTATTTTTATTAAACCACATATTTCTTAAATCTACAAAACTTCCTCTTTTCAATGAACAAAAATTTGTTAAATTTTATTTTCATTTTCAGACGTTTTTTAATATTTTTTTCAGCAATGTTTTTTGAAGAAGAAAAAAGTACAACATTGTAACAAATGTTAATATAGAGATATTTTAAGTTCGTAATCTGGAAATTTCAATAATTAATTACATAAACTATCAATACATCTTTTGAATCTTGCATAAGAATACTTCTTATGTGCACATAACAAAAAATAATTACAAATTACAAGTAATTATCTTTTGTATGATAAAGTGGCTGCAGGACAGGACCAGATGAAGTATCAGTTGGTTCTGCGTCATCTGTAAAAATTAAATAAATAATAAAAACTAAATAAATAAAATACATTTTCATTTTATATACACTATACAAAATAATAAATGGAAAAACTAAAAATACATCAGTGCATTTTGGAGAATCAAGGAAGAGGCAAGATGAATAGACCCAAACCAAAAAATGTACATCTTCTCACTTCATTCATAAAATACTAGAGTTTGCAACACTGTTTATATTGTCGACAATAATTATTACGAATATAACCTACCTTCCAAATCTGCAAATTCATCTGCATCATTAAAATCGTCGCTAACTTCAAACTCTGAGGCGGAATCCTCTATGCAGTCTGGATCTACCGACGCCATTCTAAACAATGTACAGTACATCAACCCGACAACAAACAGTCACAGGTGCGAGATAAAAATAGCACATGAGTCCCCTAGCGGTCGGAATTTCAACAGACGGGCTTGAATGAACACGCGCATGTGACGAACTACGAGCATAGCCCGTCGTTCAATCGGCAAAGCGATTGCATAACGCACGACGGGCTATGCCCGTCGTTCGTCCACATTGACTTTAAGTGCACTGCGGGCTATGCCCGTCGTGAGACCCCAATGTGTTAACAGGGGCGCTGCGAAATGTTCCAATATTTACACTGAATTGTTAGTCAATGCTATGAATGTTTCACTCACCTCCCCATTCAATATAATAATACCCCCCAGAAGATCACAAAGAATCCACCTTCGACAAACTCAACAACAGGACATCCCTCCTTAGGACTAAGATCACCAAGAGGATAATGAAGCAGAACCTCCCACAGGAACATCAAGAAGGAGACACTAATACACAAGACAGTGATACGCCAAAACGAAAAAAGGTTACGCCTCCCCGGAGAAAGGCAAAGGATAACACTGCAAGGACTCGACCCAGGAACCAACCGAATTTAACCCAGATTTTTCTTTTTCGTTTCTTTCTTAAATTGTAATCTTACACCCCCTTCTTTATTCTCGTTACCAAACACACTTCAAACTTCTCTCACTGATTCTTGACAATTCTCTATATTTCCACTACCAAACGTACTAATGTACCCGATACTTCCCAGGAAATCTCCCCACTTCTTTCCTTCCTGATGATGTCCCGGGTACCAACCATCGTACCGATGTTCATCCCAGTCCGACCAACTCTTGCTGGTCTCCCGCAAGTCTCCTTGCATCAGGTACCACTCGTTCTTTCATATCTCTTCCTACTATTAATACGTACATCTCAAAGCCAATAATACTCTCACTATCTCAAACATAACATGCTAGAACATAGACCCTGCTTAACATTCATAGAATCGTGTTAATGTCTATTCCTCATCTCATCCATCAACACTAATGCACACAACACACAATAAAACTTATCCTAAGAAAACATTACCCACCCAACTACACACTTAAGTAATTTAGTATCTGTGATCATAAATAATATTAATGTTAAACACTAACACTTATTTACTTCCTACTACTTCTAACCTTTATCTTAATCTTCTTACCTTGTAGAATGATGTGAAACCAACTTTGTTCAGGAAAACCGAACAAATTTGGTTCTGCACACTGGGACATTCTTGCCAATGTCACAGTGAATTATTGTAATAAAAAAAATGGAAATCAAGGATGAATCAAAGAAAAGCGGGGGAATCCGTAAAAAATTCACAGAACTGACGCCCTGGGTAAATTTTCAGGTACCAGGGCATAAGCGCATACCTCCGAAAGTAGTTTGACTACTTTTATCCGTATACATAAAATAATAATCGTTCTATGTAACCATATCTTGTATATTGTTTAGGAAATAAAATTATTTAGTTTGTTTCAAATATGTGCTTATTTAGTACATTTTTACATATGCGATGTTTCTGAATTTGAAATACGTGTTTAATTTTTAACTTATGGCATGAAATCTTACAAGTAACTGAGTGTTGCAAGTATTAGAGAGGGCTACATTCTGCGCATCGCGGAAAAATCTTGAAACACTTAGGGTGCCGTGAAGCAGAGGTTTGGGAACCCTTGCTTTCAATGGTCGAAAATCAATCTCTCTGAACCGGCAAAATGATGCTAGGAGGAAAAATACAAAACACGAGGGAAGAAGGAATATAAGCAATGTCACATTGACTGATACTTCAATCATAAGCATCACAACTGAGTTATTGTGAGTGGGGAGACATTCTGTATAATACCCAAATATCTTAATACACAAAATACATTTTTTCTGGAATGGACGCATCCTCCCTTCTGTCCTGCTAAGGATGCACATGCTTTCAATGCTGAATGTTGTTGGTTAACATATGGTTGATGTAATAGAAAGTAGATTATGTGTGGTAGTCTTGCGTTGTACATACCTGAGATGGCATGTTATACTACTTAGTTTGCACTAGCCATTACTAATTGTAAATTACGTAATTAAAAGGGTGTTAATTGAATAAAAAAAATCTTGTATTACTTTATATATAGTTTGATTTTTGGCAAAATTGTTGAAAATAAGTTGAACTGTTATTCTTACTTTTTCAATTGAAGATGAAGTTACAAGGGAGAGGAGTAAATCTCAATTGGGTATAAAAATCTTATTGTGAACATCCATATGTGAACCACACGCGATGCCACTGCCTGGTACCCCCCTCCCCAGACGAAAATTCGTGGTTGCACCTCTGATCGTGCCAGAAAAAGGGATGTCACTGATCTAAACCTTTCCCTTCAGAGAATACACTTATCACCCACACACATGTGTTGCTTATTGTGTTTGATGTCTGTCGAAACGTCGCAGATGTGCCTTCAGTCCCAAAAACTAAAAATAACTGCATCAGGTAATTTTGCATCTGCAAAAAGTGGTTATGTGAACCTTTAAGAAGAACATACATTTGCTGTATCTATCAAAATCTAATGGGCATTATTTATCTAGTTTCACTTGTTTTCTGGAGTTAGATTATTTGACCAAGTGCCATTTGCACCTTTGTCTCTGGAAATATGTGAGAATTATGTAAAAACTGCATAAGTTCTCTTTTACCCCCTCTAAATCTGTACATAATACAAATTTTGTTTTCTCAAATGTTTTGAAGAGAGAAAAATAAATGTGTTCTTTAACAGAAAGATAAAATATTAACTCATTGAACATCATGTAAGATTATTTTTTTATATTCCATGCCAAAAAACTATAATTGGTTTGTAATGATGTTTGGGGGTCATTTCATGTCTTTTTTATCTTTACAACAAATTAGTGGCATAGCTTAATTCTCTGTGATTCACCTGCTCATAAAATATAATGGACACCCCTTGTGTAAAAAAATTATCGAGATAATGCCAGAGTGGGAAGGATCTACAATAATTAACTAGAGCCCCTCCTGACAGTTGTACAAGAAACTTTAACCCTGGACACTCTGCTTCCCATTTTTTGTTAATCCACTTACATGTTAGTGTAGTAGCTTCTTCAAACTAAATCAGGATGGTCTGAATCTCTGATACATAACTGGAAGAAGAAATTAGGAATATTTTCTCTTACTTCAATGCAGTGACACAGCCGGGTTTCTTTTTTGAAGAAGGGGGGGATGCTTCACACTGCCAAATATTCTGTTTGTGATTCCTCGTATTTTTTGCTTTAAACATTTTTTAAAAAGCACAAATATTAAACTCCTCTTTTGGACTTTCTGAGGTAGATGTGCCTTCAGTCCCAAAAGCCATCCCAAGATTCGACGTAAGAGCCTGAGCAGCTTCTAATACTAATACATGTAGTGAGTAATAAGCTCAAGCAAACTTCTCATTTGCAACGTCCTCCAGTTGGACACTAGTCGTTACAAAGTTAGTCTGCTGCTCCTTGTGTCGGGAACATGAGAATCTTTGCAAATCATCAGGGCTTGCTGGGTAGAAAGAAACACAACATGGTTTCAAAGTTAACTGCAGTTTTTTAATCACTTATATTTCATAATCACATAGATTTGCTTACGTTTCTTTGCTTTTCTGAAGAGACATGAACAATTCTATAGCATATCATTTGATGCCTGAAGATGGAAACAGAAGCAATTCTTACAGCATTTCAAATCACAATCACTAACACACAACGTTAGACAAAACAAACCAAAATACACGAAGGTTTCTGCACATAATAATTATTTCAGTGTATCGCCTAAAAAACACAATTAATGCAAACCAATAACACTATTCTGGCATTCCATTTTCCCTTTACCACATGCTTATTGATTCCTCTACCTTCGCCTGTTTTCCAAATCCAGTCCGTCGTCAGGTGGGAATGTTCAGGCATGTTCATACACTTCCTCCACCGAGATACAAAAGTGAAGTCAACATGAACAGATTATGACGTATTTCCAACACATATCCAAAACATGTATACAAATTCCAACCACAACTGTACCAGTCTAACTAAAGTTGTCTGTGACTTCTTTCACATTATTTGAAGTAACAAACATTTAAAAATCTTAACATTTTACAAATATAAAACCTTAAACGCTCACGTTCGTTATACATTTCAGTTATGGTAGGGCTACCATCTTTTGAAATGCTAAAAAGAGGACATTTTCTTCGAAAGCCCCACACACCATCAATTTATTCACAAGCACTAAAACATTACATAAATCACACCTAGCACAGAGTTTACAATTGCTTCTGTTTTCATTCTTGCAGTTAAGAACTTTCTAGCTACATTGGAATCAGGAAAAATGATTTTATCAAGCTTGATGTGCAGTCCATCACTTTATAACTTGTGATGCTTACCAGTATGAAACGCAAAAGAACCTTCTGCAGCACTTACTTGATCTTCATGTTCACTGCCAGGTTTTGTGAAAAACTGAGTCAGTTTTGTAGATGAAGCTCCACCTCTGATGGCTCTTTTGTGCTTTTCGCACTCCACGTGTGCTTGCAAGTCTAGCCCTCCCTTTTTTGTCACAGACACATAGTACTGGGTTTACAAACCTTACACTCGCCTTCAAAATCATCTTTATCACGTCTAAAACGTGAATACTTTTCTTGTAACTCATTAGTAAACTTGCACTTTCTTTTAGGCTTATTAGTAGCTTACACCGTGTTCACAAACTCTAACTTCCACTTCGAAACACAAACAAAAGAATGATGCGGAAATCACATCGACCGGAACTTGAAACTGTAACAACAAATGACAAACGCTTAGCGCATCGTCCAGTTCTGCCAACATCAGACGTTTAATGATTTGAAAAGTTGTAACTTCGTGATCTCTGACCTATGATGATTGGATAAAAGTAAAAACCTGGACATTTTAACAAAGTAAAAACCCGTCCGGATGCAAATTTCAGGGTCCGAAAAGAGGACATGTCCGGGAGAACCAGGACGTATGGTAGCCCTAAGTTATGGGGGTTGAACTAGATCTCTAGATTGTTGGTGGTGACCTAACATCGCAAGGTCAATTGCAATCTGCTAGGAAGAAATAGCAGCAGACTCCAGTTTTGATAGATGCATAATAAACTGGAGATGGGACTATTATTCACTGAAAATTTGTCACTCAATGAAATGCCGATTGGAAGGACTGGGTCCCATAAAAGGTTGTTGCCACACGGACACTGTGATGATGCCATTTCTTTTCAATAGACCACTGAACACAATATTTCTTTAAGACTTTTGCATGTAACAAGAACTGTTTCATTATTAGATCACCAGTACTTGAAGTATGTGTGGGATGCTATCCTGCAGTTAAGAATATTCTCACAAAGCATCCCCTCCAGCTAGGATGCAAATTGCATAAGCATCCCCAACTCACTACATTGCCTCCATGTTGATCCTCCCGTTTATCCGCAAACTCAAGTAAGCATACTCGCACTTCGAGCACTGTAGATCACAAAATTGTAACAAACTGGAAGAGAAGAACTGGTTCGACAATGCACACAAAATTTTTAAATGTAAGAAAAATCAACTTCACAAAATCCTCCAAAATAATAGTGACATTTTACTCATACACTGTATATAGGGTTACCAGATCGCTGTAAGGGAAATGTAGGACATGCTGTCCCAAAATGTAGGACACAACACATTATCAATAAATAATACTTATTTCTAATAGAACACGTTAGAAAGTAGTTGATAAATTACACTTTTCAGTTTTTAAAAAATGAATTCTCAATGAATTTTTAAATGCAAAATTTCAGTACCTGCAATCATACTAATCAATGCACCTCTTACTACTTGATTTAAGTGGTACTTCTCAGAGGAGATAATTTTTATCAAAATTTCAGGTTTAGTCAAACTATATATTTATAAATACACAGAAACTAGTAGTCACTTCTATCCGCGAAGCTGTTTTTTTCTTTTTCGATTAATTTCAGTGGCTATTTCCACCTTCCTCATTGGAACTTGCTGTTGGAACTTGGCGTGCGTCTTTTGTTTGTAGTTCTCTGGCTGTCGCTAGGTGTGCTGTTGTTAACTGTGTGTTAACCTTTTGTATTTTATGACTATTGTATTTGATATGTTTAGCAAGACCAGTAGTAGGTTGGGCTTTTTTCGCATCTGCTAGGTGCTGTTGGATTCTTTCATTAACACATCTGATGTACCTGCCTATGTAATGTGCCTTGCATTCACACTCTGCATTGTATACACCTGGGTTATCAAGGGGGAGAGGAAGTACCGTTTGTGTTTGTCAGCTATTTTGGAATTGGGTTTGTGCGCTACTTTGATGCCATATGCTAGAAGGGCTTTGGATATGCGGTTGGAAGTGTTGGGATGGTAGGGGAAGGCAAACCATTTATATTGGCTGCTGGAGGTTGATTGTGGTTGGTTAGGGTGTCTGACCTGTATTTCCGCTTTACTGCACCAAGTGGAAAGTTGTGCTTCAGTGTAGCCGTGTTTCAGGGCTATTTCAGTGATGGTGGCTATCTCCTCTCGTAGATCAAAAGGTTCAAGTCAAACACACTGCCCACATGCTCGTAGACACCAAAGTCAAGGAAATACATGCCATAATGCACTTCCTGCATGAGTTAAACATCGATAGCGGGCAAGCGCACCACACTTGGATTCCGCTACTACAACAGTTATCGCCCGGAAATAGCAGACGACACAGACCCAGACGCACAGTTAACAACAGTGCACCTAGCGACAGCCAGAGAGCTACAAACGAAAGATGCACGCCAAGCAACAGTACAGCAAGTTCCAACGAGGATGGTGGCAGTGGCCACTGAAATTAATCGAAAAAGAAAAACCAGCTTCGCGGATAAAAGTGAGTACTAGTTTCTACATATTTATATACTACTGCATCTCTCTTTTCCCAATTATGAATATATATTTATGTTAGAGTGGACAGTCAAACTCTTTGAAATTGTAGGAACCAATACCAAACATTTTACAGACTTTATGAAAAAATAATAATTTCCCTCCTGAGTCTGTTGTGCTGATGGTAATGAAAGTACTCTCTCAACATTTGAATTATGACATGTAATTACCGTAATTTAAAATGGTTTCAGAAGTTTCATCTTGGGTAGTTTTTAGTTCAATAACAGGGTGTCTAACAAAATATTACATCCAGAAATCTTGACTTTTTCTGGACTTTTCTAGACCCTACTTAGGTAAAGTTGAAAATTAGTAATTAAGAAAATAAATATTTATTTAATGAAAATCCCTACCAAAGGGATTAAGATGAAAACTGAAGCTGAATTTAAGAAGAGAATTAGATCCGCTATCTCGTATTAATGCATCCTGAACTGTGTTTGGCAGAGAAGCGAGGCTTTGGCGTCTGGACTCATAGCCAGTATAATCTTATGTGGGTCTTTTGTCAGTTGTCCCTATATGTTTGCGACTATCTATTCATCCATCTTTTCTTACTACCATTCATCCTCATCTTCGAGATTAGCCAAAGGGCAGAAAAAAGTGAAATAAAATAAAACTAAATCAACCAATCAATAGCAAAATTCTTGACCACAAGAATAATTTATTGCCTCTTTATTGACTTCTTGACCTACTTGTTGATTTTTTATTTTTCTTGACTGGCAGCCACCCTGAAGAATAAATTTGTTCTCTATACCCCTGCTTTACAATCAAATTATACTGAATATTGAATAAGAATGGGCAACACCTTGTTCCATCAGTATAAACCCTAAGGCAAGAAATTCTACTCAGGCATTGAACAGTGACGTTATCAGAAATGGTCCCAAAACTTTGTTCAATAATTGCTTCCGGTTTCCCGTTTGTTTTATAGCAGGACAAACTTTTTTTCTTTTTGTGCAATGACTGAATCAAAATAAATTTCACTATTGAGTTTGGAAGCACAGTCCATAGACTTGTAACTTGCATGATTTTTTTCTGTTACATATTTTCCTAATTAATATTATGTGACGCTCAAAATGTAGGACATTCATGATATTTTTCAAATTCCTCCCGGACGGCGGACATAAGGCTAAAATGTAGGACATGTCAGGAAAAACCTGGATGTCTGGTAACACTAACTGTATACCTTTGCCCTCAGGGTAAATGGATAATTGCCCCTGGGCTCCACCTCCTACTGAGTTCTTGGGCCAATTTGAAGTAAAATGTAACAGGTGTGGACGATGTGGGAAATTCCTGGGTGGTGGAAAGTTACATTTTAAATATCACATGTAAAACTAATATGAGTGCTAAAATGTATGAATTGCTAAGTTTGATCCTTTATTGTGCAGCAATAAGGCATCAACTGATTGAGCGACTGAATATTTCTACTGGATTCCTAACTAGACAAGGGACACACTACACTACATTTGTGAAAAACTGTGCAACCATGAGTGATATTTTCCTATAGTTGACCATCTGCGAGCAAGTAAGTTAATTCTGCATTTCAGAGAGGACCCATGTCTCAAGTTGCCCAGGCCCCTCTGACTGAGACAATAATAGCGGACATCGTCATATGATGTGTTACTGGGAACCAGATTTCTGTTTCAGAAATTGATTTTTTCTTATAAGTGACACTACACAGAGAACATTGCAGGGCCCCTACACCTTGGAGCCATTCTGCCATGAATGTTCCCAGTATGCAGTTCCATGGACAGTTTTGGTTGATATGGGGGTCCCGGAGATGAGAGTTCATCTCTGAGGTTATCTGGGACACCGTAGTTTTGTGTTTTCAGGCTATTATGTTCTTCAACACCTATTTGTCTACTCCTGGGTGTGGTACAGTTATTACTAGCATTTTTTTAAAAAAAGATGGAATGTTATTGAAAATGTAACACATGATCGAGTTAATACTTTTGACGGCCATGTGACAATTTATACATTTTCCCTTCAATGAAGTTAGAAAAATAAGTAAAATATTTTAAATATTACACAAAAATTCTTATTTGGCAGGTCACTTTGACCATCAGAATGTGCGAATAAAAATGAAAAATCTAGTATGTAGCACTGTTATGTTCCTACAATCATGCCACTTCATGTGAAAAAATAATAAAAGTGTACAATGCACCTATAAGAAAAGCAGTGTATCAATTTTACAGAAGAAGTTTCTGGTAATTTTGTTCTGACATCTGGCCTTATTGATGAAAATTGCTCAAAATTGAGAAACATGACAAAAAACACTATCAACATCCCTACATTTTGAAAAGACAAATTGAAGTTCAGGAAAAGGCACATTTGTAAGTTTCAGAAAAATGTTGAAATCGGGGATCTGCCATTGGCCCCTAATGACCATACATTGGAGAAAGAAAAAGAAAACACTCCAGTCTGATAGCACAAACCTATTCACCTCAAATCAATCTAAGTTTTACCAGCCAACCACCAAATGCTTAACCGTCGGCAATAAAATACACAGTGCTTTGTTTTAGGAAAGAAAGGTTCCAGTTTTCTCCACAAGTCAGTTTGCTCCACAAAAACAAGTCTGGGGTGTTCTGTTGTGTTCATATAAGTCACACTAAATCAATAAAAGAAAATGTTACAAATACAATTTTATATTGAGTATGTGTAAAGAGTCTAAACAGGTATGATCCAACATTTATATATGTTTGTAATGTTTGCTATTAAAAGAATAAACATAAATAACTGCTTTTTTTTTACCCCGAACACCCTAGAATTGTGCTCCAAAGTTAGTCATTAGAGATACTGGGAAATACTGCAGTATATCCACACATGATGGAATATTTGTAGTATTAATCTATATCTGTTGCATCATGATAAACGATTATTAGTTTTATTTGAAAAAATATGCCAGTGTGGTGTACTGTTGCATACCGCCAGAAAAGAGCACTGTGTGTGTATGTAATGTACACACACACAAAATAAGAAAACCCTTTTTTTCCTGAACTACATAAAATTATTACAGTCAACTCTCGATTCTACGACCCCGGGTATAACGACCCTCTCGAAGTAACGACCCTTTTCCCAGGAACCGCGAAAAATTTAGAACAAATTGGAAAAAAAAAGTTGAAAAATTGAAGGAAATCGGCCAAACAATGCGTTAGTTTTTTCCTCCACTCATTCCATTTACGAGCGCTCTACCGCTCACATTTAGGTCTGAACTAAAAATAGACACCACCACACCATGCTTGAGTGATATCCAATAGCACTTGTCCTCTGCCCTCCCCTCCCTCAAGCGCACCAATGTTACCCCGCACCCGACGGCCGCTACCCAACGTGCCAGGCTTGCTCTTGGATACGCGAGAAAAGAAGATCGAATGTGCTTGTATGTTATTTTAAATCGACTTGCCTTGTTTCCTTGTCCTAAGAGCTGCTTAAAACTCGCGGAGGAGGGTGTGAGCAGCCTGAAATGACTGCTGGACTTGCAGACTTTGCCAATGTGTATGGCAGGTCAAGCTCTTTCATCGATAAATACACCACCTTGAGAGATACGATCGCATTAATGTTCGAAAATACAGATGCATGGCACCTGGAAGTCTGGCCCATCTGTCCAGCTCTGACCTAGAGTGCAGCAGGTTCCCGTGAGTGAGCAACTCTCGGCCTTGTAGACGACAACTTCCGGTAACAGCTTTCATTCAAAAAGTGTTCTTTGTTCCCTGCAACACTTCATAAAAAAGCGAAACTTTTAGAGATAATCAAAACCACATTGGTGAACTAAAGATCGTCAAGCCGCTTAATGCGTTGTCATCCAGGTTTCCACAAAAGTTTACTTCGATCTTATGTGCATCATAACTCCCGTTTCCCACTTCATACGTTTTCCTAATTGTGTCGATGTTGTAATATCTGCCAAAAAAGTGTTCCGTTGGCTGACTGACTTCTCCCTTTTTTCCTGTCAGCAAACATAGGGGGGGGGGGGGGGGGGAGGGGTGCAATGCAGATTGTTTCAGCCCCGATTTTCTTGCTGATGCGGGCTGATTACAGGCGAGGGTGGAAAAGGACCCACCCCTCTTCCTTTCCTTTGACGTCTAAAATGGGGCAACCAGTTCTGGATATATTCTTGCGAGGAACAAAAACCATAGAACAAGTAATAAAAAAAGTGACCCAACTCCCTTTCCCCAGCTCATTCTCCGCCACTGGTGTGCACGGCAATGTTGATAATTGCAGAATTGTTGTTTCTTTTTTCTTTTTAATGCTGTTGTCTGCATAGGAAATATTGCCCCTATTATTGTCTGTTGCATGGTAAAACGTAAAGCAAGGGTCATTTCTTTCTTCTTTACACTGCTGTTAAAAGTTCCATCTTCGACAGTTGCGTTATCTTTAAAATGCTGGGACTTTTTGCTTCCGCCACCTGTTGCTCGAACTTCCAGCCGGTCTCCTTGTTTTTACGATGCAGCTGGCGCCAGTGTTTTGTCTAGCGTCTGCAAAGCTCTTGCTTGCCGATAACAGCGATGACTCATCCAGCGTGAAGGAAAAAGTTATTGTTTTGAATCTCGCAAAGCTGTTTTGATTTGACCATAACGAAATTCTCCAGAAAGGAAAACAAGAGTTAAAATAACTTCATGTTCTGCGCCTTCTGATAAGCAAATCTTTCATTTAATTTGCACCCGCTTTTTTTCAGAACCATTCATGTGGAGGAAAAAAAAAAAAGAGTTCAATGTAGGAATGGTCGCTGAGACCGATTAAAAAGACATTATTCAAGGGGAAAACGTTTGGAGGGGTGGGTGTTGGACATCGAGAATACTCCTAAATCCAACATTCAATCGTCGATTAAACGTGAGAGTAAATAACGATCTACCATTTTGATATGTGAATATGCGCAGTTTCATAAAGATTGTTTTCAGTTCATTTTATTCTGATGGGCTAATCGGGACTAAATTACAGTTTAAAGTGAAATTCAATTCCAAACCCGAATGATTATCGAGTGCCACGCTGTTTAATGACGTGTCCTAGAATATGCATTGGGTGAAAACAGATCGCAAGTGTCCTAGAATATGCATTGGGTGAAAACAGATCGCAAGTTGCGCGTTTCCTTTTTCACATTGGATTACAATGCAAGTCAAGGAAGGAGTTTGGACTGCTCCCTGGAATGTGGGAGGGGGGTGAATGAAGTTGGTTGAAGCAAAGAAAAATTACTTTTTTTACGAAGTATTTTACACAGATGAACCAGAACGAAAATTACAGTCCTGCCTTTATTTTTTTTGTCCGGTACCTAGAGAGGTTGTGTTGTTTCTCCCGAGAGATCTAATCTTACCAGTTAATCTTGACAATGTTCCAGTGAACCTGTATAAAATCCAACATTCATTCTGCCCGATTATCTCCCGACTTTTGCTGGCACCAGTCTGACTGGTGTCAAGATTCTTCGAATTTCGCTTGCAATAAGCGAGAGATTGTTTTCCTTTCCATTGGTCTCAGTGCAAACGGGTATCTCATGAACTAGAATTGTAAGAATTTCCTGGAAAAGCAACGACTGTGCACAATTGAAACAAAGTAACATTATTTTAAATTCTCGTTTGTGAAAACTTTTTCATGTTCTATTTTCCTTCTCACAACATGCATCCTGTGCATAACAGGTTGTATAACTACCAGGATAAATGGTGTTACCATCTCCTAGGCATCTTTCTGTCCGTTTCAGCTCCCTTTAAGCTGAAAATTGGTGCAAATTCCAATAACGACCCCTTTCCCGGGAACTGTGAAAGGTCGTTGAATTGAGAGTTGACTGTATTAAGCAAAGATACAAAAGAAGAAAACCAGTAATTATTTCTTTGAATATTATGTTTAGCTTTAGATATTTTTATTACAGTAGTAAAGATAGATTACTGCTAATTTGAAAATAATCTTAACAGTTAATAAAGTTATCTGTACATGCTGTAGGCAAATAGAAGAAATAAATCTTGAATTGTAATAAATATAACTTGCCTGAGCAATACAATGCTTTCCTGATACATTATAAAATATGAAATAATTTGACACAGAAAATATATAATTCATACAAGATTGACACTTTTCTCAGTGCAAAAGCTCTCTACATAATATCTTGCATTGTTGCATCAATCCGAGAAATTAAATTAAATATTAAGAGATTTACATATTCTAATCAAATTCAAACATTCACAAATAAATCAAAAGTTTGGCAACAATTTTTTGCAAAAAAAATGAAATATATGTCTAAAAGAAAACATTTCTTCAACTGAACTACAGGATTTTTATGTGGCAAACATTCATAAAATAAGTAAAGTTCTTTGCTATCACACTTCACATATTTTGTAAAATTCTTTGCATGCTTTAATCCTGTTCCAGACAAAACCCACTCAACAGTTTCCATTATTTGAGCAGATATATCAATAAGCACTATTACATGTAAGGAAGAGACTTACATTAGGCATGTTTTTCTTCTTGAAACTGTGAATCAGCTTCATCTGGAAGTACTTGCATAAGTTTTACCACCCAAATCTCTTCCGAGAAGTCCACCACAGTGTATACAAATATGAAGGTCCATATATAAGAATGGAAAGATATGGAAGTAAGACTGCATCACAGGTTGTTCTGTACCTTTTTGTGTATAATTAGTGATTCGCTAACACAAGTTTGAAAATATAAATCAGCCATAATCTTAAACACAATGTAGCAAGATTTTTCTTGAGTATTAATATTAGTTATTAAACATGCAAGCAGATGTGTACTCTCTCCTTCACACACACACACACATGCAAAGATATTCTTTTCTGCAACAATTTTTTAAGTTTCACAAATGGTCTTGTTGGATTACACATAAATAAAATTAAATTTTTGAGAAAGTTATTGTGTACCAGGATCACATACACAAACTAAAAGCTGAAGTATTAGGAAGGAATGTACTCAAAATATAAAATATCCCTAATTATATGACGAAGCAATATAAAATATTCTATGTACATATATAATAATGTGTATTCCATTTCTATTTACATTATCATAAAATAGTTCTGTATGCATTCAAAATTAATCACTTATTGCATAAGCTCTTCAGCTAAACCAATCTGATATTTTTCTTTGAATACTGGAGGATTGTCTAGTGCTTGTTGTTTCTTCTTCATTGTCTTCAAGAAATCCCCTGATGTATCTGTGCACAGCCATTTGCTTTCCCTGGTTCCATTGTATCACAGTAGGTATCACATCTTTTGGTCTTAAGTATTTGATAAAACGCTTCAGTTCGTAGAAACTTGAATGCTCACTGTATGGTACACCTGTAACAAAGAGAGCACAAGCAGCTGTGAGCAAAGATAGTATCAGAACTTAAGCTGTCTGAACCGTTTACTTTATACGGGGCCAGCAATGAAATACAGTGCCTTTTATGGTGGCACTAGCAAGGCAAGAAGTGGGATAGCATCTTCGACAAACTGGATGCATAACTGGAACCGCTAGCTATGTAATGAAATAATCTCATACAATTACATTGACAGTTACAATTAAAATGAGCATGTACCTTGTTACAAGAGGTGTTGGAAATGATGTCCTCCTGCATCCACATATTTACAGCATATTTATAGGAAATTTTCAAAAATTGCTTCAATTTCTTCTCCTGATATTTTCTTCCAATTCTTCTAATGTATGGCTTCAGGTTTAAAAGCTTGGTAGTTTGCCACGTAGATGTCATGAAAATGTCTGTTTCTTGTGCAAGGTGCCTGAGAGATTTTTGATCGTACTTCAACATTTCTCCTCATTAGGCACATGCCATTTTATCCTTTGCTTCTTATCAAGATCAGACCCTGATTACCTAAACTTGTTCACAAGTATCCAAACAGGAACATCTGAGAATTCTGCTGCAAAACGTATTCTAACTTCCTTGCAAGAATTTGTAATGACATAAGAGTCATACATAAAAATGCTTTGTTTCAAATTGTACGGATAGCATGGCATTATTAGACTGCTGAAAATCACCAGTAATACGTAAACTAAAACAAAACAATCTAAAACACTTGTTAACAGCTCAACACTTCACAAGCACAAGTAAATTGGACACCACTTATCTGAATACTGAAGCACTGATGCGTACAGTGCCAAGGTCAGTGTACAGCTGTGGGTTTAAATGCCGGTAGACGTGATCCCACTTCCCGCCATTCTAGCTACTGCTCCACAGATGATAAAGGGCACTGCATAAGGTTTACAGCACATTAAGGTGTCAGAAACCATATCACCAAGAAGAAATTCCCACTATATGCTTCTTATGAAATCAAATGGTGCAACACCCACTACAGTGTGCCATGATAAAACATGTGGAAGTGCATTGCGGAATTTCTATGACTAAATTCTGAGGTTTTCTAGAGGAATTCTTCACTTCTTCAGTACAAATTTTCGGACTCATTTAACCCATGAGCAGTACCATGGGGTCAATTTGGACCCCATGCTTAAACAAAACTAACTGTCTTCAAAACAACTGAGATTTTTTAGCATCCACTTACGTACTTTCTCTGTAATGCTTGCTGATAACTGTGCACAGAAAATATTGTTCATTTCTCGGTCCGTGGTAACACTCATTGCAATATTTGAAAATATTGTACATCACAAAATGTTTAAATATGACAACATGATGATAAGAAATAGCACATTAATTGCTGTCACATGGTGCTGAGAAGATGCATATCCCAGCTGTCCAGAGTGCAATACACAGTCAGAATGCATACATGTATCCCAGGCATCCCCAAAGGT
Organism: Lepisma saccharinum; assembly: GCF_977018435.1. Classification (NCBI taxonomy): domain Eukaryota; kingdom Metazoa; phylum Arthropoda; class Insecta; order Zygentoma; family Lepismatidae; genus Lepisma; species Lepisma saccharinum. The sequence continues at coordinate 36,158,318 of NC_139237.1, forward strand.
CAATGGACCACCTGATATATCAACTTCCGATGTCAACCTCATGCAACTTCACATGATAGTATCGTAAGACTTATATAAATTAGGATACAATGAGCCATTTGCCTTATCTACATTTTTTAAAAATCCAACTCATAAAATAATTGTTATATTTATCAACTATAATAGGTGAAAATATAGTATTTTAAAAAAATACGAAATCGAAACAAAAAAAAATAAATAAACTTAGGGATGGGACCGATTAATCGGTACTCTATCGGTATCGGCCGATATGGGCATATCGGTGTATCGGTTTATCGGTAAAATTACCGATTATTTTACCGATCCGATATATCGATAAATATCTGATAGTTTAGTGCAAAATTCTGCCATTTTTGTTGTAATTATTATGGATAATCTCCATGCCCTACTTTTTTAAAAAGAAAATTTCTAAATATGCAATTTCTCTTGCACTGCAGTCACTTTGAAACACACATTTTTAAGGAGGTCAATGAACCTTTCAGGTTCTTCCAGGACCATTTCTAAATTTATATCGGATCGGTAGAATATCGGTTATCGGTATTGGTAAATTTTATATCGGTACTTTATCGGTATCGGCAAAAATTTCATATCGTCCCATCCCTAGTGTATATACACTCCTCACAAAAAGTTTGGAATATTGTTGCATTAGACCAGGGGTTCCTAAACGTTTTCGTTTCATTGCACCCAAGTCAGAATGTAGGCCTATCTAACACTTGCAATGCTCAGTTAGTGATGTTACGTTGCTTGCCTGAAGTTAAAAAATAAACACATTTATCAAATTCAGAAACCTTTTGTGTGTAAAAAGTACTAAATAAGAACATTTTTGGAACAATCATATCATTTCACTGAACATATTGGCTGTCACATGGTGCCACGGTGCACACTTAGGGAACCACTGCGTTAGACAATAGGTGATAAACACAGCCTTGGAATGCAACAACACATTATCTGTTTGGTGGACGTTCTCGTCTTTTCGTGACATATGCCACTGTGCCTACCACCTATTGCCTAACATAATACTATTCCAAACTTGTTGTACCCAATGTAGGAGGAGGAGTGTATATAACTTATGGATAGCTCATAGGCCAATGCCAAAATAAAACTTTAAAAATGCTTTAGAAATTTAAAAAAATGGTTGATTCCAAACTCACCTGAAATTAACTGGAAAGAAATTATGCTTAAAATCAACAGTTCCTTTTAACCACACTATACATACTAATTACAATAATCCTCTTGATTACTAACCATATAACTGAATGTTCCCATTGACATAAGGCTTGATGCTGAGAAGATCCTTCCCACGACGCAGTTCCCAGCCTGTAGGTTTCAGAGCCAGAATGTGGGTGAAGGTTCCCTTGAACTTCGACAAGTAGCTCCTTAAATTCTGAAAAGAAGAAATTACATGTTCTTACTTCCCTATAATTTACCAGTGATCAATTTCGATCATGAAAGTTGACAAAATTATGGAAGCACGACTAATCTAATCAGGCTTTGCAGTACCACAGAAGCCCACGATGTCTATGAACTGACTGTAGGTGGACAAAGTTGCAGCTGTCCATTTTCAATATTCATAGTCCAGGAATAAGAAACTTGTTCCATGTCAGAGGAACACATTTTGTCAACACAACTTAGCATTTTGGTTTTCCCCTGGTAGATGGCAGGTGCTTCCAGTTTCATACACCACCTGTTTGATTCTCTCAAAAAGGTAAAGAGTTACAAGGAAGGAACTAACCCTTACATACTTAAATTAAGTTCTATAGCCACGTTCCCCTGGAAAAACAACTAATCAAGGTTCCACTGATTTCTCTATGTTTAATGAGATTTTGATCTTGCAAGGCTTCAGTTAGAAGTAACAGTAAATCTTGACTGAGCTCCGATTACAGAACTCAATTTTGAATTAATAGTAATCTTGGTTATTAGATTCTTTATGAGCCTTGGCACCTACTCTATCCATGCCAGTATGAAATTATTACTCTTATAGGAATTACCTGGAGATTCACTGATAAACTAAACAGGTAGCAAGTCGTACTTGTATGTACAATGGCAGCTCAGTTCTTAATCCATGGGCTCCATAAAAATAAGTAAAATATTGACTTTGTTTTTCAGGGAACCAAGATGAAAAAATAAAGAATGAGAAAATTTTATAACATTATGTTTTAATGGGACCATGAAGGCTGAATGTACAGAATGTCCATAAAGACATGGTGGGGTTTCAGAGTCCTACAAGGGCCGCACTGAAAGTTTCAGGAATCAGGTACTGGCAACTATGCAATCTGTTAGATTTTGTTATATTTATAAACTGTGATATTTGTCGACTGTAAATACAAGGACTGATGTAACACGGATTCTTTTTTGTTTCAGGATAGAAGTTTGAAGTGAGGTGTTTGTAAAAAAAATGGAATTAACAAGACAGAATTTATGTGACATGATTTATTATGATTTCCGGCAAGGTTTAACACAGCAACAGTGTGTTACGCGAATGATCGAAACTTTTCACGAAGATACCCCATCAAAGACGACAATTTATCACTGGTTTCAAGAATTCAGATGTGTCCGGGTTAGCCTTAGTGATGAAATTCTTGAAGGCTGCCCATCCACAGCCATTGTGCCAGAAAACATTGATGCAGTTCGTGAACTAATCAACAGTGATCGACACGTGACTTATCGCGAAATTCAGGGTTCCTTAGGTATTGACATGAGTCAAATACAAACAATTTTGCACAATCATTTAGGTGTGAAAAAGCTTTGTGCCCCTTGGATCCCACACTATTTAACAAAAGCACACACCGTGTGAAGTGGTGTAACGCTATGATCAAACGGTTCAAGTCGGGATCATCAAATCTTGTGTTTAACATCGTCACAGGCGATGAATCATGGATTTACTCTTATGAACCTGAAACAAAGCGACAATCTGCTGTGAGTGTTCCAGGATAAGCCTAAACCAACAAAAATTGTTCGTGCTCACAGTGTGTCGAAAAAAATGGTTGCCTCTTTTTTCAGTAAATCAGGTCAGATTGCGACTGTTGCACTAGAGAATCGTAGAACAGTCAATGCAGAATGGTATACCACAATTTGCCTGCCACAAGTACTCCACGTGCTCAGAACTTCAAACCCCAATCGTCGAATCATTCTGCATCAGGACAATGTCAGCTCGCACACAGCATCTGACACAAGGAACTTTCTGGATCATGAACAAGTTGAACTCATGACTCATCCAGCTTATTCACCTGACTTAGCCCCATGTGATTTTTTTTTTGTTCCCAACAATCAAGAACAAGTTCCGTGGTCAGCGATTTTTCACTCCCGAAGAGGCTATCGAAGTATATGAAATGCATGTCTCGCAGGTACCAACTTCAGACTGGCATAACTGTTTCAACAATTGGTTCCATTGCATGAAACAATGCATTGCTGTAAAGGGTGAATATTTTGAAAAGCAATAAAAAATTGATGTACTTTCATTCTTCTTCTTCTTTATGTCATTTTCCCGAAACTTTCAGTGCGGCCCTCGTATAATATCTAAATGAAACAAAAACAAAGAATGATTTTTACAATGCATTGAAGAGTAACTCAAAGAGTTTTGGAAGCGTAGCGAAGCGAAGACTTACGATGCACGTGCAGGTAATCACGTGACAGTGAAGCGAATCACGCCCACGCCATTCCATCAGTGAAGATGTGGACGGTGCAGAGGAAAGTTCAATGCATCCTTTAGCTTGATTGCTATGTGTTCGTCGTGAATATCATTGTGTGTAAAATGAAGAGGCACCACATGAAAATAACATTGCGTGGCTTAAGGAAACGTGCAGTTTATTGGATACAAAACGTTCCAGGAGGCCATTGATTACTGACGGGTCTGTTGAAGCTGTACGGGAGAGCTACCTAAGGAGCCCCAAGAAATCGGTGCGTGTCTGTGCTCGAAATCTAGGTCTGAAGAAGACAACAAAGTTTTGAAGAAACGTCACCGTTTTACAGGTTACACACTGCAGTTGTTACATGAAATCCACCCAACCGATAAATCCAAATGATTTGATTTTGCTGTGCAGATGCTTGGTGAAATGGACAATGATGATCTGTTCTTATAGAAGATTGTGTTTAGTGATGAGGCAACATTCCATGTGTGTGGTCATGTTCATCGACATCACATCAGAATATGGGCTAATGAACAACCTCATGCTTACATGGAGCATGAATGTTACGTCTGGTGTGACCTCACACATAATAAAGTTACAGACCCATTTTTCTTTGCGAAGCTTAGTGACATCAAACAACTACCTCTGACATGTTGGAATCATATGCAGTGCCACAAATTCAAAATGGAGGTGAAGATGTAATCTTTCAACAAGATAGTGCTCCTCCACACTACAGTGAAATTGTTCGTGAGTTTCTGGATAAGACATTTCCACAGCGGTGGATAGGAAGAGGTGGATGAAAGGCATGGCCACCACGATCGCCAGACCTGAAGACTTTAGATTTTTATTTCTTGGGCTACATCAAACAATGTGTGTATCGTGATCCTGTCAACGACATTCATAATTTGAAAGAGAGAATCAGAGAAGCTTTCCAGTCTGTTACACCTGATATTCTGAGTCATGTGTGGCAAGAAATGGAATTTTGATTAGATGTGTGTAGGGCAACAAACGGAAGCCACATCAAACTTCACTAAACATGTACAGAAACTCATTGAGTTATTCTTCAATACAGTGTAATAATCATCTTTTGTTTTTGTTTCGTTTAGATATTATAGGACTCTGAAACCCCACCATGACTTTACGGACATACTGTATAATGCAAAATGTAAAATTGGGTTCCATTTATATAACTGAAGTTGCACTGTTTTAGCTATTTCACAGTCATTTTTTAATGTTTTCTGACTTTCATCATTAATTATGATCATGAGCATGATTACATCCAAGCTGAGGTCAGAACTCAATCATGGAGCCTTTGGTACCAAGATCATGAACTGACCACTCACTGTGCTTGGCCACCAAGGTGGCTATTCTGCAGTTAAACCTGGTGGCAACCTTATATTATAAACTCATGCTACAAAATAAACCTAGCAGAATACTTTTTTACAAAAATTTTTCCATAAATAGTACCTAAAGTAACATTACAGTCTCTTGCACAAATAAATAATTTTTACAGAATCTGTTAAGATTCAAATAAATAATTAATTGAAACTTTACCTGCGTATCTTAATTTTAAAAATATGCATTCCAGAAAAGATGGCTGTTTCATCTCTATTCTGTTATATTCCCCACTACTGTTAAATTATGCTTCTTTAAACTTCAGAAGTGCAATATTGAAATGCCTTCCTTCCTTTTTGTGCCAAAAAATGTTGCATTGGATGCAAACAACATACAGAAATATCTTCTATTTGTTATGCATGATATGAACTGCTCAAGCTGGAAAATTCATCAACTGCAAGTTGATTTCAACAGAGAATTCAGGAATCTATACAGTTAGTGCTGATTACTGAAGTGTACGAATGTCCAGAAACTAAATGCTTGGTTGATGGTGGCATTGTAAACAAAAAATGAAAAAATATAAGATCAAATCTGTGGCTTAACCATACGATTCCAATGTCAATTTATTTGAGTCATATTTGTATATTGCCTTTTCTGGAAGTTTTGTCTAAATAGTGAATGCCAAAAGGATTTCCAAGTGTGGCAGAGAGGCTCCAGGTGACTGGTGAATCTGCAAGTGTAACTTTTCTTACATATACGAGGGTAAATCAAAAACTAAGGCAATTTTGTGTTTTCGCAGGAATAAATGAAGACTGGGTGTGTCTGATGTCACCACGTGTATACTTGGAGTGACATGGAAGTAGAAGTATCAATCACTGCCCCATTCAGTCGAATGTTGTGGAGAAAAAGGTCACAGTTATGGACGCACCACTCCACGAATGCACCATTAAGGAACAGCATGCCTCATACAGCAAGGGCAACAGTAGACACTGTGCACAGGCTTGGCTTTGAGTTGCTTCCCCATCCTCCGTATAGACCTGATCTGCTGCCATCGGATTACCACATGTTTGGCCCTTTGAAGGAGGCGATGCATGGTCGTCGGTTCCGGTCAGATGACGATGTCCTGCTGGCAGTGCAGACGTGGCTTCATGAGCAATCAAAAACCTTCTTTGCGGATGGGATACAAAAGCTAATTGCACGATACAAAAAGTGCATTGCTGTGTAGGGGGCATATGTGGAAAAGCGATATGTGTAGTTCTTCTTCTTGTGTGGAAATAAAGATGTTATGTGAAAATTGCCTTTACTTTTTGACTTAACCTTGTACAAAACTATAGAGATAGTGTAGGAAATATTTTTGAAGTATATTTATATATTTTTGGAAACAAATTTACATTTCTCATCATAGAGTATGACTCTTAAATGTTGGAATATCTTCACATATTTAAGGAGTAGAAACAAAAGTCTCGGTTTAAAGCTACTTGAAGACCAAACACAAATTGCATGGTTCTTCAGTTTCTACATTTTTATACCTCAATATTGGTTTGAGTTTATTAACAAAATTTTAAATTATATTTTCCAGCATTTTGTATACATATAAAAAACATGCTGTGTCAATTTTTATGTTTTTCAATGGATGGCTACTAGATTTTTCTAAATCTTATATGTAGTAGTGAATGGAACATTATTCACTTTTTACAAGATTAGTGTTATTAGTGCTACTGCAACAGGATGATGTCGTCGACAATGCCTATAGGTCTCGTGCCACAACTTGAGCTCTGGGGAGAAAGTATTAGAGATGACCCAGAGCCAGTGACAACCCTCATAATGATTCTCCACCCTTCAAAAGCAGTGTTTGCAACCACACTACCTTCTTGCTATTCCCAATAAATGTTACCAGAATGCCTTATAACCAAGAGCATTTCTTAGCAAAGCTGTATATACACACTATGTTGTTTTAATTGACAAAAAAGTATATCAATCTTCTAATGTATTACAGCCATATTTGCTTTGTACGCAATGCTGCGAGCTCCTCTTATCCCCATTTCCTTCTCTCTCTCCTTTTTGTAATAGAAGTTATTGGGTTAAAACGTCTGTCCATCCCTGTGACATCATCAATGCATAAATACGTTATGGTATTCTCGATATATATTTTTTTTCAATAAAGGCCTCAAATATTTAACTTGCTTAAGGCCACAGGAAACTGCGCTATGGTTGCCATTAGAAGACCCCTACTTTTCCGCTTCGTGGTAGAGACCCTATAACGTCTTTGTCACATTACCACGTTTTGGCACCGTGTGACGTTCATTTATGTATGTTTCGTCTAAATAGTACACAGCTCTTCCTGTGTTTAGTCAGTCATCAATATCTCTCAAGAAATTGGTGTGCACTACAATAATATCTGGAATTTCCATCAAAACCTTCCTATTGGATTCAGTTCTTCATAAGGAAAATAAAGATCACGTAAACATTTCCATAATATGACCCCAAATCGAAAATTGATTTTTTCTCGCAACTTCTTTGATAGGTGTAGGCACAGTATTGTCCACCAACGTAAGAGTCTCTTACAAGCATTCTAATAGCCCCCTTTGCTGGCCTCCATGGCAGAGTGGTTAGCGCAGTGCACTTTGACATCAGAGGTCCTGGGTTCGAATCCCGACCTGGCCATGGGTGTTCTTTGTGATTGTCCCCTCATCAGTTTTGTCATATCATCAGCCATCATCATCTTCGCAATTAGCCAAAAGTAGCAGAAAAGCGAAGTTAAATAAAAAAAATTAATCAATGAATTAATAACCCGTTTATCAAAATTGGATTAATTGACTTAATTTATTTACTTTGCTTTTCTGTCACTTTTGGCTAATCGCGAAGATGAGGATGATGATATTGTTGAATGAACACTCGTAGAAAAAATACCATCTACAAGCTGGAATTCAAATCCTGGACTTCCGGCATTGTAGTGCGCTGTCCTAACCACTCTGCCATGGAGATCAGCGAGTATAATTGGAAACGAGGCTTGTACTTCTCCCACATTTCTTGTCTGGCTTAGCAATGTGGAACCCCCCTTTTGCCGAATTATGCAAACATCTAAACTGAGTGGCGAGATAATTGTTTGCATCTGTATGTGGCAACATTGGAATTTTGCTTCACCAGTCTGCCTTTTTCTTGACAAAACCCATTATGGCCCCAGATTTCCACTTTCCCCAGAGCTCAAGTTGTCGTGCGAGGCCTATAGTTTATCCAAGCATAGAGTTGTGATAGCACTGACTGACACAATTTCACACAGGTAAAACAGCAACAGTGAAAAGTCATGCGAAACCAGGGCTGGCTCAGTAGCTCAGTTGGTATAACAAATGGCACAGTATGCCAGAGACCTTGGTTCAAGTCCTGGTCAAACCTGCATCTTTCTCAGGAATTTCTACTTAGTTTATACTAGAAACACTAGGAAAGTAGAAAATAATAATAATAATAATAATAATAGTAGTAGTAGTTTCATTTTATATGCAGATAATTACTTTTAATAAAGAGGCTAACTTTAAGGTTTGACTCTACTAACTTTGAGAAAAAATTTAAGTTCTACTATATCCCATGAAGAGAAAAAAAAAAATTGAAGAATTGAACAAAACTTCCTCAGACAACAAGGCCAGCTCTTTACCACTGCTCCATCTGCTTACATGATTGATTTGTACTGAAACTGCATCTCTGGAGCAGGTAGCAAGCCCTACTACTTCACAATGGTAACTGAAGTTTGTAAATAGACTTATTAAAAGTTAGAACATGCTTTGATGGTCCACAACTGAAAACAACTCTTCTGGGGAAATTATTCCCATCTAGTATATCTCACATATATGCAAATTCTCGATGTTACATGCTACCAAAATTTCTCATTGCCGAATGTTAGTTCCAGAATTGATCACAACCATCACACATTTAATTTCTGGACATAAAGTACTTCTTATATGGTGGAAAAAAAATGTTATATTATTATCTACATATTCTCCTAAAATTCTTTGAAAATTAATATTATCCATATTAATATTACAAATCTTGACACATACTTTGATCTACAGTTTAAAGTTTTGGTTTTAATTCTTTCCTGTTCTCTTCCTGAAGGAAGGTGGCAGCTGATCAGAGACTCGTAATTAGAAATGGCCAAATCCATTTTTTTTTACTATCGGGAATGCAAGGCAGCACAGGATAACATTCTCACTCGAGGGAGGTGGATTTTTGGCAGCCCCCAACTTTCCACCTCGTACTATATCGAGAGTCGAGACTACCCTTCCATCGTCTCACAAGAGCTTGCGTAATCGCCAGACAAAGGGCTATGTTGTGCCGAACTCTTCAAAATATTAATCATAAGCACAAGAGAGTATTCACAACTATCTCGATTCAAATTGCTCTAACAAAGTGGTAGCTTACAAAGATAATGGTTAGTGCTTGTGTGGACAAAAAGAAATCCTGATTTTATCCGAAATTTGGATTTCCTACAAAATTCAGATAGTAAAATTTCTCAATCCGGATTTTAAGTTTTCCGGAATCTGGATTCTGGATTCCAGATACTTTTAGCCATCCCTAGTTTGAACCAGAGATCCAATCATGTTCATCACATGTGACATCATGAAGTACTTACAGTTTAATGAGTAATAACTTTCTTGCTATGCAGTTTCAGAGCAAAATTACCATGCGTTCTTCTTGGAACTTGGTAATTAATTAATTAATTTATTTTAAATATGTGGCTCACCTCCATCTGTAAATCCATCATAGAAAGAACATGCACTTTAGCCTCCAAGGGGTGCGTTGTTAGTCTGTCCAATAGATCCTGGTTTTCAAGACATTTGAAGATTTTTCTTTTTCGAGCGTTTGCCCATATCTTGCTATTTAGAGCATTAGCCACAGCAAGAAACACCTTCTCTTTCCCTGCAACAATGGAAAATACAGTAAATACACACATATTGGTACATTATAAAAAATGTGGCCATTCTAAGACCGAGATAAAATTCAAGTACGTGTACAATTCCAGGTTTACAAACTGAAATTTCCAGAAAGAGAAGGCTAAAAGTAATATTTCTTTTACAGTAGATATGGAAAAATATTTTCCTTGTATATGTTGCAGCCCACTTGTTGCAGTGAGTTCAATGGATTCTCAATATTTTCTGGCTCAAATCTTCTGCATACGATGAGCTACGGATGTGCTTCTTTCACTATTGAGTCAGTTCACATTACCGCCATGAGAAGTCACTCTTCGGAATCTCCAGAGTATTTAACTTGCCATAATCACCATGAGATTTAGACACTGAACTTGTATATAATATAGTATAGGGGTATAAAAATAGAGGGTGCCTGGTTGCCATGGTACCTGAAAATTTTCACCTGGTGCCTGAATTTTCAAATCCAGTGTTAAAAAAAATATATTTGTAAATATTCGAGTTCGCTTATGGAAATTTCCATTACCTATCTTTAAAATAACAAGTACACATGGGCATCCGGAATTCGGCAAGGGGGGGGGGGGGGGCATGCCCCCTGGAAAATGAAAGTCAACCAAAAATTAGGTATTTCACACATATAATTTCATTTTAGCCACAATAATATGTGTTAATTATTGCATGAACATCATAAATTCAAATTTAAGCAATGCTTTTTAGGGAACAACACTATTTTTGGAGAAAATGTGTTGTTTGCCCCCCTGGAAAAAAAATACCTTCCTTGCCCCTCCCTGGAAAAAATCCTGCGGACGTCCATGAAAGTACATTATTTGTTTTTTAATGATTGTGTGTTTTCTGTATCAAGTGTATCATTAAATCATAATAATAAACATGCCATCATAAAATGTTTCACTGTTGCTAGCCAAATTTTAAAACCTATGGTGATATGGTGGAGTTGGCCATATATTAGAATGTATTGCATAGTTATTCATGATGTTACCAGTTGAGCCTTGCACTCTGGCACAAGAATTAATTACTTTCAATCAGTTCTTGTATTGATTAATAAATCAAATACTTGAAGATCATATTTCAAAATGTGTAGCTTTATCCTAGTTGGATTCATGGATTTCTTAAGACCATATTTGCCAAAAAGAAAGCAAAGCTGACTCCTGAGAAAAGGTGACTGGTGCCATAAATAATTAAATTTTTTCTACCCCTTATATAGTATACAATATATGGTTGGAGACGAGATGTTTGCCAATTCAGAAGTCATAAGAATTTTTCTTGATAGACTGTCACTTTTCTGCCACTTTTGGCTAATTGCAACAATAAAGGATGAATGATGATATGATGAAATTGATGAAGGGGCACTCACAAAGCACACCCATGCCCCGGCTGGGATTCAAACTTAGGACCCCTGGTTTCTTGCACTGTCAATTCTTGTGTTTTTCCAAGCTGGGTATAAGCAACAAAAAGAGCCATATATCTTTTGGGGAGTGACAAGGAGTTGTAATTTTTAAAATTACCCAATTAAGGGGTTTAATTAACATTAATATTACTGACACTCTAGCAGTAATTTTTACTGCAAACTTTCAATGAACTTATGAAGAAAGAGTGCAGTTCTATTTTTGAAATGTTGACATATATCATAAAACTTTATATAGTTTTGTAGTATGATGTACTGAGTTTACTATTAGAGAATGTAAGAATGTTAGAAAATAGAAAAGACAACGTAAAACAGTTATATCAATGCATGAGTGTTTTATCTTATTTTTACATGTTGGACAATCCATCCCATATTGTTCACAACAGACAAACATCCTTCTACCATTACCTAAAATACATGAACAAAATATGAAGATGCATCATAACACGATTGCACAAATAACAGTAATGAAAGTCTGGAGTTAAATCAAAAATGGGTAATATTTTCTGTTTGATTTAGTGCTGAACTTTTGCGTTGATGTATTTATGGCAGAATACTCTGATCATTCACAAGTAATTTATAAGTGTTCACAACAGTGCCTTTTCAGGTGCTTCTCTTGGCATACCATCTGGGCAAGGCTGCTCATGATGAAGTAAGGTTGTGCCACTCAGCCAGCTGCAAAAATATTAGGATTAACTGAAACCTGTACATCATCACATTCAGCATGATTGTCTTCTACATTACATACAGGAAAACCTTGTTAATACGGAGTTCAAAGGGCTAAAAAAAAATGTCAACTTCGAGAAGGCTGAGGTTCCTATCAGATAACACCATCTACCCTGTACAGTTATGCAACCTGTTACACACATGATGGTGCATGTTGTGGGAAGGAAAACATGAAAACGTTTTCACCAAAAAGTATTTAAAAAATGATATTTTGTTTTTATTGTGCACAGTCCTTGCTCTTACAAAAAAAATCATAACAATTCTAGTTCCTGAGAAACTCGTTTGTACCGAGACCTGCAGGAAGAAAAACAATATCATTACTTGCGGAATCTTGACAGAAGTCACACTGGCACCAGTAAAAGTCTGGAGTTAATCTGGCAGAATTAATGTTGGATTTCATATGGACCTACTACAGCATTTTCTGTTACAGTATTAACTGGTGAGATAAGTTCTCTTAGGAGATGCAACACATCCTTTCTTGGCACCAGAATAAAAGGGGAAAAAATATTGGAGGTCAAATTGACAACAAAGCTTTCATTCTTTATCCTACTTCCACACATTTGTCAGCAGTGAATTTCATTTGGTTCGGCTGTCTAAAATTCCCACGAAAGTGTCATGTTTTCTATGTCTCAGCCAACTCCATATTCATCCCCTTTTCCCTCTCAAGTGAGCAGTCTTTCCTCGACTTGCATTGTGATCCACCCTGAAAAAGGAAAAACACAACTTGCGATGTGTTTGCACTGAATGTGGATCCGAGGACAATAATCACTCAATTCAGGCTGCTGGTAGCCAAGGGTAACAAATAAAGAAAATAAACATAGAGTCTTTGATTCAAAAGAAATGTAGTGGAACTGACCCCACCTCCAAGTGACCATTTGTTTACTTGCAGGCAGCTTTGCAGAGCAGTTAGGATCTTTTACTGCACCACATCACTTATTGAGATGTCAAGGAGCAATTTTTCCATCACCGCCACACTGTGAAATTTCATGTGGAGCATTCTGCAAATAATTCACTATGCCCTTGTCCATCATACACAGTTGTGCTGTCATGATTTCAACAGAATAAACTAGGAATCTTGGCAGCAACATCAGCAAAGCAGTGTGCAAACAGAAGAAAAGTTCACTTAACCTTCTCAGGATGGCTGGTAGCTATGTTTACCACCTCCACGTGGCAGCAAATAAAGTGCCATTTATTGAAAACTACAGATCTGTATATTTTGTTCATGAAGGTATTACTTGTTTGAATTACAAAACATGCGCATTGTTACAGTTATTAACAAGCACAAATTGAAAATGTCTTTGATTTCAGAGTATTATGTGATAGATCTTATAAAATGGGTTATAACTCTTCAACCACTGCTTTTTGCTGTACATGTAATAATGAAAAGAAAAGGACATGTTCACAACATATGACAATTAAAAGTACCACGGGGACCAAGGGAGATAAGTCCAATTTTTTAAATTTCCTGAAAATTACAACTTTCAAAAATGTTCCATAAGTTCAGTTTCTCTCAAAATTTGGGGTCGGGAATTCCATGACCTCAAAGAGTTGTCCTTTGTCATGCTTCCCTGCAAATTTGGTCCATCCAGCACTCACAGGGCCAACAAGCTGGCAACACTGCTGCCCTTATACATTTTTATTATTTTTACAGCAAGAATTGATTTATTTGTTGTTTTAAGTACACTTTATGCACATATAGGCTAATCAGGACTGGACCTACAGCTTAAAGTGGGATCCGAACCACTGTGCCATGTGCTTCCACCAGGTATTGAACCCGGGACCCTTAATTACAACGTAACAACATTACCACTATGATATCAGGGAAGCCCTTTTCCCCAAGATGTGTCAACCTACTATTCAACTTTCCAATGGGATATTCTCCCGTTACCTGGTTTCATATATATAGAAACTGTCGGAAAATTTGAAGTTCTTGGATTTCTGTTTTCATTTTATTTACATGCTTGCATTGGTATTTCTACTTTAAATAATTAATAAATAAATAAATACAAAAAATAAAAATTGTTGAGGTAAACTTGGTCAAATTTTCAGAATATGCCACTGCTATTTTCAGCGTAACTTTGCATGGTTGTAGAAATGTACCACTGCTATATACTACATTTTTTCATTTTCTTTGGTTTATTGTGGCAGTCACAGATATTTTTTTAAAAAAAATGCCATTGTCTTCTTCTTCCTTTAACTTTAATTATTAGGAGGTACAGTATATTAATTTCAACTCTGCCTAAAAAAAAATATCTCTGTATATAGTTCTTGGGCTATGATTTTCTTCTTGTACTAATTCAAAATAATTAAGAATATTACAACACTTTCACTAATATAAAATCTTCTCTATCTTTCAAAAAAATTATAATCTGAAGCGAGATTTAATAATTTGATTTGATTTGCTTTATTTTACTTCGCTTTTCGTGCCACTTTTGGGTAATTTGCTAAGATGGGAATGAAGGATGATATGATGATATTGATGAATGGACAGTCAGAAACATCCATGCCCAGGCCAGGATTCGAACCTGGGACCCCTAACATCATAGTTCGATGTGCTAACCACTCTGCCACAGGGGCCAGTGAGATTTTATAAATACAAATTGAAAGATAAATACAAATTGTGATATATATGAGATAAATGTTGAAACATATTCAGAAATACTTTTGTTTCTGTCAAAAATCAATGTGCCAGATTACACTTAACCAAAAGTATATATTACTCTAACATGGACATGAAGCACATTACAATTTATGGCAAATAAAGTAGCCATTTTACAATGGTACTTTATTGGTTTTCATAAAAAAATCATATTAGTTCATCCTTAATATAAAAGACTAAAATGTTGCGCTGTAAAATGTAAGATAAAATGTAAAATAAAAGACAGTATATTTATTATTATAAATTAGCACAAGGTGTAAGTCGTGGTTTAATTAAATAAGATACGTTTACGTGACAGTGGATTTTCCTATGGATATCATGCACTAGAACCTTAGTCTTCTTGCCAACCATTTGAACAGTTTTGGCAAAACCATATAATTACAAGACGAACAATGGCAAATTCAGTGAGCATTCTTCAGTAGTTTACATAAGCAAATTCATAAATTTGTCACCTGCTTCTTTCATGTCAGTTTAATTGAGGAAAGAACTTCCAAGAACAGTTGAAACCTACCTATTAAGTACGTTCCACACACAATCAATGTTTTCGGTTCTTTCTGAAACTGCTCCTCTGCAAGATTAACTGTGTACTGTACTGTTTCAACTTGGTTGGGGAAGTCATACTTCGGATCACAGTACCTGGAACA
Source organism: Lepisma saccharinum (assembly GCF_977018435.1). Classification (NCBI taxonomy): domain Eukaryota; kingdom Metazoa; phylum Arthropoda; class Insecta; order Zygentoma; family Lepismatidae; genus Lepisma; species Lepisma saccharinum. The sequence continues at coordinate 36,173,668 of NC_139237.1, forward strand.
AAATTAAATTACTCATTTTAATATACTGGAATACTTAGCCACCAAACTGCCATGGGGAAGTAGAAGTGGACACTAAAAAGTAATTGAACTTTGATAATATCACTTTTTCGAAATATGTAAGTACTTTATTCCCATTATATTAATTTGCTATGGGATTCTTCATTCTCTCAAATATAAGTTTACTCAGTTACATGATGCACAAGTAGAACTAAAATATGATTCTATTTTGTTTGTCTCACTTTGCTGTGAAATCTCCTATGCCACTTGTTGCATCTCTCTTAATTCTGAATGATCCTTAAGATTTTGGTATTCTATCAATAACAAGCCCACATTGCTAAATTTTCCTTTCTCTTTTCATCATTCCTGCCTAACATTACTTGTATACTCTTGACTTTACAGTACATATCTGTGATATGTCTTGTAAAAATCACCTTGCGAAGTGTAGAAAGAACATCAAAGAAAAAAGTGTAGTGCTTCTTGAATAGAATTTACATGTTTTTATTAATCTGAAATGAAATTATGACCAATCTGTAAATATCACAACAGTAGGCTCGCGATTATCTGAGCTAATTGGGACCGAGACTACCTCGGATAGGGAAAAACTCGGATAATATGGAGATAATGTGCTAATAGGTCGTAAATGATGAAACGCACACCCTTCCCGTTTGCCACTCTACTACATTACTCGCTTAGAATAGGCCTACACAGATTTAACACCACCTTAACAATGTAACGTACAGCGTGGACGGTGACTGACTCCAACTTACTAGTAAACAAACAGGTGGTGCGTTATGAAGCGTGACGTTTTCCAACCACTCCCTTGGTTAACTCGGAGCTTCGGTTAATCACAAGTCTTCTGTATATAGTGTTAGCATATTACTATAAGCACAAAGTAGGAGACACTGCCTCTACATGTAGAACTTTCAGTAAAAATGTAGGGCACAATCACTCAGTTAAAAATGTTTATAACTTGGAAATATTAGTAAATAATGTGAGTTTTACAGTGCAACATTTCAGTTCAAAATTATGAAATTTTAAATTGAAACTGCAGCACAAAATTTCTAGACTTATAATCAATAATACTATTTTGTGTGTTTTTAAGCCTACATTTCCTCAAAATTTTAATTTTGGTCAAAATATAATTACCTAAATGAAACTCTCAATGCTTAAAATACATGAAGTTGTTTGTTCCAGACCAATAGGAAACCTTTAAGGTTTCAGACCAAAGTGACACGTGACAAGCAGCATGGGCACCTCCAATCTGTGAAAAAGCATTCACTGTGCATGTGCAACCAACAGACCAAAGTGGCATGATGCATACTATTGAGAAAATGGTCCAGTCAGAGTGACACACAAGCATTGAGCGGCATGTGCCAGTTTGCACATATTTCTGAAGGATTATTTCCAAGTTGACATGCGTCACTTGTTACTTGCTCCTCTATTTGGGCTGAAAGGTCTCTTAGAGAATCTATGAAAAATTTGTGTAGCATATCCACTAAATCTATAGTCAGACGCAGGTATTTATAGAGATTGAGATAATCACGGCATGACTGATGAACAACTGATTTTACTTAATTTTCACGAACTAGGAAGTTTTCACTAACAATTTGCTCAATGAAACAATTACAAAATGGAATTCAAAATGTGAGAGGTGAACATGGTCACAAATTATCACAAACATTTCATTTTACAGCAAATTTTACATGCTGAAGTTTTTTTTATTATTATTATTATTTTAAATGTGCGAGCCTGTGTTTAGCTGGACTTGCCATATCCACTAGGCTTCTAAGATTTGCAAGGAGCCTGCTGCAGTGGAAAATATAGAGTAGAGAATGGTGAAAGTATGTATTTAGCCTTTCCCGTTTGTGGATTTTTCCATTTCAGGATTTTACCTAGTGTGGCCAAACAAGGCATGAGGGTGTCGTTATAACCAAGGGTGGATGGTGCTTCTTACTTCCTCTTTCAGTGTGTGAGATGTGCTTGCGAATTGGAACCACCAGCTCAGTTTCTGATAAATCGTGTAAGGTAAAGTTCTCTGTGCATATAGCAACGTGCCATGAAGGCACATTTAGGAGATGTGGGGGGAGGGCCCCACACATTCTCAATCTCGGCCATTTTGGAGGTGATGTGATCAGCAACATGCTCTGGCTGCCTTTAACCCCCCTCCCCTGCTGGGTACCCATTGGTTTGAGGCTGGGTGAACCCAAGAGCGACTTTATGTGCGGACAAGGCTGGAAAAATCCCAACCTTAGATCACCCACCACAGGAATCGAACCCGGGTCACCCGTGTGGCAGTCAGATCTCCTACAGACTAGACCACAGTGGCTCACACACCATTGTGTGCACAGCAATATTCTAGACAGATTTTACATGAGCAATAGAACCATTTTTATGTTTTATTGAATAAATAACTTTTTAGGAAAATAGCACGAGTGGCAGTTTCATGTAATTTCTTGGCACGGACAGTTCATTTTTTTGAATGACTCCTGAAAACAGAGACCCAAACTCGTTCGATGTTCTCGGTATATAGAATTTTACGATGTTTACCAGGCATTATTCTCATTGCTGATGCCATCTAATTGAAGTTCCTTACCCACAGTAAAATGGTATTCTGACTGGGAACATGCAGATTACGGTGATTGCCGTTACTTCGAGCAACTTCCGCTCAGTGTTGATTAAAAAACCATGAGATTTAGTTGCCGTGCCTCACAGGTATGCTATTCAAAAAATGAACTGTCCAAGAAACTGCCATTCATGCTATTTTCCTATAATGCTTTGATATGTAGTACAAGAGTATTGACTTTGTTGCATGAAAGAGCCTCCTGGTATAGTGGTAATGTTGTCACCTTGTAACCAAGGGGTCCCAGGTTCGATACCTGGTGGGGGCACATGGCATAGTGGTTCGGATTCCACAGGTTTAGTTGCCGGGACCCTGCATTAGTGGATTATAATGTTCATATGAATAAATACATCAATTTCAAGAGAATTCTATTTTCAGCAGTTTCCATCAATCTCTGCCACGTGTATAAAACAATCTCCAATGGCAGCAATGTTAACAACAAAAAATAGTAACATTAATCTCTATAAATACTTGCCTCTGTCTGCATTGTTGTGAGTTTATTCACATAATGCATAGACAAGCAGTCACACACACACATAAATGGTATTTTGTGTACATACGTGGTGTCAAGGTAGATTCTGTCGATGCTCAAGTTCCAAAAGCATGGGTAAGACTCCATAACAGGATCTGCACGGAAATCCCCCACATGAAGAAAGTTCCTCCCATCTGACAGTTGGAAGAGGAACATCACGGAACCTGGACAACTACAAATTAAATAAAATGTAAATTCATTAATTATAGCTTATATTTTTTGCCATGATTATTAATAATAAATAATGTAAGTGATTAGTTTCCATTTACTTTTAGCATAATTTGTTCTGGCACACCATTCTTCTATTAACCTTTAGCTACAAGTATTTCTCCTGCATCTTTGCCTCTCTGGAAGGGAAATTTTCAAAAATGCTGCAAAAAAAAAAATATATATATATCTAGCTCGAGAAGTAATTGTCCCAGACAGATGATTTTTTTTTTCTACTTTATGACAGGACTTTTAGCGAAAGTGAAACTTATACAATGTACCTCCCAATAATGGAAGGAAGAAATGAAAGAAGAAAAAGGTGTGCCTGGTTTGGCTAATATCAAAATATTTCTATTAGATAGGATATTCTCTAAAAAAAAATCAAAATTACAAAAAAAAATAATAATAATGATATTCGGCATGTCACTATGGCCACCTCAATATACGAGGGCCACTATTTTTATTTTGAGCCTTGGCAACACTGATTGAAGTTAGGCGCGATTTGACGTTTGCACGGAATCGTCTGGCATTATTGACCATAACGTACTTCAAATGTTTTGTCAGTAGCTTCATTTGTGTTGTTTATGTTGCCTTGGAGATTGCGCGACAACAATAAAATGGAATTAACTCGTGAACATTTTCGTGCGATGATTTTTTACGATTTTCGACGTGGATTATCAAGACAAGAGTGCATCGATCAACTTACTTCCACATTTGGCGATGAAGCCCCATCCTTTGCCACTGTGAAACGCTGGTATAACGAATTTATATTTCTTTTCTCCTTTCTCTCAATAATCCATACAATACTTTCTTCTTCCCATCTACATCTTCTTATAGCACTTTGGCCTATTCTTCTATCCACTTTCTTCTTTCCTCCTCTATTACTGTTCTTGCCTCTTTCTTCTTTCCACATACTCTTTTCGCACAGGCATAGTCGTTCGGATTCCACTTTAAACTGTAGGTCGTCCCGATTAGCCTTTCCATGCATAAAGGGGACATAAAACAACAATTCAACAACGACATACTCTTTTCGTGCATTTTGTGATTTAACTTTGAATCATTTTCAAAATGCATCATACTGCCTCTCTAGTTCTTTCATCCCACCATGGTGTTTCTTTCTTCTTTCTTCTCTTGCTTGTCTTTCCCCATACCTTTTTGGCTGCCTCTACTAATTCTGTTTCAAATCTTGTCCATTCTGTTTGTACTCCTTTGGGTTCATCTCTTGGCACTTTTCTTCGCAGTATTTCTTGATAATTCTCTTTTATCATCTTATCCTTCAATTTCCACACTCTTATCCTTCTCTCTTGTTCGTCCCTTCTATCTTTTATTTTCTATTTCCTCACCACCTTATGGAAAGAAATGCTATAGAGCTGAATTAACCAAATTTGGAGGGAAGCACAGCATGTACTACCTGTTCCCAAATTCGGAAATAAAAATATATTCTTGCTGAAATATTTTCATAGTATATTTCCTGTGTGTGCAGAACAGTAAAAAATATGAAAAGTTTTATTTGTTTCTATCAGTAACATATCGGCCACCTGCCCTTGTGCACTTTCAGCTTCATACTGATTACAAAATGGCATATTTTTAAAGATAAAATTTCGGATTAAAAATTATTTTGCAATGAAACATGGTTCTAGATGCCATTTGATTTCTTGAGGAATAAATAATTTTCCATTGAAAGGAAAACCACATCTCTTGCCCAATATTGCATAACAAAGATCGGCCCAATCTTCAGAAGCTCTTACTTTTTTTTCCAAAGTTATCTACATTTTTCCCTCTCTCCCAGTAACTAGAAAGGTTTCCATAAAAGCAGGGGAAAAAGTGAAAAGTGATCCAACACAGTTCCTAATTCCTCTCCCATGTTTTTGTGAAAGAACACAAGGTGAGCAAAGACTCCCCAGTCTTAGATTGTGTTTAATTACTATTGGCTTGGCAACAGTGTACTTGTTATCTGATCTTAAGGCTTGACCCCTTCTAGTTGAAGAGGATCTCCTTTATTTCCTCAATGTTCTCAAGGAGGATATGGCAAATACAACATATCCCCCCTCTCTCCCTGCTTTTGTATGGCCCAACCGTGACTCTTCTCCCTCCTCACACATCAAAAGCCTGCTGCAAAAGCAAAGAAGATGAAAAAGGAGGAAGTAGATCTGTGACCAACAGAACAGCCTTCTAACAAATTTTATGGTATTGCCACGACTTGGGAAAATGTGCAAAGTGTGGAAACGGGAGTAATGGCGAATGTAGATCAAAATTGGAATTGTGCTAAAAGAAATATCCAGTGTTTTAGAATTGACACTGAATATGGAAACAGTATTCCATACAAGATAATGACACTAATGTGAAATGTGGTTGAAATAAGTTCATCAAAAAATGAAGAAATGTTCTGATTTTTATGGTACTTTGGATGAAAGAAAACATAAGGAAAAATATAATAAAAAAAATTAAAATGTATTACTGGCCAAATAATATGAGATACATGGAGTGTGTAAATTCCTTTACGGAAGAAATCTTGTGCTGCTAACTGCTATTTGGAAGGTCCTGAATGCGCCTAGTATAAATGTTACATTAGTTATGGAAAGAAAAAGTATATATTTTGAAAAAGAAGGAATGAGCAATTGAATAGGTATGACGTCATTCACTCTTGATCAGCATAGCAACAGTTTTACAACCTACAACTAAGAAAGCCATTTCTTGAAACTGGATTGTACTGTGCATTATATACGAGATATAATTTTTTGTCACTTTTACCCATCCAAAACCAGAGTGTGCATTATACACGCACGCGCACTATACACACGTAAATACGGTATTATAAAAAATTAACTTTGCTCAAAACATTGAGATACATAATTCAGTGGCATTCTGATGCTGTATAAACAAACATTCTGTTATATGGTAAGTGCAATCGGTCTTTATAGGTTAATTGGTACTCTATTGGTGTGTTGTTAAGCACAAAACTTTGTTGCAAAATTCCACCATTTTCTTATTTTCATGTACATAAAGATGTGATTCATATGTCCTGGTTTTGTGAACTTTACGGTTACAAACATTAATTAAGGAGATTAATGAACTACAGTGAAACCCCGATTTTACGTTTTTCAGGGGCTTGTAAATAAAAAATGTAAAATGCGGGAAAGCCTAAGGGAGGGGTAAAACTCCAAGTGTAAGTAAGAAAGACTACACAAATCAACTTTTGAGGGGTATAATGTGTCAAAAATAATTTAACAATGGGAAAGAAGTATGATTATTATGAATTCCCAAGGGGGGAAAAAGACATGCTGTGAAAATCAGTGGTGGATTAATGTGACCCACTTTCGTGGATAGGGGCGGTGAATGATTGCTTCTAATTGCCACCTATTAGGTTCAATTTATGAATCTGATTGTGTAGGATCTCCACTTACTCCGTGAACTGGTAATTACTTGCTAGTTTTTGAAGTCTTGGGTAACAGGGGGGATTACGTATAGTTGGACATCAAGCGGCAAACATCTTTATATACTGTAATCAAAGTGTCATCAGGGTGGCTACAAACAAGCAGAAATGAAATTCCCTGACTTTTCCAGGTTTTCCAGGACAAAATTTACATTTTTCCCTTGACAATTACAAACTAAACTAAATCGATGTTTCTGCAAATGGAAAAATAAACTCATACAGATCCAGGTATGGTTTTGTTAAGTACCAATATTATCTTCTATGAAATTGACTTCATTTCTCTATTCTCTATGATCTGAATTCAAACTGCAAAATAGTGAATTTGGAAAATTATTACAATTCACAAGCTAGGGAAGGATTACGGAATTTTGTCATACGCAGTAAGTTTAAAATAAAATACTTGATTATTTTTAAAGTTACGACTAAATGAGATATAAGTGAAGAGTGATTGATTAAGAAATACAATTTGTAATTTATTAGTCTCCTTATAAATTCTCGGGATTATATGTTGATATTTCCACTGAGGTTTGGAACTCTCTGCTTGCAAGAACCATGAGTGCAGACTCATTTTTCAATGCATAAAGCTACTTCTCTCTTCTCTGTAAAGCAAACAACTTAACTCTTGCATATAAGTGAAACAATTGAATCGAACATAATAAAGTGTCATATTTACTTACATTATCAATGGGATTTCTGCTTCAGTACAGTATATCCAAGTAAAGTACTGTGAAACTGAAAACATGCAGTTATACCATTAATGCTGACGAAAAGGGTATGTAGGTATTAGAAATTTAACGCAAGGAATTTAGAGAATTGCATTGTATAGGTACCCGATTTAGCTAACCAAACATTAAAACAGGAACACTCTATACGGCGTACGCTTTTACAAGGAACATGAGTTCAGCCAATACTCAGCCAGTGCTGTCGCGCTGTTGCCAAACCAGCTGCTAGCGGAAGGGAAACACAGAGAATTCGCTGTTTCCAGTATTCAGCTTTTTTACAAGTAATGCATGCACATTATATTTGAGTAGTGAAATAATATAGTTAATATTACTACACAGGATTATAATATCACTGCAGCATATAAGAGAAACTCATACCTGAAAGAAGTTTGAAGGTATTTATTGTAGACGAACTGCAAGGTCATCATCATCATCGCTCTTGTTTCTGTTTTCTAGCATGTTTCCCTGTAGATTCCCTACCGATTTCTGTGGTAGATATTTTACCCTTTTTTATAATACGCGACACCGTATGCACACCACACACTTTAGCCGTAAGTTCTCGACTTCTTCCCAGGCCAATTCCTTGAAATATTTGAACACTTTTAAAGAATGATTTCTGTCTTGCGAACGTTTTATTTTTTCATTGGTGCCTGTACTTCTGGTGCTAGCATTCGAGAGTGACATTATTAAATAACACTCACGGAACACACACTATTGCAACAGTCGAACATAACGGCTGTATAGCACAGCGTGCTATGATGCCAGGGGTACCGAGTTCGTATCCTGGCGCGGGCATGGGTGTTTGTAAGTGTCCCTTCATTAATTGTATCACATAATTACTCATCCTCATCTTCGCGATTAGCCAAAAGTAGCGGAATAGTGAAGTAAAATAAATCCAATCAATCAATAAGAGCTTCATGGCGTACGAGTAAAATAATTTTGCACTGCCCTTGCTACGAAAATGCTGAACTCGAACTACGACTCGAAATGTTCGTGAACGCCCACGACAATGAAGGGTTACTGTGTACATTCAGCCAAATTTAACAGCCATATCGTTTCGAAGACACAACAACTCAGCGGCGTCAACACGGTGCAACGAACAAAACAGACGGAAGGAAAATGAAAGGGTTATTGTGTGTATGTGTTTCTTCAAGAAGCGATAACTCCGGCTGTAGGCGACGAAAATTCATGGGACTTGGACAGTTAGGTTCAAAATGTCGTGCCCTATCTATGATGAACCTTAAAGTGGCGAGTTTCATGAAAACTTCTTGCGCGCAAGAAAAATACAAGACACGGCGTTTAACTCGCGCGCCGCAGTTTCCTAACTGTACAACGTTGCACTCCTGTCGTTGGCTGGTCGCCAAGGACACGCTCTCAGTAGCTCCGCCCGATATCGCTTCCAAAACCGTGCGTCGTATAATAATAAAAGCTTCTGAAAGATCATATATGAGGGGCATCCTGAAAAAAGCTCTAATGGTGCCTATACGCAGCACTAGTGGTCAGAGATAGACACACACACATGCAGGCAGGAAGAAGTGGCATGTAGCTATAATCTGGTATAGTTGCAATGCAGCCATTTTAGGACAGTTCTAGGTTAAAGATCGCAGCTCTCATACAGTCTCACACCGACTGCGATGTAGCCTACATTGCATGCTCAGAATTTGGCACAGAGCCACCAGCAATCATGTGAGGTGTGCAGACTGGACGTCGTGAGTGATAGTATGGTCAGACAATGGTGCAGACAATTCACGGAAGGCCAATCGAATGTACACAACCCCATACAGCTGAGTACACACGGGCCCTTTGTATCACTTCAGGTGAAAGATCTTGGACCACTCCCTGTACAGCCCTGGCCTTGAATGTACCGACTTTCATCTCTTTGTTTAACTGAAGAGGTTTCTGGCAGGGCAAGGATTTGACAGCTACACTGTGGTAGAGATAGTTCCAGTCTTTACTGTCAGACACATATACCACGGGCATACAAAATTTAGTGCCATGCTACGACAAATGCCAGAACAACGGTGGTGATTATACCGAAAATTAGGTTAGGAATCACTGTTACTAATGCAATAAATTACAACTGATATTCATGCTATATTTATGCCTAATCGGTAGGGACCTTCATATTTTGTTATTTTTTTCAAATTGGTGTATTTTCTTTATTTTTATTTTTTACTATACAGTGTTATTTTTCCCAAAATTCACATTTTCATTTTAGCGCATTTTCTGGCAAATATCTGGTGTTTTATACCTTCATGGTGTTTTTAACTACTGTTTCAAATTGTAAGTCACATGGCCTACGCCTCTTCGTGAGAGTTGGATGTCTTGCAAGTTATTTTTGGAAAGTTATTTTCCATACCCCTTTTTTAATTTTAAGGTAAAGATTTTAGATAATGGAATTTTCCCTGTATATACTGAAGGGTGCATAATGACCATAAGTGGCAACGCACCCAAAAAATTAAAATCAATCAATCTCACGTGACAGATTCAGATATATTATGCACCAAAAATTGGCAGTATCTTTTTTTTCACTTGTTAGTGTTACGTTTCCCAAAATTCGCGTTTTTGCTTTAGAACATTTATCTGCCAAATATACCGAAACTTAATACTCCATTGTGCTTTTAAACTATTATTTTAAATTGTAGATCACATGGTCTACGCATTTTTGTGACAGTTTGATATGTTGGAACAGATTTTTGAGGAAGTAAAAGTAAAGTGCTCCCCTGCACTTTTCCATGAAGGTGTAAAGGGGTGTGAAGTTAGGGCCCCACACTTTCTTGATCACAGCTGCAAGTGGGGGTGATGTGATCAGCACCATGCTCCTGGCTACCTTTATCCCTCAAAGTTTCCTCAAAGTACCAGCTTCATAAGATGCTGGGTGGGTGCTGGAGCAGTTTGAATAGGTGGAAAACATCCTGGTTCTCCCCCGCAGTCTCTTGCATAGTAGTCAGATGCCCTAATGACTGGGCTCCATTATTACTCGCTCGACAAATGCCGATGGTGCGCACTTAGCTTGGTTATTCAAAACATATCTCGTGTGACAAATACGAAGATGTGGCTCCCGTGTGACGGTAGATACGCATTCGATCTCCTGTTAGAACCCTGCCACTTTGCTCTGTGATGCAAATGGTTTTGATAGAAGTTGAAAAAATCGTGGGAAATATATGATTTAATGAGCCTGTCGGAATTATATCATGTACGTATAACTCTATAGTTTACTCTTGAGTAAAATGTTGGAAAACTTTCATGTTCTATGTACACAAACATGGCCTAGAAAAGACAAGAATGTTGGATTTCATGGAATTTTTCATTGTTTTAGGATATTTCTTTTAAAAAAAATCCCTAAAAATGCCAACAATTCACATTTTATGCCAAATTCGCATTATTTCGATATTTCGAACGGGCAAAAAATGTGTCCAGACACCATTGCACATTCCTAAACATAACTTCGCAGCAATTACCATTTTTCACGGTTTTGCGTTTGCGAAAAATCAATGTCCCTACTAAATGGAAATAACTTTCTGGCCACCCCTCGTATAAATCAGTAGATGGAAAGTGAGAATTTAGCAGGGCTGGCAGAGAAAAGTATTTTTTTGTTTCGGCTAAAAAACGGTTTTAGGGGGCAAAAACCTCCCCTCTAATGTCAAGATGAGAACAAATTGAAGTGGGGATCTGACCCCTGTATCCCCCTCCGATTTCCATGAAACTTGGCAGGTGTATAGAGGGGCCCAAAGGAAGAAATACGTATTTTTTTGTTTCGGCTAAAAAACTGTTTTAGGGGGCAAAAACCTCCCTCAAATGTCAAAATGAAGTGGGGATCTGACCCCTGTGTCCCCCTCAGATTTCCATGAAACTTAACAGGTGCATAGAGGGACACAAAGGAAGAAATACGTATTTTTTTGTTTCGGCTAAAAAACCGTTTTAGGGGGCAAAACCCTCCCTCAAATGTCAAAATGAAGTGGGGATCTGACCCCTGTGTCCCCCTCAGATTTCCATGAAACTTAACAGGTGCATAGAGGGACACAAAGGAAGAAATACGTATTTTTTTGTTTCGGCTAAAAAACTGTTTTAGGGGGCAAAACCCTCCCTCAAATGTCAAAATGAAGTGGGGATCTGACCCCTGTGTCCAAATCCAATTTCCATGAAACTTGGCAGGTGTATAGAGGGGCCCAGAGGAAGAAATATGTGTTTTCTTGTTTCGGCTAAAAAACTGTTTTAGGGGGCAAAACCCACCTCAAATGTCAAGATGAGGACAGATTGAAGTGGGGATCTGACTCCGAAACCACGTAAATCTGGCATCGGAACAACACGCTCATATAATTATAATTGGAACACACACAGCACAGAACTGTATGATTGTCGGTACCAAACGCAGTGCAATTGTAGAGAGATGTCGAATTCATAGACACCGTTGTTCCCGGATAGGCATGGGCATAACAATAGACAGATTAAAGCAGGGTAACGGAGCATCAAAATAGCTGCACACGGGAACCATAATCCTATCAAGCATCACCTAGATATCATATAGGTGATATCCATAGCCAAGGATACAAGAGGGGGACACAGGGGTCAGATCCCCACCTCAATTTGTCCTCATCTTGACATTAGAGGGGAGGTTTTGCCCCCTAAGTTTTTTAGCCGTAACAAAAAACACCTATTTCTTCCTTTGGGCCTTTCTCTACACCTTCCAAGTTTCATGGAAATCGGAGGGGGATACAAGAGGGGGACACAGGGGTCAGATCCCCACCTCAATTTGTCCTCATCTTGACATTAGAGGGGAGGTTTTGCCCCCTAAGTTTTTTAGCCGTAACAAAAAAACACTTATTTCTTCCTTTGGGCCCTTCTATACACCTTCCAAGTTTCATGGAAATCGGAGGGGGACACAGGGGTCAGATCCCCACTTCAATTTGTCCTCATCTTGACATTAGAGGGGAGGTTTTGCCCCCTAAAACCATTTTTTAGCCAAAACAAAAAAACACGTATTTCTTCCTTTGGGCCCCTCTATACACCTGCCAAGTTTCATGGAAATCGGAGGGGGACACTTAGATAACCTCCCTTGTCAGTGACAGATGACCATCTCTCACGAGTTTAAACAGACAGGACAGAGAGTGGCGTTAATTTCATTGCAATACTAGTGTTGCAGTAAATTTGAGGTTGGAAGCATGCACTTGCCAATTCTTATAACGTTCACCAATGCAGATTTAGGTTTCACTTTTTCGTGATAGTATTCAATATATATCCCGTTTGGTTGGATTCTTCTTGATATCTAAGAATAGTGATATGTCATTGTAAACATATGTTAACTTGTGCGAAACCAGTTACGTCAGGATGATGAAAGAAAACCTTTGTAAGCACTGCTACATTAAATAAGGTGAAGTGAGCGAGAAGAGTAACAAAATTCCAGCAGCATATTTGCAGTCTAAAGCTCTTCTTGTTTATGCATGCAATTTTTGTTGGATTTTGCAGTCCATGCAATTTCTGTCGCATGTTGTAGTGAGATACTTTGTCGGGTGGTGATATTCGACAAAAATCGTATGTATCAATGGAACCCATTTTTTTCCATGTTCCTTCAGTTTCTCCAAGAAAATGCCTTACTACGACATCCAACAACTATCGAACGGCGCCACCCGCTCACATCCCCTCCATCTGTTGACAGTTCTGTCCCTTTACTACTCCCATATTGACAAGAAAAAATGATAATTCAATGCATTTTTCACGTAATATTTAGAGACTTAACCTTTACTCCCCCGATGATACCACATGGTATCATCAGAGTAAGGTTGTACTGGCCCGACGATACCATATGGTATCATGGTGGTGATTACGACATGAATGTGCTTTTTGGACACTCATACTCTTATGTTTGGGTGGAAACTCTGACACAGGTCTGGTCAAGCCTTTTAAAGTGGTTTGGTTTGAAAAAAGATTCATATTGATGACCAACCTCCACCCCTCTCCGCAACATATCCATGCCACATTTCTGAACAGAGTTTCACGTTTTGGCTCATTATTCAACTTGTATGGCACACAAGAACATGAAACATGTTTCATTCTCTTGAGAAATGTCCATTCTTTGAAAAGAATACTAAAGTTCTAATATACTAATACTCTATAAATACTAATACTTCTCCCCAAAATAGCAGGAGAAGAGGAGGCAAACTTCAGATTTTTGTTTTTTCCATTGAAATTCGGGGGACGTGCCCACCCCCAAGCCCCCCTTCCTCGGTCCAGTGTTCTGAATTGTACACGGTTGCATGCGCTGATGTTTTAGCTGCAAAACAAAAGTTATCCGAATTAGATTGCTCCCATAATGCCTGAGTTATAACCATTTTCCTCCAAAGAGTTTTTGAATTTAAAATTCCCGCCGAGAAGCCCGGGCGAGAGAAATCTCTCTCTCTCTCCTCCTGCCATCACTCGTTTATTGCGCCGTGGTTGTGTTGTGCATAAAAGGGGCCTAAAAGTTGAGGTTGAAACTTACAAATGAGATTTCCTGTTCCCGTGCAGAGTTCCATAACGATATCTTTAAATAAATAAATTAATTAAAAAAAGTCAATGAAGGCGAAATTCCCTGACATTTCCCTGACTTTTTTTAACACCTCAAATTCCCTGACTTTTCCCGGTTTTCCAGGTCTGTCGCCACCCTGGTCATTGATTCAGTTCACAGTGTAGACATGTAGAAGGTTCAGATCTGACTTTAAGCAGCATATGCATTCAGTCCCGATCAGCCCAACAGCATAAAGTAAACTCAAAACAAGCTTCGTCAAACTTGCATATTTTTAGAGGTCACAATAGGGGGATTGTCATATAGATGACACGTTAATCGATGATTTATTGTTGGATTCAACAGTCTTGTGTAGGGCAAACACCCTTTCCACCAATAGTTTCCCCATAAATAATGTGTTTTTTCATTGGTCCCGTTGTACATTCCTGTGTTGAACATTGTGTTATTTATTTTCAGCATTTCAATGGTTTCGAAGAAAAGTAACAATTGTATTGGCATTGTGTGAATTTTCTTCCTGCACTGCTCTGAGCATTCAAGATGTTTATACTTGTATTAGTTGCAAGATAGAGTTACGGTGTCTGATGCTCCTATTTCATAATCATGAAAGCAAAACAACCCTGCAAGGCTGCAGATTCCAAACAATGCTGTTTTTCTCCTTTACAGTGGATGAGTCATTACCAACTGCTGCAGCTTCCCAGACACTCACACCCTCCGGCCAGCAGGATTTTTTTTTTATTTTTTTTTTAAGAACAGGTGGTGGAGTGGAAGGTCCTTGGCACCAATGCAGTTGTTGAAGAAGTTTTATCGGAAGTGTGCTAATATCTGGTCAAAGTTGCAGAGAAAGGAAAAAAGATCATTGCTTTACACTTTATCATGCTGTCAATGCTACATACATATGAACAAGATATCTGATGCAGATATAAAAAAAAAAAAAAAAAAAAAAAAAAAAAGGAGGCCAAATCATGCAATTAAATTATTGCATAGCAGCGCACACCAATGGTGGATTAATAAGATAGTGTGGGGTTAAGGTGAGTGATTTTTCTTTTTACTTGCAGCATGCTGTGCTCATTGAAGGTATGTATCCAGGAGTGACTGCTTAATTCTAGGCATCACAAGAAATGAGGGAGGGATGACTGCGTTTTGCCCCTATGCTAATTGGTTAACATGAGAAACAAAGTTGGGGTTAAAACACTTGGCACTTTTTAATACTTGCAAGACTAGTGATGATACCAGAGGAGGCATGATGAGGGGAAATGGGCCCCTCCCCTCCCAATGGTTTTGACAATAATATTTTCTGTCAGTGAGTAAAATATCGCCCATAGAAAAGAAGAATCACTTTAGTTTCTGCGTTTTCAGCTTCATTATGATAAACAAATGATACGTGAAAAAATTCAGATTAAAAATAATTGACAGTGAAATATAAAATAGGTCTAATCTTATTTCCTGAGGAATATAAACGAATTCTCATTAAAAGGAAAAGTGCACTTCTTACCCAGTATTGGATATGGGAGGTTGGCAAATGCTTCATAATGTTTCTCATTGCCAAAGCAGCAGACAAGAAGAAAGGACAAATTTTCATAAACAAGTGTCATCGCGCCCCTCCCCCTTCATCTCCCTCAACTAGGAAGGATTCCGCAAATGCACGAGTAAAGTAGTGAATGGTGATCAAACCATGTTGTCAATTTTCCATTCTTGTTTTTGTGGAAGGAGAAGGGTGAACACAGACACACATCAGTACACACTTATATTGTGTCCAAACTCTAGAGAAAGCTGCATTTAGCAACAATCGATCTGACAACAGTGTGCTTGTACTCCAATCGTGAGGCAGAAGCATTGGTCGATTTCATCTTGATGGGAAATGGAAGAAATGCCCTTTTTTTACTGTCTGTCAAGGGAGGTGTGACAAATGCAACTTGTCCCCCCCCCCCATCAGCCATGCCTCTTCGCTCCCCTCTCTTGCAGGTCGTGTGGTGAATGAAACAGCTGTGAAAGCAAAGAAAAGGAAAGAGAAGTTGCATGGCTAACGGAACAGCCTTCTGGTAAATTTTATGACATCGACACTGCTTGGAAAACATATAAAGTGGGAAACGGGAGTTAGGGCAAATGTAAGATAAGGTGAATGTCCTATTATTTAACATAGCCTTTTCCTGGGGCCTGGATGGCTGAACGTATTAAACGGGAAAACGTATAATGTGGGAACATAAGTAATTTTTGTATTTGATCAGTAGAATGTTGGGTATCAGTATAGGCAAATTATATCTCAATCAATACCCACAAAACCTTCATGTCTGTCCATTCCTAATTTCAGGATTACGTGATTCTTATTAGGAGCGGCGGTTGTCTAGTCGGTAGGGTGTCTCACTGTCACACGGGGGGACCCAGGTTCAGTTCTTGGGGTGGGTGATCTAAGGTCAAAATTTTCTGGCCTTGTCCCTGCATAAAGTGGCTCTGGGGTCACCCAGCCTGAAATCAATGGATACTTGGCAGCAACCCTGGGAGGTAAAGGCTGCCAGAGCTTAGTGCTGATCACACCACCTCCAAAAGTGACTAAGATCAAGAATGTGTGGGGTTGTACCCCCACATCCCCTAAATGAGCCTTCATGGCACGGTGCTATATGCATGGGGAACTTTACCTTTTTACCTCACCTGTGTGATTTCTTATTTAGATGACTGGGTTCAATTTCAGTTATACATGAAATTCTTTGGTTGATGTTATCTTTCAACTTTTGGAATTCATGGAGAAAGTATTCCTCATTTAACACAATGATAAAGTGGTTTTTCACAAGCACCATAGAAATTGAATAATGAAACCTAGAAAGTGTTACATTTGGGAAGAATGTATCAACATTTTACATATATGTAATGTGTGTTTGAGACTCGCAGGGTTGCTACGATTTATTGATTATGAAATTCCCCGACATTTCCAGGTTTTCCAGTCCAAAAATGAAATTTTTCCAGACATGTTTATCATCATGATTTTTGCTATTGAACGTTGTATTTTTTCAGTTAAATATATAATCCGTTAATTATTACAAATATTCACTTTTACAATTTTTCTTTAGCAAATTTCATTCCACACACAAGAACACGTGAAAATTCGAAGAGTAAAATGAAAAATTACAATCGGCATCAAATGTATTGGGTGCTAAAATCACGTGCATTTAGCCTTCAGCCTAAGCTAACAGAGGTACATTATTTCACCATAACAGATCTCCACAATATAAAAATAGAAAGTCATGATAAACCATACACAAATTTTAATTTTCTGGCAGATTTATAGTGTCGTAGAAAATGCTGCTTTTTTGCTTACATTTATAAGTACACAGCATCTGGAGAAATTTTTGTTGCATATAGGAATTCTATAGAAAATGCCAACAAGACTAAGATCTACAAAATAATAGACGATAACCTCATCTTCATGAACCGTTCCAATAATTATGATCATATTGTCAATGTACTTTAGATATCAATCAGATATTTGGACTGCAAGTTTTACTTTAATATTCTTTCTAATATCTAGTATTATAAAAGTGAAAATTTATTACAGAAATTCGAAGGAACCATAATTTTGCACAAGACAGAGAATCATAAGAATGAAAGAAACAAGTTTCTAAAGTGAATCCTTTTGGGAGTGGAATCACAAGAACCGAATCCAGAAGTGGAAGTAAACTGCTTGTTCATTTTGCAACTTTTTCTCTGGCAGACTCCAAAATGCACATAAATTCCAGACGATCTGCAAAATTCCATGACAAGCCAAATTCCCTGATATTTCCCTGTTTTCCAGACACGTAGCAACCCTGGATGTAAGTATTTCTTCATGTGCCACATTGTTAGTAATATATTCATTTACATTCTAATGTAAAATATCTTAGAACAGCTATAGAGGAAGTTGTAGAAAAACTTACTGATTAGCATCCAAAACAGTAACATGGACACCATCAATCTTGTGTGTTTCTTCCAAGTGAAGAATATGGAGGAATTGCCTCTTGACACCCAGCTCAGTCTCCACCAAGGATGCTGCAAGAAGTGGCAAATGTTTACAATTAAGAGAAAATACGTTACAAATATTACAAACAAATTATTTAATATATGTAATAAGGTTGGAGCAGATTGATCTGAACCATAGCTATAAGCTGATAAGGAGAGTCTGCAATTTGATTGGTAGAATATCAGTTATCAATAAATTTAATATCAATATCTTATCGGTATGTTGGTCTCAAATTGGCACGTCTGCTGTTAATGTTACTTTTTTTGGTTGGTTGATCGATTGAATTAGGTTATTTTATATTGCTTTTCTGACACTTTTGTCTAATCATGATGATGAGGACGATATGATGAAACTTATTAAGGGACGCTTACACAGAACACCCATGTCAAGACCAGGATCTGAACCAGGCAACCTAACCTTCCAGCAGTCTGTGATAAGAGCAACAAAATTTGAGATCCACAGGGAAGGCATATATACAGGGTGTTTTCGGGCTGATGATACAAACTTTCAGGGATGATGGAGAAGGGTACATTTATTAATTTCAGATAAGGAACCCTGGTCCGGAAACGACTTAGTCAAAAGTTATAAACGTAAATCGGTGTATGAAGATGTAATACTTTTATTACCTGCACAAGTTGCACAATCTGCTACATTCACAACAGTTGTTAAAAGTGGTGTCCTCCAGCTTCGCTGCAGGCATGACATTGTCGCACAAAGTTCTGGCATACCCATTGGAACAACCCCGGGGTCATTCGAACAATGTCACAGACAGTGAGAATTCTCGCCAGAAGATTCTCTTAAGTCTCGACAGGTGTCTCGTACACAAGACTTTTCACATGACCCCACAAGAAGAAATCAAGTGGGGTCAGATCAGGTGACCGAGCTGGCCACGGAACAGCCTTGACCAGGGTTCAAACGTGGGACTTGACCTTGCAACATGCAATGATAACCATTCTGCCATGGAGCTAGCAACATTATTTTTATTAGCATGTGAAAGTTATTATACAATATAAATTTGTGGAAAATGAAAGATTCCTTATAAATATTCATGTGATATAAGAAATATTTATTACATTTAAAATATTGCAAATCAATGTATTCTTTCACAGGAATTTCACATCTTATGTTTTGTGATATGTGAAGCAATATCTCTGCCAGTCTGAGGGGTGCACAATATAATATGCACCATGAACATTCAGAACCTATGGGAAGTGAATATCAAAAGTAAATGACGTATTTCATAGATGTAAATTTATTTCAACTGCAATATTTAATATAGGGAACTAACTAGTACATGTTTCTTGCAAAGAAATCCAGAACTTCAAATTCAATCAATTTTTGGACAAGTGAGAAACCACTTTGGAACAAAAATTCCTTGCTTGCCTATTCTTGTAAAATACCCTGCAGATGTGTAAGCTTGTACTGCATAAACAGCCATAGTAACTTTTTTTTTCTTTTTCACTAGAAGTGGAATCAAACTCTATTTCCTTATCATCCTGCCAAGAGTACACAGGGTCGTCAAAAATAGGTTAAATAGTAGGTCATCCGGGACATTCTGCCCTTGGGAAGTACATTGTGCATTCTATCATCATATGTAATATAACATTGGTCATTTCACTGTGTATACACAATTTAGATGAAATACATACAGATTGATTGCGTGCAAATTATTATTCTGCCACTGGCAACCCTGAAGCCAAATCACTGTGTTCAGAGGAGAGGTTGAAAGAAGGCAAAGAATTGACATCGGGTGCCTCTACTTGCATAACATGGTATAGGCCAGTGGTGTGAAATCAAAGCTCTTGGTCACTGAGGCAACTTGTTAATGGTAGAGCAAAGTACAAAGGAGTTAAAGGCCAGACACCAAAGCTGGAGTCATGGTCAAGCCACTTGTCACTTTTAGCACCATTTGATGATATCCAACAAATGGTGAATATCAGATGTGATCTGTAATGCCAGATTAAACCTTACTAAAAAAACCCTAAAAAAAACCTAAAGTGCTCCCCTGTGGCATGCACCATGAAGGTATATAGGGGGGGGTGTAGAGTTGGGGCCCCACACTTTCTTTATCATGGCCGAAGGTGGCCACCTTTACCCCCCAGAGTTTCCTCCAGGTACCCACTTTATACAATGCTGGGTGGGCTCCGAAACCGCTTGAACAGGTGGAAAGAATCCTTTATTCTCCCCCGCGGGGGATCAAACCCAGGTCTCTCGCATGAGAAGTCAGATGCCCTAACAATTAAGCTTAATCCTTATAAATCTAAAATTTGTTAATTTGAATTTCATTTACCTGTGATTGAACTGCAGTATATGGGCCTACAGAATGTTGATTTGAGACCACAATAATGATCTGAATGGAAATGACTCAGAAAGTAGGCGGTGATGGCAGGAATGTAACCGTACCGAAATGCATCCACAACAAAGGGAGTGTCTAAACAAAATAGAAATAAAATGCAAGATTACAACTGATATCCAATTCAACAGAAACAAAACAGTAAAAAATAAAACAATGTTCAGAAAAGTCATTGTGAATCATAGTGAACATTTCAGCAAATGTAAATGGTACAAATACAAGTGAAACCTCGATTTTATGTTTTTGGTGAGACCAAACTGGAAAAAACCTAAATGTTAAATTGAGGAAATTTCTGTAACATTTTTATATGTTAGGACCATCAAGATTCAATGTACGTGGGTGTACCCAAAAGAAACGGAACTAATTCTGTAGTGGGCAGAGCTTTTGTAGTACTGCATTTTGCCGCTAGGAGCGCACCTTCCAGAGTCCGTAAGCTGAGTGCCGTCGCTGAAGCAGGTCAGGACACGTTTCGGTGGAGTTTAGAGTGACAGCTGTTTTGTGTGATCATTGTTTTTGCAATGGCTGATTTTCGGGAACAACGTCCGGCGGTGAAATTCTGCTTTTTGCTCGGAAAGAGTGGAACAGAAACTCTTGAAATGTTAAAAACGGCGTACAAGGACGATGCTATGGGGAAAACTCAAGAGTTTGAGTGGTTTTCCCATTTCAAAAATGGTGAAATGTCAATTGATGACAAACCTCGTTCCGGTCGTCCTTCCACGGCCCAAACACATGACAATGTTGAAAAAATTCATGAAATCATCAACGAAGATCGACGACGGACCACTGAACAAATTGTGGAGCTGTCGGGAGTGACTTGGAGTTCAGTGCAGCGAATTTTGACAGACGATTTGGGAATAAAAAGGGTGGCTGCCAAATTCGTGCCCCGACTGCTGACTGCTGAACAAAAACAAGGTCGCGTGGAAGCATGCCGTGCTTTGAAAGAAGAGTCCCAAAATGATCCAAACTTTTTTCAAAAATTATCACAGGTGACGAAACGTGGTGCTATGCTTATTATCCCGAATCGAAGCAACAGTCAAGCCAGTGGAAGACTTCAAGTTCGCCGCGCCCCAAGAAAGCTCGTCAGGTGAAATCAAACATTAAAACAATGCTGCTTTGTTTTTTCGATGTGAGAGGAGTCGTCCATTCAGAGTTTGTTCCGCAGGGTCAGACAGTTAACCAGGCTTTCTACTTGGAAGTTTTGAAACGACTGCACAACAGTGTGCGGCGGAAGCGGCCTGATTTGTGGCAGTCGGGTGACTGGTTTTTCCATCATGACAATGTCCCAGCTCACACAGCACTGTCTGTACGACAATTCTTGACCAAAAATGGTATGACCCCTGTTCCTCACCCCCCATACTCATCCGACCTTGCCCCGTGCGACTTTTTTTTGTTTCCTAGAATGAAAGGAGACATGAAAGGAAAGTGTTTTGCTGATGTTGCTGAGGTGAAGAAAAAAACGACGGAGGCACTGTCACGCATCACAAAAGATGACTTTAAAAAATGTTTTGAAAAATGGAATCAAGGATTGCACAAGTGTTTTAATGCAAGTGGAGAGTACTTTGAAGGGGATTGAAGGTTTGTACTTACATTGTGAATAAATAAGTTCACAAAAAAATTAGTTCGGTTTCTTTTGGGTACGCCCACGTATAATGCAAGAAAATATAAAACCAGAGAATGTATAATCAGGTTTCCACAGTATATACTTATAAAGAAGAAAGTATCAAGATGCACTGTTAAAATAGTGGTTACGCAGACAATGGAGAGAACCATGTGGTAGAAAGTAGCTTTATAAAGATGTAACAGATGACTCAGATAGATATTGGTAAATATTAACCGTTCATACCAGGAATTCTCTTATATGATGGGCAGCCTTTACTTTTTCTCTTTGCCGTGTCAGAGTAGGCATCGCAGCTTGTGGCATCAGATTTAGGAGTCAACTGTGAATCCTGTGATGAAGTGCTCAATGCACTGTAACCCCTCTGCCTCAACCTCTGCATCACATTTTGCCATTTCTCCTTTGCAGATGGAGAAGTTGCTCCTAGAAAAGGTAAAAGAAGGCTATAAACTAAAAATTAGGACTAATGTCTTAGTATCAGCCGATAATTTTTCAGAATCTGGTTATCTCGTGCGCTTCATAAAATTGCTGCCTGACCCTTTTTGGAGTCTAAATTATGCTGTAAATTATGCAAAATGTATAATTTACAGGATGTATAATTGCTAGATATAAGCATATTTCGTCTTTGAAGAAAACACAAAATGTGAAATAACATGCTGTAATGTTCATTATTCATGTTTCTGGAAGGTGTGATGTCCATTTACCTACCCTATTTTGTCACGGCCAGTAGGAAGGTCAAGACAAAAATGGAGGAATAACATTGAGATGGACCTATAGGAAATCGGTAAGGATGGAAAAGACTGGATTCTTCTTGCCCAGGATAGGAACAGTTGGAAGGCTTGTGTTGATGCAGCCATAAACCTTTGGGTTTGAGAAGGCTAGAGAGTTAGTTAGTTATTTTGGCACGCAATGATGCAAAAGAACTGCAAAATGTGAAATAGACTCAAACACGAAATTTAGTTTATTTACCGACGCAACACATTCTGAAGTCTGAATTATCCTGTGAGTTATGCAATTCACGGAAAATTGATTAATTCCGCTGTAAACATTTGAGAAGCAAAAATAGACTCCATTATACTGGAATAAAGCTAATACTCTGATAATTGATTGATTTGCTTTATTTTACTTCTCTTTTTGTTCCACTTTTGGCTAATTTGCAAAGATGGGGATGATTGATGATATGATGAAATTCATGAATGTACACTACCAAACATCCATGACCAGGCCAGGATTTGAACCCAGGACCCCTGGTGGTTAGTGATGTGCTAACCACTCTGCCGCGGGGGGCTGGCAATACTCTGATAAGTATATAAATTTGATACTAGAAAGGATATTTTGGAGTAATAGGTGCACCTTTAAATCAAATTTAGGTACCGCTTTTGATCCGATTTTTCACCACTATAATACAGAAATTTTTATTTTATTTACCATTTTTGAACCTGAATTTTGTACAGAAATTTTGTTTTTTTATTTACCAAAAATATGTACCTCTAATAATAATTAATTGGAAGAAATTTTAATATCCCCATTTAAATTCTTTGAATATTTTAAAACATAACTTTGGCTGATTGATGTAGTATAACGGTAATGGAATACAATGTATTGATATTTATAAATACACTGAAAACAAGTTTTAATTGTTACAATGTATAAGCATCAGCACTAGCATGGGTATCAGTTCACTCCTATTAAAAACAATATTAAGTTATGGTGTAATGCTGGGATATAATTGTTATACCTATTATATTTAATAAAAGTGTCATGACACTTAAATTGAGTAATTGATTTTTCTGGCACAAAATATTTGTTTTTAACCAATATTTCACTTTTTTCAAACAGTGTTCATCAGGAAACTAACAATAAGTCAAATGTACGATGGTCACAGGTTAGTTTTGAAATTTCTCCATTCTTCCCAGAAAAATAAAAACAAAACTCACCTATGACCAGCTGAGCACCTGAGCTGTGTACGAACAATTATTATCTGCCATGAATATAAAAAAGAACACTAATATAAATAGAACACAGTAAGTGTTATGATATGTTTCATATGTAAAATATATCATGTTGGCACAAGACGTAACTCATGTTTTAACTATTTCTCATATATTGTAATTTATCAATACATTTCTAAACATGATTCATTTCAAAGACCTCTTTCACACACACACTTCAAATCACAATAATGTCTGATGAATAGACACTCACAAATATCCATGCCGAGACCAGGATCCGAACCCGGGACCCCTGCATCATAGCACGATGTGCTAACCACTCTGCCACAGGGCCGTCCCAGGGATGATTGTGTCTGGA
Source organism: Lepisma saccharinum (assembly GCF_977018435.1). Taxonomy (NCBI): domain Eukaryota; kingdom Metazoa; phylum Arthropoda; class Insecta; order Zygentoma; family Lepismatidae; genus Lepisma; species Lepisma saccharinum. The sequence continues at coordinate 36,197,950 of NC_139237.1, forward strand.
AGAATATCAGGAACTAGCCTGGCTGATATCCCTACAGAATCTCTTCATTATTCGTCACCAGGAAAGCTCCATGTTCTATTTTTATTACTTGTTTTGCTCTCTTAATGGACTGTTCTCAACAGCAGCTAAATTCAAATATTTGCTTGTAAGTTTGTTTAATATTTTTTCTGCTTATTGAAAGCAAATCAAATTGGTGAAAAAAGTAATGATGTTTGTTGTATGCAGCATAGTATTAGGTCTATTGTAATGATCTGATTTTTCTATATATTTCACAGATTCTTTTAAAAAAAATGGCATCTTATGTACATAAACAAAACAAAAATGCATTTGAAAATTAAAAAAAAACGTTATAGAGTATCTCTCATTCTTGACACACTAAAAATTAGCCCGACTTCCACATGCTGATGAGCTATGTAAAATTTCAGTGATGTATCCAAGCATAAATGAATGAATTAAAATTTTTGGGAGCATTGGCACACAGGTCCATTTTGCACCCTTCAATGTATATGAGGAAAAATTCATGTATATAACCTATAACACCCTTACCTAAGAGTTAAAAAAGGGGTGTAAAGAGTCCCTTGAGAAATGTTAAAAGGGACCTGCAAAGGGCATCCACAACTTATAAAAATGGTAAGGAGAGAGTAAAAACTTCCTCAGAAACAATGTAACCAAGTGTGAATTGAAATTTAAGACTAATACTGAGTGATGCTTCCTCTACAGAAGGTTTTTTCGCTTTATATCCGACCATTTTTGACGGGTACTCACCTTCAGAGATACCACGCCGCTACCACCGATCATGTTCTATTGGACCCCCAGCATTGTGGACTATCGCCCAGCATCGCAGTTTCCATTGCAGCAAGCTCCGGAATTCTGTCCCACTCCTCCCTGCAAGCTTTCCATAGACCATCCAGGGTGCGCAGGCGGCAATGTTGAAGATGTCGTTTCAACAGTCCAAATGCGCAAAAATCCATTGGACTGGCATCTGGGCTTTTCACAGGAATGTCTTCAAACGGAATGACACGAATTCCTAATTTGTCTGCCATTTCTTGATAAAAACATAGTGATGTTCTGGCGGTATGACTCGAAGCCTTGTCCATATGGATCATCACCTGGTTCGCGTCCATTCCATACAATTGTGGGATGTCTCTCCGATAGATAGGTGTCAGAATGGAGTCTTGGAAGTATCTGGCATTCACCTTCATGTTTTGTCCACCTTGCGTATCATCAACTTACCCTCATATCCGAATCCCGTCACAACCATAACGCCACGAGGGAAACTTTCCCTGCACTGACGAACAGAGTTGCTGTGCCCCTTGCCGTCATTGTCACGGTATCTGATCGCCCGAATGTGGCCAATAGCAGTGAGATGGACATATGATTCATCCATTGTGACAACTTTCTTCCATTTGGAACCTGCCAGGTACTTTTCATACAGTTTCCTGCAGTTCGTCTTACGTTCGGCAATGTGACACGGTAGAAGGTGGTGTACACGGGCCTTCTGCACACACTTCAACCTGAGACGCTTGTGAATTGTTTTATTCACAGTTGACGGTGCGAGGAGGTGAAATCTGTGGGCCATATCACGTTGAGTTGCGGGATTTTCTTGGCACGCCAATTGACGGATCCCCTTTGCACTACGGGTGACACTTTGCTTGAAGCCCTTCTCCTTGTGTTTTTCGTGGGTGAATGTTTCACAAGGAGAGCCTGTTATGGGCAACAATAGCTTTCGCAGTAGTCACCCCGAGTGTTAACCCATTCTCCCGACACTGTTTCACAATGCGTACGTATGAAAACTTAGCATGGAAAAGGGCCATTACGTAACCCTCCCAAGACCGGTTGATTTTCGGTGCCATTTGATAACATTCACTACCAACACTCACGCACCTACAAGGTCAGACATAACACTGCTCCCACCAGCAGACCCATAGTTCCAGCATGATACGCCACGTGGCAGCACCGAATCGAAAATGGTCGGATATATAGCGAACAACCTCTGTAGTTTGAGTATCGTGTGATGACACAAAATGACAACTGTTAATAAACTAGAAACAAATAAATAAAACCTGCTCACCACTCTTCTTGCCGAGATCTTTACAATCAGGAGCCTCTGATGCGATTGAGCTGCTACACTTGGTCGGACAATCGAACAGAGAGTCGGAATCTTCCGATGGGGGAAAAGGTGGAGGGGGCATCTCATTCTTTGGTTCAATGTACGACAGGATAGATAACTGGGTGCTTTCGCAGGGTAGTGGATTTCTATTGCTTTGTCCTTTCAAATCACTCATCGACAAAGAAAACTTTGGTTGGAGCATATTCTTTGCCTGTTCACGTCCGTTTGAGGCACTTTTATCTTTAGGCAGCTCCAGAACACTACAGCTGACGTTCATGTTCTTATTACACTCGCAAGCGGTAACGTTTACAGAATCGACCATCGTGTTGGCTCTTGCATCTATTTCAATAGCCTGCCAGCCGGTATCCGTGCAAGTCACGTTCACTTTAACAGGACTGTTCATCTCATCATCAGAGTCAAACTTTTCTTTGTTTTTATCAGGTGACAAAACAACAGACAAGGAGGCTCTTACGTTACCATCAGGACTTGCACTCGCTGGACTCTTGCACGCATCACCTTTACAAGGGACCTTGTTCACTTTCACATCTGTTCTGTTCACCGACGCATCTTCAGCACATTTATATTCTATAAGAGCTTCGCAATGAAATAAACACTGATTACTGGCATCAGACTTTCTCGGACTGTCCTTCCTTTGTAATAAGCGTGCAATATTTTCATCTCTCATAGAATCGCGTTCACGTTCGGAACAAAGTACTGGAAGTGGATCGGCGTAAGCACTTTTACTGCTGGCAGGACTCCCGTTCAGATGATCAAAGAACAATTTCCGAATGTGGACATTATTTTCACTTTTCTTCTTTCCTTGTTCCCTCTGCTTCATTTGGAGCTTCTTTCCTGACGAGGAGGGCAAACATATTTTTCCATTTTCAGTTTTTGGCGAGTTACCCTTCCCACTGTCTGTGTAACATCTTAAAGCCCTCAATTTGGCCAACTCCTTGTGAGAGAATTTTCTGAAGTGTAGAGGTGTTTCACTGTAGCAAAATTCCCCTAATGGACACTCTGCAATAAAGCAATATATCATTTCACTTTACAATTGCCAAAATAAAAATAAATTGTGAGAATTCAACATGGCTCCGTTACTAAATGCAATAAATTAACACAAGGCTAACATTTCTTGAATGTAAAATTTAAAATGATGGGAAAAAGACAAAAATGTATACACCAACCACAGTCCATACATACCAGGACGATACTGTTAGCGGTGGCAGAATTTTTATATTTACCTTTAATAACAAAAGTTAGAGAAAAAAATGTTACACAAATTCCTTTTCAGCATGTCCTTGTGTCCACTACAATAAACTAAAGTATATGAAAAAAAAATAGTATGTAGCAGTTGTATATTCCAACCACCATGGAAAGTCACATTGAAAATAGGTTGATACTTCATGCAGGGAAAATATTAGGGTGGATCAAATGAAAACGGAACAGGGGCCACAGAATGAAATCAACAAGGTGTATTTCAAACGTAATCTCCAAAGTTATACAAGCACTGTTTCACCAAGCGGTGAATACCCTGTCCGTAGAACTCGTTTGGCCGAGATCACAACCAGTTGCGAACATTGTCCATGACTTCATTCTCAGACCCTTCAATGCCTTTTTCAACAGACCAAAGATATGGAAGTCGGATGGCAATAGATCAGGGCTATACGGTGGGTGTTCCAACACTGTCCACCCAAACGTCGCCAATGTGTTCTTTGTAACAGCTGACGTATGGGGCCACACGTTCTCATGCAGCAAAACCACACCAGTGGACAAAAGGCCGGACCATTTGGCCTTGATACCTGAGTGCAAACAGTGGAGGGTACTGCAGTAGCAAGCAGCGTCGATCATTTGACCATGGTCCAGGAACTCAAGGAGAAGGGGTCCTTCGTGATCGAAAAAACATGTCAGCATCACTTTGCCACTACTTTGCACCATCTTCAGCAGTGGAGAGTTCTGTTCCATTTTCATTTGATCCACCCACATAATAACAATGTATAAGGAAAGAGTGTTTCCATCTTGTGGAAAATTGTTTCTAGTGATAACATATAGCCACTGGAAGGACAGAACTGTTTGAATTGTTGTTTTAAGTAAACTTTATGCACTGATAGGCTAATTGGAACTGAACCTACAGCTTCTTAATTTTTTTTGTCTTAATTATCGCATATACAGTGTGTTTCTCCATCCCTTGAGCGCCTGTCGGCGGCCCGCTTGGCATCCGGCCCGATGGCAACTCCCGTCAATTCGCTGAGAACTTGAAGTCTTCAAAGCCAACAGTTTCCGTAGCGGAGATATCACACGCGATTTTGCAGGAGTTGCCATCTGGCTGGGCGCAAAGCAGACAACCGACAGGCGCACAAGGAACAGAAAAACGCACTGTATAAAAGTAAAGCATGTCAGCAAATATCAGTGGTTGCAGAGAAATACCATTCATGTGGTTGCAGAGAAATACCATTCATAAGTTGACTAGCATGATTTTTGGAGAGAAATATCGATATTTTCAAAATGCAGGTGCATGTGTAATGAAGAGATTGGCATCAGATTTGGTTTACGTGATTCAGATTTTCAGTGAGACCTTATTAATTTGCACTGCATGTTAAAAGTATGATTATAATTACATTTTTTACCACTATGCTCACAATAAAAAAGAGAGGCATGGTGTAATTTAAAACAATACAATACTCACCCTGCATATCATCAGTAATTCCCATACACCTTGAGGCATGAAGATCAGGTGATATTTTTAGAATATCAAAAGGAATTTGGCACATGGGACAAAAATTCTCATCCGGTTTGGTAACAGTGGATCTTGCAGGGGAATTCTTGGCTTTTGCATGCTGATTTTTTGACAGAGGCCGTTTCCAGGTATGCTTCTCCTCTTTGATAACTTTTGCTGGTTCCTCACACTTGCCGTTCGTAGCTGTTGAACTTGACATGCTGCATGCAACTTTCGGTACTTCTTTGAAAGATCCATACTTGCTAAGGCACTTTTGCTTTAACTGGCTAGAAGACAGCAAGTTTATTTTTGTGTTTTCTGACAAAACAGAGTGTTTGGAACTTAACTGTGAAGAAGATATGTTACTCGAAATTCTCTGCTTTTTAATTGTAGGTATATAAGAATTCCAGATATCTTCTGCATCTTCATCCATTGCTATAAAAACCTGCAAAAAAATGTAATAGGCATTGTACACATGAAACTTTTTTTACAATCATGCTATTAGAAATTCTCTACATGAAATCTTTTAACTTTTAATTTGGCACGTACAGGTGATGTACTAAGTAGAAATTTAAGTGAAAAATTTAATCTCCATGCTGAGAGATAATAGGCGCTGCTGACGTAATCAGTATTTTAAAGGCAAATTGGCCTCAATCCAGTTTCACTGGTAGAGGCAATTCAACAGGTGAAAACAGCAAAAAAAACAGGCTAACCCAGATCTGTCTCGGTAGCTCAGTTGAGTGAAATGGCACAGCGGGCCCTGTATTTGTTTGTTTACATTTCTGCAGATGTCCTGCTGATAAATACCATTAAATTATTTATTGTAGTTAATTTGAATGTGTTGGAGAAAAGATTACCACATTTGAAGCTGTTTTTTTTTATTTTGTTATTCACAATGACTCAGAAACATGACAGAAAATTCTATTAACCTTTAGTGGAGCCTTTACGCACAGGACGTTTTCAAACTTGCCTCCAAGTATTTTAAAAAAATCTTATAGCTCGAGAACTAGTTGTTGTAGAGATGAAATTGGTTTTGATTCCTTTCGAAATGACAGGGCTTTTAACTTATTTTTTATTTCTCTAATTGGTAGGGAGACAAATTTATGGTAAATAAAAACTGAGGAGAGTGGTAAATAAAATGTTAGATCAGCGGTGGAAAAAAAATTGACACACACTTTTTCATTATGAGAGGAAACAACATACAAAAGAGCTATAAATTGATAAACTACTTCATTTTTATATACTGTACACATACACAAGTACTTAGCTGTCCAACCAAAAAGAAAACATCAATACAAAATCACTTCATTTCTAAATTGCATATCTCAAGTAATTTATTCATTGTATGTATTTAAAGGATATCCTTGCTGTCCAACAAATAAAATAATCACTACTGCACATACACAAACACATGTTGAAAATCACATGATGATAAACAAAATTTATTCATGACTGAACACAAATGACACCATTGTTTCCCTTGATGTGCGGGAAAGGACCAATCGTATCGCTGCTACAGTTAGCAAGTTCAATGAAACTGGAAGTTGAGTAGACATTCGGGGGAAGAAAGGAATGCAGCTTGACAGGGAGCGAAGTTTTCAAACTGAGATTATGTGCATGGAAAATCCCAATTTGCAGCGTCTTCCTGAGGTGATCAAGGATAAAATGTTCTTCAGCTGCAAGTGGTAGGAAACTTTAGGCAAACGTTTCATTACAAATCGACAGTTTTGCGCGCAAAACCTCGATTGCCGGTTTTTGCATGTTTTCTACTTAATTTGATATTTCACGGTTATTTCGCGAAAAAGCGTTCATTTCGTGGAAAAGCACACATTTCGCATTACTTCGCGAATAAAACTCATGCATATTTCATCATTGGGGGTGTAGTTACGTGCAGAATGTTCAAAATTGCATCTTTATTTCACATTTCGCGCATCGCGAAAATTCTATGTCCCTACTAATTGGTATACGGCATACCCTTGTGGCCTCCACAATAGATTGAAGTGAATGAAAATAAATTTAGTATGCAGCAGTTGTACATGTGCAAAGCTTCATTCAAAATAGGTTGATATTATTTGGGGTAAAAAATAAAAGTGTCAGTGTTGCCAGCTAATGGAAACAATTTCCAGAATTTAGAGGGAACCAAGACAAAAGACCATTCTTTGAGAATACGTAATACCAATTCATAGAACTGAAATATCATGTGTAGTTTTCAAAAAAATGGCACGCTATATTGTGTACGCTTTTAAAAGGGACATGAGTACAGCCAATACTCAACCAGTGCAATTCTGCTGTTGCCAAACTATCAGCTGTTACCGGAAGGGGGTGACATTATTAATTAACACTCATGGAACACACACAATTGCACAGCAAGGGCTGCATTGAATTCTCCCACAACTGCTGCTTTGGCACACAAGTGAATAATTTTATCACCGAAAGAGCTGAACTCAAACTGACTTACATTCACAATGTTTAAAAATGCCCATGACAATGAAGGGTCATTGTGTATATTGAGACGAATATAACACCCATTGTTTTCCCAAGACCCAAGAACTCACCAGTCAACACGGTGGCAACGAAAAAACAAATGGAGAGAAAATAAAAGGGTCATTATGTGTGTGTTGAGACATATTGTTTCCCAGTGTTCCTTCAAGAAATGATAACCCTAGCTGAAGGCGACAGAGTAGACCTCAAAACCTTACCCTCTGAGAAACTTTTAGGCCAATATTTTTATTTTTGAAAAATCTGAAGAAAAAATACATAAAAAACTTAAATTTCCCGAAATATACATGCTCCCTTGTTTGACCACTATTTAGCATAGTCATTTGCTTTATTTTACTGGAACAACTTGAGATTTTCTCCAATTCTCTTCATATTTGGCATACTCACTAATTGAGGCCTCCTAATCACGAATCTGAAGTTAAAATTTGTTGGAAACATTGTAACATGCACATTTTGCATGTACATACGTGGGTCGTTCAAGTCAATCGGGGACTTTTTTTTTAAGAAATAGAAGAACAAATTTCAAAGTGTGGTAACTGGATTTATTTTTCCACATAACCTCCTGCTACAGTTATACACTTATCCCGGCATTTAACTAACGCCTGGAATGATTCGGCATAGAGAGATTTATCATTACGGCAGAACCATTGTAGGACAGCATTTTTCACTTCATCATCAGTGTTCACTAAAAACTTCATCACAACACGCTGTTCCATGTAGACGTTCGCCATCTTGAATAACGGTCTATGCAGAAACGTGGGATATGAGCGCCGCCTACCAGTAACAGCACACAGTTGCCAGTTCCTACTGCATACAAAACCTCCAGCCTAGGCGTCTATTTAAACCTGGAAGAAAAAAAAGTCCCCGATTGACTTGAACGCCCCTCGTAGATCCAGTGAACTTAGTCACCTTAGATGGGTGCAATTCACAACAGGAAGCATTGTGGATTGCATCATCGAAAGACATCACTGTCTACGTGCATTCTATATAACCTTGCCAGAAGTAAGGTCAAGAACGACAGGAAGCTATGGTCTCTACCGAAGGTTGTTGCAGCTGTTATCATGAGCGATGTGACTCCCTGTGGCCGTGAGCTCAGCTGTTACTATGAGTGATGTCACTCCCTGCAGCCTTGAGCACTCAATGCCAAGGCCACCCGATCGTCTAACCTTGGCCTTCCAGACTTCCTGAGACTGACCTTAGCCTCGATGAGTAAAAATACCCAGGCTGATGCAAGATGAGGACAGTAGTCCTGAACAAGGTTACCAAGACCACGCCCGACGTATAAATACCCTAGTCGCTAGACAAGAGGTGTGGAAGTCGAGTGATAGATCTTAGGTGTAGCCGGAGGCGCTGCCATTCTCCACACCAAGATGGCAAAAGAAAAACTAAATATGCTGACCAAGGCAGTAATTTATTTTATTAAAAACATAAACTAAACGTAACGTTTCAACCTTCTAGCAAGGTCTTCTTCAGACTCTGTATCAAGTACAAAAGTCTAGAAGCTACGTTACCCTAACGGTTGACATGGGGGCCTTCAAACCCCAGCTGACCGTTACATAATGGTGGAGATGTGGGGCACTGCATTTTCACGGCATTCCGCCTTTTCATGTTAGATGTTCGATCCCAGTACTTTTAACCATATTCCATCGTGTTACAATGTCTAGAAATTGCAAAATAAGCGAAAATAAGGCGTTAGTTTTCGGAATGGAAACTGTCGATTTTCGCAAATTTTTTTTGTTTCACAACCAAATTCCTGATACTACCACGACACCAAATTTTAACTATGTTTGCCTAACCTAACCGAACTAACCTAACCACGTGCCAATGGTTCGCAATTATTTCTAATTTCTAGATCCTGATACTACCACGACACCAAATTTTAACTATGTTTGCCTAACCTAACCGAAACTAACTTAACCATGTGCCAATGGTTCGTGGGGCTAGCGCCAATGGTTCGTGAGGCTAGCATCAATGGTTCGCAATTTCTAGACGTGACCGACACATTTTAACTTCAGATTCGTGACTAGGAGGCCTCAATTAGTGAGTATGTCAAATATGAAGAAAATCAGAGAGGGGTCCGGTCATCTCAAGTCATACCATTTTACTTCACTTCTTGTGCCACTTTAGGCTAATTTGCGAAAATAGGGATGAGTGATGACAAGATGAAATTGATGAATGGACACTAACAAACATCCATGTCCAGGCCAGGATTCGGTACTACTTTACTATACCTGAGACACCTGGGAATCATTTCTTTCGCACTTTTTTACATTGCTAACGTACTATTCTGCATTCCGGAACACTTATTTAGGTGAAATAATTGAATTTGTTAGGATAGTAATGTATATTTCTTACATTTACGAGTACTTACTGTTCTTGTTTATTTCCACACACAACATGGCGATAGCTTCCCGTTGATCGTTCCTTGAGCCAGAAAAACCATTGACGTTAGCCCAAAAATTCACGATAGCCCCACAAACCATCACGGGGACGAGGTATGCCTACTAGGTTAGGTTAGGCCTGTTAGGTTTGGTTCCATTAGCACTCCTTTCGTTCAATTTAGCATATACGGACAATACGAGAGCGTATTGTGCTCTCATGCAGGAAGCAAATGGCGGCAGCAGCAATAGCGCGTCGGAAATAGATTTTCGTACAAAACCACATGCATTCGCATTAAAATGAATCAAAATTACATTCCCGAACATCAACAACGCTACAGAAAATGATTTGCGTAAGTACTTTCTCCTGTAAATTTGAAGAAATCTGTCTCAGGTATAGTAAAGTGTTACCCAGGATTCGAAACCGGGACACCTGGCGTCGTTCCGAGATGTGCCAACCACTATGCTACGAGTGCCTGTGACCACTATTAAGTAAACGATGCCAAAAACGGTTGCAACGGAGGACCATACATACAGTACCTACAATAAAACAATGCCTAGCATATTGCTGGACTAGGGTACACTCACCTCACTTAGTACTCCGGCAGTTTGTTTCTTTATAAAGCATATTTGCAGAAGATACAATTCAACCTACAAGTGTATCAATACATGCTCCATAACGGTAACGGTTCAGATTGTTTTATGATTTTTCCTAGCACAGACTTATTATCGTAGAATTTTGGAAATCATTGTCACACGGAATTTGAACCTTCCTTAAAGTAATGAGCACTGTTTGGACTCGAAAAAAGTTATTGGTAAATTTCTCGTATCGGACAAACGGATTTCTTCAAATTTACAGGAGAAATTACTTACCGAATGTAGTTTCTTTAGACTTGTGGAAGTTCGGGGAAGTGTTTTCTTGCATCGTTCATTGAATTTTGCCGATAAATCATCTATTTTTCGATATAAATGTGTGACCGATGCACGAAAGCTCTTGCATCCATTTACTTCCAGGTGGATGTAGCCTGTGTCTGATGACGTAATCCCGGTCAATCCCAGTCAGTGTTTCCAAACACGTGTTTTTGTAACTGAAGAAGGTACGTTTCCGCAAATGGTTTGTGGGGCTGTGTGTCAATGGTTCGTGGGGCTATGTGTCAATGGTTCGTGGGGCTATGCGTCAATGGTTCGTGGGGCTATGCGAGAATGGTGTGTGGGGCTACGCATATTTTTTTTCGAAACCAATTTTTAACTATTGTAACCTATAGTGACCCTACCTAACCTAACCTTACCGGAAATGGTTCGTGGGGCTATGCGTCAATGGTTTGTGGGGCTACGTAGGTATTTTTGGGTGCAGTGGGGTGGAAACACTGCATGCCGAGTACGGTAGTGAAACTGTGACCGCCATTTTGCGTGTTACCGAAGTCAAAAAGAAACTAAGAAAACGTACTCGATATGTTGCAAATAGAGCTTATTTCCATGAAATAAGCGAAATGCCACCTTCAACAATGTTTCTCAATGCAGAATACGTAAGTACGAATATTCAAATTAAATGAACTAGCAAATTTCAGCCGTTTGTCCGATACGAGAAATTTACCAAGTGATTTATGTTGAAATAAACAACTTGAAAATTACCTTACGCACTTCTCATGGACAAGATATTCTCCGTCGACAAGCGATAGTAAATATTGTAGAAGCGTGGGAATGAATGTAGAAGTAAATCGGAACCTTAGATTATGTTAATGCTAAGGGAACCTAACCTAACCACGAAAGCATATATTGAACAAAATCTTAAGAAATCGCTAAAACTCCGCAGTATGTGTTATATATACATCGAAATCGAACCATGTAAAAATTGCATTCGCAGAATGATGAAATCGCAATAAAACAAAAGGAACTTGGGCCACAACATACTGATATGTGCGATTTTAATTATTTATTGTCAATATATAAAAAGTTATATTTTTTTGTAAAACAACCATCTGTAACTGACGTTCCTCATATCCTTTCATCAAGGGTCTACGGGGGAAAAGTCCAATAAATAAACATTCATCGTGATGTTATACTCAAATTTCAGATTACATACCGGTACTAGTGACTTTTATTTATTGAAACCTTCATAACACTGGCATAATAGATGTGTTTAGTACTTTCAAGATCAAGCACAAACACAAAAATATCCTTTAAGTACAGAAAAAATTATATCTTACTTGCAATTAATACATCAATAATAAATTACAACACCATAGCCATTGATTCAAGTTCGTGCAAGTTTGTGTGATCTGTCTTGTCTGTGACGAAATGCACAGGCACACACAAACAGATATGCTTCTTCCTCTTCTCTTGTACGGCGAAGGGTCTCACTTATCGCACTAGCCACCAGCAACCACATAAACCTTGGACGGAAATCAATAGCAGGGTTGGCATGTTGAAAACACTGTTGTAAACGTTTAAAACAAACGGCTTTGTTTTTTTACAAATGTTTTAAACATGTATTTTTTACAAGTGTTTAAAACAAATTTTGGTGGTTGATATTTTATAGTCTGTGATAATGTTTTTGTTTGGCAACCTTGTTTTTTCATTGAATCTGTGTCAAATTAATCCGTGCTTTACTGGTCTCACTTATCGCACAACACTTGAGCAACCTTATGTTCGGACGTCACGGGAAAAAGCTTTTTAATTTAAGGCGATCTCCTACCCCGGCGAAGGTCTGAGCATTTTCTATGTAAGCTTATGGGATGTTTTCGGTATTTTGGTCACGATTATCTCGAGAACCAGTCGACAAAAATTTTCCAAATTTTGATTGAACACTGAGAAAGGATGTTTCTAGAGACCCACTGATTAATATTTTCATTTTTTGCATCAACGACCCGAAAATTAATTAATTCATTTTACTCTATTTTCACTTTTCTTGACACAGCAACCCTGCAGAGCCCAGTCGCCTGGCTCTTCACGGACCCTCGTTCACGACTAATGAGCCGGGAGGAGAAGGGAGGGAGGCCCGAGGTTAACTCACCAGATGTTTTCGAGCTGTAGAAATCTGCTTCAGGTATAAATATCCGGGGAGGAAAGCTCTCGGAAGATTTAACTGTGTATTTTTGAAATTATAGGGCTAACTTGAAAATGGACAAAAGAAAGTGTTCAGGAATGCGAATAGAATCAGCACAGATATATATTCACTTAGTCTGGAGTATGAAATTTCTCGAAGTACCGGGATGGCGAAAGTATGCTGTAAAGCATTGCTGTTCTCAAGGAGGGGTTGAGGGCAGCATATTCCCCAGTATCTCAGATGTCAAGAAGAGAAATAAATTACACAATGTCCATTTCAAGAATATTTCGGCAAAAATAAAGCGCAGGTTAAGTAGTTCATGACTATCTGGATAATGAACTTCTAACAATTGTATAGATCAGTCTCCCATCCCCTCCATGACCAATAGCGCGTCCCCCCTTAGATCATGCCATAATTCCCATAAAGTATTTTATTGCGACACTCTCCTATTACTGAAAGTCATTTTTTAAGATTTACTGAATAATTTACTTGATCTGCCCCTTCTCCAAAGTATTCTTTTTCTTCATCTTGGAACCAATTATAGTGAGTTGAATTAATTACTAATCAAGTATGTTCCTCTCCGCCTCATCGCACACATTGCACAACGATGTCCTTTTTATACATATATTTTAGAAAAATATATTGAATTTTATGATAGTGAAAGAAAAAATATTTAGCTATATTTAGCTATATGGAGTAAATAATTTAAAATGAATTTTATAGATTACACAAACTGTTAAATTCCATCAGAACTATGACATGTAGTCTGCAATATGTATATTTGTGTTTGCTTGTGTTTATTTGTGTTATAGTATGTAATGAATTATTCAAAAAGAGCCATGAAACTGACTCTTGCCATTTTACGAACCTTTATCTGAATTAAATTAATTCTATAGACTACACAAACTCGTTCCCTCAGAACTATGACATGTAGTCTGCAATATGTATATTGTGTTTGTTTGTGTTTATTTGTGTATTATAGTGTGTAATGAATTGTATGGAAAGAGCCATGAAACTGTCCTTTGCCATTTTACGAACATTTATATGAAGTAAATAATTGAAAATGAATTTTATAGATTACACAAACTGTTCAATTCCAACCGAACTATGTCATGTAGGCTGTGACACACACACATATTTATGGGTGTCGGAACCAGAAAACAGAGGCGATGAATTTGATGGTCTGGCTGATCATGCGTCACCCAATTAAAAAGGCAATGTGGCAGGCACTGGCCCATAGCTGTCGCACCATCGAGTTTACATATGTCTGTAGTTTTAGTTTCTGTGTGTGTGTCGGATTACGTTTATTCATCTTCCAAACCTTTGGAAAGCACTCGGCGGGAGAAACATGATACTTCGGTGGTGATTCTCGGAATTTGACCCCAGCTGGCAGGCCCTTCCAGTTTCTCCACCGCTGGAAACCGGCGATCTGGTGGTAGGAGGGAAAATGCCAGAAGTAAACAATAATAGCTGCAGAAAACAGATCGAGGTTGAGAAAAAGGATTTCTGATGTTTTACAGTCTTGCAAGAGCCGAAGTGGTCTATTTTGTCTACCCCCGTCGCGAACCTGTGAATGCAGCGCGCTGTGACGCCAGAGTCCCGAGTTCAAATCCCAGTTCGGACATGGATGTTTGTGATTGTTTGTCCTCAATGAACAAGTCGAGATTTGACATCAATTGAGATGAGTTTTGTGTGAGGAAAGCTGCCCCTTAGGGGCTTCACTTTAATAAAAAGAAAATAAAAAGGATCTGACTGCCATGCGAAAGACCCGGGTTTGATTTCCGGGTAGGTGATCTAAGGTTGGAGTTTTTCCGGCCTTGTACCCGTATAAAGCGGCTCTGGGGCTGCCCCAGCCTCAAATCAATGGGTACCTGGGGGGGGGGGCTAAAAGCTGCAGTAGTATGGGGCTGATCACCACCTACAAAATGGTCCTGTTCGAGAATGTGTGGGACCCTATCCCCACATCCTCTAAATGTGCCTTCATGCCACAGTGGTACGCACAGGTAACTTTATCTTTTTATAGTGTTTGCAATGGAATTGAAATATTAAAATATTATACTGGCATAAATAGGCTACTTGTATTTTGTGCATGAAATGTTTTATTGCATTAGTGATAAGAGCTTTCGAAATGATTGATTTAATAGTTAATTGGTTCTAATGTAGCCATTATGTAAAATTCATACATCCACAACCCGAAATCCGGACAGTCGGGCCGACCTGCGTGCGAAGTGATTAGCATAGCGTGCTAAAACGCCGGGTGTCCTGGGTTCGAATCCCGGCCACGGCGTAGAAGTTTTTTTTGTGAGTTGCCGTTCAACAATTTCATCTAATACGCATTCTTCATTATTGTTGCAATTATCCAAGTATCAGAAAGCGACGAATAATAACAACATTAATCAGTCAATCAACGGACACTCGGTTCTAGGATCAGATCCAGGTACCCGGTTCCGGTTAATCCGAACTTTATATTGTTTGCCATCTCTAGTATATACGTATGTAATCATGTATTATTTATACGCGGATCTTCCCGATGCCGTAGTGGTTACGGCGTCGTCTTGTAATCAAGGAATCCCGAGGTCGATACCCGGTGCAGGCACATTGTGGTTCGGACTCCACTTTAAACTGTAGGTCCAGCCCTGGCTAGCCTTTCTGTGCATAAAACAAATTTAAAAACAAACTCTACATTTGTTTATGCATATATAGTATGGTCCGTTATCTACATTTATAATGGAAGAATAGTGTGTTTTACAATAATAAAAATAATGTAGTAACCAGCCCTGTTACGGAAACGCCACTGCTTTAGAAACATATTTGTCTCTCAGACTCAAACTCTCGGACCAAATTCCAACTTCATATTTTTCTTGGTCCGGAACACACTTCACCAATTTCATGCCACCACTTCCAGTCCATAATTTAAAAGCTACCCAGTTAAAAGCCAAAAGACATGTTGCTTTCTTTTCATCTTCTAAACCTGTTGTGTGTTGGGGCGAAACCACCCGCCGTGTTCCAAACCCTCTTTCTACAAGGTCATTAGGCGACCGCGAGCAGCTGCAGTGAACCTGCCGGCCGGCAACAGGGTTGCCCTGTCAAGAAAAGTGAAAAAAAGTCTGATATTTCACAAATAAAATGAATTAATTAATTATGGGGACGTTGATGCAGAAAATGAAAATATCGATCAGTGGTTCTCTAGAAACATCCTTTCTCAGCGTTCAGTAAAAATTTGAAAATTATCTGTCTACTGGTTCTCGAGATAATCGTGACTAAAGTTACGCCCATAAGCTTACATGGAAAATTGCTCAAACCTTCGCCGGGGTAGGAGATCGCCTTAAGGCTAAATGCCTACATTCTTAGGTTAGGCAGGCTCAGAGGGGGCCACTCCGCGACTTGCACGTTATTGGCTAGAGCTTGTGACGTCACCAAGCGGTCACGAGCGGAAGAAAGCTATGCGTAGAATGTAGCACATGGCCCATGAAACGCTGTGTTTTCATGCATCTTTTGATATTATACACCAAAGCTGTTAATTTAATTTGACAACAAGAGATCAAATACGCGATAGAAGAATACACTTATTCCGAGACAATGCATAGTTTATTTTTCATACATTATATGCGTGATATCTTGTCCCTGTAGGCTGTAGTCCACTGCCAGCTTTTCTTTCCAGCTAACCTATTGCATTTATTTTAAATGTCTAATTCTAAGGAAAGTTCTTGTCCGGGCATATTCTGATATGAATTTTTACTGAATGTCCTGGAATTTCCCTTTAATATTTTTACGCTACTTTTCAGATTCTCCAGTTGATCGCCATGATGAGGATAAATTTGTTTTTGTTATTTAGCGTCTTCATCCACTTTTGGCTAATCGCGACGAACAGGATGAGTGATGATTAGTTTAAATTGACGAAGGGACACTCTCAGCAGGCACGTCTCCAAGGGGGAGCTTAGGGGGCTCGAGCCTCCCCCCCCCCCGAAAGTTTGCGGTTTACAATAGTTAAAATGAGGTATTTGGTTTCTTGTGGTGGAAAATAAAATAATGTGACGATAATTTAAGGAGAGAAATAATTATCGAGTCAAGCACGTATGCAAGGTGGGAATCAGGGGGCTCCAGCAACCCCTTCAGGAAATTACGCTACATAAAATTAGGTTCATGGCTTCTTAAATAATGTGATGATAATTTGAGATAAATAATTTTCGAGCCAAGACACAGAATGTTCTATAACCCTGTTATTGTTAATAGTGCGCACCCAAGGTGGGATCAGGGGGCTGGAGCTCCCCCTTAATTTTTTTCAGTTTACACTACATAAAATTAGTTTGTTTTTTTTGGATTTGATGTATTTTATTTTACTTCGCGTTTTGTTCCTCTTAGATAATTTACGAAGATGGGAATGAGTGATGAAATGATGAAAATGATAAATGGACATTCACACACAACCATGGCCGAGTGGGATTCGAACCCGGGACCCTTGGCGTCGTAGCGCGATTTGCTAACCACTCTGCCACGGATGCCGGCTATTAAATCTACATGGAAAGAGTTTCTGCAGTATGTGTGAGTTGAGTCAAACAAATTTCATAATGTGTATTCCCGCGACATGTATTCAAATGTGTACTAATACAGGGCTAAGGCCTACCTGCCGACTGCCGGCTTCACTTCCACCTGCCGAGGCGGGAGATCATCCAACCTGTTACGAGGTGACGTGTGGTCAGCACGACGACCCCCCAGTCATGTTTGTAAGATTCCATGATCGGATTACGCTACTCATTCGTAGCTCTCCAATTTCCTCACAATGGTGGATGGCCATTAGTCCCATACACAGTCCGAAACCTCAGAAGGAAAGTTGTTACGCTTCCCCTAGGAGACTCGAACCTGCGCGTTCCGTAGTCAGAGCCCAAAGCATGACGTCTTAGACCGAACGGCCACGGTGTGCGACTAAATATGCACTACGTTTTAAAAGCAAAAGTACATTCTGCGCGTTGTAACATGCCATGAATGAATATAGGGATTATGATTCACAATCCCGGCCATGTATGAAGGTGATTTTAGCATCACATTCCGGCCCCCAAAATACTATTTTTTTTAAACCCCTGGTGAGCCTCAAAGCAGTTTTCATGCAAGGACGTTGCTGAGAAAATCCCCCTCGAGGCCAACCACCCTGGGAACAGAATCCTCGTCTTCAGCGTGACAGTCAGATTATTTACCGACTGAACCAACGAGGCTTTTTAAAGCAGATATAAAATAAATTAAAGCCAGCAAACTAGTATTATATTTGTACAATATCTTTAAATTATAATATAATAGATGTGTATACAACATATTATATTGATAATACAAAAATCATTGATAAAATTGTCCTTGCTTTGATAAGTATGCTTTACATTGAATACAGGCCCGTAGCTAGAGGGGGGCAGGGGGGCAATTCCCCCCCTGAGAGCCTCCTTTGCCCCCCCTGTGAAAAATACAGAACACATCCCTACCTGAAATTCTCACTAATGTTTAAAATTATATCATGTGTTACTCTATCAAGATTGGGTGGGGGGGGGGGGGGGTGTTTAATTTCCCTTCCAGATCCAGACTTTGGGAAATGATTTCACAATTTTCAGTATCTAGAACAGTTGTGACATTTTGAGTAGTCTTGTATTAATGGCGCCGAATGTGTTCCCATGTTTTTTCTTGGATGTGTTGCTATGAACTTGGAACTGCTTAAATTTTTGTTTCAAAAGTCTACCTTTTGGTAATAGTGATTCATGTGGTAGAGGGAGAGAGTGGATATTTGAATCTTGTTACTTAGCGTTGCTTTTCTGCCACTACTAGCTAATCGCAATAATGAATGATGACGGGAAATTGATGAAGAGACACTCACAAACAATGCCGCAACCACAGGGGCAGGGGCCATAATCCCCCCCTCTCCCGACCTTGGACGGAAGTTCATTCTAGGGGAAGCAAACATTGAAGTAAAGAAACAAATCTAGGAGAATCTAAGAATAGCAGGACAATTGGATACTCATGATGGGATTAGTTTTTACGTGTTCCTTGGATTGATTTGATATTTTAAGTCCACTTTATGCACAGTAAGGCTAATTGGGACTGGACCCACAGTTTAAAGTGGGATCCGAACCACTTTGTGCCTCCACCGTGTATCAAACCCGGGAACCCTTGATTTCAAGGCGATGACGTTACCACTGCGCCATCGGGGAGGACGTGTTCCTTGCATTTTTCTTCCAGACGGCCAAGGGTATTGCAAGGGGCACAGAGGGGCAATTGCACCCTTCGATTTAAAATTTTATACAAATAAAAATACATTTCGTAAAATGATCTTGCTTGCTTCGCTCACAATTTCTCCTATTCTTATAGTCCAAGTTCAGAGCCATAGCTATATGGGGCGGCGGGAGTCGGCCCTGGGAGCCCCCGTAAAATTATTTGCGCCCTATTAAAACAATTTCTTTCTATGAAACTTAATATCAAATATTAATGATAACACTGTAATCCAAGAAGTCATTGGTCAATCAAGGGATTCCTATTTTTTGTCAGGTGTCGAAACATGTATTTCAACTATAATATAATACAATTCACACAATATTTTGCAAAATGGTTAACGTGACCAGTAGGCAAACATTGTCTGTAGTGATGCAAGAGTCTCCCCTTTGAAGGAAATAGAGTCTGTGGTGGACTAAGGGACCCACGTTTTAATGTTTTAGCAAGGTCAAAAAAAGTATTAAAATTTTTTCCACAATTCATCAAAGTGCAGATCCTAACCATTATTATGTAATTAATCCGATTTTGCTTGTACAACACAACACAATGGTGTTGTTGGATTATCGATAGATTCCTTTGTGCGTAAAAAATCTTGCATACTGGAAACTAGAGGGAATCATTATGAAGCATGATTTATAAAGGGCTCCCTTAATCAGTTCTGCAGAGAGGCCCAAAAGCTGTTGTTAGTCATCAATTAACATTATCGACCTGTAAATATCAAGTAGGGTGAAGGCACATAATGGTTCTGATCCCACTTTAAACTGTAGGTCCAGTCCCAATTAGCCTTAGTGTGCACAAAGTGGACTTAAAACCCCAAATCAATCAATTACGATATCAGGTAGGTACAGTCCCTATTAGCCTATTTATGTTAAACTTTATATTCTTTGGCAACCTGGAAAGGTCATTATCGAAATATTGCTATTTGATGTTGCTCGAAGTTTTTTTTTTTTTTTGTTCGTTGCAGTTTCAAGATACCATCCCTTTTCTGTTACTTATAGCTTTTGGGGGAGGAGGGCAAGTACCTCTGTGTACCCGACCATAATATGTGCCAATGCGACACAATATATTAAAAATTTGCCCCCTCTAGGATTGACTTCGCCCCCCCCCCCCTACAAAGAATTCCTGGCTATGGGCCTGATTGAATAGCTTCTTTGGTCATTATTTACATGACAGCTCTTCTCATTGATTGACGAGAAGATTGAAAGGATGTGCAGGGGAGAAACGCCTGTCCTGTAAGTCGTACATTATATTTTCAGCACAATTTCTCAACAAACGCACATAAAGTAAAGTAACAGTGCAATTAGTGTTCGCTACCTACGAGATGTTCAAAGTATTATTTTCGCGGACGATGTTTCAACTTCAAAGCTAATAAATCTTATCTTGCACTCAATATTCAATGAAGCAATACTTAGAAACTGAGTTGCGATTGTGTAAAGGTTTTTGAAAGTTGCATACGTGATGATACGGAAGGCGAGTGTGGAAGATAAGGCCAGAGGCGCAACCACGAATTTTTATCTGGAGGGAGAAAGTACCAGGATAAACGTACCAATAATAATAATAGTAATAATAATAACATTAATGATGACATTATTATTACTAGTGGTAGTAGTAGTAGTATCAAAGACGTTATTATCCTCATAAATTACGCAAAAGGGAGGTAGATGTCTGTGCTAAAGCATTTATTTGGAACAAACTATTTGAAATATTTTTTCAACACCAGGAATTTTACATTTGCTAATAATTGAAAACAAGCACACAAACTGTATTTTTGAATGGCAGAAAATGAATGATAAATGCATGCCGAAGATATTTTTTTGTACATATAACATGTATAACTTTCATATGTGTTACACATATGCAACATGGAGCGACATAAAATAAGAAAATACATATGCAAGATGCTAACACTAAATTATGTACGTATTCAAAGTTTTTTCATTACATATATATACAAAACATATTATTTAAATACATCATATTACAAAAAACAATTATATTGTGAGCGAAGCGAGAAAGAAAATTTTTTGATCCAATTTTTGCAATTTAAAACAATATTGATTTAATAAGGAACAAATAATATCACATGGCGCTAAGGTATTCTCCAAATTAGATTATTTGGCGCCCAAGGCCGACTCCCGACGCCCCCTAGCTACGTCTCTGAACTTGACGAGACTGAGAAAAGCTGGCACTGCAAGCGAAGCGAGCAAGAACATTTTACGAAATGTATTTTTATTTGTATAAAATTTGAAATAGAAGGGGGAAATTTCTCCTCTGTGCCCCCTGCAGGTGCCTTTGGCCATCAATGTTTGCCCCCCCCCCCTAGAATTGACTTACGTCGAAGGTTGGGGGACAATGCCCCTGCCCTCCCCTGTGGTTGCACCACTGAGTAAGTCCGAAATTTGGAGGAACAAATTGAATCAATCCTGCTACAGCAAATTGTTTTTTGGGAAGCGATGATCACTTTATTCCAGGCGATTTTCTTCTATTATTATTGCACGTGGCAAGAGCACAAACAGGTTGATTTGTTCTCATTCTACCAGCATTCAAGAAAAAGTGTGTATAAGTAAATAATAGACCCATTTATCTCAAGCTTCCGTATACGATAACGAAGTAAGTTCCATTCTGTCCTCTTAATGACGTCATAGCGCGCACAGAATCATGGGAGAAAATCTCGGAACCTCGGGAATGGCCTACCTTATAAAGGTACCTTGAGGCAGGCTAGCTGTGTATGCACAAGGTAGCAAAATTGTTGTGCGACAAGAAAGACCTTTACGCCGGAAATAGAATGTCACCTGGCTGGTATTATTCACGTCCTAATTCCCTTCAAAGTAACACCCTTAGGATTTCACCAGTGATGTGCCGTAGACTATAAGTTTACGTCTATATGCGTTGTCTACATGTAATCTACGCGTAGATTACATTGGGTTGTAGTTTACATATACTACATAGACAATCTAAAGTGCATTAAAATTAATTTTCAAGGGTTTCATGAAAGGAAAGTGACATTT
Source organism: Lepisma saccharinum (assembly GCF_977018435.1). Classification (NCBI taxonomy): domain Eukaryota; kingdom Metazoa; phylum Arthropoda; class Insecta; order Zygentoma; family Lepismatidae; genus Lepisma; species Lepisma saccharinum. The sequence goes on from NC_139237.1 coordinate 36,219,950, forward strand.
TCAACTACATTGGTTCCTAACGAAATGAAAAGAATCCCATTTACAACAAAATTTCTCTTCTCTTCTATTATCAACTATGGAATGTATAGAATGTAGACTATCGTTGTTTACGCGTAGACGCACATCACTGGATTTCACACGCTTAGCCCAATGAGCCTGCCATTGCTGGTAGTACTCGTGGATGGCCTCTTTTGGAATGTCTCTCAACTCCGCTGTCGCGTTGCGCATAATGTCCTCTCGGCTGTCAAAACGGGTGTCTTTCAGTGGAGATTTTAGCTTCGGGAACAACCAGAACTCACATGGTGCCATGTCCATCATCATCATCTCCAGTTATCATGGTCTTGAGAAACTCTGCATCCCTGTTGACCTTATCCAGCATGTCTTGTGCGACGTCATGTCGGAAGATCTTGCTGTTCCTGCGAAAGCAGCTTGGGCACAAGTGTTGCTGCTACCCTGTGCATACCTAAATTCTCCAGTAAAATTAAATGCTAATACCAATGTCATCAGCACTTACCCTTCCATTGTCAAGGACCTCACTTTCTCAACATTTGCTGCATTCTGGCTTGTTGATGGCCTCTCGGAACAGTGTTCACTCTCTCCTGGCATGCGGCCATTTTTGAACTGGTTGTACCAGTCCTTTATTTGGTTAACTCTTATGGCATCATTGCCAAATGCCTGTTGAATCTTGTGAATTGCTTCCGTTTGCATATCCCCAAGCTTCTGGCAAAGCTTGATTCAGTATCTCTGCTCCACACGTTCCGTCATCCCAGCGAACAAGAAAATGCAACATTACACAGAAACACTACCTCAATCGCCAGCTACCTCTCATCGACTGACAGGTCCGACATGCCCAGCAACATGCATGCACGTGCATGAAGGTTCCCTTCACCTCTGTGCAGAGTGTAGCCAACCTACCATAGATATTTTCTGCGGGACAAGAAAAGCTCGGATACTTTCTAGACAGGCCACGTAAACAGCTTAATTACACTAGGGAACAAATTGGAACCTTTCCTTGCCTCCACAGCAAAATTTCCTGTCTCCTATGGAAATAGAACCATTGAATTTAAAAAAAAATGATCTAACAGACAGCGTTTAGATGTTACAGCTATATTACAGTATTTACAGAAATATATACAATTAATATATGTACATGCCATAAAAAGGACATCACTTAAATGAACGGTGACACCATTGAACAATGAAATTAAATGAACTATTTATCAAAATTTATAATCTATGTATAGGAAAGTGAATGTATAAAAAGTGAATGCATATGCATACTTGCAAAGCTGTAGAAAGTACCTACCCTTCAATGATTGTTGCTTTCTTGTTTCAGAGACTAGGAAAAATCCCCCAGCATGGCTGGGTTCCATCATCCCTGATGATGGCATTCCATTTCAGAAGTGTCCTGATGAAACTCTCACCCCTGTTCATCGCTCACATCCATGGCAATATGTTGAGATGAGAAGGAAAAGATGAATTTTTAAGGACTTACGGCAACTGATTTCTTTGTAACACCTCAGTAGCTCTGACACTAGAAAATCATAGTTCTCTTCTTCCCTATTTCCCAGACTCTCAATCAGCATGGCTTTGAAAGCAAAGTGGCTAATTTGATAGTTTGGAGTTTTGATTCAAAGATTTAATCTTCAAGAAGTTTTCTTATATTTCTAAAAATCCGTCAAAATTACATTCCTTTAATTTAATAAATTGTCAGATTCAGAAAAAATCATTGAAAGTAAAGGAACCCACTTCCATCTATTTCCAAGGCATCCACAAAGGTTTCATTAAGTCAAGTTTATTGTGAAGAGGGGTGACATGAATCTTCTTTGGATCTACCACTGCCTCATATTTCACATTTCTTTCTCCATGGTGGCCACGGTGGCTCAGTCGGTAACGCGTCTGACTACCATGCTAAAGGTCCCAGGTTCGATCCCCGGCCGGTTCAAATCCGGGAACTTTTCTAACGATGGAAGCGGTCCCGGTGCCCACCCAGCGTCGAATAACATGGGTACCTGGGGAAAACCCTGGGGGGTAAAGGCAGTCAGGGGCGTGATGCTGATCACATCACCCCCACTCACGACCGGATCAAGAAAGTGTGGGGCGTTACCCCCACACCCCCTATACGGCTTCATGGCATGGTGCTATGCACAGGGGAGCACTTTACTTTTTTTTTTTCTCCATGCATATATTCTCCCCTCTTTCCCCAATCTTGAATATGATGATTGTCTGTTTCCTGACTGTTCCACAGACACAAAACGCAGGAATTTTTCCTAAACACTCCTTATAATCCCACAATCAAAGTGATAATCTTTAGATTCACAGAGATTAGCCATCCATATTCATCACAATGTACAGCTTTGAAGAGAGCAGACGTTTCGTATGTTTCCTTGGACCCACATCATACATTGCCGTCATGAAGCAATACAGCCTTCAAGCTTCATTTTGAAGGGTAAATGAACAAAAAGTACCTACAGAAACACTAAAAATCTCTACATTTGTTGTGGAAATGAAAGAAAAGACAGGACAGAACCTTCTACAGTACTTTGAATGAGTATGAAAGAATAATTTATTCTGTAACGGAAAACTTTAAGTAATGTGTTTTCCTAGTAAGTCACTGGAATCAGAATAATGAAATTTTGCATGTTTAACAATTAATAACTGCACTATTTTTAAAATAATATATTTTAAGAGGTTTTTGTGAGCAAAAGAATTTTCCATATTTTAAAATGTTCGTACAATTTACAGTTGAATGATGGAGAATTTTAAGGGCCATCTTCACATTCTGTACCCCAAAATACAGGGTGGCCCGTAAGTAGTAGACCATACTTTGAAGCGCCGTAACTTTTAGCAGAGTCAGCATGAAAATAAAACAGATGGCTTATTTTGTAACACAAACACTCTTTAATATCGGTTTTCCATTGTGTGATCAACTTGCATGCCATCAGCGTCAATACAGGCCTGTAATCGCAAAGACACATTTTCACACACTTTTGCACACAGTTCATGAGGAACAGCAGTAAATTCCTTAGTAATCACATCCTTCTGGTCCTGTAGGGTGTTGATGTTGCGGGAATAAATTTTATCCTTTAAATACCCCCACAGGAAAAAAGTCTGGTGAGGTGAGTCCAGGAGAGCGGGCATTCAATTGACCCGCGACGTCCGATCCAATGTCCGGGGAATGCCTGGTCCAACCACCAATTCCGTACAATTGTGGCATAATGAGGGGGAGCTCCATCCTGCTGCCACCACAACTGATCAAAGTGGTGTATCTGTTGGAGTAAAGGGTAAACAGTGTCTCTAATGAGCTTCAGGTAATTCTCACCATTGACGCCATCTTCAAGAAGAAAGGGCCAAATGTGATAGCCGAGTATGATGATATCATGGTCTGGGGAGGTACTTTGGTTCGTAACACCTCCCCAGACCATGATGCCGAGTCTTTTATCATTGTATTTGACTACCACATTTGGATTCGAATGCCGCCAGTAAACACAATTATGTCTGTTTACACTACCGGACAGGTGAAATTTGGCTTCATCAGTCCACACCACACTCTGTTCCAACTGTGGGTCCTCTTCCAACTTGGTGAGCCATTCTTCAGCAAACTGCAGGCAGCGATCAGGATCATCTTTAGAACAGTGCAATATGACACTTCTGCTACATGTTACAAGTTAAACCTGTCAGAAAATGCACTTCCGCTAGAAGGTATGGCGATTCAAAGTGTGGTCTACTACTTATGAGCCACCCGGTACATTAGAAACAATCACTAAGTTAACGGGGGCAAACAAAGTGTCCCTTAGTGTTATCTGATTCATAAATATTGGAGCAATGTGCACATTCAGCAACTGTTATGAGTTAAATGGGTTGTTTCATAATGATATTAATGCAAACGGCCATGGAGCTGTTATATAACAATGACTTGGGGGGGGGGGGGGGGGGGGGTTGATGTCCTCAAAATCTATCAAAACTGTCAGTAGTTGTTCATATAGGATTTACACCTGAAGCAAGGTCTATTTCTGGTGGGAAAATCATACTCTCTAGTATCAGTTAAATTAGGTTAGGTAAGAGAAGCAACATTGCGGAAAATCTCATGCATAACTGACATATTACACGAACAAGGTCTATTCAAGAGTGACATGGTCGTGCCAGGTTCAACCATAGGATATTAATAGCCATAAGAATATATTTATCTCAATACAAATTGAGAATGAGCAACATGAGACTATACATTGGTATACGCGTGATACCTCCCAGGGCACGGGAAAACATTAAGATTTGCAGTAAATAGAAACAAAAACACAGAACTTACGTTTTAACATATGACTTCAGAATCTATTTATCTTGATTATACAATTTAAATAGAACCAAAGTTGTACATCATAACGAAACTCACAAAAAAAAAAAATCACAGTAACAGCTCAATCTTTCTCTCATGCACTTCCATTAATCTCGTAACTTTCAGCTACAAGATTCATATATACCAGGCGGGATGGTGTACTTCAACAGTCTGTTCATACGTCCGGGAAGGACATGTCAAGAGTATCTGATTTTTGGCTGAACAAAATATAATTACTCATCTGGAGGTGTGAAACCCTAATCCCCTTCTAAGTAGTCTCTCGTCTTGCTACTGCACACATTTCCCAGCAGACCAACCATTGTTGGAAGCACTTCTGCAAGGCCTCTTTGGGAACGGTGTACAGATGTACAATTACGTTAAATATAATGTTTTCTTGTAACTCAAATCGGGGTCTATTTCAGTGGTATTTTCAGCTTGGGGAAGAGCCAAAAATCGGGAGCCACATAGGTGAGTAGGAAGTCTGATGAACCAGAGGAATGTTGTGTTTGGCCAAGAAAGCCTGAATTGATTGCAAGTTCCTTCTGCTTGTTTGGTAACAGCTTCAGCATGAATTTTGTGGACTCTCTCCATGGTCAAATCCTCTCTCCAAATGGAAAGTACCAAACTAATGCTTATCCCCAACTCATCTGCAAGTTCTTGGATGCTGACATACACTTCTGTATGACCAAAATCTGCACTTGGTCATCACCTTATCATTTCGGCTTGTTGAGGGCTTACCAGAAGCTCTCTCCACTGAAGTGTGTAAGCCTTGTTTTGTTGTGTGTGTGTTCCAATCTATACATGCACAAGACATACAAACACGTAGGTTCAAATTAACAACATAACTTTAATGCCTGGAAGCCATTCACGTACATCTTACACACAGTTACTATAACAACCAATCAATAACATGCTATAGAATACAAATTCTTCTTCTTCCTCTTATCATGCGTCTATCATCTCCTCCTGGAGTCTCTTTTTGTTTTAAGAGCTGATCTCACCTAAGTCTGTTCGACCATCCTTCTTCCCTCTGCATCCTTAGGTCTCCTGCTAGCTCTTTTAGCTATAGTCAAGAACTGGTCCATACCGAAAGGATCGTCTTCATCTTTCTCAGACTTAACAGGTCCGCTGCGTGCTGCTTTACGGTACGTGCCACTGAATTCCTTGTCTGGGACAAAACTGTTTGTTTTCATTATTTTCTCCAAATCATCTCCATACACATTCTTGTTCAGATCTCTTGATGGTCTGTAAATATGTTGGCCCGGAGGTCGTGCATGCCACCAAGGTTTATCATACACGTTGTACGCTTCGTCATCTCCGTACCCATTGTCCATCCTCTTTGATTGGTTGAACAGCTTTTGGTCAAACTGAGTGTCGTCACTGGCCATGCTCTTAGCTGGCATTCCAATGGGAATCTGTTTACTAATGTCCCTCTCTCTGTCTCTCCGGAGCTTCGATCTTTTATGTCCCTCATATCGCAGTTGGTCACGTTCCCTTGATTCCTTATCTTTCTGGGCAAGTTTCTTCTCCAGCTGCGCTCTCAAACCTTCACTTTCCGGTATTTTTGTATTCATATCTGCGTTGTAATTTCGTCCGGACCCCGTATTTGTGAACATTGTGTTACATTGTGCTAACAAGTTCCTCCAACCTGGATGAATACTGTCGAGCCATGAACGTCCAATCAACGGATAACGGAGATCTTCTTCACACAATATCACCGGTAATTTATACAATACATCATTCAATGATAAATCAATGAAAGCTTGACCTTTCAACTTCAACGTATTATTATTCACACCTCGTAACTTCATTGTAGTGAATTGTGTTCGCCGATGAGGAAACATTTTTTTGAAAGACTTGCTATTGAACAGAGTAACCGTAGATCCAGTGTCTAGTTCACATTGTACAATTCGTTTATCAATACACAGATTAACTACGCACGGTTCCGCTGACATAAGAACATTAGTGCCATCTACAACTTTTGTCTTTGGCTTGAAACTAACGCTCCTTGCTTTTGAACGATTGAGCGTAGCATCTTCCACTTGTGAATTGTCTGTGCTTGATGAAATAGTGCAAGTATTATCTTTTGGCGGATGAGAATCACTAACTTCAACGTGTAATAAAGACAAACCATGAAATTCATTATGTATGCTTTGTTCACCAACAATAGCGTCTAAAGGTTTAATATTCGACTTAGAAGTTTGATCCGAGGTAATTGTCTTACTCGCAAGTTCATGGCTCCTTTTCCTAAACTTGCATTTTACATGCCAATGACCTTTCTTTTTGCAAAATGAACATATCGAATATTTTGCTGGACAATGTCCAAGATCATGCCTTCTGGAGCATCTATCACATTCTTCAGTGTTTTCATTACTTTTATCCCGAGGAGTAACAAAGTTATTTTTCCTTGCTTGCGAGGACTGGAAACATGGTTTAAATTTCTCTGTCCCAGCAAATGCAACTAGATTAGGACTACATTCCTTTTCACGATGTGTGAACATTTGTGTTTCCCGTTCAATTAATTCCATTTGAAGCACAATATCTTGACATTTTGCTGGAGTCAATGTAGGTTCAGACAGTAATTTCTTTCTAATGGCGTCAGACCGAACGCCTACAATTATTTGCTCTACAATGGCTTCTTGTAAGTACTGACCAAAACTACATTTAAGTGCTTGTTGCTTCACACGTACCATAAATCGTGTTGCATCCTCGCCGCTTTCCTGCGTGCACTGTCTGAACTTGAAACGTTCCACATATTTGTTTATAATCTGCTCATAATGTTTAAGCAGATTGTCCTTGAGGGTCGAATACGTTTGCCGTTCGACTGGTTCAGGTGCTAGGATAGTCTTCAGCACTTTGAATGTTTCAGGTCCTATAACTGCAATCAGTATGGGTACCTTCCTGGCTTCATTAACATCATGAGCCAAACAAGACTGTTCAAACCTCGTTAAATAATCTTCTATTTCTTCCGAATCTGGCCGGAACTCAGAGAATAAATTCAAACCAAACATATTTATAATTGTGAACACCTTAATATCACAATAACGTAGACACAATCCGTATCACACTGATTTGAATTTGCCCTTGTACAATTATTGTAAACAATACACAAACCGTGTAATCTTGGTTCTTACCGTAGAAATTGATCAAGCCGACACAATTTCTCCTTGCATAAACCTATGCTGGAATGATGATCGTCGCATACTCTTCGTGACGTCTTCATCCATACTTCTTCTTACGAAGAATCACCAAGAATATCCTGTACGACTGCGCCATAGATGTAAGCCTTGTTTTGTTGTGTGTGTGTTCCAATCTATACATGCACAAGACATACAAAATACGTAGGTTCAAATTAAACAACATAACTTTAATACATGGAAGCCATTCACGTACATCTTACACACAGTTACTATAACAACCAATCAATAACATGCTATAGAATACAAATTCTTCTTCTTCCTCTTATCATGCGTCTATCAAAGTATATCCATTTTTGAAGTGAATATTGTTTGTGTGATGCCCATGGCATCTTTGTCAAAAGCCTGCTGAATAATCTGAATGGTTTTCTCTTGGGTATCATCAAGCTTTTGCAGGGGTGTCAGAACTTATTTTGGAGTGGGGGCAGGTTTTCAAATCTATCAACCAGTTTTTACAATCTCATCCCCCATAAAGGTAAAGTGCTCCCCTGTGCTTAGCACCATGCCATGAAGGCGTATAGGGGGTGTGGGGGTAACACCCCACACTTTCTTGATCCGGTCGTAAGTGGGGGTGATGTGATCAGCATCATGCCCCCGACCGCCTTTACCCCCCCCCCCCCCCCAAAGGGGTACCAATGTCATTCGACGCTGGGGCCACTTCCAATGTTAGAAAAGTTCCCGGATTTGAACCGGCCAGGGATCGAACCCGGGACCTTTAGCATGGTAGTCAGACACGTTACCTTTAGGTTTTATATATTACATAAATAATAAATATATACTTATTGAATATATGAATATCCACAGTGACGAATCCTCATAAGAGATAAGAGAAGGCCCAGAGACCTCTATTATGGAATATTTTATTACTTATAATTCCATTAAATGGTGCTTAATACATGAAAACTGAAATTTCAGGTCTTACGATAATTACAGCAAATTTCCACCACTGCCTGGTACTCGATCTTCGCATGCAGTGAAGCATGATATTCAGGCGTTCCTTTAATGATTAGTAACATAATTGAAAATGCACTACTTTTAAAAGGGTGCAAAATACACGTGCAAACATATTGAGAAATCCATGTTTCTAAAGCTTTCTGATCGATGTGTTAAAAAGAAAGTTGCCCGTGGCCATGTTCTCATTTACTATTTCATCATTTTATAAATCTTAGCATAATTTTAAGAAACATGTCACATACCAAAGAAGAATTACATGAATGAAAGAGTTAAAAGGAAATAACTTAATGATAGATTGTTTATTTTACTTCACATTTCTACCATTTTTGGCTGATCGCGAAGGCAGTCGATGAGATTGGGGCAATATGGTATTCTTTTATTTGGTAAGTGCTATATTTTTCATATTTCAACATAGAAAACATTTCTGTTCTAAAATAGCATAACCTTTTACTGATATTTTCAAATTCCAGACAGCTATACAGAGATTAAGATTAAGAAATGAAACTATCAGTAATTTTAGAGTATTTCCAGGATAAAGTTTTGCAACGAAGGCTTTCAAATATAGTGCATGGTTGGAGGGGGCAGAGGTGTCAAATATGAGGCAAATCGCCATGCCAACAGCTTTAAAATTAGATATTTTGATCTATAATTATCGTAGCAACTAGGTACTTGGTATTGCGTTTGAATGAAATCAGTCTGAGCTTTACATGTCTTCTCAGATCAATGGCCCCTCTTAGATGTTTCAGATTTGAGAGAAGAACCTGACTGAAGGTGATCCCCCCCCCCCACTAGGCCCCAACCCCGAGAAGTCTAAAATATCGATCATGCCTCGAACTTGCCACCTAAAACTAATAACCCAATGTAAAAATAAATCACCCATGAATGTAAGAATGAACGGTGTTATCTCTCTCTGAGGTCTAAAACTAAGCAATCTGGCCTAAACATGATGTTTAAAATAAAACAGAACTTTTAATAAATCTAAATGTCCAAGAAATAAAAGTTGCCCCCTTCCCACGAGAGGAGGTGGTTCACTCTCTCCAAAGTTTGCAGCGTTAAAACCCGAAAGGGCAGAGAACTGATGGTGTATCGGAACGATACTTGTCTGTCTTTCTCTCGGCTTTTTATGTCCTTTCACACAGGAAATATAAATTAGTAAAGAAAATGTACAAGTGCACTGATGCGCGATCTTGCAGTCAGTCTACTTTCTGCAAATAATTTAAATATACAGGGTGTCTTGTAATTAGATGTATTCCCTGAAAGGGGTTAAAGTAGAGACAATTTGCAATAAATTTGACCATATGATACCCTGTCCGAAAATTAGTAGTTTTCGAGATAATCGAATTTCTATTGTTTTTTTTAAAAAATGACAATTTTCCACATAAAAAGATGAATTGAGACAACTGCTCATTGTATGGAACTTATTTCAGCATTTTCTTATAGCTAACAAATAAGTGGTTCGTTGAAAAAAAAAGTTTTTCCCAAATAACAATCGCATGTAAGTAACGGGTGAGTCTAAACTTACAAGTGATGATAAAAAAATGCACTCTTAGTTTACTTGGCAACGTATTAATAACAAAAATGGTATGACACGAAGCGTACAAATTACTTTAATTACTTCCTTGTGTCATCTGCTATCAAGCAAGGTACAAATGTTGCTAACATTCACATTTGTGTACAAGAAATAATACTTCATTCATCTTCATGTGAATGGAATAAATGAACAATACAATTAAAAGAACATTACACGTCTTGCTCAAAGTGGGCACCGCCGTTACGAATGCAGGCACGCAGGTTTTTAAGGACATTTGGTCTCGTAACTCGTGATGTGATGGTGTCCTTGACGTGTTGACCAGCTGTTAAGATCCTCTCCCTGAGTTCTTCTTGCGAGTTTACCGGTGTCTTGTAAACTAAGTCTTTCATGTGGCTCCAAACGTAAAGGTCGCAAGGCATGGGGATCGAGCTGGGCAGTCATCATGCTGATAAATCATGTCATGTCATGTCTTGTAGCTAGAGGCACATCCTCCAACAACATTGCCACCCCGTTCCTCAAAAAATGTTCATAAGTGATGCCATTAAAGATTTGGGGCAGGAAAAATGGCTCGATCAAATGATTTTTTCCAGAATGAATCATGGGTGGGAAGTTGCATGGCTCGTGAGATTAATAGCACGTATAATAGGGACACTCATGAAGATGTTGTGAAGTTCTTTTGGTCACAACAGAAGCTTCTCAGTATTGTGCAGCCTAATATGGGGGACTTCCAGAAACACATTCAAATAGTAAATCAGTTGCCTCCTAAATTAAGGGAACATTTGCTACTTCAACCTTTTGTATCTTTGGCTGGTATGGCTGAGTCCATAGCTAGATATGAGACAGGTAATATTGGAATACGAAATGATTCACATAATTATAAAGAAAATCAACCAAATTTTAACTCGGGCATGAAGTTGCGATCTGGCAGAATTATAAATGTTTCCAATGTTACTGCTGGTAAAGATCATGTGCGTAGTGGCAAAAGCGATAGTTCTGATTTAGGTTCAAGCATCCAGAATAATGAGAATAAGTCGAAGTCACCTGTTAAGTTTCCTAGGCGTAAGTCTCGTTTCGCTCCGAAGAAGCAGGAAAACTAGATGGTCGTCCTCAGCAAGTGGGGGCAGGGAACGACCGTGTTTTTCCCACATCGAAGAACGATGGCTTACAACAGGGGTGCCCAATGCTTGAAAAATATCAATTGATTGGTGATTCATTTTTTGTCAGGTTGGCACAGAAGAAAATGGGATATTCGCGCGACAACACATTTTTGCATTTTACATCCATTGGTTTATGTCAAGGGGGTCAGCAAATAAATCACTTACTCCAAGAAGTAAAGGGAAATACAAAGTTATTATCTCATATATTAGTATTCATTGGGGTCAATGATATGTTGCAAGGAAAAGACTTCTCACATGATACATTGTTATAAAAGAATAGTAAACCTTCTTAAAAGTCATGTTGAACACATATTGTTGTGCACACTTCCACCTATCCCAAGGCTATTGGAAAATGGAAATGATGCACTATTGGAAAAATGGGAACAATTTAATTTATTCATATCTTCGTTAGATAATGGTGATTCCATTCAAGTTGTTCACATTGATAAGCTCTTCTTAGTGAGTCCTAGAAAAATAGATGCATCCCTTTTTGAGGAGGAAATGGGTTATGGTCGTTTCAAAAGAACCGACAAAATTCATTGGAACGATCAAGGTATGATTGTTTCCTTGGAACACTTGCCACATTTAGGTTACATAGAAGGCAATTGTCTCGAAACCCTATAAAGTGTCTCTTGGGTAGTGGCTCAGAGACTGCTTAGAGACTTGTATTATGAGCCACAAAGTTTGGAAGTTCATTTCAAAGGGTGTTTCTAAACCTCGATTACTACCTGCTGTAAATATAAAACTAATTGACTACTCCGGTAAAAGGAAACAGAGAATATTGGGAGTGATGCACACATGCGTAGAGATTGAAAATTTAGTTACTTCAATTCAGTTCCTAGTTGTGCAGGATCTCAATGTTCCCATAATTTTAGGACTAGACTTTATGTTGGCGCTGGAAGCTACCTTGCATTTCAAGAATACACTTGCTTGTAAACAATCCCTCTGGTCGTGCCATAGCTAAGTTCCTACCTTTGTCTTTAGATTTTAACGAGGAACAGAAGCACGACAATAGAACCAGTAGTATATACACAGGCCAGTGACCTCGGAGGGACCCTAACTTTGGTTTTTAACTCTGAAGTATAAGTAACTCAAGATCATTTTCTTGAAAAGGTAAACGGTTGTTCTGAACTGGACAATTCACAAAGGCAGCAATTGTTTTGAGGGTCCTTATTTAGTTATTGGATTTAAGACTATGTTTGTAATAGACCTACTTGATTTGAGAAACATGCAAATCAGCATGTATCAAATGTTAAACAATGGAATTGTGATGATTCCAGAAAGAGAGAATATTTAGCTCTATTCCTCGTGATGTATTAAGAAGGTTCTGATCTCTAATGTGTGTATCAAATCTATTGTGTGTTAAGGTGCATTAAACGCAAAGTTTTGTTTATCAATGTTGTTAAATAAAAAATATTTGTGAAAATTTATTCTCGTTCAAGTGTATTATTTTCGATTTTTTTTTTGTGAATAAAACAAATTCTTTCTTTAAGAAGGGGGGGGGGGTATGTAACCAGATAGATTATACTACTTTTTGTCTTAGTAATATCGTAGTTGTATAGAGGAAAGAACTTGGATTAGGATCTGGCACTCGAGAGTGCCAATGGAGGATGGATCACAGACGATTGCGTGAAATTTTTAGTGTCGCTGACTTTGTTTATAAATAGTTATTTCTAGTGCGCGATCTTCGGTGTAAGTTGGCTGTTGTTTTTATATGTGTTTAGTACATTAATACATCATTGTTCTATAAAACTAACTGTTGTTTCTTGTGACTTGACTAGTATTTTGCCTGTCCACGTGAGAGTTGTACTTTTCGCCATTTACCTCCTACTTGCTGTTCCGAGGTAAAACAAATCCGGTAAGGTTTGATTGAATATCACAAGTGTTTGTGCCTGTATCCGGTTACACATGTCGGCGATATATCGTCACTATATTTGGCAATATATATCATGTTGGCGATATATTGTCATGATGATATATCACCGATATCACGATATGAAAAAAATATTGTATTGTATCGTCTGTGGCAATATTTTCTTGACGATATATCGCAATATTAAATTTCTGATATCGTCCACCCCTACTGCATACACAATCTGACCAGAGAAAAATCAACATCCTTATCACATGTACCAGCTTGAAGTGTGGTTTAATTATCAAACAAGTCTGATGTTGGTTTTCTGCAAAGAAAGCACACACATGCAATACGGCTCGAACAGATTAAAGCAAATTTTTATTTCCATGTAGAACACCTTGTGTTGCTCTTTCACACAGTGTTTGGCTCAAGTTTATTTAAAGTTTTGATGAAATAAGCACAACTTTATATTTATTTTTCTTTATTATTTTATAAATAAATGTACATACATGTAAAGACTCCTTGTACACCAATTAGACTAAAATTTTTGCAAGCTCAATTTTTAAGAAAAGTTGAGCAAAAATCCCGTAATAATTCTTATTAAAAGCTTTTTGAAATATAAGGAGCCCTTTCCTAATGTACACTTAGCAGCATTTGTAGTAAGTCGTCACACTATACATTATATAATTACAATTTTTATTGAGGGGGAAACCTTCTACGGGACAAAAACCCCCTCTTGTAGTGGTCACCAATTGATGTTTCCTACACCCTCCACTCTACCTATTTACAGAGACAAGAAATGCTGCAGTGTTAGTGACATTCTTTGATACATGCATCACAGCTTAAAAAAAAGCAACAGACCCACCAATAATTTTCCCCTCCACAATAAAACCTAGGCAACACTAATCTCACACTTGAAACTACATTTAATCCCATGACACATTACTAGTTACTGAACGATATATTAAAGAGTAATACTTGGTCCACAATTATCTGAGAGAACATTACCATGATAATTAAATACTATGCACAAATTCTGAATAAAATTTCATGAACGAAACATTAATAATTATCATGTTTCAGGCATCAGACTTTATGAATCATGCACAGTATATACATACTCCCTCTGTCCCATAATTATAGTCCGGTATGCCAAAATGGTAGTACAGAAATAACAGACGAAGAGGCAGATGGAAAGCAGAATTTGTACTGATCCTTGAGTAGTAAAGTTGTATGACTCATTCCCTTGTTTCATGTTCTTCTTCTGTATACACCAATGTCACAGTTTGAATATCGGGCAATTATTATGAGACAACAAACAAAGGTGTACCGGACAATAATTATGGGACAGAGGGAGTAATATACTAGAAAAATACAATGATTAAGCTAATCAGGTAACCAAAGCAGAAATAGTGGTTTTTGTGCTATTTTCACTTTTAGATCCTAACCAATATTTCCACTTTCGGTACCAAAACATATAATGCACCATAAATTGCTAATTTTAACATGAAACCTTAGACAAACACAAGCGTGTAAATGTGTGTTACAAAGACAAAGCACAAACTGCATTCATTGTTTTTGTAGATAGTACAATGTAACAAAACTCCAGATCAATATTTGCATATCAGGGAAGCAGAAAATCCATGTGAAAAAGGCTCATTGAAAATCGTGTGACAATAGAATTAATGGGTACATTACCCTGTCCATTTTCCTATTTCATAAATTCCCAATGTTCTCTCATAATGTTATTGCTTTATATACATGATGTTGCCCTATAGCACTAACATAATCATCAGTTGTATTTCTGTGTATCTTTACACATTTATAATTTTAATGCTACAAGGAAGCTGTCACAAAGTCAATGTCTTGAATTCATATTTTTCTGTCTCTTTAGGCAAATTGTGACACTGAAGATGGATGATGACTAGATTAAATTGATGAACACACACACACACACTAAGGAATGACAATTAACAGGCCAGGATTTGAAACCGGAACCTTTGTTGAAGAGATCAGAAGTCAACTACTCGGATGGATGTGCTGATCCACCCAGTAAGCTGCATTAATGTTTTGAGAGAGATAGAATAAAAATAATTCTGCAATACTCACAACCACACTGTAGAAATTTTCAGCGAAAAATGCAGGCTCGACCAGGACTCGAACCTGGGTCTCTTGCATACCGTGCCATTGCCCTAACCACTGAGCTACCGAGCTGGACTGGCCTCACCTGATCTTTCGCTATTGCTGTTTTACCTGCGTGGAATCGTCTCTGGGTTCGAGTCCTGGCCAAGCCTGCATTTTTCGCTGAAAATGTCTACGTAGGACAACTCCTGTGTGTGCCTAATCCACAACAATTCGCAACTACACTGTTGAATATTACATAGAAATAAAAGAAATAAGAGTTTTATGTTTGTCAACATGCAGCTTCAAAGACAGGTCTGGGACCTTCAGCTACTGCTGGCTACATGCCCCCTTCCCCCCTATATTCAGGCATTTAATATTTGCATATTATAACAATACTGTCTTACTACTTATTAGTACATTCACATACACATATGTGCAAATTAAGAGTAAAAACAATTACTAGACCTTCAGCATGATACTGTATTTTAAATGGTAACACTGTTAAGCCTTGTTTCCATGCTAATAAAACATTAAAATGCAGACCAAGGCAAACTTTTATAGTATAAAAATATACATAAAAACGTAACTTTCCACCCTCTAACAGGGTCTTCCACAGTTCACAATAAATTCTTTTATTAATTAATTTATTGTGAATATTCGTCTGAAGAAGACCCTGTTAGAGGGTGGAAACATTACGTTTTTATGTATATTTTTATACTATAGAAGTTTGCCTTGGTCTGCATTTTATGTTGTATTTTAAAGTATGTTCGAGTTCATAGTTTTCATCTATTAACAGCTGCCGACCTCTGTGGCAGTGTGGTTAGCACAACACCCTATGACAGCAAGGACCCTGGGTTCGAATCCCAGCCTGGGCATGGGTGATCTTTATGAATGTCCCTTCATCAGTTTCATTATATCATCACTCATCCCAATCTTCGAGATTAGCCAAAAGTGGGTTAGAAAAGCGAAGTAGAATAAACCAAAGCAATCAATTTACTAACAAAAAGTTACTGGCAATAATGTTTTCTTCTTGTTGTAACGCACATGAGAAGATATTGTTGTGGCAAAGTTGAACAAACATTTGTCAGTGTTGAATGACAACACCTTACATAAAGGGGAGAGGGGGCAGAAGTACAATGGTTACAGCCCAAATATTTTCACATGAATTTTCAATGCTCTTTATCACATTCTAAGTGCTGATGTTTTTGTTCCTACCCAGTGATATGTACATCAATATATCTGGTAGAACAAGCAGACAATGCTTTTAACTGATACATAACGTGGCAAATACATCGATGATTCTGCAGATATTGTTTAAAAAAACTTTGCAATCAATATTTATGTATATGTAAAAGATACAACGTTAGGCTACACACACACAAGTGATTTTTCTGCACAGAGCACAGTATTAAAAATGCAAAATTGCTTCATTTTTCAGTTACAGGACAGCCATGCACACAAGAAAACTGTTGTGAAGTGACTATACACCTCTGTTTCATTAAAATATACATTTTCCATTTTCAAAGTTGTTATTTATGAAAACAAATGTGTTGCATTTATTTTCTTACAGCAACTTAACAGCCAATGTAAGTTATTTACTACTGTTCCATTTTTAAATTTTCTTCAAGCACAGCAATCTGCATGAAAAAATCACTTGTGTCCATGCACATAGAACATTATAATCAAATGATTAAAAATGACACCATTACTTCATTACAACGTACACTGGTATTTCATAAGGTTAAATAACAATAGATGTAAATTTAAACAATTCATTCTGTATATCTTGTAATCACAATTTAACTTGAGAATAAATACATTTCATAATTTGATATTTTAAAATACACACATGATAAAAATGTTTACATTACAGGGAATATTTATGTGAATGAAAAAAAAAACATTGCATGTGCTACATGTAGATTTTCTGAGAAGTATAAAATATCTGATTTCACATAAAACATTAGAGACCTTCTCTTTCGAGGTCAAATTTACTTTCTATTTTCGCAATAAATTATCATTTCTGTTTAGTGCGACTCTTACGGGTCGCATCGAGCCATTTTATATTTTTCTCATTACAAGCTTGAACATCTTGTATCAAAGTAAAGTGAATCAATATGATCAATCATCATCATATTATTATTATTAATGTTAATTACTATTCGATATGTTGACAAGTTTACTACATTGCCCATTTCAATAAAAAATTTAGGTTAGTAATACCATAAAATACCAAAGTAACTGGCTGCTAATTCACATGCATATGGATGATTGTTTTAAAACATTGAATATATGAAAACATTTACTTTAAATTTATTTTTACAGGGCATCCAAAAAGTCACAACCTATTTCAATGATAAAGGGCCACAGTTGTCAAAAAACATTCTTGTGTAATTCAAAACATATATTTTCTAACAGGTAGTAACAAAAAGAAATAATTGCTGTTGCATAGGTGAATTCCAGCATAATTTCAAAATATCTTACAGAATTTTCCATGATTTGAAAGTTCATTTTTAAGTTTGAATTTATAAACTTGTATTCTTTCCAAATAGATTTCTGGTCAAACATTATTTCCAAAACAAAGTTTATTCTGAACTAGGTAACCTGAAATTAATTAATAATAATTGTGATGTTTTGTAACATCATGTTCATAAATTGTTACTTTAATATTAATTTGTTCACAAGAATTGAACAAATTAATAAGATCATTCAATAACAACAAAATTGCCAACACTCCGCAGACACTAGAAAAATTTAAATTTTCGTGGCTGCGGCTGCATCTTCAGTCATAGACAAAAGAAAAATGGTGGAAATGCAAGTGAGAGTTTGACCTGCAAAGTCGAACCCTCAATTCTTCGATCTGGACCTGGCAACTTTGCAGATCACACTCTCAATTCCATTTCTGTCTTCTTTCCTTTTGGCAACAGAAGGAAAAACAAAGATCCAAAGTAAAAAAAAAAAAAAAATAGGTTGGAAAACAATTGCATTATTATGACAAAATTTGTATATTTTTCATTGTCATAGATGATGTAATATGTTGCACAACATTCAAACTATGCATTGTTTTGTAAATTATAGTCAAATATCAATGAAAAAGCTTATAATTATAAAGCCTTCGCCACTGTAAAAATATAAAGTCTTAATTTTAGATTCTGTCTTTGAAACATAAAAAGCGAAGGTGTGCCCACTGATTCATATAAAGATGAATATAAGAAACCAGAAAATTTAAAAATATGTAGTTAATGTGGTTGCTTTCAAGCTATACCCAATATAAAAAGAAGAAAAAAGGCTATTTACAAGATATGCGAGATCGAAATATTTTCCCATGATATCAATATTTACATTTCAGTAATATTCTTGAAAACGATGTCACCTATACAGGCACTGTAAGATAACAATGTGAACAAGTTTCTAAAAAAAATTACACCAATAAATTGAGAGAAAATTCTGCACTCATGTAATTTCAAATATGAAAAATAGCCATATATGGCAAAGCAAAGGAATGATTCAGTTGTCCACAATATCAACTAATTTTAATTCAAGAATGCACAATTTTATCTTGCATTAAATTTGTTTCTGCTCAAAAGAGCAAATAAGTAATGAAGTACTATATGTGCTACATTCATGCTTAAAATATTTTTTCCCTTCATATATCTACTTTGCTAAATTTCAATATTTATTAGATTCAAATCTATGAATTTCATTCCCCTTAGATTCAAATCTATGATTTTCATTAAAGTAGTTTTTACATGTGCTGAGTGATTTGCAAATTACATTAAACGAGCTAGTCATGGCACTACTGAAAATTTTTGCTACCCTCTTGTTTCTACTTGGAAATTCTGTTAAGGTTGGAACACACACACAGTTTCCTCTATCGAGAGATTATATTGAAATAAATTGGTTACATATTTTCCCCCTTTGTATGTGTGAGACTTGATGAAGGATTTTAAAACAAGATATTGATAATTTTTTTGTTTAAACATTCAACTAAATTGGAATTTTGTACTGCTCTAGTGTGCATCTGCAAATTTTTTTTTACGAACAAACAACATACACATTTATCTGTTGAAGGTTTATGTCTTCAAATAATAGAGCAGCAAAATTGATTAGGGATAAAGACCAGTTCATTCAACATCCAATTTTCATTCTTTCAATAAACTGACTACAATGTACAGCTACTACTGGCTCTATTGAAAGAATGGGCATGTGCCATTATTCTTTTGCCACAATAGTATTCAGGTTAAACATAAAGAGTGGCTAACAAAAATGTTAACTATATATTAATGACGTTAAGCACATTATAGGACCAAAATAATTTTGAACTAAATATTTGCGGGATTACTTTTGACAATGTCTGGACAATATTGAAAAATAGGCAAGGTTTAATTTTAAAAGATTAATACAAAAGCACAAGTACAATAAAACATTACATATGCAACCTAATATGAAGTAGCCAAACTAAATACATATGTTTCTGTAATAATCCAATGAGCCTCACTTAATTATATGTAAACTAATGTATTCGGTTTTCACATTACCTTTCCCTAATGGCAAAATGTAACATCAACACTGTATTTTCAAAATATATATAGGCATAAGCAAAAGTATGGATTTTGAAAAATAACCTATGCCATTATGGAAAGAAAATGCTTAAAATTAATGAACATATTACTAATGTTTAAAATGTTCATTTTAAACATTACTGCATTTTAAAATGTGTGTACAGTATATACAGTGGAAACTTGATTTTATGTTTTGCAGGGGACCAAGCTGAAAAAATTAAAATGCAGAAAAAATGTATAATTTTTCCCAAATTTGGACCATCAAGATTGAATGTATACTGTGGGAACGTAAAATCGGGGCTCCACTGTATATTGTTTATTGCAGCTCTACTCAGCAGCAAAGAGACAACTGTTATTATTCTGTCACAGCACCACATGCCTACATCCTCTTCAAAATAAATTTGAATTTGCTCCCATTATTACAGTATTTATGTGAAGCCTGTAGTATTCTGACGATATACAGTGTGCTGAGGTTGTTTGTTGTGAAATATATTTACGGTTTCCTAGTGCAGACCAACACGTGCATGCCCCTCTGGATCATGAAACCACTGGAATATTTTGAAACTAACACATCTCCTTAATAAGTATGTAACTTCCTCTTTTACCCTTTTACCACTTCCCTTGTAATGCAAATGCAATTTTTTTTAATTTAAAATGTACAAGGGGATATTCAGTAAATAAGTCCTGACAGATGAAGAAAAAAATACAAATAATTTTTACAAGTACATTCCGGTCAGAATTCTTCCACCATGAGCTACTGCCTCGTACAGTCTCTACCACTGTTAAGGCACTTCCCATACCAATGAAAAACTTCTGTAGGCTCTGGTCATATAAACTAGCCAACTGGATCTTTGTTATGAGTATGTTCTATTTGCTCTGTTCAAGTTGTTGTTGTTTCATTGAATTATGCAGGGATGCATTGGCAAGTCACCAACAGCATTACATTGTAAGAGTAGGTTGATTGTCTGGTGCAGATGTATATGTTTGCTGATCCACAGCTTCAGTGAAAATGTTTAAGAATTACTGCTCTCCCACCAGTTTCCAAATATTTCAAGGACTTTACATGAAATTACCATATTTTTTTTTTACAGTAAGCTTAATGAAACAACACTCATATGCATGGCAGGAATGGAAACTCGTCCGTGTGATGGAACCAGGTGGAAGGTTTCTATGCCAAGGGTCTACAAAAGCCTATGCCCATGTCTGTTAAGTGTGTCTTAGTAATGGAATTGTGTAAGGAATCCAACCATAATAAATTGTGACTCTCCCTTAATAGTATCCGAGTGCTTTCTGAAAGTTGCTTGTTTGGTGACAACTATCAGTGGGAATCAGCAAACAGATATTTGTTTTATAAAATACAATATTGCAAAAAATGTGTGAATTTGGTTTAAAACAAATTTATAATTCTAGCATGTTTTTCTCAAGACAAAATTCATCGGTGTAATTTTGTAATATGATATTAATAGAGAGAAAATTACATTTACACACCAAATTTCCAGTTTTTGTATTTCAGTTTCTGTGTGCACTTGTCAATTAAAATTGTTCAGTTATCAGCATCAATAAATAAATATATTGGTAGTCAAGCACACTTCTGTATCGTAACAATTTCATTAAGTCAATGTTTTGAATTCAGAACCCCTTGATTAAAAGGTGATATCATCACTATGCCATTGGGTAAGCCCTTTCATCACAACTAACCTTTACTTATGACAGCAGAAGATTCCAGAATATTCTGATTTATTATTTCAAAATTGACTCCTATTGTATGTTTATAGGTTCCTTCTGACCAATTCTATTTCCTCCACAGTTTGATATGATTTTCTTACTATCTTGCATTTATTTTCTTTCACAAGCTACACAACATAGAAGTTATTCATAATTGGGAAAAGAGAGACGCGGTAGTATATAAATACGGAGAAACTAGTACTCACTTTTATCCGCGAAGCTGTTTTTTCTTCTTTTTCGATTTTCGAAGGTTCCAACGAGGATGGTGGCAGTGGCCACTGAAATTAATCGAAAAAGAAGAAAAAACAGCTTTGCGGATAAAAGTGAGTACTAGTTTCTCCGTATTTATAGAAGTTATATATATATTCTATACTTGCACAATTTCTTTTATTGTAATTGTTGGCACCATTTTTGGGCACAATATACAATATAAACCCAATGAAAACTTTAATTTACTTTTGCCCTTTTTCCTGTTTGTCGTAGAGTTTCACAAGTTTGCTTTTTTCAGCATTCAATTCTTTGTTGATGTCCCAGCACTAAAAAAATCAGCTGTATACCTCTAAGAAAAAGTATTTGGGTTCAGCATGCACCATCTCTTCCATTGCAAAAATCTTTCCAACCATCTGCCTGTCAAATGATGGCAATGTGAAACTCTGCGCTCTATTTGTAAACTTGCTGGACTGGTAGTAATGCACTGAATATTCATTCACCAGAGAAATACAGAAGATTTTAAGCTTCATGGTAGCAAGAAATCACTGGTGCAAATGTGCAGTGTTTCTTTAAAATGACCATTTGCAGCTCATATCACAAGTGATGCAGCCTAATGGACATTCTGCAATTAATAGTTGATATCTCATGTTATTTTAAGTTGAATGCAATGTGGCCTGTAATATTTGTTGGGACTTTTTCATTTTGTCAACCCTAATACCCAAACCTCTCGGCTCCGAACATATGCCTAACCACAATTTATCTTACTTCTCTTTACACACACACAAATTCCTCTCCGTAGTACATCACAAATAACCAATGTTTATTACATTTATAAAGGTAATCTGTACCTGTCCCCCCTTTTACCCTTTCAAATATGTTTGAGATATCACAATAGATTTTTGGTATATATTGTTATAGCTTTCTGTCTGTGTGAATGAATAAGGCTGTTCTTTCAAAGGCATTTATATAAGTACAGTTCAAACTTATTTGAAATGTGTCCTGCATTACAGATGAATCCATGATTTTTTTTTACGGAATAACTGATATGTCATGTTTTACCAATAATCAATAGCTGTCAATTAATGGATGATATTCAATGAACAAACTCCCCCACAATTCACTGCATGAAATCATGTTCGTCACAATATTTCCAGCAAACAGATCAGATCATGCATTGAAAACATGCTGGGTAAGCTTTGGGCATATGGTCTTTGCTGTAGTGATTCAAGTTATAATTATCATGATCGTATGAGGAATATGTACACATAAATTATTGCAAATTTTCTTCCTGTAAGGTGGCACTCTCATACACTGTACATAACACCAGTGAATGTGTTTGCCAGACTTTATGCATATTCAACTGTTTCTTCCCAAGGTTCACTGTGTGATGATGTCACACTGAATATCATCCATTGATTAGTCAAATTAAGCTTGCATATTTCCGTCCTGATGTGAAATTACCCACTGTAGTGGTCATTTTAGAATTTCCAAAGGCCAGAAGTAGATTTTTGTAGCACTTGCATAAAATAATGTGGAATTGGATGTGAAAATATATATATACATACATATATATATATATATATATATATATATATATATATATATATATATATATATATATATATATATATATATATATATATATATATATATATATATATATATGAATTAATAAGAAGTCTATTTCATAGAATATATATGCAGACTTCTTATTAATTCATAGCTAACAATGGCATTAAGATTTTAAAAAAAATACAGACAAAATATCACCGTGTCTCTTATTCCCATAGTATGAATAATTATTCTTGTTATTGAGTCATCCAATTAATTGAAAGTAAATATGAATTTTAAAGTCTGACAACTAAATTCAATTGTATATGAACTCTAGGTACAAAATTCTTACTGAAAGAAGTTAGTACTGAGAAGAAACTTACTGCATTATCTACATTAAGACAGCTTGGATTAATAATATTAACATTATGTATGGGACTTTAGGGGTTATTTTTCCACTGCACTGTTTTGTACTTTGGCTATTTCATGCTACTTCTTACAGTTCAATTTCAACCACTGGCTCTACAGTTATTCAAAATCTTATCAATAAATGAATCTGCCATTATATTTTAGTATTGAAATACAAAATACAAAAAATAAATAAAAACATACACAAATGTTTCCAATGTTTCATGAACTCCCTGTTTGCATTTGCATTTTTGGGAAATGAAGGATTACATGAAAAGGTAATTTAATCCATTCTTCAAAAAGCACCGAGGACCACACATGAAAAGAAAAACCAGAATGAGAAGCATTTATAATGTTGCCAGATGATCAATTTTTCACTGTTCATACTTTTAGATGGAAAATTCCTTTTTTGATATTTTGTATCCTTTGTACTATGGGCAGCTATGATGCATGTGGAATTTCTTATTATTTGTGGATTCTTACATCACCAAGTTTACTAAGCACTACATAAGTATGAACAATTTAAAATTGATTACCTGACATTACAGACACCTCATCCTTCCTGTTTAATTATGGAGCCCAGTTACCAACTATCTTATAAGCAAACACTAGGTCAACAGATTATCTGATTATCCTGACCAGTTGAATGAACAACTGAACATTCTGGCATAAAAAAAATTAAGGGGAAGTTGTCTATCAGAACACTGCATTGTTTGAATTATCCATCATCATTCGTGTTTGGAAAATAAAAAATAGTCACTCAAGTGTGGAGGAAGACTGAACATAAATGGTTAAGCAAATACTGTTGTATACAATGCAAATTAACAAATCATTATTAACAGTAATTATATAGCTATTTTCAGTGTTGGAATAATTGTAAGATATGTGATTAAAAAATGCCATTGATTATATAATTATTATCTGACAACTGCCTAACGAACGGTTGCTTTCAAAGAATGAATTGGGTAACTTCTCATGTGAATCCATCACAGATGCAAATGGGAAATTTTAAACACCAGAAACATTTTAAAGTATTTTCAGTTTTAGATTTCATACAAAAAATGCATCAAATTACAACATGCCATTCTTTGCCAATGATCTAAAATTACAATTCAAAGTTTGCACTTGAGTTTCAGTTCTTGATTTAACTCCACTTTATGCAGATTTATTATTTATACAGATAGCTAATTGGGACGGCCTACAAAAATGGCTCAAGGAGAAAACTTTACCAATATAAACTCTCTTAATATACACACGAAATGTGCTTATGTATCTGCGCACCTGTTTATGTTTTAATTAATTAAACAAACAGGTATGTGGATAAGAAAGCACGTTTTGTGTGTACATTAGTATCTCACCACATATAAATTCTGGTAACATGAATCGCAGCATTTAGCCTTAAAATAATTGAAAATGTCATTATTTATGGAGCAGAAAATTTAAAAATCACTTGCACTTTGCATTGAAAGTATAACGAAACCTAATTCTGGTAATTATTAGAAAAGTTATTCACTTTTTTTATATATTTTCATACTGTAATGTCAATGACTCCTGTGTGTATTTTAGTTATGTTTATAAATAACTTATTGTTAACAGATGTCTCATTACTGTTGAATAAAGCTACACAAAACAACAATTAGTCATGTTTACTATGTAATAAATTTTCGGGAATACAATCACGATTTCAGAAAAGTAAATGAAGAATATAAAAAGCCATTAACTTGATTTTTGATGAAATTACTTTGAAAAAAAAGATCTTTTACTTAATAACTTTTATTTCGTAAATATAGTAAATTATTTACAATGTTTCCTCTTTCCTCTATTCTTCCACACACACACATGCACACACACACACACACGATTTACAAATCAGCATATAGTTTCCATTCTCTTTTTTATCTAAACATTTTCGAGTTCATGAAAAGTGTAAATATTACAGTTGAATGAAGCCTTGTGCATACCCAAATTTTTTATAGTTCTTCACGGGCATGCTACATTTTGTACATGATCTCAGTAAGAGTTCCCTTGTGTAAAGAAAACATTTAGAGCATGAAGGATCAAGGGATTTTTAAAAGGAAAAGTGCAATCTCGTCACCTGGTCGTTACACAATTTGATTGCATCCCAGGATAGTGGCATTTCAAACCAATAGACATCAATCAAACACCTCTGTACACTTCTTTACAATACCTAATCAATTCATGGTCTGTGTTACTAAGCAATTACATCATGATTTCTGGAAGCTTGTGAAAATAATTATATTATCAGCCTCCAATCATCGAGACTTTGATAACGGGACAGCCATTACAAGCACACACCACTCACATCAGCAGCAAAAACATTCTGTCACATAAAAGAAAAAACTAATTTGCTCCACCTCATTACTTCATCTTACATACATACTTGTACAGAAATTCATAGCAAGTACAAAAATAATTATATATCACTATATATAAACTCTTGCTACACACAACATACACAAACATGCATACATATGTATATATAAATAAATATAGCTTTGCTTTGTATATATGCCTCTTCAGTAAATGTTTTCTTCAGTGTTACTTAAATCGTTTTCAACAGGCTGAAACCAGTTCAATACACTTCCCCTGAATGAGTCATTTACCACAAGTGCAAGCAACAAGAGGAAGCTATATTCAAACATAAGTACATTTGATTTTTATACATGTATATAAAAAAATACAGCGAGAGTAAACTATTACATCATAAATGATCTACACCACTTTAAGCGGATCACAGCACAGAGGCTAATATTTATAATAAATGCAATAAGAATTATAATAATTTCCCACATCCATCTTTGTTTCCTTGTTTTCAAGGCAACATACGATCTGTACTTGTCACTGGATTCATACATCATAAAGTATGCTTTCAGCTCCCAAGAAGCCTCATGAGAATAACTCAAAAAAAAATATACATAAATATATTTAATACAGTCTTGTTTAAGCATGCAAAGGTATCTTTAGTACACACATATAAGTAATCCAGTCTTTTAAAGGGTATGCAATGATAAGCACACACTGAATATAACTTTGTATTACGCAGCAAGCATTTGTTTCCTATGGAAATGCAACATTCAGGTTATTCTTTAGGAAAAATAGTGATACAGACCAGTGGTTCCCTGAGCTCCTTTGGTACCTAGTTCCCGAAGGATGGCAAAAGGGTCGCCATTTTTGGTTCCAGGATTGGGTGAAGCAGAATTTGACTTTTGCGGTTGGGCTCGCAGGACGCTGGCGTATGTTGTGCGTTGCGTTTCCTCATCCATGGACTGTAAACAGGGAACATTTATAGGAGATTCTTGGTTTCTGTTCATCGCCCTGTGGAACTGAGTATTCTCTTGATAGATAGGGAGTGCGTTCGGTCTCTTCAATGGCTGGGGCTGCATGACATCCTGCTTCTCCATTTCCAAAGGTAACCCTATGTGTACTGCCGCACGTGCATAACCTGCAAATGCACTGCTACCTGTTAGTGGTGGCTTGTCAATGCCGTCCGCAATCGGATAATTCCTCCTTTCAGCTGGAACAGGCTGAATGAATGGTTTTGCACTTGCCTCTGATCCATACGCAACATCCTGATGGTAGTTAGTATGTGGTACGAGCTGGGCCACCTCCCCATTTTCCATTGGATGCCTACCATACAGAGCTACATTTGAAATACTATTCATGCCCGGACCTGGTGAACCGTTATGAATAAATTTCTGCTGTTCCATAGCAGGAGACCACGGCACAATTTTATCAGCATGAAATTTACCTTGGCTGTCCTGATTGTATACGTTACCCATGTGCCTCGAAGAGCCGAGAAAATCAGGCCTGATGGAGATGTCATCTACTGCATTCATATGGCAAGGGTACCCTTCTCTGATGTGAGACTGTGCTGCCACAAGCATCGATGCTTCCAAATCTGACACCGTTAAAGGTTTACCCACTTGGCTGTTTGCACTCCTATTGAACCACTGTGGATGCTTTGGAGAGGCATGCGAGACTGAGATCTAAAATAAAAAATTAACATTTTAATTTTGATCATACACTAGTGTGGAATGTACTGTATTTACTCATGTATAATGGGCACTTTTTTCCAAAATGTTTTCCCCCCAAAACTGTGGTGTGTATTATGCACGGAATAATTCAGACAGCCAACATGAAACCACACATGTTTTTACTTATGTTACTGCATGTAACATGTACATATCAACAAGCGCAAATACAATTTACCAGGTTGGAATTCTTCAGTAATAAAAAAAAAAAAAAACACTATAGAAGTGAAATGGCATTTTCTGACTTTCACTTTTTAACGGAACATATTGCAAACACAGAAAAGCGGTGGCATTCTGGCACAATTCAAGAATGCACCTCCCGTCATATGGGATGTGTATCTGCAGATTTGTTGGGCAAGAAATAGCTTCCTGAGCACTGCAAATCTGTAACATAATTTTGATCTAGTTTTCTACCACAGAATAAACAACGTGGTTACGGAAGTTAAAGCTTTGGGATGCTAAACACAGTGGAGGGGGGGCAGGTGGCATGGGGTAGTGACTTATTGTATACACAAGACGATATTCTCCTCTTGGTCCACATAGCAACAGCTTTATAACCTACAAGTAAGAAAGCCATTTCTTGAACCTGAATTGTACTGCGCATTATACATGAGATATAATTAATTGTTTGATGCTTTTCCCTATCAAAAACCAGAGTGCGCATTATACTCTCGTAAATACAATAATTATGCAAGCATTTCATTAAAAACTAGGGGCAAGTCAATCAATACCAATGGTATCACTGTTGGGAAGTAGTGGCTGAAATTTAATCACCAATTGATTAATCTTGCAACAACATTGTAGGGAAGAAGCTGTTTTGTGATTCTCTCATGCAAAATTAAGAAAATATATATATATTTTTTTTTTTTAAAAAAAACACTGATAGATTGATGTGGTACAGTTCAGATGGAAAACGCATATGTTAAAATTTATTAATTTTCTGAATGAATGTGAATTTGTACAATTTTCAAGCACCAGTATTGGCTAAAAGTGGTATTGGCTCAGCTCTTCTAAAAACACACCTTCAAACTGAAAATTGTAACGGGCAAAAGTCTTTATTGTTTTGGCAATAGTAGACCCCAGTCTCCAACATTAAGTAAAATCCTTATTGTGCAGGCTTTCTGCCAAACAAGCCACAAAGATAGCGTGTCTAATACTTTCTCTAGGACTGATATTCTACCAATCAGATATAAAATTACACACGTTCCATGTGTAACGAGGTTTCTACAACAGGTTTTGCTCTGAAGAAAATTCTGCATATATACACACTTACTTTATAAAACTAGG
Source organism: Lepisma saccharinum (assembly GCF_977018435.1). Classification (NCBI taxonomy): domain Eukaryota; kingdom Metazoa; phylum Arthropoda; class Insecta; order Zygentoma; family Lepismatidae; genus Lepisma; species Lepisma saccharinum. The sequence goes on from NC_139237.1 coordinate 36,248,896, forward strand.
ACATATGAATTATATGTTTATATCCATAAAAATAACAACAAAATGGCAGAATTTTGCACTCAGTGACACGTCATTCATATAAACGTCATATGGTAAAATTGTCAGTAATTTTACCGATCATCCAAAGCTCCACTTAATTTGTCCCATTGCTAACAAAAGGTCTGCACTTTAGTGAAACGTATGCTTTTTGTTAATACTTTTAATGAATATAAAGGTACATACATAATAGTTTTGTACTGATTGATTGATTTAGTTTATTTAATTCGTGTTTTGTGCCTCTTGGCTAATTTGCGAAGATGGGGATGAGTGATGAAATTGATGAATGAACATTCACAAACAACCAAGTCTGAGCGGGATTCGAACCCGGGACCCTCGGTGTCGCAGCACGATGTGCTAACCACTTGCCCACAGGGTCCGGCATAATAGTTTTGTAAAGTAAACGTCTACACATGAAGTTCTTTTCTCTAAATCAAAACATTAGTTATCCGCAGAGCTGAGCTAAATATCACTGACTGATACCAATACTTGATGCAGATACTGTTACAAATTCCCCTGATACTGATACTTGGGAGAGTCACAATTAAAATTGGTGATTGTTATACAAGTATTCCATTATAATTATAAGAGTTTTACCGGTAACTTAAATATTTCAATAATTACACAACAGCTAATTAAAATAAGTATAATTTTAGCATAATCAAGGCTCCCACATAAACTCCAAATGAATTTTCCTTGAGCTCTTGAGTACTGTCATTTTTTTCCAGGGTGGCCAATATAGAGTACACTACTGTTTTATCTTACAATGGCTTTGTCCATTTCCCCGCACAGCCATATCATCCTCACCTTCTAATTATTATTAGAGATGGGACAGATTAATCGGTACTCTATCAGTATTGGCCAATACAGGCATGTATGATGTTTTAACAGAAATACTACCAATAATATTAACGATCCGATGTACTTGTAAATAACCTGTAATCTAGAGCAATATTCAATGCTATTCATAAACATAATTGATACACCCTGGTTTTGTGAAGTAAATGTCCAATACGCATTTCTCTTGCAAAGGCAAAATCAATTGCAGCCACTTGATGATAAGCGTAAATTAAGGACGTGAATAACCATTCAGATTCTTCAAGAAATATTTGCATTTCATATTGAATCAGCAATCAGTAATCAGTTATCGGTGAATTTTTATATCAGTAGTTTATCATATAAGTTCAATTTCCGACAGCAATAATGAAACTAAATCCAGAATAAAATGACATAATTAAGGTTACAGGTTTCTTGTGAAATTTAAAGACATATTCAAACAAAATGAAATTTCAAACACATATACAGAACATTGACAAACAGAAATTTACAATATCAATTAATCTGTAATGCAAAATAAACATTTCTAAAGCTTATAGCTCTAAAGTAGCTTCTGTAAAGTAAGTTACTGAAGTTGTAAGTACGTATTAGTACTTATTGGTTGTAATTAGGGATGTGACGAAGCTGAAAATTTATCGATGTTGATGTACTCACCGATAATTTTTGGAACCAATACCGACGCCGATATTTAACTGATTCCGAAGATTATTCAACAGAAATGGGATGTTATTTTCAGCATGACAAAAATAAATTTGCTACATACATTTCTATTGCATATCATATGTGTATACATATATATTCTCAAGATGCGGATGTACATTTGCATCTACAAAAAGTGGTTATGTGAACCTTTAAGAAGAACATAGATTCTCAAGAGATTTAACATTAGTACACATGTAGTTCTTTGAAATGCAAAATGAATTCCTGTTCTTAAAGTTGTAAATTTAATGCTGGCAGATTCAACTTCAGAAACACGAGGTTTGGAAGCACTTGTGGAAGTAACCTACATCTTGTCTTATCGCAAATCTGTCCAGCAACACTGAACACTTGTTCACTGAATCAGGGTGGCTACAAACAAGCAGAAATGAAATTCCCTGACTTTTCCAGGTTTTCCAGGACAAAATTTACATTTTTCCCTGACAATTACAAACTAAACTAAATCGATGTTTTTGCAAATGGAAATAATAAACTCATACAGATCCAGGTGGCCTAGTGGTTAGCACATCGCGCTGCGACGCCAAGGGTCCCGGGTTCGAATCCCGGTCGGGCTTGGTTGTTTGTGAATGTCCATTCATCAATTTCATCATTTCATCACTCATCCCCATCTTCGCAAATTAGCCAAGAGGCGCAAAACGCGAAGTAAAATAAACTAAATCAATCAATCAATCAATCATACAGATCCAGGTATTGATTTGTTAAGTACCAATATTATCTTCTATGAAATTGACTTAATTTCTCTATTCTCTATGATTTGAATTCAAAGTGAAAAATAGTGAATTTGAAAAATTATTACAATTCACAAGCTAGGGAAGGATTACGGACGGAATTTTGTCATTCGCAGTAAGTTTAAAATAAAGTACTTGATTATTTTTAAAGTTACGACTAAATGAAATTAGAGTGAAGAGTGATTGATTAAGAAATACAATTTGTAATTTATCAGTCTCCTTATACATTCTCGGTATTACATGTTGATATTTCCACTGAGGTTTGGAACCCTCTGCTCGCAAGAACCAAGAGTGCGGACTCATTTTTCAATGCATAAAGCTCTCTTCTCTGTAAAGCAAACAACTTAACTCTTGCATATAAGTGAAACAATTGAATGGAACAAAATAAAGTGTCATATTTCCTTACATTATCAATGGGATTTCTGCTTCAGTACAGTATATCCAAGTGAAGTACTGTGAAACTGACAACATGCAGTTTTAATGCTGTCGAAAAGGGTATGTAGGTATTAGAAATTTAACGCAAGGAATTTATAAAATTGCATTGTATAGGTACCTGATTTAGCTAACCATACATTAAAACAGGAACACTCTAATAATAAAAGCTTCTGAAAGTTCATATACGAGGGGCATTCTGAAAAAAGCTCCAATGGTGCCTATACGCAGCACTGGTGGTCAGAGATAGACACACACCCATGCAGGCAGGAAGAAGTGGCATGTAGCTGTAACCTGGTACAGTTGCAATGCAGCCGTTTTAGGACAGTTCTAGGTTAAAGATTGGAGCTCTCATACAGTCTCCCACCGACTGCAATGTAGCCTACATTGCACGCTCAGAATTTGGCACGGAGCCACCAGCAATTGTGTGAGGTGTGCAGACCGGACGTCGTGTATGGTCAGACGATGGTGCAGACAATTCACGGAAGGCCAATCGAATGTGCACAACCCCATACAGCTGAGTACACACGGACCCTTTGCATCACTTCAGGTGAGAGATCACTCCCTGTACAGCCCTGGCCTTGAATGTACCGACTTTCATCTCTTTGTTTAACTGAAGAGGTTTCTGGCAGGACAAGGATTTGACAGCTATACTGCGGTAGAGATAGTTCCAGTCTTTGCTGTCAGACACATATACCATGGGCATACAAACTTTAGTGCCATGCTACTAAAAATGCCAGAACAATGGTGGTGATTATGTCGAAAATTAGGATAAGACTCACTGTTACTAATGAAATAAATTACAACTGATATTCATGTTTTATTTATGCCTAATCGGTAGGGACCTTGATATTTGTTAATTTTTTTTCAAATTGGTGTATTTTCTTATTTTTTATTTTTTACTATACGGTGTTATTTTTCTCAAAATTCACATTTTCATTTTAGCGCATTTTCTGACAAATATCTGAAATTATTCCTTCATGGTGTTTTTAAATTACTGTTTCAAATTGTAAGTCACATGGCTTACGCCTCTTTGTGAGAGTTTCATATCTTGAAAGTTATTTTGGGAAAGTTATTTACCATACCTCTTTTTTAATTTTAAGGTAAGGATTTTAGATAATGGAATTTCCCCCGTATATACTGAAGGGTGCATAATGACCCAAAAAATTAAAATTAATCAATCTCAGGTGACAGATACCGATATATTATGGCACCAAAAATTGACATTATCTTTTTTTGACTTGTCAGTTTCCCAAAATTGGCGTTTTTGTTTTAGAACATTTATCTGCCAAATATACCGAAACTTAATACTCTATTGTGCTTTTAAACGATTATTTTAAATTGTAGATCACATGGTCTACGTATTTTCGTGACAGTTTGATATGTTGGAACAGATTTTTGAGGAAGTAAAAGTAAAGTGCTCCCCTGCACTTTTCCATGAAGGTGTATAAGGGTGTGGAGTTAGGGCCCCACACTTTCTTGATCACGGCTAAAGGTGGGGGTGATGTGATCAGCACCACGCTCCTGGCTACCTTTATCCCTCAAAGTTTCCTCAAGGTACCAGCTTCATATGATGCTGGGTGGGTGCCGGAGCAGTTTGAATAGGTGGTAAACATCCCGGTTCTCCCCCGCAGGGGATCGACCCTGGGTCTCTTGCATAGTAGTCAAGACACCCTAACGACTGAGCTCCATTATTACTCGCTCGACAAATGCCGATGGAGCGCACTTAGCTTGGTAATTCAAAACATAACTCGTGCGACAAATACGTGGCTCCCGTGTGACAGTAGATACACACTCGATCTCCTGTTAGAACCCTGCCACTTTTCTCTGTGATGCAAATGGTTTTGATAAAAGTTGAAAAAATCGTGGGAAATACATGATTTAATGTAGCTGTCGGAATTATTTCATGTACGTATAACTCTATAGTTTGCTCTTGAGTAAAATATTGGAAAACTTGCATGTTCTATGTACACAAACATGGCCTAGAAAAGACAAGAATGTTGGATTTCATGGATTTTTTTCGTTGTCTTAGGTCATTTCTTTAAAAAATATCGCTAAAAACGCCAACAATTCAAATTTTATGCCAAATTCACATTATTTCGATATTTAGAAAGGGCGAAAATGTGTCCAGACATCACTGCACATTCCTAAACATAACTTCGCAGCAATTACCAGAGTTCACGTTTTTGGCGTTTGCGAAAAATCAATCGGAAATTACTTTCTGGCCACCCCTCGTATAAATCAGTAGATGGAAAGTGATAATTTAGCAGGACTGGCAGAGAAAAGTCAATTCTTGAAGAAAGTGATTTGCTTTTATGATTGAATGATTCGAGTAAATATGATATTAAAATATTTACGTATTTATTATTAGTATTTTATTTCATAATATTGGACATTAACCTTACTCCGTGAGAGATTAATGACCATCTCTCATGAGTTTAAACAGACAGGACAGAGAATGGTGTTAATGTCATTGCAATACTAGTGTTGCAGTAAATTTGAGGTTGGGAGCATGCACTTGCCAATTTTTATAACGTTCACCGATGCAGATTTATGTTTCACTATTACGTGATAGTATTCAATATATAACCAGTTTTGTTGGATTCTTCTTGATATCCAAGAATAGTGCAATGTCATTGTAAACGTATGTTAACTTGTGCGAAACCAGTAATACGTCAGGATGATGGAAGAAAACCTTCGTAAGCACTGCTACATTAAATGAGGTGAAGTGAGCCAGAAGAGTAATAAAATTCCAGCAGCATATTTGCAGTCTAAAGCTCTTCTTGTTTATGCATACTATTTTTGTTGGATGTTGCAGTCCGAAGACATCGAACAAAAATCATAAGAGTCCCATGCATGGAATTTCTGTCACATGTTGTAGTGAGATATTTTGTCGGGTGGCGATATTCGACAAAAATCGTACGTATCATGAAACCTATTTGTTTCCAACAAAATGCCTTACTACGACGTCCGACAACTATCGGACGGCGCCACCCGCTCCCATCCCCTCCATCTGTTGACAGTTCTGTCTCCTTACTACTCCCATACGGACAAGAAAAAATGATAATTCAATGCATTTTCCACGTAATATTTAGAGGCTTAACCTTTACTCCCCCGATGATATTATATGGTACGTATCATCAGAGTAAGGTCGTTCTGGCCCGATGAAACCATATGGTATCATGGTGCAGATTACAAAATGAATGTGCTTTTTGGACCCTCATACTCTTCTGTTTGGGTTGAAACTCTGACACAGGTCTGGAGCAAGTCTGGGTAAATTAATATTGATGACCAACCTTCCCCCTCTCCGCAACATATCCATGACACATTTCCGAATAGTTTCACATTTTGGTTCATTATTCAACTTGTATGGCACCCAGGAACATGAAACAAGTTTCAATCTCTCTGGAATTGTCCAGTCTTTGAAGAGAATACTAAGGTTTGCGCCTTCTCCCGAAAATAGCGAGAGAAGAGGAGGGCAAACTCCAGATTTTTGTGTTTTTTTCATTGAAATTCGGTGGTCACGACCCAAACTCCCCTTCCTCGGTTCGGCGATCTTAATTGTACACGGTTGCATGCTATGATGTTTTAGCTGCAAAACAAAACTTATCTGAAGTAGATTGCTCCCATTGCGCCCGAGTTGTAACAATTTTCCTCCAAAAATGCAAATTAACTATATTTTTCGTTAAAAAAATCACATTTTGGCTTATTGATCAACTTGTATGGCACCCAAGAACATGAAACATGTTTCATTCTCTTGAGAAATGTCCATTCTTTGAAGAGAATACTAAAGTTTGCGCCTTCTCCCCAAAATAGCGGGAGAAGAGGGAGCAAACTCCAGATTTTTATTTTTTTTCCATTGAAATTCGGGGGACGTGCCACCCCCCCCCCCCCCCTTCCTCGGTCCAGTGTTCTAAATTGTACACGGTTGCATGCGCTGATGTTTTAGCTGCAAACCAAAAGTTATCTGAAGTAGATTGCTCCCATAGTACCAGAGTTATAACAATTTTCGTCAAAAGTGTGTTTGAAGTCAATGAAGACGATATTCCCTGACATTTCCCTGACTTTTTTTGACACCTCAAATTCCCTGACTTTTCCCGGTTTTCCAGGTTTTCCAGGTCTGTCGCCACCCTGCTGAATACTGATGCAGCAGGTATGCCCAAGTATTTTCTCACCACTTGCTTCATGTTTGGACACTCATTTTTGAATTTCCGATACAAGAGCGGATGCTGGTCACGTGTACTAGTTGGTTCCGCAATGCACTGTTCTATTTCTGATTTTGAGGTAGGTTGATCCTCTGAATGAGAGTTTGCAATAATTTTATTACAAAAGCTATACAATGATGAAGAATCATAAACTAATTTTCAATAATTCTTGCAAAACTAAAATATATAAAACTTATTAGAAGGTAAAACTGTATTATCTGTACCGGTTTAAATATCAGATTTTTGCCGATGCCGATATGGCAATTTCTTCCGATTTTCATACATCTGTAATCGGCTTAGGCACATCCCTAGTTGTAATTATTATTATCAGCGCAGAGCATATTCTAATCCTTCATTGGGACTCCTTGACCAATTAGATGATTTCCCCTGATATTTTTATTTTTTAAAATTTCCTAAGATTCTCAGGTTCTCCAGGTGTATGGAACCCCTGATGATTAGATTTCACGAAAGTATTGCATATCATTTTCATGGATGATACAAGACACATACACTCTGGAAAGTACTTGAAATTCCAACCAATCCTTTCTGATACCAACACCACAATATCAGTTAATCCAGGTTCTTCAGGGAATATTTGCAATTTCATATTGATCATTACAAAATCAGTTAACAGTACGGGGAGGGGACTGACAGTTTAAAAAAAAAGTTATACATCTACATAAATCAAGGTTCACAAAATGAGCACAGTGGTAACATAGATTAACAAAAAAAAAAAATATGTGTTTGTATACAAAGACTGAATCCCATTGCCCGTGTGACATTGAAGACAACATAATATGATCCCATACATCAAATGTTAACGCACCTGATTCGGCAGTTCTTCAAAAGGAGGGGCTTGTGGCATGACCGGAGACTTTTCCACAAAAAGATCTTCTAGTTTCTTCACAACATCCGGTGTAGGCGGACAACAGTCACTAGACCCATTGTTTGAATGAATGAAACCAGATTCATTGGGATTTCCATTCTGCGGATTCTTAAAACCTCTCTGACTATGGCCTAAGATGACTAACTCCATAAACCTGTAAAAGTAAACAAATGCATAAGTTGTGTAGGTAAACTATTGCAATTACTTTTGTTGCTAGACTAATATCAAAGACTGACTGCCTTGATTAACTCAGGTTGCGGCATCTAGGAAGCAGATGGTACCTTGTCACTGCTTGGTTTACTCCCGGTTGGTGGTAGTTCTGATTTCCTCCAGCTCGTGACACTAGTTGGTGTTGATTGCTAGGTTCAGTCATCTGCTGTGCTGTGCTGCTCCATGCGATACAGTTTGTGCTTGGGTGTTGTGCACTGGATCTGCATCTTCTCTTGTTGTCCGGGATATTTTGAAGCATGGGGTCTCAAGTGGCATGTCATTGTCTAGTGTCTAAGTTTTGTGCCTGTTTTCTTTGATGATATTCTCTGTGAGGGAGTCTGTTGAGTGAGGTACAGGGTGATAGAATAAAAATGGAATGGCCAGAGGTGTTGAAGTGTTGTGCAATGCCTGATTTTGATTCTCTCCTGGCATCAAGTAAGTGGTCTCCTATTCATACTTGTACTGCATAGACAATCCTGCTGGTGTAATGTAGTTGACACTGGCATGTAACCTTGTATAGATCGACCACAAGGGAAAAAACCTTGGGACGAAAAGTCCTCGCTCAGTTTTCCCTTCTTCCCTCCACCTCGGGCCATAAGGAAGCATGGTCCACTCACCCCCTCCCCTACTCACCAGAGTACGGTGCACAAGTCGCGGGTCTGCGCAGGTTGTTTTGCTCGTGGTTCCACTATAGACATGTAAGTGTAGTATTTCAAACTTCTGTAGGGCTCTTCCAATCTGAGATGCTGGTTTGTGTGCTACCTTGATATTGCATCATTTGGATAGTCTGCCTGATGTTGTGGGGTGGTACGGGAATGCAATCAATTTCCGTTTGGTTTCTTGGTTTACATTTTCTCTGCATTGGGGGCACTGAAACTAGGGTTTTATTTTTGCACACCACATTGACAGCTGTTGTTCAGTGTATCCATCTATCAGTCCTATATTCGTTATTCATGCAATTTTGTCTTCAAGGTGTGTGAATGCTCTTCTGTAAAAGATTAGCCACGGTCCAGCTTTTGGTTTTCAGGTGGAGGGTGTTGGACTTAGCCAGGGTGAGTGTACTGGGTGCCTGAGTCTCGTTTCCTGGAGTGTGGCTCAACTTTTATAGAACAGACACACAGTCCCTTGGAGGAAAGATCTCCAAGATGAAATAGCATGGATCACATAGGAGTGAATAACAAATACAATGAACATCATCTGCCAATGTGGTGCACAAATGCCAAACTCCAGTTCAGATGCTCCCAGTGCAAAGATATTCAAACCCAAATGGAGTGCATTCCCACAACACACCACAATATCAGGCAGACTATCCAAAACACACAAACCAGAATCCGAGATTGGAAGAACTCTACCAAACCTAAACTTTGTGTTTGTCAACCTGGTGTTGACAAGGTGCCAACACAACACCTCAACACCACTGGCCATTCCAACTCTATCACTTCTGTACTTCACTCAACAGGCTCCCCCTACAGAGAATATCATCAAAGAAATGCATACAATCATTAGAGGAATGCATATTTAGTTTTTGACGAAAACATGAAATGTGGAATAACACATTGTAATGTTAATTTTTCATGTTTCTGAAAGGTGTGAGGCCATTTTCCTAATCTGTTTTGTCACGAATAATGCGAAATGAACTGCAAAATGCAAAATAGACTCAAACACAAAAGTTAGAGTTTATTTACTGCCATGACATTTCTGAAGTCAGAATTATCCTGAGAGTTATGCAATTCACAGAAAATTGATTCATTCTGCTGTACATATTTCACAAGCAAAACTGGACCCCTTTATACAGGAATAAACTTAATATTCTGGTAATGACATAAATGTGCTATTAGAAGGAATATGTTTATTTTATGTAGTAAAGTGCAGTTTTTAAATCACATTTGGGTCATATTCACATTTTTAAAACCAAAATGTCATATTATATACTGCTTTTTCACTGCTATAACAGTGAAATTTTATTTTATTTGCCGCTTCTGAACCCGAAATTGATTCTAGATTTTGTACCGAAATTTTACTTTTTTATTTATCAAAAATATGTCCCTATGTCAATCATCCAGCAGAAACTGGCACTAGACACTGGATAGCATACCCTACACAGGGAATCAAGCAGAAAATGGAACTGGCGCACTTTTTTTTATAAATTAACCACAATAATATATAATTCCTAGGTACCATGTACTTTGAAAGATCCCGGACAACAAGAAAAAATGATGACGTGCCACACAGTCCCAACCAGCAACCCAAGGAATGAAAAACCACACCACACAGCAGTTGACTCAAACTGGCGATCACCTACTAGCACCAACACATGGTGGAAATCAGAACTACAGCAAACAACACCAGAGATGTGTTACCATCTTCATCCTAGATGCCACAACCTGTGTCAATGAAGGCAGTGGTTCTGGTTAATCAGACAAGCAACGAAAGCAGTAATGTGAAAATGCAAAACTTTACCTACACAATAATTTAACTGCGTTTACCATGCCAAACCATGAAATTCATAAATGTTACTGTTCACTGTACATCACCAGGGACGTGATGCTGATCACATCACCCCCACTCACGACCGGATCAAGAAAGTGTGGGTCGTTACCCCCACACCCCCTATACGCCTTCATGGCGTGGTGCTATGCACAGGGGAACACTTTACCTTTTTTTCACTGTACCCAGGATTTGTGCCAAATTAAGGGACTGTTGAATTTATTATATTTTTATCAAAGTGAAAAATAACACGTGTTATAATAAAAATTATTTCGTATTAACATTTCATTCCAAATATTATACGAAAAGTTCCTTGTACATCTTACTAAGTTATTCCTTGTACATCTTACTAAGTATGTGAATGAACTATGAACCCCTCCCTCAAAATATCAAAAACTATCAATTAATATAAGAGTAAATTACGATCAATGACTCACTCCTCTCCTTGAACATCTAAAAAGATGATCTCTCCCTTACGTCATTGGCATCCAAAATTAAATAAACACCTCACCAGTCACTTAAACACAATAAAAATAGCCAATTAATGTAAGCATTAATTTTGATTTCCAGTTTTAATTACTCAAAGAGTGATGACCCTGCCCCTTCAAATGTACAAGATTATCCTCAAGACATCGACATAATAATAAATCATTTATAGAGGCATGCACATTTAGTTTTTGACAAAAACACAAAATGTGAAATAACACATTGTAATATTAATTTTTGATGCAATTCACGGGAAATTGATTAAATCTGCTGTAAATATTTGAGAAGCAAAAATGGACCCCTTTGTACCGGAATAAACTTATACTCTGGTAACTACATAAATGTGCTATTAGAAGGGATATCTTTATTTTGTGTAATAAGTGCAGTTTATAAATCAAATTTAGGATTATATTCACAATTTTAAAAACAAAAAACAATGTTATGTACCGCTTTTGATCCAATTATTATCCCCTATAACACCAAAATTTTATTTTATTTACCGCTTTTGCGAAATTTTGCCAGATATATGTGCCTCTAACCATTATTTATTAAGTGAAGAGTAAATAGTGCTCGTCCCCCTCTTTTTGTTGCCTAAAATACAGTAACAAGCCCTCCCTCTGCCCAACTATGTCTCAAAGCAATAACATAAACCTTCAATGAAACAAGAGGGCAACAAATGACAGAAAAATTGCATTTTGAATTAAACATGGTCATATTTCAAGCTTCTAAGAAAATTCACACAGAATTCCTGGTGTCCAAAATTTATGCATAATTCCCACAATTCAAGGAACTCATTAGATTGAATTGTTGTTTTAAGTCCACTTTATGCACAGAAAGGCTAATCGGTACTGAACCTACAGTTTAAAGTGAGATCCAAACGACTATGTGCCTCCACCGGGGACCCCTTGATAACAAGGTGACCACTGTGCCATCGGGAGGCCTAGCCAGTACAGATACAAACAATTTAAGCATGAATTTACGTCTTTGTCTCCACTATTATCCCAGCCACCCTATGCAAAATGTTACGTTTAGCACATCAGATTTGATGACTTACCTTGTAGCATCCTCAACTCCTCTTGAATCCAGCAAGTGATTGTACCATTCGAACTGTTTGCTTTGCGAATCCAAGAGTTCAGACAGTTCCATTCCAGGAGGCAGGAGCGAACTGTACATTCCCCCATTGGAACTCCACACTGCTTCGGATGGCCCTTTGTCACACAATCTGAAGTCATTGTTATCCTGCATCTCCTGCGAGACCTCTGGGAAATGGACATTGTGGAGAAACTGGATGTGCTTGTCTCCTTCTTTTTCACCTCCCAGTATCTTGTTCACCTGCATCTTCCCCATCATGTCAATATGAGGCTTCTGTTGGATGTTCATGTCAGGCTGCGGAATCAAGGCGTTTGCCATGGGAACTGGCACGAGGGAGTTGTTAGGATTCGACTGGAACGGGATTTTCTGAGCCAAAGGTCTCGGAAGACACAAAAGAGACGGATGAGGAACGCCAAATGGAAAAGGTGCAGGTGCAGGCAAAAGTGGCCTCGGTAAGGTGCAATTTGGAATCGGAGGTCCTTTTGGTGCAATTGCTTGTACGGTGCCTTGCAATCCTGGCTTCTCCAAAAGCTTGTCGTCCTTGCCTGGCTCCGGAGTCTTTGTACGAATTATCCCTGGCAACCCTGGAGAGAGGGATGGCTGGATCATCGGCAACATAGGAGGCGGCACTTTCTTCTTAACGTTCCAACCAACAGGCGTGGACCTGCCTGTCAGCGACGGGTACATGGGTGACGGAACGCAGCTTGGAACGATAGAATTCATCCAAGGGGTTGGAGGGTTTTGCGGAGGCACTGGAAATGGAAAAGGCGATGGTCCAACAGGTGGCCTCACCTGATAGTACGGTGGGTAGCAATATATGGGGTAGGGGTAAAAGGGTGCAATGTATGGCATAGGGTAGCGAAGATTCATTCCTCCAGGAACATTTGGAACAAATCCACCATAAGGTCCCAATAGAGAAGGAAGGCGAATAAATGACTCTCCTTGAAACTGACGTGGTATGAATTCTGGTGCTAAGGGGTTCAGAACATAGGATTTCTTCAGCTCCACACCATCCAGTTGGCTTCTCAACTGAGACCATTTGATTCCAAATAAGCTGTTGTTATCATTGCAAATTTCAATGAATCTTTCCCACACTTTCCTGAAATAAAATAAAAACACCATTAATTCCCTACCTCAATGAAGCAACAATCTGATGAAAAATAACAAAAGCTTCCACTCATTGTGCAAAACAATTTCCTGATATTTCCAGGTACTTTTAAATACATTTTCAGATATTCTGTAATGCTTTAACATAATAACTAAATTTTAGGTTAAAATCTTTGCAATTGTCTATGTAATCAAAGTGTTCATTTTATGAAATTTTATTTGTATATGAGAATAATCATTTTTTGGTGTATTCTATTAATTTTGGTGGCCAGTACTACTATCTTCTCAGGAGCTTGCTGACCTTTTGTAGTGTATAATTTTGAGGACTGCTGCTGTGGACTTGGAACATTTTAGTAATTGCAAGACGATAGTCACGATACCAGAGAGGGCACCCACACAACAAAGAGGAAAAGTAGATAAATATATGCTCTTTTGACCCAAGTATGGTATTTAGATGTATACTAAATTTGACTGCCCCCAGACTTGGAACATTTTAGTAATTGCAAGACGATAGTCACGATACCAGAGAGGGCACCCACACAACAAAGAGGAAAAGTAGATAAATATATGCTCTTTTGACCCAAGTATGGTATTTAGATGTATACTAAATTTGACTGCCCCCAGAAAATATTGCCGCATGCCTCATCTCTACTGCCCACGCCACTGCACAACACAGAAGTCACATCATCTCCAGAGATAAAATGTTCTCTGCTACATGCAGAAGAATGTGTGTTCCACCTTCCACCTCCCAACCATTGTTTTGACAAGAACATTTTTCCACCAGTGAGTAAACTATTGCTTATCTGCCCACAGAGGAATAATCACTTTAGCATGTACAGTATGTTTTCAGCTTCGCTCTGATAACCAAATGTTACATTATTCATGACAAAAAAATCAAATTAAAAATAAATGAGAGTGAAATATAAAGTAACCAATGTTATTTCCTGAGGAATCTAAATGACTTCTCATCAATATGATATCAAACCGAGGTTGCAAACTCTTCTTGATTTTTTCCATGGGTAATGTGGTAGACAGGAAAAGAGAAGAGTTTTTCACAAACAAGTTTCAATCCCCTGCCCACTTTCAGTCATCTAGGAAGGATTCCATGAACATGCTGGTAAAGAAGTGAATGGTGACCAACAGCCCTGTTGTCAGTTTTCCACATGAGTTTTTGTGGAAGATGGAAGGTCGAACAAAGACACCTCAGTCACTACATTGTCTCTAAACCCTAGGGAAAGCAGCGTTTAGCAACACTTGATTTGGCAACAATGCACTTGTTCTCTGACAATGAGGCAGAAGAATCAGCAGATTTTATCTTTACGGGCAATGCAAGAAGTTCACATTTTTCCTTTACTTTCCCTCAAGAGGCGTGTAACAAATGCACTTCTTCCTTCCTTTCATGTTTGGTTTGAGTTGGTGTTTTAAGTCCACATTATGCACAGTAAGGCTAATCGGGACTGGACCTACAGTTTAAAGTGGGATCCGAACCACTTGTGCCTCCACCGGGTATCGAACCCGGGACCCCTTGATTACAAGGCAATCTTCTTTCATGTGAAAAGCCTAACCTCTAGAAGTTCAAATTAGCATGTTGGATGAAACTGTTGCAAAAAAAAGGAAGAGAAAAAGAAGATGGAAAAGTCATGTGGCCAACAGAACAGCCTTCTGGAAAATTTTATGGCATTGGCACGGCTTGGAAAATGTATACAGCGGGAAAGGGGAGTTAGAGCAAAAGTAAGATAGAAGTCAACGTCCTATTATTTAACATGGTCTTTGGCCGGGACCTTGATGGCTGAATGTATTAAGCGGGAATGTAAAATCGGGGTTCCAAGGTGGAAAATGTATTTGTTTCAAGTTGAGGGTTGTTTAGCTAAAGCAAAGGCTGTACTACCGGTGAATCATTATGAAAGTTGAGGAAACTGTGTATCCATATATGTAGTACATGCAGAAATCACTTCCGTTGCTGTGATAATGACAAGGCAAAGCTGTATTCCAAACTTTCCCCAAAAGGGTAAAATTTTGTTTTTCTATCAAATCATTTGAGCTAGGGATGGACTGATACAAATTTTTTGGACGACTGCCATTGAATAGGACGAGAGATTGATATCACGTCTGTCTAAAGGAAAGATTGTGTTCGTCTCTCCATACACTGACCACATGACAACTGCAGATTTTGACACCTGGTTAGTACATTAGTGGTATTAGTACTGGAAACTATTGGTTGGAATTTAATCACTGATATGCTGATACTTTCCCCAATCTGGGAATTCCACACGATCTGCAAAACTAAAGTACAACACTTTCGGGGAGGCTAATTATCCTAGGAACTATGCAAAATGTATAATATACCTTGAGATTTGTTTTTTAAAGTCCACTTCATGCACAGGATGGCTTACTGTGCATAAAGTGGACTTAAAACACTAAATCAATCCAATCCAATCAAAGGGTCAGCTCTAGTTCAATGTGTGTACCAGTGATGGTTCAATGGGTACCTTGCACTGCCAGATACGATACAGCACAAAGATGTGTGGATGACTCTACAGAAAGTGAAAGGAGGACCCAAGGCAGGGTTGTCGCAAATGGAGAGCTAAATATGAATCGTTCTATTGTTCATGGTTATGGCAGCAGGTTTTAGAGATTGAAATATGAGGTGTGATGTCAGCTGTGGTGTTGATGTGCATGGCATGTGTTACGACTAAGATTATGCTTTAGTTTCTACTTGTGTCAGTGATACGAGGTTAGTTTGTATCCTGTTTTGTTGCATTATATACATTAAGATCTAACATCAGCTGAGACACTGTCCTGAATGGATCTTGCACTTTACTATATGTTCCACTAGTGTAAACACCTTTTGTTGCAAATTTGTGTTTACAAATATACGAAAAATTCAGATCTACAACATGTAGAAAATTATGCTTAATATGCCCTCACTTTTACACGATATCCAGGCCACTGGAAACCCTGAATTGGGGGCTATACATGCCTTTAAAAAAGCATTGATGTTTCACTCACCTGCACCTGCCAATAGAGCACAAAGCCACGGGATCTCCAATGACAGCAACTAAGCTCTGTGCTCGGGTGATCGCTGTATTTAGAAGCTTTGAGTTGGAAAGGAATCCGTAATCCATGTCGTCTTCCAGCTCAGGTTTTGTTCCAGAGAGACAGGTGCGTCTAGTTCTCACGGTACTCAAGAACACTGCTCGGAACTGTTTGCCTTATGGAAAAAATGTCATTCTGATTAGATTTCATTGTTCTCTGCACAATAAAACAGTATCTACAAATTATGTACTGAAGAACTACTATATTTTGGAAATATTCCTTTAAGGACAAAGGTATCAAGGGGAGATCTAGGTGGTCTGGAAGTTAGAATTTTACATGGGTACTGATGGAGACATTACTTTCCTAAGTACTCGGGGAACAAGTTCTTTATATAAATTCAGAAAGCAGGTTAACAGAAAGAAGGCAGGTGGAAGAACTGTCTGTTATGAAGAATGCCAAAACATTGCTCTGATTAGAGAACATTTTAATTTGAAGAGCGATCTTTTTCGTTTTACATGTGTTGGACTGATACGAAATTTTTGCCAATGGTGATAAACTGTAAAAATAAAACGACTTGATATCAATGGATATTCTACTGATCTGATACAAACTTCTGAATGGGTCATGAAGAACATAAATGGTTCATTACGCTCCTTAATTAATATATATGTAAAGGTTTGCCCTTGACAATTTTTTTTTAGATATTTACACAAGCTGAGAATATGAATTTTTACATTAATATTCATTAAAATAATAACAAAAAGGAAACATTAAATTACAGGATAATATCAGATCAGTAAAATATCTGTAATTTTACAAATAAACCAATTCACAGACATGCCTTCATTTGCCCATACTAATGAGAGTACTGATTAGTCTTCTTTATCAGTTAAAACACTTTTATTAATGAAATTCATAATAATCCTTATCAAACTTAAAAATCTAAAAAAATTAAAAATCTAAAAACCTAAAAAATCTGTTTACAACTACAACACGAGGAGAAACTGAAATCAGTGTGCACCGCATCCTCTTAATAGTTTAGCAATGACATTGAGCAAAAGGAACTCATCACAGTCTCATTTATGTGCACAAAAGGCCCTTTCTTGCAGTAGGTACTGGCACTATCATATTATGAGCCCGGTTATTAAAACTACATAAGAGCATCTATCTACCTGTAGAGGGCGATACAATGAGAAATCTACATACTCTTACAAAGCATTACCACTTGGATACACAATTAGTTTGCATATAAACAATTAAAAGAAGAGTAATAGTAATGAATCAGATGGAGAGGTAATGAGTATGTCCTGCCACTACTTCCCATTTATCTGGGATCTCACTGATTTGTTGAACAAACCCTCTCTTTGCTCAGGAAAGAATTATATCACCGAACTAAGCACTACTCTATTTCATGTGTTGCTGTTTCATATGTTTTCTGGAAATGGAATACAGGGTTTCCAGAAAAGAAGTAGTGAAAAAGGAAGCATCACATTTCTGAAACAACAATAAATGAACTTTACATAATTGGAAAGAAAAACTCTCAAAGTTTATGTTGGTACCATTATCAAGCACATAGCAAAGTGGAGGAGGGAAATATATACAGCTGTTTTGCACTCGAGTTTGAACTGGGGGGAAGGAGAGGGAGGGAGAGAGAGAGAGCGGGGGAGGGAGAGAGAGGGGGGATATAGATGCAACAGAAGGCCCAGTATGTTTTGAGACTTGTTGAAATGTAGTTCATCAAAAATGAGCAATGTTATTGAAATGTAGTTCGTCAAAAATGTGCAATGTTATTTGTCGATGGAACAAAACAGATTTCTCTCCATCATGAATCTACAAAAATTTTATGACATTGTTCAACTTAAGACATGGCCAAATCTGCAAGCAATGTTACATTCTTTCCTGTGCATTTGAAATAATCTGAATCCAAAGCTACCAAGTACTGGGTTACTGCAATTTTTTGATTATGACATTCCCTAACATTTCTAGGTTTCCAGTCCAAAAATTAAATTTTTCCAGACATGCTTATCATCAAAACAAGTTTCTAAACTGAATCAATTTTGGGAGTGGAATCCAGAAGTGGAAGTGAACTTCTTGTTCATTTTGCAACTTGTTTCCTGACAAGCCAAATTCCCTGTTTTCCAGATGCGTAGCAACCCTGCCGAGTAGTATAGTTGCCACTTTCTGGGTAGTGTCAGTTCAAGCATCACCCACTGAGCTGTGAGGTGCAGGTAGACAATATGGAGGCATATGACAGAAACCAACAATACAACATATTTTCCACCTATTTCAGACGAACTGAAAATGTGCCATGTAATTTCTTCTTTTGCTAATACAGCATTATGGATAAAATGTCCAAGTATCGCCGAGTTTTAGATTGTCTAATTAATAAAAGTTGTTTCTACAAAGTGAAAGTTGTAATATGATAGCTAAACATAGTGTTACAGTAAGTTTGAGTGTGCACTTGTCTCACTTCCAACGGATTCAGACAGGGGCTCAGTGTGTGGAATGGTCGTACAGTTGCCAGGAGTAGCAGATTCTGATATGGACATGGAGTAGAAACCAGGGTTTCAGGCACTCATGGTAAAAACTGATCAAATGTTAAAACCAAATACATTTTCCAGAAGGACTAAAATTAAATGGTGTGACTCAGTTGTTAGCATATGCAGATGATGTAGACTTACTGGGGGATGATGTGAATACAATTAAGAATAATGCTAAAATATTTTTCAAAACTGCTAAAGAGATAGGTTTGGAAGTTAACAAAGAGAAAACTAAATATATGCTTACAGGCTGAAACCAAGTGTTAGGTAATAATCAAAATCTAATTATTGATAACAACTCGTTTGAACCAGTTTCCAAATTCAAATACTTAGGTGTAATATTAACAAATGAAAATTATATTAAAGAGGAAATAAAAAGTAGGCTTAATTCAGGAAATGCATGTTACTTCTCTCTTCATAAACTTTTGTCTTCTCGTTTAATATCTAAGAAACTACCTAGTCGTATCATAAATACTGACACAAAGTTTGAGGCAGTGTGTACAACCGGTTTTCAAGGTCGCGGCCAACCTTCCTGTGCAAGAGGCTGGAGTGGGCCATTGTGAGTTGAGCTGTCATAGAGGAAGTGTGTTCGTAAAAGTGTAGCTATGGAGTGGGGCGATTACAAAAATCGTGTGGCAGTAATAGCGCTTCATAAAGTGGGTCAAACAGCCCCCCATGATATTCAGAACACTTAAAAAGTTGAATATCAGCAAATCTTTCGTGTATCGGACGATCAAGCGATTCACAGAGACTGGGACAGTTGGTGATCGCCCAAGGCAAGGCCGCCCACGCAGCGTACGAACCAAAAAGTTAGTGCAAGCAGTGGCAGCCTGTATTCGGAGAAATCCTGTACGAAAGCAGGCAGTGCTTGCTCGTGAGCTGAACATTCCCAAAATGTCAGTGTCTCGTGTGTTAAGAAGTGACTTGGGGTTGAAGGCTTACCGGCGAAGTACAGGTCACTTCCTCAATGCACGTCTGAAAGAGCAGAGGGTGATAAAAGCAAAACGCCTCCTGCAGCGTTACGCCAACAATGGCCACAGGAAAATTCTTTTCACAGATGAAAAGATATTCAACATTGAGGAAACTTTCAATCGCCAAAATGACCGGGTGTATGCGTCAACATCCCACGAAGCCCGGGAGAAAGCCCCGAAGATCCAGAGGGGTCATCATCCGGCCTCAGTCATGGTTGGTGGGGCGTGGCGTATGATGGCACCACCAAGCTGCATTTTTGTGAAAAAAGGGTGAAACGTCAGCCAGAGTGTACGAAAATACTGTGTTGAACTCTGTTGTGAAGCCTTTGAGTGACACTTTGTTCAGGAACCAACATTGGACCTTCCAACATGATTCCGCACCAGCCCATAAAGCACACTCTACCCAGGAGTGACTCAAGAGCAATGTCCCGGACTTCACTGCTCCAGCTGATTGGCCTGCTAGCAGCCCTGACCTCAACGCGTTAGACTACAAATTGTGGTCAGTGCTTGAGGGCATGGTCTGTACGAGGAGGCATGCCAATATTGACAGTCTGAAACGGTCCCTGGTGAAGGCAGTGGCGACTTTCCCTACGGAGACAGTGCGTAATGCTGTAGATGAGTGGCCGCAGAGACTTCAGGCCTGTGTGAAGGCCAAAGGTGGCCATTTTGAAAAATGATTGGTGTTATGTGTTCGTTAGACCTGTAAGTAACCTATACAATCAGGACATTAAAGTATCTTTATCACTTTCGTCATAATTCACTTTCAATGTTGTTGTGTCAGTATTTATGATATGACTAGGTAAAAGTTAAAATATACAAAACAGTAATTTTGCCTGTAGGATTATATGGATGTGAAACTTGGTCCCTTACATTGAAAGAGGAACATAAATTGAGAGTATTTGAAAATAAGATCCTTAGGAAAATCTTTGGACCTAAAAGGGATGAGGGGACAGGTGAGTGGAGAAGGTTACATAATTTAGAACTAAATAATTTGTATTCATGTCCAGATATTATTAGAATAATTAAATCTAGAAGACTTAGGTGGGCAGGCCATGTGGCACGAATGGGAGAGGAAAGAGGAGTTTACAGGATTCTTGTTGGGAAACCTGATGGTAAGAGACCTGTAGGAAGGCCAAGACAAAGATGGAGGGACAACGTTGAGATGGACCTAAGGGAAATCGGTAGGGATGGAAAAGAGTATATAAAACTTGCTCAAGATAGGGAAAGATGGAAGGCCTGTGTTGCTGCAGCCATGAACCTTCGGATTTAAGAAGGCTAGGGAGTTAGTTAGTTAGTAATTCTATTTGCAAAATACCAATTTATGTGAAATTTTTAGCATGCTATTCCACATCATGCACTACCTATTTTTGAATGTGATTAGTTTTGCTGAAAAACCAATTCTATTACTTTTTTTTGTTGTTGTAAGTTGTTCATGTTAAAATGGTTACGTAGGACAAAACATCAAAGAAAATGACAATAAGATGGCACGAACATGATTTGGACATTATAAATTTAAATGCACGAACGGGTTTGTCATCTCACATCATCGAGAAGTAGCATATGATTAAAAAGAGAAGGGTTTTGAAAAGAGTGACGGGAAACATACATTTCAATGGAAGCTTCATTCATTGCAGCCACTGGAATAAATTAAATAATGAAAATGATAACATGAACCACTATGGAGTTTTCTTTTCACAAGTGGAGTAGGGCACCATCTTTAAAATTCAATTTAACTGAAAACATCAAGAATATTTTGAATTACTTGATGATATTTGGGATTTATATTTTTTTAAAATGTGATAAAACATTTTCATCTTAAATAATAATAAAACAGACTGCTTGTTTCAGTTAAGTTGCTACATTACAACAAGATCCATTGCATAACTTATTCTTTTTTTTAAAGATTCATTACCATTGTTAAAACTGTATCTTTAATCAAACTAAAAATATATGTCTGATGAAGGGAGCGTGCGTTCTCCTGAAACGTCACAACAAAAACTGTGTGTTTATGCTTGCAACAATCGTAGACTACAAGAGAAGTAATTCTATGACTTTACTGAGCAAAACCTGGAAATTGTCAGGTCAGGTTACCTGGGTGTATAAACACTTAACAATATGTAACAATATATAACAATAAAAATACACTTTTAACACATTCATTAATTTTTGAAAACATACACAAGTAGTTGAACAAACTCATACCCACCAGCTAACTAGAACATGCAAATTACTTCTTTCCCTTTGAATGATCTAAATTCCATCTTTAAATCTTACCTTGTACATTTAAAACCCTTTCCACAGAAATTCCGCCAAGTCTTCTTTTTCTAAGTTCAGATCGAATCCGAAACACTTGGTCTGCATACGGGGTCATTACACCAATGCTCTGATCGTCAACTTTCCCCCACAATGAAGGCCAATTTTTCTTCAACTCGCAAACCCTTTCAACAATTTCATACACCTGAAAAGATGGATATGGCCATCATATCTTCTTCCAAATATTCACATTAGCTTATCCTCTTGCAACATTTTAAATTTGTGCCATTCCAAAAATGCATTTAAACAGGCAAATGGATGAAACTGAACAAAAATTGCACACAATGTTTTTATTGTTCCATCGAAGTAATGAATAATGCAATACACTAATAGTGCAGTCAAAATAGAAAAATAAAGGAACTAATTCATAAGCTGAAATTTGGTATGTAGCACCTTTATAGCATTAATAACAACATACCAAAAGTCCCCGGCGATCACCTGTACACTAAGTCCGCCATATTGAACAATGGCGGATAAATTCAAGTTTTCACTAAATAAAGAAGTAATTGACAATATCTTGGTGTTTTATATACAGTATATCTTTCTTATAACACTAACAATATCAATTACAACATGTTAAGTTTTCTGCAGATCATTGAGACAGTAGGTAACGGCACCATATTGGAAGCACTGCGGATAATTGCAATATTTTGCATGAGAATGGAATTAACTTGTAACAGAATGGGATTTGGTAAATGTGTTTGGTATGTAAGGTATGACAACATTCTGTAATATTTGCCGTCTTATCAGGCAGGCTATTTTTTTTCACGTGTCTGGTTCTGTTCACAAACTGAATCTGATTGTCACTATCGTAATGCACACCTGTAGGTAACACACCGCAAAGACATATCTGAATCAAACAGTTCGTCCCTTTCATAGTTGTCATGTTGGTCATCGACGTCTCCACTATTGTTTTATCTGGAAACACTGAAAACAAGAATGAAATTCCTACCCGAAGCATCTTGGCATGGGACACATAAACTGAAACATCTTAAGCTTTCTTGCATGCAACTACATTCTCCATTACTGTTTTGGTACAGCCTCATGAAATTAAATTCAGTATATTGTTTGGAACATTTTTTCAATCTTGACTTCATTTTTTCTACAAACTTCTCTTGCCTGAAACTATTGAGAGACTTCCTGTTCAGACGCACCATAAAAGGCTAAGAGGAAGAGATCTCGAGCTTTTATAATTGCATCTGGTATTGCCGAATTGTCATCAAAAAATTAACAAGTATTCCCACAAGTCAGGTTTGTTTTAACAATGTATTTGTAAGAACTTTTATTTCTTTGTTTGAAAAAAGAGGAAACAGTATTGAATCCACTGGCTGAATGAAGGAATAAAATGTTGTTCTTAGCTGAGAAAGACTGATTTGCAAATCTGCTGTTCTGTAAATCCCCAATGGTATCATACCTTGCACATATTGCATGAAATAAACAGTATGTTCTGAGAGAGTTAAGGCAGCGAGAATAACAATCAAACCTGTACCTTTGAACCTCTAATACTGTGCCCAGTGGCAGGTTGAACAATTAGGTCATTAATGTCGCCAGGGGAAAGTTTTACAGGGAACCTTGCCTCTGCTTTGAGGAAAGGTGAGTAAGAAATCTGGACTGATGTCTGTTATTTCTTAGAAATGTCATCTGACTGGCGAGAAAACAACCTGCCACCTGAAACTAGAAGATCAAGGTTTAGCTCCTGTCACTACTTGGATATCACCTGCTCCAAACGATATACTAAATTTAATTTCCTGAGGCTGTACCAAAATAGTAATGGAGAATGTAGATGCATGCAAGAAAGCTTAAGATGTTTCAGTTTATGTGTCCCATGCCAAGATGCTTCGGGTAGGAATTTCATTCTTGTTTTCAGTGTTTCCAGATAAAACAATAGTGGAGACGTCGATGACCAACATGACAACTATGAAAGGGACGAACTGTTTGATTCAGATATGTCTTTGCGGTGTGTTACCTACAGGTGTGCATTACGATAGTGACAATCAGATTCAGTTTGTGAACAGAACCAGACACGTGAAAAAAAAAATAGCCTGCCTGATAAGACGGCAAATATTACAGAATGTTGTCATACCTTACATACCAAACACATTTACCAAATCCCATTCTGTTACAAGTTAATTCCATTCTCATGCAAAATATTGAAATTATCCGCAGTGCTTCCAATATGGCGCCGTTTCCTACTGTCTCAATGATCTGCAGAAAACTTAACATGTTGTAATTGATATTATTAGTGTTACAAGAAAGATATACTGTATATAAAACACCAAGATATTGTCAATTAGTTCTTTATTTAGTGAAAACTTGAATTTATCCGCCATTGTTCAGTATGTTATGAATTATAGCTCCCTTATTTCGTAAAAATTTTTACTGTCCACCATTTTTCAATATGGCGGACTTAGCATACGGGTGATCGCTGGGGACTTTTGGTATGTTGTTATTAATGCTACAAAGACGGTACATACCAAACTTTAGCTTGTTATGAATTTCTTCCATTACTTAAAAAAAATCGTCAAAAGTGACTGCACTATAGTACTATCATTCTATATGGCTGAGGATGGTACAAAAGTGTAATGCTTCCACAAAGATACACGGAAAAAGAGTTAATGCTACTAATCTCATCACTATGTAATATATGATTATTCATTTGCACTTACAGGTGAATTAAATTTCCAGGATTATTATTGACATTCCAATAAGTTCTAAACTTGTCATTACTTCATTATTATATCTTATTAAAGTATTGTAACTCATTATCCAACTTTTTTTGGGTGAGCAATTAAGATTTGTACTTCAGGGAAACACTATTTGTATGTAGGGATGGGGCAGATTAATTAATAATTTACTGGTTATCAACTGATATAGACATATCTGTGTATCAGTGAAATTACTGTTAGTTTATCGATATGATATATTACGGAACCTTGATTTTACGTTTTTCATGAGACCAAGGTTAAAAAACTTAGAAGGTTGGAAAATCTGGGAAAGTAAAATCACAGTTCCACTATACCTACAAACAGTCTGTAATTTAGTGCAAAATTCTACCATCCTGTTTTTATTTTTAGAATAAACATATATTTCATGTGAAATATGTCTTGAAACTTTCCTGGTGATGAGTGATGAAAAGATTCCAAGCAGAGTGAATAAAAATCATTTTTATTTAAAAAATAATTTTTGATGATTTTTTATTATTTTCAAAAAACATGCTTAACATGTTAACTGTCATATGAGTCCTATATAATTCATGAAGAATATTTGATTCACATATCTCTCTACATTGGGAACCTCATGGTGCACAGGCAACTCACACTAGCATGCTATAACATACACGTTGTGTGAAGAGTGGCCTCGTGGACAAAATTTTGCAGATGGTTTGTGAAAACCTTATTTAGTGATGCTGTTATTGTTACAATTAAAAAGCATGGATGAAATGAATAGATGTACATTAACTTCTTTTACATTTAAATTTCACTTAAATCTGTGAAGTACACAAACAAAATATATACATTTTCACTCATGAACTGGTTTCAAGTCTTTCAGATTGTGCATTTGGCCTTGAATTTTTGCTGGCCAGCTCCTTGAACAATGTCGGTGCAACAGTATACGGGAGTCATGTTGCAAATAACTAGAGGCATGCATATTATGTTTTTGACGAAAACACAATAACACATTGTAAGGTTTATTTTTCATGTTTCTGAAAGGTGTGAGGTGCATTTTCCTACCCTGTTTTGTCACGAAATAATGGGAAATGAACTGCAAAATGCGAAATTGACTCTTAAACATGAAATTCAGAGTTTATTTACCGACGCGACACTTACTGAAGTCAGAATTATCCTGTGAGTTAAGCAATTTACGGAAAATTGATTAATTCTGCGGCAAATATTTGGGAAGCAAAAATCCTTTATACAGGAATAAAGTTAATACTCTGGTAACTACATAAATGTGTCATTAGAAGGTATATGTTTATTTTGTGTAGTAAGTGCAGTCTTTAAATCAAATGTAAGATTATATTCGCAATTTTAAAACTGAAATGTCATTTTATATACCACTTTTTCACCGCTATAACAGCGAAATTTTATGCACATAAAATAATTAAAAATAACAAATTTTCATCTAATCATCAATAAACATATTGCTCTCAGAATTTTTATTATATTCTCGTAATTAAACATCGTAGCCCAAAGAAAATATTTTTTTCTATTGTGGCACTCAATATGTTAAAATTGCTTGTATGGTTTTTGGCACCATACATATAGATATATGTTTTTTATAGGAAGGCTTTCTCTAGTAATCGACCCTGTAAAATATTTGAACAGTTTGATTAAAGCAAATTAAAAATTATATGTAAATATACATTTTTCTGTTTGTGATACTGGATATATGAACTTTCTATGGAAATGTTTATTGAGTGTGTTAGTGAAACTATAATAATTTCAGTAACTTTTCTTCCAGTGATAATAAAACATTCTGGATGTACTATATAATTGTAACTTAAAATATATTTTATAATTTCTGTAGCTGAATTTTGGCAATTTATTTACTGATAGTTTACAAAATATTAGCTGCCATGTTTTTTATAGCTTAATGATAATGACAGTTTTTACTGTTTAACATGATTAGTATTTTGTATATTATTTTACACAAAATTTTGGCTAATTTTGCCTACAAAAATTATTGAATTTTAAATCAGGAGAAATTTAAGTATTTTTACAGTCGACATATTACATTTCCTTTCGTATGAGCTTCACTCCATCAATACGTATATTTTGTTTCTTTTCTTAGAGCCTAATAAACACCATTCAATGATTACAAGATTAATGTACTTTCACCAAAAGTGATAGTGGTATCTACAAATTCCTTGTGCATCTTATTCTGTAAATTATTTCTTTACAGATATTTAAATCAATGTTTTTTTTAAAAAACATTAATTTTTTAACCATTAATAAGTAGTTTCATGGATAGTATGAACTTAATTCTAGTATTTACTATTATTATTTTATATTAATTATAATATATTGTCCATTGTCCAACTAAACATTTGTGGGGTACCAACATCCCTTTTTTAATACATATTCCATAAAACATAAATAACGACACTCACCTCCGAGTTATTGTGGAACGCTGTACTATTGGTTTCCTGAACATCCTCCCCTCGAGTAGTGAAAAATGTTAAAGGGTAGAATTTTTCATGGCGAGGTTGTTTCCCACTGCTAATCAGCTTCTGATCATAAAACAACTCAGATGTGAACTGCAATTAAAATTAGCATATTTAAAATTAAAGAACAATGTAAGTTTAACTCAAGACAAGATTTTTAACAGTACAATGAAGTCATAATTGCATTTACTCGGTTGTACAACTGTTACCATGTTCATTCTTTGTTTTTACCAAAAGCTATGTCTGAAATGAGGCATTATATGTATAACTGTCTAATGAATAAAAATGCGTTTTTACCACTGTTAATTTGTAGGTGATATCAAAAAGTAATTGAGTAAATTCTTTTCAACGGAAATGTATTCACAAAAACTGAAATATACATTTTGAAGGTTGAACATTACTCTCTATTTCCACATAACATCCATTCACATTTATACATTTGTCCCACCATGACACCAATTTTTCGATGGCCATGCAGTAGAAATCTGGACGTGTAACCAACAACGCATGGCTGTCACAGCTTCCATGTCCCAGCTGAAGTGTTTGCCAGCAAGGTGTTCCTTCAGTGGGCCGAACAGGTGAGTGTCTGACAGGGCCAGGTCTGGACTGTATGCTGGATACTTGAGAATTTCCCAATGCCAGGAATTTACTTTTTGAGTCACTGATGCAGCCACATGAGGACGAGCATTGTCATGGAGAATGATGACCTCTTCCAGAGATTTTGTTGGACGTTTACGGTGCAGAGCAGCTCGTAGACGATCCAGTGTGGCACAATATGCAGCAGCATTTACAGTTGCTCCTTTTACCCAAAAATCAGCAAGAATGACACTCTGGCTGTCCCAAAAACTGTAAGAAAAACCTTTCCTGCAGATGGAAATTTTTGGGTGGGGGCGAGTTTGTGTGTTTCCATACCATACTCTGTCACTTTCGTTCAGGGGTGTAATGAAAAACCCACGATTCGTCCCGGTAACAATGCGGTTGAGGAATGCGTTTCAAGCCCTATGGTACCGGAGCAAATGCTCAAGACTATATCCCATATGGTCCTCCATATGCTGTGGTGTGAGCTGTCTGGGGACCCATCTCCCTGACACTTTGCAATACCCAACTTCTTCATGGATGATTGTGTATGCACTGCCACACGAAATGCCCACTGCATCTGCTGTTGTTTGGATTGTTGACATCCGGTTCTCCTGAATCAATGCCTCCACAGCATCAACATTGCTCTGTGTGTGGGATGTGCAAGGCCGTCCAGAACGGGGTTCATCGAAGACATTTACATGCCCTGCGTTGAACTTTGCACACCAGTTACAGACATTTGTGAATATCTTGCACTTGTCACCATACACTGCACACAAGTCATAATAGATTCCAGGTGGTTTCTGTCCCTTTGACCACATAAACCGAATCACACTCCGTAGCTCAACTGTGTCGAACGTCTCAAGCATAGCTGCCATTTTGAAACACCTGCCATCTAGTGGAAAGGTCGGAAAATACATGTACTTCCAAAAGAATATTTCAGTTTTTGTGAATACATTTTCGTTTGGCTGTAAAAAATTTACTCAATTACTTTTTGATACCCCCTCGTAATTTATAGATGATGAAATGATATGCAAGGCGAATAAAGTCAATGAATAGGAATGAGGTCTGTATCTTGCACTTAACTATAGGAGATTACTAGGGCTAGGCCAAAACCAATAGTTGTATCTGTATCAGAATGTAAAATTTAATCACTGATACTGGCCGATACTTTTGGATTCTGTGTGTCTCACAGTCTGCAAAAATACCATGTAACACCTTTGAGATGTCTGAATATCCTGGATTCACGCAAAATGCAGAATTTTCCTAATCTTTGCAACAATATTGTCTGGATAAATAGATTTTATAATTAAATGATAATCTCACATGAAATTATGAATATTTTAGAGCAAAACTCTGGTAGGTTGCTGTGGTATATATTCAACAGAAAACTTATATAAAAAAAAAGTAAAGTGCTCCCCTGTGCTTAGCACCATGCCATGAAGGCGTATAGGGGGTGTGGGGGTAAAAAAATATGAAAAACATTAAAAAAAAGATTCCACTGTATTCTGAACTACTTTCAGTTGTTACAATTTTCAAATGTCGATACACCTATCAGTATTGGTGGGAATTGGAAAAATATCGGTATTGTTTCAGGCCTGGACTTATATTATTCTACATAATTTACATCTAAATCACCGAGAACACCTGTTCGAACCTAAATCACTTCTATAAAATGTTAAGCAAATATCAAATCCCTGCTTGTAAATTATCTTGTTTCCATTGCATGCTTCACTGTATACACCGGTTGCAATTGAGGAAATGTCCGCAACATGCCCATGGAAATGTTAATGACTTGTGCATTCAGAGTCCTGAATTAGCAAATACATGTAATTATGAAGGTGGCAATGTTTTACATAATTTGGCAATATATTAAAAAAAAAAAAAAAACACTTTCATAGTTTAGAAATACCCTGAAAACAAACTCACATGTATAATAGCCTCGTGTGCCCGATAGTTTTCACATAAAAGGATCTTGCATGCATACGTTGAAGGGTAATGGTCATATAGCCGTTCTAATAATGACACATGAAGATTCCGTTCCTTTGCAAACATGGAGAAGAGTTCTGGACTTAACTGGAAAGAAAGAAGCAAATACAAAAATTAACACCATGTCATAACCAAATATCTCCAATGTTGTTTATTCTAAATAAATTTCAAATGCATATATGAAGTCACAATTAAGTGTAAGGGGAACGTAAATGTTCCAAAAACAATGACCCCAGGATGCCAAGCACACAAGCTGCAAAAAAAACTCTGTTGCTTTTTACACACTGCGATTCCTTACACAATTCATACATGTATATTTGTGGCACTTGACAAATAACTGCTGAATGAATTGATGAAGTTGCATCACAAACAAACTGACCATCTGCTCACCTACATATACATATCTTCATCATCCTTCGCAGTTTCCTGACCCTGGCTGGGTTGGCATAGAAGTCAAGTCTCTCTATTTTCTTCTGGTCTTCCACAACTCCTCTCTTTCCACGGTGTTCCAATCTTGTCCTCTTCTCCTAACACACTCCACTATCTGCTCTTTCCACCAATATCTACGTCTTATTCCCACTCCTTGTGCATTGTAAGCTCTTACTGGGTATCTTTCTGCACTCATCCTCTTCATGTGTCCGAACCATCTCATCTGTGCCTGATCTATCCTGTCCCGAAGCTTCACCACACTCACTGTCTGTCGGATCTCCTCATTCCTTATTCTATCCCTTCTAGTCTTCCCCAATATACTCCTTAAAAATTTCATCTCCACTGCCTGTATCTTCCTTTTGTCTCTTCTGTCATTGTCCAAGTCTCTGCTCCATACATAATTATTGTGGTAATGGTATGTGTTGTACAATACCTTCTTGCATTTCATAGGTATATCCCTGTTCTATATTAATCTTCGAACACTCATAGTCCACCACCCATTTGTCCTCTTCTGTTCACCTCCTCATCTATTCTTCCACTTCTCTCAATTATGCTTCCTAGATATTTGAAACTCTCCACAAGCCTCAACTCTTCCGTGTCCACCTTTATTCTTGGTTCATTTCTGGCTCTGTTTCTTGTTGTTATTAGCACCTAACTCTTTTCTGAAGTGAATTTCATTCCTGCTCCTCTGATTTCCTCATTCCAACTATCAAGCTGTCTCTGTACTTCTTATTCCCTGTTTCCTCATATTAATAAGTCATCAGCAAACAACAGGGCGTTCATCTCTTCCTCTCCTATCTTCTTCCCCACTTCTTCGTTAATTGCATCCATTGTAATTATGAAGAGCAGTGGGGAAAGAGCACTTCCCTGTTTTAGTCCATTACTTATACTGAACAACTCGGTTCTTCCCACTGGTGTCTTCACACAGCTCTGGTTGGCCTTGTATGTGCTCAGCACTCTACACACTATCTCTTCCTCATCTCCTTTCTCTCTTAGAGCCTTCCAAATCTTTGTTCTGTCATAATGAATGACAGAATGTCATAATCTAATCATGTCCATACTCGTAGTGCCTTTCCTGTAATTGCCTTACGGGGAATATCAGATATACTGTTGATCTGCCTCTTCTAAATCTATACTGTTTCTCTCTCATGTTCAGCTCTCTTACTTCCCTTATTCTTTTCACCAATAGTGCATATTCTGTACTCCCACTATATTATGAGAATAATTAACTCAATAGACTTCAGTGGGCAAGTCATGGCGAACAACTGGAAGAAGACAGAAAGAGACCATTGCTGAGACACCTGAAGGAAATTACTGTGGATGGTTGAGAGTGCATTGATCTTGCCCAGGATAGGGTCAGAAAGACGGTTTATGCAGCCAGACTAATATTCCCTTGTTTTTAGGAGTGTCAGGGAGATAAATAAGCACATTGTTTAGTTGAAATGTTGCAGGTGACATATCCTACTCTATTTTATATTTTTATGCTACACTCACCTTTAAGGTAGTCACGGTGGTTTTTTTTCATTACTTCTCTTTATTTCCTTCCTTTTTCTTCTCCTTTCAATATTTCTTTCCATTTGGTACAGCATCTGATTGCCATGCGAGAGACCCGAGTTTGATTTCCAGAGTGGGTGATTTCATGTGGGAAAATTTTTGCCGATGTTCCTGCATGGAGCAGCTCTTGGGTTTACTCAGCATCTAATAAAATGGGTACCTGGTGGCAACCCTGGGGTTAATTTACCTGAGCATGGTGTTAATCACGTCACCTCCACAAGTATGCAAAATTATGAATCTGTGGGGTCCTACGTGCACATCCCAAGAGTATATCTTCACAGCATTTTGCAATGAGCAGGGGGTAGTTTTTTCACCTGGATGATGTCAAGCAGTGACTTTCAACCTTTCTCACATCAAGGAATTAAAACCATCAAGCCACGCCATTAGGTTTTACATGTAATGCTACTACCTAATGATATACCAATGAGTAGAGATACATATTTTTGGTAAATGACAATGCAAAATTTTGGTACAAAAACAAAGTCAATTTCAGGTTCAAAAGCGGTCAAATAAAATAAAATTTCGCTGTTATAGCGGTGAAAAAGCAGTATAAAAAAATGACGTTTTGGTTTTAAAATTGTGAATATAATCCTAAATTTGATTTAAAAACTGCACTTACTGCACAAAATAAACATATCCCTTCTAATAACACATTTGTGTCGTTACCAGAACACTAAGTTCATTCCTGTATAAAGGGGTCTATTTTATCTTCTTAAATATTTACAGCAGAATTAATCAATCGACCGTGAATTACATAACTCACAGGATAATTCTGACTTCAGAAAGTGTCGCGTCGGTAAACAAACCGTAAATTTCATGTTTAAGAGTCTATTTCGGATTTTCATTTTGCATTATTTTGTGACAAAACAGGGTAGAAAATGCACCTCACACCTTTCAGAAACATGAAGAATTAACATTACAATGTGTTATTTCACATTTGTTGTTTTCGTCAAAAACGAAATATGCATGCCTGTACCAATGAGTATGAAGTGCAGTAAGTAAAATTTAAATCACTGTGTTACTTTTAAAATAATAGATTGATCGGAAATATGTGGTCTAACTTCATTCACAACCAACCGACTGCATTCAATTATTTCTTTCAATTTCAGAAAGGAATGTGAATAAAAAGTTGCACTATACGGAAACACTTTTGCATAAAAAGTTCACCATTTCGCTTATGCTTGTTCAAGTGCAAACAACCCACAATTTTAAGATGAATCCATTAAACAGCAATGAAGGGAATTGATGGAGGGACCACACATCCCATGCAGAACAGTTTAGTTCAGTAGTTCTTAATCTGTGGTCCACAGACTACAGGGGCTGACCAATCCTCAAGAACGGGGGTCCATGAAGGCACAAGCTGGTATACTTGTTGCAAAACCTCAAGAAAAAGAACTTGCTAATTATTATTTTCACAGTAAAAATTGTGTATTGTAATAATTAATGTTGCATATGAAATAAAAGACTTTAGATGAGCAACTTTAAACAAATATTTACTGCCCTTTGAAACTTCAAATACTGGGTTAAGTCTTCAGGGATCTCCAACGACAAAAGATATTTAAATGGGGCCTTTGCACATGAAAGGACAAGAAATGCTAGTGCTTAGTTTATTAAAGTTTACTTTGGGCTTCAATCAAGAATAAGTAATGCTACCAATGTAATTATAATCGGGTAATAACCAAAATACAGACAAATCAACAAATTAGACAACTGTGTCCTAAAAGAATACAATGATTACCTGCATGTGATCTCCAGCAAGCACAATACGTGTTTTCTCCGTTGCAAGTGCTAGGGGCATTATGGCCTCACACTCCATCGCTTGAGCTGCTTCATCCAACAGCAAGTGGGTGAAGTGTCCTGAAAAGAGCATTAATTATTAGTATCAATTTCATTATAAATAATGCATGGCAAGGTTTTATTTTGCATGGCCAAAGGTTAGCCTGGGAAAGTTTTGAAGTGTAGTGTTTCATTGAAAGATAAAGACATACTCAAGTTAACACCCGAAGGCTAACTTAACTATCCCTACGCTAACATCAAGTCTAAACATTTGTAAAATTTATGAACAGTTCAATTTTAACTCCATCATTCATATGTGGGGTCAATTTGACCCCAAACGTGCAATTTTGGTATATTTCTTTTTTTATGGTATTTTACTTTTTGTCCATGCTTATTGCAATATTTTATTTGTCTTTTTGCTCTCTTTCAATACATATATTGTTTGAAATTTTTTTCATCGTAATTAGAACATATATTTAGCCATGCTCCTCATTTACATGTGTGGGGTCATTCCGACCCCACCATTATATAGTTTTCTTTCCTGGAATAATTTGCAGTTATAATTTTTGCTACACTGATGGTGGTATATATTCTTTCACCCTGTGACATCGTTTCCTAAACATAGGGTCACAACAATGTTTGATTTGTTCATTTTGCCTGATATACTTGATGAAATAATACTGTGTACAAATGTAGAAGGTAGAAGAGATATGACTGAAAAAATAAAAACTTGGAAGGAATTCACTAAAAAGAACTACTTGCTTTCATAGGTTTTTTGCTCTTGACAGGTAAACAACGTGGTTGAGATGTCCCTACACGTGAACTTTTCTTGGGAAATTTTCGATACATGATATCGTGCTATGTCTGCAAATCATTTTGAGCATATCAAGAGAATGATGCATTTTTATGAATCTTGAAGCTTACCATCATATGTGGATACTTTTCATTTGCAATAGATGAACAACTTGTAGGGTTTCGTGGTACGTATAAATTTATTCAATGTATGCCTAGTAAAAGAGAAAAGTACGGAATAAGGATTTTTTGGTTGTGTGTTGCTGAGATCAGCTATACAAAGGATAGTGAGACTTGCAACACATGTTGTGTAGAATGATTGTGAATATACTGGTTTCATTATTATGACTGATCAGTATTTCACAAATTACAACCTTACTAAATTTCTTTTGATGAAAAATTAATATTGAATCAGAAAAGGTCGAACAGATTCCATCCGAAATGCACAATGTAAAGAGCCAAAAAATATATTCAAGAGAATTTTGCTTTCAGGGTAACATAACCCTCGTAAGTTATGTGATGAAGAAGAAAAATAATGTAGTTCTGCTTATCAGTGTGCATAATGACAAAAGTTTTGATCTTAGATGTGAAAAGAAAAGCCAGAATTCATTATGTTCTAAAACTCGACCAAATGCAATAGAATGGATCAAATGGTCAATATATACAGCTGCAAACGTCAAAGCAAAAGATTGCAGTTGGTGTTATTTTACAACATTTTGAACGTTGGAATTATAAATGCACATATATTTTAGCTAAAGCAACACCAAAACTACCACACTCAAGAAACTCGCAAGAGGCAAATCTTCATTGACAAACTGTGTCAGGAACTACTGTTTCCTCACATGCTAAGGCTCTTACCTTTCTTTAGACCAAGTGAAGACAAGTACTTGGACATATTTAACGTTACAACTACCACTCTGTGGTTCAGCACATCATCTAATGTAGGAACTCGAAACCTTTTCATTCCATCCGTAATATCCACTAGACAGTACTGAAAACAAATTAAATAATTAAGAAACCTGTCTGCTTTGTACCAGTCAACTTACTTCTACTAAGAAAAATTAAAAACCTAAATACTCTCACTTCTTTCTTACAGTTATATCATACCATTAAAATGACACAAGCCTGTGAAATTGTACTCTTTTTTGCAGAAAATAGTGGGCTGAAAATCAGATATTTAGAAGCATATTTTACAAAAACAGCTCACATAAAGGGCCTTCATATACAAGGATTATTATTCTCTTTCTCCTGACCCTACCAACGAACTGGCAGTTGATTTGATCACCAGAACTTTAGTGAGAGTACTAGTTGCTATGTTCACTGATTACTTGTTTCGCATTAAATGTATACACACAACTTGAGTTTGAATCAGAAATGTTGAGAAGTGAAGGTGTGATACTTAGCTCACTGTTGTATCATCTGGCAAATCCATAAAATAACCAGTCAATGGATGTTGGGTTCACATGTTGGTTTCCCATGTTTACACTGTGCGCTTTAACACAATTGATTGACTGATTTGCTTTATTTTACTTTGCTTTTTGTGCCACTTTTGGTTAATCTGCGAAGATAGGGATGAGTGATGACATGATGGAATTGATGAATGGACACTCATAAACATCCATGCCCAGGGTGGGATTCGAACCCGGGACTCCTGGCGTCATAGCACGATGTGTTAACCACTCTGCCATGGGGGCCAGCTTTAACATAACTGCACGTCAATATTTCTTTTATATGCGATAATATATAACGATAACAACATTTCATAATTGTGCATTCAATTATTCATAACACATCTGATCAGTAGGGACTTGCATATTTCATTTTGCTGCAAACACTGTGATGTTGCTTTAAAGGTGAATTGAAAAAAACTGGAAGAACATTTTTCTATGAAATTTTTGTCACAAAGAAATATAAGATTTGGGAACATTGATTACTTACATAATTTCAATTTACTTTTACAGTTGGGATGTTGCCTCACAAATATAAACTTTCTTGAAACAATTAAAGGATTTTCAGTATTACAGTATTTGCAAAAATAATTTAAGAGGTGTATTTCAAGTATAATTGTTCTCATATGAGCTTGGACAAAAATGTAAAGTAAATGGAAGCACATTCATTTTGCATGTTTGATCATAAACGCTTATTTTATTTTGCATATAAAGTGCATTTTTTACACAAATTATTGAGAATGCCAACATATTTTCTTCCCAATTTTATTCCTTATCCCCACTGATCAGGGTAGAGATAGCCTGGAAGTCCCGAAATTCACCCTCTACTTTAATTACCGAGCTACGTCCCAGTGTGACTCAATCCCAACTTCAAAACGTTACATTTCACCACTCAAAACATGTCTCCTTAATTCACTACTGGCAACCACCACATTGGTGTTATTCACGTAACTGCATCTACATCACTACAAGGTGACCTTGCTAATTTGGAATAATTATTTGTTTGTTCGTTTCTCTTATATAGTTGCGTGATATTTTCTTGAGCTTCATGGTGACTGGAAAAAACATAGTCTGAGTTCAAATGTACAAAAGACGACTGATGGACAGAAACAATGCCAAAGAAGAAAAATTAATAAGCAGGGAAAGAAAGGATTTGAATATTTTATGAGAAAGGCAGTCACATTGAATTACACTTGAACATTACAATGTATGCATACTTGCAGTAGATATTCACTTACACACTTTTCTTTGTTGAAGAACAGGAAGGAGAGAGACGGTCCAACTGAACCATATTCTCCCCTTGTGGTGTTGTACTTTTTTGATGAAGGTCATGTACTACAGATGAAAAATCATTATTTTACTTACTTTTTCCGCTAAACTAAATGAGTCAAATCAAATTTTCCCAATATTTTGCTGATATCTCACGAACAGCTGATTTTGAATGGAAATGGGTCTTTTCTATTAGCTGTTTTCCCCTGTAGTAACAATGAAGGCTTACTGTTAGTCTTAGACCTCTCAGAAGGGTGATCACCTGTTCCCCTCTCCCCCTTAATCCTCCCATGAATGTGATGTAATATTGAAATGTCCCTCAACAGTCAGACTAGGGTGTACTCATCAAAGTAAGAAATTAATGATCATAACAGTAACCATGGTTGCATAATGAACATTAATTATTTAAATACTTTTATTTCTCTAATGTAAACATGAGCAATTTTACCCATTACATCATTTGAGGGACACTTTGGGACCTCCCTGATGGTGTAGTGGTAACTTTGCTGACTTTAATCAAGAGGTTCTGGGTTCAAAACTTGGTAGAGGCACATCGCACAGTGGTTGGGATCACACTTTAAACTGCAGGTCCAGTGTGCATAAAGTGAACTTAGAAGAAAAATTCAATTTTAGTTTTCTTTGTATTTTGAAGGAGAGCAGTAGAATCTGAATCATTATTATGAGTGTTCACAAGTTATTTTGCATATTTTAGTGCATTTCAGGTCAGTTGATTAATACAGTAATTAAGAGTAGCAATAAGTGTTACTCAGTCCTAACAATAAACAATATTCCTCAAATAGTGAGTTCAGTTCTTAACGGACGAGACTATTAATTCCACGCCTCACAACAATACTGAATATATATTGTATCACAACTGGATTCAGGCAAAGCACACTTGAGAAGCAATTAAGTGAAAGACGAAGTGAATACCTCTTGCACAACGGGGTTAACAGTTGCAGCCCATCTCTTGTGGTAGTAAATCCTAAGAGGGCGAGCTTCTTCATGACCGGCCTGCACGTAAGGATGAAGATATTCCTTAATATACAAGTCTGCTGCACTGAAATAAATAAGAAGAGATGCACCATTAGAAAAGGAAATTGGCATACAATACACAAACAATTCAAATACATTGAAATATGCACATAAGCCTTATTACCAGGGAACGGATACAGTGGAACCCCAATCTTACATTTCCCTGTATTATACATTCAACCTTGATGGTCCCAACATAGCAAAATGTTAAAATATTTTCCTTGATTTTACATTTTCCCGCATTTTAAGTCTTTTCAGGTTGGTCCCCTGAAAAATGTAAAATTGAGGTTCCACTGTATATATGTAAATACATATTTACATATGAAGATGAAATCAGTTATATTTTGTATTAGGGATGGGACCGATTAATCGGTACTCTATCGGTATCGGCCGATATAGGCATATCGGTTTATCGGTAAAATTACCGATTATTTTACCGATCCGATATATCGATAAATATCTGATAATTTAGTGCAAAATTCTGCCATTTTGTTGTAATTTTTATGGATAATCTCCATGCACTACTTTCTAAAAAAGTAAATGTCTAAATATGCAATTTCTTTTTTCACTGCAGTCACCTTGAAACAACACATTTATTAAGGAGGTCAATGAACCTTTCAGGTACTTGAAGGACCATTTCTAATTTTATATCGGATCGGTAGAATATCGGTTATCGGTATTGGTAAATTTTAGGGATGGGCCGATATGAAATTTTGGCCGATACCAATAAAGTAACGATATAAAATTTACCGATACCAATAACCGATATTCTACCGATCCGATATAAAATTAGAAATGGTCGTTGAAGAACCTGAAAGGTTCATTGACCTCCTTAATAAATGTGTGTTTCAAGGTGACTGCAGTGAAAAAGAAATTGCATATTTAGACATTTACTTTTTTAGAAATAAGGGCATGGAGATTATCCATAAAAATTACAACAAAATGGCAGAATTTTGCACTAAATTATCAGATATTTATCGATATATCGGATCGGTAAAATAATCGGTAATTTTACCGATAAACCGATATGCCTATATCGGCCGATACCGATAGAGTACCGATTAATCGGTCCCATCCCTAGTAAATTTTATAGCGGTACTTTAGCAGTATCGGCCAAAATTTCATATCGGCCCATCCCTATTTTGTACTATCTTTGCGCAGCATGGTATGTACACTCAAAAATTCAGTTTTAATTTTCCATATTTGTACATATATTAGATTTTGGCTCATATTTTACATATCTCCATATTTCATATCATTCCTCAACATATAATCCATATTCATGCAATAACTGCATGTTGCCATGTAACCGAAAGAGTTGGGTGAATTTCTTGCGAACAACTGAAACAGTCCAAAGCGATGTTAAACAAATTAAAGTTTATGACCTGTTTTATATATTCAAATTGCGTTAATTACAAGTTTTCTGTCATCCGAACATAAATGTCTTTTTCTTCTTTCTTCAATTTTACACCTCCCACCTGTTTGCTCTTGCTATTGTAAAATACTTGAAATGCCTGCTTATTTAATACAGATGTCAACAATAGAGAATAAGGGCTCAAGCATCGGCTCCTGGTTGTTACAAACATTATTTTGGCAACGTTGAAAGATAGTCAGTTCCAAGTCGAACAGCTAACCCAACCCTTGCTACTAGTTGCGCACCCGACAGCAGCACCAGAAGCAACAATTTTGTGGCACAGGTACGGGATTTGCTTGGTTTCTCTTCAAGACAGTCACGGTAATACTTACAATGTCAAGACTGTATTTTATGTAACTTGTGTAGTGTCTTATGTTATTAAAAAGGTATTTTTTTACAATTT
Organism: Lepisma saccharinum; assembly: GCF_977018435.1. Classification (NCBI taxonomy): domain Eukaryota; kingdom Metazoa; phylum Arthropoda; class Insecta; order Zygentoma; family Lepismatidae; genus Lepisma; species Lepisma saccharinum. Next base: position 36,288,825 of record NC_139237.1, read on the forward strand.
TAAGTCCATATTTTGGTGAAAATAACTAAATATGTATCTATATATGTAGCACATTTTTACAATATATAAATCCGTTCCCTGCTTATTACATAGAAATTTTCATGCAACCTGTTCAATTGATGTGTCGTGCAGGGTAGCTACTCCAATGCTACATGGAAAATCACACAGAATCAAGAATCAAAGTTGCATTATCCATGGCATAGATTTCTGAATTTTCCAAGGGTAAAAATTCTATGGTGTACACATTTTTTTTTCAATCTTTTTTAAAATTGCTAAAATTTTATAGAAAATCAATATTAAGAATTCCCGAGCATGATGGAATGGACAATAGCAAAAGACATACAATGCATCACTGCAGCTGTTTAGAACAAATACCTGCTTTATCAATGCTGAAATGCTTTCAATTCAGCAACAAATTTAGGGTGTTGGCATCACACAAATGTGTGCCAAAGGTGGACAAATGCAGAAGCCCCTAGCAAACACCTTTTCAGCTGCATGTTCTGATATTTGCTCAACCAGGGTGTCTACCGAAAAAACAAATCCAAAATTCTTGACTTTTTCATGACATTTTCTTGACGTTTCTTTCCTTCCCCCCCCCCCCTTTTCTTCCAATTTATTTAATAGTCCCCTATTTAGGTATAGCTGGAAATTAAGAAATATATATTTTTATTCAATGAAAAACCCCTACCGCAAGGCCACTTAAGATGAAAACTGAAGCTGTACTTTGAGAAGAGATTTAGACTAGCTTTAATTATTAATGCATGTAAAAGTTAATACTTCAGAATTCATCCTGGATGGGGAATGGCCACATTACTTTATTAATACTTTTACAAAGCTTCACACATACAAGAATGTAATTCTTAAGAAACAAAGTGAACAAAACCTAACCACAACTCAATACAATTTTAGATTTCCAAATATTCAATTTTATCAAATCATAGACAGGTATATAACAATGTATATGCAATGAAATATACATTTGGAAGTATATGTATTTCGCCACCTTTTCACGAGATGGCAGGTGTGTGCATCTCACACACGCTGAGAGGCAGTTGTTTCAAAATGGCAGTTACGCCTGAAAAGTTGAGCTGCGGAGTGTGATTCTGTGGACAGAAACCACCTGAAATATATCGTGAGTTGTGTGCAGTGTATGGTGACACGTGCATGACATTCACAAATGTCTGTAACTGGTGTGCAAAATTCAACGCAGGGCGTGCAAATGTCTTCGTTGGTAACGCATCCAGCTCAACGATTTCTACCGCATGGGCATCGCAAAATTGGTGTCACGGTGGGACAAATGTATAAATGTGAATGGATGTTATGTGGAAAAGTAGAGTAATGTTCAACCTTCAAAATATATATTTCAGTTTTTGTGAATACATTTCAGTTTGCCTGTAAAAGATTTACTCAATTACTTTTTGATATCCCCTCGTAAATTCACTATACTGTAAAAAATAGCAAACATTCTTGATCACAAGCATAATTTATTGACCTACCTCTTCATTTCTTGACTGGTAGATACCCTGCTAATGCATGATCACAACTTATTGACAAAATAGTGAAAATTTTAGGTTCCAATGGTGACTGAACAAGGGTATTTGGCATGTGATGCCAAATCACTGGGCAATGGTTGGGCTGTAGTGCACCAAATATTGTGTAGTTTTATGACAAGAAATATATGTGCTTGTGGCAAGCATGAATCTGCAATGTGTGGTTGCATATATACAAGATAATATGCAGTTTTTAAAGGATTGTACTGCACAAAATATTGTTATGAAAGCCTGTTGTTCACATTTCATGGCACTACCCTGCATATGAAATGTCCCAATCATCTTATTTTACAAAATTACATGGATCCTTAAGAACTATGGCCAGTACTTGTAACCAATGACCATGTGTAATTCCAGATTTTCAAGCTAAATTTTAAAAAAAAAATGCTTCTGCAATTACAATCATTTGCAATATTGTGGGCATATTGTGAAACCAATATAATGTAAATATTAATGACCTGAAGAAGAATTTGTTTGATGATAGTGTTATGAATGTAATTTAGTGGAGGGTGCCTATTTTGTGTTGATTATTTGGTTTATTTTACTTTGTTTTTCTGCCACTTTTGGCTAATCACAAAGATGAGGATAATGAAACTGATCAAGATACACTCTTACAGATCAATCACGTCCAGGCCAGGATTCGAATTCAGGACCCCTGATGTCTTAGCATGATGGTACAATGGTGGTTGGCTATCAAATTGTGTTTAAGTCCACTTTATGTACAGTTAAGCTAATCGGGACTGAAGGAGGCCGGCTATCATGTACTAATTACTACAGTACAGCGGAACCTCGATTTTACGTTTTTCAGGTAACCAAGATGAAGGAACTTAAAATGCGGGAAAATGTAAAATTGAGTAAAATTTTATAGCATTTTGCTATGTTGAGACCATCAAGATTGAATGTATGAGGGAAAATGTAAAACAGGGGAATGTAAAATTGGTGTTCCAATGTAATAACAAAAACTGCTCAAGTAATAAATGAAATAGCCACCTATGGAAATCTTTCTCTGCCTTTTAGTGTACAGAATAAAAATCAAAATAAAATGCTTTGAAAGGTACAAATAGAAACTAATAGTGTATATTATCCATTTAATTTTCTACATATGTTTTTGTTTGATTACAATGCCACAGGAATTCTCGCTGCCCAAAATTTGATCTACACCATGGGAGTCAAATCATTTCAAATTTTAGTGAGAGTACTGATTAATATTTCTGACCAAGCTTTTGAACCCTTTCGGTCCCGAATTAATGTTTATCGTTCAAAAAATTATTTTTATGTGTAAATGGTGTATATGAAATATGACGTTACTTGAATATTTTCATTGTTACCATGGTAACGGGAAGATGTGTACAATTGTACACAAAATGACCAGAGTGTAAAGATAATACACACTTTAATTTTTCATACAATTGTTGTTTGTTATAATGTAATACATGTAATGTATAGTGTTTCTTTGAAAAATTACCATCATTTATCAATTTCGTTTTTAATTTTTTAATATTAAATTATATTTTCACATATGAGATCTCTCTGGGTTCTAAATTTCACACTAAATCCTAAAATATAATATGTTACATACTGCTACATTATTATTTTTCTAATTAGTTATTGAAATCTACAATTGCAAAAAAGCGTAAGAAATGTAATTTCAGTAATTATGATGTAGGTTTTCAACTATTATTATACATATTTCTCATAAATAAATATTTTTCACAAACTGCACATATTTTTCTTTCTGCAATTCTCAATTAATAATAATAACAATATGACACATTAACAACAATATAACCAAAAAAATGATTATAAACAACAAAATTGTTCCAAATGAACAAAACGTGCTAATTGAGGCAAGTACTTATACATGGAACATGCAATGCTGCACAGTCCTGAGTATTCAGCATTCACTAGCTCCGAGTATGAATGTGTACAATTGTAGACACCATATTTCAACAATAATTTCTGTCACTACTTACTATCTATTGTAGAAAAGTAGTTATTCTAACAATATCCTCAGATATTCATGGTACACAGAAATGAACCAGTATATGTAGTAATTTCAAATTAAAATCCACAAATATAATATGAACTAATCTGCATTTGTTCAAGGGTGCATATTATATATTATTAGTATTAATAGTATTACAGCTATTGCGGGCTGTAATACTCTCAATTTCTAACAGATGGTATTGGGTAGCACGTATTTGAAACGAATAATGTCTACAAAAGTAGACAATGGTACTGGATGGAGCATATACTCTGTAAACATCACTTTACATGGTAAAAAATTTAATGTGTACAATTTTACACAAGGGAAGCGAAAAGGTTAACATTTAACTTTATGAATGTAAATGTCTGATATTTTCACATATCAAATAACAAATCCCCAAATTAACTTACCTATTAGAATGAGTGCACACTAAAATGCAAGTATTTGGCTGTAATAGTAACTGCTTTATGGCTTGTGCCAATGTGTATGTTTTTCCAGTTCCAAATGGACCTGGAAATTAACAAAGTTTAAATTCAGAACAAGTATTTATAACCGGAACAATGAAGTATTACGTTGCACAGAGAAATTACAAAATAAAATCCATGCACACCTACATACAATCATTAGGTGTGCAGTAAAAACTATGCTATACATAAATATACCCTGGAGAATTATATTTGAATATACCACATGACAAAACAATAGTTTACCTAATATCTATGAAAAATATGTGATTGTTAGACTTCAAAATTATAAGATGCTCGTCAACATATTAGCCATAAATAAGAAGATTGCCAAAGCTTGTTTCCAATGCTAGTAGTAGAAAAAATGATCATTGGAAACTGATTACGAGGTTACTTGGATAATAAAATGTTGTGGTACTTAAGAATTCCTCATATTCTGTACTTTTTAAAAAAAAAAATCTATGAGATTTTCTGCCACTTTTAGCAAATTACAAAAATGCTTATGAATAATGATTAAATGAAGCTGGGATTAGGGCATGAACTAGGAACCATCCGTGTAGAGACTGTGAGTCAATTATTCAAAGTGCTTGGCTATCAACGAAGCTAAAAATTCTTAGACTGTAAAGTGGAATTTTTGGAAAAAGACAAGCAAAACCTTTTCTTTCCTTATGCACAATGTTACATTTTAGAGCACAATATAAGAAAAATGGCACTAAAACTTATTTGGGGCTTGTGATTACTTAAAAATTACTCTGTGTGAAATCATTTAGAAGTATTGATTTTTGAAAAAATGCCAAAATATTTCATAGCTTTCTACACTATTTGTGAATTTGTGTATTAATTTTTTTTTATTTATTGAAATTACAGTACAGCAGAAGCAATTTTAAACCAGAAAGAAACAACAGTAAAACAATGGACTAAGATTAAAAACACAAAAAAAAGGATAACATAAAATAAACAAATATAAACAAGCCAAAAGAGTACCAAGTTAAACAGATCAGTTTCACAAAAGCATTACTTATGTACATTTTTTTTCTATATTGGTGATAAAAGATGAATATGAAGTGAATATATCGATTTGGTTTGAGATGATATTGAACTGATTCGGTAGCCTATGGAATAGTGATCGTTGTATGAGTGAGAGCCTGGGAGTTGTAGTGTGGAAAGTTTCCAAGCTCCGTGTTTTATGTCTAGGCACTCTGAGTGAGAGTTCGTGGAGTAGGATGCTGCATCTTAAGTTTCCATTTATGATCTTGTATAGCAATTTCATATCTGCAATGTATCTACGAATTTCTGGAGTATTAATGTGCAGATTTACAAACAGATCTCTCTTAGGCAGGCACTCTATATCGAACGATGGAGAGGAAAAAGCTGAGAACACTTTTGATCTTGGAGGTATGAGAATGGGCAGCCATGTTCCAGATTGGTGAACAGTATTCTAGAATGGGGGACACAAATGTTTTGAAGTAACTGGAAAGTGCTTTCGGGTTATTGATTTCGGTGAATCTATAAAGTAGGCCTAGCATACGCATTGCCTTTTTTGTGATGGTTGATATGTGATTATCGAAATTTAGTTTTGTATCTATGAGGACACCTAGATCTCGGTGTTGTGCTTCTTTTGCTAGAGGGAGGTCGGTGAGTGTATAATTACCTTCAAGAATGTTTTGTTTCAATGAAATTGTTATGTAAGAGCATTTAGAAGGGTTTGTGGACAGTTTCCATCACTTACACCATTTAGAGAATCTATTAATGTCATTTTGGAGAATTTGCATGTCTGATGGCTGTTTTATTTCTCTCATAATCTTGCAATCATCGGCAAACATTAGAATTGTGCTTGAGATGGGGGAATTAAAGAGGTCTGTGAGATCATCCAGACATAATACAAATAACAGAGGGCCAAGAACGCTTCCTTGTGGCACACCAGATATAACAGGAAGCCAGTTAGAATAAGTTCCAGGAAGTATAATACATTGTTGTCTATTTTGTAGATAGTCTTTCACTAATTTTAACGTGTTTCCAGTTATGTTAAATCTGTTAGATAATTTATGCAGTAAATAATGGTGATCCACTGAGTCAAAAGCTTTGGACAGATCAAAGTACACAACATTTAACTGATTACGATTAGTAATTGAGTTTATGGCACAGGATTGCATAGAAGACAGATTGGTAAGGCATGAAGAATTTGGAAGAAAGTCGTGCTGTGCTGGGTTAATGTAAGGGGATGTGAATTTCAGAAGTCTATTTTTCAGAATTTTTTCACAGACAATAGCAAGTGTGGAAAGAAGAGAAATGGGCCTATAACATGTAGTATCGTTAGCATTTCCAGATTTAAAAATAGGAATGATATTTGCTTTCTTCCATTGAGTGGGAAAGCAGCCTTCAGAGAAGCACCTATTGTATAACATTGCAAGAGGAGTAGCTAGTGAGTGAGCTGTTTTTTGAAGGAAAATAGTAGGAATATTGTCTGGTCCAGATGCTCGGTGAGAAGAAAAGGAGGTAAGGAAGTGCAAGACTTTACCTGGTTCTGTAAAGATGGTAGAAAGAGAGTGAGAGCAGATAGATTTGATAGGCGGGTGATCTAAAACATCATTTGAAACAAAATTATTTTGAAATATTTGTTAAAAAAAACATAATGATATTTCCTTAACATAGACAGCAAAGAAGATGAAACAAACTATTATCAACGTTAGTAAATCTCTTGTTTGCAGCCTCAGGGACTGAAGGATTTACATCAGAAGGTGGTCTTAAATTCATTAGGAAATAACCATCGTAAACAGAGAAAAAATATGAAACAAACATTTCACTACAAGGTATTTTGTAATGCTGTGCCATTTAAGTGAAAAATTTATTTCTGAGATATTTTGTAACCTATGAATTGTGGGTACGCATGACAAATAAAGATTTCCAGTTCTAGTAATTCAGTTACTCACGTTTTCCACAAAGCTGTTTCAAGTAAGTTTCTATTAATTTCAGTAGCCACTGCCACCATCCTCGTTGGAATTCGTTGTATCGTTGCTTGGCACGTTTCTACTGCTTCTTCCTAAATCACTGCTAGGTGCTGATGTCGCCTGTATGTCTGCATGTGTGTCGTCTACTGTTCACCTGTATTAATTGCTGCAGTAAGGGAAGCCAAGCATGGTGTGCCTGACCACTATCTATGTTGAGTTCATGGTTGTAGTGCACGATGGCGTGTGTTTCTTTGATTTTTGTGTCTATGAGAGTGTGTGCTTTGTATTTGACATGTACATTTTCGATTTTATGGTTGTGGAATTTGATATGTTTTGCAAATCCGTGGTGAGTTGGGCCGTTTTTGCATTTGATAGGTGCTGCTGAATTCTCTCACTGACAGGCCGATACATGCATTCAGCATCATAGTATGAATAGTTCTAGGTCGTAACACAGATATACCTTTCTTGACATTTCTTTTAATTTTATTTTAAGCAACGGCTAAAAGGGTTTCATGTTTAGTCTCCAAAATATTTGTTGCATAAACAAGAATTGTTGGAATATTATTGAAGTAAATATGAAAAATATACATTTAAAGTAAACTTACCAATGATTAATATTGGAGGTAGATTTACAGAAAATGGCGTTGTTATGGCAACCACTGCTTCTTTCTGCTTAGGATTTAGTCTAGCATCTAGGTTGTCATTCCACTGCCTTTAATAGAACAAAAGTTATGAGTTTCACAGCATCTTAATATTACAAAGTAAACTGATATTCATGCAATTCCTAATATAATTCAGCCACTCATTCTCAAATTACTTGTACTTCATATACAATTATTTTCCTTCTTACACCCGTATTAAAATAACCTTTGCAATGATGGAAAAACAGCAAACAAAAGAAGCAGATGAATTCTAGGTTCTCTCCATCCATAGTTAAGAACCAAGTGGATGCCTACAAACAGCATGTGCCTTAAGAGTACAGCAGCTCTGGACAAACTTAAAGAAAGTCAGACTATATGCTCCTTCGATGTGGCCAATTTTTGTAAGGACATCCATGTGGAAAGGACAGTGCAAAGGAGAATTCATATCCATTTGTAGGAAAAGTACATGGAGGGAGGGGAAGCATGGTCATCACAGAAAGCTTGTTATTTTTTTTTTGTTAATAACATAAAAAAAAGTTCAATTAGTTAGTATTAGAACAGAATAACCAAAATAAAAAAGAAATTAGATTGAAAAATGCAGGAACCATGTTCTACTATTTCATCCAAAGAATAAATTGTTCCATGGTTTTCAAAATTCCAAAAAACTATAGTTTTAGGTGAGAAATCACAATATAAACTTTACGAGTAAAATTTCCCCTAACTTTTCTTCAACGGAACTTGTCAAATTTAATAACAAAATAGAATAACAGTGAATTTCAGTACACTAACTGTTTGAAATGTTTAAAAAAAATAATAATAATGGAAAAGAGTTGTGCTGGACATTCACCCATCTGGTGGATCAAAAAGTACAGTGCCCTTTTATATAATAACAATAAAATTTTGAATACAATATCTATCTAAATCTAGATTTATTTTTATTACTTTACAATATTTATTATTGTATAAAAACAATTATAATGTACAAAAACAATTATAACCAATAGTAATATTTATTGTCATTGTTATTATTTCTATTATTCAAGCTACCCCCCCCCCTGCAGTAATAATTTCTGATAACATACATGAGGGGGAGGGGTCTAGGACATTTTGGTGCTACGTAATCTTGGTGCCACACGCTATGGTGCCCGAGCATTTTGTGCTTTTATCTTTACACACACCTCTGGCATTCAAACGACTATAAATGCTCAATGTGAGTTACTTCCTCATTTAGAAAATGGCTACATTAGTAAATAGCTCTCATGGCGGGAAGGAATTATTTAATTAAATAATGAATTTCCGTACTTAAACTCCATTAGTTACTTTACTGTATTATATCATTTTAAAAAGAATCAGGTTTTTCTGCACCACTCTGTCTTTGGGACTAACATGAGCCAAGAACTTAAGAAGAATTCTTAAAGATGGTTTGCGGATGGGACATTTAAGGTTGCAGGTCTACTTTATTCTATCAGCTGCATACAATCAATGTGCAGATAGAGAGCTCGGTACTTCAGCATTACATGTATTGATGACAAACATAGGATAGGATAAACATAGACAAACATATGTGCATATAAAAGGACAATCATCATTCGCTACTCATGAGGTGTTGGCCATAACTTTTCCATGTAATGTTGCTTGTATGTAAGGAACTTAATAAAGAGCGATACACTACAGTCCCGTTGAACCGAATTTGATGGTACCGATGGCGATTCAGTTGAACGAAAATTCAGTTAAACCGGAATAAAGGTTTTTTGATATACAGTACATACATTTTATTACGTACAGTATTTTGATATACAGTGGAGTGGGTGAGTACAGCCAACTCATCGTAACAATGAACTTACTCTTTGATAACTAACTGTTAGACCAAAACAAAGACAAAAGTGCTTCATGAGAGCTCCCGCGTAAAACACAGTCGCGCACGATTAACGGCTTTTTTTAGCGATTCGGTTAAAAACGGGACTGTAGTGTACATTTAAAAGAACATTAATTTGTTTCTGTACACAAAGTTTTATGTTGCTTGCACCAATATGTCCTGGCACCTAAGTGTGTGGCACCAAAAGTCCCGAGGGTAAGCTGACACACATAAATGTAGCAATGTTTTAAACCTAGCCCACTACCTAAGTGCAAGGACTTGCAGAATCTGCTCAAATCTGGCAACACTCAGACAAGAAGAGGAACGCATCATCGATACAATAGAGCTCAATGGGTATCCTCCCATAATAACCATAAATAGCATGGAGTAGGTAGTTGGTTAGTGCACTGGATTTGTAGTAAAAATCACAGGCCTGTCATACGATTGATCCCCACCACCGGCAAAAAGAAAATTGTTCACCTGAAGACGGGAGAAGAGGTGCTCTCTCGAAAAGTAGAGTTAGAACAGGTAAAAGGACTACACAATGGACAATGTCCAATTAACATTGCATACTAAGAAGAACAATTGTCACTAACATTCGTAGAATTACTAGTTTATGAATATGTAAATTTTTTTACAGTACTATGCACTGTTTTCTGTTACAAAAAATGTCAAATGATGAAATATGTGGTTGCTGTTTCAGATTTGTTTTAAAGAAATCCCTTTCAACTTCATGGAAACCATGGATTAAAATTGGGTCACCATGTTTTTCAGATCAGAAATGACAAATACATAAAAATAAGTTGCCAGATATTATGTAATGCAAGAACTGAAAAAATAGAGAGGGTTGACCACTTAAACTCACTTCACATAATGCTGTTTCCCTAATTTTGTTTGTTTGTAACAAGTAATTGGACACAGGGTTGTTTCAAATGTGACTGAGCTTGATTCATACTTATTTCCTCTTGGAAAAGATGCATCAGCATATACTGAAATGTTGAGACTAAATATTTACGCAGCAAAAGTTCATAATTTTTAAAACTACCTTTGATAGCATACAAAAACTATATTTGTTTACTTAGGCATGTACAGGATGGTGTGGAGCCAACTGACACATTTCAAATTTGAGTATTGAGCCGACGCGATATCTTGTCGTGGTTGGCGGGAAGGGGAACAGCAGAGGAGAGAATGATATTTCACTTATAGTCCGTTCCAATGGAGCGTTGGAAAATGCTACAGTTATTACGAAAAAAAAAGTCTGTGACAGGAGTGCCGTGTGTCTTTAGATGACAGCAATGTTGGTCAACATAAACACATACCCTCTCGAAATACCATATTGGCTTGGGTGAAGAAATTTGAAGAAATGTATCATAACTATTAAAAACTAAAACAAGCCATTGTTGATGAATTTGGGGCTATTAATGAGGACCTACGGAGGCCATTTGCCTGTTTTTTTTTTGTTTTTTTTTTAAATAAGCTTGTATGTAATCTTACAGATTATATGGCATACTTGGACATATTTATAGACAGTTTTGCTTAATTTTTCGTTTCCATATATTTATGACCATTTGAAATGTGTCAGTCGGCTCCACGGCACCCTGCATGTAAGTTAGTGAGTGAGTGAGACAGTCTTGTGTATTTACGCATGCAATTCCTAGAAGTTCCACAAGTAATGGAATTCCCAATAAAGAAATAATTGCATAAATTGTGCTCAAAATTGATTTAACCCCTAAATGCCCAGCTGGTAAATTTTTGTAGCATTTTGCAATTAAAAGACATAACGTTGACCCCCACCTCTCCCCTCCCCCTGCATAGCTATTCACTTCCTATGCATAACCATATCTCTCCCAGCCAAATGAATCTCCAACACATGCCTCAGCTGCAGATCAGATTACAAAATAAGATGGCTGGGAACAGTGTTTCCGAGAGTACGCAGGATAATCCAGACGTCGAAAAAAGGATGAGAGAGATGAAGGCAGAACTCGACCAGCTAAAAGCTAATAGAGTTGAGTCTCCGAACCCAGGACACGACTTGTTACGGGATAATGAATACAGGAAGACACATTCATAGTCTGCAGGCTGTGACTAGAACCTGAGATCTCCTGTGGCAAGATTATTATTAGTAGACTGCTCAATGCATTCAGCCACTTACATGGCCAACAGGTCTTGTAAAATATTTGCTTGTGATATGATACTACTACACAGAGTGCAGGTTACAAGGAAAAAACACCTTTCACTCACACTTGACTTAACAAAAGCAGACCATACTTTTTATTGTGAATAAATAGCAAATTTATATATTTTAAAAATATACATATAAATTAATGTATTAAAAGATTCAAGGTTTTAACCCATGATATACAAGTGAGGAAACAAGCGTTTCTGTAATTGGTAGTTTACCATATCAAGAGCTGGAACACAGATTAAGTCCAAAGGATCCATAAAATTGCACTTTGGACGAACTCCTTAATTTATGGTGACAATATTAAAAGAAGTGTAGTATGCACCTTGGAAATACTTTTTCTCATGCTTCAGAGTTAATCACATTTCATGTTTAAGACAGCATTCAAATAGTATTTTATGTATGGTTTAAAGTTGTATGCGAGGATTTTTCATTCTTAGTCCAGACTTTTATGTCTATTTTCATAAGACAAATGTACTGTTAAATCTAAAATATTTTAAAATTATTCAGAACACTGTAAATAAGTTAAAATGTAAACTAAATGCATGTTTAGACTCACCTTTGTGGAGTCCATGGAATGCTGGGTTTAATTTCTGTATCCGGAAATATTATTTTGAAATCTGATATCCTATCTACTGCAAAATGCCACTCGCAATATGGAATCCGATTCAGCTGGAACTGAACTTCACACTGGCATTCAGTGTCCGCCTTCAAGTTGCACTCTGAAACCATTTGATGGGACAGTTTCAAGTAAATAGCACTCTTTCCCTTGTCTTCAATAAAGGCTTCGAACACCCTGAGCTTTCCGTCGGAAGATTTCTCCCGTAATTGTTTTACCGGTGACATCAGGACCATGGTGCAGTTGTTCAAAATCAAACGACCTGCACATGTGTCTTCCGATATATCTTTTGTGAGGGACATCCGAGCGAACAGCTCCCCTGATTGAGCATACTTTGCAGTCCCCATGTGGCTCGGCGTAAGAAGGTAGCAACTGACTATTTTTACTTTCGTGTTGAGGTTGTACTGGGAAATCAACTCGTGCCTTGCCATTTCTTCTATGTAGAGCAACTCATGCATGCGAGAGTGATAGTTTGATTCGGTCAGGATCTTTTCCATCAAAACAGATTCAGTCAACGTGAAGTTCATCGCCTGGGGCGCTGGGTAGGTATTTAGTAGGTCCATCTCGCTGTCTGTATATGTTTCTACCTTCGGTACATACTCAACAATTAGAGAGTTGGTTTTGTCCCATCGCTCGGATGCCGACAATATCATGTCTTTAATCTCCTGCACTTTGTCCATATCTTGTACTGGAACCACATCTACACACACATGCTGAACCAAAACTGGTTCGAATCCAAATTCGAACACTACAGACTGTCTAAATGTGCCATAGATATCAGTCCTAAATGCTATTTTCACTTCGTAACAAATATCCATTTCCTCAGGGTTAGAGGTTACTGGGGGAATATGCCATTCTTGATCATTACTTGGAGTCCACTCATACAACCTACTCTGCGACATAATTCTGCAAAATATCTGCTTGAGGGAAAAATGGTTCCGATGTGCATCTTGGAGAAGAGCTATCACTTGCAGGGGTTTCCTTGTGTTGATTGTAAATATCCATTCCCTTTGGCTAATTTTTGAAGATACTGTTACCGAGAGCTCATCGTTGCAAGTTATCTCTACATCCTCAACGGATTCCTTCATAACATTTTCGGGGTTGGTCGACTGAATCCATTTCTCCAGTATCTGTTCCGTGTAGGATTTGCCATACAGCTCCTTCTCGTAGGCACGTTTCAGCTTCATCTGACGATAATTAAAGCGCTCTTTCCATTCGGCCAGCTCCTCTTCACTGTGTGCTTCAACGCACTGGACTCCAAACCTGCATATGCCGTAAGTTGTGTAGCGTTCGCAGAGCGAGTATGCATCCGCACCGACCCCACGTGGGGGTGGCCTCCACTTCCAGTCCCTTCCGTCATCGGACATGATGACCATCTGGTGACTCTCCGTCTGACAATGCGCCTGGAGTTCCAATTTGTTCTGGAATGACACGTTACAGTACACGCACACGTTAACACCATCCTTGAGTCTGCTGGCATCTGGAATAGCTTCAAACAAGTTGGGGTTTTCGCCACCATCAAGAAAACCGTTCTCGACCACCTGGTCTCTGCATGCGCCATCAGGCTTCATATGCTCATTCTGCGGATGATAATGTGCATTCGAGGGGCCCTTCCCGTCAGGTGGCGGTGCGTACTTGGCAACTACATTTTGGGCAGAAGCACTCCTTTCGCTATTAACCATCTGAACGACAATCTGGAGTCTCTCCAAAGTTTTGATCGCTTCAGGGTTCACTTTGTCGCTGGCGATCCAGTTCTCGGCTGCTGCTTCGGCCTCCATAAACTTCTTCAAGTAAAAGAGGGCATGAATCAAACGTCTCTGTGCTTTGGTATTATTGTTGTTGCTTAGTTTAATTATCCTTCTGCAATCCGAAACGACCATTTCATGATTCTTCAACTCCATACAACATTCCGATCTTCCGAGCAAAAGTTGCACAATTGTCTCTTTTGGCGTGTTTTCTGGTAATGCACCCAAACACTGGTTGTACACCTCCACAGCATTTCCATAGTCTTTCTTCTGTAGGAGGTCATTTGCAAGGGCTCTTCTTTCATTCATGGTGCAAAACAGAATTTCCTCCAGGTGCAAGACTCCCAAGGTTCATTCTGGAATTATAAAAATTGAGGGAAGGTAAGAAAAATGTTTTGCACACACACATATTCTAGTATGGTTAAGAAATGTTACTTGTCAACATAACCCAAAGCAAATATCTGACGGATTTGCAAGGTATCAAACACTAAAGCCACCAAAATTGGGGGCAAATAAAACAGCTAGAGAATGTTTGATCTTATAGTTTTCAGTTCTTCAATAAACGATGGTACACATATACAGTCACTAATCCTAACCTTTAAATGCACAGATGGATGAAAATTTGCTCAATATCAAATTTTACTGAACTCTCTTCCATTGAAAGGGCTGGGTCGAAGTTTTTCTTCCTTCTAATTTCCCATGCTCCAACTTTTCATTATTAACAGAATTTGGCATTGAGTCATTCCATGCCAAATCAACACAGATATGTGCAATTTCCAACCTGACCAACTCCGATTTTCATGAAATTTTGGGAGTTGAAACTATGCCTGGAACTTAGTAACTATGAAAATTTTTAGTTTAGTTTGTCTTGTAATTGTTAAATTATTCAAGGTCAAAGTTACCAGAAATTGCCCTTTTTGAGCCTGCTTAGCTATACTAAATGTGCTGTAACTCCGCCACTATTTTGCCTAGAAAGCTCAATAAAGCTTATTGTACAGGGAATTGAACAAGCTTTCCAGTGATATATAACAAGCCTACCTTTGAATAAAAATATAATTTTGTCACGTGACCTTGACCTTTGACCTTGAATATCTCAAAACATGTCATCACCAAAAATCGTGAAAAAAAAAATTTGGTCCCTCATGCCATACTATAAACATATCATGAAATTATTCTGGAACTGCAATGGGATCAGAAGATACAAAATAATATGTGTAAGTATGTGACTGATAAAAGCCTCATTACATGAACTATGATGAGTCAAGTCCCTTAACACCCCCTACAAAATGTACAGGAGTTATCCTGGTCATGAAAGAAATAGGTTAGGCACAGGGAGACTTCTAGTTGTGTGCAGGTCCGGCATATTGTTGACCGCCATATTGAATTCAAAGCAAACATTTCAAAGGGAAACTGAAAAGTCCCGGTTACAAACACTGTGTCAAATTTATAAAAAAATATTTCTGGTGAAGAACAGACATTGAAGAGGAATTCACCGAAGAAGAACTGTGGTGTTTTTCACATGCGCCTGTGATGTCATTCTACGTGGAAAGAACATTTTCACTGTACAAATCATTCTTCACTGACAGACACAGGAGCTTCACACAAGAAATCTCAGGATGACCTTCCTTACATACTTTAACAGCTTTGAATAAGGTAATAGATCTAATAAACAAAGGTTTTTTCAGATTTTCCAGTATTTGCTTATGCTTATTTTTTTCATTTTTTGTGCTTATTAACTTGTTTACTGCCTGATTGTGCTTATAAATACGGGCCCTAGAGCCTGACAAGTTAAGTCCCGATATGCGCAGATCGCTGCGGAGCACTTCCTATTACGTCATCCTCCCCACCACTCTTCTACTCACTGGTCTGGCGTTGAGAGTACCAGTGGTGCCAACTCAGAAAAATTAAGCTAAAACAAATATGACGATTTTCATGGTACAGTGGCTCTCAGCGACAGACAAACCTGCAAACGAAACTGAAATTGATGCGGAGAATAGAGTGAAAGCATTGTGAACAATGAACAAAAGGCAATTGTACTTAAAAATTCAAAGTGTACCTTATGTGAAACAGTATGCGATTGACACGAAATTTAGAAACACGGGGCTCACCATAATACGACTTCCGCCTTACCACGCAGACTTAAATCCCATTGAACTTGTGGGGGGGGGGGGGATCAAGGGTAAGGCAAGGGAATTAATTTCGGATTCACTGGACTCAAAGAAAGAATTGCTGGGAAAATTATTTAGTGAATATTCTGTACAGAAATGGATTAAATGTTGTGAACACGTGAAAAAAATTGAAGATTCTTACTTTGAAAGAGATGGACTTAAGGACGAGCGTGTAGATGAAAGATAATTAGACTTGGTAAAGCGGATTCAGACACAGACTCGGATGAGTGGGAGAGTGAAACTGAAGAAGGAGAACTGGAAAACATTTAGAAGGTGAGCTCAGTTCTATCGTTTATATATTTTTCATTTTTCTAACGGTTTATTTGTTACATTTCTTATGCTGGTAAGAAATATCCCTAATATAACTTAATTCATTTAAGGTTTAAAGGGAAAATATCAAAATGTATTTAGAATTTAGCGTAATCAATAGGTAGCGTAGGTGAGGGGATACTAATTCATGCCTTTCACATTCAAATTTCGTTGAAAATTCTCAGACGAGTCCTCTCCCACCAGGTTTGCAACACTGCGAACTAACGTCACCGCAGACAATGGGTTGGGGAAATGTGATGCGAGGTGCGCAAACAATGGATTGCAGCATCTTGTTTTTAAACTTGTCAAGTTATAGTAATCAGTAGGATCAAACAATAACATTTCAATGTAAAAAGATGAAAGCACACATGTAAGTTAATTTATGCATTTGCATGTTACATAAAACCCAAGTTATGTCCTAGTGCAAATATTTGCATTCAACCAGCATGAAATACAACACTTCAGATTGATTGATTTATTTTACTTTACTTTTCTGCCACTCTTGACTAATCACGAAGATAAGGATGAGTGACGATGTGAAAATTAAGGGACACTCACAAAGAACATCCATGCTCCAGCTGCGGTTCAAACCCGGGACAATGACATTTAAGAATTTGTGAACATAGTTGGCTTGTACTGTAGATTACATGGATTACAGGAGAGTAAAACTCTGCTCAACTGACCAAGGTACCGTAAGGAAATTGGCACAGGTTAAACAAATGTGATTGCAAAAATTCTTAGGTTCAAAGATAATAACTAATGTAACAGTGTTGAAACCACTGTAAAAGACATCGGATGATGAAAATGACATCGAAATATATATATTTTCGTGGCTGGTGACTAGAGTTCGAAGTGGTCGGGAAAAAAATTGCTTTCTTGAGAAAAAAAAGTTTTTTCCATGGCTTTTTACCACAAAGTGTTTCAAATTGATGAAAATACATTACTTGACTTCATTTTTCTCTCGACTATGAAAGACACCCATATCTAAATTTAAAGTACAACTTTCAACATGGAATTCGTAGCAACTGTTTGACCAGCGATCCGAGAGCTCCAGTTGGCAAAGTGCCAAGAAAAAAGGGAAGTTCGTGAGAGGTAGGCAGGCGGGAGAATGCAGTTTGGGGTTGAACAGTGTTACCAATCTGCGAGGATGCTTATCCACCACAACATAAGTATCGAAAACTGAGGGACATGCACAGAAGTAAAGGATTGTGACAAGGACTTGTTTTGTATCACAATCATGTCTTTTGTCCTTCTTACAATTTACAATAGAAGGATAGTAGGGTAAAGCAGGGCATGACATTTCTAGTTTGAAATAAGTCGCGGGACTAAAATCTTTGATCGCCACTATTTTATATTGATAAATAATAAAAATATGAGCAATTATTAAAAAGTTAGGAATGAATGTTTGTGTAGCACTGTCGATTTGCACTGAAGTACCACTTATCAATCGCAGCTGCTGGGTCAAACTCTGACAGGGAAAGGGGGGAGGGGGTCCGTTTACGGAAACTGAGCAAATCATCCAGTGTCTCAGTCTTCAGAGAGTTCCTAATGACAGCTGAAATCTCTCTCACATGAAGCTGTGCTCACTGGTAGAACAGCACAAAATGTAAAAATCTGGAGCAAATTGGGGAATCTTGCTGAACACTCCACACTGTGGATCTTCTCCAGCGTCTGATTCAAAGCTGGAGAAGGAAACAAAAGTTTGTATTCTGTCCACTCTGCTGACAGAACATCCATTTTCTCATTATAAAGGCTCGGGTTCAAGTATATGTAGAGCTTCTTTATCTCTTCTATCCCAAACTGAAGAATATTTTCTTTGGGAGGCCAACCCAAGGTGTCGAAAACATGCAGAGATGCAATCGCATCTGTTGATACAGATTGCAATCTTTCTGTGATGTACACCTTTGCATTGTTAATTAAGTTTCCTCTAACAGCTGAAACTCTTGCTCTCCGTTTTGAATGTTTGTGAACTGCACATCCCTGATCTTCCCTGAAATGGATACATGGTCCAAGAAATCTTGTTCACTTGGTCCAACATTAGATTCCAAGTCAGCCAAAACTGAAATACAGTGTTCAATTCTTATTTTCAGAGATGTAATCAAAAGATTCTTATTTTGTCG
Organism: Lepisma saccharinum; assembly: GCF_977018435.1. NCBI lineage: Eukaryota > Metazoa > Arthropoda > Insecta > Zygentoma > Lepismatidae > Lepisma > Lepisma saccharinum. Next base: position 36,307,413 of record NC_139237.1, read on the forward strand.
TGCCAGGCTTAAAGGGTTCAATTTCCCGTAGAAATCCAAAAGGAAGTACAGAAGCTTAACAAATTTAAATTGCTTCAAACTTTTCAGCAAATCCTTAGCTTTAGCGCCATCATTGTCTTTTCCACGGGCCACCTGTTCAAGATAAGTCACAACAGCTTTCCATGATTGCAAGAGAGCTCTTACTGCTTGCTGGCGAACCACCTAATAGTGTGGATATCACTAAGTTTTAGAATTTCTTCTATAACTTCTGCCGTTTCTCTCAAGAGGTGAAGTCTTGAGGCGTGTTTGACACACATTTGAAACAACGAAATTTTAGTCGCCAGCCCAAAACTTTTGGTCGCCAGTGGCGACCTGGCGAACGGAAATTTCGCGCCCTGGGGTAAATAACTGCAGTTTCACTTTTCCAGTGGGGCAAACAAGGCACATTTTCTCCAAAAATAGTGCAGTTCCATAAAAAAACATTGCTTAAATTTGAATTTATGGCTATCATGCAATAATTAACACATATTATTGTGGCTAAAATGAAATTATATGTGTGAAATACATAATTTTTGGTTGACTTTCATTTTTCATGCCCCCCTCCCCCCTTCCAGACCTCCATGGTGGTGGCCCTCTGAGGTTGGGTCAAAGATGCCGAACTTGCGCTACGTTCAAGACCAGCATTTGCAAAGACGCCTCTCCACGGCCAGAGCACTTCCAATATCTTGTGTCAATATTCTCCGGTTGGCAACATTGCTTTCTTTCCCCACGTGACACTCACGCTGCTCGCGTTTCAGAGAAGCGCCTCCGCAAACCCCCCAAATTTATGACTGGACTCGGCTACTTCGGTCATGCGCAGAAAACTCGAGAGCTCTCGGATCGCTGGTCAAACAGTACACATAAGCAGTATTGCAAAAATGCCAGCTTTTTTGAATGGATGATTTTAATGCCAGCTTTTTTGAATGGATGATTTTATCCAAGTGCAATCTTCATATTTCAGTAGGCTTAATAAATATACAGGGTGTCTGATAAGTCACTCTGTATTTTTAAATTGTTATAATTTCTTTATTTACTAACCAAATTGTTTAGAACTAGTATTATTAGAAACACCACTAATAAGAAATTATAACAATTTAAAAATAGGGAGTGACTTATCAGACACCCTGTATATACATAGTATATACACGCTCACGTAACTTAGAGTAGTCTTGTAAATAGAATCTAATAGTAGCTATACTTATATAATTTTCCATGTTTGAATTTGGCATACAAATGTGCACATAAAGCAAATAGAAAATAAGGAGGAAAGAAAATATTGCTACATCTTTTAACACACTTATCAAATGTACCTTCAGTCATATCACTTTTCGTTGAACTATATTTAAAATAAAAAATCTAGTATCAACCCCCTTTACATTTGTATCTAGCATAAAATATTTGTATTCTGGCTTTCAACTGTATCACGTATAATTTGATGTAATAGCTGCTAAATCTGGTCATGGAGCAAGCCTTGTGTAGTTGTTCACAACCATTATGAGGTCAGAGGGTGGTAAATTCATTCTATAAAGTTGCTCAAAAATGTTACCCCTTTCTAATTTCTTTTTAACTAAACATTAATATGCACCCTTCAAATTAAATATTAATAAATAAATTATGCCCTATGGTATATGTCTAGGTTTGTTCACAAATAGAAAATTGGGATTCAAATAGTTGGCAAGCATTGGATTCAGTGAACTCTTTCAGCCTGGTACTGGGTCACAAACCAACAGTTGATAGACACTGCCCTAGTACACCGTAGTCCTAAAATGAAGGCAGAAACTGAAATAGATTGGCCTAAAAAAGGATATTATTATTTTATTTTATTTTTAAATCTGGCTTTCTGTCAGTAAAATTTTGTTTAAGTCCACTTTATGCTCAGATGTGCTCATTGTGCTTGGACCTACAGATTAAGATGGGACCTGACCACTGTGCTTTCATTGGGGATTGACCTTGGAACCTCTTGATGACAAGATGGCAGCATTACTTTATCCCATCACGGATACTTTATGTATGGGTAGGGACATGAAGTTTTTGTTTTATATTTCCCTAAATTTCGATGTTATTTTTAAATGCATTTTAACTGTTGCTTCTTTGCTTAAGATTTTCACATTGTTTTAGTTCTGGAAAACTGAGACAAATTTTAGTTTTAATGACAAAAAATTATGGCTTATCTTTGTGAGAAATGACCAAATTGCTTCCATTTGGAAAACTATTTCATCTCATCATCCATTAAATATGAAATGTTTATTGAATGATAACACCCAAATTTTTTAACACAATCATACACATGGCATTTCCCTAACAATGCCAAAAAATCCCTCTGCGACCTAAAAATGTAGTTTTGTGTACTCACACATACATGCCCTCCCCAACCCTTCAAAACCCAACAGTGCATCTCCCTGAAATGCTTGCGTTCCTTAGAAATTTTCCTTCAGGGGAGATCCCTTCGAGGGAATTCTATTTCAGGACGGGGTTAAACACCGTCAGTCATGTCTGCACCAAACTGCAATAAATGAAGCATGATAATCTCTTTTGAATCGAACTATCACCAGCTAGACTACAAATGACGAATAGTTAACAAAAGAAGTGTTATCCCCAGTTTATATTGCATATTTTGTGGCCCTTAACTGACACTACAAGTAAAATAGGTGAGCGGAAATTGATAAAAAGCCAGCGTTTTCTCGAAGAAAAAAAACACAAAAAAAACATCTATTTAAAAAAGTTGGCTTTTTTGCGACTCTACTGGTGACTGTACACGCTCAAAAACTTCGATGTTTTTTTTAACTACAGTTTTCAAAGTTTTAAAAGATCAAAATTTTATTTCAAGATATGGAAACCACAAATAAGAATGATATTTAGCCGTATATTGTAACATGCATCTATGCGTAAAATTCATCATATTGCAGACCCACTTTCACTGCTTCTTTAAAGAAAATTTAATTCTACTTACACACAAACATGTGCCAAGTACAATGTAAAATTACTATAGCAGTGCTCGAAAAATCTTCTTCAGAGCTAGGAGCCAGCTCTGAAAATCAGGCGCCAGGAAACCACCAACTAGCAATTGTGCATATTATAAGAAGCTGAACCGGCCCCCATCGCAGAGTGGTTATCACATCGCACTACGACACCAGGGGTCCTGAGTACGAATCCCGGCACAAGCGTTTGTGAGTGTTCATTCATCAATTTCATCATATCCTCACATATCTCCATCTTTGCAAATTAGCCAAAAGTGGCACAAAAGGCGAAGTAAAATAAAGCAAATCAATCAATCTATAAGAAGCTGAGCATCACCGTATTCAAAACATCGCTAAATCATGTGAGAAATGGGGGGTTAGGGGACAAAGAGTAAGAAATTGTTACTGATTCTATGGAATGCTCACGTTAAAAAAAAATTAATAATTTGTTAACTTACGCAGTACTGCAATTTGTACTTAGAATCTTCAAAATTTCGTACATGCAAACTTAAAAATTGGCAATATTTCAGCAAAAGATCACAGTCGCCATGGCGAGCGGGATTTTTCGAGGCCTGACTATGAGTATCAATGAGTTGAGTTGGTGTTTTAATTCCACTTTATGCACAGTAAGGCTAATTGGGACTGGACGTACAGTTTAAAGTGGAATCCGAACCACTTGTGCCTCCACCAGGTATCGCACCCGTGACCCCTTGAATACAAGGCGGCGACGCTTCCACTGCGCCATCGGGTGAACCTAAAACTTCCATTTGTAGATTTTAAAAATTGTGGCACTATCAGACACTCATCCTTGTGAGCATGCTTGTGAGCTTCACTTGTATGATTGTGAAACATGTATGATAGTGCAACACCACATTACATCGGTGTGGCCAACTTTCAACAATAAATACTCATGATAATCCAAAATATTAAAATTCTGACCTACGGGAAAAATGTCTCAAATTTGTTTATTTTATTATTTTTTACATTTGTACTTACCTATTCTGCATTGCTAAGGATTATGGAAGGTGGGATTTTGTATTTTTCACGACAATAACTTCAATTTTCCACTTATCGAGTAATTATTGTTCGTTCATTTTTCGGTTGCGTTAACACAATATGGCGGGCAAATCTTGACTACCGTTGTCTATCATCAGTGGGTATGCAGTGTTTCCAACCTTCTTCACCAAAAAATACCTACTTTCGTGTTACTGATTTTGTATTTTTTTCAGGGATCGAACCATGCATGCGTAGCCCCACACACCATGCATGGCAAGGTTAGGTTAGGTAAAGCAAACATAGTTAAAATTGTCATCTTCTTGCAAAACAACAGTGTGGTTGGAAACACTGACTGGGGGTTACGTCAGTAAACGCACGGAACATCTGGTTCACATAGTCGAAGGTAATGGAGGCAAGAGCTTTTGTGCATTGGAGAGACATTAAGATAGAAAAATACATGATTTACTGGCCGAATAAATTGAGTTGCTGTTTTTTAAGTCCACTTTATGCACAGTAAGGCTAATCGGGACTGGACCTACAGTTTAAAGTGGGATCCGAACCACTTGTGCCTCCACCGGGTATCGAACCCGGGACCCCTCGATTACAAGGCAATGACGCTACCACTGCGCCATGGGGGAGGCTCGAATAAATTGAACGAAGGGAGAAAACACTTCCACGACCTTTCAAAATTCTACAGAAACTCAGTTCCGTAAGTACTTTCTAATGTAAAATTGAAGAAATACGTTTCCCGGAGATCAGAATTTTACCTTCTCCTGTAAAAATATATAGTGGGTAATTCCATGTCAAATCAGAGCGAATGTAGAATATAGAGAATGTCTCTAATTTCATTAATATTTGGTATACTAACTAAATTTGGCTTCTAATCACGAATCTGTTGTTAAAATGCCACAGACACTTCTGGAAATCGTGAAAAAAGCTGATGTAAGTTGAATTTTTTTTTCTTCAAAAAAAAAAGAAGCATTTTTGCATTGCTTTACGAACAAAATTTTAACTATGCTTGCCTAACCTAGGCGGAAATGGTTCATGGGGCTATCTGTGAATGGTTTTTGGGGCTATCCGCCAATGGTTTGTGGGGCTACCTGTGAATTTTTACATACGTCCGTGGCATTTTAACAACAGATTTGTGATTAGAAGGTCAAATTTAGTTAGTATACCAAATATTAACATAATTAGAGACATTCTCTATATTCTTCATTCATACAGTCAAATCAACCAAGAAAAAATACATTTTGGAATTTGATGTCATGGATTTGACTAACTTTTAGTAGCCTATACACGTTTCTTATCATCCAAAATACAGATTTTTTTCCCCCTCCATTTTGCCGGGTTTTGAGTTATTGAATTTTGAAAAACCGCTCACCGCTGAAACTTTAAATATGCCCTACAATTTGCAAGAGACCTGTTTCAACTACTGGGCTGGGCATGGTCTCATTTTAAAGCTTATGAAGAGGGCTTTCATTTTATATTTGGTATCATGAAAAGCGAATTCCTTTCAAGACCAACTAGGCTACGTTATGGGGAATCCTGTAGTTCACATATTTTCTGAGGTTTCAGAAAGCTTCGCAATACTAGTATAGTGATGTTTGGGGAGGGGTTTACAAAGATGCATAGCACAGGTGTAAGTATTATTTGATTTGATGAAAGGGAGGGCAAGAATGAAAGAAGATAGGAGTAAATCTATCTCTCTGGTTTAAAGCAATAAATATAATTGAACAAAATCGCTAAAACTCCACAGTGTGTGTTAACAGAAGTAAATCGAAATCGAACCATGTTAAAATTGCATTCGTATTCATAATGAAATTGCAATAAAGCAAATGGAACTTGGGCCACTTGATTAATTGTACAGAAACACTCATTCTGTTTTGAATTTAGTCTAAATAAAAATAATAATTGATTTAATTAGGTTAAAATTAATTATGTAAAAGTAATATTTATGTATAAATAAAACACCACAATATGAAAAAGCTATAGGTGGTAAGAGAAATGTATTTGTGTCTACTTTGTTCTTTTCAATATTCTCCCCACTCCCCATAAATTAAGTTTGAATTTTATTTAAAAATGCAGAGAACGTATTTGTAAAGGTACATACAAATTACATATTAGATGTTTCTTAGTGAAAACAAATAAAATGAAAGTATACATGCTTCACATTTGGAAAGTTACAAATACTTTCAAAAAGGAAGTTTCTCTGTGATCCGATTCCTAATACGAAAATTTCAATATCCATTATCCATGTCATTATTACAACAAAATCGCAAAATCGTATTCTCTGCATAGATTCACAACAAAGAGTGATCAGATTCCTAACATTAAAATTTCAGTATTCATTATCCATGCCATTATTACAACAAAATCGTATTCTCTGTATAGGTTCACAACAAAGAAAGTATTGTTGCGAATTCGACACAAGCTACTGTTCCCGACGAATAGCTACTAGTTTGAAAACAGTCGATATAAGTCAGTCTTGCGGGTTCTTCATGCAAACATAAAAAAACTTGCCTTATCTAAATCAATTCTGAAGAAATCAAACTCCAATTTTAAAAACTTAATACTGGTGCATGTTTTTTCTTGCAATTTCCGGGGTTTCGTAAAAAAAAACATCCTTGACATGTAACCTACAATTTTTATATCTACGTACACAAAAAACTTTCTCATACAGTTATATTAGACGTATTATTTACTTACAAAACACGATTTCATAATCTTTAGCCGATCTAAGTATTACTTATTCACTATTTCCTTTTTTACCTACATTTATTTTCCTCCAAGAACAAAATTTGTGACGCCATCTTCAACACGTCCCTCCATAAACAAAAAAATTGAATCCAAAGGTACTAGATCAGTAATTCCATACTTTTCTTCGCAATTTCATAGCAGATATTTTGTTATTCCACACATTATTAACTATTCCACATACATTTCGATAATAAATGTTCACTCAAACACAAAAGAAATTTCCCCTACAACTACACTGTTCCCACCCTCCAATGTTAACCACCCGTCATTTGTTTCTCGTTTACATTGTAATGAGTGAAAACATAGATGTCACTGTAAACGCATGTGGAAATTATTTATTGGCCAATCAAAGTCACGTGATAGTAACTATAGAAACAAGGGACCTATTTTTTGTTTATCATCGTTGCTATGGAGAAATCTGTTTCGATATTAGAGGCAGTAAACCTGAACTTTCCAGCAGTTCGAAGGAATTTTCTATGGAAAACTATGCGCAATAAAGATACTTTTGCAGAATCGATGATCAAATACGAACTGTACAGATTCCTCCCTCTGGAAGACCATATATCGAAATCCTTCATTATTTTAGTGAAATGAAGAAACCACAGCAGTGGCGCAGCAACCAGGTATTGGGGTGTGTTCAGTGGCGTAGCGCAGTTTCCTGGTGGCCCGCTGCAACTAAAATATGGGGGGAGAAATATCGAAAATGCTATAACGTATATATCATCGATGACGTCAAAGGATATACAGTGAGTCACATAATTATTCGGACACAGTAAATTTCTAACGTTTAAGAGCGGGAAGGGAGTGAAATCTGTATACAGCGTTGAAGTTGATTTTCGTTTAAAAAATGTCATGTTTAGTACAAAATTGGACGATAAAAAGTTAAAAAACGAACATCAGCAACAATAAAACGAAGGATGAATCCCTACCGTTGCAAAAATAGTGCCACAAAATTATTCGGACACATAGTACATGTTAACGTAAGTTTCCGATACAGTGACAATTTCGATTTACGGATTGATTGATACTCTGTTCATATATATTAGCTCTGGTTTCCTGTAGGTTTCTATAGCAATTACGATCGCGTTTCGTTTAACAAAGTTGTGATATAAGAACATTTTCTATGTAGAAATGGGGCGAAGAGGAAAGGAAAGTTCATTTAAACAACGTCAGTTAGTGATATGGCACCACGCTAAGGGTAAAACTTACCGTGCAATTGCCTCAATGTTGAAAATGAAAAAAAGTACAGTTGCAGATATTATAAAGCGATTTAAAGATGAAGACAGGATCGAGTTCCACGGTCATACAGGGAGACCAAGAATTTTACCCCCAGAGAAGAGACAGTAATCGTGAGGAAAATTAAAAAACAAAACAAAGATGAGTGCTCCAATGGTGTGTGCTGAGGTAGTTGAGGAGTGTGGAAAGCATAGTCATCCTGAAACTATACGAAGAGTGCTCAGAAGGGCAAACTATCATGGCCGTGTAGCTAGGAGAAAGCCATTTGTAAGTAAGCCAAACAGGACAAAAAGACTGGTGTTCGCAAAGGAACACTTAGGAAAGGATCAGACATGGTGGAATCGGGTAATTTTCACTGACGAGAGTAAATTCAATATTTGTGAGTCAGATGGGAGGGTAACCGTGTGGCGTAAACCAAATGAGGAGTTCCGAGGGAAAAATTTGCAAGCAACAGTGAAGCACGGGTGTGGTCACGTAATGGTTTGGGGCTGCATGTCGGCCCAAGGCGTTGGTAAATTGGCTTTCATCGAACAGACAATGGACAGGTACCGTTACCTTGACATTCTGAAGTCAAATCTAAAGACTAGTGCTGAAATGATGGGCATTCTTTGTAACTTTATGTTTTATCAAGATAATGACCCGAAGCACACTTCCCGCTTAGTACAAGAATGGTTATTGTACAACTGCCCAAAAGTGCTCCATCCTCCACCGCAGTCTCCAGACTTGAACGTCATTGAGCACCTCTGGTGTAAGTTGGAGAAAGAAGTGAGGAAAACACCTATAACCTCGAAGGCAGACCTCAAGGAAAAACTTCAACATGAATGGGCCAACATATCGCCAGTGTACACCAGAAAATTGGTAGAAAGTATGCCAAATCGTTTATCCGAGGTGTTAAAAATGAATGGGATGCCTACCAGATACTGACACTTCTGTTCGTTGATTTTCACGCTTGTTTTCCTGTTTCTCCTTCCATGTGTCCGAATAATTTTGTTTAACCCACAAAAAATGTTTGTTTTGTTTAATGAAAATATTCTACTAATATATTATATTAAACATAATCGAAGATAATTAACAGTGTGCTCATATTGTGTTTTGTTTGTTAAATAAATATTAAACATTTATCATCGTATTATATCACGACTACGTCAGTAAATATTCAGAAATCTTATCTGTCCGAAAAATTATGTGACTCACCGTATGTCTTCTAAGCATCAGCTGTTCGGTGTCTTTGACACAACCCCGGAGGAAGCCGACCGGACCCGTATCTGGTTTTAAGCCACCACCAGTTTTTCGGCAAAGCGTTGTTGTCACTTTTGCCTGCAGTGTTTAGACATCCATTCATTCACTTCGACGTTTTACTCCCATATTTATATTGTATGAAAAATTGCACAACACAACAGTAGCATAGCGTCCTAGTACGCCCATACGCCCGGCGTTCCCTGATTTAAAATTTTAAAAATGCGTAAATATAAAGTAAAACGTGACTAATTATATATATGTTTGAGCATTATGGCATTATAAAAGCTAATTTCTCGATCCGTCTACAACGCTCCACTAACAGCTCTCGTTGTGGCATTTCTCTAATGTCTCTGCTTGCCGGACGCCGGCTAGGTTTGGCGTACAGGACCATGCTTTCCTGGAGGCAGAGAGGAGGAGGGAAAGCTTGTCGCTTGGATCTCTACAGCACGGGCAAAATGCTCTCTCCATACGCGGGCGTACGGAGCACCTGATTAGTTCTAGGGGCCATGTGACCTTTCCTGCCTTCCGATTTAAGGCGCTGTTTGTAACCTTTATGAATATCTAAACCTTGTTTGTAAAATCCACATAATATTTAATAACCTGTACGTATATTTACTCCTTGTACCATATATGCATAATTAACCCTTGTATCCTGTATAACCCACATATGTCACCATAACAACCTCATGTCCTTGAAATAATGTTTTCCATGTATACCATCCACCTAGTTATCATTGTATCATATTATATCCCAAACATGTACCTGTTTACTCATACCATTGCACGGCTCGTGCAACAGAACCTTCCACGCCGGCTGAGGGAGCAAACAACTCCAGAAACAAACTGCCACTACGCTCAGCCTCCAAGGAGCCCCCCCCATTTCGAGGTAGGAGAAAACCTCAAAACTCTTCGCTCCAGCCAAGTTAAGGAGCAAAAATTCCTTTCCCCACCCAAGTCAACCCCGCTGTTGCAGTTGCAGCAGGAAACAACTCACCTCAACTAACTAAATAACCAACCTTCCTGTCCTACACAGCACTTCTACCCCAAGAAAAGCCGAGTCCTACGGGACGATACTTACACCCCTCCTAACCAATATGAATGATGATGATGATGATGATGATACAGACGACAGAAGTAGAATTCCTACCCGGTTTTTTTCGCGCTCGTGCCCATAGACTAACCTCGTGCCTCTGCTCGTGCTGTGTGATGCTACAATACGCAATATTCACTGACGTATCTTAAATGACCACTGCATTGTGTAATTTATCGCAAGAACAGTGAAGTGCATTAAAAACTAAAAGAACAAAACAGTTTTTGTCAAACAAGTTGATAAAGTCCTCGTGGTAGAAGTTCAGCCTGTGGCTGCTCTACCACCTAACCCGCAAAACTATTTATTTAAAAAAATATATTTTTTTTCGTTAGTATCTTACTGCCTAATATTGTGCCAGTGAAAATGTTTAGCATTCATTTCAAAACTCTTAACATCGTATGATCTCTTGACAAAATTATTTTAAAATGTCTATCAGCATTCTGAAGATGCAATAAACAGTGGTCTGAAACTCTGAATTACTAATAATCACTGTTACGTCAGTAGAGTGTACGATTGTACAGAATATTTTGCACAGCGCGCTAAGACGCCAGAGGTTTCCTGTTTGAATCCCGGCCTACGCATGTTTGTTCTTTGTGAGTGTGACTTCATCAATATCATCACTCATATTCATATTTGCGATTAGCCAAAAGTGGTAGAAAGCGAAGTAAAATAAACCAAATCAATCAATAGTTGTATCATCCACAACAATGAAGTCTACTGTTGTTCTAGAGGTACTTGTGATTCAGGTAGTTTTTTTTTAATTACTTGCGTCATGCCGAAAGGTTTCCTTGATTATAAAATACTGTTTTGCTACACATGTGTTATACGTGCGGAGCAAAATACTCCGAATGGTGTACGGTGTTTCTGACTTGAGTAATCTAATTAAAAATGGTATAAAACACCAGTGCTCCAAGCATTTATTGCACACTGATGCATCTTATTTTCTAGATAAAACAAGCATGGATCATGTTTTATCGGAACCCAGCTGACTTCATGTAATAAACACAATGAGATTGTGATTTTAAATAGACAACACATATGTCGGCTAATTCCATAAGTAAACTCTTAAGCGAAAAAAAGGCCTACCCTTCCTTCGGACTTGGCGTTCCCATCCGAAATGCTCATGCTACGCCACTGCAACACAATAACACAACCTATCAAAGATAAAGAACCGCAACCACGCGTTCAGTAATATCTAAAGAAACCGAATTAGCAACATCTCATTTACTCCACGTGGAGTTGACAAGAACTGTAATTTCTTGGACGATCGGTATTGGTGGGAAAGGTTTCAGGGGACGATTTATTGGACTCCACGTGGACCTGACATGTGGTTGTTAGGGGGAAACTGATCTCTCGGAACTTTCTTTGTAGCAAAGTGCGGTTGGAATCAGGACGACAACTACAACAGTTAGCTAACCCCCCACCCCTAGTTCTACAAAAAAATATGAACTTTTCCCCTTTCCATTTTTTGTAGTAGCTTCTGGAAACTAAATCAGTATTGTATGGTCTCAATCTCATAAACAACTTGAAGAAGAGATTGGAATTATTTTATTTTACATATAACGTATTTAACGATGTTGTCATTTTATTGGAACAACTTTTTAATTCGTTAGATTTTTCTGTTACCTGCGGTAACTCATACACCTCGGGTCTCCCCCGTTTCGCGGTGGCGGCCACTACACCACTGGGTATGTTGCAAGGTTTAGGAACCCCCCTCCAAAAATGTCTATGTTGTGTTGAAATTTTTTACAACACAAATTCAACAGACAGTGTTGCATAGTAGTGCATGAAGGGGTGGTACAGAAGCACACTGTAGCCAGAGGCGAGGCTTCCAGTCATCCGGAGATGCGACCATGACAAAGGAAATTAATTAAAATATTGAATTTTAAATATTTTAGAGAAGAAGTAAAAAAAATAAGTGAGAATATTAGCATATTTGTGCAAAAAAGCCAAGCGACAGAATGAAACAGCTAGAAATACGCAAAAGATTCGCTAATTTTTAGCACATCGAAATGAGAGCTCAGTACTACTCTCCGTGTCGAACCCTCCTGCCACGTTTCCTATTGAGTTCAATGGTGTTACACCGTCCAGGCCAGCGCAGAATTATGCGAATCCATCCCTTCTATATGTTCGGCAGACACCCATGACAAGAAAGACGAGAGACTTTCCCCCGCCCTTGAAGGTCCGAGGATTTTTTTTCAGCCCCTATGTTTACAACCACGGCAATATTTCTCTGACGTAATCAAAATTAAAGTTCTTCCGAGTTTCAGCATTGTGAAGCATGCAATGCTCTTGTTTTTAAGAGGAAAAATATGTATAATGTGCTAAAATCGAGTGCGAAAATCGAAAAAGTAGAGGACACATTATTGTTGAGACTCTTGATTTACTGGAATTAGTATTATCAGGAACACCAATACATGCATTTAACATATTATTTATATTTTGGGTGCAGCAAATTGAAAGAGGGAAAGGTAACGAAAAAAAGAATTGATGCAACGATTAATTACATATTTCAAAAGCCCTATAAATACCCTGAGCATCAGGCCAATGAAACCCAGGGAGATATGCCAGTAGATATTAGTAAAGTTCATGATACTGAGTACATAGAAAGCTTAAAAGAAAAGTTAAAAGACAAAACAGGTAATGAGTGATATGACATCTGTTTTTCATTATCAAAAGCAACATAGAAGCTTGACTTAACGTGACTTGATATTTCGAAGTATCGAGTAACCTTCGTGCGAAAGTCTCGATGTTCTCGCAACAATTGGCGATTGACTTTAAACGTGACAATTGAGGTATTTGCAGTTCAGTTTCAAACAAGAAGAGAAATAAATAAGTGAGGATTGTTGTTATTACGTATTGCTCAATTTAAGTAATGCGGTCTCCAAAGTATTTTCTTCCAGGTATATAAATTTTAGTGTTATTAGCAGTATTATTAAAGTTATTAACACTGATGAACTGCCTGACAATTCACAAGAGCAATATCAACAAGAAATTAAAATACAGTAACATGCTGTGCTGTAGTATTTATTTTCTCTCTGTATTCAGGATTTCTCAAATAAATAAATGTCAATTTGTTATATTTTATTACAGATAGAATACAAATTAATCAAATTTCATAATTATCATCGTATGAGATAGCATAATTTGTCTTTTGTAGATGTAAGGCCTATGGCACTGCAGTGAGCCTTTACATTGAATAGTCAATGACCTTGGCGTTTACCGCGAAGAAATATCGTGCCCCCCCCCCCCAGGAAGTTCATGTGATAATTTTTGTGCTGCTGTTACTATGATTTTTAGTGCATTTCGTTATGATGTAAAATGTTGTTCTTAATTGCATAATCAAGATAAATATATTCTGAACCTAGATGTTAACACGTAAGTCCTGAGTTTGTTAATTTACTGCAAATCTTAATGTTTTCCCGTGCCCTGGGAGGTATCACGTGTATACCGATATACAGTCTCATGTTACTCATGCTCAATTTGTATTGAGATAAATCTATTCTTATGGATATTAATATGCTATAGTTGAACCTGGCACGACCGTGTCAATAATTTGGCGCACAGAACGTGGGGCCACGAACACATTGTGCATTAGTTACGTTAATCTTTGGTAACGTGTTTTAGATTTGCAGTTGACTCAGAACTTTTGATGCGCAACAATGGAAAAGAAAATATTAAGAAGTGGAAGCAAAGCGTTAAATGTTGACGAAAGCACAGTTCATGTGTTTTGCTGTGAGACTACATCAAGGCTTGATGATACGTTTGTTTGCACTGAGTGTCACAATACTTTTCATTTAAATTGTGCAAAGCTAAAGTCACCAAAGGAAAGTAATTCTCCTTGTGAATTAACATGTCTCGCATGCAAAGAAAAACTTGCAGTTCCTGTTGTTCCTGTTACTACTGATTTGCTTGCGTCATTGCAGCGAATGCTGGAGGCAAATTCCAGCAATCTGGAAGCTAAAATGGCAGAAAATTCTAGTAATCTAGAACTTAGAATCCAGGAAAGGATTACTGAAAATACTAGTAATCTAGAACTTAGAATACAGGAAAGAATTACTGAAAATTCTAATAATCTAGAATCTAGAATGCGGGAACATTCTGATAGCTTGGAGGCTAAGTTACATGAGAACTCTAGGAGGTTAGAGGATAAACTTCAGGAAAAGATGAATATCTTGGAGCACAGTTTACAACTAAGACTAGAAGAAAGTAGTAGAACTCTTGAGTGCCGGCTAGAAGCAAGGATGGAGGAGAAACTGGCCCATAGTTGTTCACAACTCGCTGCGTCCAATTCAGAGATGGGACGGAGGATCGAACAACTGACTCTGCAAATGTCTGAGGGACAGCAGAAATTGAAGAAAGCCTTGAAATTGAGATGATGAGCTTACGTCAAGCATGTCAGTCAAATTCTCAGCAGCTGGAATCTAAACTCGATGAAACAGTTGTTCTGTTGAGGGAAGAAGCTGAGCAGACCAAGGAGGAGTTCCGAAAGGAAATCAGTGAAACGCAGAGCGGTTTCAGAGAAGAAATGTCCAGAGAGTTGGACAACCAGGTGACCAATATGGCACATCAGCTGAGAGAAAACCTGAATTTGCGAGTTGAAGAGACTGTGGCGGAAAAACTTAAAGGCACAGAGGGTCCTAGAGAGAATGCTGAAGAGTGGAAAAATGATATGGAATCCAAACAAGGGAAGCTTTCTTCAGACATGCGTAATCTTTGTGAAGAAGTGGCTCAAATTTCAACCACTTTAAGCAAGTTGCCACTCTCCGGTGAACCAGAGTTACCGCGGGTGGACCAGCTGGGCGCGCCTTTTCGAAGGTTACTGTCTCCTAGACGTTCTGAGGTCTCTTCGGGGCAACGAAACCGTACACATTTAAAAAAAGATGCCACAGAGAGATCGTTTCCAGTTCTTCAGGCAGCGAGTCGACTTTATCGGAAAAGAGAAAAGAAAGAAAATCTCGAACCAATGCTACGCGTGGTGGGATGACTCCCCGGATGGCTGACCTGAATTCCATGCGGAAATTCGACGGAAATATTATAGCCACTTCGGCTGAGATTTATTTCAAAGAATTAGATACCAACCTTGAGATCCTTCAGATCCCGCATAGATACAGGCTGGAGATTATTCCTCGTTTGCTAACGGGCATGGCTTATCATTGGTTCTACTCTCATAAGAATGATTTCCACACATATTCAGATTTCCGTAGGGCGTTTAAAAGGCGTTTTGCGTCTTCAGAGGCAAAAGAAAGGGAGTTGGCATCTGTTAGGGCCAAACGGTACAATAAAAACAATGACAATAGTTTGGAAGAATATGTTTGGTCTGTATACTCTGCTTACAGAAACCTGAGTAGCCACTACACAGAGCAGGAGGTGGTAAACCTCATAATAGGCCAATTGCCTTATAGAGTGAAGCAATTGTGTATGGCCCACGCTCCCGTAACTGTTGATTTGCTTGCAGATTTTGTTAAGAGATACGAGCAAGCGGAAGAGCAGGATGCTTGGCGAACTGCGTGGAGGAAGGAGAATCCTACTCACCAGAACAACAGAGATATTCCAGGCAACTCGGCAAACAGAAACCCGAGGGTTCGTATGGTCCAGAGGCAGAATAATTACCGTGAAAATCGCCCTGCAGGCCCATATAGAAACGACAATCGTTATCGTCAACAAAGCCAAAATAGGCAGAGACGTGAGTATGCTGCTCCCAGATACGAACCTTGTGAGAGACCACGAAATGAGAACCGTGTATCTTCACCGGAGCACAGTGAACCTTTGAGGGAAGGTCGTAGCTCTCCACGATTCCAAGCGGCGAGCAGTGGCTTACAAACAGATGCTGCAGTGTCGTACCCTAGTAACGAGCAGCAACAGAGCGTTGAGCTGACCAGAAATTTTTGCTGGGAGAATGGAGCAAATCTCGACCAGGTGCGGGATTTTACCCCACGCCTGGCACAGAAACGTCCCCTTCTGATGTCGGGCGGTCTCGGATAGAACTGGGGCCTGCAGAAAATAATTCCCAGTCTGTAAGTAATGATCTGAAGCTGGTGTTTGTTATTAATCATGAAGAGAGTGAGTTTCTTTACAATTTGTGTCAGGCTAGTCAGTCTAAAAATTTTGGAAGAGCGCCTGAGTTCAAGGCACGTGTAGCAAATGTTGATATCACTTGTATAGTGGACACTGCAGCTAAAATATCTGTTCTGAGTCTCGAGATTTGGAAGAAAATAAAGCAAAATTTGCCAGGGGCCATGTTACAAGCTACTCCGGAGGTACGACTTATTGATTTCGCTGGAAAAAGTCGAACTCGAGTTGTGGGAAAGCGCAGAATCGTGCTGGAAATTGGTGAGAGCACCATACCTTTAGAAATTTTTGTTGTGAAGGATTTGCCTTCAGACTTATTATTGGGTTATTCGTTCCTGCAGAAATATGAAGCAGAGATCAATCTCAAGCATAAGAAGTTGTATCTAATGGTGGATGGAGAGCCAATTGAGCAAAAGCTAGATGATGATGATTCCGTTGATAAGCAGATGAGCGTCCGGAGGATTGAAGCTAGCTACGATAAATGGGCTACACCGCTAGAGGATATAAGGGAGAAGATTGACTCCAGAGAATTATTGTCTAAGGAACAAAGAGCCGAATTGTTCGAGATATTTATTGCACATAGGAAGGTGTTTTCAGAGAGGCCTGGCACTGCCAAGAACTTAGTCTGTGATATTCATTTGTCCAGTACCGTTCCAGTGAGTCAAAAACCGTACCCGATTCCAGTGGCAAAAAGGGCAAAACTAGAGGCTGAGCTGCAAAAATGGAAAGATTGGGATATAATTGTGCCTTGTAACTCTCCGTACTTGAACCCGCTCATTGTTGTGGACAAACCGGATGGGTCTGTACGTCCGTGTGTAGATTTTCGGTTGTTGAATAAGTTTGTTATTGTTCCTAGAAGTTCTGTTGAACCAATAGACGAAGCACTTCAGAAATTTAAAGGTGCCAAGTACTTCACTAGTTTTGATTTGGTATCCGGGTATCTGCAGACTCCTGTAAAGCAAGAATGCCAGTCATACACTGCATTTTCTTATAAAGGAAGACAGTGGATGTTTACAAAAAATGCCTTTCGGAATAGCTAACGCAGTTTCAGTTTTTGTTTCGGCTATGCATTCTATATTTGGGCCCGAAACTGATTCATTTCTGACCCAGTATATCGACGATTTATTACTGTTCGATTGTGATTTGCACGAACATTTCCGGCACATTAATTATGTTTTGACCAGACTAGAAGAAGTTGGAATGACGGTGAAGTTGAAGAAATGTGACTTAGTTAAGTCGGAAATATTATATTTAGGCCATATTGTTTCTGGGGATTCCATCCGAACTGATCCTAAGAAGAACGACGCCATTTTAAATTTTCCTAGGCCTAGAAATAGAAAAGACGTTAGGAAATTTTTGGGACTTGCCGGTTGGAGGAGAAAGTACATTGAAAATTTTGCAGTCAAAGTGAAACCACTTACTTATCTTTTGTCCAAAAATGTGAAGTTTCAATGGACAGAAGTAGAAAATGAAGCTTTCGAATTGACGAAACTTGATTTGGTTAGTGCACCTGCGCTATCGCAACCAGATTTTACTAAAGAATTTTGTCTACAGTCAGATGCATGTGGAAAAGGGCTTGGTTGCGTTTTGTTCCAGACAGATGGACATGATATTTTCGTTATCCAATATGCTAGCCGAAAGTTACGTAACAATGAACTTCATTTTTCTGTTAATGAACTTGAGTGCCTTGCTATATTATTTGGAATAGAACGCTTTGCAGTCTATCTTAAGGGGCGAAAATTTAAAATTTATACTGATCATAAAGGACTACAGTGGCTGCAAAATAGCAAAAATTGGAATAGTCGATTGACCCGTTGGTCTTTGAAAATCCAATCATATCAGTTCGAAATAGTGTATGTTAGTGGAAAAGAAAACATTATTCCTGATACGCTATCTAGATATCCTGTGAAAGCAGATACTGAGAGCAAACCGGAGTCTGATTGTCTGCATTACCACATAAATTTTCTGTGGGAAGAAGATGAAGATGAAGAAGTGAGTGATTGGAAAGAAGCCCAGGCTAAAGATTCTTTTTGCAGTGAAATGATTGCTAAACTTCAGCAGCCTACTGAAAACGAAGATGCAGGCATGACCAGGTTACGGAAGTCCTTTAAACTTCATCATGGATTGCTGTTTAGAAGTTACAGTGGGGAGGCTCCACAGTACAAGTTGTGTGTTCCGAATTCCAGACGTCCTGAGCTGCTGAAAAAAATTCATGATGACGGCGGTCATTTTGGTGTGGGAAAGTGTTATAGGCAATTGCAATCCCGATATTATTGGAAAAAAATGAAACCTGATATTTCTAACTATATCCGTGATTGCCTGATTTGTGCAAAAGTGAAGCCTGACAAGTTAGGTATCATGAAGGAAAAGCTGCACATTAGTGGAAAGGAACCTCATGAGATGCTTTCCATTGACCTTATTGGAAAGTTACCGCCTTCTTCAGGGTACTATTATATTCTCAGCCTTATAGATGTTTTCTCCAGGTTCGTCACAGTTTATCCTGTGCGGAAGGCTAGTACCGTTGAGATAATTCGATTAATGAAGGAGAGATATTTCGCCCATTATCCAGCTGTTAAACTAATTTTGTCGGATAGAGGATCCCAGTTCACTTCCAGGTCATGGCAGAGTTTCATCGAATCCATGGGAATGAAACATGTGTGTACGACGCCCTACCACCCTCAAGGAAACTTAGTAGAGAGAGCAAACCAAGAGATAACTCGTTTACTTAGGGTTTATTGCCAGCACGATCACCAGATTTAATCCAAGCACCTTTATGAAGTTGCCTGGTTAATTAACAATTCTCTTTCTGAAGTTACAGGATATTCACCCATTGAATTGTTTTTCCACCATTCAGTTCCACCACAAGTGCTAAGAGATTTTCCATGGCCTGTGTCCGAAGAAGGTGAGAGTGACTGGCAGAGTAAGGTTGTTCAAGTGCAGTTAAGGGAACGATATGCTGTGAAGAGGCGGAAACTGAAGCAGAAGTGCCATGCTTTGCAGTTGAAGGAGGATGACCTGGTGCTGCTAAGAAGTCATCGTCCAAGTTCAGCTGTTAACCGAACCATTTCAAAGTTGTTTTATTTGTGGACAGGACCGTTCATAGCTACCCAAGTGAAATTCAACACGGCAGTGTTATTGGACACAAAAACTCGTAAGGAAGTGTGCAAGGTAAATTTCGACAATCTGAAGATTTTTAATTGTTCTCCAGACATGAGTAAAATACTTTTAGAAGGTTGAATCCAAAATCTCCTAGACTGTGAGTGCTTCCACGAGTCGTCGTCGATTTTGTTTCTCAATGGAGGGGGCGATTGACATGTCCTTCCCGGACGTATGAACAGTCTGCTGAAGTACATCATCCCGCCTGATAGATATGAATCTTGGAATAGAAGTTACGAGATTAATGGAAGTTCATGTGATAATTTTTGTGCTGCTGTTACTATGATTTTTAGTGCATTTCGTTATGATGTAAAATGTTGTTCTTAATTGCATAATCAAGATAAATATATTCTGAACCTAGATGTTAACACGTAAGTCCTGAGTTTGTTAATTTACTGCAAATCTTAATGTTTTCCCGTGCCCTGGGAGGTATCACGTGTATACCGATATACAGTCTCATGTTACTCATGCTCAATTTGTATTGAGATAAATCTATTCTTATGGATATTAATATGCTATAGTTGAACCTGGCACGACCGTGTCACTACAGAACCCTCTAAATCCGTGGATCCAAGTTGTACCCCTTGTATCTTCTCAATAATTTTGACTGCCTATTTTCTAATAGCTAAAGTACGAAAAGTTTATATTGTTTACAAATATTATCTTCCTTTTCACATGAAATCAAAGCAATGTAAACCTATTCTACTGCTTTGTAGTAGTAGAATAGGCCTACTACACCCGCGACACGTTAAGTTTAGAGCAACTTTTTGCATATATAGTCCAAAACCTACGAGCAGAATATAGTTCCGCTGCAATGCTGCCAATTTTCTCGTCTGTGATGTAAGCAACTCGGCGGTTGAGGCAAGACTGGTACGGAACATTCTAATCGCCGTTCTCGCGTGGATTGATACATAAAACCTGCTGCAAATTTAACCTGTCGCGGGGCTTAGTTAGTAGTTCACTTGACCTGTACTCTTACCCTTTTTAAGGAGATGTGGAATAACATACAGTTTGGTTTCAGGAAATCACTCTGCACGCTAATACCCTTTGGAGGGGGGTACACTTTTCTAAAGAAGTAATAGATTGGAAGATAAGTTAAAGATCTGCTTCAGAAGAGTGTACGACTAACCTCCTTCCCTTAACAATTTTTCAAATTTAAATTTCAGAAACTAAATACTCTCACAGTTCTTTCTTTCATTTTCTTTCTCTTCTTATGTCAGTTTTATTCAATTTATTCAGGAGAAACACAAAACATTCATGTTTTACCCGGGATCCCTGGTGTCGTTGCGCGCTGTGCTAACCACTCCGCCGCGGAGGTCGACTACCAAAATAGGCTACCGAACCAGCTCCGATTTCGCACGATTTTCCACTGTCTGTATTTTACCTGTGTGGAATTGTCTCCGTCAGTGATATTGTAGCGAGACCTGATGCGTTTTTTTAGACTGATTGATTAATTTTTAATTATGGGCACAAATAGGCTATGTTTGACGGGGGAGGACCTATCTTGATCAATTTTCCTATATTTTCGATTTCTGAAAGATTATGAAGAAAATTTGTATCTGACGTGATGTCATCTTTTCTAATCAATGGGATGCATAGTGCTTGCGGTCACCTAAAATTGACTGCCAAGTCGAAAGACAGGCTGAAGACCAAAAAAAATTTTAAAAAATTACTGGAACTGTTATTTATCGAAGGATGCTGGAGTTTCCCCCCCCCCCTCCCATCTCATTCTGGTTACATATTTTCGTTTCACTTTTAGGTTTAAGCAAAGCACCTAGAAACTTGGCATCGGCGGACAAGAAAGCTACTTTCGTATACGTAGTGAGTTACTCAATATGTTTCCTTGTACAAAAAGCCGGCCCCCGTGGTAGAGTGGTTAGCACATCGCGTTACGACGCCAGGGGCCCCGTGTTCGAATTCTGGCCTGGGCATGGATGTTTGTCAGTGTTCATTCATGAATTTCATCATTTCATCCCTCATTCCTCATCATCCCAAACTTCGCAAATTAGCCAAAAGTGGCACAAAAAGCGAAGTAAAATAAAGCAAATCAATCAAACGTTGTACAAAAGTAGATGCTTCTTTTTACAATTTGTTTCGAAAGTTACAAAGAGCTCTCTTACATATTTACATATTCTACAATAATTTGCGATGTGAAAAAGTAATTAATAGTTGACAAAATAGGTTTCTTAAATATGTGCATGTTGCTGTGCGTTTTTGAGATTATAAATTTGATAGAAACTTTAATTTGAACAACATGTCTTTAAAATTACGTTGAATATGTTCAAATACAATAAATATCTAGCAGAATTATTGAAATTGCTTGGATACTCGATTGTTATTAATATTGCATATTCTATGATACTCTATATTTAGTTACATATCCTTTTCATAATACATATTTAGGTACATATTTTATCAATTATTTTACATATTTTGTACTTTGATAAAAATCCGGGCTCTAGTGAGGAGAAAACGGCTTAATCGTATTTGTTCATTATATAGCAGTAATTCGTGGTGAGTGAATCTTGTTGAGCTCAGGGTTGAGAAAGCAGAATGGAAAAAAAGAAAAACTGGAACATTCTTTGACTATTTCAAGGAGAAATCCAAAATGTAAGTAGTAGCATGCTTTACAAACGCTTATATAAAATTTAATTGGCTCATTAGATACATTGACCTATTAATTATAAACTTTATTATTACTAGCATTATTATTACATGTAAAACACTTGGCTAATACCCCTATATACGTGCCTGGGATGGAGAGCATAACAAAAAAAAAAAAGAGGCTTACAATTTATTTTTAAGAAACTTGCTCGGACACCCTTCCCCCTTCAATCCTGCCGCAAACGGAAATAAATCGGTATTTATGCTTTGCTTAGCTTTGCCCCACCCCCCAAATATCAGAAGAAATCTGCACCTATGGTAGAAGATTTGGATCACAAACATGGTGTTCAACTGGGTTACACCGGAAATTTTCTTCTCACATCTCTTCACAGCTGGCTTGCGGCCCCTGCTTGAAACTTTGGTTTCCTTTTTCTTCCGTTCGGTTTCTCCTTATTTTCCTTGGGTTGCCTTTTCATACTGCTTCAATTGTAATCAGCTTACTTACTAATACTGCGAATATAGATTTATTTTCTTTCTTCTGTACTAACGCGATCATGTTCGCACAAGAAATGATGTGAATTAAAGATTCAAGAATATTCTGGAAGCGTTTGGGAGATGGGCGTGTGCCCTCTGCTACAGCTACCAATGCCGAAGGGTGTGAAAGGTCAAATTCACTCCAATGCTCTAACACTCATCCCGTTGTCATACTGAATCAAACGGACCGACCACATGGATATTTAGAAAAGGCTATAAGGAATATCTGGCGCTTTCTTTGAACAAACGGTCTATTCAAGTGGATGTGGACGTTGGAAGCGGGGATCGAACCGCTCCGTCCAGCACACCTGTCCCCTGGAAATTAACATCGTTCATTTTAAGTCACAAAAAGAAGAAAGCTTGTTATTTTTATTGTTAATAACAGAAATAGCATACAGTTAGTTAGCATTTCAACATAACAACCAAAGTAAAAACTACGTTAGATCGAAAAAGTTAGTGTAAAAGGCAGTAACCACACTACGTTTTTATATTATACCATTTAATGCAAATAGCACAGTGTTCAATTTTTTTTAAAAAAATAGTATTATTTGAGAGCACAGCATACGCCTAATGTTTATCTCTAAAATTTCTTCCTAACTTTAGTGTGTAAAAGTTACAACAAAATCAAATAACTATGTATTTCAATACACTAACTGTATAAAATGTAAAAACATAAAGATAAACAGTTGTGTTGTATATACACTTACCTGGTTGATGGAGTAGAAGTTTCAAAGGATGTTATAATAATAACAATAATAATAATAATGATAATTATTATTATTATAAATTGGAATAAAATCGGTTAATTTATATCAGTTTATAATAATTACTACTGTATGATTACAATCATAACCACGATAATAATTATTAAAATTGTTATTATTTCTACTATTCAAGTTTTATCAACGGCCTGACACACTACAAAAATTTCCGACGACGCCGATGAAACTGGTCGGGTCTCTCCTTCTTTCTTAGCAAGATGTAAAACAATCTCCATATTCCCTTCCTTTCGCCTCTGATATTTAAAGTTTCTACAGGGGCAATGGCCTTGCTTACTATGAGCATAGAGCACCCGGCTGGAGAAGGAAAGTTCTGAAACAAAAGTGTGGACAAGAGACTTTCTGAAATAAAACAAATGGGTCCTAAAATTAAGGAATTCAAACATGCACTTTATTTCGTTCTCTAATATACATTACATTATTTTAAATCAAATAACTACACACTGCATGTAGCAATTTTCGTTGAAAATGAAAATAACTAAGAACATGAAGTAAAACAATATTGACCTATACCAATATCGAATAAGAAAGAAGCAGAAAAAATATTTTTTAATTGTTGATTTTTGTTTTAAGTCTACATTATGCACCGTTAGGCTAATCGGGACTGGACCTACAGTCTAAAGTGGGACAGTCTTGACACAGTTTGCAAAAACCTCCAAGCATCTCTTCTGTCAGGTTCCCGAACGGCAATGGCACCTGGGAATAAAAGGGCAATTGGAAAAGTAGAGGAATGCCCTTCACAGGACACGTCTATTTTACACAACACAACTCTCCGACATATTTAAGTATAAACATTAAACGTTGTCCTAAGCTTTTAGGTTTCGTTGGTCTTCCCAACATTTTGTGAATTCCCTAGAATTCTTTTGGTGATTTATGTTGTACTCGTGGATGACGTAGGCTACATAAATACCAATGGACAGAGCAAAAAGCAGAGGGAAAAGAATTAAAGAAGTCCGATCCTGAATGCCCCATTTGTCTTTGTCATATTGGGTGAAATGCTTCCCCATTGCAGACATGAACTTTCTCATGTAAGTCTTTCCTTCGTGTTCCTGAAAAGAATATAATATATATTAATATTTGTTTTTTACCACAAGAAAAGCTACGGGCTAGGTCACTATTTAAATGTGTATTGTAACAATGATGCCTGAATATGGTAAGGAGAGAGATAATAGAGAGAGAGAGAGAGAGAGAGAGAGAAAGAGAGAGCATTACAGAAGAATATATTTAACTTTCACAAAGATGTTTAACTTAGTCAGAGATGAAACAAAAGAAATGTGAACTTTGGCCTTTTCGGGTACATATTAGGGGCCTCCCCGAGGGGCAGGGGCGTTCCTAATATGTTGTGGGTTCATAGTGGCAGCGTCTTGATTACAATGTGAAGGGGTCCCAGGTTCGATTCCCGGTGGAGGCACATAGTGATTTGGATTACATTTTAAATCGTATGTCCAGTCTTGATTAGCCTGAACATGCACAAAGTACACTTAAAACAGCAACACAACAACAACAACATTCTTCTTTCAAAATCCTGAGTACGCTACTAGATTCTATGTCATCAAAAATGGGTTTAGAAGGATATTTAACTTCTCAGAAAGAAATTAGGTTTATATATATGTCAAATTTTTAATGTATGGTTGTGCACGCATGGTGCAGAAGTAACATTAGAAGCAGAATAATAACAAATTAGGTCATTGTGACAACTGTTATGAAGTGCTTTATAAAAATTTAGGAAAGGTGCAAAATCATTAAAACGCAAAAGTATACATTTCCGACCCTGTGTTCTGTATTAATTAACTTTCGCGTTTACGGCAAGAGATAGCATATTTAAAGAAAATACCACCATGAACGAAACAGAGGTTCTTGTTTGATTAATCATACCTTCCAAGCAAAACATATCAAGTTTTGACTCACGTAGTCCATTAGTACCGAACTCACCCACCAGTAGCGCTGTCAGCATTGTTCTTGAAAATGGCTACTTTTACTGCCCACCAGTGGCGGCGATTAGGGGGGCGAGGGGGGGTGTTTCCCACTCCCACTTTTCGCCACTATGCTAAACCTTATCTACAAAGGCACCTTGCCCCCCGGATTTGGAACTCAATTGCCGCCACTGCTGTCCACTAATGTGAAACGTTGACTCATCACTAAAAATGACATTGTCGTCTCGTTATCTGCTGGCGAGCGACTTTATCTGCATCCGTAACGTGTCGAACCATTGTTAGTCTCGTGAAACCACAACGCACAGCGAGCACGTTCCGCACCACTAAAAGTGGCCATTTTCAAGAACAATGCTGACAGCGCTACTGGTTAGTGAGTTCGATACTAATGGACTGCGTGAGACAAAACGTGATGTGTTTTGCTTTGCAATGGCACCTTAACCGACTCTGTAAGTTATCTGAATTAATTTCTATATGTTTTCGAAGTTGTAAAGTTATTTTTGAATCACCCTGCGAGGAAAACCACTCCCCCTACCAGAACCTCTAGGTGATGGAGTGACTACCTCCAACGACAAAACTACAAACAAGGGGTGGGGAAGGGGAAACAAAGGAAAATATCTTTCCTCTCGGTGGCGGTCTTTACCAACTTAAAGGTCGAGCTGTGGAAGAGGGATTAAAGAAATGCATGTGAACTGCGACTTCGATAAAACAATAAATGTTACGGTTTAAAACTTATAAAATCTGTAAGATCGAGTGGTCTATTTTTTTATAGCAGTGCTGGACTTGCTACCCCTCAGTGCACGGCGCTACGAGCACTTGTTAGTGAACATAAACTGGCAGGCGCGGGTTGGAGTGTGATTACTTTCGTAACATCTCTGGCTGTTTTGCATTATCTGCTTTGGAGCGAGTCATAAGTACCGGAGCAGCCAATCAACAAACGAGCCGCTGGCGTCATCACTACCCAGCACCTATCGCTATACCTGTTGCTCGCGCTCTGGACTGTTGGTAGGCTCACTAACTGGACTCGCGCTATCAGCTGGAGTTGTTATGAAAATAATCTGACTCTATCACTTTTCGTCGATAAGGGAATTCGCCAGGTGGTAGGCGAACTTCTTCCCTCAGCGGCCGCTCGGAGCACTTAGCTCTCTTGGAGCCAGATCTGGCTTATTAGTGTACTCGTTTGGCTGTGGACTGGGGCGCCCGCCAATCAGCCCCACTATGATGCCATCCAGTAGCGTAGCGCAGTGCCCTGCCCCCCGCAACTAAAATATTGGGGGGCCCCTTAGTAAAAAAAAAATATCGAAAATACTACAACGTATGTATGACAGATACCCCCATCCTTTTGAAGTGTTTAACATTTAAAAGAAAACTGAACTACCTTGTCCAACTATAGCTAAATATCAAAAATAATATGTAACACTTAACAGATGTGGACTTTGTGGGAAATTTATCTCAGTTCTTATTTGAATATGAAAAGGCTTAGGCCGGCTTTGAAAATATTTGGTGGGTAGTTACATTTTAAATAGAAGAATAGAATAGAATAGAATTTATTTCAAGTATGAGCCTTTACAACTGTGCATACCATACAAGGATGAAAAATTTTATTGCAATTTTCCTACACCCTTTCTCCTCTCAGTCTACTTCCACATTCACACTGCTTGGGAGTTAAAAAACACCGTCTTTCATTTCCATTATTTCATTACACTTGCACTGTTACCTGCGTGATTCCTAAATTATCTCAGATTTATTTATTTATTTAGTAACCCTCTTTCACACATTTTCGCTATCACCACTTTAAATACCACACCACACACACATAAACTAAGACTGTATTAGTGTAAATGAATTGAAGACTAAAATTGGTAAACGCTGTAAGTGCCACAATAATTCAAATACCGTTTTCCACGTTAAACTGTGAAATGTGCCATGCTTTATAATGTGGTAAA
This sequence comes from Lepisma saccharinum, assembly GCF_977018435.1. Classification (NCBI taxonomy): domain Eukaryota; kingdom Metazoa; phylum Arthropoda; class Insecta; order Zygentoma; family Lepismatidae; genus Lepisma; species Lepisma saccharinum. The sequence goes on from NC_139237.1 coordinate 36,334,728, forward strand.
CGTGAAAAGTGGCTGGTAGCCCTCTAAAGTGGTTCAAAGGGCGTGTAAAGAGGTCACTAGTGTGAACGTTCTTACGGGCTAATGTGCGGAACGATGCGATTTCCCAACACTTTCGCTTTTGGCACTTACAACGTTTACCACTTCTAGTCCTCAATTACCAAGTTTTCTTGTTTGCTTGGCAAGAAAAGCAGACTGTCCGAGCAACTGAATCTTCATAACTGCAGACAATTTATACTCTAAAATTTTGATTGATTGATTGATTTGGTGTTTTAAGTCCACAGTAAGGCTAATCGGGATTGGACCTACAGTTTGAAGTAGGATCCGAACCACTTGTGCCTCCACCGGGTATCGAACCCGAGACCCCTTGATTACAAGGCGACGACGCATACTCTAAAAGATTCCGGTATATCTATAAAGGTGTAAGATGAGGATTTTTTTCCTATTTTAGGCAATCTGCGAGCAAGTAAATTAATACGGCATTTCTGAGGGCCCGCAGGTTAAGTTGCCAGGACCCCTTTGATTGAGCCAGTACGCCCCTGCTTATTATCGCAGACATTGTCTTATGATATGTTACTGGGAACCCACTTGACCACCTTCCACATGAAAATAAATAAATAAAACGTCGCGAAGTTATTTTTGGTGTCCACTGACTCGTAAATTACAGTGACTCTGTTGATACGTATTCTAAGTTTACCGATCTGGCTTTTCTATTTAGTGCTCACCTCAGTGAATTTCGAGTTCAAATTTAATTTTGACATTGTTGACCAATATTTTATATATTTCGTATCTTTTAAAAATAACCGACACTATTAGCTGACTTTCAGAAATTATATAACATTTCAGGAGCGCAGAGAAAACATTGCGGGGCGCTAACACCTCAGCCCCCCCCCATCCCGCATTGCGGAGGTTGCGGAAGGCGGTCATCACTGGCTCCGGCCCACAAAGACTAACTTTTGCCATGAAAATACATTTTGCACGTGATAGTGTTATATTGGCTGCGTCGCCCCATCCCCTCTTAATAAACCATTAACGAGCAGGCCTCATCTCCAGGAAGGTATCAACTCGGTTAATCCCGGCACATACCGATATGTTGGGTGAGAATGAGTCAAGGCCTTAATGAACCTTTTCCTGCTCCACCAGAAATAGGCAATAGTTAGGCTGGAGTTCGATGAACTAACCGATCTCTAACTACGCACTGGTAATGGTTAGGCTGGAGATTTATGTGAACTAACCGACCGCTAACCCAGTCTTTAAGACTTTGAACTTCCCATCCCCTCTTACCTCTCCAGCTTTTTATAGCGCCATGCCTGACGTGAAAATGACATAATATTGTTATCCGGGAATCCTTTATTTTCGATTTCATACGACCATCGGTGGATTATTGAGATGAGTGACGCCGCCAGATATAGACTGTGAAAACTAAGAATAGATTGTCATCACTTTAAAGTTAACGATAATAGGAGCGCCTCCCCCCTTGATACCCAAAATTACCCTAGGAGGTACTTTGTCCAGCCCTCGTATATCTAGCTCATTGAAAGTCAACTCTAGCTCCATTTAAGGTGAAATTTAGCTCTATTATGCGCATCACGTTTGGCAACACTGCCAGGATGGGCCTCATTTGCTTAGAAAAGATCTTTGTGAACGTATACCTAAGTCGGAAAAATATATCAAGAAAATCAAGATAAAGTAACGAAAATAAATTGAAAATCTTTTAAGTCATGCTCGTTAGTTTTTTCATCTCTTATGGTATGGCTAGATATACATATAATCAAGCTTATGGAGGCCAGGAAAAATGCATTACGCTCATGGAAGCATTATTTTATTTGTTCTCTCTGGAATATCAAAAAGCCAATGGCTTAGAAAAGTACGTGGACGGGAAAAGGACATATTGAACAATTTCTTGGTTCGAATTTCTTAGAAAAAGTCGGAACTTCTATTTAATTAGAAGTAACTTGAAGTTCCTTATAAGGAATACATGAGATTCTGTAAATAATTTATTCATCATAGTTTTCAAACATTGTGTCTAGCTTAAAAATCAACTTGAAAAAGAGCTTACACTTGCAACGTGGAGAGAAATTCATACTCTGTTGTATAGTCAAAGGTTTTTGTTAGTAGCAATGCCCATTCCGACGATATTGAAATAAATGCACAACTGGAGCGAAACTGGCGCTCTTTCACTTTGGTGGATTCCATTGGTCTTGCAGAAGTGAAGTGGGTGGCGATACACTGAAGATTTGGCGCTCAAGTGGGTTACACCAACTTTGAAGTGTGTATGTTTCCCCTTCCACCTAATAGACACCGCCACCTCCTTTCCAATGCATTGTCATGGGTACAGATAAGACTGTGTTAAGTAGTTAAATAAGTGAAAGCCATCAATAGTCTTGTAACTATTCTCCGCCCAGTATAAGAACGAAGTGAACGTAAACAAATACGCGTAGCACCTGATAAATCCTATTGGTTGTTCGAATAGCAGTTGTGCAGGAATCTTGTACGTGAGAATATGGAGCATTTGATAACATATCTTTTTATACATTTTATAAACAGATGCAGAACACTAACGTAGATGTTGTGGGACCTTGGCATCAGCCTCATTAAAAGAGCTGGACAGCCACGACCATACATTAATAAGAAAAATAATACCGGAACTAACACGTAGGAAAGAAACGTTTTCTCAGAAGTCATGTGGTTTTGTTTGCATTAATGTCGTTCTTACAGTAGATAGAGAACAGTGAAATTTGATTGTTTTTTCAAAGATTACCAAATGTCCAGATTTAGTCGACACCGTCCAGACTTTATCTAACTCCGGTAGGGACATGAAAATGTCTCGATATTTTATTTGCAAGCACAGTCTTGAGCACTTGTGGCTTGTAACGACCCTATTGAAAGAGCATTGGAGTTGGTTAGTACAGCGCGCTACGACGCCAGAGGTCCCAGGTGCCAATCCCGGCATGGGCCTGGGTGTTCTTTGTGAGTGTCCCTTCATCAATTTCATCATATCATCACTCATTCATATCTTCGCGTTTAGCCAAAAGTGGCAGAAAAACGAAGTAACATAAAAAATTAATCGATCAACGAACCTCGACCGCCCGCCTTGCGTACAGACAAGAATACCATCACCTCGACCACAAAGCGCCTTGTATATAGACAACCCAACCAACTTAGCAATTCTGCGGCTTGCATATATTCACGGTAGACTGAGCAGTGATGCCAAAGAGAAATTCAAGAATGAATGAATGAATTGATTTATTTTACTTCGCGTTTCTGCCACTTTTGGCTAATTGCGAAGCTGACGATGAATGTTAATAAGATTAAATAAATGAAGGAACAATCACAAGCACAAGACAGGACACAGCACAAATTCCATAGAAGATTATACTCGCTATTGATCCAGACGCAAAATGCAGTCCAGGATGAACTACGTGGAAGTAAGGTTGACATTTTGTATCTCTTGAAAGAGGGCCCTTTAACCTGAGAAATACGAGATGAACATTGTTGGATTTAATGTCTGGGTTCGCGACGTGGAGTAATACTCGGTCCAGTTATGTTTGTTTATTTAATATTGCTTGAGAACGAACCTCACGGATATGCTTTATATTAGTGCAAACTCTATATTTTACAATTATATTAATGATTTGGAGGAAAAGAATACCTAGAAAACATTCAACACATATGAAACCATTCTTCTCATACACGTGCACATGAAAACAAACATACAAACTGAAGTTTTAACTTCCAATCTAATGTTCTTGGGACATGCCTTGTTCTCTGCCAGCCAGAGCTCGCCGTTGGCTTTGTGAGGGGAATTTGAGCACTTGTATGCCACATTCATAGTGGATGAGAGGTGAAAGCAACCGACACACTGTACAGTGCCATATTGCACGAGTCCTTTCTTGCAGGAAGGTGTAACAAAATAATATCTATGAGCTCTTCAAACCCTTTAGAGGGCAACTTATTTTCCGCTCTCTCTGTGGAATACTTGTGCCCTGTGTGTCGATTGCCTTCACCTACCCTACACTGTGAATGTGGCATGCACGTGTTCAAATTCCCCTCACAAAAGCAGTGGCGAACCCTGGCTGGCAGAGAACAAAGCACGTGCTGTCTCCAGTGCTCCTCTTGGTCAGTGTTGCCACAATATGATGGCAAAATTATCCTTTCCAAGGGACAAAATTTCAGCACTGCTTTTCAGGTGCGGTGATTCCGTGCCCAGGGTAAGCTCCTTCTTGTGAGAGTCCACCGGTCGCACTCTCAACCTTGAGAGCCTTTCCGTTCCCTCCGCTCAACTAGGGAAAACATACCCGGTAGAGTGCGAAGAACAGGAAAACTGAATAACATGGGCAAACCAATTCTACGCTAATTTTCACTTTACATTTGCTTCTGTCGTGCTGATTTCTGTTACTTGAACATAAATTTATCAAAAGGGAAAAGCTTAAATATTGAAGATGAAGCAAACTGAATTAAAATTCAAGGCTTAAGCAATTAAAGCACCTATTTGCTGACTCCCCCCATCCTTGTATTTACAAAAATAGTGATTGTTTCTCCTCTCTAATCTTCAAAAGCAGCGAGAATACTTCTCTCACGGAACTGAATATTTTTTTAAAGGGAAACCCCCCTCCCCGAAATCCTACAAATATCTAATTTAAAAAGTGTATAGTGGTAATTCATTTTACTTCATTAGCAGGATTAAACACTTTGCTTAATACATTGTAATAATCTGAGATTCATCTTCAGGACTTCTAACCCCACTGTTTCAAATTTATGTGGCGGCTGCTAATAAGGGATGATCCCCATCCCGAAATAAAATTCTGACTCTGACCTGCAATGATTCGAACTTTTAAAAACCTGTCATTTCGAGCTCGGAAAGGGATTTTTTTTATTATTCATAGGGAATTTCATTCTGAGCCAGGAACACAATTGTTGTTGTCACGATTTCAAAATTTTTACTTTGATTGTTGTGAATAGTCAATAGTAGTTTATAAAAAATAATTAATTGTTGCAATTATGATGCTATTTTTAGGGTTTGTAGTGGTAACGTCGTAACCTTGTAGTAAAGGGGTCCCGGGTCTATCCCAAGTGAAGGACGTTACTCAGTTGTTTCTTCAGACCTTAGGTTCAGTTCAGATTAGCCTGAATGTGATACTTCCCACACAACATCAGTTAATGGTTGGTTGTCTGACACACAGGGTGAGAAAATGCATTCACTAAACTCACTGTCATGATTGGTCGGCTGGTAGAAGTTCGCGCTGTTACCACGTCGGACACAATCCCGTGTATTCGGAGGTTTAAGAGAATGAAATATCTCGTTGTAGAGTTGGTCTTTGTAATCCATGTGATACAAACTGACAGTATTTTCTCGAAAGGTCAGGGATAACACAATACTGCCCCGGAGAGAAGTCTGTCTGACGCTCGAACTAGGCAACGCAGCCCGGTTGACGTTGCCACACAGTGCGCGGGAACCAGCAACATTTTTCCCTCTCTCGCCTTCCTTTTCCCAGATGTGGCACCAGCGCAATTCTGCCCAGCCGCCTATTTTTATGGCCGTGCGTTTAGTTATTGTTACAAACATTTCTGTAACAAATAGAATGCAAAGTAAAAATACAACTGCAAACTACGTACACGTTACAGCTGAAATACATTACGCAATGTTTTTCGTCTTCGTGGTCTCTTAACGAGCAACAATATAGTATTATTTATTATTTTTGAATTCGTGATATATATATATATATATATATATATACACACACACACACACACACACACACGTCTTTTATTTATCTATTGCACTACCCCTAGAACTTTATATTTGGTTGTCTAACACACAAGTTGAGAAAATATTTCCCCTGATCACAGAGAGAGACATTGCATAGGAACGCCTGCCACCGTGGCGGAGTGGTTAGCACATAGCGCTACGACACCAGGGGTCCTGGGTTCGAATCCTGGCCTGGACATGGATGTTTATAAGTGTCCATTCATCAATTTCATCATATCATCATTCATTCCCATCTTCGCAAATTAGTTAACAGTGGCACAAAAGGCAAAGTATAATAAAGCAAATCAATCAATCAAGCATTACACTTCATGCACGAATAGGCTAATCTGTAATGAATATTGAATAGTCGAATCACAATGGCTCCCACTACTAATTTAACTCGAAATAAGTTTATTATAAAACTACTACACTATCGAGGAGATCCTTGGGTATTTGTGTTGTATTGTTCTTATCAGTATATTCCAGGAGTGGTTACATTAATCGGCATTGTATCGGATTCAGCCGATAAAAGCATTCCTGTTTTCGGCAAACTACCAATAATAATAACCATATTGTTTGTATATTCATCATGTTCCTGTAAATAACCTTACTTAGTTCAAAATTATTCCATTTTTTACTTTCTTGTAAATAACATAAAGATATAATTCACATTCTTTGCCTTTATAGTAAAATTATTATCGTTTTTATTAAAGAAGGCCGTGTTTCAGACTTGTGGGCCCTTTTTATAACCAACCCTTACATGAAAAATTAATGGATAATTATGTAACCATGCAGAATGATAGTTACATAAAATGCTAATACTAATAACAATGTTATTTTGCAACAACACAAGGAAAGTGCTATATGAATCAAAACTAAAATTGTGCGCTTTATAAGAGACATAATTTAAGAATAATAATAATTGATAATAATAATAATACACAATATGATTAACTTAAATAAAATACATTATAATCGTCTGGTTTCCTGTATTAATTAAGGAAGTGAATGATCCACAAAGCACAAGAACACATTCTCGTCTACACACCGAAGTCCTTCAACATGGTTGAGATAATGTGATTTGCCCACTTGATTAGAAACTGATCTTACAATTAGTATACTGACATTACAAAAGGTCGAACTATGTGGCCTAGACTGCATTTGAGGACATTACGAAATGAAAATCTGAGCTTTTTTAGGGCATCAATTGAGTTATAAATTTCTCATAATCGCTTTGAAAGTTAGTGTGCAGTTTAGGGAAAGGGAAGAAAGTCAAAATAAAGGCAAGTGGTCGATATTGTGTCCAAAATAATTGCAGATGATTTAGCATCGGATATATTTCACTTTTATGATTCGGAGATATCCAAGCAGTGTCTACAAATACGTCACACCATTTAGATTTTGGACGAAATTAGAACAGCAAATATTAATTATATTTCACTTAAAAATTAACGCTGGAGAAATTAAGAAAGATTATAATCTCAAAAGATTTCTAAAAATTAAAAGATAATTTTGGTGTATTATAAATTATGAAGTTCGCAGGGAGTACAGATCACGTGAGGTATTAGTACTACAGTTGTACGTTTGTGTTTTTTCTTGTGTAGTGGTTGTTATGTGTTTGTGTGTCTTGTGCAGTAGTTGTGCTGTGTAGTGTGTTTGGGTTTGTCTTGTGTAGTAGTTGTGGTGCCTAGTGTGTTTGTGTTTATTTTGTGTAGTAGTTATGCTGTCTAATGTGTTTCTGTTTGTCTTGTGTACTATCGGTGGTGTGTATGTTTCTTGTGGTGTAGTTGTGCTGTCTAGTATGTTTGTGTAGTAGTTGTGCTGTCTAGTATGTTTGTGTAGTAGTTGTGCTGTCTAGTATGTTTGTGTAGTAGTTGTGCTGTCTAATTTGTTTGTGTTTGTCTTGTGTAGTAGTTGTGCTGTGTTTGTGTTTATATTTTGTTATAGTTGTGATGTGTTTGTGTGTCTTGTGTAGTAGTTGTGCTGTCTAATGTGTTTGTGTTTGTCTTGTGTAGTAGTTCCTCCATTCATATTGGGGGTTAGGCGTAGAGCTGACAACTCTGCACTGTAAAAACACATGTCAAGAAACAACAATATAAGGCCATGGATGTTCCCAAGGTAAAATATTCCGGAGGTAAAATAGTCCCCCGTTCGGATCTCCGGGTGGGGACTACTTTGGGAGGTCCCTGGACTAAGGATAAGATCTACATTAGGAATAAGGATATTAAATTAGGCACCTGGAATGTTCTGAGCCTTTACCGGCCTGGGGCATTTCAGTGTACAGTTAATGAGATAGTGAAGTATAAATTAGATGTAGTAGCTGTCCAGGAAGTTAGGTGGCCAGGAGAAGGGAATTGTAAAACTAAAAATTATACTTTTTTCTATGGTGGTACTGAAAATCATAATTTTGGAACAGGCTTTTTCATAAATAATAGAATTATCTCAGCTCTTAAAACAGTAGAATTTATTAATGATAGGATATCATATGCAGTTTTACAGGGTAGGTGGTGTAAAATTATTTTAATAAACATACATGCACCAACGGAAGATAAAGATGATAATACTAAAGATGATTTTTATACAGAGTTAGAACAGGTCTTTGATAAATTTTCTCATTATGATATGAAAATTCTGTTAGGTGACTGTAATGCACAGATTGGCAAAGAAGAGACATTTAAACCCACGATTGGTAAAGAAAGTCTTCATGAATTAAGTAATGATAATGGTATAAGATTGATTACTTTTGCAACCTCAAAGAATTTAATTGTGAAAAGTACCACTTTTAAACATAAAGATATCCATAAATATACCTGGTCTTCTCCAGATGGTAAAACTCATAATCAGATAGATCATATTCTCATTGATAAGAGAAGGCATACTAGTATAATTGACGTTCGTACACATAGAGGTGCTGACTGTGCCAGTGACCATTATTTAGTAATTGCTAAATTAAGAGAAAGACTCTCAGTGATAAATCATAAGCAACAAAATACTAAAGATGATTTTTATACAGAGTTAGAACAGGTCTTTGATAAATTTTCTCAGTATGATATGAAAATTCTGTTAGGTGACTGTAATGCACAGATTGGCAAAGAAGAGACATTTAAACCCACGATTGGTAAAGAAAGTCTTCATGAATTAAGTAATGATAATGGTATAAGATTGATTACTTTTGCAACCTCAAAGAATTTAATTGTGAAAAGTACCACTTTTAAACATAAAGATATCCATAAATATACCTGGTCTTCTCCAGATGGTAAAACTCATAATCAGATAGATCATATTCTCATTGATAAGAGAAGGCATACTAGTATAATTGACGTTCGTACACATAGAGGTGCTGACTGTGCCAGTGACCATTATTTAGTAATTGCTAAATTAAGAGAAAGACTCTCAGTGATAAATCATAAGCAACAAAATCTAAAAGTTCTAAAATTTGATACAGGAAAGTTTACTGATGAAAGAATTAAGAAAGATTACCAAATTAAACTGTCAAATAGATTTGATGTTTTGCAGGATTTAAATGATGATGAAAATATAAATGAAACAGACGTAAATAAGAATTGGGAGCACATACGTAATGCAATAGAATCAGCAGCTAAAGAAAGTATAGGATACCATAAACCGAGAAAAAGTAAGCCATGGTTTGATAATGAATGTCATAATCTAATAGAAATAAGAAATCAGGCTAGACTTAGGTGGTTAAATAACTCTGATGATACAAATCTAAACAATTATAATAGAATAAAGCGAGAAGTTAACCGCACGTTTAGAAGTAAAAAAAGAGATTACTTGAAAACCAAAATTAACGAAATTGAAACAAACAGCAAAAATAAAAATATTAGAGATTTATATAAAGGTGTAAATGAGTTTAGAAAGGGGTGGCAACCTAAAGTAAACTTGATAAAAGATAAAGACGGTGATTTTCTAGCTGACCCAAGCGATATTCTAAATAGATGGAAGAACTACTTTAATGACCTTTTAAATGTCCATGCAGGAGATAAATCAGAAGTGAATGAAGTACACACAGCAGAACCTTTAGTTCCAGAACCTAACTTGACTGAAGTTAAAGATGCTATTAAAAGGCTAAAGAATAACAAAGCACCTGGCATTGATTTAATACCAGCTGAGTTAATTATATATGGTGGAAATTCATTAATATGTCAAATTCATAAATTAATTTGTTTAATATGGAATAAAGAAGAAATCCCTAAACAGTGGAAAGAATCCATAATTGTTCCTGTGTTTAAAAAAGGTGATAAAATGAACTGCAATAATTACCGTGGAATTTCTCTACTCTCAACAACATATAAAATATTATCTAACATTCTTTTAACAAGACTAACCCCATATGCTAATGAAATTATAGGTGATTATCAATGTGGATTTAAACGTAACAGATCTCCCACAGATCAAATTTTTCACATCAGACAGACACTTGAAAAAAAGTGGGAATATAATCAAAATGTCCATCAGCTATTCATTGATTTCAAAAAAGCATATGATTCAGTCAAAAGAGATAAACTATATAATATATTAGTAGAGTTTGGAATACCTAAGAAGCTTGTTAGTATGATAAAAGTATGCACCAGTGAAACAGAAAGTAAAATTCGTGTGGGTATTAATATGTCTGACAAATTTACAATTCATGATGGGTTAAAACAAGGAGATGCATTATCTCCATTGCTCTTTAATTTTGCCTTAGAATATGCTGTTAGGAAGGTAAACGAAACTAAAGAAGGACTAAAATTAAATGGTGTGACTCAGTTGTTAGCATATGCAGATGATGTAGACTTACTGGGGGATGATGTGAATACAATTAAGAATAATGCTAAAATATTTTCCAAACTGCTAAAGAGATAGGTTTGGAAGTTAACAAAGAGAAAACTAAATATATGCTTACAGGCCGAAACCAAGTGTTAGGTAATAATCAAAATCTAATTATTGATAACAACTCGTTTGAACCAGTTTCCAAATTCAAATACTTAGGAGTAATATTAACAAATGAAAATTATATTAAAGAGGAAATAAAAAGTAGGCTTAATTCAGGAAATGCATGTTACTTCTCTCTTCATAAACTTTTGTCTTCTCGTTTAATATCTAAGAAACTAAAAGTTAAAATATACAAAACAGTAATTTTGCCTGTAGTATTATATGGATGTGACACTTGGTCCCTTACATTGAAAGAGGAACATAAATTGAGAGTATTTGAAAATAAGATCCTTAGGAAAATCTTTGGACCTAAAAGGGATGAGGAGACAGGTGAGTGGAGAAGGTTACATAATTTAGAACTACATAATTTGTATTCATGTCCAGATATTATTAGAATAATTAAATCAAGAAGACTTAGGTGGGCAGGCCATGTGGCACGAATGGGAGAGGAGAGAGGAGTTTACAGGATTCTTGTTGGGAAACCTGATGGTAAGAGACCTGTAGGAAGACCAAGACGAAGATGGAGGGACATCGTTGAGATGGACCTAAGGAAAATCGGCGGGGATGGAAAAGAGTATATAGAACTTGCTCAAGATAGGGAAACGTGGAAGGCCTGTGTTGCTGCAACCATGAACCTTCGGGTTTAAGAAGGCTAGAGAGTTAGTTAGTTAAGGGACAAAATTTCCATTTTTGGACCAATTTTTCCCTTCACCTAAGCAAATGATATAATAATAATAATAGTAGTAGTAGTAGTAGTAGTAGTAGTAGTAGTAGTAGTAGTAGTAGTAGTAGTAGTAGTAGTAGTAGTAGCAGCAGCAGCATTATTAGAGGTGGTGGTGGAAGCAGTAGTAGTCCGTAGTAAAGTATTCCGTTGAATTCGTTATTCGTTTGAATAAAAAATATTTTCAAAAAATGTCACATTTCAGTTTCATCACTTCCTGAACAGATGTCCCAGGTTTGAATCCTGGTCAGGAATCCATTTCATCGTTAATCCTCATCTTACTATTCATCCAAAAATGCATAGAAGCAACGTACAATAAACTTAAAGGAGCAGAAACAAGTAGGAATAGCAAAATCAATAAATAACATAAAAATGTGGATATAAAATTCGAACTTAACATAAACTGTAATAATGTAATCAAGTAGTATAAAATATGATAGGATGAGCACAAAAATCGTACAAAAGAAGAGGTTATTTGATTAAACAGCCCGATTTGCCTACACTTAAAACTATGCAAAGATGCCCTTATTCCCTATTTCTTCAAGTGTGATATGCTCTTAATTCTAAGAATTCTGAATTCTAGTGTAGAAAAGAAGAACCCTCAATAGACAGATTTGCCTACACTTAAAACTATGGCAAAAAGGGCATATAGCCCAATCGGCCATGTGTGTACATATTTAAATCTAAAGAATTTTGAATTCTAGTGTAGAAATGAAGAACTCCCCTCAGACAGATTTGCCCATGAGTGTAAAAGCTGAATCTCTTAGTTTGTTGTCCATAAACTTGTCAAAAATATGCCCCCCTTGATATTGTTTTGACTATACTTAAAACTAGGGCAAAAATGCTTATATTCTCATCCTCTACAACTTACAGATCAATACAATAGGACAAGGGCAGGCAAGCAAATTGGTTTCATGTTTTTTCTAATCTTTGATCAGTTTCATGTCCTGGCCAGCAATAAATTATATGCTTGCATGCATGAGATAAAATCTAGACTGTGCCCTTTCAGGGAAAATTCCCCATACATGCCATCATGTCATTGACTCCAAGGGAAATTCTTAGTAAAAAGAACATTGGCCTCTTGCATGTTGACATATATGCCTGAATTGGATTCAAGTTTTGCTTTGTTCTGATAATATATACCCGAGAGAGACTTACAGAATATTCATTGCACAGTTCAAAGTCCAACTTTGAATTGTATTTAGCTGATATATAGCTCATAACTCCTGGGTTCTGATGCTCAATAGAATATGGACATAGTCCCATGGCTTATATGCTTTGTAATCAAGAGGCTTCTGTGTTTAAGACCTCTCTATGGAGAAGTGCTAGTCTTGTTGTCTTGTAATCATAAGGCCCCCAGGTCTGAAACCTGGTAGAGTGTGTGGGCCTCCCCTGATGGCAAAGTGTTGGTATTATTGCCTTGTAATCAAGAGGCTCCGGGTTTGAGGCTCTGGTAAAATGTGTAAGATTGAAATACATGTGGCAGAATAATATCCCCACATGTAATATTTTGAGAATATTTATTGCTAGCTGATATACAGCTGAGGTTTGAAACCTGGTAAAGTGTGTTGTACAACAGCATAATAGAGCAAAACTACTCTATATTGGGGATCACCAGAGCATAGTTTCTGCTGTTGTCTGGGTATAAAAGCACCAGCTCAGCCACTAACTGCTGTTATAATTGTTTTGGCATATTGTCCATAGTTCTGTTTTTTTGGACCAAGAAATTTTATATAAACAAACAACAAAAAATGCCAAATCAAAAATATTGCAATCAATGCAATAAAAATATATCTAGTTCTAATTGGTCTAGGCACCGGTTTATTTGTGACCGTAAGAAATGCAGAAAGGCTACAAAAATGTGTCCAAGATGCCATAAAATATTAAGCAAGGCATATTACAAAAGGCATAAGTGTAATTCTTATGTACAGTCATCAATATTGCCCTCACAACCATCTACATCTGGTCTGAAAAGGAAGCATGAAACACCTGTTAATGCTAGAGCAGCAAAGCAGCCACGCTATGCACCACCTATCCATAGCAGTTTTAATGGCCAATTAAGGGATTACCGGTTTGTATCAGAGCCAAGATGTGACATTAAGAATTTTTTGAACAGTATAAATCCTGATGTGCAGGCAATTCTAAATGCACAAAATGGCTCTTATAAGCTGTCTCTCAAATTGTTTACACAATATAAGAAACCAAATGGCACAAAATTTACACAGCCCCACATAACAGAAACTGTACCTGTATACTCAAATACAAATTCAGACAAAATAATAAGCAGTTTGATAGATCAATTGAATATTAAACACTCTGAATTTGCAACAAAAGAGTCAGGATGGAGCCTATGCGGTTCTTCACACAAGCTCTATGTTAATATTTCTGAATTCAGCCCATTACAAGGATCTACATATCTGCCATTACCTGCCAATATAAAAACAAAAGAGCCGTGGTTAATATAGAAAATAATGATGAGAAATGCTTTTTGTGGTGTATTTTAGCTGCTTTGTTTCCAGTTTCAAGGAATCCTCAGAGAATAAGTTATTATAAACAATATGAACACAATTTTGATGAAGCAATGGAGGGTTTAGAATATCCAATGTCTATTCAGAATATTGATAAATTTGAAAAAAAGGCCCGGGATATCAATGGTAAACAATTATCTATTAATGTATTTATTTGTTCTACTGGCCGTGGCAATTGCTTGATAGCACCTCTCGGAATCAGTACATTTGATGATGATTCTGCTGTTCCGATTGATCTGCTCTTAATTGAAGGGGATGGCACATATCATTACACTCTGATACATAATCTTGAAGCTTTAGTCAGAACACAACTAGACAAATCTAATAGAATATTTAAGTTGTGCAGAAGATGTTTAACTGTATTTGATGGTCAAAAAATAATAAATGGTGTTTGTGAATGTAACACAGAAATTGCTAAAAACAAGTTAATTGAGCATCTGAAATACTGTGGCAACCATAAACCTGTTCATATGGTGATGCCTAATCCAAGTGAAAATGCCAAATTCAAAAAATTTGAAGCCTTGTTGGAACACCCAGCATATATAGTCTGTGATTTTGAATCAAACCTCAAACCCCTTGCATTCTGTAGCCCAGACCCTGAGGAATCTTCAATTACATCTTATCAATTACATGAACCTTCTAGTTTTTATTATGTGGTTGTACAGGATGGTGTTGTTAGTAAAGAAGATTTATACATGGGACCAGATGCCATCAAAAAATTTGCACATATAATAGAAAATGAGTGCCATGACATAGCATCTAATGTCTTATTAAAATCAAAACCCATGTTGCCTTTAACAGAGAAACAGATTGAAGATTTCAACAATGCAGAAAAATGCCCGGTATGTGATTCTGAATTTTCAGATATAAATATCAAGGTACATCACCATTCCCATACAGATGGTAAATTCTTAATGGCCCTGTGTAATAGCTGTAATATTAAGATCCAGAGACCAAAATTTGTCCCTATATTTTGCCATGGTGCATCCAATTATGATTTCCATCATTTGATCAGGTACGAGGGGTTTGACAAGCAGAATTTAAATATTTTAGCTGAAAATGATGAGAAATATATTGCTATTAGCAAAATAATTAAAGTTAATGGTGTTCCTATTCACTTAAGATTTCTTGATTCATACAGAATTTTATCGACTAGCCTGGCTACACTGGCCACTCAATTATCTGATGATCAATTCAAAATCACATGTGCTTTGTTTCCAAATCAGGACCTGAAATTAATTAGGCGGAAGGGTGTATATCCATATGACTATGTTACAGATTTTTCTAAATTTGATGAGTGTGCTCTGCCACCACAACAAGAGTTTTACAGCAAAATCAGAGGATCTGGAATCACTGATGATGATTATCACCATGCCCAGTTGATGTGGAACAATTTAAAATGCCAGACATTTGGTGATTATCACAATGCTTATTTAAAACTTGATGTGACCCTCTTAGCTGATATACTGCAGGCATTTAGAAAATCTTCCATGCAAAATTATAAACTGGATCCAATGTATTTTTACAGTGCTCCGGGCCTAGCATGGTCTGCAATGTTTTTAAACACTAAAATGCAATTGGATCTGATCCAAGATCAGGACATGTATCTGTTTATGGAGCAATGTATAAGAGGGGGCATGGTGCAATGCTCTCAGAGATATGCCAGAGCTAATAACAAATATATTTCTGATTATGATCCAGCACTGCCATCAAATTATATACTATATGTGGATGCCAATAGCCTGTATGGTTATGCTATGATGGATAAATTGCCATATGCAGGGCTTGAGTGGGTTGAAGATTTCAATATTGAAGATCTTAAGGATTTTGATGACAGTAACTATGGCCTATTCTTAGAGGTTGATCTGACAATTCCTGATAATTTACACAATACATTTTCTGATCTGCCCCCAATTCCTGAGGTTGAGTGCTCATCTGGCTCTAAACAGAAGAAATTCATGATGACTCTGGAGCCAAAACAGGGTTATGTCATATATTACAAAAACCTCCAGTTCCTGATGAATCATGGTGTTCAAGTGACCAAAGTTGGAAAAGTTTTGAGGTTCAGGCACTCAAGATGGTTGAAGCCATATATTGATACAAACACAGAGCTTCGAACATCTGCAATGAGCCAATTTGATAAGACCTTGTTTAAATTGATGGTAAATTCAGTGTATGGCAAAACAATTGAAAATGTCAGAAAACATATTGATGTTAAAATAATTACTGACCCCAGCCGGAGCAAAAAATTGATAGCAAAGCCCAACTTCAATTACAGAAGAATTTATGATGAGCATATGGCACTTTTTAATATGAAAAAAACAAAGATTAAGTTTGATAAGCCTATTTATGTAGGGGCTGTGATATTGGAATTGGCCAAATTACACATGTTAAAATTGTATTATAATGTGTTGAAACCTTTTTATGGTGATTGTGTAAAATTGATGTACATGGACACAGATAGTTTTGTTCTTGATATTCAAACAGAAGATGTTTATCAAGATATAGCACAGCCTGAATTGTTTAAATATTTTGATACCAGTGAACATTCAAAAATTCAACCCCACAACAAAAAGGTGCCTGGCAAGTTAAAAGATGAGACACTTGGTGATGTTATTGTGGCATTTGCTGGGTTAAGGGCCAAGATGTACAGTTTTGAAACATGTAGTGGTGCTGTTGCAAAAAAAGCCAAGGGCATTGGCAGGGTAATTGTTGACAAAGAGCTTGAATTTGAAGATTACAAAAATTGCCTCAAGTCATGTAGCACAATCAGAACATCAGAAAATAGAATTCAGAGTGTGGATCACTTGTTGACTACAAATATTGTAAGAAAAGTGGCTCTGGACCCACATGATGATAAGAGATGTATTTTGTCATGTGGCATACATACTCTACCATGGGGTCATTGTGATTTGAAAAGTGGGAATCAATGCCCAATTACAGAGCATGATTTGAAATAAATAAACATGCCTATGAACTTATTTGGGTTCAAAAAACAGGCTATTATGGACCTGCCAACACCACAACCCTCTTCTGATATAATATCTAAACTAAGTGCTTTGTTAATTATTCATCTGAACAGCATACTTACAGATGTTGATGATGAAACAGGTAAAACATTGTACATATTTAACAATAATTTAAATCATTACCAATTACCTGTAGGTGGACAATTACAATTTATTACAACCCCTGAGGGTAATGTCAAGATTTCAATAGGGAGAAATATTTATAGAATTAAGCACTCAAACATGATTTCTGGCACTGTATATACTGTTTCTGCTGGTGACTGCTTATATATTGAGGTCCCGGGATCCTATGACAAGCTTATACCCTTTTTTATAGAATTAAGAATTAGATATTCAATAATAAATAACCGCTAAAACAAAAATGCCTAATGATATATTTGGCCATACAAGACATGAAGATCACAGTGATGAGATTCTGATGCTTGATGTCAGAGTCAAGAAATTAAGAAGTGATTTACAAGCTTTACAAACCACACGGAATGCCAGTCTTCAACTAGAAATTACAAATTTGCAATCACAATGCATGGACCCTCTTCTTAAAATTGATTCTGAACTCAAATTATTGCTTCAGGAATATACTGATTTGGCCACATTGGATAATTTTCAAAGTTTAGAAGAAGCTGTATCAGCTCTTCAAGCCAAATTTAAGACCCAGGCCACCAACTCTGAGCAATTGAAACAACAATTGGAAGAGCAAATAAATAATGTCCAGGCACAGCTCCAAACAATTGTCAAAAGCATAAAATCACAAGAAGATTTTGATCTAGTGATTTCCACTCTAAAAGAACAGATTCAATCACTCCAGATACCTAATCTGGACCCTCTGAAATATGCCATAGCCGAGGTTAAAGAAAAAATTGAGACACTTGAAAATTTTATGAACAACTTGCCATCTTCTGATGCTTTGAGTGCAATAACTCGGAGTGTTGCCAATATTAAGCTGCAACTTGAAACATATGAAGATTTTGGAAAAATTCAAAGTACCATAACCCATCTTGAGGGTACAATAGCAGCAGTGCAAAGTGATTTGACAAATGTACAAGAATCTCTAGAATCTCGCCTGCCTGGTATTGTAGATACCCTTGCCAGTGTCCAGCAACAGATCACAAAACTTGAAAACCTCAACACTGAATCTGAGCTATCTCATTTTCATCACTTGATCGATGATATCCAAACAAAGCTTGAAATTTTACAACAATCAACACCCACTCAGGCAGATATAGCCCTGCTTCAAGATGCTGTGCGTGGTGTGGTTGATGCTTCTGAATTAAATGATGTGAAATTGGCACTTGAATCTTTGCAAAATACTGTATCAAATCTGCCTACATCACAGGAACTTAAAAATATTAAGAGGGCAGTGAATCGCATATTGAAATCAGAAGATATCAAGAATATCCAGACAGAGATCAAACAACTCACTCAGACAGTGGCCACTCTACCAACCAATCAACATATTAATGAACTGCATGCCCTGTTTGAGGATATCAGAAGACAGGTCCATGATCTTACTGCTCAAAATTCAAAATTGGCAGTTGTTGAAAATTTACAGCAAATTGTAGCTAATATCAAGCAACAGCTAGGGACCATGGAATCCAATCAAGCAAATGCTTTGTCTGTTTTTGCCACCCAGCTACAAGAAATTGTGCAACAATACAAGAAACTTGTTGTGGACATAAAAATCAAGCCAGGCCATGATGATGTTGTTAGGACCATCAATGAGCACCTTGAATCTGTAACAAGCAGATTGCTTACAGCAGAAAAAGAAATAACAGGCATAATCGAGAATCCTAAACATACAGTAATTCTTGAATTGTACAGCACCCCCAACAAAGAATATGATTCACCATTTACACCAGGAGGCAAAATATATATGCTGTCCCCTGCACAATTTTATTACCAATTTTTGTTGGGGGCACACTGAGATCAATCAAGATCAAACATTGGCTTCAACCACAGGCACACCACTACCCTACCTTATCAATAACAAATGCTGATAACAAACCAAAAATCATGAGTGTAGAGTTAGAGGATTTTACAGATCCCAATACATTAGAAACATCTTATGCTGAAGATGATGGCTCTCTGGAATTTCATATACAAATAGGAGACAAATTATATTTAGAAAATCCTGTTGTATCAGCTGCTGAACATCCCATAGTTGCAATATTCTTGTTTACATACTATGTCTAGACAAATTATTGTTGATGAATTACACAGACAAGCCAGACATAATTTTAAGAGATTGCCAGTAGTTACAAAAGGCATAGATGATTTATGGCAGTGCGACTTGATTGAGATGGCAAGTGGACAGCTGAAAAACTTAGACAAAATCAACAAGGGCTACAAGTATCTACTCACTGTAATAGACACATTTTCAAAATTTGCCTGGGCTGTGCCACTCAAATCCAAGACTGGAAAATATGTTACAGAAGCCTTCAGGACAATCATCAATCAGAGTGGAAGATCACCGCGCTATTTGCAAAAAGATAATGGCAAAGAATTTTATAATTCTGTGTTCCAACAATTTATTAAAAGCCAGTCAATACAACATTATTCGAGTTACAGTGATCTCAAGGCCTCAATTGTAGAGAGATTCAACAAAACCCTAAAAAATCATATGTATAAACAATTTACACTTCAAGTAATTATAAATGGATTAATATTCTTCCAGAACTTCTACAAAAATATATCAACTCGGTCCATTCCACATTCAACATGAAACCCTCTGAAGTAACTTCATCTGATGAGCAAAAATTGATCAGGACTGTTTATTATCCTAGATACCAGCCAACAACAAGAAAAGCCAAATACAAGGTGGGTGATCAAGTAAGAATCAGCAAATATAAGCACTTATTCAAAAAAGGCTTTACAAGAAACTGGAGCACTGAATTATTTACAGTGGTTCAAGTTAAACCTGGGACCCGATACACATATATAATAAAAGACCACCGAGGAGAAATTCTCAAAGGCCGGTTCTATGAAGAAGTACTCAACAAAACTAAACAGCCTGACACATATCTCATAGAAAAATCATCCGCAAAAAAGGCAACAAGTTACTTGTCAAATGGCTAGGACTTCCAGAACACAGCTGGATCGATGCAGACAGAGTGATAATATGAGCACCTGGGATGTTATAAAGAGGCTGCCAGAACCTGAACAGCAGATTAAGAGAAATGGCAAGTTGCTGCCTGAAAATATTAGATGTCTTATTGTTGGGCCATCGGCTTGTGGTAAAACTACACTAATGATTGATAATTTTTTATTGGCACCCAACTGGTTAGACTGGAAAAATAGGCACTTGTATGTCTTCTCTAAGAGCTTGGAACAATTAAAATATCAGCAGCTGATGAAGCTATATGATGGACTGGATATTGCCACTTTTGAATCAGATGTTAAGCCACTCCATGAATGTCTCGATAATTCTGTTGTTGTGTTTGATGACATTATACTGGATAATCAAAACAAGGTTAGAAATTTCTTTACACAGGGCCGACACAAAAACATTGATTGCTTCTATCTTGCACAGACTTTTTCAAAAATACCCAAGCAGCTGATCCGAGACAACAGCAATTTTATATGTGTGTTTCATCAAGATCATACCAACCTCAAACACATACATGATGAATATGTAGGTGGGGACTTGAGCTACAATGATTTTTCCAAGTTTTGCAGTAGGTGCTGGAACCAGGATAGTTATGGGTTTGTCACAATTGATATGACAAGAACACCTAATACTGGTAAATATAGAAATAAAATTAACAATTTTCTAGACATTGAAACATATATAAATAACCATGAAAAGGCCAATCATTGATGATCTTAAATTAAGAGATTATCTTGTAAAAAGATTTAAGGGATGGAAATCAGAGAACCGAGGAATCTATGAAAAACACAAACAAACAGAACAGCCTATTATTGATGCTATTAGTGAATTAGGTAAAAATATCAAAACTGTTACAGAGCAAAATCAAAATTTGATCACAGAGCTTGTACCTGTAGCTGCAAGGAACATATTAGATTATCCAATCACCCCACTTTCTAGTATTCATACACCTAGTCCTGTTGCTCCTCGAAGAATTGAAGCTACTCAGGATCCTATTGAATTGGGTCTTCTTGCTCAAAAATATTTAAGCACACCTAAAGACAACAAAGATGAGGTCTTTGGCTTATATGCTGACACAGAGCGTGATGGTAGCATCATACATAGAATTGGCAATTTCAGAGTAACATTTATGGGAGATGATCTGATTGTATATTCAGAATCTCATCTTGGAGAAAAAGGTGCTTTTGTTAAGTATCTTGGCACACCTGGATTGTGGGAACTGATGACTAGGAAAAGGCCTGGCAGCTATACAGATCAAGATTATGAGCATTACAAAGAAATATTAATAAAATCAGATGCTCTATACCAGAACAATGATCCCACACAAAAAAGAGTCAAGTCTAGCAGTGGAGCAAAATATAACAACTTAATCAAGCCCATATGGTCACAGATCAAGACTGGCAGTGGAATCAAACATTACAACACCCTGCCTAAAGAATTTGTGTGGGTTGATGATGTCAGGAAACTTGTAGATAGGTTATTGGTGATAGCTGGGGAGGAAAATGCTGGCAACCACAATTTTTACAATGAAAAGGTTGAAATTATGGACATGATAAGCACAAAATTGTCTAATTTTATAGTGAATGACACTAAGGGGATTGGATATCTTATAAAAATTATTAATACTCTACCACCTAAATTTTGGAATATTTCTGAGGGTCGGGGGCTGGTTAATGACATTATAAACAAGCTGCCATTTGAACTACACATTCCAGGCTATCAGTATTGTGGTCCAGGCACAAAATTCGACCATAGATTAAACAGAGGTGATCCTGGTGTTAATCCCCTAGATGCTGCTTGTAGAGACCATGACATAGCATAAAACACACATTCTGATCTTGACAAGAGACATGTTGCAGACAAGAAATTAGAAGAGGCTGCATTTGGTAGATTTGTAAGCAAAGATGCTTCTTTAAGTGAAAGAATAGCAGCATTGGGAACCACCATAGCTATGAACACCAAACAAAAACTGGGGTGGGGGTTGTGAATATATATATAATAAACCTAGGATGAAGGCCAAGGGTGTTATGTATCAGGTACCTTATGCAGGTCTTAAATCTCTTAAAACTATTGATAGTCTTTTAACCAAAAAGCAGCGCAAGAAAAAAAATTCTTGTATTGCCAAGGGCCATGGTATGAAATTATTACTTAGTACCCCCCAATTAAAAAAATTACAGCAATCTAGAAAAAAATCACATGTGGGTGGATTTATATTTACTATCCCGGCCATCTTAGCAGCACTTGGGGCTGTGGGGAGCTTGGCTGGGGGATCAGCTGCCATAGCAAAAACAGTAATAGATGCCAAGAAGAATAGGGCAGAATTAGATGAATTGAAGCGCCATAACCTGGCCATGGAGAAACAAGGCAAAGGTGTTAAGAGAGCCATGAATAAGTTTAAAAAAACAAGAGCCACTTACAAACCAAGATATTGAAGCTTTAATCAAGCCACTGGGCATCAAACATTTTAGAGGTGTGTACATGTCTGATTCTTTACCAGAACAACCACTCAACAAAGAGTGTGGCATTGTTAATTTGGATAAGTACAAGAATCAGGGCACTCACTGGATCTGTTATCTTAAATATTTAAAAGATGAGGCATTTGTGTTTGATTCATTTGGAGGTGTTCCACCTGAAAATTTAATAAAATATCTAAATTCAGCTAATCTTTATTACAATAATGCCCGTGTTCAAAATTTCAAAGATGTTAATTGTGGACATTTGTGTTTATCTGTTCTTAGATATATGTCTCAAATAAATAAACCATCAATTGAAGATTTTCAAAAAGCCCTGTGGTATCTGAAACATCATGGGGGTATTCCATCTCACCAGCCAAAATTCAATATTGAAACTTAGATTACATGATGACATAGTGTATCCCAAAACAATAGCTCTCAGAGCATTTTATGGCATGTACTTGATCCCTAATATTACACACCACAACAACACAATTGCAGTTGGGGATCAAAAAATTGTCATCACTCCAGGGCAATATAATCTATCTACTCTAAATGCTCAATTACCCAGAGGTATAGTTTTAACTCAAAATTCTGTCACTCACAGAGTAGAGATTGTATCTGCTACAGAGACAGTGGATCTGGGTACTATAGGAGAGCTGTTAGGATTTGAGAACAACACAAAACTTGAACCAGCCATCAAACACACTGCTATTAATATACCTAAATTCTTAGCCATAGAAACTCTGAATATTCACTGTAATGTGGCCGAGGGTATGATCACCAAATCAAATGGCATAGGCACTCACAAACAAACTGGCATCATTGCAACATTTAAACCTAATTCTGAATTTATGGAGCCAATCATCTACACTCCATCCCCAACATTATATTTTCCTGTGTGCCATAATAGAATAGATTACATTGAGTTGATGGTCACTAATGAAAAAGAAGAATTAGTTGATTTTGCTGGAGCCACAACAACTGCAATCATAGAAATTAATATTTAAATAAAAATACATACAAAAAAAATGGAAAATATTGAGAGTTATGAGCTACAATCATTCCCCCCAAACAGGAGGACATTTGCAAATTTAAATCAACCCAACACAGAGATTGAGGTTGATCTTGATGTAGGGGATGGCTTTATACACCCTCACAGAGCAGATCTATACATCAAATTTGATGTTGTAAAGCTCGATGGTACAGATTATCCGGCAAATTCAAATATAAGATTGGTGGACAATTTTGTGCCGCATCTGTTCTCTGAAATTGAGATCAGAAAACATGGTGTTGTTATAAACAGAGTAGATTATCCCGGCATTACCTCCACAGCTTTGGCCACACTAAAATTATCCAAAACCGAGGCTTCTTACTACAAAATAGGTGGATTTGAGGCTGGTGATAAAATTATATCTAAGAGCCACACTGTACTGTTCCCCATGCGCCTGTTGCCAGGATTCTTCTCAGATTACAAAGATATTATGTGGAAGGGTGGTTTAAGAATCACATTTAGAAGAGCTGCCAATGATAATAATGCTTTGATGAGGTACAGCACATTAAACTCTACAGGGGAAGCTCTGCCTAATACCCTACCTGATGAAGGCAAATGCCTTATTCAGACTATGGAGCTAAGAATGCCAGTTGTTGAATATAAAGCCAGTTATGCTCTTAAATACAAAGCAGATATTCTAAAAAATCCACAGGTACCTTTACAATTTTATACATATCAATGTGTACAGAAGCCCGCCACTGGTACTTATTATGAGTTTGATGCTACAAATTCATTCTCCAGTATACAATATGACATGCCGGATTTTGTGGTGGTACTGTTTCAGACTGGAAGACACAATAATCAGGAAAAAATTTCAAGTAAATTTGATAGCTGCAACATCAAGAACATATATCTTAAAAATGGCAGAAATGAGGTATTTCCTAGAGAAAATTATAATTTAGACATGTCCAAGGATGATTTCCTTAAATTATATGAAGCATTTACAGCATACAAAAGGGTCACTACTGGCAATACTGACATGTATTACACACCAGATGAATTCAAAGCACAGAGACCCATGTTTGTCATCAACACTTCAAAAATAAAACAAGTTGTGGTTAATGACAGGACAAACATTAAAATTATCTGTGAATTCCACGAAACACTCCCTGATGACACTATATGTAGTGTTATTCTCATAGGTGAAAAATCATATGTTTATGATGTAAGAAATGAGAGAGTCACAGAGCAATTCTAGAAAGTCTCTGCATATTACATTGTTTTAGTACTAGATATATGAGTTGAGGCTGGTGTCCAATTAAAATATTGAGCATATTCCAGGTAATAAGTATTTAAGCATATATTACATTATATTATTGTGTAAGCAAAAGCTCTTATAAGCATTTTTGCCCTAGTTTTAAGTATGGTCAAAACAATATCAAGGGGGGCATATTTTTGACAAGTTTATGGACAACAAACTAAGAGATTCAGCTTTTACACTCATGGGCAAATCTGTCTGAGGGGAGTTCTTCATTTCTACACTAGAATTCAAAATTCTTTAGATTTAAATATGTACACACATGGCCGATTGGGCTATGTGCCCTTTTTGCCATAGTTTTAAGTGTAGGCAAATCTGTCTATTGAGGGTTCTTCTTTTCTACACTAGAATTCAGAATTCTTAGAATTAAGAGCATATCACACTTGAAGAAATAGGGAATAAGGGCATCTTGGCATAGTTTTAAGTGTAGGCAAATCTGTCTATTGAGGGTTCTTCTTTTCTACACTAGAATTCAGAATTCTTAGAATTAAGAGCATATCACACTTGAAGAAATAGGAAATAAGGGCATCTTGGCATAGTTTTAAGTGTAGGCAAATCGGGCTGTTTAATCAAATAACCTATTCTTTTGTACGATTTTTGTGCTCATCCTATCATATTTTATATTACTTAATCAGATGACCTTAAAATTTCCTGCAATTGTGGTACTTTTCATCGAAATTCCCTTTTCCCTTTTGGCTAAAATTTCGGTCCGAATTTCCCTCCATGTGGCAACATTGCTCTTGGTGTGTGAGACAATTACGTGATCCGCGCCAAAGAAGAACTTTTAGCAGACGACAGACTAGCGGAAAGTGTATCAACATAAACCTTCGAGACTATAGAAACGTTCCTGGTACTACCTCGAGTTCTGCCGTAGAGTTTATCTGTCTCATTATTCGTTACTCTCGAAGTCAGCTTACAGACTGCGTATAGTTAAGTGTTCTCAGATTCAGTGACAAGAAAAAAGTTGTGTTTCTGACTTTGTACATTCCACTATTGACTGTTACTGTGTATCTGTGTTTTACTTTCGTGAAGTAATTTAAAAGAAGGATTTGTAGTCAGATACTGAAACTAACTTTCAAGAAGCGACTGGACATCAAGAGTTAATGCTATCCTTAGGTTTCGTTCAGAAAAAACCTGGATAGCTT
Organism: Lepisma saccharinum; assembly: GCF_977018435.1. Classification (NCBI taxonomy): domain Eukaryota; kingdom Metazoa; phylum Arthropoda; class Insecta; order Zygentoma; family Lepismatidae; genus Lepisma; species Lepisma saccharinum. The sequence goes on from NC_139237.1 coordinate 36,360,697, forward strand.
GAGTTATGTTCCCTTCCATAGCAGGGCTCGTGCCAAAAGAGCGTGGGTCACGCACGGCCCATACAAAATGAGAGTGACCCATTTGTAAAAATGTAATAGGTAGGGACATTGAATTTTCGCGATGCGCGAAATCGCGAAATGTGAAAAAGAAGATGCAATTTTGACCATTCTGCACGTAACTACACCCCCAATGATGAAATATGCATGAGTTTTATTCGCGAAGTAATGCGAAATGTGTGCTTTTCCACGAAATGAACGCTTTTTCGCGAAATAACCGTGAAATATCATCAAATTAAGTAGAAAACACGCAAAAACCGGCAATCGAGGTTTTGCGCGCAAACTATCGATTTGTAACGAAATGTTTGCCTAAAGTTTCCTACCACTTGCAGCTGAAGAACGTTTTATCTTCGATCACATCAGGAAGACGCTGCAAATTGGGATTTTCCATGCACATAATCTCAGTTCGAAACCTTCGCTCCCTGTCAAGCTGCATTCCTATCTTCCCCCGAATGTCTACTCAACTTCCAGTTTCATTGAACTTGCTAGCTGTAGCAGCGATAAGATTAGTCTGTTCCCGCACATCAAGGGAAACAATGGTATCATTTGTGTTCAGTCATGAATTAATTTTGTTTATCATCATGTGATTTTCAACATGTGTTTGTGTATGTGCAGTTGTGATTATTTTATTTGTTGGACAGCAAGGATATCCTTTAAATACATACAATGAATAAATCACTTGAGATATGCAATTTAGAAATGAGTGATTTGTGTTGATGTTTTCTTTTTGGTTGGACAGCTAAGTACTTTTGTGTGTGTACAGTATATAAAAATGAAGTAGTTTATCAATTTATAGCTCTTTTGTATGTTGTTTCCTCTCATAATGAAAAAGTGTGTGCCAATTTTTTTTTTTCCACCGCTGGTATATAACGCTGATCTAACATTTTATTTACCGCTCTCCTCAGTTTTTATTTACCATAAATTTGTCTCCCTAGTAATAGGCAATATCGCGATAAAGTAAAATGAAAGTGTATTGATAACGAGGAACATTTTTTTTTCTTTAGGAAAGTTGCCCCGCCTAAATTTTAATACAATCATCCAGAAATCTAATCAGAAACTCTGGCGTCATTATTGATTCACTGCATAAACATTTTCTACTTTAAGTAAGTCTTGAAGCTTTCCTGCCGACTAATGATGAAAAGGTTCTCTCGGGCTATCGACAAGGTGAGTTGCGGAAAAGATTCCAAGCTTTCGAGAGCTAACTTCACTCTCATCTTCTGCCCTAAGACTTCTACCCTGAAGATGAGAGTGATGTTAGCTCTCGAAAGCTTGGAATCTTTTCCGCAACTCACCTGGTCGATAGCCCGAGAGAACCTTTCATTATTTTCAACTTTGTTTCAGTAAAAACTATATTTAAAAAAAAATGTCAACATTTTAAACAGCCCGCGGGCCAATGCTACGCTATAAGAGAGGTAACAAGACACGTCTGGTCAACCGTCTGTCGTTCTCGTAGGCACATGTTGACTTCAGAGAGAGCAGTGGTACCAAAACGTTGTAAGGGGGAGGGACCGAGGCTTCGTGAAGCGTGCAGGCGGGAATCTTGAACCACAAGTGAGAAATCGCTAGCCTGTACAGTGTCTCTCAAAAGTTTTAGGACAACGACATTTTAAACTAGGCAACCCAATTTACACAAGCCGTTGGTGGGTTGCGTGCAGAGTTAGGCTCAATTTCAGGGTTGCCACATGCACAATAGATATTTATAAAATACGCGAAAGAAATATAAACAAGTATTATTGTATACAATTATTAAAAATATCACTATTATATCGCAAATGACAAAATTCTTTCTGAAAGAAAAAAATAGGTTTTCTAGTATTTCATCGCTGATGAGTCTACAGTAAGGAAAAGAGGTGAGAGGAAACGAAAGGTTACAAAGGAGAGGAGAAAGAGAAAGCGAAAGGAGAAGAGGAAAAGTAGAGGAGAGAAGAAAGATAGGATAGACGAGGAGAGGAGATGTAGTGAGGAGAATGGAAAAAGATTCGAGGAGAGATGAGGAAAAAAGAACGAAGAAGAGAAAATAGGAGGAAAACGAGAGGAGAGGAGAGGAGGAGACGAGAAGAGGGAAGTGGAGAGTAGAGTAAAGGAGAGAAAAAAGAGAAGAACGAAAAAAGAGAGTGCAGTGGAGTCGGAAATCTAAGACAGGAAAGGAGATAAGAGGAGTTGAGAAGAGTGGGATGGAGATAAGATGCGAGAAAAGTAGGGAAGGGGATATGAGATAAAAGCAGAACAGAAAAAGGGGAGAGAAGAAAGAGAAGGAACTGGAGAGAATAGGTAGTTGCAGAAAATATCGTCTGAGCGTCAAGAATGGATGCATTGGTCAAATTATCGACATGAAACATTCAATATCATTTTGAAATTTATTGGAGAATATATTAGATCGGTGCGAAATGCCTTTTGGCTGAGTTCAGAGCAAATTAAAATCTTACATGTAAGATCTTTGATTTTACCTGCGATTACACCACTAAAAAAATGAACGTAATTTTTAATATTTATAAGAATTCTTCAATTTTTCTTTACTTCTCGGTTCGTTGAAATTGAGATTTTGTAATTCAATATTTCCCCTCACCCATCGTTAATTCCAACCTGAATCATTCAGTTTCAAACTGCGTGGACAATGAACACAATGGGATATGTCTAAAACTTACGAAAATTTTCTGCCACCAGAAGGGTTTGAACCTACGACCATCAGATTGACAATCCTGAACGGTAGCCACTACCCTGCAAGCTTTCGCTCCTTAAGCAAGGTAGAAGGAGCTGACCAATGAGAAATGTAGATGTAACTCTACTGCATGTAACGTGCAAACAAGTATTGTTTGTAACATAGAAAACGAAAGTAGTACGACTCGGCGAAAACATTTAATGGAGAATTGCACATGGTGAGAACTTTTCATTCGATATTTGCGGAGGTATCCTTGCATTGAACTCAAGTGGGAAAAGGGGTAAAATTAGCACGTCCTGAATTGCCACACATATAAATAGTTATTTCATTAATATTTGTCAATGTCTTTGAAGCAGTACACAATTATCGTTAGAGTATCATAATTCACGATCTTATATATAAAAATATCCCGTTGAACCTGTGTCAATTCATTTATTATTATTATTTTTATAAATTCCATATGCAGAACAATGTAGCGACTATATACTGCTATTACAAATAATGTTACCATGCTCTTGTTTAATGGAAGGGATTATTTTTTAAGGAACATCTAGTATGGAGGATCGAACGTGAGACCGCAATGCTTTCAAGAACTCTAACCAATACACTACGCCCTTTGTTTTCTTGGAGCTACAGTTCCTAATTATTCTGTCGTCTCAATATTGTAAACGTTATCTGCAAAAAGATGTTAAATACTCAGATATAGCTCTGTACTTCTAGAATTACTTTATACAAATGCATTTGAAATTTAACTCTGAATTTCTTTCTTGGTATTAGTATATCTAAGCTTGTGAATATTTTATTTGTAATTTTATAACGGTTTCATGAACATCTACGAAATAGTTCCTTATAACTTGGAATATGGTGAATAGATATAAAATGTCTTGATATTAATTTTCGACCACTAGATTTTGGCAAGGGAATTATGTGTGATCCGTTTCCAGTCATTCATTGCTTAAACAAACGTTTTAAAACTATGTGGAATTTTCATTCTGGGATAAGTTTCTTTACTTGCTACATGTATGCGAACTACACTCTGTCCCACTTATCTCTGGAGCAGGTGAACGAAAACAAGTATCTGAGCAGCGATGAACACGTGAGAGGAATGGGATTGCGTGGAGGGAGGAAAACCACTGCAGTTACTAGCCTTCCCAGCAGCGTGCACTGATTCGCTCTGTCCACTCGATCCCCTCTCTCCACTTCTCTTCCGCTATGCGCGGCTTTGCTCCAGAGATACTTGGACAGGGTACAGTTAATTGTTTCTCAAAAGGTATCATCTATCTCTGTATGCCACACATTTAATTCTTACTCACATGGAAAAAAATGTCAATTTGTATTCAGGGGTAGTTTCACAGTTATAAACTATTTTGGCCTTGATGAGAAGTTTAGTGTAAGTAGTTATTTTGTTTATAATTTTGAAATTGAGGTCGTCTAAGGTTGAAATCCTCATATTTAGGGCTTGAACTCGTCACCTAAGAGGTTGAAGATCGTCCTCTACTTTGTGCGTGACCTTCTTTATTTTTCTATTCATAATTCATCCTCATCGTCGCGATTAGCCAAAGGTAAAATAAGAAAAGTCCTCCTCCGTGACCGTGCGGTCGAAGGAGCTGTGCTTTGGACTCCGACTGCAGGACGCCATGGATTCGAGTCCGCCTATTCTCACTCTCTAGGTTCTCGTCCTGTGTATGGGACCGGTAGCAACCCACCATCGTGAAGAAATTGGGGAGCTACGAGTGAGTAGCGTAACCCGGTCCCGGAAATCACATATGGGGCATGTTCCTGGGTAAACAAAAAATAATCGATCAGACAATTCGATTATCGAAGGCGATAAAATAACCTCCGGTTGACCAAGTTGCCAATATAAATAAATGGAATACAGATTGTCTTCGAGCTTACATTGTTAAAAAGGAGCGGTTACACGTATTACTATCCCAATAATTATTCAATACGGTTTTTTGTTTGTCAGGAATTATCACTTAAACTATTGCATGCTGAGCTGGTGCCTACCTAGCCGCCTCTGATGAAATCTACCATTCTTCAGATTCTCTTTAAAATTCGACTCTGGTCACTTGTAACGTGCTGGGTGCAGACACTGTGTTTTGCGATAAGAAGCGGCCTTGAATAGCGTGAGTGAGTCACTTTGATCGCGAGCAAGCTAGACTACCAAGCTTGTCTGCCTTTGAAAACCAAGTCATTTTTTTCACGGTTTCCGAAATCGATTGCTATTGTAGAAGTATATATTCTCTCAAAAGAGCAAGAAAGGAAATTCGACCAATGTTCTCCCGTCGTCTAAAACCAAATATTATCTATTAAACGAAAAGTTCACGATTGTCAATAAACGGTTTAACCTATCTGAGCATAAGGTGAATGTAAATACTAAATTTAATAGAAAGGTTCTCCAAAATTTCTCTTCCACTGCCTACGTAAGGTCAGTACCCAGGGGAGGGGCCATGTGGGCCATGCTCCCCCCTCGAACCCTAAAATATTTAAATGTGAATCTATAAATAAATATATACGAAAATAACATCGTCGATTTTTGAAATGTGTAAAAATTTCAATTTTGCTCTTGCATAAATGAATCTGTTTCTTGCGCAAAAGTCTTCAAGCTGCAATATTGGGTGGTTTTAGTTTTATAATCATTGATGCAAGGCTACCAGACGTCCGGTTCACCGATTTAGTCAGGACAGTGCGTTACTTTCAATCCCTGTCCCGACTTTTTCGAACTGCAATCGTGATGCGAAAATGTCTCTTTATTATTGTTTTTTTGTTAACTCACAAATTAGACATGTTCTTTATTGTATGAATAATTCTAAGTACGCAACATAGAATTATCATGACTTTTTAATGGCGCTCGCACTATTTGAACTATTTTGTAATATCTGTCTGCCTGTCTGTCTGTCTCTCTCTCTCTGGTCTACGTCAATGAAATGCAAGCAATATTCTTATTTATTTATTTAAAAGAAATAAGAAATATCATCACTGTTGCTCTTCCTTAGAAATTGTTGTTCTTCGAGGAAGAAAAATTAGAAGGATTTAGTCCAGCACCTTAACACAGTGTCCCACGAGTCTCTCTTGACTAATGCTGTCAAATGTGACATGATTTTATGCATAAAATTTTCCGCCTGTTTACGTATAACGTTGCACAGATTTGGTAGTTCGCACAATGTGTAATTATTTCGTGTTACCTTACGCAACAGCAAATACATGTCATAAGACTGTTCTGGGCACAAGACTTGCATCAGTAAACAAGCATTTTGTCTGTTACAGTATCACAGGAAAAGAACATCGTCCTGTAATGTTCAAGCCTCTAGTTATTTTCCATTAGTAATGTCTAATCACAATAATAAGTTAGAAGAAATAACTCGCATTTTCACAACTACCAATATTCTTGTTTTTAATCACTTCGAAAATTATTTCTCGAAGATATCGGTTATACTACAAGAAAGCAAATCAAAATTAAAGTAAAAGTTCAACTACACGTATACCAAACGACATTTACAAAATTGGAGGGACAGAATACTTAAAAATTGTTTCATTCGAAGGTAAAGGCGTGGTGTAGTGGTTCTTCTACCTGGCTTAAGGAGCGAAAGCTTGTAGGGTAGTGGCTACCGTTCAGGATTGTCAATCTGATGGTCGTAGGTTCAAACCCTTCTGGTGGCAGAAAATTTTCGTAAGTTTTAGACATATCCCAATGTGTTCATTGTCCACGCCGTGTGAAACGGAATGATTCAGTTTGGAATTAACGATGGGGGGAGGGGAAATATTCAATTACAAAATCTCAATTTCAACAAACCGAGAAGTGGAGAAAAATTGAAGAATTCTTATAAATATTAAAAATTACGTTCATTTTTTTAGTGGTGTAATCGCAGGTAAAATCAAAGAACTTACATGGAAGATTTTGATTTGCTCTGAACTCAGCCAAAAGGCATTTCGCACCGATCTAATATATTCTCCAATAAATTTCAAAATGTTATTGAATGTTTCATGTCGGTAATTTGACCAATGCATCCATTCTTGACGCTCAGACGATATTTTCTGCAACTACCTCTTCTCTCCAGTTCCTTCTCCTTCTTCTCTCCCCTTTTTCTGTTCTGCTTTTATCTCATATCCCCTTCCCTACTTTTCTCGCATCTTATCTCCATCCCACTCTTCTCAACTCCTCTTATCTCCTTTCCTGTCTTAAATTTCCGACTCCACTGCACTCTCTTTTTTCGTTCTTCTCTTTTTTCTCTCCTTTACTCTACTCTCCACTTCCTTCTTCTCGTCTCCTCCTCTCCTCTCCTCTCGTTTTCCTCCTATTTTCTCTTCTTCGTTCTTTTTTCCTCATCTCTCCTCGAATCTTTTTCCATTCTCCTCACTACATCTCCTCTCCTCGTCTATCCTATCTTTCTTCTCTCCTCTACTTTTCCTCTTCTCCTTTCGTTTTCTCTTTCTCCTCTCCTTTGTAACCTTTCGTTTCCTCTCACCTCTTTTCCTTACTGTAGACTCATCAGCGATGAAATACTAGAAAACCTATTTTTTTCTTTCAGAAAGAATTTTGTCATTTGCGATATAATAGTGATATTTTAAATAATTTTATACAATAATACTTGTTTATATTTCTTACGCGTATTTTATAAATATCTATTGTGCATGTGGCAACCCTGAAATTGAGCCTAACTCTGCACGCAACCCACCAACGGCTTGTGTAAATTGGGTTGCCTAGTTTAAAATGTCGTTGTCCTAAAACTTTTGAGAGACACTGTACAAGTGCAAGCAAGTTGCACAAACCTGCGATTTGGTAATGTTGAAAGGGTGTGGATAAATACTCAATTAATCTTACATAAACATGAAAACTAACTTTGTGCACTGCTTCCTACCTTGACTGCCATACCCCTGTTTCCGTAGAGAGCATTACGTGCTATATAGAGTACAGGCTCTTTCCCCTTGCTCTTCAATGTTGATCTCCTTGCTAGCAGCAGTATGTAGCTGTACTCCAAAAGGGCCAGGAAGAGGTTCATGATACAGAGGACCAGCCAACCTTCCGCACAGGAAATCCCCAGCGCAGGGGGCGATGAGGCCCTGAAATGGGAACAGAAATAAATATCCACGACCTAACAATCGGTGAATATTGTCTCGTTCAGTGGTACCCACACAGAACATTTTCCAGGGCGAAGCATGATGAAAATGTGATTGAATAAACAATACAGCATTGGACAGAAATTGAACAATGTCATTATTTAACTCTTTCCGGACGGGACTTAGAATATCATTTTTTCCCAAGGAGACGGATTTTTTCGTGTTTTTCGAAAAATCTTAGAAAATATGTTGTTTAGTGTGTTATTATTTATAAATATGTATAAATATCTTAAAATATATCCGATTTAGTAAAGGTGTATAGTTATAATTTTCGAAATTTATTTTGTTTGCAAGTTCGTTTGTTTGTTATCTTTCTGGCCTCCTTATCCTAACTTATCTTCACTTTCTGAGTTGACATTCACGGAGACTGTATCTTGATATTCGTTAAGGTTTGAGATAAGCTATTCTTGCCAATTTACATTATAGTAGATGAGACATGCATGCCCTAGTGAACGTGCGTCATTTCTTTCTGAGATACTCCCTTTGTCCCGAAAGGAACGAAAAGATTTACGTGATGTGATTATTATATATAAAGGCAGGGTTAACTTTGAATTTTCTTGTGTTTATGTTTTCATATTTATACACATTTATGATAATTTAATGAAAATTAGATGAGCATCACTAGAGCCAAGGTTTTTAAAGTTTTTACACAGTTTTCCTTTTGTGTAGCCAACCAAAAATGACGAATGTCTCCGAATATCACTCTCAGGAACCATATCCATGAGACTCATGGTACATATTTCTTTTAACATAATTTGAGGTATAGCCGGCCGGCCCCGTGGCGGAGTGGTTAGAACATCGCGCTGCGACACCAGGGGTCCTGGGTTCGAATCCAGGCATGGGCATGGATGTTTGTGAGTGCCCATTCATCAATTTTATCATATCAGCACTCATTCCCATCTTCGCCAATTAACGAAAAGTGGCACGAAAAGCGAAGTAAAATTAAGCAAGTCAATAAACAATAAATAATTTGAGGCTTGTTACACATGTTCCGTTTAGGGTTCATACTTTTACATATAATGCAGCGTTAGAACCATTTCTCTAGTTTTAATTGACTAATTCTGATATATTTGTAGGACAAACATTCAAAATATAATTTCTCTAAAACTTTGGTAATTTTTACTTAATCTTTTCGTACGGCAAGAAAATCACACCCAATAGGGTACACTACTCCATATGTGCTTTGTTCTTCACAACTGCCACATTTCTCAAATAATCCCTGTAGATTGTGGGAACAGTCCCTGAATGTTCTAAAAATGAAATCTAAAAAGAAGCAGAGAAATAAAGGAAACGGTCGAAGACTAAGATAATGTTATTACATATTTTATTATACTTACATATTTTACATATTTCTCAAGTTTTGGCTACATAAAAATCCAGGCCTTAGTTATCAGTTCATACGTGCAAAACCTTCTATTTCTACGTTATCTAGAAGAGCGTTACTGTAAAACTGACGTACAGTATTTTTTTGTTGTAACGGCAACTACAACGCAGTTACATGTAAAGAAAATGTGGCTGAGCTACTTTTACAGCTAAGTAGCTCAGTTATTTTTAAGAAGTATTCGTCCAATCAGTAGAGCTGATATGCTCTTTTACTCTTGTTCTGTCTTGCTTATTGTGTTGCAGATTTCGGAGATCTCGGAGTGACTTTTGGATAACCCTGTACATACTTAGGGCTTTTCAGAGAAACGTACCTGATAGCTATGAGCAGTGTGACCAAGGAGAGCAAGTTCGTGACGAGCAGCGCCATTCTTCCCGGAACCATCTCCGGAGGAACGAGGAAGCTCGCCCAGGACACCACGACGAACACGGCGCTCGGGAGGTACATCTGGATGATGTGGCTCTTGATCTGACGCTCCAGGGAAATGTATATCCTCAGGCCAGGCAGAGAGAGACCTAGAAAATAATATAATTCTTCATAGTAATGTATTCATTCAAAGCAGAACAGGGAGCGTCAACACTTAGGCTAGAATTGCTCTCCAAGTTGATGTGAGACTATTAGGCAAGGTGGTATCTAAAGAGGGCGATGAGGGGGAATTCCTCAGTCTGACTTCTAATTTATACCAGTTTTGGGGTAAATTATATAAGACACCGATACCTCAAAAAATATCTTTGATCATTGAAGTCACACTCTATCGCTTGTCAGACTGGCTGTTGTTCTGTCCAAATGACAGTCCGATGCCACTTTCTGGGTCGAAATCATAGCCACAGTCTAAATCATTTGTATGTGACGCTCGTATATTTACACGACATATTTCACTACAGTGTTATTTTTATTAGATTCCTATTTTTACACTCCGCTCATTGTCCAACAACTCTTTTTATTTACATAGCCTGAATATTAGAGTACTGGGTAAAGCATAAAACCGAATACAACACTTAGAATAATAGAATACGGAATTGTATAATTGTACACTAAAACAAGTATGACAATTTAGAAGACAATATATAATAATATTAGATCACTAAAAAGTACGTTGAAAGATAGACGTAATTACATTGCGGCACGTAGTCAAGTACGGTTGATGTAGAGGGGTTGTAAGCGCAAGACCCGAGGACTATTCCGCCCCGACGATCAATTTTGAATAGAAGAAAGAAAAGAGAAAGAAAAGAGAAACCTACATCAAAGATATGCATTTACATTCAGACCCACACAAAAAATTATAATGCAAGAACAACTCAGATTCCAGCTGCAGCATTAACCATCGAGAGGTGACACACGGTTTACAGTACCCGATCCAAAAACACAGTGAAATCAATTGCCATGAGGGCACACTAGAACCAAACTCTCCTCAGTTTCAACGTTGCCCTCACTTAGACCTCACTGTAACACGTTCTATTCCTCGAATCACACGTACAAAATTTACCTGTCATTTTTTCTTGGCACTCATGCAGCCTCTCATCGCGTAATTTTCTGTGCTGAAGAGACATTTTGTTTTCACACTCACTGCCTCGAGAGTTTTTACGTGGTTGGTGGACTAATATAGCAGTAGTGTCCCGTATGTATGAAAACCCTTCTTTCTTCTGGCACAATATTCGGATCCCACTTAATATGTATGCCCAGTCCTGATTAGCCTTACTGTGCATAAACTGCACTTAAAACACCAACACAATCATCAATCAATTTACTGGCACACTAGAATCACGTGTTTTTTTTCATGAAGCTTTTTTTCTGTGTCCCCTGATCCCCGTGCTCTATGAAAAATCGTGACATTTCAGTTCATTTCTTAGCCCTTTTATCCTATACGTTCCAAATCTCAAAATAATCATTTCCATTATATTCTTCTGTTGGTAAGGCGTTAGAGATTGTTAGCCAAGTAGTTTTGGGGAAAATGCAGGTGCTCAAAGAACAGCTGAAAGAAGAAAATGTCTAGGTTTCAAAGCACCCAGGCGCCACCTCTCGTCTCACAATTCCGTTCGCCATTTCTGGATTAAGGTAGCAGCAACATCTGGTGCAAGACAACTTAACAGCTAAAAATATGAGAACTTTATGCACTTGCAACCAAAACTGTACCTAATATAACACTTTTACAATTACCTTTATTAATATTTCTCATTTTTCAACCAGAAACAACCTCTCCAAAATACTCAAAGTACTTCTTACAACATACACAACATCTTGAGACAGTTTTCGTCACGATTAGACAAAAGTGGCAGAAAAGTGAAGTAAATTAACCCAATTCAATCAAATTTTGGAACAGTAACTGCTACGGTCTATTGCTGATACAATTATTCAGGTTTGGGGTACTTATCCAGTATTTGACTATCAAGTGGAGTATCAGAATTTGGAATCTAGCGTTCATGTCTAGTTGACACTCCCTACGTTATAAATGATTGTGTCTATTATATGTAAACAAGAATTGGAATTGTTTCGATTGAACAATACTAACCTTCCCCAACAATATTTCTCACGGGATCTGGCTTGGAGCAAATTTTCACGTAGTACAGAGGCAGAGGCTCGGTTTTTCTTCCCACCTCGTTGTCCTTCGACCACGTCAGGAAGGAGTGCTCTTGCTCGTGAAGACCAACTGTAACGATCAGTATGGGCATTTACTAGAATCTGATGTACACTTTGGAAGAAATTTCGTCTAAAATAATAATAATAACGATAATGACAAGAGTATATTATAGTTATTTTATAATAATGTTATGCATGAAAACAATAACCACGGCCTTTGCTTTAATCAGCTAAAGCTAACAATCGTTTTCGTATTCTATAAATCTCGTATTACTCTATTAATAGTGACATAAATTCCCAATAGGATATTTTTTTGCCTATTCATGCGTTATTATTATAATTATTATTAACAACAACAACGATTAGTACTAGTAATTGTAGTATAGTATACATTTGAGGCACCTGGTTAGTTTGAGAGAACCCCTCCCCGAAATATATTTCTTAGATATGTTCCTGCCTGGAGATGTAGAAAAGCAATGCAAAACAACAAGAATAGAGATTGTGTTGCACGAAGTTTATTTTGCTTATTTTGCATGTATATTAATATCAGTGTTGTTTTTATTAGAATTAGTGTTGTCTGCAATAGATCCAAAAAAAATTGTTACCTTATTTTATTTGAAGGGGTCGGGATGAGAGTGTCGAGTCATATTTATTTTCACCACACACACTTGCAAGATAATTCAAATGAAGTCACACGGAAGGTCAGTTACAGATGTTATTCACGCATTATTTTTCGATGAGTTAGAAACCAAGGTATGAGTGTGAGAAAAAATTGCCAGTATAAACAAAGATTTGTGCCTTCTTTGTAGCTAATCAGTGGTGATTTATTCATTCTAGTTTTTTTGACTTTTAACCACTGTTATTTTTTAATAATTTCTTTTAAAAAATAACAGTGGTTAAAAGTCCAAAAAAGTAGAAAGATTTGTGCGTTTGCAGGTGCACATAAGTACGAAAAAGTATGAAAATGTGGCTTGGTACTATATCGTTCCGAGCCTTCATTATTTCGTGAAAATACCGAGTGAAATACATTGTATTCTTATGGGCCTCACCGATGGCGCAGTGGTAGTGTTGTCACACTGTAATCAAGGGGTCCCGGTTGGTTACCCGGTGGAGGCACATAGTGGTTCGGATCCCACTATAAACTGTAGGTCCAGTCCCAATTAGCCTTACTGCGCATAAAGTGGACTTAAAACACCAAATCAATCAATCAATCAACATTTTATTCTTATGTAAGAGTGTAGGTCATTTTAAGTAATCATGTAATAAAGGCTGAAATGAATGCACTAGTAGTGTTCTAGCAATTAGTTCAGTCGAATAAAATACAAACTAAACATGATTTTTATACTTACTGATATGAATATCAATTGCACAGACTTGAGCATCCACAGGGTATAGTTGAAAATCGAATTCACATCTCGTGGTGAGAATTGCTCTGCAAAAGATTGAAAATATATATTTTTAAATTCTCTGTTTCAGATTTTTTGGCCCGGGTTTCTCCTAACTGTTGTTAAGCAATTCAATGGTGGGGTAGAACCCATCTTCTCTCCCGCCGACAACGCCCCATTTCCATATCTTCAAAAACTTCGACAAACACAAAAGGCTACCTGTGAGACATACTCATTTTAGTAAACTCAAAAAGCTCCTGTGTTTACATGATCACTCCATCAAAAAGAATCCAAACCACCGTAAACCTGTTTTACCTCATGGCAATTGATTTTGCTCTCGAAAACTTCTTTGAGGAAGGTGGAATACAATTAAAAATGAATGAGGAAAATTTTAATTCAAGTTCAAGAGGCAGAAAGTTACTATTGCCCGTATGTATGAGCAAGGGTACCTGCAGAAAATATCCCAAAATCGAAAAGTTGTGTCCTTAAGTGGCATGCATTGTCAGGTTTACGTGTCATGAGAAGAAAGAAGAATTTTAAAGAAGAGAAAAAAAGAAGAGATGAAAGAAATGACAGAGAATGAGAGAAAGGAATAAATGAAGAGAGACGCAGAGATAGAGAGGAAAAGGGAAGGGTGAAGTAGGGACGTAAGAAACAAAAATAAAGAAAGAAAAATAAAGAAATGAGACTGACACAGAGAGAGAGAGAGAGAGAGAGAGAGAGAGGGGGGGAGAAACAGACATGAAGAAACCATAAAGATAAAGAGAAACAGAAAGAAGAAGAAATATAGACGTGAGACAGTCTGACGAAGAGAGAGAGAGAGAGAGAGAGAGAGAGAGAGAGAGAGAGAGAGAGAGAGAGAGAGAGAGAGAGAGAGAGAGAGTTTAGGAATTAAAGTTCAAAATATAACCATTGATATACTCCTTCCCAATTTTAGCCATATTCAGCTATATCGTCACCCAAATTTTTCTACAGAATTTATAACAGAATGTTGGGGGTATTTTTTAAAATTCTATTCACTGATATCGAATAGTTTGCGTCTGAGTTTGAATTTATTTTAGAAACCTTTTTGACCTTTACAGTAGGTATTTGATTTGTTACATGTGGTATATACAGTAAAGTACTGAATGCATATGTGTAAACTATTCCTAGTATATAATACAATTATCACAAGAATCAACACTCATATCTAACTGCAGGCCAATGAAATGTGCCGGGTCAAAACCTAGATACGTAAAGTGTAGAAAACGGTTACTCATGTTTAACAGACCCCAAATAATACAAATGTATATGAAAACACTTCAACATGCAAAATTACATTCGTAAAAGGCGAAAACTGTTTTCATAATAAAAATGTGACAATTATATCCTAAAATACTCGCTTCTCTGTAATGCGTTAGTATGTTGCGTAACTTCACGGCGATGACCGAACTTGCTACTGAAAAGTTGCTTTTGAAGTTCGCTCATCACCGTAGAGTTATGCAACACACGTAACGAATTACAGAGAAGCGAGTATTTTAGGATATAATTGTCACATTTTTACTGCTGGTGACTGTACATAAAACATATAATAATGCAAATCAGTACAAATAATGCATAGAAAATAGAAATAAAAAATGAAGAATAAGAATCTCATAATTTTTAGCTCAATGACTACACACACACACACACACACACACACACACACACACACACACACGTGCACTGTGTCTTTTCAATTACTATTTCTATATACTCTTGGACTGAGTATAAACAGTGTTGATTTAGGAATTTTACACTCTTTATTACGCTTTGCGGATTCTTGGAGCTTCTCAGTAATAGATAAAATCTAATTAAATTATCCTTCCAGATTTCCAGACGACTGAAAACGTTATTTTGTAATGGTGTATTAAAAGTAGGGATGTACGATATCGGAAATTTAATATCGCGATAGATAGTTATATACGATACGATATATATCGCTAAAATATTGTGACGATATCGCCGACACGATATATATCGCCAAAATATCGCCGACACGATATACATCGCTAAAATATTGTGACGATATATCGCCGATACGATATATATCGCTAAAATATCGTGACGATATATATCGCTAAAATATCATGACGATATATATCGCTAAAATATATCTTGACGATATAGCGCCGACACGATATATATCGCCAAAATATCGTGACGATATATCGTCGACACGATATATATCGCCAAAATATCGTGACGATATATCGCCAACACGATATATCTCGCCAAAATATCGTGACGATATATCGCCGACACGATATATGTCGCCAAAATATCGTGACGATATATCGCCGACACGATATATATACCAGTTGAAGATCCTAACGTCTGGACTCGTTATTTTTCTTTTTAAGGGAAGGCACAGTAGCAAAAACTTCTCCATGTGTCCTACAAATCGTGACGATATATCGCCGACGATATATATCGCTAAAATATCGTGACGATATATCGCCGACACGATATATGTCGTGGCCACGATATATATCGCCAAAATATTGTGGCGATGTATCGCCTTGTTGATATCGCTGGTCGATATTTTTTAATGTCGCGATATATGGTCTTGACGATATATCGCAAACACTAATTACAAGCAAACCATGCAGCAAATATTCAAACGATATGGAATACATACTCAACACCGTAAGTCAGTTTCGGCCCATTGGAAAGCACCACCGCCCTGGTGTCAGTGATTCCTCGCTTGGTCTCCAGCTGTTTCATCCCGTTTATGTACAGCGATGGAATCCACAGGCGCTCCACTTCGCCGGGATTCAAGGTCTGTCTGAACGACTGGTTTCCTTTGTGTGATGTGTCGATGCGAGGGTCCACCCATGAGAACATCATTTTCAAATCAGCCTTCAGCGTCTTGAAGAAAAGAGAGCAAACTTAATACTGGACCACAAAAACGTATGGAGGACATCAAAATAAACAACTTGTTTCTGTAACTTTTTTTTGTCGTTGGTGCATCGATTCGGTACGTAACAACGTTCAAAAAAGACCGTTTTCCCGCCTGTATCCTGGCAATCCATTATAACATTTTATTGCAGTCGTGACGTTTCTTTCATTCATGGAACGATGTGCCAGTGTGGCAAGGAATGCACATATTCGGCGAGAAATGACATATTGAGAAACATACAGTAATTAAATGGGAAGTAAAGGCAGAATGAGAGAGCAAATAATGTATTCCATATCGTGTTCAATGGCGGGTTATTGTCAATATTTATTATTATTATTATTATTATTATTATTATCATCATCATTATTATTATTATCATCATCATTATTATCATTATATTCATAAATAGCTGACACATTCTTACATATCCGGAACTTTTTGAAAATCAGAAATTCAAACTACGAATCTTCAAATGTAACCTATATTTCTTTAATGATTTTAAATTTGTTTCCTAATTTCAAAATTTGTAGAGTGTAAATATCACAAACCAGCTCATAAGAAGAAAATATCGAAGGTTGCATAAAATGTTGGTGCTTGGTAGTATGGGGGAGGGGAGCAAACCACAATCCTGCCTAGGGCGGCAAAATATCTAGCTATGGTGCTGGTAAATTGTGACTCATATTTTAGAAGAGAGATATATATTACTCGACATAAGAACTTTTATCTAACAAAATCTTGAAATATTCCTTCTATTTTTCCATTTCTTGATAAAATTTCTCTGTCTACCTATAATTTTTCTTAAATTTCTCTGCACCGAGTGAAATTTCTGCTCTCGTGGTAACGCTGCATAGCAGGGCGAATATCGTCTGCTGGAGCCGTCACGTGAGAGCAACCACCCAGTGACAGGAGACTGAAGACGAAACGAGATCTCTTCTCTGTCAGTAGCTCAGTCAATAAAGGTTTCATGTTGGGAATAATTCCGTATAAGCTGAATTTGGTCAGTTGTTAGAACACTACTAGTAGTGCAAAATCCCACGGGTCCTCGCCCCTCCCTGTGCTGCTTCCCTCATCCGGGGCCCCCCGCCCCCCCCGGCACCCCCAACATCAATTTCGCAGACTCTCAGTTTTTGACCTATATCTCCGTAATTAATGGTTGTAGGCAGGTAATCTTTTTTTAGTCCTCATTAGACGCGCTACAAATAGATTCTGTTTATTTTTTCGATAATGTCAGTGATTTTGCTGTTATTTAAAAACAACCTTTAAAAAAGTGAAAATTTTCTACTTCTTTGTTAAATGACAAGAAATGTTTTCCAATAAAAGTTGTAGCCTAATTAATTAGCTTTAAAAGGATATAAGTTTTAATGTATTTTATTTAAAAATACGCTATAACTTGTGTCTCCATATGGAGGATAGTACCAAAGGAGCGTGTCTTTATGTCAGTTCGGCGGTTAATTCCAGAATCATTGACTTTTTGATGAAAGCAGACATTTTAGAATTAATTGTTATACCACTTAAGGTATGTTCAGTCGAGTAGCCAATCGCTATCTGCGTACTGACAACCGCCATCTTGAAAAGAGTCTGCCATATTGAATAATTTTGATTTGGTATATCTCGGGAACGCAGGCACCAAGCAACTTCCTGTTCTTTCTAGAAAATGCTCCAAATAGTGTCAACTTTAATACTTGTATATCAATAAATCTATTTTTGAAAAATAAGAATTATATTTTTGTAGAAAAACTCACTATTCATAATACTTTACGAGAATGACGGCAAGTTTAAAGTCTTAATAATTCTCGAACCAAGCAATAATATTTTTATATTTTGTAAGTTGACGAAATGTTTGTTACAAGACTTTAGACCAACTGAAGCCTTAAAACACTAATTTTATATTTATAAAGTTATTTTTAAAATTTTTTTAAGATAAATACAATTTATATACAATCAAATTTGATTTCTGAAAATAGGATTGAAAGAAAAACACATATTCATTGCAATTAACGACAGGAAAATTGTGAAAATTATTCAGAAATATTTCGTTATGAATCATTCATAAGATCGTTTCCCTTCTTTGATCAGGTCTCAAAATCGTATACTTCCCATTCGTATAATGTAGTAGATGCGAGATCTTCAACTCAACACTTGAAACGTCCAGTGTTCTGTTTACTTGCGGTGTATTTTGTGATTTCTCTGCAGTTCTATCACCAGAAAATACATAGTATTGTCAGCCATTGAAATATCCAAGGACCACTGTTGCTCTATAATCCTCAAGCAGAAATCATCAGAGCTAGGTTGGCAACAAAGGCTCTTACACAAAAAAAAAAAAAAACAGCATATGGCTTTAATTTCTGAAGGTTCTTTCATGATACAGAAATTTTATTATTCTAACAAAAGTAGATCAAAATAGGTCATTCTAACCATGTCCAAAACGAGTAAAAACGATAGGGATGTCTCCCAATAGATACACATTTCCGGGAGGCCTTAAACTCAAAACACTTTTCTCTTCATAAACTTCTATCCTCTCGTATAATATCTAAGAAACTAAAAGTTAAAATATACATAACAGCAATTTTGCCTGTAATATTACATGGATGTGAAACTTGGTCCATTACACTCAAAGAAGAACACAAATTAAGTGTGTTTGAAAACAAAATCCTTAGAAAAATATTTCGACACAAGGGATGAGGAGACAGGTGAGTAGAAAAGGTTATGTAATGTAGAACTGCATAATTTGTTCATGTCTAGATATTATTAGAATAATTAAATAAAGATGACTTAGATGGGCAGGCCACGTAGCACGAATGGGAGAGGAAAGAGAGTTTACAGGATTGACATGTAGGAAGGCCAGGACGAAGATGGAGCGATAAATGTGAGATGGACCTAAAGGGTCCAGGATAGGGACAGAAGGAAGGCTTCTGTTGATGCAGCCATAAATCTTCGGGTTTAAGAATGCTAGAGAGTGAGAGACTGATTTAAGTTCAGAATCTTTCAGCCTTCAAGATCGGATGAGTTAAGAACTTGCAAGTAAAGAAACCGCCTGGTGGTGACATGTTATGAACTGCATTAACTTAAATGAATTAATAGCACACTGTGCAACATAGTTTGTATTTCACTTCAAACTTCAACTCATCCACGTGATGTAACGGCACTGCTGCTTTTGTTTCTTGATGACTAAATAAGTCGCAATGATGTGACATGGGTTTGACGTCACTCAAAAAACTGCAATCTGCTAAAACCACAACAGATCTAATTAATTATTGCATGCGACCAAACCAATATTCAAAACATGCAACTGAGTTCAGTGGTTCCGGGCTAGCCACAACTATATGGAGACGTTGAGAGAGTCATCATGTTAGGAGGCTCCACGTTGAAATGACCGTCTTAAAATGCATGGTGGTGTTTTTGCTGGAAGAGGCTCGATATGAACTCTTCATCAAACCGAAATTCCTTATTATTTTGTACAAGGGATTCATTTCGTAAAGCTTGATATGTGAGGAAAGCACATGCGCATCAGAATACAAAGTGTGTACTGTGCAAACTGCATAATGATGTATACCTTGTCAATTGTAGCACAGAAACTGACTCAAGATATCTCAATTTTGAAGACTAGTGCAAGCAAGGAACTACAAAAGTCCAAAACTCTCAGTATTACAACTTAAATGAGACAGAACTTCACATTTTTCACCTGGGAAAGAGCCTTCATAAAATAAACTGCTCTTTATACATGAAATACCTATGCAATCTGCAGTGTTTTTTTTTCAAGTTCAAGAACATTACAACAAAGCACGAAGTACTATACTCTGTTGCGGGAATCCATGCAGCAAGCGAACGAAAATAAGTCGAGAGGGCTCGACCAATAAAAACTTGCGAGGAAACGGGATATCGTGGGGGGGGGGAACTGCAGTTACTAGCAGTTAGCATCAGCGTGTACTGTTTTACTTCGCCCACTCGCTTTCTCCCCTTCTCTACCGTTATGCGCGGTGTTGCTCCAGAGATTCCCGGAATAGAGTATAGGTGTATGGTGTTGATTGGGAAAACTTGCCTGTACTACTACATTATCCAAAGGGTTGAATGGAAGACCTAATCATAAATGGAGCCGATATAATGAGAAATTATTAACATAATATTTTGTAAAACAAATTTCAGTATTTTCGAGTCATCAATTACAATGAATATGTGTTTCTTTCTTTCAAATAGTACAAAAATTTAATATTGTATACATTTCAATAACTCCTACTTTCAAAAATTATATTAAGTTTACGTAAATTGTATATCGCCTTAAAATAGTATTTAAGGTAAATTTATGAATACGTATAACAAATAGTATTTTAAGGCTTCAGTTCGTCTAAAGTCTTGTAACAAACATTTCGTCAACTTACAAAATATAAAAATATTATTGCTTGGTTCGAGAATTATTAAGACTTTCAACTTACCGTCATTCACGTAAAGTATTATGAATAGTGAGTTTTTCTACAAAAATACAATTTTTATTTTTAAAAAATAGATTTATTGATATACAAGTATTAAAGTTTACACTATTTGGAGCATTTTTTTTTAGAAAAAACCGATAGTTAATTGGTGCTACCGTTCCCGAGATATATCAAATCAAAAATATTCAATATGGCAGACTCTTTTCAAGATGACGGTTGTCAGTACGCAGATGGCGATCGGCTACTCGACTGAACATACCTTAAGTGGAATAACAATTAATTCTAAAAAGTATATTGCTTTCATAAAAAATTCAATGATTCCGGACTTAACCGCCAAACTGACATAAAGACACGCTTTTTTGGTACTATCCTCCATATGGAGACACAAGTTATGGCGTATCTTTAAATAAAATACATTAAAACTTATATCGTTTGAAAGCTAATTAATTAGGCTACAACTTTTATTCGAAACAATTTCTTGTCATTTAATTTGTTCAAAAGTTACAAGCCAAAAAACTTGGATATTAAAGGTTATTTCTTAAATAACAGCAAAATCACCGACATTATCGAAAAATTAAACAGAATCTTTTTTGTAGCTCGTCTAACGAGGATTAAGACTATAAAGATTACCTGCCTACAACCATTGGTTACGGAGATATAGGTCAATAACTGAGAGTCTGAGAAATTGATGTTTGGGACGGACGGGGGAAAGCACTACAGGAAGGGGCGGGTACTTTTGGGATTTTGCACTATATACGGCGTACGCTTTCAGAAGGAACATGAGCTCAGCCAACACGCAGCCAGTGCTGTCGCGCTGTTGCCACAACTGCTAGCGGAAGGGAAACACAGAGAATTCGCTGTGTCCAATATTCAGCTTTTTATGGGTATAATGCATGTACGTGATATTTGAGTACAATGAAATATATAGTGAAGAATTCTATACAGGATTATATCATATCACTGCAGCATATAAGAAAAACTCGTACCTGAAAGAAGTTTGAAGGAATTTATTATAGAGGAACTGCAAGGTCATCATCATCATCGCTCTCGTTTCTGTTTTCTGGCATGTTTCCCAGGAGGTTTGGATAAGGGGTTCGCCGATTTCTGTGGTAGATACTTTACCCTGTTTTATAATGCGCAGCACAGTACGCACACTTACACCACACGCTTTAGCCGTAAGTTCTCGACTCTCAGAAAACACTGTTTCAGCACGCACGTCTTGCGAACGCCAATTCCTTGAAGTAAAAATAAGCTTTAAAACTAAGATTTCTGTCTTGTGAACGTAATACGAGTATTTTACCCTTGGTGCCTGTACTACTGGTACGTACTAGGTTTCGAGAGCGACGTTATTAATTTGATTTGATTTGCTTTATTTTACGTTGCTTTTCTGTCACTTCTGGCTAATTGCGAAGATGGGAATGAGTGATGATATAATGAAATCCAGACCTGGCATGGATATTTGTGAGTGTCCATTCATCAATTTCATCATATCATCACTCATCCCCATCTTCGTAAATTAGCCAAAAGTGGCAGAAAAAGCGAAGTAAAATAAATAAATCAATAAGGGCTGTATTGCATCCTCTCACACTGTTCTTCATGCAGTACGAGTAAAATTATCTTACACCGCCCTTGTTATGAAAATGCTGAATTCAAAACTGACCCAGACTTACAATGTTTGTAAACACACAAGACAATGAAGGTTATTGTGCATATTCAGCCGAATTTGACACCCATAGCTCTACCAAGACACAACAACTCATCGGGCACCACGGTGGCAACGAAAAAACAACAGATGAAACACGGAAGGAAAACGAAAGGGTCATTGTGTGTGTGTGTGTGTGTAGAGAGAGGTGTTGTTTCCCGTGTATCTTCAAGGAGCGATAACTCCGGTTGTAGGCGAGGGAAATTCATGGGACTTGGACAGTCAGGTTCAAAATGTCGTGGCCCCATCTTATGATGAACCTTAAAGTGGCGAGTGTTATGAAAACTTCTTGCGCGCTAGAAAAATACAGAACACGGCGTTTAACTCGCGCGCCGCAGTTTCCTAAGTGTACAACGTTGCACTCCTGCCATTTGCTGGTCGCCACGCACACCCTCTACGTAGCTCCGCCCGGTATCGCTTCTAAAACCGTGCGTCGTATAGTAGTGTTCTAACAACTGACCAAAATTCAGCTTTTAGGGAATTATTCCCGACATTCGATGTTTTTTGTCCTTTATTGACTTGGCTAGTCAGAGCTCGCCGTTTCATACAGGAGGAATTTGAATACCAACATAACAGCTGCATGCTCTCTGACGTCACATGAAACTTATCTATACCCTGTTCCAGCTGAATGTGGAGCAGGGCCAAGCATAGTAGAAGAGAAGGAGCAGGGAATTAGGGAAATCGAGTGGCCAAGGCAGAGCAAAGCAGTGAAAACGGGTAACTCCAGTCGCCCATTACACAATCCCGTCTCTCTCACTGTTCATTGGTGAAGCCGCCTCGCATCACTACTTGCGCAGAGACTTGCTCTCGTTCACCTGCTCTACAGTTGGAGGCAGATTCGATTGGAATATATTTTTGTTATTTAATGTTGCATTTCTTCCACTTTTGGCTAATCGTCGGAACGATGAGGGTGAGTGGTGACGTGATGAAATTGATGAACGTGCACTCACAAGAAACACCCATGCCCAGGCTGGGATTTGAGCCCGGGACTAACCTACGGTATGTAAAAAATATAAATGTCTGAAAATTCCAACTCACGCGCTCGTTATTATCGATGCTTGTGACTTCTATGCCTCTCAGGTTTAAGTCCATAGTCCAGGGATTATCTACGAAAGAAGGAGAGCATCTCGTTATGGCACATACCTTTTAAAATATTCGACAGTTTAGTAACGACTGCCAACAACAATTAAGACCAAGTACTTTCTGAATTCACGATAAACCCTACTAGAATGTAACAAAAAAAAATCAGTGTGTTGATTGATGGCTTACATTTGACACCTCTCGTCTTTTAACAAGGAAACACTCTCGCTCATTTCCGATCTTAATATTCTGGTTAATTTGTTTTTGATGTAATACAACAATTATAGGCATTATATTGCTGTTGAGGTTTACTTATTAATTCGTTTTAGCGAAATTGTGACTATTACTAACTTGATTAACAATATTTATTACGGAAAATGGTATTATTTTGAATATAATTTACAAAGAAATAATATTACAGTACATACATTAAGGCAGTTATGTCTAGGACACTTTCCATTTTTCTTTAGAAATAGCCTATGTAGGATATCTTTACTTTATTAGGGTTGCTGCGGTGATGTTTAAGTCAACTTCATGCTCAGATAGAGTAAGTGTAATGTCGCAGCAGTTCAAAGCGGGATGCGAACCATGGTACATGTACTGTACGTACACTGGGGAATCACAACCGGGATCCCTTGAAGTAAGATTACAGTTCTCTGCTGATGTAAATATAAAATGGATATCCTGTTCCATAGTCAAACTATTCAAAATCGTTATAATGCAGTTTATTCTACCATAAGATTAGTTTGTCTTAATTTTTACATGTAAAGCATTCGTGTACTTACCATGAAAATGAGGTTTGTGATATTTATCGTAAGTTTTTGGAAGGGTGAACACCTCGTGGCAATCACTTGCAGATATAAATATTCCGTACATGAGAAAACACTTCATATGGAGTAACCATAAGAATTCCGAATTGGAGAATAGCATTCTAAAAAGAAGAGAAATTGATATAATTAAGTTTTCTTGAAAATATAGTGAATTGAGAATTATTTTTTATTTAGCGTCGACTTTCTGCCAATTTGGGTTAATCCCGACGAGTTTAAAGTAAGCCTATTGAATAACAGTATGATGATGATTTTCTTTGGTAATATATACAGGATGCACAGAAATTCCGGTAACTCGTTCAAAAATTTATTTTGGACGAACTGAGAAAATTATAACCGTCATCAATACGATAAGCAATACATTCAGTTTTTTTTTTAAATCACACCCCTTACAAACAATCAATGCGGGAACCACGTGTGACCCGATGTCCACACGATAATCCAACTCTTGCCACAATGGGCCAACATGTCCTCTGTGACTGTGGGTGTCGCTTCCTCTATTCTCCCCCTCAGTTCCATAACACCACTTGAAAGAGGACGGACATGCACCAGGTTCTTTACATATCCCCATAGAAAAAATACATGGGGTGATGTCGGGGGATCTAGGAGTCCATTTCATCACACATTGGTTCATTGCAGCACGACCGCTCCAACGGTAAGGTGCCTCCATCACAGTGAAAATGTGGAGGGACCTCGTCTAACTGAAGGACAACGTTATCAGAATCAATATTCAACAATGGCATAAACAAATTCTGAAACATTTCAAGGAAAGACTGTCCAATTGCAGTGGGTTCTTCAAAGAAGAAAGGTCCATACAATTTTTTTTGTTTTTTTTACGGGACAAGGCACAAAAAAAGACATTTATCTTAGAAGAATCACTTTTGTGTTCCACACTATTACGAGGGTTTTCCGTGCCCCAAATATCCCACTGTGGTACTTGGTAGTAGCTTAGTTAATCGATGCTCTTGAGACACTTAATAAAGGCTGTGACAATAATACAAAATACATATAAAAACGATGAAAAAAAAGTATTAAGTTAAGATTGTGAGGCTATAATTTGTGAAATTCTTGTAAAAGTGGTGCATGTTTCAAAACAATGCCGTTTGGAACTTATCATACAAATCGAATTTAGAACAGCATACAATTTATCTTTGCTCATCGAATTCTTAAATAAAACAGAAACATAATTATTCCACCATAAAACATAGTTCACGCATGTTTTATGCAAACTCTAATCTGTAAATGTTCAAATTTACTACTTTGTACAGGGATTTTCAGGAAATCGATTCAACTTCAAAACGAGTAAATTTTGTAAGGATCGCTTTGAGCTCATTTGAAAGGTAAACAAGTGGGAAATCAGTGTAAACTGTAACTCAATGAAATCTACACGTGACAACACATCTAGGCGAAGATTTATAGTCTACAGCACAATACCTGTATTGGCAGTAATTAGTTTATAATACATTTCTTACAACAATAAAACAGAAGAAGAGTTTACGATTGTCTTTATTTGTAACAGAGACAGAAGTACAAGAACAAAAGAAGAAAATAAGGGAAGAGAAGAAATAAGAGAAGAGAGGAGAAACTCAGAAATGAATTAAAGGACAAGGTAAAATGAGGAAAATAGAAGCTGAATAAGGAAGAAAGATCAAGGTGCAAGGAGAATAGGAGCTCAAGACGGACGAAAGAACAAGGGATGGTAAGGAGAATAGTAGTTGAAGAGGGGAAGAATAAAATTTTATGAGAAGAAAGATAAAAGAGCGTAAACAATCTTGTCAGAAGGAAGCACTTACGAATTTGAAAAATTTCCCGTCGTGCCGTTAATTTAACGTGTTCAAGTGTTTCTTTAACTGAATACACAATAATTGAAGATAAAACTTGAGTCTCTCTATCTCCTTGCTTTGTTTGTGTGATCTTTATGTTAATACGAGATTTTTTCAGAAGTTTGCAGGGCTCTCTGCAGTGCGACATGTGCTCAGGAGTTGTTCGTGGCGAGAAACGTGCCGTCATGTCTTGCAACGCGACGAGAAGGACGCTTTCAAGTGGATGGCGGCAACGCAGGTTGTAGCATCAGTGAAGAACGCAGGTCGATGGCAGTAGTTTTCAAGTGCCGCTCTTGTAGAGGCGCCAGCAGCACATCCCAAGTGCCACCACAGCGACGCCCCTGTGCATGGAGTGCCACGTGTCGTGGTTCTTCCTCACGAGGCACACTCCCGACTCCTCCTTGTACTCGTCGTTCTGGTCGCGCCTCCAGAACCGGACTCTCCTCTGGTAGTCGTAGTGGTGGCAGGGGTTGAGCCACCGGAGGACCCTGAAGAACACTGCGCTGCCAACGGAGACCACCGTCAGATTGTAGCACATTTGGTTGCTGCTGGAACTGGATAATCCAGCCAGGCAGATGGCAGAGAGACCGGAACAAAAACTCACGCTGTGAGAGTACCTGGTCGCTCGGATGAGCCACATCACTTCCTTTTGGACCTCGCCGTCGTCGATGAAGATGATTGGCTCTCCTCGCTTGGCAGCCGCTTTCAGTGCGGGCCATGTCATCCTAGGGACGAGCTGTCGTCGGTCGCTATCTATTATCAACACACCGTCTTCAATATCGCTCATATTTGCTTATGTTTTAGCTTCAAAGCAAAATTATACGTCTGACCTAAATTTTAAGTTCCGAAGAACTGGAGTTCATTCCTAGGAAACGCAAGTCTTTGTTGTAGATTAAATCCCATGTTCGTGTTCCAATGATGTATTCTAATTGTTGTCTAACAAATAAAGAGGCTGGTTTATCCTATTCTGCGGTCATAAATGCAGTTCACGAAGTTATCGGTCAAACATTTTCATTGGTTCCTGTAAATTTTTTCGCATCGTCGTGTGATTTTTGTTGCTGTTGCTTCGATTAATATAATCTGAAATTTCTTCTTTGATCATTTTGTAAATTCAAGGGACACAAACCATAGTTTCATCACGTTAGTGGTATGTACGTACAATTGGACCTGTTCATCTTCCCATTTGTATGAAATGCTGCTTCATTTTCATCAGAGAAAATTAAGAAATTCTCTGCTGCAATTCACAGGAAAACTGGTATTGCCTTTCTTTGTCTTCGGGATATTAGTAGTTAAGTATGCTCTTCATTTTCGTTACAAAGAAAACGAAAATAATCTTAAGAATAAAAGTTATAAAGTTACGATTTACACACGACTGAATTACATTAATAAATTTCAAATTACCCATTACTTTCGTGGAGGGAGGAAATGCCTCTCTACCTAATATATAGTCTATACACGAGCAACAAGAGGATTTACAATGTTTTCATTAATATATTATATGAACAGTGTGAGGCTACGTGTCAGTATTTACGAAAAATAATATGCAAGTTGATTACTTTTTCATACTAGCAAGAGACACATTATTGCTTTTATATTCAACTTAGTCAATACCCTCAAACAAATATTAAGAGGCTAATTATGCATAAAAACTCGAAAATGATTGATAAATTCCTTGTTATATACTTTCAAAGTTTTGTATTGAACAATTTGGAGTTCTCTTAAAAGTTGAAGTAGATTTTTCTCTAAGCCACCATTTTTCCAGAACACCAACTAAATTCAGAAGACAGTTCATTAATTCTGGGTTGTTTGTTCTGGTGCAAGAATTTGATGTGAGAATGACAAACAAGAAACCTTGAAATTATGTAATTTCTACATCCTCTGAATATATTAATTTATTACTGTGTTTAGCCAGTAGATAATAACATGTAATTGACACAATCTTTAGTATTCTTTTATAAGCTTGGTTCAAACCTCTCGGTGTCCACTTATGATATTTGAAAATACGAAACAATACTTGATACATGAACAAGCTTGAGTATTCAAGGAAATATGTGTGTTATAAATGTGACTATTATGTTACTGGACTCTGAAATAGAGCAACACACTACAACGCAGGGATCCTGTTGGGATGCTTGGTAAGCAGTGCTAGAATTGGAATTTTCTTGCTGGGGGGGGGTGCTTTGTTGAGTTTGGAGTTGGTTGGGAGGATGCTTGTATGGATCAACATCGAGGCAGTGCAGTAGGTAGGAGGATGTATATACAAATTATCCTAGCTGGAGGAATGCTTTATGAGAATTTTCTTAAATGGGAGGATACCATCCCAAGCGTTCCCCCATTAGAGCACTTGGGGTAAGGACAAGATGTGTTTTTGTGCCATCATCTATTCCATATGCTCATTATTTGTCCTTATCGTCCGGATCATCCTAGATAGGCATGAAAGCGAGGTAAATAACCAAAAGAGGAGTACAACTAGTGACTTATGTTGTTATGAGAGCTATAAAATCATTCCTAGTAAGGACTAAAATGTGTAAGGATTATACCAGAAATATTTTGGTTCAAGTTGCTACGTCCCGCGCAGCGGTGCACTTCACAAGTACACTTACCTTATAAGCTCAGCAGAGCATGCTGGATAATCCCAGGGATCGGGCTGAATTACTGCGTTCCTTCCCCTTTGGATCCACAGGTGAAGTCCAATGACAACCCACGAGGTTGTCCTCCTGATGGAGGTATCCACAAGTACGAAATACACTTTCGAAATAAAGAAAAACCGCAATATGTTTAACTTTACGTTTATTATAGACACGCACGTATATAAAGTAATACGAAAATTACAATTCAAATACTTTTGAACGGTACAGCACGAGATGAGTAAGCCTATCTTTTCCGTAACGCGAAGCACCTCTGGCTACTTCAAATCTCTCCGCGCGACTACTAACCGTTTTCCTGGAAGGCGAAAACACCTCCTCAGTTACACAGTGTTACCAGACACAATAACCTTTTAATACTAGGAAGTTCTATAAAAGCCAACAGTAATATATTAGAAAAGTACAGTAATCTGGCACAGTGAATTTAGGTATGTGGTGGCAACAATGCAATGAAAAGCACGTGATCTTCTCACCCCACAAGAGTTTAAATACATCAACAATGGCTTTCAAAAATATAAGAGAAACGAACGGCGCTGGCCAGAAACATGAAACAACAAATAGATATAAGGAATTTAACTCAGACATTATTAACTTAGGCTTCACTAACTTGATTAAAATGAAACTTATAACACTCCTTAGAACATTTAAAAGCAAATGAAACGATTAATGTTGAAACTATGTAAATGGCTTAAATTTGCCGCTATTCATACTTGTGGATATGTGTATTGATTATAAAGGCGGCCATATTTATGAATATATATATGAATTATTAACTGTATAATACTAATAATAATAATAATATAAAACCACGAAGTAATGGCAAACTCGGGGTCATTACAAAGTGAGGTCGACGCAATTAGCCAAAAGGGCCAGAGAAGAGACGTTAAATGAACTAAATCAATCAATTGATTCAAGTAAGAAGAATTACTGGACTCCGGTTTGTGACCTGTTTTAAAGTTCACTTTCTATAATGAAAGCTTTATTTCCAGTTCTCGATGTGAGGGGAGGTGCGGGAAGATGGTATCCGCCAGCTAGCAAAATTTTCGCAAAGCATCCCCTAAGTTGACTCATTGTCACCATGTTAAACCATAGGATCATCCCTTCAGCTAATTCCAAGATACAACCAAACATCACCTCAGCTAACATTTTGCACTCCATTCTATTTCTGATTGCTCTTTATCCTGAATGCCCAATTGATTTATTTATTAGCATCAACTTGTTCATAGAAGCACAAGTTTCACCATGACATGGGATTGGTCTAAAATACGTTAACAATTACAATTATAAAATAAAATATATATTATAAAGTAGTACACAGGTAGTATACAAATATGATAATAAAAGAACATAACATAAAAAATGGTAAAGATAATGTTGATAGAAAAGGTTACAAACTGGCGAAAAGAAAAATACAAATAATGACATTAATTCACTGAAAAAAGTGAAATAAAAATATAATTTTAGGTGTATGCAATTATATGTAAGATGAAATGATAGAGACATACTATAAGTTAGTAGTTCATTCCAACGTAAACAAACCTTATTGGTCAGTTTTTTGGAGTCACTTTTTGACTGATTTCTAAGGAGCACTTCGCGATTCCGCAGTCAACACAGTCCCAATTTGTACAAGTGAGATCCATAACAAAATACAGCTTTCGTCCAACCATAGACTCGACATAACAATTCACACATTTGAATTTGACAGACGTTAATGGTTATGAAGAAAAGAAAGTAGTCTAAGTATCAGGTAAGTACGCCATCCAAACATCAATTTCCATCAAGAAGGAAAACATGGTTTAATGGGTCTTTTGTCCACATTCATTTACTCAGTGCAAGAAACAGAGGTAACCTTCATGTTCGTATACTTACAATTGCCTGTTTCCTTAAGGAAATGCGTGTTCGGCAAGATTGTATGTCTGAAGGTAAAATACAACGCTTAGTTATGACACAGAGTACGTTACCCTCCAAAATAAATGAATATTTCTTGAGTCACGGAGGTTGAGCCCAATCTTTGTGAAAGGAAGCATTCACAACATTTCTTTCCCTTCTGTTGTTGCTTTTCATTGGTTATAAATCATCATTATCACGTCTAATGGGAAAAGCCACAAGCCACCCAGAAATTCCCTTGACCCAATAAATTATTATATCGGTACACATAGGCGTAATTTGACAGGGGCAAAGGAGCACTTGCACCCCCAAAATTTTCAGGTTTATGAAAATTTACAAGGTTTTGGAACCTGAGGCGCAAAGTAAGGAGTAACTTTTAAGATTTTTCAAAAGTATTAATTTTGTAAAAAATCCTGGATGATATTTTATGGGCTTGAACTTCTTGATTGTGCCTCCAAACTCAAGCTCCATGTTCGATTCTTCCCCCTCAAAGTAAGGTCCCAAGTTACGACTATAACGGTATCTATTACTAGAGGACATTCAAGAGCTCTCAAAAGGACAAACCTGTTTATCCCCCCCCCCCCAACCTCGAAATTCCATTTTAACATTCGCGTTCAAGTGCCCTGCTGTAACCGATAATGTCCCAAAAGGAGGACAGAGAAAGCGACTGACCCCTTTCTACAAAGAAAGCGTGAAAATAAATTAATTTCAAAATTTTATGCATACCGTGCAAACCCAAATACTTTTTCCAAGATATGTATCTCTAGATAATTTTCTTGACAGTGTTACTATCCTCAAGATTTGCTTAGCCCTACTGCTTCTTGAGAATGAGAAGATGCCCGTTTCTCTTTGTTCATAAATAAATATTTTCATGGGTTGATCCTTTGCAGAAACATCATAATTTCAACCTCCCTTCCACGTAGTACACCCTGGACTGCATTTTGCACACTAGTGAGGCTCTGGAGTCTGTACCCATGGTCAATATAATTCTCCGTGAGGCTCTTGTTGTGTGCCGTCCTAGTGTGCTTGTCATTGTTCCTTCAGGCATTTTATCTTATCGCCATTCATTCTTATCTTCGCGATTAGCCAAAAGTGGCAGAAAAGCGAAGTAACAAAATAAAATCAATCAATCAAAAATATTTTCATAGCTTGGTAATGACAATTATTATAGACCCTGTAATAGTTTATATTTTATTATTTTTATTTCTGAATTTAGTACGAACAATATTTTTCATTGATGGACGGATATGAAGCAATTTACTTGAAGAGACAATAAAACACAATTTTCCCTCCCCGACTCTTTCCTGAACGTTACGTATTATTTACCTGATAGACATTCCAATAATACGAATATTAGGATAATATTGTATAACTGATACCTAGTGTCAGTATTCCACAGTATTAACGTTGGAAATAATTACACACAGAAAGAGAGAGAGATATGTATGTATATATATATATATATATATATATATATATATATATATATATATATATATATATATATATATATGTGTGTGTGTGTGTGTGTGTGTGTGTGTGTGTGTGTGTGTGTGTGTGTGTGTATAGGGTGTCCTAAAGCAAATTCAACAACAGTTGGGTGCTGGTAGATATCATAAAAACAAGTAACTTTTCCTCATAAACATTACCTCGCTTACTTTCTGAGCTATAAGCGCTGAAAATCTAACCTGTATGTATGCAACCCAGCACAGCAAACGATCACTCTGCGAGGTAGTGTTGCCACTAGAGTCGCTTGTTAAGAAAGATAACAAAAAAAAGAAACAACTTCAAGGTCCTACCTGAACAAAATCCAACAGAATAACAATAAGTTGTGATGTTGTAAGGAGGCAGTATATTTACAAACTGACGAAGACAAAGAACTTCTAATAAATTGTGGATTGAAATTGAAGACTGTTAATTATTAAGTATCTCATCGGGTTTCCAGTGTCATGCAATATGAATAATCACAAGAGACATGTTCGAAAGATGTTGATAAAATCGACGAACGGATAAATGCAAACATAATAATATGTTCTGCACCTCATTACCAACACGCAATCTGTATTGTTGTAGCAATTTAATAATTTGAAAAATATACCTAGGTATATTAGTGCAATTGATAATTGAGTCCGTAACATAACATGATGATAAACCCCCTCATGAATATAAAATAATAGTAAGGGTTTATGACGGCCTGTCATTAATATTTGAAGACTAAAATTGGTAAACGCTGTAAGTGCCAAAATAATTCAAACACCGTTTTCCACGTTAAACTGTGAAATGTGCCATGCTTTATAATGTGGTAAACGTAAAATGTGGCTGGAAGCCCTAGTTCAAAGGGCGTGTAAAGAGGTCACTAGTGTGCACGTTCTTACGGGCTGATGTGCGGAACGATGCGAATTCCCAACACTTTCGTTTTTGGCACTTACAACGTTTACCACTTTTAGTCCTCATTTGTGTCAATGGCGTAACAAAGCTATCAAGGGCCTCCTCGCAAGAAACACCATGTACAGCAAGCGACAAAAGTTTCTTCTTAGATATTCAAGGAATTACTTTGAATGGCTGGTTAGGGTTACATATACACTAACGCATGTCGAGCCTGTGCCTGTAAATTATAACAGATTACAATTTGTATCCCTTTGACTTTGTGTATTAAAAAAAAAAAAAAAAAGAAAACAACTAAGTACTTGCCCTACACAGGAAGAGGGTTCCTCGTCAAGTTTTCTGGACTGCTAATAAAGCTGTTACTTCACTAACATTAATAGATCTTGCTCTTTCAGATTCAATACTGAGACTACCAAGTCTGCTAAGTCTCTCCTGATTCATACCACTTCGGAGGTAGTTCTTTGTAAGTTTCAATTTTAGAAAGATAATCGTGCTGCATAGCAACAGTTATATGAGAACAGTGAGGCGGTGCAGAATTGCGGAGCACTGGAACGTCGTGTCACAACACAATTAGCCCAGTCAATAAAGTACAAAAAAGTCGAATGTCGGAAATAATTCCGAAGAAGCTGAATTTTGGCCAGTTGTTAGAACACAACTAGTAGTGCCAAATTCCAAAAGTCCCCGCCCCTCCTGCCGGTGCATCCCCCTCCCCCCAGCGCCCCTCAAACATCAATTTCGCAGGCTCTCAGTTATTGGTTGATTTTTCCGTAACCAATGGTCGTAGGCAGGTAATCTTTATTTAGTCTTAATCCTAATTAAATGAGCTACAATGAAGATTCTGTTTAAATTTTCGATAATGTCGGTGGTTTTGCAGTAATTTAAAAAATAATCTTCAAAAAGTGAAAATTTTCTAGTACTCTTTAAAGATTTTGCCTTGTAACTTTTGAACAAAATAAATGACAAGAAAGTTTTTCGAATAAAAGTTGTATCCTAATTTATAAGATTTAAAACGATATAATGTTTAATGTATTTTAATGAAAGATACACCATAAAATGTGTCTCCAAATGGAGGATAGAACCAAAAAAAAGTGTGTATTTATCACAGTCCGGCGGTTAAGTCCGGAATCATTGACTTTTTCATAAAAGCAAGATACTTGGTAGTATTAATTGTTATACTACTTAAGATATGTTCAGTCGAGTAGCCAATCGCTATCTGCGTGCTGACGGTCGCTATCTTGAAAAGAGC
The DNA here is from genome assembly GCF_977018435.1 of Lepisma saccharinum. Lineage (NCBI taxonomy): Eukaryota > Metazoa > Arthropoda > Insecta > Zygentoma > Lepismatidae > Lepisma > Lepisma saccharinum. The sequence continues at coordinate 36,394,816 of NC_139237.1, forward strand.
CCGCCATATTCGATATTTTTGATTTGATATATCTCGGGAACGGTGGCACCTATTAACTTCCGGTCTTTTCAGAAATGTTCCAAATAGTGTAAACTTTCATCATATATCAATAAATATATTTTCGAAAAACAAAAATAGTAGTTTTGTAGAAAAACTCACTACTTACAATATTTTATGTGAATAACTTCGAGTTGAAAGTCTTAATAATTCTCAAACAAAACAAGAGTATTTTATATTTTGTAAGGTTACGAAATGTTTCTTAGAAGACTTTAGACGAACTGGACCATTAAAATACTATTTTTTTATGTTTATAAATTAATCATAAGTAACATTTTTTAAGAGAAATGCAGTGTATATGCAATCAAGTTTGATTTTTGAAAGTAGGAGTTATTTTAATTTTATGCATTATTATCTTCTTTTATTATTTGAAAGAAAAAATACATATTCATTGTAAGCGATGATACGAAAATACTGAAAATTGTTTAACAAAATATTTTGTTATGAATTTAATATTATATCAGTTCCCTTTTTCACCCGGTCTTCAATTCGAATCCTTAACATTTGGATAACGTAGTAGTACAGGCAAGATTTCCCATTCAACAACAAAAACCTATATTCTATCCCTGGAATGTCGGAAATTACACACACACGCACACACCCCCTCTCTCTCACACACACACGCACACACGGCGAGAGAGATAGATGTATCTGTGTGTGTGTTTGTGTGTGTGTGTGTGTGTGTGTGTGTGCATTTTAAGGGGATGGTGTAGTTCCGAAAACGTGGAACAAAGGAAAGATCAGAAGTGCTGTGAGTTTGATTGAATTAGGTAAATTTGCTGTGCTTTTCTGCCAAGTTTGTCTAATCGCGACGATGAGGTTGAGCGATGATATGATGAAATTGATGACGGAACACACTCACAAAGAACACCTATGACTAGGCTGGGATTCGAATAAAGCTTTACGCCCACTGAGACGCCCACGGACGACACGGAAATATCCAGCAACAGAACGTCTGTTGTCTGCTTGTATTGAAATCAAATGTTGTAACGTAACGCTACAGAAAAAGCGCTGAACGGAAGCCGGAATTTCCGTGCCAGAAGTCTGCAGGTTTTCTTAAACCTTGTCGCCGGAAGCGCGGCAACAGAACTGAACAGTTTCGCTTCCGGTGTCCCAGTGGGCGATGACCCTTAAGACATATGACTTCTAGCCGGAAATTCCGTGCTTCGGTTCCGCGCGTTTCCCTGTAGTGGGGTTACACCATTTGATTTCAATAGAAGCAGAAAACAGAAGTTCTGTTGCCAGATATTTCAGTGTTTCGCCGCGTCTCAGTGGGCGTTAAGCTTAAGAAACTTCTGGCGTCGTAGTGTGCTGTTCTAACTACCCCGTTACTGTGGTTGGCGAAATGCTGCTGTAGTATTGGATGTGACCACCAATGCTATGATAATATTACAGCTAGAGCTAAATACATAATAATTGTAAAGTTGCAATATTATGGTCCAAAGTAACGGGAGAAAATTCAACTCACCGATACACCTCACATCCCAAAAATAAGCCACACAGTTGCTTACAGATAAAGGCTGCTTATTATTTATATTAAATTCTCAGAAGCATTCCAATTGTAAAGTTCTGTGTTCCGCAAATTAACAAGGTTTTCAAATTTCCTTTATTTTTCTTATACCAGCACCAGCACCATTGAACAGCCATGATAATTCTATGTTTAGAAAAAAATATATATATATGTATAAATTGAATTACACGCAGTAGCAATTATTATTATAATAAATAACTCTAAATGTGAGTTAACAAACAAACAAACAAACAAAAACATTTTCTTCTGTGGCAGCCTTGCATCAATGATTATAAAACTAAAAGTACCCCATATCGCAGATTGCAGACTTCTGAAGCCTGCCTCTCTACACAACAAACACATCCATTTATGCAAGGACAAATTTGGAAAATCGTCAATGTCATTATCGTAGCTTTTTATAGGTTCACATTTAAATTTTTCATAGTTCAAGGGGGAGGCCATGGTCCCCATTGCCCCTCCTCTGGGTACTGGCCTGATTTTTGGAAACAACTTAAAAATCGGTGTCCTTTGATATACGTGCAGGGACCATCATTTTTCTGGCCATTCGAATTCTTATGTCAGTATCGACCAGATTCATATTGGAGAAGGAACTGGTTCAAGGGATGCAGTTATTACAATTACTAGGCTACCGAAAACTTTTCGATGATCGAAGTTATTACGTAGTGCAGAAATAGTTAGTAAAGTCAACATATTTTCATTGGCAGCAACAAGAAGCAACGTGAGAAGACGAGTTTGTCTATTCATTGTTTATTGATTGAATTTGAAATTTTGGGTGCGTCAGCACTTAGGCCATTATAAGGGTCCAGCCCCTTACCATAACTAAAATATTACTAATATAACTGTAATGTCGAAGGAATAAAATATTCTTATTTAGGTTAAAAGCTGAGACTGTAAAGGGAAACTGAGCTCACATAAGGTCAAACAAAACACAAGACAACACACACACACACACACACACACACACACACACACACACACACACACACATGTTTTCGCACCGTGAAAAACGAGGAACCGGTCACAGCAACGGCAAAGTTGGGAACCAAAAAAAGTGCTCCAATCCGCTTGAGATTTCGAACAGTGAACTATTATCTCACTGGTATTCTCCAGTTGGCGTGTGGCTGGCGTTTTATGCTTAGAAGCTGAGATATAGACCACCAACTGGGATCCCACCAAACGAGGAACTTACACCCCGAAACGAGGACCCGATCGTCTTTTGTCTTGTTGAACACTGACACGTTATGTAACGTCCATTGGGGGAACCGCAAAAGAAGGAACTTTGTTCTTGTTCACACACTTGGTTGCACACCAACCTTGTGAGGAACAAAAAACAAAGTTGTTTTAAGATATAATAAAATAAGTCTGAAGAGATCTCTATTTTTCGTTCAGGTTGAAATGTTTTGAAAATAAGGAGATAAGTTTAGGGCAATTAGTTATTTTATTTAATGTCACTTGTTTGAAGATTTAATTACATTGTGATGGAGGCGAGGAGAGATGAAGAAAAATAGCAAACAAGGACATATAATGAATCGCACGTGAAGTTGGTTAGAGTTGTACTTGAAGAATTACCCTGGACTAGCAGAGAAGTCATAAGAAAAAAGCACAACCATGTGGGATGATTGCTGGATATAAACCCTCTCTTCCCTAATACATTTTGTAAATCAACTTGCAGTATGACTGTAGTCTGTATGTTCTAAAGCAGAACATTCTAAAAAATCTGAATCAAATTCAAATCAACAGATAATATTATTAAGTAATTAAACGGTATTATTGAGAAATATGCCTACGTTGAGTATGGTTCCTTTTTATGTTTCTATGTGAAAGCAACTTGCCTTGGTACGAATCTTCCTGTTGTATCGATGGAAGTTAAACAACAAGAATTATTTAACTAGAATGCTTGTTTGTTTGAGTTAATTTTTAAGTCCACTTCTTGCACAGAGAGGTAATATGGGTTGGAATTACAGTTTAACGTTGAATCCAAAATACCATGTGCTTTCACCGAGTATCGAACCGCCTTCATTGCAAGGCCAAGCCGTTACCACCACGCCATCGAGAAGCGCAGGTATTTAATTAACGCGTTGTGCAATATAAGTATTAAATATTTTAGGGCAAAGTTAATGGATTGTTTGGCTAGAAGAACTTATATGTGATGTGCCTGAAGAGTGTAAGAGGGTAATCTTCACCGAAGACACACTTTTCCTACACAATCTAGTCTGTATTTCTTGCAGGCTAACGAGGCTCTATCGCCTGGACCATAGTATAACAATGGATAATGTACATGAGGATAACACGGAACCATGGTCATGGCGACTGCGGAAATCACTAGGCGTATAGCGAAGTTGCTACACTATATTTGCGTTGGAGACGGAAGTAACTAGCGCTCTCAAAACGTATGAATGAAAACTAACAACTTCAAAATGATGGTAAATTAATAAGGATCTGCCTTGACAAGGTGTGCCATAAGTCCATGACCACAGACTACTTCATACAAAATCGTATAAATTCAAGTGATTCATATCGTAAACTGTGTGTGTTGCATTTTGTGCAGCACTGCGTTACGTAATGCACATGCACACACTTAAAGTGTAGAAACCACATATTGTAAACATAATATATATTACGATGTCATGGGGGATTGTGAGATATCATCGTTGCTTCTTTTTTATTGAATGTTATGTTACGTTTGACGCTTCATGAAAGCATAATACAGAAGAAACTAGGGCTTGGTATTCATGCTCTACGTAAAATGTTCTCATTACAGACGTTTTACATGAGTTGTTGCTTTAGAGTATTGTGTGCGATTGCCCTAGTTAGAAACTTTAGTGTATAGTGAGAAAATAAATGATTTCTGTAGCCTACAGATCAGTTCATTCTCCTCTATAGTTTATTTATTTATTTATTGAGAAAATTTCAGATACAGATCGTAACCATTTTACACTGAAATTAGTAACAATGAAAATAACAAAATAAAAAATAACAAAATTAGACAAAATATTAATATAAATAAGTCAAGATAGCACCATTAAATATTATTTAGCAAGATATGTTCTATTGGTTGACCGAAAGGCGTACTCTCTTGAAAATTCACCAGCACTTGATGGGAGGTCGTTATATTGGGTGGAAAGTCTGTGGAAGAGCGATCTTTTTTTGAATTTCCAGTCTAGGCTTTTTTGTGTAAATAGATTTGAGTTGCGTGTTGTTGTGCGCATAGGTACTCGAAAGTGGAATTCCTGGAGAAGCGTGTTGCAACGGATTTTGCCATTGACGATATTGTAAAGATACCCAAAATCATTCAGTAAACGGCGCTGATAGGGAGTCTGTAAGTTTAGAATAGACAGAAGATGCGGTGTTGAAAAATTGCGTAAAAAGGGAACCCTGTAACGAACTATAGCAAGGAAAAAGTTAAGAACAGAGTCGATTCTGGAGAGCTGAGTGGGACATGCCATGGACCAGACGGGAGAGCAGTATTCTATTATTGGAGAAATGAATGATTTGAAGTACAAGGTGAGGGCTGAGATGTCATTAATTTCGGTGAAACGATACAATAAACCTAAAAGACGCATAGCCTTTTTTGTCGTGCCTGTAATATGTTCTTCAAATGTGAGTTTTTGGTCGAAAACAATGCCTAAGTCTTTGTGAGAGGATACTGCTTTGATGATATTGCCAAAAATGGAGTAAGATGACTTGAACATCACGTAGTATGTAAATAACAAATGAAGAAAATAAATTAAAATACTAAAGCATTAAGTAAGATTTGAAAAGAAGAATTTAAAATTTATCTTGCTTCCTTGTTACGAAAATCGGAAAGTGACCCAATATCATACTTATTTAGTAATTGTGTACGAGATTGGGACATTTTCCATGTATCTCCTTTACATAATCCAAGACAAGACGTAACCCTTTTAATAATTGCATGTTGATACTTATTACATTACATTCCAATTGTTGGTACGATTCCAAATGAAAAAGTCAATTTTCTTTTCAAATATCGAGCTTAAATATTAATATGCGTACTGATCGATAGTTCCTCACTGTTACATTGCATTTTCAATATGCTCAGTGTCCCATCCTGTAAAAGATTATCCTTGGTATTATCCTCTCTAGAGGTTATTTTATGCCGTCGGTATATACGATTATTACTTTGTTTATCTCATACTAACGCCATTCTTCATGCTTATAGTCTCAATTAGCCAAGAGTGGTGGAAAAACGACATAAAGTAAACTAAATTAATTAAAAAATAAAATTAAGTCATTTAAGGTAAATAATGTTTAAATGACATTAATCAGTAGCGGCCCTTTTCCACGCCAAGTTGAGTTAATTTGCATTTGCTCTAAAGAATTTCCCAAGGAATTTTGACTGCTCAAGAGCAGTCTCTCCCTTTCATTTTTTTCCCGCATGGCACAAGCTTACTTCTTGAGAGGTAATTCCGTTCGGCTTTGTTCAAAGGTGGATGGCATATTTTTTAAGTGAGTTTTTTCTAAGTAGTCGTGAATTCTCAGACCACTTCCTTATCATTTCTTTCCATTCACTCTTCTCTCTATCTATCTATCTATCTCTCTCGTTCTATCATTCTATCTTCCTCTCTTTCTCAATTCTCTCTCTATCTTCCGCTGTTTCATATCGAACGCTAATTTTCTTTATATATCCATACATTTCTCTCTTCGTTTCATTCCCTCTTTGTAGTTTAATGTATGAATCTCGATTATTTATTTTTTATCCTTCGAGTGTGTATCCTTTATGATTGATTGATTGATTGAGTTTATTTTACTTCGCTTCTTGTGCCACTTTTGGCTAATTTGCGAAGATGGGGATGAGTGATGGCATGATGAAAATGATGAATGGATACTCGCAAACATCTATAACCCAAGCCGGGATTCGAACCAAGGACCAACACTATTATTACTATTAGTAGTGGTAGTATCAAAGACGTTATTTTACTCGTAAATTACGCAAAAAGGGGGTAAAGTGTGTGCTAAAGCATTTGTGTTTGAACAAACGATTTGAATTTATTTTTTAACGCGTTCATTTTCACATTAATAATGGAAAACAAGCATATAAACTATTTTTTAAAGACAGAAAATGCTAGATAAATCCATTCCTTTTTACATTAACTTAACTTTCATACACAATATATGTTTCACTTATATGCTACGTGGAGTGACGTGGACACTCAATTGTGTATGTATTCAAAGTTTCTTTAATAAATATTATATACAGCATATGTTATTTAAATACATTACACAACAAACTCATCCATCTCGCAATAAACCAACAGCAAAAATTACATAAATTGTCTCTCAAAATGTGCACGCTCCCTTTCCTTAAAAGAATTGTTCATGCATTTAGAACAAAATAAATTAAGACAAGTCTTATTTCTCTGTCTGTTGATTTACAATGCATTATAGCCAAGAAACATAAATTGCAAGCAAAGCGAGCAAGAAAATTTTTGGATCCAATTTTTTTCCAGGCTGAAATTAATATTAATTTAATAGGGTGCAAATAATTTCATGGAACGCCATTGCATTATATCATTTAGAACTTTTGTACTTCTCCGATGGTGTAATGGTAATATCGTCGCCTTGTGATCAAGGGGTCTCGGATTTAATACCCGGTGGAGGCACACAGTGGTTCGAAACCCACTTTAAGCTATAGGCCCAGTCTCAATTAGCCTTTCTGTGCATAAAGTAGACTTTAAAAAAAACACAAATCAATCAATCAATTTTACAACTTCTTTTAATTTAGATCGTTCGGCGCCCAGGAACGTCTCCCGCCGTCCTCTAGCTATGGTTTTGAACTTGATAAGATTAAGAAAATCATGTGTTGCGAGCGAAGCGAGCAAGAAAATTTTACGAAAAGTCTATTTATTTGCATAAAATTTGAAGTTCTGGGCGGTAATTGCCCCCTGCAGGACACTTGGCCCTCAATGTTTCTCCTCCCCTAGAACTCATTTCCGACCAAGATCGGGGGGTGGGGGTGGCAATGCCCCCCTTCCCCCCCCTGTGTGTGTTTGCGGTAGTGCAGAAAACCATACCTCACATATATGTATTGACAAACAACTCTAGATTTTTATTTTGAGTTTGTGTCAAGACGCAGGGAATTTAAATTGTTGTTGCAATTCCGTAAAGGAACTGCAAGCTTTTTCACTGCTTTATAAATAATGGAACACATACAAAAGAATAAATATTTTTTTAGCATGAAATGTCTCAAATTTAGACTTTGGTTCCAAGATAACTCCTGGACATCTATTGGGAGAGATGTGTTCATATTTTTTTTTTTTAAAAAGCAATAAATAAATTGATTGGTACTTTGAGGTTGGACTTCACTGAGCTGAAATCCTTTCTTTATCTTCGATATGAAATCGAAACCGACAAAGTCCTATGACAAGAGAGCTTTATAGTGGAACCACAAGGAAAAAAGGAACCTGTCCAGACCCGCGACTCTTGTGCACCGCACTCCCGCGTGGAGGGGAGGGGGAGAGTGGACCATGCTTCTTTATGGCCCGAGCTGAAAGGAAGAAAAAGAAGTTGCGCGGAGACTTTTCGCTCTATTACACTCACGTTAACTTGCAAGAGAAGACCATTGTGTAAACACAGAGAATACTGACAAACAAATAAAACTTTTAGTCGTTACGTACAATAGTTCATTTTCATCTGAAGGTTCGATTTCAAGCTAAAAGTCCCTCAGAATTCAGGCGGCATGTAGCGTCTTGTTTGTCATTTCGGTACGAAATATCCCCTAAAGTTAATGAAATACTGTTATTCAAGTTGGGGGGAGGGGTGAGATAGAAAGAAGCGTATTGAATAGTGATGTCTTCTAAAACAAGCCAGCAAGCTTTGCCCGTTCCATCTGCATTTTAAGCGCAGAATATCCTCCAATATAATTTTCCACCGTCTTCCTGAGAATAATAATGTCTCACTGTTCACAGAGAAACGTGATAATTGGCATTAAGGCAAATCTGGAGACAATTGCAATCACTGGATGAAATATGCAGTTACAGATCACACAATTGCAACTACGCCGACTGGTTTTGGGTGCAAAGAAATTGAAAATCCACCACCATCATTCACGATGCATCGCAATCCACTTTCAATTGAAACATTTAGGTTGCAGTGGCGTCTCCTGACCCTGAACTTAAGGCGTTGGCAAAGAAGGAATGTTAACCCCTCCCCCTCTCATTTCTGTGAACCAATATTACAAATTTTCTCCGTACCTTTTTGGTGTAAATTTATAAATATTTAGAAAAACATTAAATTACATAAATTATTTTAAATGAAGTAAATACTTCATTTAAAGTATTAATATATTTGAAGGGTAAGGAGAAAATTAATATGTTCAATACTTCGACATACAATTAATTTTTAAAGTACGAGTTTGCAACCAGAGGGGTTGGTGGAACTCCTACCTATCACCCATAAAAACACCGTGGACATAAGAATGACCGCCAAAAAGTAAAATTTGAATTCCAGTCTATTCTTCTTTCTTTAGAGAGAAATGCGCTGATCACCGCCTCATTAAATTTGGATTTATCCCCTTCTCGCAGCTTAGAAAGTAATTCCTTCTCGATTGAGATAAGACTTAAATTCGTCATCAGGTTCTGAGCTTGAATAGATCGGCAGAATGTGTGGATCCTCTTCAGTGATGAGAACGATCTCTCGACAGATGATGTCGTGGAAGTAACTGTTGTTATCAACACTGCTAATTTATATATTTCCGTAAATCCACCCACTAGATTCGTGATAATTTACAATCTCAATTGGTGTTTTCTCTGATCTTTCAGTGGAAGCATACCAAACATAAAGTTCATTCTTCTGCAGTTTGGTTAAATTAAACACACTGCCATAAATTTCCTACAATTTATGTACGAGATGGTGAGGAAAGTTTTCTCTTTTATTCAAGTTTTGTGGGATTTAGTAAATCAAAATATTGCAATTTTTCAAATGATGCGAATCTAATTGTTATCTGGTTGCTGGTATTATCAATGATTTCAAAGTAAAGCCTCCGGCAGTGGTCTTCCTGTGGTTCGTTGTTCAGTCGCCTCCTTTTCATTTCCACAATCTCTTCCTCTTCTACTGCACCAGTTATAGAATTCCATAGTGTTTCTCACTTTCCTTTTTCAGCTGTTGTTGAAATTCAGTTATTTTATTACTGCAATACAAAATATCAACATTTTTAGACTGCAATATACTGAATAATACGTCTGAAAAGGCAAGCAAGTTGGATAAAGCCTTTTTTAAAAATATATTTTCGAAGTCCTTCAAGAAGCTAGAAAATCCTCTGGAGTCATTGCAGTCAAATGATCGAAGTCTCCACTTTCACTAACATGTTCAAAAAACATAAGCAGTGCTTCTCTCTTGTCATTGACTGTCTACACTAGCCTAGAGGTAAAATTTCATCTGGTAGGAGCTAATGACGGGAGCTTTCTGGACATGTAAAGAAAGCAGAAAGTTCGTGTAACCTCTTTGGAGAATGAGATTTAAGTGATTTAAGACCACAAAAGAACACCTTAAGCTCTTTTGTTACATTCTAACGATTTTTGCAGCACCAAGTTCATTACATGAACATAACAATGCGTATAAAAAGCTTTCGGATAATTTTCCAAAACTTTACTTTAAAGGTCATTCAAATGACCACTCATTAAAGAATACCCATCGTATGTCTGGGCAATTAATTTATCCCCACACTTATATTTATCCATTATTTCAGTCACGTGACTAAAAAGATCTCCTGCAGTTTTATCGGCGCTCATGTCATGAAATCCAATAAATCTTTCAATGACTTTTTTTCTGTGAAGCTGAGAAAAAACGTAACACTGTTGACACCTGAGATTTTTTGCTAATGTCTGATATTTCATCGACCATGATAGCCACAAAGTCTGTGTTTTGAATTTCATTGTAGATTTCATCTCTCAGAACATCCGAAACTGAATTTATTAAATCATTTTTATTTCCTGCCGAAGTACCGCGAAAAACTGTAGAATTTAATAAATGTTATTTTAATGAGGGATCGAACTCGGCACTTGCAATGAGGAATTCCGTGTAATTGCCCTTATTTAGAGATGCTGCATTTTCATCATGGCCTCGGAATGGCAGTTCTTGCTTTGCTAAATAGCAGACGGCGTTAATCAACCTCTTTAATATTTCCCTGTTCTCTTTTACTTTTTCATTGTGTAGCTCTATTTCAGCTTTTCGTTGAGTATCCAAAAGAACGTCAATTCTAGTAGGGGTGGCAACAAAACTACTAAATTTAAAGAAACTTTATTATAAAGATGCAATTCAGACTCGCTGTGTTTTCTCACTGCAGTATTGAGATGATTCAAATCCGCATACCCTTGATAATTCCCAACACCTTTTTTAGTCTAGAATAATAAACATGTCCAACAGTAAAATTTATTCACCACATCACACCCGCAAAGCCAGTCTGAAATTTCATAGAGTTCTTTTCGAAAATGTCTCTCAAAACCTTTTCCAGCACAACTTTTTCCTTTAACACATGTTGATATCGTGAGATTCGAACATGGTCGACTATTGTCAATCACTTGTTTCTTCTCTGAATACGAAAGCGAGGAAAATGAATTATTTAAATACTTTTGCACAACACTTTCACTATTCTCCATCTTAAAATAATCACATCACTTCACACCACACGTTTAAAAAATAATGCACAACAATCACGAGCAAAACAACGCGGAACGCGGGGCGAATGAAAGCCAAAGCGTTGGGAACAAATACAACGCCTTGAGAAGGTAACCATGCTGGTGGGTGGCAGGGTGCGCATGCGCGGTCATCCTATGTTTTGGCAGTGGTAAGACGTTGGATTTCCTCGCAACGCCCTGACGTCACGGACCGATCTGCCTGCCTGACAACCACTGCGCGCTGCTCCGCGTTCGAAAACTACCGGGCGCTCGTGACTGACAATTGAAGAAAAACGCTCAAAATCGTAATTTATAAAAGTACAGATACTTTCTTCTTTATTTCATTTCCCTTTGGCCGTTGACACACGACTTACACACCCAGAGAAATCGCCACTGTTAGGTTGTATGTGAAACATAAATCATATGGTCAATTTGGATATAAAATATAGAATTAAAAACAAATATTTTTATTTTTTTGAATTATACAAATTTATTATCATCCAGATTTAAAATTTCAACCTTTAAATCCTGTTTTTTCTGATAATATCAAACATTTGTTATTAGTGCTCGTCCCGTAGAAAATTTTGAGAGAAATCGGTAGGTATCATGCAAGCCAATCTCACATTAGAAATCGAAATATTCGATACTTCTATGCAAAAATTTATATATTATGCAAATTTTAAGTGTAATATGTATTACATATATTGCGTAAATTATACAGAAACGTATTACGTTATATTTTCATCTATCCCTCTCTTCCAACATTTGGTAAAAAAAAGGAACGTCAGATAGTTGGAAACATATTTTAGATTACATGACAGGACTCACTGAGAGCGGTCAAGGGGCAAGCAGGTTGGATACCTCAGACGCTGAAGGAAGAACGCGCGGAACAAAAGAAAATTGCGGGATAGCCAGAAAGAAAAAAAGAGTAGATGCGATGCCCTGTGAAAGTATTTGCAACGAATTACATTAAACTTGTTATCGTTTTCAAAAAAATAGACTTAGTGAAAATTTTCTTCTTATTGTAATTCAGAATCTGACAAGACTTGACTTACAGTATGTGTTCGATGTTTTGTTACAATGACGTTATTTAATCTAATAGCTTTCCAAGACAAAATTGATAGCATTTACGTAGGTTTTCCTGTCAGAGTAGAGAGATTCCTCTTTGGAAGCGATTATTTGAAAGTAGATTGATTGATTGATTTGCTTTATTATACTTAGTTTCTTGTCACTTTTGGATAATTTGCGAAGATGGGGATGAGTGACGATATGTAGAAATTGATGAATTAATACACACAAATATCCATTCCCAGGCCAGACCTGGAACTCCTGGCGTCGTATCGCGATGTTCTAACCACTCCGCCACGGAGGCCGGCTATATTTGAAAGTATAGAGAAAACCAGGAGAGCACTGATACTTACGTAAGTCATCACTGCTCAATTTACAGTAAAAGTTTTTATCGCATTGCCTTCGTTCAACAGACATGTGGCAGTTGTACAAACAGCCCCAGCGGGAAAGAAGCAGTGCAGTGGTGGGGTTGAATGAGTGGCGCCTGCATGTCTGGAGCTCTGGGCAAGGTCTGCCCAGAATGAGACAACGAGCATCGACTATCTATTGCTGTTGTATACCGACTTGAAATCGTGGAGATTAGAAAAGTTTTCGGAAGTCTCGTCTCGCCTCGTTCTTGATTTCTGAACATTGATCTCGGTCTCGGTTCTGTACGATCGTTTATTATTATTATTATTATTATTATTTTGTAATTGACCAGTAATGTTGCTTTTTCTTTTTGTTTGTTCTCTTGTTTATTAAAGTAGACATACATAATTAATTTGTTTCCTGACACATAGCAAGTAAAAGAATATGACTGCATACAATCTTAGACAATGCTATGAATTTGTAATTAAATAATTTCAATTAATTACCCACGTAAATAATTTCCAAGCATTTCTTTTTAATTACTTTAATTTACATAGACATAGACATACTCACGATGGGGGATAAGAAGGGGCAGTTGTCCCCCTAATACTGTCACTAAGAAATTTAGTGTAGAGGAATCTTATCGTTATTAAATAATATTATGCTTTTTACAAAATTAAGTATTATCAAGTCGACAAAAGTTCAAAGGAACTATGGTAGATTGGGGGGGAGGTGCATTATAAACTACGAAATTGAACTCTCCCACTAACACACACTTTATTCCTTAGTTGTGTTACCTTTATGTATGTAGAATATACATTCCTCATACATTGTAAATCAGTAGCAGCGATTGGGTGGTAAAAGTGAGGGAGGGTGAAGAACAGTTTTCTATTTCTTCGTAGACAAGGCTTAGAATTAAGAACATAATGGGGGATAGAAGTGACAAAAAATGTGGGTTTCACCTAATCGCCGTCAATGTTGTAAATGAATAAATTACGTTTGGTTGTTTTGAATCTCGTGTACTGTTCATGTTGTCAGTACATGAAAAATAGTCTCTGAACCCAACCATGGAGAGAAAAAAAATGGAGGTGGGCCCCGGATGCAACTTCGCAAACTCTACATAGCGAAGCACAAGTCTCCTTATTCCATTGCCGTTATTAGCTGATTACGACATGACGTCATTCGGTCTGGCAGAACGCGTAGAACCACATACTCGTTGGATCCTATTTCAGCAGAATTTTTACACTGGCGTGCACGGCAGAAGACGGTAGAAAAACAACATCTTGTTAATAAGCATGGGCGGTCACATTGGCGCATTGGAGAATAGTATTTATGCTTTCCTTAGTTTAATAATTAGTGTTAATATTATTTCCTCATATAATATAATAATAATAATAATAATGAATTGTCTTTATTAAGCGGGAGAGGTTCAGCCTAGAGGTGTCCTGACGCCTAACCCTTGTCAATACCCTTACATGTGAATGTAATGATTACATTTCGTATCGTAAGTTGTTCAAAAATCAAATGTGCATTTAAATAGTACTAGTATATATGTAAAATTTAATATTTTTTACTAGATAATAACAATGCTACACATATCACTATCTACGTAAGAATGTTTTCCATTCTGTATACAGCAGTACGGAATGACATAAATAATGATGATTTTTGCAGTTCATATGAGGGGATAAAATGATTTGGGTGACAGGGATGAGCCGTGCTTGATTCAAATGTCATTCTCGTGAATTAAACTACAAAGCATCCACTGCAACAACAGATCTTTTCGTTCCCTTACAAAACAAATGTGCAATTGTTATTTCCTTCCCTTTTCTCTGGGTAATTTACAATGTGTTTCTGTGTGTAGTCTATTGAGAGTAATTATTATGGGTTAGAGAAAACCGTGAATTATATTTCTAAAGAGAATATTACAAAAAATACGTGCTTTATTGATTTATTTTGTTTACTTTACTTCGCTTTTCTGCCACTTTTGGCTAATCACGAAGATGAGAATGAGTGATGATATGATGAAATTGGTGAAGGGACACTCACAGAAAACACCCAAGGCAAGGCTTGATTCGAACCCGAGACCTCTGGCGTCGTAGCACGGTGTCATTACCACTCCGCCACGAAGGTCGGCTGTGTACTTGAAATAAAACGCACGAATAATATAATAACATTATTATTTAATACTGAGAATATATTTGTGTCTCTTAATACTTCATATCACTTTTCCCAAATTTTCAAACTCGTCTAGGCATGTTATCATTAGTCGTTACTTGGTATCTTGTATACGACATTATTATGAACAATTATGCACAAAAACTCTTTTTCAAGGAACACAATAAACTTGTTGCTTGCGCTCGGTGCGACTGCCTTTCAGCCCCCCAAACCCTAATAGTTGCGGTTTTGTCATCAACAGACTGAAGCATCTCGAGCAACGAAATAAATGTGCATACCTGCCAGGGATGAATTTATTTCTTACCTTATAAAACGTAATAATCAATTTTGAAGTAATATGTTAGTAGTACAGGTGTCCCGGTTCAACGCCCGAAAATGAGGCTCGGTGAGGCTCGCAGTGTTGCCAACCCCTTACTCGAAAAAATCACCAAGGTTTTTATCTCGGTCTAACCTAATTTAAAGCAAAAAGCTGGCAATACTGCGAATCTCACCGAGCCTCATTTTCTTGCAGTGTTGCCAGCTCGAGCGAGGCGTAGCCTTTTACGGTGTATGTTAACGGTTTGCTCTCGTAAGGCATGAGCCTTATTTTCTCGCAGTGTTGCTAGCTCACCCCAAGAATATTTCACCATGTGATATTTTACAGGCGAAGCTAACCTACAAATGGGAGTTGGCAACACTGGCAACATCAATTGCGGTTTAGTGTTGCTAACTCACCTCAAGAATATTTCACCATGTGATATTTTACAGGCGTAGTGGGGGAAAGAGAATTCAACGCCCGAAAATGGGGCTCGGTGGGGCTCGCAGTGTTGCCAGCTCCTCACTCGAAAAAATCACCAAGGTTTTTGTTTTTGGGTATAACCTAACCTCAAGCAAGGAGCTGGCAACGCTTGAGGCTTTCTCGCAGTGTTGCCAACTCACCCCAAGAATATTTCACCATGTGATATTTTACAAGCGAAGCTAACCTACAAATGGGAGTTGGCAACACTGATTAGTGGAGGTGCACGGGTTCTGCAACATCAATTGGCGTTCAGTGTTGCCAACTCACCTCAAGAATATTTCACCATGTGATATTTTACAGGCGAAGCTAACCTACGAATAAGAGTTAGCAATACTGATTAGTGTAATCAGCTTAGTTGAGCGCCATCAATTGGCGATCAGTGTTGCCAACTCACCCCAAGAATATTTCACCATATGATATTTTACAAGCAAAGATAACCTACGAATGGGAGTTGGCAACACTGACTAGTGGAGGTGCACGGGTTGAGTGCCATCAATTGCGGTTCAGTGTTGCCAACTCACCCCAAGAATATTTCACCACATGTTATTTTACAGGCGAAGCTAACCTACAAATGGGAGTTGGCAACTCTGGCAACATCAATTGCGGTTCAATGTTGCCAACTCACCTGAAGAATATTTCACCATGTGATATTTTACAGGCGAAGCTAACCTACAAATAGAAGTTGACAACACTGGTAACATCAATTGCGGTTCAATGTTGCCAACTTACCTGAAGAATATTTCATCATGTGATATTTTACAGGCGAAGCTAACCTACGAATGGGCAACACTGACTAATAGAAGTGGCCGGGGTTGCGTCCGAATCAGCAGCAGATGTCACCTAGAGCGCTGTTCCATCCGGGACTCAGCCAATCTCTGTTGTCCGAATTTGCGGTAGACGTGGAGTCGGAGGGAAGAGCAGAGAGGCGCGACAGATGCACGCTTGAACTCGCTGTGACGCTGCGCTTGGCAGCCATATTCTAACTTTCACTTTGTACAGACAACATTTACTGATTAGAGGATGTAAAACTCAGTTATATTTTAATATTTTATCGATAATGAATGCAGAAAACGTAAATGATGAAATAGCGTGTTATATTTTTTAATGTGAGTAGTTAGGTGGAAATCATTGTCATGTTTGTTTGCGCCCCAGAGTGCGGTGGGTGAAGTTCGGGCTGACACCTGGCGGGAAAAGTGACAGGCGTACTACAAGGGGACATGCAGATTCGGACGACTTGGACGCGACTTCGAGTGCACGCGAGAGCAACGGGGGAGAACGGGATGGAGCGCTTGCCAATCCGGACACGGCTTTTGTAAACCTCTCTCGGGAACGATGTGCCACACACGCGCGCGCGCGCCTATCGGTAGATTACGTTTCGCGTATTTATTCGTTGTGCTGGCACAGCGTGATGAGTAAATAATGCATTTTCTCATTTTTGAAGTACGAATGCACTTTATCGTAATCTTCCAAGTCCCGGGGACACTAATGTTTGTATATCGTGACTTTTGTAAACCTCTCTCGGGAACGATGTGCCACACACACACACACACGTGCACGCGCTGGCGCCTCTTATTATTTGTGCAAGAAAAAAGATGTTAAACATGTTAAAACTGCTCTGTGACCCTCTCGTTCTTCACGTCGTGGACGAAGGACTTCTCTGCAATCAGGATGACGCTGCACACGGTGTCCTCGGGCAAGGCTTCGTGGAACTCGCAGACGACCTTGATGTTGGTTCGATCGTTGACCACCACCTGCTTCCTCTTCGTCGTGTTGATGACGAACATCGGCCTGCGGATTTTGAATTCACTGGGCGTGTAGTACACGTCCACGTTTCCCTCGGTCACGCGTTTGTAAGCCGTGTAAGCTTCGTAAAGTTTGAGATAATCGTCTTTGGTCATGTCGAGGTTGTAATTTTCGCGCGGGAACACTTCGTTGCGTCCATTTTTGAGATAAACGTTCTTGATCTTACAGTCATCGAACTTGCTGGAATTTTTTTCCTGGTTGTTATCGCGCCCGGTTTGAAAAAACACTACGACGAAATCTGGCATGTCGAACTGTATGTTGTTGAACTGAGTTGTCACGTCGAATTCCATGTGACTTCCCGATGCCATCTTCTGCACGCACTGGTAACCGTGAAAGTGAATCGGCACCTGCGGATTCTTCAAGATCTCTGCTTTGTACTTGAGGGCGTAGTTCGTCTCGTATTCCACGATCGGCATTCTCAATTCCATGCTCCGTATGACGCACTTGGCCGCTTCGGGTAATGTGTTGGCTATCGGCGTGCCGTCAGCGTTCAAGTTGGTGTATCGCATCAGTGCGTTGTTGTCGTTGGCTGCTCTTCGAAACGTGACGCGCAATCCCCCCTTCCACATGATTTCTTTGTAGTCCGAGAAGAATCCCGGCAGCAGACGCATGGGAAAAAGCACCGTGTGACTTCTAGTCGATATTTTGGTCCCCGCTTCGAATCCTCCCGCCTGGTAGTATGCTGCGTCAGTTTTGGATAATTTCAATGTTCCCACTGCCGTCGACGTGATGCCTGGATAATCTATTCTGTCTATGACGGTGTTGTGTTTCCTCACCTCCACCTGCGAGAACAGGTGAGGCACGAAGTTGTCCACGAGTTTCAAATTTGCATTGGGCGGAAACGCTTCTCC
The DNA here is from genome assembly GCF_977018435.1 of Lepisma saccharinum. Classification (NCBI taxonomy): domain Eukaryota; kingdom Metazoa; phylum Arthropoda; class Insecta; order Zygentoma; family Lepismatidae; genus Lepisma; species Lepisma saccharinum. Next base: position 36,413,062 of record NC_139237.1, read on the forward strand.
GCTTTCCTTCTTCACCACGTCGAATTGAAGATAGAGGTCCGCTCTGTGAGGATGAACAAACCCGTCGCCTACGTCCACGTCGTATTCGATCTCCCTGTTCGCTTCGTTGAGATTAGCAAACGTGCGACGGTTGGGAGGGAAAGATTGCAATTCGTAACTTTCGATTTGCTCCATTTTTACTATGCGTGTTATTTATTATACGTTGATCTCCACGATGGCAGTGGTTGTTGCACCTGCGAAATCCACCACCTCTCCTTTCTCGTTTGTCACCACCAACTCTATGTCGTCTATGCGGTTGCGGCATACTGGAAAATAGATCGGCGAAGAGGGTGTGTAGATGATCGGTTCCATGAATTCGGAACTAGGTTTGAATGTGGCTATGATTCCTGTCTGCTTGTGACTTCCTAACAATCCGTCCGAGGATTTCGTGATCATGCCTTCCGCCACGTTGCAGTGAACGTTTAGAGTTTCTATGGCTAGAAATTTAGGAATGTTGGTTGCCGTATGTTTGATGCCAGCTTCGAGTTTGGTGTCGTTCTCGAAACCTAAAAGTTCTCCCATGGTGCCCAGGTCCACGGTCTCCGTCGCCGATAGGATTTCCACTCTGTGCGTGACCGAATTTTGAGAAAGGTACGTGCCTTTGGGTAATTGAGCTTGCAAAGTGGAAAGATTGTATTGGCCTGGCGTGACGATGATGTGTTCGTTTCCGACGCTAATTTTGTTGTTGTGCTGCGTGACGTTAGGTATGAGGTACATGCTGTAGAATGCACGCAGAGCTACGGATTTAGGATAGACGATGTCGTCGTGCAGCGTGAGTTTCAAGATCGAAGATTCGCTCGTGAGATGGAACACGCCCATCGTATTTAAGATTCCACAATGCTTTCTGAAAATGTTCCACCGACGGGTTATTTATTTTAGACATGTATGCAAGAACAGAAAGGCATAGGTGGCCGCAGTTAACATCGGTGAAACCCTGGATGCGTTTGTCATTGTAGTAGAGGTTGGCAACACTGAGATACTTCACCAACCTGGCAGGCGGTGTGCCACCGAACGAATCGAAAACAAATGCATTGTCATCGTCAATTTTGAGGTAGCATATCCAATGTGTACCAGGATTTTTGTAACTGTCCAGGTTGACCACGCCATACTCCTTTTTCTTCACAGCAGAGGGTAGAGAATCGGACATGAAAACACCTCTGAAGTTTTTTATTCCCAACAGTTCGATTAGAGATTCAATATCGAAGTTGGACAGGGCTTCTTCTTTTTTTTATATTTCTTCAAAGCATCGAGGTTGCTTTTTTGTTTTTTGGTTATACCTTTCCCTTTCTTCTCCATGGCCAGGTTGTGACGTTTCTGTTCTTCCAACTCGGCTTTGTTCTTCTTCGAGTCGATGACGGTTTTCGCGATGGCGGCACTTCCGCCGGCCAAACTTCCAACAGCCCCCAATGCTGCCAGGATGGCTGGGATGCTGAATATGAAACCTCCGATTTTTTGCTGTTTCCGCGAACGCTGCAAGCGTCTCAATTGAGGTGTGCTGAGAAGTAATTTCATTCCGTGTCCTTTCGTCAAGCAAGAACGTTTCTTCTCACGTTGTTTCTTGGTGAGTAACCCATCGAGGGCACCTAGATTTTTCAGATTGGAGTATGGTATCTGGTACACGACACCTTTGGGCTTCATGTTGATGCTCTATATGTTATTTTCACGATATGTTATTTATATATATGTTTTGAGATTTTTTTGTTTTGTGTAATTTTTTTTGGTATGTTATTTATATATAAATATTCTGAGATTTTTTTGTTCCGTGTAATTTTTTTCAAGGATATACTTCCCGCAGAGTCGTTACACAAATTCTATTACGTGCTTTGTTTTTTTACCAAGAAGTTCTTTTGTACCCTTGTACACGATTCGAGTTTTGTTCTCGATTAAAATAGCTAGCTTCTCGTTGGATAACATGTCAGCGTATCGATCTGGTAAAAATAGACTGTATTGTGCGTTGAGCAACAGACGCGCCTTGGGACCATACTGGGTAGAAACAATTGAACCGGAAGTTATCGTGTAAGGTTTGTCCACTTCCAATTCCCGAATTTTTACATACTCTACTGACAAATTTAGTATTTGTTTTAATGCTTGGAGGTCACTCATTTTTTCAGTTGTCATATCGAAGAGAAATTTTCAGTGTGTGTGTTAGAGAAATTTAGTTTTTTTTTTTCACGATGTGTGTTATTTATATATACCGAAGATTTTTTTCACGATGTGTGTTATTTATATATATTTTTTTTTTCACGATTTGTATCGAAGATTTTTTTTGTGTGTGTGCGTTAGAGGAAGAAAGTTCGTGCTTCGGAAAACGCAATGATGTGCGTGATGATTTCTTCAGTTTCCTGTTTGGACTTACACCAATCATCAGTATATCGTCTTCTCCCCTGCCTCGCCTCGTGCAGTTCGTCTAACCTATCGTTTAATTTTTCCCCCGCAACCGAAAGAAGAGTGTCAAGATCACCGCTCCTCATTCCACTGATCTCCCGAAGATGGCCCTTGATAAGCATTTCACAAGGGACACGAAATTTCGGAGTTGTTCTTGCTACGTGTAAAAGTTTCCCTACATCCTCGCAAGCGTGTTTGAATATTTTACATAGCAGTTCGTGCGGCAAATCGGTTATGCAAGACATGTTGTTATTATTTCTTTTTTACTGTATGTTATTTATTTATACACCCCATCCAAATTTTTGTTTCGTGTTCATGGCGATGGTGGTGCCCAGTGCTGCAACTCTTTCTCCCAGCGAAGCGTCTCTGCTAACGAATCTTTCGAAAGCTGCGTGCTCTAACTTTCTGTCTGCTTCATGACGTGCATCCAGATCGGTGCGAGTGGTGTTGTAGGCGATGTCGTGATCTTTGCATGCGGCGTCCAACGGATTCACACCCTTGTCTCCTCTCTCCAATCTTTTCTCGAGTTTGGTACCCGGTCCGCAGAACTGGTAGCCGGGTAAATGCATCTCGAAAGGTAACTTGTTGATGATGTCGTTCACGAGTCCCTTTCCTTCGGCCACGTTCCAGAATCTCGGAGGCAGCGTGTTGATAATTTTAATGAGGTAACCTATGCCCTTGTCGTTGTTCACGATGAAGTTGGAAAGTTTTGTGCTGATCATGTCCACAATTCCTACCTTCTCGTTGTAGAAATTACGATTGCCTGCATTCTCCTCTCCTGCAATAACCAACAATCGGTCTATGAGCTTGCGCACGTCGTCCACCCAAACGAACTCTTTGGGTAGGGTGTTGTAGAGTTTGACGCCGCTGCCTGTTTTGACCTGGTTCCATATCGGCTTGATGAGATTTCTGTACTTCTCGCCGCTGCTCGATTTCACCCTATTCTGCGAGGCGTCGTTGTTCTGGTACAAGGCATCCGTCATGATCAAAATTTCCTTGTAACTCTGGTAATCTTCGTCGGTGTAATCTTTCGGCTGCTTTTTGGCAACAAGTTCCCACAGTCCCACCGTACCCGGATACCTGTTCCAACTATTCTTCTCGCCTAAATTAACTTTAATGTCGTTGCCTTCGAAGGTCACCTTCGATTTTCCAATCTTCCAAACCACACGGCCGCCTTCGTTGCTCTCCATGCTCGGATACAATCCGAACACTTCATCCTTGTCGAATTTTCCCGTGCTCAGGTAGTCTCGTGCCAAAGGTCCTAACTCAATCTTATCCAAAGACGACGGCGTGCTACCTATGGCTCGACGTCGTGCCGGTACGTCCCTTAGTTCGAACGGCGTCGAAGGAATGCTCGAAATAGGCGTGGGTACGGTGTAACTTTTAGCTGCAAGTGGTACGAGTTCGTTGATCAAATTTTTATTTTGTTCCGTGACGCCTTTAATTTCTTTACCTAGATCGCTGATGGCGTCGATCACAGGTTGATCTTGACGTTTCTTCTCTTCGTAGAATCCGCGATTCTCGGATTTCCAACCTTTGAAACGTTTCGCGAGGTAGTTTCGCAACTTGAGATTTTCGTCTTCGATTTTTCGTTTCGTCATAGCGTTATTTATACACGTTGTTTCTCACAACGTTGCAACGTTTAGAAAGTCGTTGATTTTGTTTCTGTATTTTCCGTCGTTGGGTTTTCTCGTCATGTCGATCGTCGCGAATCCGAAATCGTCACTGTTCCAACAGTGGGAGCAGCAGCGTTCCGAAAATTGATTGTAGTTCATGTCTCCGCCTACGTAGTCATCGTACGCGTGCTTGAGGTTGGTGTGATCTTGACGAAACAAACATATGAAATTAGCGTTGTCGCGTACTAACTGTTTTGGAATTTTGGAAAACGTTTGAGCTAGGAAGAAGCAATCTATTCCTTTGTGACGACCTTGCGTGAAAAAATTGCGAATTTCATTTTGATTTTCCAGGATGACATCGTCGAACACAACGACTGAATTTTCACGACAATCGTCGAGTGGCTTTATTTCCGAAGCGAACGTTGCAATGTCCAGACCATCGTACAGTTTCATCAGTTGCTTGTATTTCGCTTGTTCGAGACTTTTCGAAAATACGTAGAGGTGCCTGTTCTTCCAATCTAACCAATTCGGTGCGAGGAGAAAATTGTCCACGAGCAGTGTTGTTTTCCCACACCCCGAAGGACCTACGATCAGACAGCGGATGCTGTCGGGAAGCAACTCACCGTTCTTTTTTCTCGTTTGACTTTCCGAATCCGGTAGACGTTTCACCACGTTCCACGTACTTACAAGATCACTTCGTTCGCGTTGATCCAACTTTTTTCCGGAAGTCCCAGCCATTTGACAAACAGTTTGTCGCCTTTTCTACGCAATACTTTCTCGATGAGGTACGTGTCGGGATGTTTTGTTTTAGAGAGTTCCTCTTCGTAAAATCTTCCTTTCAAAATCTCGCCGCTACTATCTTTTATTATATACGTGTGTCGGTTTCCGGGTAAAACTCGAACCACCGTAAAAAGTTCCGTGCTCCAATTTTTTGTGAACCCCTTCTCGAAGGTGCGTTTGAATTTGCTGATCCTCACCTGGTCTCCAATTTTGAATTTTGATTTCTTGGTAGTCGTGGGAGTGTACTTTGGACAGTAAACTGTAGAAATTAAATGCTGCTCGTCAGATTTCGTAACGTCAGCTGGCTTCATGCCTATCGTTCTGTGTACCGTATTATTATAGGTGTCGACGAGTTCCGGCAGTATGTCGACCCATTTGTAATTTCCTCGAAGCGTGAATCGTTTCCACATGTGTGTTTTCAAGGTTCGATTAAATCTTTCCACAATGCTGGCTTTGATGTGACTGAAGATTGAATAATGTCGAATGTCGTGTTTCCGAATAAACTTTTGGAATACGGCATTGTAAAATTCTTTACCGTTGTCTGTTTGCAAAAACCGTGGTCGTCTGTCGTTTTCGTGAAAAATTGTCTTGAATGCTTCCGTGACGCACGTTCCTGTTTTGGCCTTCAAAGGTAGAGCCCATGCGAATTTCGAAAACGTGTCTATGACGGTGAGGAGGTACTTGTTGCCCTTGTTCAATTTATGTACATTTTTTAGATTGCCGCTACTCATCTCCACGAGGTCACTTTGCCAGAGGTCGTCGATGCCCTTGGTTACCACCGCCAAACGTTCGTAGTTGCGGCGTGCAGGTTTATGCAATTCTTGGACGATGGCTTGCCTAGACATTTTTTAGAGATTACGTTTGAAGAGAAGCACCAGTGTGATGGGATTCAAAGAGGGTGGCACTTCGCTCGTGTTTTGAATGATCAGCTTATCGCCGGCACTCACGTCAAAAACGGTGAGATCTTCGTCTTCGTGTATTTCATATATGTTGCGCGTTTCGTTCCAACGTGCCAGAGGAATGTTTCCTGCTTTCTGAACACCACGATTCGATATCAAGGTCATGGTGGGAACGCTAGCTTTTCTGCCGTGAGACCAGTACGAAAATTCGTTTATCTGAATTGTACCATCGAGGAGAAACTTGTAGTACGGATGATAAGGATGTAACATGTACAGTTTGTTACCTTCGACGAACGTGGAGATTCTCTGTTGATTGGGTACGCTGTTGATTTCGATGGCTTGCAGAGAATGCAGTTTAGCGAATTTAGTATCGACGCTAACGAGGTTGCTGTGAAGCTGTCCCAGTGTATTTTGTACGGGCAACAAATGTTCGACGATGGTATCCGTTACTGTAGAAAATGACGGTTTGATTTTCACTTCCACGTTCAACTGCTTGTAGTTTTCGTTGAGTTCTTGTAACTTGGCACCGAAAGAGGCCAGCGTCGATTCCTGCGTGGATTCCAACACTCCAACTTGATCTCTGATGTTGACGACGATACTCTGAAGGTTCTCGACTTGATTCAATTTCGAACTTTTCTCGGTAAGATCGTTCACGATGCTTCGCATCTCGGTAAACTGCGTGTGAAGGTCGGCGACGCTCTGCGAAGTGGGCAGCGTCGACACCAGCGAAGCAAGTTCGTCTCGAATCTGTTCCACGTTCGCCGTTTCCGTTTCCAGTCGTTTCAGCATACGTGATATGCTTCTTTTCAAAGCGTGCAATTCTTTGGAGGTGGGGAGATTGGCAACCCTACTCTCGAGATCGCTCAACGAACTTTTGATGTCGCTCGAATCGGATAGTGCCGTCACCGCCGTTTTCAATTTTTCCAAATCTTCGCTCGAAGGTACGCTCGTCCGTAACGATTCCAAGTCACCCTGTATGTTGTCCAGTACGTGATGAAAATGAGCAAGGTTCGATTCGACGTTCAAATTTTCTAAATATTCGATCTTCTGCTGAACCGTGCTCAACGTGTCTTGTATGCTCGTCAACGCACTCGCTTCAGCGTGAATATTTTTAATTTCTTCGTTGATCAACTCCAGAGATGCCTGAAGCGTAGCGATGGTGGTTTGAATGTGTTCGAAATCTTGATAAGCCTCCAATTGAATTTTTATGTTCGCGACGCTTTTGCCGATGACCTGCAGTTCGTCTGACGATGGTAGGTTGGTCATGGTATCTTCCAAAGTCTGTAACTTGGATTTAATTTCTTCCAACGTGCTGGCGAATTCTTCTTGTAATTTGGAAACAACAACGTGCAAGCGTTCTACATCAATATCTTTCACGACGGTTTGAAGTTCAGAGAAATTCTTTTCGATTGCCGAAGTTCGTTCTTCGATTTCGAGTTTCAATTTTTCCAAATCTTCATTTTTCGATTGAAATTGTTGTAATTTGGCCAAATCATTTTGAAGTTTATCCACGCTCAACTGTATATTTTGAACGTTGTCGTAAGAAGGTACGTCGACATAATTTTTTATGAGCGTTTTCAGTTCGGAATCGATTTTCAGAATGGGGTCGAGACATTGCGTTTGGAGCGTAGCGATCTCCGACTCTAAACTTTTGTTTAAGGTCTCCTGCAAAGCGATCAAATCGCTCCTCAACTTTTTAATTCGGACGTCCAACATGAGAATCTCTTCTGCGTGGTCTACACGCTTGGTGTTGCCGAAAATATCGTTAGGCATTTTGGTTAACGGTTATTTATAATAGGATAGACGATTCGTAATTCTACGAAGAGAGGAATAAGTTTGTCGTAATCTCCTAGGAGTTCCACGTATAAACAATCTCCTGCGGAAACATCGTACGTAATGTTAGAAAGCATTTTGTCATGCTTGATTCGAAAAATGTTTTTGCCGGTAGATATTTTGATTTCACCTACGTTTTCCGGATTCACGGCGATTTGAAGTTTTCCATCGATCGGAATTTCGTAGAAATGTAAATTGTTGTTGAAGACGTAAAACATCTTGCCCACATCGTCATCCAATTTCGTCCAAATACTGTTAAGGTGAACAATCAGTAGACCGTTGAGTTTAGTTAACATGGAAGGTAGAAATTCATGATCTGTCGTCGTGTGGTGTACAGTCTCCATGTTGGTTTGTTTTCGGAAACCAAAGAGATTCATAGGTATGCTGGTTATTTAAAATACGGTCAAAGTTTTTTTTGTAATGACAGTCAGTGTTTTTTTTTTTGTAATGACTAACAAAATATTTTTTTTTTGTTTTCTTTTTTTTGTTTTGTTTTATGAATCTTCTGTTGAAGATGGGCATATGTTGCAGGTTTTGCTTTCTGCTAAGCGATAGTGCCCCCACGGCAGTGTGTGGATTCCACATTGAAGAACGCACCTCTTGTCGTCGCGTGCGTCCAGGGCAACCTTTCTCACCTGGTTGGTGGTCAACACATGGTCGACGCTCTGGATGCGCTGTTCTGCTCTTAGAACCGACGACCTGGTTTTGAGGCAATCCACGAAGTCCTCGAATGTGAGATGCTCCCGAACCACCTGTCTGCCAACACCCTTGGCCTTCTTGGTAACGCCGCCCTCAGCTTTGATGGTATAGGCCTTGGCGCGAAGACCTGCAAACTCGAGAATTATATCACCGTTCTTCTCGTCTTTGAGTTTGCCAGGCTTCTTCTTGTTGGAAGTCGGGATTTTGTATCGGTTTGGCTGGGGATAGCCTGACGTGTCAAAGAGGTTCACAAAAGCTGGTACCGTGGCTATATCCCTGTACGCATCGGGTGAGTGGACGTGGTACATCAAACTATCTGTGTCCGTGTAGAGTAGGTTGATATTGTCGTTATAGTGCTGGCGTAGTATCCCATAATATATTTGAAACATGTGCAGTTTGCTCAGGTCTAATACTGAGGCACCAACATAAATTGGCTTGTTGAGCATCACCTTGTTCTTCCTCATATGCACTAGAGCAAGCTGCTCATTATAAATAGTCCTCGATTTAAATAACGGGTTTGCTACGAGCCTGCGACATTGTACTTTGTTTGATATTAGCCTCACATCTACATGATTTCGCACATTCTCCATAGTTTTCCCAAACACCGCATTGTTCATTAACTTGAAGAAATCGCGATCGAAATCAGAAGTGGCGACTGTACGATGTTTGGTGTTGAGCTCGATGTATGACCTCAACCATTGAGAATGCTCGAACATCAAAACTTGATGTACTGTGCGGACGGTAACCCCTTGCTTCATCAACCACCGGAGGTTTTGGTAGTGCAGGACATAACGCTCTTTGGGCTCGAAGTCCATGACGAGCTTCTTCTGGTTGGAATCGGGTGGACACTTGAACTCGGGTGCAGGGGGAAGATCGCAGAACAAATCCTGCAGCTTCTCGGAGAACTCGAGGTCCACCTCGGCAAAAAAATCCGCATTCCTCATCGTTGAAACCTTCAACGTCGAAGTTGGAGGGATCAGCCCACTCGAAACCTCTAAAAGGGAGTGGCTGCATCATGGAGTGTCCGTAGAGGTTATTAACGTCCGTGTACATGATGTAGCTGGACGGTTGTGAGGGGTCGTAACCAGTAGCCATGTGATGGTTGTTGGCATGCGAGTGTCGCTGCGACACCTGGACCATTCCACCCCGCACGGCACGTTCCACAAACAGCATCATGTCTACGTCCGAAAGAAGCTCCAGCTCAATTTTCGTCACCAGAAACATGGCCGACCATGCCAGTCCGGGGAGACTATAGAAGTAGGCGGGATCCAGGTGGTAGATGGTCTTCGCAGTTGCACGAAACGCCTGGATCACGTCGGCGAGGAGCGTCACATCAAGTCTGAGGTAGGCGTCGTGGTAGTCTCCGAGATTTTGGCAATCCAGCTCGCGCCACATGGACTGAGCATGGTTATAGTCATCCTCAGAGATGCCCGAGCCTCGCAGTTTGCTATAGAAGTTTGCTCGAGGAGGAAGCGACGTCTCCGCAAACTTGGTAGAGTCGGTGACGTATTCGTAGGGGTAGACCCCCTTACGCCTGAAGAGACTGGCGTCCAAGTTCGGAAAATTCGCAGAGGTGATGAGCATTTTCTCGTCGCTAAGCTTCCCCGCGAGAGCATCGAGGCTGGCCGGGAGGAACCTCAGGGAGTCGAGGAAGCGAAGTTCGACGGTAGAGTCGGATTCTGGGATTCGAACCCATTTGCTCACACTGATGTAACGCTCCTCGTTCTGCGCCAGGACGTTGATTCGCTCGTTGTCGTACCCAAGATGCTTGATCAGGTGGTGAAAGTCGTACCCCGAGCCATTGTGAAAAAACACAGGGATGAAGCGCGGGTCCCGAGCCAAGCGGTTGCAGTCGTTGCACCAAGAACCAACATACCTACCGTTAAAGTGATCGTGGTGTCGGACTTTACAGTTGTTGGCGGTGTACTCCTCGACGCAGACAGGGCAAGCGATGGCCTCGTCGTGTCTATGTTGATCGTCGGGGGACAGTGGGAGCATAGACTTGGGGGTCAACAGCACCTTCCCTATCTCGATAGCCTCGACAACCATCCTTTCGAGGAAGTGTTTGGCTGCGTCGAGACCACGGTACACGTAGGGCTCGGGGGCGATGTGTTGGTCTCGTCGTACCACAACGTATGCGAAACTGGATGCCTCGTGGAGTTGGTAAGGGGTAGTGGAGGAAACTTCGGGATCGGGATCGCAAGTGGACAGGGGTTTGAGGAAGGCCTCGAAATCCGCGATGATGATAGCAGGGTGCTCTACCATGGCGCCGTGCATGTGGAAACGCTCCACGGTGCCAGGTTTGGGCAAGTCTGCCAGCCCCGGTTCGTTGGCTTTGCAGTAGAGCTTGTGGTTAGCGAGCTTCTCGGCAGCGATGTTGGGACCTCTGATGCGCTGGTAATCCTGCTGTTCTCGATTATCAAAAATAGACAAGCACCTGGGACAAACTTCTATGTGGTGTTCGTCTTTGCTCAGCTGGCTCGAAACAAGCCGAGAGAGGGAGCGAATAAGGGTGTAATGGTGGTGGGCCTTGTTCTTGATGAGTAGGAGATGGATTTCTCGAGCATCATTGTCCTCTACGTCGCTCACCCGGATAGGGTACACCACTTTTTTGTCGATGAGGCCATAAACATTGATGGCCAACCGAGGGTTGTGTGTACGGGCCTCGAACTTGCGAATGTCCGAGACCTCCACCGGGTAGTCAATCCCAGCAATGGCATCTTCCAGTTCTGGCTCGTAGGGTAGGTAGTGGTTAACTCGGTGTGGATGGTTTTTCCAGTGAACAGAGTGTAATGCTGCAAGCACCGACCAGAGAAAGCACTTGGCGTCACTGTTCTGAATATTCAGGACAGCCTTCTTTGCCGCAATGGCAGATGGTAAGGGGACGTAGCTGGATGCGGAGAAAGGCACAAACTTGGAAAGTTTGACGCGCAGTTCGTGAGGCTCCCCACACAGCGAACCTCCCGAGCCCTTAGCTTCATGTTCTTCTTGCTTTGCCAGCAGCTCCTCGACAAACTTGTTGTAGATGACCTCGAGGTTGTCGACATCCGCCAGATGCAGCATCTTCGCCTTGGTGTTGTGGCAGAAGCTGTAAATTTCATCAGACGGTTTTTTGTACCAGCAACGAAGCGATGCGTAGAATTTAGTGGAGGAGTGCGTAGCCAGTGCATTACTAAAAATAGAAACTATTTCTGCTCGCTTCTCCTCTAAAAAGCTACGAACATCGCAAGAGCCATCCGACAATTGAACGTAATCTCCTAATATTCCACCGAAAGCAGACCGGTCTGCTTTTATCGCAGGCTTGACGCGTTTAGCAGGTGGTGCATTGATGGAGGCTGCTTCTGCCTTCCTCTTGGTTGAGCTGGTCGACGGTTGAGCCCCAGATGTATTTTTGCTTAGACAAGTAAGCTTATGCTTCTTGACATATGCAATTGTAATGTATTTATTGCATCCGGAACACAGTTCGGTGGCAGCCAAATGCTTGCTTGGCACGCAGGTGCGACAATGTCTTGCAAAATTTTTGCTTGATATGGCTGTTTTGCACACAGGGCAACTTTTCATGGAGCGCATTTTTTTTGGGTATGTTTATTTATATGTGATCGGTTGGTGGTAGAGCGTTGTCTTCTTCAAATATGTGCTTTAATCAACCCTATAAAAAAATTGAAAAAATATATAAGAAAAATATGATTGTAGATAGAAAAAAATAAATATTGTATGCATGTGTAATTCTATTTAGCTTATTTTTGCTAGACACAAATCTTCTTCAGATTTTATTGCCCACTAATATATTTTTTCTACCAATTTAATAGAAGTGTGAAACTATGAAAATGTTCTGAGACAATCTTCTCTAGAATATTCTTCCCCAAAGCTAATGTTAACAACCTGTTGTAATCTAAGCATCGTGTGTATTGCATCCGGCGAAGCCACGCTAACGCCCAAGCAGCTCGCTATTATGTACCTGCACGCTCCGGATATGCTGATGATCTTCCATCCCAGCTCGCTGTTGTGTGCCTGCATGCTCCGGTTATCTCGCTTGCTTTGAAACAAAATATAAATAAAACAAATTGTATACACCCAAGCGACCCGCTATTTATGTATTTGCACGCTCCAGATGTTGCGGGGTAGGTGTATTGACGAGGCTCACTGTTGTGTAATTTTCGTCGTCCCAAGGCTTACGTATTGTTGATAGCACACGCAGAGAGGAGAGGGAGCAAAATTGTAGTTTTTCTAGATGTGTTTGCGCCATAATACAGAAATAATAAGAGGCGCCAGCGCGTGCACGTGTGTGTGTGTGTGTGGCACATCGTTCCCGAGAGAGGTTTACAAAAGTCACGATATACAAACATTAGTGTCCCCGGGACTTGGAAGATTACGATAAAGTGCATTCGTACTTCAAAAATGAGAAAATGCATTATTTACTCATCACGCTGTGCCAGCACAACGAATAAATACGCGAAACGTAATCTACCGATAGGCGCGCGCGCGCGTGTGTGGCACATCGTTCCCGAGAGAGGTTTACAAAAGCCGTGTCCGGATTGGCAAGCGCTCCATCCCGTTCTCCCCCGTTGCTCTCGCGTGCACTCGAAGTCGCGTCCAAGTCGTCCGAATCTGCATGTCCCCTTGTAGTACGCCTGTCACTTTTCCCGCCAGGTGTCAGCCCGAACTTCACCCACCGCACTCTGGGGCGCAAACAAACATGACAATGATTTCCACCTAACTACTCACATTAAAAAATATAACACGCTATTTCATCATTTACGTTTTCTGCATTCATTATCGATAAAATATTAAAATATAACTGAGTTTTACATCCTCTAATCAGTAAATGTTGTCTGTACAAAGTGAAAGTTAGAATATGGCTGCCAAGCGCAGCGTCACAGCGAGTTCAAGCGTGCATCTGTCGCGCCTCTCTGCTCTTCCCTCCGACTCCACGTCTACCGCAAATTCGGACAACAGAGATTGGCTGAGTCCCGGATGGAACAGCGCTCTAGGTGACATCTGCTGCTGATTCGGACGCAACCCCGGCCACTTCTATTAGTCAGTGTTGCCCATTCGTAGGTTAGCTTCGCCTGTAAAATATCACATGATGAAATATTCTTCAGGTAAGTTGGCAACATTGAACCGCAATTGATGTTACCAGTGTTGTCAACTTCTATTTGTAGGTTAGCTTCGCCTGTAAAATATCACATGGTGAAATATTCTTCAGGTGAGTTGGCAACATTGAATCGCAATTGATGTTACCAGTGTTGTCAACTTCTATTTGTAGGTTAGCTTCGCCTGTAAAATATCACATGGTGAAATATTCTTGAGGTGAGTTGGCAACACTGAACCGCAATTGATGTTGCCAGAGTTGCCAACTCCCATTTGTAGGTTAGCTTCGCCTGTAAAATAACATGTGGTGAAATATTCTTGGGGTGAGTTGGCAACACTGAACCGCAATTGATGGCACTCAACCCGTGCACCTCCACTAGTCAGTGTTGCCAACTCCCATTCGTAGGTTATCTTTGCTTGTAAAATATCATATGGTGAAATATTCTTGGGGTGAGTTGGCAACACTGATCGCCAATTGATGGCGCTCAACTAAGCTGATTACACTAATCAGTATTGCTAACTCTTATTCGTAGGTTAGCTTCGCCTGTAAAATATCACATGGTGAAATATTCTTGAGGTGAGTTGGCAACACTGAACGCCAATTGATGTTGCAGAACCCGTGCACCTCCACTAATCAGTGTTGCCAACTCCCATTTGTAGGTTAGCTTCGCTTGTAAAATATCACATGGTGAAATATTCTTGGGGTGAGTTGGCAACACTGCGAGAAAGCCTCAAGCGTTGCCAGCTCCTTGCTTGAGGTTAGGTTATACCCAAAAACAAAAACCTTGGTGATTTTTTCGAGTGAGGAGCTGGCAACACTGCGAGCCCCACCGAGCCCCATTTTCGGGCGTTGAATTCTCTTTCCCCCACTACGCCTGTAAAATATCACATGGTGAAATATTCTTGAGGTGAGTTAGCAACACTAAACCGCAATTGATGTTGCCAGTGTTGCCAACTCCCATTTGTAGGTTAGCTTCGCCTGTAAAATATCACATGGTGAAATATTCTTGGGGTGAGCTAGCAACACTGCGAGAAAATAAGGCTCATGCCTTACGAGAGCAAACCGTTAACATACACCGTAAAAGGCTACGCCTCGCTCGAGCTGGCAACACTGCAAGAAAATGAGGCTCGGTGAGATTCGCAGTATTGCCAGCTTTTTGCTTTAAATTAGGTTAGACCGAGATAAAAACCTTGGTGATTTTTTCGAGTAAGGGGTTGGCAACACTGCGAGCCTCACCGAGCCTCATTTTCGGGCGTTGAACCGGGACACCTGTACTACTTATGTTCCATTCTGTTCTCTGAGTTTTCCAGAATGCTCATTTTTTCCAGAGTACTCAATACACAGTACACCGCAACTCGATATTTATTTTGCAATGATCTCCTCAATTTCCTCTCAGAAGAAAGAACTGATTTTGATCGAAAAATAAATAAATAACATTTCGTAATGTCAATCCGCTTCTATTGAAATGTTGAGAAATGCAGGACACGAACTGAAGCTAACAATCCTTGCGATAAGTGGAACTGCTACTTAGGGGTGGTAATGAAATATTTGCAAAATTTTATAAACATTTAAGAGATCACAAGGAGAAAGAATCTACTTATATATACAATATGTGTATGCTACAGATGTGAAAATTGTGCAATATCCAAATGCCCAAAGACATTCTTATAATTTATTTAACGGAGAGAGAGGAATGTCTGCACGTTATATAGATGCAACGGGTAACTTGGTGTTTGTCAGTGGCGTAGCGTTATAGTACGCCCGTACGCCCGGCGTTCCCAGCTTTCAATTTCAAAAATGCGTAAATGATGTAAATATAAATTTAAACTTGACTAATTTCATATATGTTTGACCTTCATGGCATTATAATAGCTATTTTTCGCGATCAGCTTGCAACGCTCCACTAACAACACACGTTCTAGACTTTTTTTCAATGCCTTTCCTGGCCGGACGCCGGGCAGGTTCGGCGTAAAGGACTCTATATTCTTTGCTGTCTATCTGGAGGGGAAGCTTGGATCTCTACAGCACGCGCGCAAATGCTCTCTCGTACGCCAGCGTACGGAGCAGGAGGACTAGCTACGTGATTGGTTCATGTGACCCTTCCTGCCTTCTGAAGCAGATGACAGCATTAGAATTCCTACCTGGGTCTTCGCGCTCGTGCTATGTGATGATACAATACGCAATATTGACTGACGTAGCTTTACCAAACTCAAATATACCACTTCTTAATTGCCACTGCATTGTATAATTTATCGCACGAAAAGCGATGTGCATTAAAAACTAAAATATCAATACAGTTTTTGTCAAATAAGTTGGTGAAGTCCTCGTGGTAGAAGTTCAGCCTGTGGCTGCTCTACCACTTAACCCGCAAAACTATTATTTTTTTATTAATATTATTTTTTCTCGTTAGTATCTGTCAATGCAAATGTTTAGCATTCATTTGAAAACTCTTAACAGCGAATGATCTCTGAACAAAGTTATTTTAAAATGTTTATCAACATTCTCAAATTGTAATAAACAGTGGTCTCAATTACTAATCGGCACTGTTACGTTAGTTGACTGTACTGTATTTAAATCACCCACCTCCGTGTCAGAGTGTTTTGCACAGCGCGCCAAGACGACCGAGGCCCCTGATTCGAATCCCGACGTGAGCACGGGTGTTCTTTTTGAGTGTCCCTTCTTCAATATCATCACTCATATTCATATTCGCGATTAACCGAAAGTGGTAGAAAAGCAAAGAAAAATAAACCAAATCAATCAGTAGTTGGATCATCCACAAGAATGACGTATACTGTTGTTCAGAGGCGCTTGTGATTCAGGTAGGTTTTTTAATGACTTGCGTCATGCCGAAAGGTATATAAAAAAAAGATATAAGACACCGAGTTCAAAACATTTGTGGCATTGTGAGGCATCTAGTTTTCTAGCTAAAACATGCATGGATGATGTTTTATTGAAAACCCAGCTGAGTTTAGGCAAATAAACAATACCTGTGGCAACTAAGACCATAAGTAAACTATTAAGCAAGAAAGGGCCGACCCTTCCTTTAGGCTTGGCGTTCCCACCTGAAATGCCCATGCTACGCCACTGGTGTTTGTAGTCTTCAACTGCATGAATTTATAACTCCCTTTTTATCTTTACGGTACGAAATATCCACATCCTAGAGGCACACGCTAATGTTAGCACTTCCATTAATTGCATTCGTCATTTGTCTCTTTTACGAAAAAATATCTTGAAACAAAATAATCTGTAACGTAGGCTAGTCTTCTGCTCTGACGTGCGAGCCTCGGACAATAAGCACAGCGGCGTCAAGACCGTGTCATTGTAGGTGTGACGTCATCACTACGGTAGCCAATAAGACGGCAGAAAATGCTTCACTATGTAGAGTTTGCAAAGTTGCGCCCCGGATGGTGCCACATATCTTTGAATTCCCCTAACACAGTGATTTTCGCCGTCCCTGTTCCAGACCCATGAATACAATATAACAGCGAGATGGAATTGGTGTTTTCTTTCTCTGATTGTACTTCCATCAGAGCTATTGCCCCTTTAATGTGAGGGTCTGCGCACACCCATGTCATTAGATTTGGGTGCCAAAGAGAAAAATGCCTGATAAAGAGGAAGGTTCCATTACACGGCACCTTCAAGTCTGGGTGAACAGGCGGCAAAGAACAAAAACCAGGAGCTAATAATCCATTTCTCTCTGCTGCTTATTGGGCTTTCTGTGGTAAACATTTACCTGGATTAGCTTACTATATGATTTGCAAATGGAACAGTTGGCAAGTTTCCCTTTTACCTTTTATTTTATGCAAGAACACCAACGAGCCGACAACAATGTCAGAATGCAAAATAATCATTAATGCCATGACAACTGTAGGAGGGGATGTCTATTCTCTAAGTGATTCAGTGTTTCACCTCACAAGGGGACATTCTGCCTCCATACGATTGTTTATTCTGATGTTCTTACTGATGGAATGAAAATATGTATATGCGATTTACTTTCCATTACACTTGACACGGACTGTACCGACTTCATACATTCGATCGTAATAAAAAAAACTTTTCCCAGCATATTCATGCAGTCAAGGTCGAGTCACGCAGGCATAATTACAAAGCCATCGCACATCTCTCTCTCCCTCTCTCATTTAAAGTGTCAAAGAGCTCACATGGGCTGACTTGAGGGCTTCCTCTATCCTAACGTCTCATGTTATATAAAAAAAATACTCCAGTGAGTGAGTGAAGGGCGGTTTAAAAAAAAAAAGCACTACACTCCCTCTCCTTCCTTTCGAGGAAGTCTTTAATCCGCCACCGAGACTGTACAAAGTACTCTTCTTCATGCACAGATTAGTAATCGAGTATATTCCTACAGTTGAAAGTGTTCCTTTACTGGGACCCCCTTTTAGTGTCAAGTAGTAGATACAATGTGTGAGATTGTTTAATAAGGCAGGAAACTAATCTGCGATCGAACACTTCATTCCCAGCAATTTTTCCTTAGCTTATGCTGGTTTCCGTGGCGCAGTGGTTAGCACATCGTAGTTCTAGGTTAGAATCCTACCCTCCATTCATCAATTTCATCACATCATGTCTCATCCCCATCTTCGCGATTAGCCAAAAGTGGCAGAAAAGCGAAGCAAATTATACCAAATCAATCAATCAGCCCCAGCATTTTTTATCTTTTTTTCATAATGACGATCAAATCAAGAAATGTTAGAATGTCTAATTTTAAATTGTTAATCACGTAGCACGAATCTGAAGGGGCAGAGTGCTGGAAGTGCAAAAGTAACCTTTCGTACTCGTACTTTATTCTCGGACAGAACGTGCGTAGTATTACGAATGACATTCCCAATGAATGAGTAATAATTGTGACAAACCTAAACCCAAATAAAACCTGGCTTACTTCATAACATAATCAATAGAGTGAACTAAGCTTTCAAATAAACAGAAGTTGATTATTTTCCTTTTCTGCCAATTCCGACAATAATAATATTGTTCAGAAGTACAGCTCAACAAAGATGTGGAGAATCCGGCAAACTCGCGAAATAAAGTGGACAGTCATTTGTTCTCTCCTCGCGCTTCCCCATAACTTGTGCCCGAATATCGCCTTGTTGTCATGTCTATAATTTCCTTTCAGTGCTTCGTTCTCAATAACATTAACAACGATCTCGTATTACATCTCTACTTTCGATGTGTACAGTTTTCCCCCTTCATGTCGCATATTTTGGTAAAACAGGGGTATGATTACATGACGAGCAGCTGATTGCATTGCCCAAGCTCCAACTCCTCGCTTACTGTTGGAAATTTGACAACAGCGCCAATGCATTTTTCACGTGTTGCTCAATCTGTAACATAAAAATCTCTCTGCATTTCTTAGGTGAAGTTCGACGTCTAATATACTTATTATTTTCCAAAGAAGAGACGAAATGGGTAAGAGGAAGATTGGAGAGGACATTTCGTGTAAATTTTGTGCGTTCTACAGCACCGTGATCAAGGCATCACGTAATAAAAGAAAAAATATGCTTTCAGCAGCAAATTTAAACCTCGTAACCAACTAGCATATATTACTTTCACAGTTACGGTTCTAACAGTGTCTGCATTGTTAGGTTAGGAGGCCAGATTTAGGGCTCTTAGCAACCAATTTTCGCCACGTGTGCAGGTCGTGTTACACTACCATTTCTATCTCTCTTGTCGCCACGGCCTGCTGTATTCTTTAACAATCTGACTGTCCAAGGTTTTCTTCGAGTTCTTTTTTCAATCCTTCATTTTTTAATTCTATATAACAATATGCACAATGCTTACAATGACGGAAAACCTGCCTACTACTGCATTTGCAAAATTGGAAGTAACAAAAGGATACTTAATGTATACTGCCATAAGTTCATTTTGTTTAGGTAAATTGTTATTTTCCCTTGTTGATCCACACTCTTTGCCGCCCTCCAGACATCAAGGCGCCATTCAATGAAACAGCTCAGCGTTCTTCCCACGCTTGTTTCCCTCTGAAGTTCAAGTGTATGGAAAAATAATGCTTTGAATTCATATCATTTTAAAGAAAAACTTTACATTAAATTTTGAATGTAATTCTAACGATATTAATAAAAATAATTAAACTACATAAACATGTGATTCTGAAGTAATTCACTTATCTTATTTTATAAAAGTGACTGTTCCAGGATATTCAGCGAAAGAGCTAAAGAGTTGTTGCAAGTTCACTTTGTGAACAGATAGATTGTAAAAATAGTGTAAAATAATTGTAAAATTTAAGAGCGATTTGAAGTTACGGAGATTGCCGAACAATAGGTGGGTTTAATGTGACGTCAGAAATAGTACCACCGCCATCTTCGTGGCCAAAGTGTTTGTCGTCTGCACGGAAATAGCCACCACGTAGCGTTCCGTTACACTTGCGCCAAAGGTACGTTTGTTGTTAGTACTGTGTAAAATGTCGGTAACATTGCATAAAATTAATGACAATGTTCTGCTATCTGAAAACAGCGGTAAATTTTCACGTGTTCAAGCTCTTTGCTCAGTCGACAGAAAAAGATATGAAGAAAAGGGGAAGAATTGCGGTGTAGATCCAGATGAACTGGACTATAACGAAATAAAAAGGGGCCTAAACATTTGGCCAAGTATAGTTCACGTCTGTTTATTTACTTGACCCAGTTACCTGGAATCAATTTGTTTTCGTATTTATTAGTGGTTCGGATTCTGCATGAAATATTTACATCCAGTAAAGATTAACCGTAAATTCCAAGGCTCTGACATTACCGTCTGTTTCCCTATAAGTTTGTTCAAGCTCTGTAATTTAAAATGTTTCGTTGTCGAAAACAGTAATTTCACTCCTAACTTTAACAATTTCGAATATGCCAGTCTTCGTGGCGGAGTGTTGACACAGCGTGCTACGATGCCAGAAGTCCCGCGTTCGAATCCCAGCCTGGGCATGAGTTTTCTTTGTGAGTGTCCGTTAAACAATTTCATTGTATCATTACTTATCCTCATCTTCACGATTATCCAAAACTTGCAGAAAAGCGAAGTAAAATAAACCAAATTAATCAATCAATTTGTTAATATGTTTTAACCCAGCAGTGCTTCATTTTTCTGACAGTACGCAAAGTGTACTACCGGCATCTTCTCTCATGTATCGGATAAGAATTAATAACACTTTGTGTTAACGAACGAAATATAAATAATCAAGTACAAACGTTCAATTACCAAGATGAATTTAACTTTGTGTTATCATTTCTATCGTATCAGCACCCAAAAATCAAACAAACAAGCATACTTGTAAGTATGGTTAAACAGAGTTCGATCCATTTCTACTAAAAGTAACGGAGGAAGGTGATGTATAAACTTTCCTGAAAGGAAATGTTCATTAATGTTGGTACAATTTATTCTTGCCAACCAGAGACGGCTTCCTCTGATCAACAATTATCGAGTCCTTTCATATTCCGTGTCGTGAAGTACACCTTCTCTTTTTCGAAAAATTCGAGGATAAACATGAGTTTCTGTTAAACAATAAAATACTGCATAATGTACCATCGTAAACCAGGTTATCAAATCTCCCGCCCGCTCGCTTGAATTCCGTATGTTTACAAGAACCTTACTCAATCATGGCTGCAGATCCAATAGTGCAACAGTTTATGACGTAGATGAAACACACTTATAGAGCTGTCCTATGTTCTTTGCCTAATAGGTTAGATTTTCGAAGGACAGTCCTTTTTTGAGAGCCATGTCCTTCGGTCCACGATGCCACTAACAAAAATCCTATTATTCAGCAGCGTCCTGCAAACCATCCAGATGACTTCTTTAACCGAATAAAGTCTTCCCTTTCATTAACAAATAAACTTTTCTATGTATGAATAAACTGGAGGCATCGTGTGTTTGTACAAGCTCTTTCCCGGTTCCCTGAAGGAGTAGCTTCTCATCCTTTTTCATTCGCATGAAATGGAATTAGTGCTAAAAACTGAAGAACATTCTTGCTCTGAGTTCATAAATCTCTAGCTACATGCCCTACTTATAAGTGATAGCTAGAATCGCGTGTACCAGGACAAATTCTCCAACCAAAAGAGTGTTAGGTTACTTAGCGACAAATAAAAAAAAGCGAACAAATATCTTACTTCATCACAGAACTTACTAAGTGGGAACATATATGTTCCTTTCCCTAATACAGAATTATCATTTCCCACGCACCACATGAGTGCTTCCAAAGCTCTCCCTTACAACAAACTTCAACTAAAAATTATAACACAAGTATTTCTCTTCGTCATGTACTGTTGAGCCTGATTAACAAAAAATGCCAGATCTAAATTTTACTTTCAGTCCTTGCGCTCAAGGGTGGTTTCAGGGTTCGAATTCCAGATGAGCATGTTTTGTACTTGTCCTTTCTTGCATCATAACAAGCTCTACAAATGCCTAATTTCGATATAACAACTGCAGAGCGCTTTTCCTGCTTTCAGCATGTGAACGTTGTTATCTGATTCAGTAATCTAAAGCCCTTGTTCCACTGGTTTGGTTGCTACAAAGTATTTGACTGGTATCTATATTTCGCTGCAGGTTGCAAGCAAGATGTAACAAAATAATAGTTAATGGCATTCGCATAATATGTAATAAAACATGGCCATTATTATTCGGAAATTTATTATGATTCTTCTTTCGCCGAGTGAAAGAATTCACTTTTACGCTAAAATTAACGACACAAAATAGCAGAGTACTGAAGCGGGGCTGAACAAAACGAATAAACAGCGTTCGCTTTCCGTTAACTCCTGATGTGTTGCAAAGCAATTAGCTTCTCTGCTGTACATTCCGTGTGTAAATGAAAGCAGTATTCCAGCTCCCCCCCCTTAAAATTGTATGTTTCATTTCTCTCTTATATTTCATTACTTATTCACCTCATTAGGCAGATGAGTATTTAATTAATAGATGGATGAAACTGGTATAGCGATTCGAACCCAATGGTTTTGGTGTTAACAATATTTAGCAATGATGACTTCCTTACACTTTTGCCAGCAGTCAGAACTGAGAGTTAAATTTCTTACTGTGGGATTTTTTTTGTAAGTAAGGACGATGGCATGGAAAACAGCTGATTGCATCGCCCACGCCCCAACCGCCGGATTACTGTTAAAAATTATACACAGCGCTAATTGATTTATCTCATCTTGGTCAAGCCGTAACATCAAAATCATTATATCTATTTTTCTTAGGTGGAGCTGAACGTCTAATCACATCTAGGCAAATATACTTATTTCCTTCCTTCGCTGCTGATAAAGCGTTTTCGCCTTTCAAGTCTATGCAGGAAAATCATGCCTGGTGTACAGACTATTAAGAGAATTAAGAACGTTTCTGCTCTCCCCCTCTCTCCCTTCAAGAAAACAATAAGAATCGCTTTCTTCTTTCATTTCGCAGAACTATATTGAGTTAATCATGATGTACTTGTTACGTGAAATACAAGAACTGTTTTCGGGTGGTCGACTGCAGACAGAGTGAAAGGTTTGATATTAAAAATGTAACAAAGAGGAACGTTTGATACACCATTCAGAGATCAGAGAGGGGGTGACAGGGTATATATGCGAAAGTTTTCTTTGGCAGGTACAGCACTGTTCTTTCGAGCGGAACTATTGTTTAATCAGTGTGATAGTTCCCGATAATTCAAATCATTCGTTGTCTTTGCAATTACAATCGCACACCTCAATATTATGAAATTAGAGTGACAACACGACCTATCGAATCGATTCTCATGTTTCATTGCAATTGCTTTTTCAAAAACAAAACAAGAACAGAACCATTAAATACCAAAGTAAAATACTTTCTGGCACTCTACAAGTAACAACACCGTTTGCTAAATATTTTAAATCTGTGTACCAGCAGGATGATGGAAAAAATAAGATGCTGAATATTCAATCTTACAGTGAAATTGGTAAACTAAACCTGTCAGATATTAGTCTTAAAAATATCGAAGATGCCATAAAAAATCTTAAGCCGAAAATCTACTGGTTCCGATAAAATTCCGCCTTACATACTTATGGGATGTGGATAGATACTCAAATTCACACGCTGTTGAATCTAGTGCTCTCCATCTCAGCATTTCAAGATATTTGGTTCGATCGATTGATTGATTTTGTGTTTTATGTCCACTTTATGCACAGTAAGGCTAATCGGGACTAGACCTACAGTTTAAAGTGGGATCCGAAGCACTTGTACCTCCACCGGGTATCGAACCTGGAACCCCTTGATTAGAACCCGAAGACGCTACCACTGAGCAATTGGGGAGGCCTCAAATATTTAGAAACTCTTCATCCTCCAATGAAGTAGAACCAACCCACTGGCAATATCCCCAATTCGAAATATGTGTAAAACATTTAATGATATAAATGAAAATGAAAACAGAAAACTCCAATATTGAAAAGAAAAATATTAAAATTACATAAATTACGATGGAACCTTAGACGTGTATGTTTGCTTAATGTGTTGTTTGTCTATATATTTTATTATATTACATTGATCTGTGCAATTATTCAATAATGGTATCTTAACTAGTGTATAATGAACGCAATAACTGGGTATTAGTCTATATCTGTATTACATGTTCAATTTCTGATACAGTATAAATAAATAAAGAGGTTTACTAGTAATTGTTTACTGCAAACATTTACTGCTGTGACTGTGCTAACTTTATCATCATTATTTCCGTACTTAACCCATAATTTGCAAGTTCCATGTTATGGTTGGAGCTTCCAACTAGCCGAATGGTTAGCGCTCACTCATAGGGTCTTCCATATATGGAGTATACTACAGTTGTAACGTCGTTGCCTTATAATCAAGGAAATCCCTTTTCGATACCCGGTGGAGGCACGTAATGGTTCGGATTCCACTTTAAATTGTATGTCAGTTCTAATTAGCCCATCTGTGCTTGAAGCAGACTTAAAATAAAATTCAAGTTAGCGCTCACGCCTTTCGGTTCGAGCAATCACAGGTTCCCTTACCGGTGGTAGCTGGAAGATTATTGTTTCTTCAAGGCAATAGGGGAAATACGTGAAAGCAATACTAGTTGTGGAGATAACCAGATAACAGCGACAATGAGATGTGATGTGCTGGCCACGTGTCAACCACGATAAAACAGATTGGCAGGCCTCCCTTATTCAAATGCTGTTTCCCTACAGAGTTTAGTCTTCGTAACTGTCATGAAGATAATAATAGATAAAATGGGTGGGAAAATATTAACAAACATATGTATATCTTGATATTTTTTTTAGCTTACACAAGCACAAGAAATTTCTTATTTCTGTAATATCTAGGGTTCAAGCACGGAACGAGTTGTAGTCACTTTTATATCATACTGAAAACGTTTGTTATTCCGAAAAAAAAATATTTCTTATATTTAAGTCAAGATCCTACGAACTCTAGGAATTGAAGGAAAAATAGGCACGAAATCACATTTTCTTAAAATTTAATAATAACAACAATAATTTATTGTTTCAACAATAGTTGAATAGCATTCTCGCTCAAGAGGAATAAACATATTCACTCATCCCCATCTTTGCAAATTAGCCAAAAATGGCACAAAAAGCGAAGTAAAATAAAGCAAATAAATCAATCAATATTCATTCCCGAAACGCTCGAAAAAAGATTTTAGTTCCAAAGAACATTGCCATAGCTACTCATGTCTGGTGCTTGCGTGCATTAGAAAACCCGTTTATCTTTATTATTTTGATAATAAAATATATTGATTTTATTACATAAACTATCAAATGAACGGGAAACAAAGAATTGATTATAACGCCATTAAGCCTTGTTTCCATTATATGAAAAACTCAAGATGCTGACCAAGGCAGAAATTTATTTTATTTTAAAAAAATAAATTAAACGTAACGTTTCAACCTTCTAGCAAAGTCTTCATCAGACTCTGTATCATGTACAATTTTTTTTATTAATTTGTGCTTGATACAGAGTCTGATGAAGACCTTGCTAGAAGGTTGAAACGTTACGTTTAATTTATTTTTTTAAAATAAAATAAATGTCTGCCTTGGTCAGCATCTTGAGTTTTTCAAAGAATTGATGGTGGAAATAATTTCAAAATTCATGGTAGGGCAAAAATCCGTGGAGTTTTTATGATGAAAATGTAGAAGTGGCGTTGTGTAAAGTATGCAAGAAAGCTAATGATCAAAAACCATTGAGTTTTGCATCAAAGGAAAGAGATCCTTTGTTTAATTTCTACTGTCTTTTTCCAACCGAAAACATGATTTAAGAAAATTCAGCCATGAAACCTTCCGGTGTCGCAAAGAATATTCTCAGAAAAGATATTTTTTTCCGCGAAGTTGTAACCGAAGTGTTTGAGCCCCTGCCAATGTTTTCTAAACGTCAGCGACACTGAGCCGCATTAACAATTCGCCATCCGGAGCAATCGAGACAGCAGCGACACAATTTTGCCGTTTTTCCTTGCAGTTGACGTTAATTATTTGTACAGCGACCTTGAACCAAACTGGAAGTACTTAGGTCGCCACCAACTGCTCCCGTGAATTTCACTGTTGCTGCTCTTGTTTGGAAGAGAACCCGAAAAGCGAGCTCTCAGAGATCCAGCACACAATTCTGGGCGAAAGGATTCCAAACGCTTTGGCGCCTCATAACGGTCATGGGGTCTTTGGTAGAGACTTCCATTTAAAGGGCACATCAGTTTACTGCAGCGAGGAAACAACGCAGCTGCAAGGGTTCTGATAAATCCGTTACGAATTTAACAATCATTCGTTATCGTCATTGCAATTTACGCGTACAATAAATCACTAACCTTAATCCTCATACGTTTTATACTTAAGATTTCGCAAGCGAACAACACACTGGCGTGTGGATGAAGTCCTCTGTGGAGTTTGTGTGCCCTGTCCATGTGTAATAGTGAAGTCTCCCTCATCACCCTTTGATTACAAGGCATCGCAACCTCCCCGATGGTTTAGTTATAAACAGGGCCCGGATTTTGATGACATGTCATCTTTTTTTCCTTGTGTAGTATGCATTGCTCTTTAGTAGGAAAATTCTAGATGTGACGCCCAGGTTACAAAAATGCGATTTTTATTATGCATTTTTTCGTCATATTTTCCATGTTTTAAGTTTTAGGTCATTTCTGCAAGTTTTAGGTCATTTTTTGGTCATTTTTCGCGTTTCACTCACAATATAATTATTCCATATTCAAAAAAACGTACTTACGCTCAAATTTAATTTCGATAAGCATATACGGGCAGTGCAACTCGCAAGTAAGAAGAAATCCACGCAATTGTTACTGCAACAGAGTACATCCATGAAGGTGAATAAATCGTCCGATTTTAACAGAGACTTTTGTGAAGCTCTAGTTTCTGCTAACATCCCGTTTTGGACAGTAAACAATGCTAAATTTAAGAGCTTTCTCGAAATGCATTTCGGACGTCCTATCCCAAACGAATCAACTCTTCGGAAGAACTACCTGGTACAATGTTACGACAGCACCATGAACAAGATACGGGGAAAAGTACATGGGAAGAAGATCTTCATATCCATCGATGAAACAAATGACGTAGAAAATCGTTGCGTGGCTAACGTTGTCATTGGTACGTTGGAGATCGACGGACCAGGTGAAGTCTTTCTGCTCACGAGTGAAGTGTTAGAAACTGTCAATCACTCCACAATATGTAGACTGTTTGAAAAGTGTATGTTTTTGTTACGACCTGAGGGTATCAGATATGATGACGTCTTGCTTTTTGTGACTGACGCCGCGCCATACTTTGTGAAAGCTGGGAAGTCAATAAAGGCTTTTTACTCGAAAATGGTGCACATTACTTGCTTAGCACATGCTATGCATAGGGTGGCAGAGGAAGTTAGAGCAAATTTTCCTGAAGTGGATGCCCTTGTGTGAAAGACGAAGAAAGTGCTGTTCAAGTCCATGGCTTCCGGTGTTCCACTCCCTCGAGAACCTGTCATCACTCGGTGGGGTACCTGGATAGATTCAGCAATTTATTATTGCGATAATTTCCAAGCCGCTAAAACACTATTTTCAAACGGTGAAATTGAAGGACAGCTAGCCTTCATAAAGGCAAATTTCAGTTCCTTAACACATGGGATCGCAAGTGTACGGGAGCAAGGTGCAAGCCTCTAAAGTTCTCTAACTGCAGTTAGAAAAATTGCATCTCATTTGCAAAGTGTAGGAGGAGAAGTTGGTAGAAGCGTATCGAAGAAAGTGGAAAGCGTTCTTGACAAAAACTCTGGATACAAAACTTTGTGTCGCATTTCTCAGGTGTTGGCCGGTGATTCATTTGATACTTCGTGCATTGAAGAACTCACTGCCACCGATTTAGTGCATTTCAAGTACGCTCCTGTAGTGTCGGCAGATGTGGAAAGGAGTTTCTCCAAATACAAAAATGTGCTGTCCGACAACAGGCGTTCACTTACTTTAGAGAACCTTCGCATGCTCATTGTTAAGTACTGCAATAACTCTGAATAAGTAAGATTTTTTTTATCTAAAATTCAATTACAGAAGTAAGAATTGTGCCGTGCCGTACACTGTCATACGTTGAAACAGAGAAAAATTGTAAGTATTTTTTGTACTGCCATACCCTGAAATTAATAAAAAAAAAATTAAGTCACTTTTTCACTTTATAACTATCATACCTTGAAATATAGACAAATTTTTAAGTCATTTTTTATGTCATTTTCTTGATATTTAGGTCATTTTATAGGTCATATTTCAGATTTTTTTAGGTCATCAAAATCCGGGCCCTGGTTATAACATCGCCACCGTGTAATCAAGAGGTACCGGTTTCGAGGTTTCGATACCTTGTGGACGCACATAGTTATTCGGTTCGATGTAAAATAAATCAAATGAAAATCAACCGTTGTCAATTATGTAAGCTCCTTGCTTATTTTGCTTGAGAAACGAGCTAGTAAATATTCGCCCTCCCCCTATCCAGATTATTTCAATTTCAAGACAAGGTTCGACTGCTTCTACTTTGACATATTCAGCTCAGAGAAAGCAGACGATTCTACAGCCATTTTTACATTTTGTTTAGTTTGTTTTGAATTTATGTAGTTAAATTAACCCTAAAACAGGAAAAGTGACAGTGATATTCAAGGAGTAAAACACAGAACATTCTCAAACATCGTCATTCCAAGAGAGGACTTTATACGTCCTATTGTCTTACTACACAACAGTATCTGACATGTAATATACTTACAAACATCCGCATAACTATGAGTTTTTAGAGCAATACAGCATTAACTGTCAGTTATGTAAATGAAACAGCACTAAAACTTCCAAAGGAAAACAAGGATAATAAGAAACCGAAAGCACCTTTAAAATTTTCAGGCTGATTTGTGTGTTTCCCATGTAGCTACTTTTTGAACTTTGTTATTACAAAATTTTAAAATTAAAACAAGCAAGTAATAAGTCAATAGTTTTTTGAGAAAAGAAGAAAAGATAGTAAAACTTCTTCAATACAGGAGGTCTGAATGCTTCTATTTTAAAATCATTCAACAATATTTGACTACACGGTGAGAGGAGTGTGATCTGAGCGTTACTTGAAATTAGTTTGTGAATCAAGCTTAATAGGTCGATGCCCTCTTTTCAGTTTTATTACACTTATTTCAGGAAACTTGTAATATCATATGGAATATCAGTTTATTACCTTGTCAAATATAAAAATTCAATCAGACGACGGTCCACCTCCAGTTTGCTCCAA
Organism: Lepisma saccharinum; assembly: GCF_977018435.1. Lineage (NCBI taxonomy): Eukaryota > Metazoa > Arthropoda > Insecta > Zygentoma > Lepismatidae > Lepisma > Lepisma saccharinum. Next base: position 36,442,082 of record NC_139237.1, read on the forward strand.
TTTGGTTATTTCTGTACGTTCATATCAGTATGAACAAACATGGTACCCATTATCACCCCAAATACGTCAGAAAAAAGAAGTTCAAGAGCGCGTTCAGTCTATTTCTATTTTCTTAAACTTCTTTATTTCAACAAGTTTGTATCAATATAATAAAGCTCTAACCCGATTATCAGCATACAACTTTCAGAAGTAGAGAAGTTCGAGTAGTTTTTATTACGGCAAATCCCACTGAACAGTATACCAGAGTTCGTTCATTCTAAGACTATGCATTGCAAGGCTGAGCCACAGTTCCCCGTGCCATGAAGACACATTTACGAAATTTGGTCCTAGCCCCACATTCTCCCGGCCACTTTGAAGGTGATGCAATCAGCAACACATAAGGTTGTCCCCGGTACCCATAGATATAAGGCTAGGTGGACCCCAGGGCCGCTTTGTGCGGGGAAAAGGCCTGACAAATTCCAACCTTTGATCACCCACCCCGGGAATTGAACCCGGTTTTTCCGCGTGGATGTGAGACGCCCTACCGTCTAGACGACCGCGACTCTATAGACTATGTAGTAAGCAGAATGAAATAGTCAGAAACGTAGTGGTATCGTCGTCATCTTTCATCAAGGGATCCCAGGCTCGATACCCGGTGGATACAGATAGTGGTTCGGATCCCAATTTAAATTGTAGGTCCAGTCCCGATTAGCTTTATTGTGCATAAAGTGGACTTAAAATACCAACTCAATCAATCTATAATATAATCAAGGCAAGCTTGAATACAGGCTGTACGCAGGATTTATTTTTTTCACGGGCGGTGCAGATCAGAAAATATGGAACAAACAATATAATCTAAATGCTGCTGAATTGATTGAAGTACGTTATTTTACGTTGCTTCTCTGACACTTTTTGTTAATGGCGACGATGAGAGAGGGTGATCTGATGAAAATGATGAAGGGACACTTACAAAGAATGCCCGCCAATGTTCAGGCCGGAATTCGAACCCGGGACCACTGGAGTCATAGCGCGCTGTGCTAACACTCGTCACGGTGGTCAGTGAAATGCTGTTGGAACATTTGATGCGACCACCAAGAATGGAGTAGTGTTGCACCTAAACGCACAAGTATAAAGTTGAAATATTATGGTCCAAAGTATAGAAAAAAAATCAACATCCATTCCGATCCGACAATCGGCAACATAGTCGCTTGCAGACAAACGCTGTCACAGAGCGTACAGCTTGGTGCTTACTGTATACATTTATTTCTCGGATTCTCTATTCGAAGAGTATAACAATGTTTTCAATTTCCTTTAATTTTCTTAAAAACCGAAAAACCATGATAATTCCATGTTTTAAAAATAATATACAGAGTGAACCAAAAGTAGGTGGAGAGTAAGTCTACAACAAGAGAATTGAGTATTTCACAAACTTCTATTATACGAATCCTGAAATCTATTGGGTTGAAACCTTATCGTCCACGGCTAATTCATGGCAGATTGGAGGATGATCCAGACAGTAGCGAGCGAGATCATGCTGAAAATTATTATTTCCTGTGCACCTACTTTTGGTTCAATCTGTATTTAGAAATTAAATGATACGTATTAGGAACTATTATTAAAACAAAGAACATACATAAATTTGAATTAAACAAAATAAAAAAATATATACATATATACTAAGGTTCCAAGAAGTCTGGACAGAGATTAAAAAAAAAATTCAAACTCAACTAAATCGTGACGTTGCATCAATGGTTATAAAACTAAAATAACTCAATATCGCATACTGCAGAGTTCAGGTGCTTGTTTCTCTCCACAACAAACCCATTGATTTATACAAATAGAAATTCTTTCAAAATCTAAAAATTAAAAAAAAATTAAATATTTTTTTAAAATATAAATGCCTGTATTACCTTAGTGGGATTATATAGATTTCCATAGTTCGAGAGGATTGCATTTTCCCCTTGCCAGGCATGTACCATGATCAATATTTTATGCATATTATTATGAATAGTATTGTGCATATATTTTCTTTGGTACTGTCATTCAAAGTTATGATCCCAATATAATACTCGCCTTCCAAAAAGTTCGGCGGAAATAACCATTGACTAAACAACAAATATTAAATAGGTTTATTTTCACTCTTTAATTTTAGAATTTCATAAATCTTTAGGGGTGTCCGGATCACCTGGACCCCCTTCTAAATATATCCTTGCCCATGCCACTCGGCACGGACCTGTTTTAACCAGTTTACTACTTGCAGAGGTGTAGAAGTTCAATATGGCGACTATCCATTTCCGTTTTTGTTTTTTAACTCGCATATTTGAACGAGTTCATATTAAGAATAGAAAGCTTCATAGCTATTATGAATGTACAGGTTTCAGTAATAAATAACTTCAACATGGTCGTCTTTCCCTTACTTATCGTTTCGCCATATTAATATACCCAAGGTAACATAAACTAGCAGCATATTGCTTTTTAGTTAATTTAATTATATATATATTTCATACTTTCATTGTAGACTTGGTTTTAACATAAAATCTTGTGGTAAATCAGTCGCCTGAGGTTCCTCGTTTGGTTGGTCTCCTGCTGGAAATTTTGTTGCACATTGTTTCGATGAGTCATCCGTCACGTGATTTTTAGTTCGCAGCGGGTTTCACACACTCAGATGTCGCCACCGTCGTGTTGTTAAACACAAAGTGTTTATGCTGACTGGTGCCAAACATCGAAATTTGGAACCTTTCACACGAGTGTGTGGCTTTGACCGGTCTGTAACCCCGAAACTAAACTGCGTTAAAATTAAATTTTTCTGGTGTAATTTAGCCTGTAGATTACGAAAAATTAATTAGTTCAAAACGAGGAACCACGAAAAGTTCCTCGTTTCGAAAAGTTCCCACAAGTGTTGGTGTTAAAACCGATTTGGTTCCTGCTTTTTCACGGTAGGACAACGCACACACACACACACACACACACACACACACACACACACACACACACACACACACACACACACACACACACACACACACACACACACACACACACACACACACACACACAGCCCTATGAAGATTATACTGGCCGCAGGTCCAGACGCCAGGGCCTGCAAAATGCAATCCAGGGTGTACTACGTGGAAGTGAGGTTGACAACTGCATGTACTCCGTGGAAGGGTCACCCCTTACACCCATCGTCTACAGGCCCGTAGCTAGAATTGATCTCAAGAGAGGGGGGGCTTTGTAGACCAAGTCCATTCTCGAAAGTTTAACAGTATTAAATGAAGGTAAATTATGTGTGTGTGTGTGTGTGTGTCTGTATGTGTGTGTGGGGGGGGGGGGAGGGGTCATCAAGTTAAAATTAGAAATATCATGCAAATACTACCTCTTTTTTAAAATTTTTCTAAAGTGTAGAAAATCTTCTACCTAGACTTCGGCTCATAAACAAGATGAATGAATGTAATAGCTGCTGTCTGCATTTTCACTTTTCACTGCAAACAAATTATACAAAATACTAGTTTTACCTAATAACCTAATGTCAAGGGGGGTGATGGCAGTGTCGGGGGGGGGGGGCGTAGGCCTGCCTGCCTACGGGCCTGCTCGTCTAGTTATTTGTGCGCGGATTATTTTTGTCATATTTTTAAGAAAAAGAAAAGATCTTAGCTACAGCTTCAGCCCGTTACTAGATTTTGCATTGCTTCTATTCATGTAAATATTAATTCTTTTGTTGTAAATGCACTGAAAATACTATCTGCTGGCCAATAATAAAATTAAGGAAGTTGAAAAAAGTGTAAATTAATTCCATTTCACATGTTTTAAGCTTCAGGATATTTGCAACGATTTTCGTAACCTTTCTTAGTAAACTATTCCTGCATCAAAGGACAGCGAAGCTGCCTGTTGTGAACATTTTTTGAATCGACAACATTCGCAAGGATATTACGCATGAAATCAAAACCAGAACACATCTTCTGAAAATAAGACTTAGTTTGAGTGGGCAGTTGCCCACGCGCGTCCACACCTGACGCCGATATAACATGAACATGTGGAGTCAGAGGTTGGTCCTTTAAGAAATGATAATAAGTTACACATTCGCTATATTTCTGAATAATTGAAAGAGGTAAAATATTGCATCTGTGTTCAGCAGAGCCCACCGCTCTATCTCAAGCACAATATAGCTTATCTAAAAACATGAAGGTGTGTCCTGTATGCTGGGAATGAAGGTATGCCAGTGATCAGTGGCGTAGCGCAGTTCTATGGGGCCCCCTGCAAGTATAATATTGTGGCCCCTTAGTGAAAAAAATATCTAGACGTACAATAACATTAGTTAGGTACCCCCCCCCCCCCCCACCGCGTTTAAATCAAATTAACTTTTACCGAAAATACCCCTGCCTTCCCATTTTTTGTCATCCGCATAGGCTATATATCAGTGTACTAGTTTCTCGGAACTAAATCAAGATGGTCTAAATCTCTGATGAATGGCTCAATGAAGAAGTTAGAAAATTTTCTCTTTCAGTGGCACAGACAGGATCAATTTTTGGAGGAGGGGGGAGGCTTCACAAACCCAAATATTTTGCTCGTGATCATTTGTATTTTTGGCTCGAAACGTTTTTTTAAAAAAACAATTAGGTTACATATAATGCACATGTATAAATACTGTTTCTGGAAATTGATTAAAAGGTACTAAGGACTCCTTTTTTGGACTTTGATGTGGATGCGCCTTTAACCCCAAAACCTGATTGCGCCAGGCTAAGATTCTATGTTAGAGCCGCTCACATTACGCATCTTATACGAGGGTTAATTTTTAAGTAAGGTCTGTTTTGCAATAAAAACGAAGTAAGAAAATGTTTTTCAAAAAACATTTATTCTCTGAATTTACATAGGCGCAAGGTCTGGACTGTATGGCGGATGATCGAATACCTCCCAGCCAAAAGATTCGATCAGATTTTGAGTTTGAGCTGCAGCATGTGGCCTTGCATTGTCGTGAATCAGTAAGACACCGGCTGACAGCGTTCCACTCCGTTTGTTCTGGATTGCTCGACGAAGTTTTCTTAGGGTCTTACAGTAAGAAGCTGAGTTAATTGTTGTCCCTTGCAGCAAAATGTCAACTAACAAAACACCCTGCCGGTCCCAAAACACAGTTGCCATGATCTTGCGCTTTGGAAGTGTCTGTTTTGCTTTCACATTAACCGGCGATGATGTGTTGACGAACAGTTGACGCGGAGTGATACGTTACTCGAAGTGAGACGGTTTGTTTACAGAGGGTCGTAAGGTTTGTGGTTGTCGATGGTGGGTGACCTAGCATCACAAGGTCAATTGCAGTCTGCTACGAGAAAATTGCAACGGACTCCAGTCTTGAGAGATAGATAATAGGGGAAAAGAAGTGTTGTACAGAGACGGGATAAAGAAGAGGAATAAGTGTTACAGTCCATACCAGCTAACCAGGGTGTCAATAAATATATGCCTAAATAATTAAGATATAAAATATACAATATATTATATGGATTGTTCTTCATTCAAAATTCGATTGCAAATTGAAGATTTTAATTTTCTACTAATGCTATGAACGGTGATTTGTGTGACTAGGGGGAGGTGCGAAAATTAAGAGACATTAAGAAGATAATAGTTTCCGATATAAAATTCACATCTAAATGCTATTACATTTTTTACTTTGCTGTAGCTGACGAAAGGTGATGAGACATGGAGAAGAATTGACAAGCCGCACTAATTTCTTTGTTCTGGGTTTTAGTGGCCTCGGTGTCCTTGTTGTTAGTTCTTTTTGTGCGTTTTCGATATTGTTCCAGTAAAATTTATTCAACTTCATAAATAATTGTATATCTGGTAAAATTTTAGTATACCCGAAACGTATTTCTTCAATTATACAGGAGAAAGTACTTACCGAACTGACTTTCCGTACACTTTTCAAAGGTAGTGGAAGTGTTTTTTTTTCCCATTGCTTAATTTACTTCGACGGTAAATCATGTATTTTTGAAGATTAATGTCTCTCCAATGCACGAAAGCTGTTGCCTCTATGTCCTTCCACTACGTGAATCAAATGTTGCGTGCGTTCGATAATGTAATCCCCCGGTCAGTGTTTCCAGCCACACCGTTGTTTTCCAAGAACATGACAATATTGAAAATGACAATTTCAACTATGTTTGCCTAACCTAACCGAACCTAACCTAACCTTGCCGTGCATGGTTCGTGGGGCGAAAACGGGCAAACAAAAATTACTCGATATGTCGAAAATTGATATTATTTGCGTGAAAAAAACGAAATGACACCTTCAAGAATCCTTAGAAATGCAGAATACGTAAGTACCAATGTAAAAAAGAAGAAAATAAAGGAATTTCAGACGTTTCGGGGATACTAAACTTTTAATGTTTATCTTTGTTGTTAGAACAAAAACTCTCCCCCCCCCGGAAATGTTTGGTGGGAGTTGGCTGTTAGGACAAGATCGAATTATCCCTGTCCCCCCCCCCCCCCCCGGGGTTTCGCACCCTGCAGCTAATTGTAGACCAGGCGAACGAGAGCAAGTCTCTGCTGAGAGAAAGAAAGATTGTGTAATGGGTGACTGGAGTTACCCGATTTCCCGCTTCACTTTGCAGGCGTTGCAAACTTTTGAAAGCCACAATACCGTACGCACATGGCAAACGGGCCGTATTTTTGTCCGAAAGCTTGGTTTAAGAATTTCTTAGGGAAATATTAGGGATACAACAGCAAGTGCAAATTTTGACAAACTGTGCATTTAGCGTACGGAATAAGGTCTGGACCGTACGTCCGTACATTCCATGAAATTTCCGTACATTTACGGTCAGGACCGTTTGGATGGCAACGCTGCGCTTGCACCACTCGATTTCCCTCTTCCTCCTCTGCCACTATGCGCGGCCCTGCTTCACAGTTAACTGGGACAGGGTATAATTTTAACAACCAGAACTCCTATTTAACACCTATACGGAATGTAATGGAAACTGTAGTCTATAGGGAAAATCATAGTTATGTAATAAGAATAGATGTAGTGCGCACGGCCGATGGCTCGCACATGAGATGCAATAAATACTTAATACTGCAGTGTTGCCACAATATGAGGAAGTAATTTCCCTTTCCAAGGGGCAAAATTTTCCTTTTTGGACCTATTTCTCCCTTCACCTAAACAAATAATAATAATAATAATAATAATTAGTAATAATTAGCAGCAGCAACAGCAGTAGCAGTGACTGTAATTATAATTATTATTATTATTATTAGTGGTGGTGGTGGTGGTAGTAGCTGGTCCATGTTCGTATGAATACAGAAACTAATTTTTAACATACATGTCAGCTTCATCGCTGATGTCCCAGGTTTGAATCCTGGTCAGGAATCCATTCAATAGTTAATTCTCATTGTTACTATAATCCAAAGATGCAGAAAAGCTACATACAATAAATTTAACAGAAAAATACATAGATACAGGCTTATATTGAAGGGAGCAGAAATAAAAAGGAACAAAAAACACTAATAATGTGAATGTGAAATTGAAATTAATATAAACTGCAGGGGCGTGCGGGACAGAATTTTTTAGGTCGGGACGGGAATTTTTTTTTAAATCCCGAAATTCAGGACGGGAAAAATTCGAAATTTCCCGACAAAGGGCCCGTTCCAAAAGTCGCACGAGTTCAACGCGTTAAACGAGTTATGACAACTGGCTGTCCCATAAGTGCTTCCGTGCGTTTCGTGAGTTTCATTATGATGTTCCAAAAGTCGCTTTCCGTGCGTTTAGTGCAAGAACGAGATTCAACAAACCCACGGGCCAGGAGGGTGGTTTGTTCCGTGAGAATCGTCTGCTCCTTGCAGACAAAGCGCGTGCTGATGAATTCAAACTGCAATAGTTCGGAAAATGTATTATAATTTTAACAGAGACCGATATGAAGCAATGTGCACAAGATGAGTATGCCTTGACCGTTCTTAGAATGTGATTAAAATGAGCAACAGTGTCCACAGTAGAGTTTATTTTTGCCATAAGGACATTCCTTCTGCTGACGCCATGCGGAAACTTTCTCTAAACAAAACGGTGCGCCTGCGCTTTCGCCTAGAGTGTCCCATAAGTCTGTAAAATAACTGGTTTCACCAGATTCACGACCCCAGTTATTTTTGTTGAATGCCTTCGTTTCGTTAAGACTTTCGGAACGCACCCTCTCTCGGGAAATTTTCGGGACGGGAAATGTTCGAAATTTCCCGAAGCTCTGAAAATGAATTCTACAAGCCATTTTCAATTTAAGCGATTGTTTTTGCTTCTCTAGAATACAAACAAATTTCCGATAGGTTCCAGACACTTGTAGTGCAGGAAACGTCGAGAATTAACAACTTTTTAAAATGACCATTCTTTATTTCCCGACTGCTCGGGATCTCGAAAAGTCGGGAAGTCACTTCCCGAAGTCGGGATCGGGACGGCAATTTCCTTTCCCGATCCCGGTCCGACTTTTCTGGATCCCTCACACCCCTAATAAACTGTAATAATGTCAGATGTTTTAAAATTTCCCTGAAATTGTGGTATTTTTGATCGAAATTCCCTCCTTCTCTTTTGATTAAAAATTCTCTCCTCATTTCCCTGCAAAAGTGAAATTTCCCTTCATGTGGCAACACTGCTGCTGAATGTAAAGAAAGATTTATCGTACGGGACTCTCCGCACAACAGTTTTGCTACCTTGTGTTCTGACGTGAGACGATAAATGCCTACGAGATTAGGTTAGGCCTGTTAGGTTAGGTTCTATTTGCATAAATACATTGAAAAATTATTATTTAGGCCAAGAGAACTAAACCTAGCTAGCCTAAGCTGACAACGTAGGCATCTAACGTAAAATTTAATAGTCTCGTCCCGTGACGTCAGAACATAAGGGTCCTCAAGTGTTTTGCGATAAGTGATACCTTTATCTACGCTACAGCGCCTAGAATAACGTAGTGTGGAAAACGGCATGCTTCTGCGCTCTCTGGTTGGTTCCACTCGAAAATGATCCGCTACAGGCGCTGTTGTTGAGCCCTGTGCTTGGTGTTCGACTGCTTATAATGGAAGTAAATGGAGTTTTCGCTGCAACGTCTGATTCTTTTAGATGAAGCATTTCTATGAATGTGATAATTGCTATGATATTTGGTACAGTGGTCGCGAAGATATTAACGAACATTCTAGACAGTCGACCACGTCCTGTTATCGTCATACTTTCGTTAATAATGCGGGAGAAAAAATACGCGTGGAATGTTCTTGGCAACTAAATTTTTGTGTGTATGAATTAGGTTCATTATTATTATCATCATCATCATCATTTCTTTTAAAGATATACACACTGAAGCATTTGTATTTTGGATATTTACTGTCTCTTTTCTTCCGATTTAAACTAATCGCGGCGATGATAATAATGATGATTCCATGAAACAAGGGGAACCCCACAAAACTTTCTTAGTGGCATCGACATGAGTGTAAGGCAACTTTCAAACCAATGGGACAAGCGACACGGGATGTTCACACTGTCACACTAGTGACACACACTTCCAGACTGTAAAATAGCATTCATTGCACATGAGGGTCCAAACAGCAAACGACACGTTCATATGGCGTATTCGCGTGCTACTTGTTACTTCGGTCGGAAAGCTCCTTAAAGGAAGTGTGCTGAGACCGAAACGACGCGCTACAGGGGGAGTTCCCAACTAAGTGACAAGCAACATGGTGCCTTCAGTCTATTAGCAAGCGTTGCTTGCGAACAACAGATAGGCGACACGATAAACCGCACATTACAACAACAGATCTAGGCGACACGATAAACCGCACATTACAACAACAGATCTAGGCGACACGATAAGCCACACGTGTCGCTTTGTCGCTTCTACGTCGCTCAAACTGGGCCATTTCCTCAATAGCTTGCAACATGTTGCCGTGGTCTGTTGTTCGCGCATACGCGATGCAATGAGTGTCTTGCTTTAGTGAGATTGCGCACCAAAGCGACAAGCGGCACGCGACACTTATCGCTTGAGGATTTCACCAACCGAACGCTGGCCTGTGCTTCCCGTCATGCCGCTACGATGTGAAATGTTGCTCTTGATTGGCTCCTTTCCAAGCAACATGTGTCGCTTCGGTATGAAAGTTGCCTTGGACCGAATGACCCGTGTCGCTTTGGTGTGAAATCCTCGTATCGTTTGTCGCGTGTCGCTTTGGTGTAAAATCTCGAGGAAACGGTGCAGTCAGAGCTTTTGTCCCTACGGTTCGAAAGGCTGCATTGATTTCCGACTGCTCGCTTTCAAGCGACATTCGTGGTTTGTCGCCTCGGTATGAAATATCTCTCAGGATACTATTTATATTCTAATAACATAGAAAAATAAACTCTAATACACAGTCCAAGACCTGACGTCCGGAATCACATTGCGATGTTTCTTCTTGTGTTACGCATGCTATTTATTTATTAATTTTATTTTACTTTTCTTTCCAAATTAATGCCATTTCGTGACTGCAAATCACTCCACAAATATAACTGTTTCCATCAATTCACTTACCGCCTTTCTAGAGAAACAAATCTACACAATATATTCCAAAAACTAACTAAGCCGCATTACTTTCATAACAAAATTAGCACCTGGGTCTACGCACTGCCATCTACTTGTCATCGTCTCGGGGAACCAGTTTCTTGGGTCGTTTTCCACACTACGTTATTCAAGGCGCTGTATCTACGCTTAATAGAGCGGCCATTTTGGATTTGAAGCGACACTAGCACTAATGTGGTAATTTTAATCGCGAATGGCCTAGTCTGTTTTTAACCTTAAATAGTTAGGTAATATCTGAAGATTTTTCTTAGTATACAACAAATAATCCATAAGCAAAACATATGATAAATGATCTGTGGTAGAGTGCCACACACGTAAATTTGCCGTTGCGTAGAAACGAATTTTCGTTTCGTCTCCCTCTCTCTTAGCATCACGTGTTCTACCCTGCTCGAAAACCTTCGCTATTGTTGCCACATTGTCATTCCATTCCGGGACACACTCGCGCAAACATAATTGAAAACAATTGAATAGCGCTCCATCTCGCGGTTCCCACCGTTCGGTAGGGACGCTAATGTGGCAATATAGCACGGCGTAGTGCTTGCTTCTTTTATGCAGTGCATGTTCATTGGCTAGCTAGTAACTAGTGTTGCCAACTGTAATAATGAAGCACTATTTCTGTCACGGAAGGGGAAAAGGCAGGTAAAGTGGCGGTGAGTTTTGTTGGATTGGAAGCACCATATTTTTATTTTATACTAAGTATTTGACCGGTTTGACGTTGTGTGCGTGTATTGCGTGTGTGTATGTAAAAGTGTGTGTTTGCTAATGAACGTTAAATTCCATAATGCCTCCAGTTCTGTCGAAGTTGAAATCAAAAACCTTGCATAGCCAAGCTCGGGAAATGCTAAGCAACGTGCACGAGTTCATGAAGGAGGAAGCCAGTCATTGTGTTAGCATCCCAATAAAGCATTTTGGCAAGAGAGCAGCGAACAGCAGCAACAAATTGTTCATATTTCATAATTTTGGAATTATTCAAAATAAATAAATTATGTGGCTCCAACATCATTTCAACTCTGGCTCCGGCACGTGTTCTTGTAGAAATTGCATAGAGGAGGCTGTCATTTTTGCTGCTTAATGCGATACATATTGTTTTCTGTGTTAAAATTGCCATGCTTTGATGGGTGACCAAGTTCATAGCAGGGCCGGCGGAAGGGGAGGGCGAACCGTCCCATCGCCCAGAGCGGCAAAATTTGAAGAGAAGAAAAAAATAAGCCTATTGAAAACTGTGATCGAGCGAGATATTCTTTTGCGCTGAATAGTATTGAAATAGCATAAGAAGTCTCATTATTTATTTTATATTTTGATGTTTTATTTAGGAATATATTGATTTTCAATTTTCCGTTGCTGCGTAATGACCGGGGGGGGGGGGGGGGGGTCGAAATCTGCCGCCACCTCCCAGGGAGGCAAAATGACTAGCGCCGGCCCTGGTTCATAACAAAAGAAAAAGCCGCGCAGCTTATCGTCTAGTGGCAGTATATGTACTTGTTATTGTTGTGGAAGCCGGCATCCTTTGTAAATGTACAACAAAGGCAACCGACTGTCGCCGATCTAAGAGAGGAAATAATAATACTGCTTCAGGAGGAGTGTTATGGTGCAATTGTAGCGGTTTAACACGTTGGCATGTTATTATCTGCCGTTGCAGTTCCATACCAGTGTATACGGGTTTTGGGAGTGAAAAGTTAGAACGCCACCAGTGCATTAATGCAATGAAAAATAATATATATATATTTTTATTTTGTTTGAAATCACTCAAATAAGGAATCGTATGAAGAAGTCTTCTTTGCAGCATTTTTGGTAATTTTACTTATGTGTTAGTTCATATTTTGCGAATTTTTAGTCCATATGTATGTAGCTACATACAAAGCCACTTGTTAGTACATATTAATCCTAGTCCTGGTATAATGCATGACGTTTAAAACTCAACGTTAGATAGACCTGAATTCTCTAATTTTATTGTTGTACGTAACAGCTGTGCATCGGCGCACTGCAGCGATTTTTCTATCTGCTCCATTAGCAACACTGCTTCTTTAGTTGTTTCGCGCATAGCACGGCAGAATTATCTGCGCTGGACTCTAGTGGGATCCATGAGTATTATCGTGTAAATTGTCCATGACTATTTTCATTAAATGGATTTTTATGTATGATATTGCAGAAGTTATCAACAGCTTGTTTTGAGTTTTCTTTTAATTCTTGAAGCTCTTATTAGGTCAAATAAAGTGCGTGAACATAGTGATGGACAATTTGCAGGGTAATACTCATGGATCCCACTGCGTGTATATGTAACCTCGAGCTACGACGCCAGGGGTCCCAGGTTTGAATCCCAGCTTGGGCATGGGTATTCATTGTGAGTGTCGCGTTTTCATTTCATAATGTCGACAGTCATCCTCATCTTCGCGATTAGCCAGAAGTGGAAGAAATACGAAGTAAAATAAACCAAATTAGAAAAAAATGTGTATGTAACCTTCAGATGAAAGCCCACCGTGGTAAATATGCGATATAGCCCAAACGGATTTCTTCAAATTTACAGGAGAAACTACTTACTGAAATCAGTTTCTGTAGCATTGTCGAAGTTCTTCGAGGTATTTTGTTTCGCGGAAACTGAAAACTTCACCTTAGAATGCTGCAGAACAAGAAATGGTAAATATGCGATATCGCCCGGACGGATTTCTTCAAATTAACAGGAGAAAGTACTTACTGAAATGAGTTTCTTTAGCATTCTGGACGTTCTTGGAGGTATTTTCTTTCACGGGAAACTAAAAACTTCGTATTTGAATGCTGCCGAACAAGAATGAATCACTTTTTACGTAAGAATGGCGAGAGCGTCTCGAAAGTCACACGGTCTCGTCAGTGTGTCGGTACTACTTTACTATACCGGAGACACCTATCAATGATTTATTTTGCAATTTTTTACATTGTTAACGTACTATTCTGCATTGCAGAACATTTCTTTAGGTGAAATTGTATTGTGCTCTCGTGCAGAAAGCAATTGGCGGCAGCAGCAATAGCGCGTCGGATATAAATTTTCGTAGAAAACCAAATGCATTCACATTAAAATGGATCAAAACTACATTCCCGAACATCAACAATGCTACAGAAAATGATTTGCATAAGTACTTTCTCCTGTAAATTTGAAGAAATCCGTCTCCGGTATGTTAAAGTGTTACCAGTGTTTCCAAACGTGCATTTTTTTACGAGAATTTTGTTTTCTTTTCTTTTTAACTATGCTTACCTAACCTAACCCAAACCTATCCTAACCTTGCCAGAAATGGTTTTTGGGGCTATCGTGAATGGTTTTTGGGGCTATCCGGCAATGGTTTTTTGGGACTATCCGTCAGTGGTTTGTGATGACATCATGAACACGAAAGTAGGTATTTTTCGGTTTAGAAGGTTGAAACACTGCATACGCCACTCCAAAACACAAGCACGGCGCGATGATCCATGACGAGTGCATGCCATATTGTCTGTTACCTAAGTGGAACAAGGAAGATAAATAATCACTCGTAATGTGAAAAGTTGACACTATTTTATGGAAAAAGGCATAACTTCACCTTAAAGAATGTTCCGCAATGCAGAAAAGGTAAGTGCCAGTGGTAAAATTAAGGAAATAAATGAGTTAAAGGTGTCCGAGCGTTATCGCATATTTACCCAAGAAATAATCACTTTTTATGTAAGGAACTTGCATTTTCTATAAAGCGACAACATTTTACTGTTGTTTCCATTATGTACCTGCAGATGGCGCGAGCGTAGAAAGTCACATGGTCTCGCCAGTGTTTCCAAATGTGCCTTTTTTTACGAGAATTTTTTTCTTTTTTTTTATAACTATGCTTACCTAACCTAACCTTGCCGGAAATGGTCCGTGGGGCTATCGTGAATGGTTTTTGGGGCTATCCGTCAGTGGTTTTTGGGGCTATCGTGAATGGTTTTTGGGGCTATCCGTCAATGGTTTGTGATGATATAATGAAGACGAAAGTAGGTATTTTTTGGTGAGGAAGGTTGAAACACTGCATACCCACTCCAAATTGACAAAACACAAGCACGACGTGCGATGATCCATGATGAGTGCATGCCATATTGTCTGTTACCCAAGCGGAACAAGGAAGGCAAATAATGAAAAATAATATGAAAAGTTGACACTATTTTAAGGAAAAAGGCATAACTTCACCTCAAAGAATCTTCCGCAATGCTAAAGTGCACGAAATAAACAAGTGGGAGGTGTTCGGGCTATATCACATAATTACCCAAAATGGCTGATTCCGAAAACTTCATTTATATGTACATGTGTGTTTATTGAATTACCAACAAAATATTTAGAGCATCGGTATAAAGTTATATAGGTATTCAGCAATGTACACAATGTCTTATTTGGTAAAACTGTCAAAGCCGGGAATCAGCTGTAACTCGTTTATTCTGTAATTGTTGACATTCGTACTTACTTATTCTGCATTGCTAAAGATTGTTTAACAAGGGATTTAGCTTTTTTTTAACAAAATTAGTATCGGTAAAACTGTCATATGCGGGAAATCGTTCTAACTCGTTTATTCTCTACTTTTTTACATTTGTACTTACCTATTCTGCATTGTGAAAGATTGTTTAATAATGGATTTAGCTTTTTTCAACGAAATTAGTATCTGTTGTCGACATATTGAGTAATTATTGTTGGTTCTTTTCTTGCTTCCTGAACACGCAAAAATATATCCCACTGACGCACAATTGACGTGCTTCCCGTACGTGAACTGCATGCTCCGCACGTTCGATGACGTAACCCACTGTCAGTGTTTGAAACTCCTTTTTTTTTTTTTTACTTTGCTTGCCTAACCCAACCAAACCTAACCTAACCTTATGGAAATGGTTCGTTGGGGCTATCCATCAGCTACCGTGCATAATGGTTCGTGGAGCTATCCGTGAATGGTTCGTGGTGCTATCCGTCAGCTACCCGTGCATAATGTATAATTTCCACCGGTGACGAACACGATAGTAGGTATTTTTCGGTGAAGGTTGAGGCACTGCATACCCACAACGTGAGTCAAAATGTGCCCCCCATATTGTGTGTTCCGGAAGCACTCTTTATGTGAAAAATTGTGTTTGTTTTCGTGTAAAAAGCATAATGGCACCTTGAACTATGTTACGCAATATACAATTGGTAAGTATGAACCATGGGAAACACAAAATATCAGATTTAAATGTGTCTCCGATATAACGAACTGTTACCAATTTTTCTGCTCCACAGTAGTAGTTGCACCAATTTTTAATTTAAATTAACTCCATAGCAGTAGCTTAAGTACTAATCCCAGTGAGATTTTAAGTCCACTCTATGCACATTTAGGCTAATCGGGAGTGGTCCTACATTTTAAAATGGGATCCGAACCACAATGCTTTGGTTTGAGTTGCTGTTTTAAGTTCACTTTATGCAAAGTAAGGCTAATTGGGACTGGACCTATAGTTTAAAGTGGGATCCTAACCACTTGTGCCTCCACTGGGTATCGAACCTGGGACCCCTTGATTACAAGGCAATGATGCTACCACTGTGCCATGGGGGAAGCCCCGAACCACAATGCATCTCCACCGGTTATTGAACTTAGGAGTCCTTGATTACAATGTGGGTAACGGTTTCTGATTGTTTTATGATTTTTTTTTCAAATTCTCCAGCAGGAAGACTAATTATCATAGAATTTTGGCAATCATCACACGAAATTTGAACCTTCATTAACGTAGTAAGCACACTTTGAATTTCGACAAAAAAAAAAAATAAAAAAAAAAAAAGTTATTTATTTTGATAAAACAACTTAAAACTTACCTTACTCCCATGCACAATGTATTTTCCATTGTCAAGCAACTGTACATATTGTAGACTAGTTGGAATTAATGTAGAAGTAAATCGGAAGCTTAGAAGAATGCATTTAGGGCAGGGTGCGAAATTTCCGGTCGCCAGGTTGCCTTTGGCGACCAAAAGTTTTGGGCTGGCGACTAAAATTTTGTTGTTTTAAATGTGTGTCAAACACACCTCAAGACTTCACCTCTTGAGAGAAATGGCAGAAGTTATAGAAGAAATTCTAAAACTGAGTGATATTCACACTATTAAGTGGTTAGCCAGCAAAGAACGTGCAATAAAAGCTCTCTTACAATCATGGAAAGCTGTTGTGACCCATCTTGAACAGGTGGACCATAGAAAAGACAATGATGGCACTAAAGCTAAGGATTTGCTGAAAAGTTTGAAGCAATTTAAATTTATTAAGCTTCCGTACTTCCTTTTGGATTTCTATGGGAAATAGAACCCTTTAAGCGTGGCACTACAAAATAAGAATTGAACACTGTATTTCAGTTTTGGCTGACCTGGAATCTAATGTTGGACCAAGCGAACAAGATTTCTTGGACCATGTATCCATTTCAGGGAAGATCAAGGATGTGCAAGAGTTTCAGACTGTTAGAGGAAACTTAATTAACAATGCGAAGGTGTATAGTCATGGTGGGTTGTAATGAATGAATTGACTTTGAATGGAATTGTTACAACCCAGCAGTGTCTGTGACTGTACATCACAGAAACATTGCCGTCTATGTCAACCGATGCGATTGCATATCTGCATGTTTTTGACACCTTGGGTTGGCCTCCCAAAGAAAATATTCTTCAGTTTGGGATAGAAGAAATAAAGAAGCTCTACATATACTTGAACCCGAGCCTTTTTAATGAGAAAATTGTGCTGTTCTACCAGTGAGCGCAGCCTCATGTGAGGGAGGTTTCAGCTGTCACAACAGACTCAAGACTACTTACAGGAACTCTCTGAAGACTGAGGCACTGGATGATTTGCTCAGAGTTTCCGTAAATGGACCCCCCCTCCATCCTCCCTGTCAGAGTTTGACCCAGCAACTGCAATTGATAAGTGGTACTTCAGTGCAGAACGACAGCGCTACACAAACATTAATTCCTAACTTTTTAATAATTTCTCATATTTTTATTATTTATCAATATAAAATAGTGGCGACCAAAGATTTTAGTCCGGCGACTGATTTCAAACTTGAAATTTCATGCCCTGATTTAGGGACTTTATTTTAATGCTAAGAGAACCAAACCTGGCCCGCCTAACATTACTACGAAAGTATACATTGAACAATATCTTAAGTAATCGCTAAAACTCCGCAGTATGTGTTAACAGACGTAAATCGAAACTTGCTGGTGAAAATAGCCCCCCTCCCCATAAGCTGTTCTCAGCACCTGGTGAAAATAGCCTTATATGATGCTATTCTTATATGATGGTGAAAATTGTCACGGCCTTGTTTAATTCCGATACTGACTGCTGCTGCCATCTATTGTACATGTGTGATGCGATTTCAGGTTCGGGAAAGGGGACAGAACAGGAGAATTTTGGGGGGGGGGGATGATCAAGAAAACAATCCCCTTTGAGGCCAAAAACTGATGAACAAGCACAAACTGGTGACTTGGTGCATTGTCAATCAAAATACACCATGTACTCTGTTGTTGGTATTGTGGGCGTACCCGTCGAATCTGTGCCCACAGATGCTACAAAACCTCCCCTGTGACCTTCTGTCCATTAGGAACAAATTATCTATGAATGATACCCATGGAGTCGAAGAACGTGATGAGCATTGTCTTGATTTGGGACTTCTGCAAGTGAACTTTCTTGGTATTTGGGGACCTTTGGCTCTTCTACACCAAACTCTGGCACTTTGTTTGGTTACATTGTTTCCGGCATGTTGACCTAGGGTGTGTTACTGTAACTTTCAAATTTACCGGCCAGAGAGAAAAAAACATGAGGGTAATTGTAGAGCGTGTTTTTCCAAATCTTGCAATATGTAAATGCACTACGACATCAGTCTGGAAAATTATGGGACACATTGTGTACGTATTGAAAATAGTAATGTACTGTCTATTGAGTAGTCTGGAAAAAAATTGAGAATTATGGAAAACTCGTTGAAATCTCATGGAAAATGCATTTGGAGTTCATGTGAGGATCCTGAATTAACAACGCAATACATGCACGGTTGGAGTAACGCTGTTCAGACAGAACTAATTATCATAGTAATGCACACTTTTGTTGGATGGATCTGTTCTTTCAGAAATTATCTTGCCCCAGTGCTCTCTCCAAATTGTTACAATGCCCATTTGCTTTAGCTGCGCTACTGTCAAGATGTCAGAGTTTCTGTGCATGCAGCTCCATACTGCCCACGCGTGCATTGTTTTTGTGTTACGGAATGTTCATTGCCGAGGTTCGCTGTTGTTATAAGTACATAATATATTATTAAACTACTTACAATAAGTGCTCGAAAAATCTTCATCAGAGCTAGGCAGAAAATTAGGGGTTGGGGGACAAAGAGTGAGGAATAGTTACTGATTCTATGAAATGTTCACAATGTTGAGAAAAAAAATCATAACACCATTACACCTTGTTTCCATGATATGAAAAACTCAATATGCTGACCAAGGCAGAAATTTATTTTATTTTAAAACCTAAACTAAACGTAACGTTTCAGCCTTCTAGCAAGGTCTTCTTCAGACTCTGTACCAAGTACAAAAGACCTTTCTAGAAGGCTGAAACGTTACGTTTAGTTTATGTTTTAGAATGAAATAAATTTCTGCCTTGGTCACCATATTGAGTTTTTCAAAAAAATCATTTGCTAACTTACGTTGTACTGAAATTCAAACATAAATTCTTCAAAATTTTGTACATGCAAACTTAAAATAATGGCAATATTACAGCAAAAGATGACAGTCCCCAGGCTGATATTTTTAGTTGCCATGCCGACCTGGCGACTCTGATTTTTCGAGCCCTGCTTTTGATAATATCTTCTCTCTGATGCCATCGTATTTACATATGAAGGAGTTCTGTGCCAAACTATTCCAAAGAGAACAACAATCTGCACTTATATTTCCACACATAATCA
Source organism: Lepisma saccharinum (assembly GCF_977018435.1). Classification (NCBI taxonomy): domain Eukaryota; kingdom Metazoa; phylum Arthropoda; class Insecta; order Zygentoma; family Lepismatidae; genus Lepisma; species Lepisma saccharinum. Next base: position 36,461,506 of record NC_139237.1, read on the forward strand.
TACATATATTGCTGAAAACTAATAATTTTAAGTAAATATTTCAATGAATACCATGCTGTCTGTGCGTGTAATAGCGTTATGGAAAAATAGCAGGCATGGTGGTGCAGACCACACAACATTCATTTTCTGAACACAACAACGGTAATTATTATAAAAATATACAGCAAACATTACAGATGTTTATCCTAATGTTCAGTGGTGTATAAAATGAGAAAATAAAATATTGTTGCTGAAAAATTAATACATACAATATTTGTGATTATATCTCAGGGAGCGCAACACTGCCCGTGTTTGTAATTATGTTCATGAATGGAGTGCATTAACTGCGGTGTTAAGTGCTAATGTAGTTTTCTTTATTTTAACTTCAAGTATACATAAAATACACCTAAAGGTTTTTTTGTATAGCCTAAGTCTTTTTTAGGTGCACATTGCATGTTTCAGTAGGAGGCAGCATCTGAAAATATAGTTCTGTAGAGGTAACAATGGGACCTCAAAGTAGTTTTAGTTTACTGGAGGAAAAATGAATTTACCGCAATTAATTATTTAATAAAGATATCAGTTAAAAATTATATTGTGCTTTCAAATTGACCATATGTTTAATTAATGGCATAGTTAGGAAATGTAAATATCCTAGCAAATGTAATTAAATTTCACGAAACAACGTGGAAGGAGCAAGGTGAAACCTCAACCTCAAAAATGATAAGCATGCAACAAAAATGACTGAAAATATTGAAACATGAATTAATAGCAAAAAAAAAAGGACCAGAAAATGCAAAATAAATAAAAAAAAAAACAATGTTTTCTGGTTGTAACCAAAGGGAAATTTACTACTATCAGGCTTAGCATGGTCTTCAAGGCCCAGAAAGGAAAATAAAAAATTTTCATCAACTTCCTAGCAATACTCATTAATGTATATCTTCTTCTCCGATGCGTATACATTATATTTATATTTGTTTATACTTATTTATGTAATTTGGTTATTACTCCAGTGACCTTATTACTGTCAAATACTTCTGGTTTCACGTGATCGGAAACATAATGTTGATAAGAACTACCAGTTGATCAGTTGAAACCTCAGATGGAAATATGACTGCAAAACCACTGTTCTGCAAATGACACTAATTCAAGAGCACGTGGAAAACGTTCGCGACACATCAAAAGAGGCCCTTGGAGGTCGAAACAGCTCCAGAATACTTTCTTGCTCAAAGTATTTTTTCCTAGTTTTTCAAAAATATTTTTAGTGTTATTATCAGTATTACTAAAACTATTAACAGTAATCCTGTAACAAAGTGAAAGGAGAGGAGGCAAGGAGAAAAGGTGTTCCTTGTTTGTATCTCACTCTTTTCTTCTTTGTCTCGCACAGAGAGAAGACTTGAATTTTTTATATCGTCTTGCTGCATGTATTCAAGATATTTTAATAGTTCGTAGAAAAGTTCACTGATTTTTCCATGTACATTTTTGTTTACTTAACAGATTGTATTTTAAGATTTGTTAGTAATCATTTTGTGTTACAAATAACATGTACAGCCGACTTCCATGGTAGAGTGATTAGCAGAGCATGCTATAATCCCAGCCTGGGCATGGCTGTTGTTTGTGAGTGTCTTTTCATCAATTTCATTATATCATGAGTCATCCTTATATTTGTGATTAGCCAAAAGTGGCAGAAACAAAGTACTATAAACCAAATCAAAGCACAAGTACAGTACTACAGTATTTAAGTCTCCATTGGTATAAGTGTTTCAGAGTAACGCGGTTGGTATACGTGTGAGCATGGTGCTCACATAAGAATTTCATGTTTTTTGGCCTTTTGTCGAATATCGTTTTACATTTATCACATTAAATATAGTTTATAAATATATATTGCCTAACATATATCACATGTTAAAATTTATCTTATTTATTACATAATAACAAAATGATATTCTTTTATTGCAATATTACTGATTACCTAATGTAAGAGACAATTTATCACAGAAAACAACACATTTATAATTTTATTTGGAATTTACTTTTGCTGTTAACTTATTGGCGCAACATTAGTAATAATTTCAATAATTCGTTATGTGTTGACGAGAGAGATGTACATTCCACTTCGTAGTTTCATTCTACCCAATATATTGAGGGAAAAGAACACGTAAAAAAAGACTCATCTTCACAAGGAGTTTGATGATCCGTGTTGCTATCATTTCCTCTCTTCAATAACTCCTGAACAACATTATCATCTGTGCCCTGAAGATCTAACACCCTGCCCAGGTCTTCTCTTTTTGTCATCTCTCGGTTCAGCAAGGAATGCTCGAAACTGCCGTTGTTCATTATTAACGAAAATCTGGTTTCAAAGTTAATTTAGCCAGAAATAATGACAGTAATAAGTAAATTAATAAACAAATATTTTGATCATTGCACTATTTATTACCATTGTGTGGTAGATTGAAGATATTTGCAGTAATTATCAATTTGTTGGAGTACATATTTTCATCATTCTTATCTCTATCTTAGGACATCCATTTGTACTAACAATAAAATAAATTAAAATATTTGTGAGTATTGTCCTGTTCTCTGTGATATTTGGTTGCTCTTGCTTACATCGTATCCGCATGACCAATTTCTTCTTTCTTAATTTCAGTTGACTAAAATAAATTGTGAAGAAGCAGAGATGCCAAATGTTGAAATAAAATCAAATCAAAGATTTTAACAAATGAATTATTTACCAAAATGTCACACGTCACTTGTGCCAAGACTGCTGAATCAGATAAATGGTAAGTTATTGAATGATGGCTTTCTATATTTTGCTATGTGATGCTTTATATTTTGTCTGAAGGGCGTAGTGGTAACGTTGGCACCTTGGTGTCCTGGTTTCGATACCCAGTGGAGGCACATAGTAGTTCAGATCCTACATTTTACTGTAGGTCCAGTCCTGATTAGCCTTTCTGTGCATAAAGTGGACTCATTTGGTCGGAAACACATATTTTGTAGAAAGAAAAATAAAATGGTAACACTGCCGTGTATTTTGGAAAATAGAGATTCAAATCAATAAGGTAAACGTCCCTAAGTTCGACAGGTTAAGGAAAATTTTTGCAGTTAATTGCTTGTAGTGGCTTTCGTATTTCATAAATGCGAGTAATCTTTTTTTTGCCTGAAAGTTTAAAGATTCTACCTTCACCCAAAAAGTATTTTGCATTCCAACAGTTACGTTACATGATCATTAAAAAATCAGAAAGTGAATCCTACAATATGTCCCTAAGTTCGACACCTTGTCCTTAAGTTCAACAGTTTGTGTACTAAAATTCGACATCCCCTTATATCTCAACATCAGACACTAAATATGCAGATGTTAATAATACCAATAACTGCACATGTCCTTCTATTGGCATTTCATTATATTCAACTGAATTTACAAATTTATCAGGGCATGAACTGAACAAAAAAAGATTTGTTGTTTACCCCCCCTCCTCTTTTATGCTCAACAAAATTTTAAATATTAACATGAATTACTTACCATGCCAAAGGCTAGATACATCAAAGCAAATAAAACCCTGAAAATGTTGATTGCGTTTATATTACAGCTTTGAAACATAGTTTTACAGGGTGATTCCCAATGGTGCATCAAAAACAAGAAAAAATTTTGAGGACTAATTATAACATTTACTTAGCCAAGCCTAGATGCTAAGGAACAATTGCTGTTGGTATCTGGGATATTGGTAACATTATATATAACACTAATATTTAATTAACATAAACTTTAAACAAATGCAAAACAACTTTCTGTCTGAAGTTAGGTGCGAGTCCTCAAAATCAAACCTAACTCTATTAGACATTTACTTTTTGAAAACATATGTGACCCTTTCCCCCTTAATTACCAAATCTGGCAACTCAACATGACCAATAATTTGACGGTCTGATATGAATGAAACATCACTTTCATTGGTGACAAATTCCTTCTTGGCCACATCAACACACTTAAGTCCAATCACTTTTATTACATCTTCCAGGATCTCCTGAAAAACACAGAGTAAGTAAGTAAGTAAATTTTGATGCATTTCTTTTCCCCCCTAAAAATTCCACAAGAATGAAATCCCCCTTCTCTTACATCACTTTCACTGACAATCTCTTATGTCATTTCATCTGACTGCTCCTCTTGCCAGTCAGAATCACTTTCTTTCAATGACAGTGCACTTTCATCTGAAGATTCTGAGTCACTCATTTCAACCCATTTCTTTCCCTTCTTTCCTAACTCTTTGTCTTCTCGTTCTGTGCAGCAAGTTTCTTCAGCTCTCTAGCTCCTTTGCCTCCTCTACTTGACACTTTTTCTCCTCCTTTGTTAGCAGTGGTAGCGTCATCGCCTTGTAATCAAGGGGTCCCGTGTTCGATCCCCGAAGCAGGCACATAGTGGTTCGGATCCCACTAAACGCTGTAGGTCCAGTCCCGATTAGCCTTACTGTACATGAGGTGGACTTAAAACACCAAATCAATCCTCCTCCTTTGTAAAGTATTTGATCATTTAAGAAGATGTAATCACAGCAGGCAGTCTTTCTCTTTGCTTTCTTGGAGGTGTTTGGACTTGGCCAAAAGAAACTAAAGTAAGGAACAAATAAGGCTGAGTTTAATGTAAATTAATTATCAAGCGGCTCCGGTGTACAACCTTTGTTCCTCGCTGGGCAAGAATTTGCCTCCTTTAGGATTCAGAAAGAAGCAAGCTTGTCCCCTTCTTACTCATTGTGAGGATCACGAAAAACTGATTTTAATCAGAGAATAAATTAAAATTAAGCTTACTTTTATTCTCATTTTTGCAACATTTTTCTAGGGGTGTGCAGGATCCCGAAAAGTCAGGGCTGGGAACTGATTCCCGACTTTTTGGGATTCCGAGCAGTTGGGAAATACCGAATGGACATTTTTAAAAGTTGTTAATTCTCCATATTTTCTGCATTGTAAATGGCTAGAACTTATCGAAAATTGTTAGTTTTTGTACCAGAAATGCAAAAACAATCACTTAAAGTGAAAATGACGTGTAGAATTCGAGATTTCCAGAGCTTCGGGAAATTTTAAACATTTCCCACCCCGACTCAAAAAATTCTGTCCCACACACTCCTACATTTTTCACAAAATCATAGAACAAAGAAAATTGTGTACTGTATGAGGCCAAATTTTAGTTCAGTGTAATATTTATCATTAATCAGGCCAATTTTGCAACATTTTCACAGAATTGTCAAGAACATTAAAAAATCGTACATAAGACAAAATTTTCATCATTCGGCAATTTAATTTGCATGGAATTTTAGTTCAGTTTATCACATTAAACCAATGTAAACATGTAATTATAACGTGACATTTTTTGGTATAATTATTGCAATTTTGTATAGTTCAGGTCCCTCACATTTCGTGACGGAGGAAGAAAGAGTGATTTCATGGAAATAGCAATGACAGAAGAGAGAAAAAGTGTGTAAAAAGCCCAGAAATGACATTTCAGGGAATGTCCCAAAATTCGACATGCACGGCACCAAACTTCGACACCCCCCTGTCGGATTAATGTTGCAATTGCCGTAGGGCTATGAAACAGGTATTTTTGTGAATGGTAAACAACATGCCTTTCAATGCACATCAAAACCCAACATTGTGTATTTTTTAATAAGGTTCGACACTTGTCGAAATTTGGTGCACCATCCATGATTTGTGCTCATATGTTTGACACCCCCCTTATTTTGTTACGTGAACAACCTTTGTCTGCCGCAACAGACTAGGAAGCTCAGAAAATGGCTCTAAGACAATAATAAAGTATTGAAATTTGTTTTGAAACAACACAAAACTAGTAAAAACCTTACGTAGAAAACTTACCTTCTTACGAAATCCAAGCCAATAGGTGATTCTGGAAGTATTTTGAATGCTGATCACAAAAATTACATCCATTTCTAACCATCACGTCAGTATCTTTCCCTAGGTCAGGATTTTCCCTACTTCACAAAGTTCAAACTACCATATTATAACATTGAGTTTTTGGCATTTTGTGATGGAAATTTTTGTGTGAGATTTCAAAGATAAAAACTTACGTAACTAATGTCCATTCAATTTTTATGCAAAGATATCACATGAATGTGAAAGGTAGATTAAATGTTTACAATTCTATGTTCACTTATATTTAGAGTTGGAAGTGGTTGAAAAAAATCTGCTTTTTTGGGGGAAAAACACCTGAGTTCTTTCCATGTCTTGTTGTTTGGGCTTTTTTCAACTTTTTCACAAAAGTGTCTCAAATCAATTAAAATACAAGAGTTGGCAGTATTTTTCCTGTTCCATGGTTTTCATTTATCTCCCTACTGTAAAATAGACACTCATTTCTAAATATAAAATACAATTTACAATATGAAATTAGTAGCTAGACATAAACAGCTTTTTTGAATGGGCTGTTTTTTCCGAGCGTTATCTTCATATTTTGGTAGGCTTATTGAATATATATATGTAGTATAAATATATTCACTTAACTAGAGTATCTTTGTATGAGTTTTTAATAGAACCTATTAGTATGATATGATTTTCAATGTTTGAATTTGTTATACGTACACATAGATGATGCAAAAATGAAATACTGATCTACCTTTTGAAAATCAATATATTTGTATTCTGGCTTTCCAGTACATCATGTATAATGTGGTTAAATGGCTGCTAAGCCTGGTGAAAGAGCAACTATTGTTGTTTTCACGTTCAGAAGACACAACGGCGATTATGGAGAAATACAGCGCTAGTTCATGTCGCCGGGAAATGATGATCTTCCTTCACAATGAAGGTGTTACATATTTTGTATATATAATGATTATTATATGTAATTATTAATATTATTATTATACTGTGAACGTTACAGTTATCCTTTTTACTATGATCCATTGCGATCGCTACACACGCGAGTGTAATGCACGAATATGACACTTCAGAAATCACTTAAAAAATTAAAAATCACTGAGCGCTCACCAACTGAAAACACTTTTTCGAGAGAGGGAAAAAGTCTAAACAGACCAAAGCAGATCTCTCACTCAAGTAAGGGGAACCTGGCACATGGGTTAGATTCAAGTTGCAACCCAAACAAACAAATGAGTTATGGCCCACGTGAACTGATAAGACGTGAATGATTCAAGCAAGGCATGTCATATTTCTATGTTGAAGCCCCATATTTTGTCACGTGTTGGAAATCCTTTCAAAGGTTAATATGGTGTCTATGAATTTATGTGTACGTTGGAAACTGAAAGGTCATCTTCATTTCAGTATTAATGTCGACAGTAATGTAAATAAAAACAACGTGTATTTGAGACAGCACTAATGTTGCTCACAACAGCAGCATTGGAAATAATTGTCAATTATTAAATTTAAGTAATTTGAATTCTATTATAACAAACTGCATGAAGTTCATATTTTCACTGAATGGAAATAAAATAACAACTCGAAAACTTGGTGGTGATTAGCCGGAATGCTGCGGTGAGCCAGCTCAAGATGGCCAGACAACGTCTCCTTACTTCGCGCACGGTTCGGATTAAAAAGAAACTCCAAATGCATGGAAGTAATATTTCTGGGAACCTTTGAGTGGTTGTAAAAAATAATTTCATTATTTTCTCCACAACTTTGTCGCTGGAAGTTTTTACTTGGAATTACAGAACATGAAATGGCCAGCGACGACATTTTCTACTGCACGAATATAAAAAATCTCCACATACTTTATTTGGATATTTTTTCATGCAAATATGCTTTAAATTATTGATAAATTCTGAGTACCACCATCACCTATGACAATTAAAAAACAGTGTCATTTTTTTTAATAATGAATGCTTCAATTTTACGGCATGTTTCAATGTTAGGAATGAAAACAATGTAAAAATTGTGTTTTCACAGAAAATTTGTGTTTTTAATTTATCTAAAATTATGTAAGCAAGTTACCAGTTTTTTGTGTTCACCATCGTATTCTCTACAAAATTTCCTGCAAAACTGCAGGTACCGATTTTACTTAAGCTAAATTTGTAAATCCAGAAATTTCACAACAGCGTGCTCGTATTTCCCATAAGAAAAGCATTGCCCATAAGAGCCCATTGTTTCTTCTGAACATGAAAACGACTCTAGTGATGTATTTTGTCTGCTTGTTGCAGTGGTTCTCAACCTTTGTGAGACTACAGCCCAGTAAATGTATTTACATAATAAATACATTTTTGATCTTTAAAAGTTTATATGGAAATTAATATGCACCCTTAATTAATATTAATATATCAACTTTGGCATAATCATAGTTCAATTATGTATAGACTTGTCAAATATAAAATTAAATGTAAATTAGTTGTCCAACGGTCCTTTTGTGGCCCGGCAGTTAAGAAACACTGCCAGTTAAACTGAAACAGAAGCAAATAAGATTGGCCACAAATAAAAATAATAATAATAATAAAAAGACTATTTAAGAAATCTGAACTCGACCTACAGTTTGAAATGAAATCTGAAGCACTCTGCCTCCACTGAGGATTGAACCTCAGACCCCTTCTTATTAAAAGGCAACAGCATTACTTTATTCCACTCCAGAGGCCCACTCATTATTATAAAAGGAACTTCTATCAAAAAACTGGCCTTTTTCTAACAACAGTACTTGCAATTTGTTCTCTGTGATTTACAGGCTAAATTAAATCTTATTCTCTGATGAAGTAGCTACAGACTGAAGCAACACATGACAATGTGTCAGTGTCACATTGAAGTGACAAGCGATATGGGCCCCTTCAGTCCATAAGCAAGCATTCATCACGCATGCACAAGCAAGACCAAGGCAACATGATGCACATCATTAAAGGAGCTTTCAAACTGAAGTAACAAATGACAAGTGAGACAGTCTCTTTCAGGATAAAGCAAAACATTCACCGCGTATCCAAGAACAACAGACCAAAGCAGCACAATGCACGCTATTGAGAAAACAATATAGACCGAGCAACATACAAGTGATATGTTTAGTTTGTTGTCGCACTTTTCACAAGGGTGAATGGATTACTGACGGTGTGCTTCCAAGTGACACATGTTACCTGTTGCTTCGGTCTGAAAGTTTCCTGAGAAAACTGTACAGGCTTATGTTGCTTTTGTTTGAAAGGTTAAATTTACTTCTAAGGGTTGGTTTCCAAGAGCCACGTGTTGCTTCCACCTCAAAGCTCCGTTAAACAGGATATATAGTGGAATCACAAGAAAAAAACCTGCACAGACCCGCGACTCCTGTGCACCGTACTCCGGTGAGGAGGGGAGGGGGAGAGTTGACCATGCTTCCTTATGGCCCGAGCTGAAGGGAAAGGTGCACGGGGACTTTTTGTCCAAGGTTTTTTTTTCCTTGTGGTCGCTCTATACACACATTCCTGTAATACGTATACTTCTGCATGTGTGTTGTGAACAGTAAAGATTTTTAATTGTCCTGAAACATCAAATATTTTGATATTCACATTTGTTTCATATTTTATGACATCAATATTTAAATTGAGACACAAACATGTAAAAGCTTGTTTTAAGTCCATTTCGTGGTCAGATGTGCTCATCAGAACTAGAGGTTTAGTTTTAACCATAGCTTACCCGTACCAGGGGTCGACTCACAGGCCACACTTTTTTTGTCACTAAAATTTAAGAAACCATTTTATTACTGATTCACTGCTTCCTTTGCTGATTATATATGTACAGTTATTTATTAATTATAATAATTACAAAAATTACTATCATTAATAAAAAACTCAACCAATTATGCATGTGTGTGTCACACCAATATTTTATAATTCACAAACTCACAAAATCTATAATATTTTTTAATTAATGCTTTTTTGTTTGTATAAGTGCAGTTGTTTATTAAATATAATAATTACAATAATTACCATCATTATCAACCAATTGTACCAGGTGGTTATAATTAAAGTGACTGTGTTCAGAGTGGTACAGCACAGGCTGTAATGAGAGTAGCAGTCTGAAACTTCGTAGATATGCTAATGAAGCAATGCTCTCGCAAATTATGCCAAAAAAGAAATAGTTCCAATTCTCGCCACCAGGGTAAAAAATGGTGCTGTAAGCAGTCAAAACGTGGAATTTTCCGTAACTCTGACGTCAAAGTTGGTGGTATTGCCTAACCATTGTGTGAGCTCCCTGGTTGTTGTTGGTCACGCTTTTTGCTTTTTTCCTTTAGTGATGTGAATGTTCGCCGAACATTAAAAGTTTGAATTTTTCCGTGTAAAAAGCAATGGCTATTGCGAAGAAAGACCGTGAACTGCTAGTGAAGTTGGGAGCAATAGCAACGCTGCACTGCAGAAATATCGCCAACAGAAAGGGCTGAGAAGAGGGCCCATGTCAATTAATGGGCTGAAGAATGTGATGAAGAACCACCATTTTCATGCAAGATGGGGCAACACCACATGTTGCTCGCCACGTGAAAGATTTGTTGCGAGAAACATTCACTAATGACCGCATCATCTCTAGGCAGTTTCCAGATGCATGGCCTTCCAGATCCCCCGACCTTAATCCATGTGACTTCTGGCTGTGGGGATATTTAAAAGATTGTGTCTATCAGGGACATATCCGGTCTCTGCCTGATCTGAAGGCTAGCATACAACGACATGTCGCTCAGATTTCACCAGACAATCTGCGAGCAACCGTCTACCGTGCCGTGTTACGAATGCAGCATGTTGCTGAATTGGGAGGCCACATTGAACAGTTCTTGTAACCATAGTTCCTAATAAACATGCCAGAACCATTGTTCTCGTGTGTTTGATCTTTCCTGCCTTTTTCCTGTAAATATACCACGTTTTAACTGCTTACAGTGCCATTTTTTACCCTGGTGGCGAGAATTGGAACTAATTTTTTGTTCTGCATAATTCGCAAGCGCATTGCTTCATTAGCATATCTACGAAGTTTCAGAGTGCTACTCTCATTGCAGCCCGTGCTGTACCACTCTGAACACCATCACTTTAATTATAACCACCTGGTACACTGTTATTGACATGAGTGTCTCAAATGAGATGCATTCAAAGCTACCGCCAGATATTTCCACCAAATGCATTTTGCCTCCTAATTACATTACTTTATGTTTTTACGAACAAAATACAGAAATATTTCGAACAATGTAATTTATTTTCAATTTTTTATAAAACTTTTCACAGTTGAAATATCTAAGAAATAGAGGTGGTGGGCCTGCAAGCCCTCCTCCCTCGGTAAGCTAGGGTTAAAATTGGTTAAAATTGTATCTGAACCACTATGCATGTGTCTCCTGGGATTGGCCAATATCTGTCCCGTGACTTTCTATATTATTTAAATTTTTTTAGGTAGTTGTAAAATATGTCACGACAAACCTGTAAACTCATAACAGTAACTTCAAGTGAAATCGGTTAGCTGTAATTGAAAAAAGCCAAAATTTCCAGCTTTTTATCGAAAAAAAAATCAGTATGCTGAAATTATAGACACAACAGTCATCTGCGAGACATCCAAACCAATGTCGACCAGTGTAATTATTTAAATATTTTGAACATGTAAACTGTTTTTTTTTCTTTCTAACATCCATGTTACATAAATTAATGGAAGAATTTCAAAACAGGAAATTTTATCCGGTAGATTTAAATTCAGAATTCACTATATTCAGCTCATTGTAAAATGCCGCACACACACATGTGGCAAATAATAGCTCAATGGAACAAAAATAAACTCGATCAGTTAGTGCATGAAGAGGCACATATGTGGGTTGCTGAAAATCTTTAAAATGAAGGCCATTTCAGAGTTGGTGAAGTCTGTATCTGAGAGCATGTGTTTAGTGGTTATTTGTCCGAATGCCCAGCATGAGTTTTCTTCTGGTCAAGAAGTGTCCCTAGGGTGGTGAATGCTGGAAGCACATTTTATGTTTAACACGTTGAATGTGAAAGAAATCATCAATTTCTCAACATAAATGAATGAATAAATTAAAATATTTGGGTGTGTCGTAACATAAACAATGTGACAATTTAATAATGAGTCTTTTGTTATGAAATGAAAAGGAAACAATGATTGAAACAACATCTGCAGGTTTTCATGTGGTAGGTATGACTTGAAGATTCGATAGCACAGCCTGTTGGATGTTCCTGTGTGCATGAAAAGTACATAATTTTGGAATAAGCTTCACTTTCAGAAACAGAAAATAGTAACAAGAGCTAGATCTGAGGAGTAGAGAGGATGATTCAACTGACTCACTTTTTTTCTGGCAAAGAATGCCTGGACAACCATTACCTGCTGATGGCACTGTACATTGTCGTGGAACAGAAGCTAACTGCCTGGTTCAGGATAATAAGGCCGGAAGTGAACAGTCGTCTTCCATGATCATGTACAACACCTTGATAATAACAGGAAAATACAGTTTCACCCTCTGCAACATATACATGATGAATAATGCCTTTGCTATCACAATAAAATGCAATATTGGGTTCATCCTTGACTTTTGGAGCTGCATTTTCTTGCCCCTTTGTAAAATTAGCAACATGCATTCTGCACTTTGTCATTTCGTACGAGGACCACAGCCAAAATGCTATGTTTCATCCTCCACAACAATGGAATTCAAGAAATATTTATTTCTGTGAGCAGTTTCCCGGCATAGTGGCATAACTCCCAGCATAGCCATTGCAAGTGCATGATGTACTGGCATGTTGTAGATTGTGGACCACAATGCACCATGAACATGTTACTTTACAGATAGAATGTACACCTGGGACAGCATAAAATCAGTCTACTTAATTGTCAGACTGTGTATGCCATTTTACACTCTTCAAAGTACAAGTGAAAATATTTTCTTATATAAAACCCTTAATATTAGGGTGTAAAGATCCCCTTCATAAAGGTTAAAGGGCTTGCACAGGACATGCACAACACATCAAAAGATAAGGAGAGATTAAAAACATCCTCAGAAATAGTGCAAGAAGCCTGCTCTTTTACTTCGTTTCAGGTTACGTGCAGCAAGGAGTTGTAAGAAGATACAACAACTTTTAGGCTGAAGGAGGCTGAAATAATTTTTGAAAGCTAGATAATGTTAGTTTCAAAATTTTATTATGTTCTAGGAAGGAACTAATTTGAAGTCAAGTTGTTTCTTAAACCATTTAATGTACCACAAATGATTTAAAACGTAAAAAAATATATTTAATTCCATTTTCCTCTTAAGGTATGTGTTGTTCCATGAAAGATCCAACAAGTAAGAATTCTTACCAGAGCTACAATTTTGATGTACATGGACAGGATTGAATGTATTAAAAGATTTTCTTGTTTTTAAAACAGGAAAATTTACTTGTTTGCATGATTTTTTTCTAATCACCAAAAAATCATTTATAAATATCTTTTCATTTTTAGTGTTGAATTACCAGATTCCAGTTCCAAATCAGAACATGAGACATCTATTGAACGTTTTATTCTGTTGGACAACGGAAATGTTGAAACAATCAACGAACTGTCAACTGTATATAAAGAAATTTCGGCTACGAGTGTAGGAAGTGATAGTATGAATCTTGAATCGTTGCTGAGTACTGAGTCAAAGGAATTTGATTTGGTTGTGAAAAATTCTGTGAAAGACAACTTTTTGTGTGATAGAGAAAAAAGTGTATCCGTGAAATGTTTGAAAGATCCTGATTTTGAACCAAAATTCAAATTTGAAACACAGTTTTCAACAACCTGCAATGAAGAACACAAACTCACTTCTCAAACTACCTTAGCAGAAACTATTAAACCTGAGCTAGATATAGTTGAGATAGGCCCTAATGGAGAATATGAAGATGAGGCTCATACTATTAAGAGTGAAGAAGTTTCCATCACAGATAAAACTATCCAACTTTTTGATTTGAAAATCGAAGATGATTTTGAAGCTCCATGTCTGAGGTATGTATTTTTATGTATAACACGTATTATAAGCTAGCATGATAATGGAGGTATAATTACACTATACTTGTGCAACTGTTATAAAATTATACAAAAAACTAAATCTGTGAGGATTGAAATCTCCTTATATTGATATCAATGGATACTACATAACACTACACATCACAATGCCTTTTCCTGCTAGTTACTGGTTTGTTTACAGTATCGTATTCACATCAGTTTCCAACAAAGTGACTCGTAATAATATTTATATATTAAAAATTAGTAGATGGCTGGTTTCTAACAAAATTCATGTACTTTGGTTAAGCTGGTTTCATCAGTCAGTTTCTTGATTATATTTCAATTCAATTTTTTTTTCTCATTTATATTAGGGCTGAGCCGATACCACTTTGAACTGATACTGATGTCAATACTCTCACCGTTACCCACCAATACCAATATATTCAGTATAATTTTACTATGATTCCAACCTTGAATTGTACTTCATATTGTTATAACTTCAACAGCCTGGACTCAAATCTTACATAATAGTTATGAAATTACAATATATCTGCTAATACATAACATTTTCAAAATATTCACGAAAAGTGCAAATAATGTTCATTTTTTAATATGTTAATTAATTTATAGACATGGCTTTATTTATTTCTTTCCTAAAATAATAGGAACTGTCCTATTTGTTATTATTATAGTAATGCAAAAAAACAAAAAAACACTGTAACCTTTGCAATTTCTCAAAAACTGATCAAGACACCTCCACATTGGCTGCATAATGTAATTCGTTTTTGCATTATTGTATGGTCACATTGGAACCAGTTTTGCCTGAACATTGTTACAAGCATGCAGTAATAACTTTTTGCTGGCTACAGATATGTTGGAAAATCCTTCGTCACTTCATTTCTCGTGAAATTCTAGCCTGATTTGATATATCACATTCACCCTTCCCTTTGAAATTTTTGCTTTGAATTCAATATGGCGGTCAACAATATGCTGGACACACAGCTAGGGATCTCCCTGTGCCTAACCTATTTCTTTCATGACCAATTATACCCAGGATAACTTCTTTACATTTTGTAGGCGGTGTTAAAGGACATTTGACTCGTCAAAGTTCATGTAATGAGGTTTTTATCAGTCACATAGTTACACATATTATTTTGTATCTTCTGATCCCATTGCAGTCCAAGAATGATTTTTTGATATGTTTTAGAGTATGGCATGAGAAACCAAATATTTTATTCACGATTTTTGATGATGACATATTTTGAGATATTCAAAGTCAAAGGTCAAGGTCACGTGACAAAATTACATTTTTATCCAAAGATATGCTTGTTGTGTATCACTGGAAAGCTTGTTCAATTCCCTGTACAATAAGCTGTATTTGAGTTTCGTAGGCGAAATAGGGGCGGAGTTACAGCACATTCAGTACAGCTAAGCGGGCTCAAAAAGGGCAATTTATGCAAACTTTGACCTTGAATAATTTAACAATCGCAAGACAAACGAAACTAAAAATTTTCATAGTTACTAAGTTCCATGCATAGTTTCAACTCCCCAAACGTCATGAAAATCTGAGATGGTCAGGTTGTGGGCTGTGTTGATTTCATATGGAATGACTCGTATCCTCCTTTTTTGGTAGCTTCACCAACAGGTCACTCCTCCAGTCCTTGAGCATCTCTCCCTCTATCCATATCTTCTCAAATAATGCCTGCAACAGTTGACGTGGTGTTTATGTCACTTTTCATCACTTCCGGTGGTATGCTTTCAACACTCGCTGCTTTACCATTACGTCTCTCTTTCAGAGCTTATTTAATTTCTCCTACTGTTGGAACATCCATCCTAATTCTTACCATCATTACCATTTTCCTCTTCTCCCGGGTCTATCTGAGCATCCAAGGGACGATTAAGGGTTGCAGAGAAGTGCACCTTCCAACGTTTCAGTTGGTCCTCAATATTCGTAAGGAGGGTACCATCTTTACTTCTCACTGGTTGATTTCTCTGCATCTGTTTCCTTGACACAACTTTTGTGATCTTGTGCAGTTCTTTAAGATTTATATTTTTTGCTGCTTCCTCCGCCTGTTGGGACAGATTGTCTACCTAATTTCTTTGATCCTTACGAACAATATTTTTTTATTTCTTGATCCTTCTCTGTATACTTTGGACTTCATTGCCACCTTAATTATTTTTCATTCTTTAATCTTTTTTAGGTCTGCTCAGTCATCCAATCTTTTTTCCTCCTATCCTTAAAGCCCAGAACCTTTTTACTTACTTCTGGGAAACCAAATCAGATTTTTGTCCATTTTCTTTCAGCATGATTACCAATGAATTCTTTGTATATTTAATTTGGTAATAGTTGCCTGTCTGATGCTATTAAAAGGCTAAAGAATAACAAAGCATCTGGCATTCATTTAATACCAGCTGACTTAACCCTTCAAGCCGGGAGTTAAATACCCATCAGCCGCTGCGAGAGGCGGTAATTGTAAATCACCAAAACAGCAATTTTCGCATAAAGTCACAAAATTGAACATATCTTAAAAACCATTTGCTCAATTACAATCAAATTTTCAGTACTTGTAAACGAAACTTCACACTACACAAAAATGTATAAATAATGACATTTATACTATAATAACAAACATAATAATAATAAAAAAACTTACATGTTGCGCTTACAAGGTACTCCTTCTGTCTTCAAATTTACATATGAGTTCAAACTTGTCCCTTGATATCGTTTTAGGAAATATTGGGGTCTCAACAGATGCATCTTTACTAAAATAACTCTTTATAGTTGGTTTTTGAACTATACCCATAAGCATAAATATTCCCAGAACAAGATATATATTTTTTCCACGGTAACTGGTTGCCATTTGCGCATTCGTGAATGTGGTTTCAATGTGCATTGTTCAATATAAGTATCGGCATATAAGTTAGTTTCTCTGACAATGAGTTCTACAACTTCTTTGTCAAAAAAACAACAAAATGGCATCAAGAACATTATTGACTGCTTTTTGGGGACCGCACAATCCACAAAACGCAAGTTTATTTGCCTTGAAAGAGTCATCAACTTCTCTCCAGTTTCAGGTTACATTCGATGAAGCAACAGGTGAGGATGTAATGCCATCTAATTCGCTTTCATTATCACTGACACTATATACTTCCTGTTCTGCATAGTTTACTTCACTTTCACTTGTAGATAGAAATAAATAAATTGAACCTTCACTGTCACTTTCCTCTAAAAATGCACAAATTTCGTCCACTTTGATGCCCTTTACCCGCTCGTGCGATGCCATTTCTCAGCTATTTTTTTAAGTAATAAGGTGATGCAATCGCACATAATTTCATGTAATTGGAAGGAAAACCAACAGATGGCAGCACATTGCACTCTAGTCTTGAGTTATATGCGTTTTCGTTCATGTGGGAAAACAACAGATGGCAGAATATGCATCTTTTCGTCACTATTACAGGGGACGTATATGTGTACGTCGAACCGCCTCTAGAAGCACTATGAGGGTTCGTACACGTGTACGTCGAACCGGCTTGAAGAGTTAATTAAATATGGTGAGAATTCTTTAATATGTCAAATTCATAAATTAATATTTTAATATGGAATGATGAAGAACAACAGAGGAAAGAATCCATAACTGTTCCTGTGTTTAAAAAGGGCAATAAAATGAACTTTAATGATTACCGTGGAATTTCTCTACTCTCAACAACATATCAAACATTATCTAAGATTCTTTTAGCAAGACTAACCACATATGCTAATGAAATTATAAGTAATTATGAATGTGGATTTACATGTAACAGATCAACAACAGATCAAATTTTTCACATCAGACAGACACTTGAGAAAAAGTGGGAATATAATCAAAATGTCCATCAGCTATTCATTGATTTAATAAAAGCATATGATTCAGTCAAAAGAGATAAATGATATAATATATTAATCGAGTTTGGAATACCTAAGAAGCTTGTTAATATGATAAAAGTATGCACCAGTGAAACGGAAAGTAAAATTCATGTGGATATTAATATGTGTGACAAATTTACAATTCATGATGGGTTAAAACAAGGAGAAGCATTATCTCCATTGCTCTTTAATTTTGCCTTAGAATATGCTGTTAGGAAGGTAAAAGAAACTAACAAAGGACTAAAATTAAATGGTGTGACTCAGCTGTTAGCATATGAAGAGGATGTAGACTTACTGGGGGATGATGTAAATACAATTAAGAATAATACTAAAATATTTTTCAAAGCAGCTAAAGAGATAGGTTTGAAAGATAACAAAGAGAAAACTAAATATATGCCTACAGGCCGAAACCAAGTGTTAGGTAATAATCAAAATCTAATTATTGATAACAACTCGTTTGAACCAGTTTCCAAATTCAAGTACTTACGAGAAATTGTAACATGAAAATTATATTAAAGAGGTAATAAAAAGCAGACTTATTTCAGGAAATACATGTTATTTTTCTCTTCATATACTTTTGTCTTCTCGTTTAATATCTAAGAAACTAAAAGTTAATATATACAAAACAGTAATTTTGCCTGTAATATGACATGGATGCGAAACTTGGTCCCTTACATTGAAAGAGAAACATAAATTGAGAGTATTTGAAAATAAGATCCTTAGGAAAATATCTGGGCCTAAAAGGGATGAGGAGACAGGTGAGTGGAGAAGGTTACACAATTTAGAAGTACATAATTTGTATTCATGTCCAGATGTTATTAGAATGGTTAAATCAAGACTACTTAGGTGGGCAGGCCATATGGCACGAATGGGAGAGGAAAGATGAGTTTACAGGATTCTTTTTGGGAAACCTGATGGTAAGAGACCAGTAGGAAGATGAAGATTGAGGGATAATGTTGAGATGGACCTAAAGGAATTTGGTAGGAATGGAAAAGACTATATAGATCTTGCTCATGATAGGTACAGATGGAAGGCCTGTGTTGATGCAGCCATGAACCTTAGGGTTTAAGAAGGCTAGAGAGTTAGTTAGTTGCCTGTCTGAAGCACAAGGACACAACTACTAATCTGCCACCTACAAGTTCTTTGGCGGATCAGTTCCATTGCTATCAAAAGTGGAGATAGGAGGATTGAAATAATATAGGTAATAATTTTTATGTTTGGAACTGAAATTTAAGATTTGCAGCCCTATCTGTTATGATATTAACAAGTGGTTGTTTTTGTTTTATCCCCCTTTTTTTCCTTTTTGCCATTAATATACATACATACATGTGATATAGAGATTAAGATTGCATTTTAGTGAGACCATGCTTTTACAGTGTACTACATCTTATTTGTCCGGCTTTATAAAGTGCTGAATTCTAAAGTCTGCAGAAAAAGCTTGACGTTCCTTGACGACCGGGGTTTGGTTCAACATCCTCCTTCAACAAACAAGAAAAGAACTTTGTAACTAAAAGTTTACTTGTTCAAAATACGGCATTTACATGCCATTTACAAAATGTGACAAGGAACCCTTTCAGTGTTTCTCAATTCTTGCTGATTACATTTCCACTTAAAAATCGCCGTGAGGAAATTATAGACATAACGTCATGTGTGTGCATTGGATTCTTCAAACTTGTAGCTAATTTTAATGTGAGCTACTTGGAGAAGAGGTAGGGTGCTTGTTCCTGACTAGGATGGTGGTAGGTTTGATTTTCCACAACCACAGATTTTTTTTCCAGGAGTATAGCATTGGGCATAAAGTTTATCGACCATTCTAGGAAATTAACATTTGTCTCTGTATTTCATGAGGTGAAAGGAAGATCCAGCATTTCCGGAAGTTATTTCGATGTGCAACAGTGTAAAGTCCGCACGTTTATTATGTTCCCAGCGGCAACCCTTTCATGAAACTTAACACTGGCAACAATAGCTAACAATAGCCAAACTGCTCCCGATAAGCACGTGCACTCAGACGTTGTTGCCACATTTTCTTTACATTTCTTGTAGTTGCAAGGCGGCTCTCGTTATTTGTGTGCCATAACCACGTGTGGGGTTGATTTTTTTAACTAGTTGTGTTGTGTTATGGTGCTGTTTTGTTGCTTTGTTATAGTGTTGTGCTTTTTGTTTATTTCTTAGACTTTGCATAATGCAAGTTATCACTCACAGCTGCTAGTGAAAATCCCAAGTATGAAGACAAAACTGCAGGATATTATTTCTTTCATGGAGAGCAGAGGTGCCCATCCTCCCCAAAGCTAATGGCACATTCCCCCCCAAAATCATGTCATGCATCCCCCAAATCATATCATGTGTCCCCCCAAAAAAAACATCATTTTCTTTACATTTCTTGTAGTTGCAAGGCGGCTCTCGTTATTTGTGTGCCATAACCACGTGTGGGGTTGATTTTTTTAACTAGCTGTGTTGTGTTATGGTGCTGTTTTGTTGCTTTGTTATAGTGTTGTGCTTTTTGTTTATTTCTTAGACTTTGCATAATGCAAGTTATCACTCACAGCTGCTAGTGAAAATCCCAAGTATGAAGACAAAACTGCAGGATATTATTTCTTTCATGGAGAGCAGAGGTGCCCATCCTCCCCAAAGCCAATGGCACATGCCCCCCCCAAAATCATGTCATGCATCCCCCAAATCATATCATGTGTCCCCCCAAAAAAAACATCATTTGCACCCTCAAACCATATCGTAATCGCCACAAAGTATTTAATTACGACAGTGTGTCTACCGAAAGCAACTTTTTTCTTAGCTTTACAGAACACTATACTTGATCTGCCCCTCCTTCCTAAACAGGGTTGCCCATCACTAAAGACCACCCCTCAAATCGTTCATCATAATCCCTCGAAAATAGTTTGGATGAATGTGTAATAGTTTGTTTATTTGAATGAAATACCATGTTACATTGTCCATATTTTTTAATTGTTCGATTTTCGAAAAAAACGTAAAACTAGCACATTGATTGGTTAAATGTAGTAAATTAAAATATGTAAATATGCATACAAATAGTATTTTTGAGTGGGTTTATAAAACTCACTTTCAGTATTTAACACAAACACGTTTAATTCAGAATCCCCCCAGAACCCTCGTGTCAATTAATGCCTAATATGTAAGAGTTGGATATTTCTCTCTCTCCCCCCCCTTTCGATAATACCCTTAAACACTTCCTTTTTAATCTTTATCTGTATTTCTTTTCTCTTTCCATATTGTTTAATTTTTCTTCTTTTTTTTTTTTCTTTCTTTACAATTTCCTTCTGCTTTTCCTCATTATCTCTTCTTCAATTTGGCAACATCGATTTCCTACTCCAGTTGTTGGTTTCTACTTCAAGAGCAAACTGCCTGCTTGGGTGTTTCTTTTAACAAAGAGTACCGCTCCCTTTGTTAACCACTGGGGATATAATGAACACGCGGACTTTACAACAGACATGTGGAATGTGCAGAATCAAATTACTTAGAGCTGAATCTGAGATGGTTGTTTTGAATACGAGGTGTGGCTAGAAAAAACCGGATTGATGTTGCTGTCAACAAACGGCAAGCGCGTCAAGGTCAAGCGGTGCACGAGTGTATAACGTGATATCCTGCCTATCGACTGTGTGATTTTCCAGGGTGCGCGGCGATCAGTTCCGCTGTAGCTTGTGGACGAAGTGAACCGTACATCTGTGCTCAGTCGGAAAAATGTTAAATGTGAAAGTGGAACAGTATACCAATTTGAAATCTCTTATGAAACTTGGAAAATCCGCCACAGAAACTTATGGTTTGTTGAAGAAAGTATACGGAGATGAGTGTTTATCATGCACGCAAGTGTTTGAGTGGTTTCAAAGGTTTAAAGAGGTACGAGAGTGATGACTCGCATCCTGGATGGCCTTGCATGTCAAAAATGGAATCAAACATTGCAAATGTCGGTGAATTGATTCGAAAAGATCGTTGCTTGAGTATTCGAGCTATTGCAAAACAACCAACATTATTACATTAAGGTGCTGACGACCCTTCGTGAGCGACTGAGAAGACTACGATCTGATTTGTGGAAAAGCAAGTCATGGATTCTTCATCAGGACAATGCTCCTGTCCACACGGCATTGTCAGTCAAGGCTTTTTTGACCAAGCATGGGATCGCAGTGTTAGAACATCCATCCTATTTGCCGAATATCACTCCGTGCGACTTTTTTTTATTCCCAAAGGTCAAATAAGCACTGAAAGGAACCAGATTTACGACCGTAGAATCTGTGAAAACAAAAGCGACGGGTCATGAACATGGTTTCAGAACATGTTTTCCAGCCCTGCTTCCAGCAATGGAAGATTCATATGGAGTGGTGTATCGATAGTTCAGGGGAGTTCTTTGAAGAGGATAATGTTCATATTGTACAAAATAACCAATAAAAGATTTTGTAGCAACAGTCCGGTTTTTTTCTAGCCAAACCTTGTATTGTGAATTAGTGGAAAGTTTCTTAGATGTAATACTTTCTATTGAAAAAAGACAAGTATTTAGGAAGCGAAGCAGTGGGGAATTTACCATCTTGAAAATGGTAATTAGAAAATTGGAATTGTAGCTTTCGTGGCGACGTGATTCAAACAAGTATTCTCAGGTTACCAGCCGGGTTAAGTCGATGTTGGATTACAACGTTTCGAGCGCATCAGGGAATGTAGAAATGGAGAACAGTGTAGGGTTAAATATATGACTATGATGGGGCAGAGTTTGGGCTCTGTCTTCTTATTGGCTCGCTCTGGATCCTGGTGTTGTTATTGGCTGGAGCTTTGTTTTTACAGAGGAGCGAGTTCCAGGCGTGACTAAGCGGTTGATGGCGATTTCCTCCAGGTGGAATAAAACCCTATTCAGGGTTTTAAACCTCTGATTTCAAGTCGAGCAAGCAGAATTGTAAAAATTCTTGATCCAATTTACCATTTCTGTTTGAGTGTGTGTGTGTGTGTTATATTAGCGGTTTATAGTTTCTAAGTTCATGGAATGTGCAAAATTGAAAACCTTTGACTGCAGCATTTTTCATGAACTTTGACCAACTCGAAATTGACTACTGTCAGCTTGAGCTGAAGTGCACTGTTGTTATGTTTATGAATTCAGGACTTAGAATACTTTTGGGGTGGTCAATTAAGAAGTTACAAAGAGTACCAGGAATAAAAATGTGACACCTTGATCCTGAAATGCTCTCTTCTCTTCCTGGCAGTATGTGTGTTGCCTACCTCTGCAGTGACAAGTGGATTTTAATAGCAAAATTTCAATGGAAACTAATACAACCATCATAGAGTTAGGCAACGCACATAACACCTTGAACGGAAGTGAGTATTTCAGAATCTAGGTGCCTCATATTTATTGCCGATGACTGTACATTATATAGTCATTAATGCTATGAATACTCCAAGAGATATTTTTCTCATTCCAGCAAGTTGGACGAAATGGACTTTACAGTAGATCCTCTTGACGTGAGGACTCTAGAGGGAGACGTAGATATCTTCCCTGGACCACCTGAGGAAGTTATTCAACATAAATCAAAGGATGAAAAGGAAAGTCATTTGAGAAAATGTAAAGATGATTCAGTATCCAAAGGTTGCCAATTCAATAAGGCGTTCAGACAGACAAGAGAGACTAATATCAATTCTAAAATTAATGAAGATATTCGCTTATATGAATGTAACCATTGCAACAAAACCTTCACTAAAAGAATTCTCTTGATCAAACATTTCAGAATTCACGAGGATCTTAGTCCTTTCAAATCTAAATCATCAAATGAGGCAGTCAATCAGAAAGTAAATTTGAATGCAAATGTTAAAATTCATGATAATATTTGGCCTTTCGTTACTACTCAACCCAATAAATATTTCACCCATAAACGTTACTTAACCTCTAATGCACTAATCCATGAAGGTAAATATTTATTTGAATGTAATCAATGTGGCAGAGCATTAAAAATGAAAACAGATTTGAAGAGTAACAATAAGAAATCTCTCCTTTGTACTCATTGCAGTAAGGCATCTACAAACAAAAGCCAGTTAACATCTTACTTACCAATTCCCAATGGTATCCCACCTCTCGTGTGTACTCACTGCAACAAATCCTTCAAAGAGAAAAGTAACTTGACCACTCATTTACAAATTCATGATGCTATTCATCCTTTTGTGTGTGATCACTGCAACAAAGCCTTCATACGGAAAAGTAACTTGACCGCTCATTTACAAATTCATGATGGTATTCGGCCTTTTGTGTGTACTCACTGCAACAAAGCATTTACACAAAAATCTAGTTTGACCTCTCATTTACGAATTCATGACAATATTCGGCCTTTTGTATGTCCTCACTGCAACAAAGCATTTACACTCAAATCTAGTTTGACCTCTCATTTACGAATTCATGATGGTATTCAGCCTTTTGCATGTACTCACTGCAGCAAAGCATTTACATTCAAATCTAGTTTGACCTCTCATTTACGAATCCATGACAGTATTCGGCCTTTTGTGTGTACTCACTGCAACAAAGCATTTAAACGCAAATCTAGTTTGACCTCTCATTTACGAATTCATGATGGTATTCGGCCTTTTGTGTGTACTCACTGCAGCAAAGCCTTCAAAAATAAAACTTACTTGCATTCTCATTTACGAATCCATAAAAGTATTCGGCCTTTTGTGTGTACACACTGCAACAAAGCGTTTACACACAAATCTAGTTTGACCTCTCATTTACGAATTCATGACAGTATTCGGCCTTTTGTGTGTTTTCACTGTAACAAGGCCTTCACACTAAAATCTCACTTGACCCATCATTTACAAATTCATGATGGTATTCGGCCTTTTGTGTGTACTCACTGCAACAAGGCATTTACATGCAAATCTAGTTTGACCTCTCATTTACAAATTCATGATGATATTCGGCCTTTTTTGTGTACTCACTGTAACAAAGCATTCAGACGCAAATCTAGTTTGAACTCTCATTTACAAATTCATGATGGTATTCATCCTTTTGTGTGTGCTCACTGCAACAAAGCCTTTACATCAAAAGGTAACTTGACCACTCATTTACAAATTCATGATGGTATTCGGCCTTTTGTGTGTATTCATTGCAACAAAGCATTTACACAAAAATATAGTTTGACCTCTCATTTACTAAATCATGATGGTGTCCAACCTTTCACGTGTACTCACTGCAACAAAGCCTTCACACGGAAAAGTAGCTTGAAGTATCATTCACGAATTCATGATGGTATTCGGCCTTTTGTGTGTACTCACTGCAACAAAGCATTTACACTCAAATCTAGTTTGAACTCGCATTTACAAATTCATGATGATATTCGGTCTTCTTTTGTGTGTACTCTCTGCAACAAAGAATTTACACAAAAATCTAGTTTGACCTCTCATTTACGAATTCATGACGGTATTCGGCCTTTTGTGTGTACTCACTGCAACAAAGCATTCACATGCAAATGGAGTTTGACCTATCATTTACAAATTCATGATGGTATTCGGCCTTTTGTGTGTACTCACTGCAACAAAGCATTCACACTCAAATCTAGTTTGACCTCTCATTTACGAATTCATGACAATATTCGGCCTTTTGTGTGTACTCACTGTAACAAGTCTTTCACACAGAAAGGTCACTTTACCACTCATTTACAAATTCATGACGGTATTCGGCCTTTTGTGTGTACTCACTGCAACAAGGCTTTCACACAGAAAGGTCACTTTACCACTCATTTACGAATTCATGACGGTATTTGGCCTTTTGTGTGTACTCACTGCAACAAAGCATTCACCTGCAAAGGGAGTTTGACCTCTCATTTAAGAACTCATGATGGTGTGTACTCACTGCAATAGAGCATTTCGACAAAAAGGTAGTTTGATCTTTCATTTACTAAATCATGATGGTGTTCGGCCTTTCATGTGTAATTACTGCAGCACAGTAACTTCACACAGAAAACTGACTTGAACTCTCATTTACAAATACATGATGGTAATCGGAAATTTGTGTGTTCTCACTGCAACAAAGCCTTCACACAGAAAAATAACTTGACCGCTCATTTACAAATTCATTATGGTATTCAGCCATTTGTGTGCACTCACTGCAACAAAGCATTCACAAGCAAATGTAGATTGACCTCTCATTTTCGAATTCATGACAGAATTTGGCCTTTTGTGTGTACTCACTGTTACAAAGCCTTCACAGAGAAAAGTAACTTTACCACTCATTGACAAATTCATGACAGAATTCGCCTCTTTGTGTGTACTCACTGCAACAAAGCATTCACACGCAAAGATAATTTGACATCATTTACGGATTCATGACAGTAATGGGCCTTTTGTGTGCTCACTGTAACAAAGTTTTTAAACACAAATCTAATTTGACCTCTCATTTACAAAATCATGATGATGTTTAGCGTTTTTTGTGTACTCGTTACAAGAAAGCATTCAAAACTAGAAAAAAACTTGTTTTGTCATTTACAAATCCATGAATTCAGTGGAATAAATAAAAAATGCATCAAACATCGTTTTTACTGCAAATCACTACAAAAATAATTGACATTGTTTCTATATTTATTACAAGTCGTATTAGACATAATTTCCTTTTCAATGGAAGATGCAGATTTCTAATAACTGTTATATATTTTCTTGGTATTATAAATTTAATATGAGAGTACTGGGAAACTGTATCATGAGAGTGGCGTAAAATAGTGTCACAAGGAGTGTTGTCACAGATATATCTCTTGTTATATTTAATTTTGTTTGTCTAAAATATAATTTAATATCAGCACAAAAATATTTGTTAGTTTTCAAATGTAATTTAGTATCAATTTAATCACGTCTTTAGAATTAATATTATTATTTGTTTAATTTCAATTAAATAAACCCAGACCATAATAATCCACCACTTCTCCTTTCTTGCAAGGTACAACCATATATTCACACACTGTGTGTCATTTTGTTTCAACATAGTACAGAATTGAATAGCATTCTGTCCCAAGCATACTGTCTTGATAACAGTAGGCAACAAATTTAAACAAAATGTTTGCCCCTGAAATGTAAACAACTAATTCTTGTAGATTTTGAGCTGCTGAATGCTAAAGTGACAATGAGAATTTAAAATTGGCTACCATTTATGACGGATATGCAATAGTTGCGGTTATAATTTAGCAATATGTATTTCCACATATATTTGTTTTTGTCTGCTTCTCCCTGTGTTGCTTTGCCTGTCACTTGTATAGCTGCTGAGAATTTTTTTTAGGTATCGTCCAACAGTAACCAACCAGCATGGAAGTGATCCACTTTCCCTGGTTCTTTTTCTCCATCAATGTGATTGCCTGATGGAAATGTTCTCTATGCTCATCACTAACCATGCCAGAGATATCGGGTAGGATATTTAAGTGGGAATGGATCATGTGTATCTTTATGGTCATATGACATTCAAGTTTCTGGTACAGAAGCAACATTTTCTCAATCAGTTGTTTCTAGTTTTCTGCCCCGACATTTCCAAGGAAGTTTAGTCCAAAACTTTCCTCTCATCACCCTGTAATACATACACTGTCAAGTACACACCCATCTTTGAAGAGGTTCCAGATCTAAGGACCAATAAAACTCCCTCTTTAATTCTACTCTCACTAATAGTTTGTCTTTCAGTTACCTGAAAGGTAGACCAGTCTGGTCAATGGCTTCGACATAGATCTTCATCAGACCGAGTTTTATGTGTAGGGGAATAGCAAAATTTTGTGTGTTTCTACAACCTCCAGATATCATCTAATTGGTCAGTGAGTCCCAATGAAGTACATCTGAAGGACTACAGTATACTCCTTGTTGATGATAACAATTACAATAGACACCCAATAGTTACAGCTTGGAGATATAGTTGTTGGGTGTATGTGCATTACATTGCAAATCATGAATCTTCTTATGCATATTTTCCTTGTTACCTTTCCTTTTTATCCTCGTCACCAATTGTAGTGAACGCAAATGAGGCAAAATGGTACATTAAACATAATTTATAGTAACTTATAACTTCATGTTACAAAAACTCCATAAAAGACATAAACAAAGATCTATCTCCAAATAGCAATATCCACAGTTCATCTTAACATTTTCTTTACCTTCTTCTCGACCTCTGTCATATATCAGGTTGGTAAAATTATCACTAATATTACTGGTACACTGATATGCCAATACCAATAGAGTAACAATTAAAATTTTCCATCTCTAATAGAGGTCCCGGTTTCAAATCCTGGCCTGGGCATAAAATTTCATCATATCATCACTCATTATCATTATTGCATTATCCAAAAGTGGCAGAAAAGTGATGCTAAATAACAAAATTGAGTCAAATCAAATTTAATAATAAAGAGGGTGAGGGTGGTAAGGTCACAAGGGAAATATAGTTGTAAAATAAGTTCAAAATAGTGTTGCACTGTGTATTGACTACTATGGAAAAAATTTAAGATTCTAGAAAACTCAGAGAAAATACAGGTTGTCCCAAAAGTCCTGTCCTGTTACCATTATAATCAAACATAACTCTGAAACTACACAATGTAGAACAGTCCGGTCTTTTGCAAAATGTTCTAACTAACTAACTGTCTAGCCTTCTTAAACCCTAAGGTTCATGGCTGCATCAACACAGGCCTTCAATCTGTCCCTATCCTGAGCAAGATCTATATACTCGTTTCCATCCCTACCAATTTCCTTTAGGTCCATCTCAACATTATCCCTCCATCTTCGTCTTGGTCTTCTTACTGGTCTCTTACCATCAGGTTTCCCAACAAGAATCCTGTAAACTCTTCTTTCCTCTCCCATTCGTGCCATATGGCCTGCCCACCTAAGTAGTCTTGATTTAATCATTTTAATAATATCTGGACATGAATACAAATTATGTAGTTCTAAATTGTGTAACCTTCTCCACTCACCTGTCTCCTCATCCCTTTTAGGCGCAGATATTTTCCTAAGGATCTTATTTTCAAATACTCTCAATTTATGTTCCTCTTTCAATGTAAGGGACCAAGTTTCGCATCCATGTCATATTACAGGCAAAATTACTGTTTTGTATATATTAACTTTTAGTTTCTTAGATATTAAACGAGAAGACAAAAGTATATGAAGAGAAAAATAACATGCATTTCCTGAATTAAGCCTGCTTTTTGTTTCCTCTTTAATATAATTTTAATTTGTTACAATTACTCCTAAGTACTTGAATTTGGAAACTGGTTCAAACGAGTTGTTATTAATAACACTGGTCAACATTTTTTTTTTTTTTTTTTTTTTTTGCGACATGGATGAAAATTCACTTTTCTTTATCAATCCATGATGCTGAACACGAAACTGACAATGAAAATGCCACTCGACTTCCGGTTTAAGAATTATACGAGGTATTGTCGAAAAGTCGGGTTTCCCAATGTTCTAACGTAGTGGAATGACTTATGCTTGGTGTGCATGTGACTTTTACGCTTGAACTGTATTATGCGAACAGTACAAAACATGGGTACATTTCCATTTGCCTTTCCAAGTAATGAATCAAAGTTTTTACATTAATCACAAAATAAATATTTTCTACTATACTACTGTATGGTGTGTTCTTTACTACTTACGTGGGATTAAATCCGCCTCCTCTTGGCTTCCCTCTTGTAATGAAGTTCAGGATCATCCCTGGTTACTGTCCAGTAATAGTCAGCAAGCATTCCTCTACTCCATTTCCCTTGGTATATTTTCTCCATTACAGATATTTGTTGGTGGAAATGCTCACTGTGTTCATCACTTACCTCCCCACAACTTTTCGGGAAGAAATCGAGATGAGAGTAGAAAATGCAATTTAAGGAACATATTGCAACCCATTTTTTGATACGACGAAACCAAATTATTTAAAAGTTTTTCATAGTCTTCAGCACGTTTGTTTCCCAAAAAATTGTTGGAGACTTCTCCGAAAGAACTCCATGCACCTTTCTCAACATCACTTAGCAGGTGTTCGAAGATCTCGTCCTGGTTAAGTTGTCGAATTTGAGGGCCCACAAAAATTCCCTCCTTGATCTTCTGTTCACTGATTTTTGGAAATTTTGTAAGTAGATATTTGAATATCAAAGAGTTTCGATCCAACTTTTTGACAAAGTTTTTGATCAGTCCAAGCTTCATATGAAGTGCAGGAAGTATAATATTTTCAGATTCAACGAGAGGTTCATTATGTACATTCATATTTCCAGTTTCCATACTTTGACGTAATGGCCAATCCTTTTTAATAAAATGAGAAGCTCTGTCTCTGCTATTCCATTCGCAGAGGAAACAGCAATATTTGGTATAGCCTTGTTGGAGTTCAGTTAAAATAGCAATGACTTTCAAATCTGCACATATTTTCCATAGGTATGTACCTAGTTGTGGTATTTAATTGATTGAAGGAGTAATTTTAGGCTATCATACGATTCTTTCTTTTACACAGAATAACCAATAAGGATTGACGTCAATTGATTGCTGTTATGAAGCAGTACAGCTTTTAAACTTTATACCGATGCATCTATAAACAACCGCCACTCTTCGCAGATGCGCTTAATGCCCATAGCCATCAATAAACCATCAATATCATTGCAATATATCAGATCTCCTTCGGTAGAAAAGTATTCTTCTAACATTTTTTGACCGTCACGATAAAATGACACCCTCACATTACTAGCCAGAAAATTCCATTGTTGAACTCTGGAGGCTAATAGCTCTGCCTTGGCTAACCTTGTTCTGTTCTGTAAGTTTAACATCACCCTCAAAGTCCGGATCTGTAGATGTGGAAGGTTGTGGATCATACGGTTTGTCTTGTGAGTCTACGGAATAAGATTCATGGGGTGTTGGAACAGGTAGTTCATTACTATGCGCCACAGGACGAGAAGCAGAACGAATATTTGGAAGTACAATTGTCTTCTTTTTAGTATTGGACGTACGTTGTATTGATGGGACCATACAAAAAAATAAACAATCGTCTGTATGAATAGTGGGCTCCAGCCAAATCATGGGAATAGCAAATGGCATCAATGGTCTTCTGTGATTCATCCAGTCCAGCAGATTTGTGTAGCAGGTCTTACAACGGAAATGTGGAGCCCAAGTCTTATCTTCATCTCCGAATTTGCAGTATTTACCGAAATATAGATTGTAGGCTGTTCTTACAGCAGGGGTAATATTTCTCCGCTGTCCAGAAAATAAATGTCAACCTTACCAGAAACGGACCACGTAATACGCAAACATGATCTTCGATAAATGCACACAATCAACCTAGTTTTGTAAAGCCACAATCACATCTGCACAAATTAACATCTCACAAAACAATGAATAAAGAGGTTTTGTGGCTGGTGTTGAACAGTTCCCCCTTTCCTTACAACAAATAAAAAAAATAAGGTAAGAAAAAAAAACTCAACATTTACTTCTTACAGCTATGCAATACCATATACATAGGGAACTTCTCCAAATCAACAATGCCCTGTAACTCAATTATAATTAGTCAATTGCGATTTTTATCTACAGTTTCGTATTTAGGAGACCAATATTGACTAGAAATTGTATATGTCACTCATGTCACATTTTGGCTGTTGACCAGTGTAATTAGATTTTGATTATTACCTAACACTTGGTTTCGGCCTGTAAGCATATATTTAGTTTTGTCTTTGCTAACTTCCAAACCTATTTTTTTAATTTTTTTTTTTTTTTGCAAAATGTTCTACAGCTCAAAAATATATATATATATTTTTTACTATACTTCAGCACACCTCAATGTGTGCTCCTCTGGTTGTCCTTAGGATGTCAAGGCAATGTTCCACTTCTACCCACACACTGGGCCTCATATCAGCATCAACTATTTGCACAGCTGCAATGATCCTTCTGCGAAGTATAACAAGACAATGGTTGT
Organism: Lepisma saccharinum; assembly: GCF_977018435.1. Lineage (NCBI taxonomy): Eukaryota > Metazoa > Arthropoda > Insecta > Zygentoma > Lepismatidae > Lepisma > Lepisma saccharinum. Next base: position 36,493,146 of record NC_139237.1, read on the forward strand.
TTGATATTCATAAGCCTTAATTTACCTCAAATGAAAAAAATCCAAGGGGATGACATCAAGAGAGTACTGGGGGACAGGCAATTCGTTCACCACGGCCTATTCATCTCCCAGGAAAATGTCTGTCCAGAATATCCCGGATATTATGAGACCGATGTGCATGTGCTTGTCTTCTTGGAAAATAATGGATGGCTGCAACTTCTTCACCTGAGGGAGTAGATACTGTTCAAGCATATCGCAGTTAATTATCCATGCAGTGCTGTCGTCCAAAAAGAAAAATGGACCTAGAACACAAATGGAAACAAAATATAAACTTTTTGAGCTGTAGAACATTATTTAAAAAAAATAAGAAGAAGAAGAAGAAGCCCACCTCTATGTCATGTCGTTTCAGCAGAGTTATGTTTGATTGTAATGGTAACAGGACTTTGAGGACACCCAGTGCATTTCTATTTCATGTGTGAACCCAGCACTATCTTCAAGTCACCACAGATATGCCAGCTGTACTTGCTTTATTGTAGACTGTCAGCAGGTGTCTTACGTTGTGGTATGTTTCTTTCATATATACAGTGTTCCCGACTGGAATGGATGAAAACTGATTTCCAGTATGTACAAGGGTTGGATAAAAAGTAATGGCAACACTGCTGTCCCGTGAAAGGGGTGAGTCACAGCGCCACAAGCATTTCGTGGCTGATAAAGGAATGTCAGACGAGGAAGTATAGTGAGTGGGAGCGATTGTATGTTATTCAGTCAAAAACAGCAGTGCTCTGAAGCAGAGGACGAGAGTGCAAGTGCCCTAACAATATGTTTAGGCAAGAAGAGCAATGTCTCTCAGGCAGACGGTCAACGCAGCCTACTTCTGCACCTTCTTGCAACACCACCTTCGTCTCGCATTAAGAAGGAAGCGACGGCACGGTGTCCCATCATCCTGCTTGACAATGCAAGGTGTCATACTGCGAACAATGTGACGGCGCTCCTGCATAACTGGTAGTGGGAGGTACTGGATCATCCGCCGTATTTACCGGTATGAGACCGTGTGATTACGACCGTTTTGTCAAAATGAAGGAACCACTGGGCGGGAAGCACTACGACACGCGCGAAGCCATCATACGTGCTATAGGGCGGTCACTGTGGTACATCGACAGAGATGGACGTGCTGACGGAGTACAACACCTTCCATACGTGTGACAGAAGGTCGTAGAGATGAGGGGCGATCACTTTGAAGGAATGTAACACGTGCTCCTCTGCCAATACAGTCAAGTACCAATTATACCAGTGTTGCCATTACTTTTTATCCAACCCTTGTAACAACACCACCTTGAGACTCAATTTAGACTTACTTACTTCTTCTTCCCCTTCGTGCTGTTAGGCGTCGGGGTCCTTCAGCCATCTGCTAAAACTCTTCCTATCTTGTGCCATTCTCTTAACTTCCATTAGTGCCTTTCCTCTTTTAGTAACCATCTCTGACAGGTATTGCTCCCATTCTATCTGAGGTCTTCCTCTTCCTCTTCTTCCTTCTGGTCTCGCTTCCATAACTTGTTTCGGTTTTCTTTCTTCTCCCATTCTCATTTCTTTCTTCTCCCATTCTCATGACATGGCCATACCAGCCCAGTGTTCATCTCTCTATTATCTCTTCAATTGATTCTACTTGTAGCTGTTCCCTGATTTTAGTGTTCCTGATTCTATCTTGTCTGGTTTTTCCTACGACTCTTCTGAGGTATTTCATCTCTGTTGCCGTTAATCTACTTTTATGTTTATTTTGGAGCGTTAAGCTTTCTATGCCATAGAACATTGTTGGTATAATTATGGTTTTGTAAATCCTTAATTTAGTATTTTCTTGTACCTCCTTTTCCCCTACTATTGTATTACTTATTTGGTAATATATTTTATTTGTTTTTTGAACCCTGTTATTTATTTCTTCTTCTACTTTTCCATCGGCTGTTATTATTGTTCCCAAATATTCATATCTATTCACTTCTTCTAGCTGTTCTCCTTCCCATTTTATTTCCAATGTCTCTTCATTTCCGAGCTCTGATATATGCATTACTTTACTCTTCTTTGGGTTCACTATCATTTCTCTATCTTGTATTGAGCTGGTCCATTGTATTACTGTATTTTGTAGTTCCTGTTTTGTTGATGTTATTAATGCTGTGTCATCAGCATACAGAAGTGATTGTACATAAACTGGTTTCAGTTTCCTATTTCCAACCTTACATTTTCGTGTTCTTCTTCTACTTTGACAAGTATGAATAATCTCCATCCTTACAGATCATGTCTCATTCAACCTATATGTATTTTTTTTTTCTATTGGACTAATACCTTTTTATTATCTTGAAATCTCCATAAAAATACAGTTACAGGGCATGACTAGTCCTAGATTTTCATTCCAAATCTCACTTATGCACAAAACTATTCAGTGTGTTTCCTAGAATTGAAGTAGCACAGACTACATGCTTACGATACAAGGCCTTACTGTATATGAATTGATTGCATCATCTTAAGTCCACAATCGGTTTTAATATGACTTCGTTTTATGATGCAATAGCTTATTGGCTGATTTTATCACACTATCATCAGGGAACAAAGTTTGAAGTACAGCTTTGCCAATTTATATGTATGTGTGCTGTGTAGACTGACTAGACCTGCATGTACTATTCGTACCAAGTAAACTAGAGCCTATAAACTTTTTTTTATTGTCATTTTCGTTTTTAGCACACCAATATTAGCAAGAATTCACTATTTTAATTTCAGGGACAATATGGCTGTTGGCTTTTGTAATCGATTGAAATCACATGTGGTCTTATTTGTCAGCAGCCTGCCTTGAAAGGCTTTATTAAGAAACATTCCATAACAGGAATTTTTATACAATAACCACAAATATGAGTAGAAATATTACTTGTGCTCTGACATTGTGTCCTTTTAGTGTGAAATTCAATGTGTAGTTTGTGGTCCATTTGATTGTGTACAGTGTATAAGCACCTAACTAATATGTTAAAAGATAAAATCACAGAAAATTTTACCTTTTTGGCAAATGTTGAAAATAAATTGCAAGAATTTGAATGAAAACAATTGTTTTTATTTATTTCCTAGATCTCCATATGCTGCCTTAATTATCAAAATTCCTATTGTATGAATTTACCATGACAAACCCTTTTCTGCTTAACTATATATTTCACAATACGCAGGTAGATTTTAAGTTTCTCAATATGATGAACACATAGTACTAAGCAATCATGTACCAAATGGGATGGAGAGTCATTGTCTGCCAGAGCTATACCGAATTTTGATGCTCGTGTAGAAGGCTTGTTTAGAAATGAAAATAGGGTCAGTCCATATGAAGTCAAACAACATGGTTGCTTGACCAACTAACTAACTAACTCTCTAACCTTCTTAAACCCGAAGGTTCATGGCTGCAGCAACACAGGCCTTTCATGTTTCCCTATCTTGAGTAAGATCTATATACTCTTTTCCATCCCTACCGATTTCCCTTAGGTCCATCTCAAAGTTGTCCCTCCATCTTCATCTTGGTCTTCCTACAGGTCTCTTACCATCAGGTTTCCCAACAAGAATCCTGTAAACTCCTCGTTCCTCTCCCATTCGTGCCACATGGCCTGTCCACCTAAGTCTTCTTGATTTAATTATTCTAATAATATCTGGACATGAATACAAATTATGTAGTTCTAAATTATGTAACCTTCTCCACTCACCTGTCTCCTCATCCCTTTTAGGTCCAAATATTTTCCTAAGGATCTTATTTTCAAATACTCTCAATTTATGTTCCTCTTTCAATGTAAGGACCAAGTTTCACATCCATATAATACTACAGGCAAAATTACTGTTTTGTATATTTTACCTTTAGTTTCTTAGATATTAACGAGAAGACAAAACTTTATGAAGAGAGAAGTAACATGCATTTCCTGAATTAAGCCTACTTTTTATTTCCTCTTTAATATAATTTTCATTTGTTAATATTACTCCTAAATATTTGAATTTGGAAACTGGTTCAAACGAGTTATCAATAATTAGATTTTGATTATTGCCTAACACTTGGTTTTGGCCTGTAAGCATATATTTAGTTTTCTCTTTGTTAACGTCCAAACCTATCTCTTTAGCAGTTTTGAAAAATATTTTAGCATTATTCTTAATTGTATTCTCATCATCCCCCAGTAAGTCTACATCATCTGCATATGCTAACAACTGAGTCACACCATTTAATTTTAGTCCTCCTTTAGTTTCTTTTACCTTCCTAACAGCATATTCTAAGGCAAAATTAAAGAGCAATGGAGATAATGCATCTCCTTGTTTTAACCCATCATGAATTGTAAATTTGTCAGACATATTAATACCCACACGAATTTTACTTTCTGTTTCACTGGTGCATATTTTTATGATACTAACAAGCTTCTTAGGTATTCCAAACTCTACTAATATATTATATAATTTATCTCTTTTGACCGAATCATTTGCTTTTTTGAAATCAATGAATAACTGATGGACATTTTGATTATATTCCCACTTTTTCTCAAGTGTTTGTCTGATGTGAAAAATTTGATCTGTAGTTGATCTGTTACGTTTAAATCCACATTGATAATCACCTATAATTTCATTAGCATATGGTGTTAGTCTTGTTAAAAGAATGTTAGACAATATTTTATATGTTGTTGAGAGTAGAGAAATTCCACGGTAATTATTGCAGTTCATTTTATCACCTTTTTTAAACACAGGAACAATTATGGATTCTTTCCACTGTTGAGGGATTTCTTCTTTATTCCATATTAAACCAATTAATTTATGAATTTGCTTGACAATTTTTTAAAAAGTTTATTTTTTGTGTGGTGTGAGCCTCATATGTTGACAGTTCAGAACCACTGATATTTTGTTTTTACCATCACCGATTGAAGATGATGGCGGGCATTTTTTTATCATGGCATGCGTCATTTTCTCCATTCGTAAGCATCAGCGGCAACTTTTTTATCTCAGCTCTGTAAGTCCTATGACAATGAGATAAAATCTGTGATGTTAAGCCCATTATAGGCTACAATTATATTTCTGTGTAATTTTCTAAATATTATTCCTTCATAATAAATTTGAAGGTCAAAATTGTGTATTTTAATCGCTCAAAATAACATCTTTGGACATTTTTTTTTGGTGGGAAGGTAGTTTGTGTGAAACTTGAATTTTTTTGTGCAAGTACCTGTGTACCAATAGAGTATGTCAAAAATATTTCAAGCTTGAGATTTTAAAATTTTTTTTCTACAGGTTCATAAACATGTACTTTTTGTTAAAAAAATTCCAAGTTCAGGGTTAAATATCTCTAGTGGGCAGTTGTTTAAAAATCTGAAATGGAGTGAAAGGCCGCAAACTGCAACTGATGGAGGTCATCGGAATCGTGTTCAGCTTGGGTTTTCTTTACGAGCATGAACAGCCAAGATCGCACAGTACTGATGTCTACACATTCATCACCATAAAATGCCCTCAGTCTCAGATGAATGTCAATTTGTAGTACATTTTCTGCAGCTAGAGACTCGATCACGGCACGCTATTTCAGGCACTCCACCGACATTGCATGGTTACATGCTGCCATTTTCCTCGCTATAGTTCAGCACCCCCTAGTGATAGAAGTTTGAAACCTTCAATGGAGAAGCGGGAAAGTCTTGTAAGTGCAATGTATGGATGCTCAAAATCCAAAATGCGTTTGCAAGATAACAAATAAAAATAAAAACATAGGAAGCTTTACTTTTCAGCATGCCCTCGTATATATACTTTATTGTAGATCCATTTCAGGATTGTAATGTTGTTCATTGACATTCCAAATTACAGATTGCAAAATTTTAACACAAAATGTTAATAAGAAATGAAATTAGGCATACCATATTTAATGCAAAGTCTTGAATTTTTCACGAGTTTTGTATCTCTTAAACCAATTGAATCTCAAACTCAAATTTTGTACTGAAGTTACTTATCATGGAGTACTGTATTGTGTACAAATTTCAGATTTTTAAACAACTGCCCACCAGAGATATTTAACGCTGAACTTGGATTTTTTTAACAAAAAGTACATGTTTATGACCCTGTAGACAAAAAATATTAAAATCTCAAGCTTGAAATAATTTTAACATACTTTATTGGTACACAGGTACTTGCACAAAAAAATTCAAGTGTCAAACAAACTGCCTTCCCACCAAAAAAAAAAATGACCGAAAATGTCATTTTGAGCGATTAAAATACACAATTTTGACCTTAAAATTTATTATGAAGGAATAATATTTAGAAAATTACACAGAAATATAATTGTAGCCTATAATGGGCTTAGCATCACAGATTTTGTCTCACTATCGTAGGACTTACAGAGCTGAGATAAAACAGTTGCCGCTGATGCTTTCGAATGGAGAAAATGACGTGCGCCATGATAAAAAAATGCCTGCCATCTTCAAATCGGTTATAGTAAATACAGGGTGATTCTAAAGGTATATTACAAACGAAAACCACAGATACCTCCCATGAAATAGAGACGAAAGTTCCGCTTCCACTTTGCCGAGAGATGCCTCCGTGAGGAGCTAGACAACGCCGAAAACGTGTGAAAATGATCTTCACACCTCTGTACAGCCAGTACCAGTGAAGATAGAAAGGCGGAGCAAACGAAGTCAAAAGGAACACCAAAGTCGCCCATCCGAAAAACACTAGGCGGCAGCTGCGCAACGCATGCGCATGGGGTTCCACAAAGGAAATAGGAGTGTCCCGCAAGACAAGTGAAGGGAAAGGGTAGCGATCGACAACGGTAGGGAGAAAAGAAGCAATGAAGCATGAAGTAACAATTGCACAGCGGGAAACAAACACATGCAGCGCGTGGGAGTCCCCAAACACAGTGGGGAGACACCGCAGCAAGAACAAAGCACGGTTCAACAAAAGAGAAAGAGGACCGGACGGGGAATGGTACCTGTCAAGGAGACAACAAATGCGGGACGAGGGATTCACCGTAGCAGCACCGAGGGGATGTCACACAGAGGTCGTGCGCCAGCAGGACAAACACAGCAACTACGGGCACAGGAGGTTTATTGCCACGCAAAGGTGCATTTACAGATAGGAATAGTACGTAGTCGTACCCCGGACTGATGTTACAAAAGTTGCTCAAATTGACGACCACCACATTCAATGCAGGCATTGCAGCATCGCAGGAAATTCTGGCGAACCCTATCAAAAATCCCTGGCATGGTACACACCTCGGCCGATGCTGCAAGTATCCGCGCTACCAATGTTTCCTTGTCAGGCACCGGGGTCTCATAGACGAGTGTTTTCACATGGCCCCACAAGAAGAAATCCATTGGTGTGAGGTCAGGCGAACGGGCGGGCCAGGGGACGGGGCCCTCTCTGCCGATCCAGCGCTGTGGGTAGGTATGGTGCAAAACGGTTCGCACTGTGCCATCAAAATGTGCAGGCGCTCCATCCAATTGAAACCACATACGATGTCGCACGTTGAGGGGTACATCTTCTAGCAGCTCTGGAAGGACTGATGCAAAAAAGGTGCTATAGAGGCGGCCATTTAAACGTGGTGGCAGCAGGTATGGACCGATAATCTGTTCATCGATGATACCTGCCCAGATATTCACTGCAAACTGGGTCTGATGGTGCACCTCGACTGCTGCATGTGGATTTTCATAATCCCACACATGGCTGTTTCGGCAATTGAAGATGCCCTCACGGGTGAATGTTGCCTCGTCCGTGAAAAGCACATGGCGCAAAAAACGGGGATCGTCGGTACAAAACTGCAACACTCGGTGACAGAATTCCACACGTCGTGGGTAATCCCCAGCCTGCAACGCGTGGACTCGCTGTGGATGATAGGGATACAGCAGATCATCATGAAGGACACGCCACACTGTCGACTGTGATACTCCCACTGCACGTGCAATGCTACGGGTGCTAGTGGACGGTGTGTCGTCCACGCGAGCAAGTACGTCCTCCTCGACCGCCGCGGTGCGCACATGTCTTGGGTGACCGACATGATGGCCTGCATGTAACACACCCGATTCACCAAGGGTACGGTGCACGTTCGAAAACAACCTGCTGTCGGGTTGTCGCCTCTCCGGATACCGTCCGCGATAAAGGCGTGCAGCTGCTCGGCCATTGCCATCAGCAAGGTCGTAGACAAAATGCATGTCCCTCAGTTCTACAAATGTGTAGCGTTCCATGGTACGGTGAGGATAGTGCCAATTATGGAATACTGTACTGCAGTGCACAGGTGGCACACATACACACACTTGTCACAACGGCTTCGAAACAACGTACTCAATTGTCGTAAGTCAAGCACACCACCACCGCACCGTGTCTTTCACTGACACGCTCCCTGACGCTGCATTTCCAATCAGCCCACACGTCCGCACGGCGCTGTGGTACAATCAGCTGACATTCCTGAGCCACCCGTGCCTGTGCTCTTCTCTACCTGACCACTGCCCTCAGGTGGGGCCATGTACTCTGGGGCCTTGTCATCGTGGAACACATGTAGCGTCCTTCATTCTTGCCCCATTCACCCACAACACGTACTTCGTCCATCTTGCTTGAGCCGACGGCCAGTGTGCAGCTGCGGTGGTGTGAGGCCACGCTTGGTTTCGGAGCGGAAGGCTGCGGCCGAGGAGGGACTCGAGTTGTTCGGCTGGGGTTGCACTCGGAAGCAAGCAGCCGCTTCAGGTCTGGGAACGGTCGACCTGGTGATCGGGATGGAAACATTCCGACCTTGTCCATTAGTGTCGTCCACCGTACGGAGTGGTGGGGTCCGTACGACACTCCAGCAGCCTTTCGCCCGCTCCCACCCAGCGATGTGCCTCCGGCTTCATTTCTAAGAGGCTGATTGGGCCCCATCACGATGTTTGTTACAACGTCAGTATGGGGTACGTGATCCTATCTGTACGTGCACCTTTCATTAGCAATAACCTCCTGTGCCCGTAGTTGCTGTGTTTGTCCTGCTGGTGCACGACCTCTGTGTGACATCCCCTCGGTGCTGCTACGGGGAATCCCTCGTCCCGCATTTGTTGTCTCCTTGGCAGGTACCATTCCCCGTCCGGTCCTCTTTCTCTTTTGTTGCACCTTGCTTTGTTCTTGCTGCGGTGTCTCCCCACTGTGTTTTGGGGACTCCCCTTGCGCTGCACCGCCAGCGCCGCCATTTCTGCCCCGAACCATGTACGTGTCTTTTGCCTGTGGAGTGTCACGGACCACTTTGCTTGCATTCTCGGTGTGTTTTTACATCCTACGTCGTCCTCCCGTGGTTCTGCAACCCCGCACTACTTTTCTCGACTGCACTGCTTCAGTCATGGTGTTTGTTTCCCGCTGTGCAATTGTTACTTCATGCTTCATAGCTTCTTTTCTCCCTACCGTTGTCGATCGCTACCCTTTCCCTTCACTTGTCTTGCGGGACACTCCTATTTCCTTTGTGGAACCCCATGCGCATGCGTTGCGCAGTTTCCGCCTAGTGTTTTTCGGATGGGCGACTTTGGTGTTCCTTTTGACTTCGTTTGTTCCGCCTTTCTATCTTCACTGGTACTGGCTGTACAGAGGTGTGAAGTTCATTTTCACACGTTTTCAGCGTTGTCTAGTTCCTCACGGAGGCATCTCTCGGCAAAGTGGAAGGGGAACTTTCGTCTCTATTTCATGGGAGGTATCTGTGGTTTTCGTTTGTACTATACCTTTAGAATCACCCTGTATAAAATAACAGTGGTTCTGAACTGTCAATATATGAGGCTCACACCACACAAAAAATAAACTTTTTAAAAAATGGTCAAGCAACCATGTTGTATGACTTCATATGGATTGACCCAATAGAGTTGTTAGAAACTTTGAATATGTTTATACATGAGGTCTGCTAACAAAGTTCATGAACTTGCCACCGTGTGCGTACATTAGCAGCACTGTACAAACAGGTCAATTTGATTTCATAACCTTGGTATCTCAGTGTCTCACAGCTGTGTTCTTGTTGATCTGTGGCAGTATTGTGCTGAGTGGCGTTCATTATTGTTGTGTGCTGTCGCAAGAATGCCGGATCTTGAATTAAAGCAATTAACAAAATTTATGGAATTTCTTGTTTAACTTGGCAAGAGTGGAAATGAAATAAGGGACATGTTAGTCCAAGTTTATGGGCATAATGACATGAAGAAGCAGTAGTGTACAAATGGATCAAACTTTTTCTGAGGGAAGAGAAAGCATCAATCTTGAGCGAAGGCCAATGCAGCCAGTAACAAGCAGAACTGGTGAAATCATTGTAAAAATTCGTCAAATTATGCGTCAAAATCATGGGCTGACTGAGATGAAAAACAGACCAAGTAATATAATCACTCTCTATATGCCTTCATGGCATGGTATGAAACACAGGGGATCACTACTTCTTTTTTTTACTTTTTTTAATTTTTTGGTTACTTTCTACACAAGTGTAAATATCATTTTTCATTGGATTCAAAAGTATGTTCTGAACAAAAAAAACTTGGTAGAAAAAAGTGTATCGACAGTAGTTTAGTGATGAAATAAGAACAATTGAATTCAATATCCACACAATCTGGGTGTGTGTGTGTACATATATATATCATTTTCGGGCATTCTAATGTGACTGCCCATACAATATTTTCTTGACACCCTTCCCCTTTCCCCCAGTCACTCTTCCCTGGCACCGTCACTGCCTCTACATACTAAAATTTTGTCGCTGGTTCGCGGGTAGCCCTGCGTGTGCATTGAAAGGGTTAGAAGGGATGGGGCTGCATCACTTCCAACTGTAATAATAATTCCATATTATAATCTTGATATATGCGTAGTGTTTTACGAGAAATTAAAGGTGTCACTTTTCTAAATGAAGACCTTGCTCCCCCCCCTCCTTTTGCCACTGCACTATGTGAAGTAAAAGTACTACCAAGGGAAGTAAAAGTTGTGTTCCCCCCCCCTCAGTTTGTCTGCTTGACAAACCTTGTATTATTAATGTGAACAGCACCCCCTCTCCCCTCCTGCAATTCCAAATTGATTCTAAAGACATAAGAGGTGGTGTTTCATTTCAACCCTAGTGCCACAACCACAGGGTGGGCATTACTATCCCCAACCTTGGACAGAAATCAATACTAGGGAGGACAAACATTGATGGCCAAGGGCACCTACAGGCAGCTGTGCCCATCCCCCCAAAATGTAGAAGAACATCCCCCCCCTTTATGCCGAATTATTTACTCAAATTACTTTGGTCAGACAAATTTTGTGCATATACTTTAGGTATTGTTTACAATGTAGACAATTACATGTATATTGCATTTTACTTTGGCATTGGTTGAAATAACATTTTACACAATTGATGGTAACTCCTGATGTGGCAAAGTTGTTGCAACAATGTTATTGATCATTTCCTCAATTGGCTCCAGTTTTAAAATATCTGACTCTCAGGATGGAGTTAAGTTAGACATTAACGTAGTCGGTTTTCAATGGTTCTAATGACACTCATTGTGCGTTCGGCAGAGCAATTTGTCAACTTATTTTATATAATACCTGCAAATTTTGAAAGGTCGAAAACTTGACAACAACGTGGTATGGTTAAAGCAATCCATTCTTAACCAGGGTGTGAAATCATCAAGGACTAGAGGGGTGGGGGGGAAGAAGATCTTAATCTACACTCATATATATATACAGGGTGATTCTAAAGGTATAGTACAAACGAAAACCACAGATACCTCCCATGAAATAGAGACGAAAGTTCCCCTTCCACTTTGCCGAGAGATGCCTCCGTGAGGAGCTAGACAACGCCGAAAACGTGTGAAAATGAACTTCACACCTCTGTACAGCCAGTACCAGTGAAGATAGAAAGGTGGAACAAACGAAGTCAAAAGGAACACCAAAGTCGCCCATCCGAAAAACACTAGGCGGCAGCTGCGCAACGCATGCGCATGGGGTTCCACAAAGGAAATAGGAGTGTCCTGCAAGACAAGTGAAGGGAAAGAGTAGCGATCGACAACGGTAGGGAGAAAAGAAGCAATGAAGCATGAAGTAACAATTGCACAGCGGGAAACAAACACATGCAGCGCGTGGGGAGTCCCCAAACACAGTGGGGAGACACCGCAGCAAGAACAAAGCACGGTTCAACAAAAGAGAAAGAGGACCGGACGGGGAATGGTACCTGTCAAGGAGACAAAAAATGCGGGACGAGGGATTCCCCGTAGCAGCACCGAGGGGATGTCACACAGAGGTCATGCGCCAGCAGGACAAACACAGCAACTACGGGCACAGGAGGTTTATTGCCATGCAAAGGTGCACTTACAGATAGGAATAGTACGTAGTCGTACCCCGGACTGACGTTGTTACAAAAGTTGCTCAAATTGACGACCACCACATTCAATGCAGGCATTGCAGCGTCGCAGGAAATTCTGGCGAACCCTATCAAAAATCCCTGGCATGGTACACACCTCGGCCGATGCTGCAAGTATCCGCGCTACCAATGTTTCCTTGCCAGGCACTGGGGTCTCGTAGACGAGTGTTTTCACAAGAAGAAATCCATTGGTGTGAGGTCAGGCGAACGGGCGGGCCAGGGGACGGGGCCCTCTCTGCCGATCCAGCGCTGTGGGTAGGTACGGTGCAAAAGGGTTCGCACTGTGCCATCAAAATGTGCAGGCGCTCCATCCAATTGAAACCACATACGATGTCGCACGTTGAGGGGTACATCTTCTAGCAGCTCTGGAAGGACTGATGCAAAAAAGGTGCTATAGAGGCGGCCATTTAAACGTGGTGGCAGCAGGTATGGACCGATAATCTGTTCATCGATGATACCTGCCCAGATATTCACTGCAAACTGGGTCTGATGGTGCACCTCGACTGCTGCATGTGGATTTTCATAATCCCACACATGGCTGTTTCGGCAATTGAAGATGCCCTCACGGGTGAATGTTGCCTCGTCCGTGAAAAGCACATGGCGCAAAAAACGGGGATCGTCGGTACAAAACTGCAACACTCGGTGACAGAATTCCACACGTCGTGGGTAATCCCCAGCCTGCAACGCGTGGACTCGCTGTGGATGATAGGGATACAGCAGATCATCATGAAGGACACGCCACACTGTCGACTGTGATACTCCCACTGCACGTGCAATGCTACGGGTGCTAGTGGACGGTGTGTCGTCCACGCGAGCAAGTACGTCCTCCTCGACCGCCGCGGTGCGCACATGTCTTGGGTGACCGACATGATGGTCTGCATGTAACACACCCGATTCACCAAGGGTACGGTGCACGTTCGAAAACAACCTGCTGTCGGGTTGTCGCCTCTCCGGATACCGTCCGCGATAAAGGCGTGCAGCTGCTCGGCCATTGCCATCAGCAAGGTCGTAGACAAAATGCATGTCCCTCAGTTCTACAAATGTGTAGCGTTCCATGGTACAGTGAGGATAGTGCCAATTATGGAATACTGTACTGCAGTGCACAGGTGGCACACACACACACACACTGGTCACAACGGCTTCGAAACAACGTACTCAATTGTCGTACGTCAAGCACACCACCACCGCACCGTGTCTTTCACTGACACGCTCCCTGACGCTGCACTTCCAATCAGCCCACACGTCCGCACGGCGCTGTGGTATAATCAGCTGACGTTCCTGAGCCACCCGTGCCTGTGCTCTTCACTACCTGACCACTGCCGTCAGGTGGGGCCATGTACTCTGGGGCCTTGTCATCGTGGAACACATGTAGCGTCCTTCGTTCTTGCCCCATTCACCCACAACACGTACTTCGTCCATCTTGCTCGAGCCGACGGGGAGCACTACGTACAATCGTGTGGTGTTTGTGTACACCAATGTGGGGTAACCCAGCAGTTGAACAGACGTGCATACCCCCACGTAGCTTCATTACACGATTGTCCCACGCAGTGTATCTGTCTAGCCTTGCTCGGCCCGGTCTCACACCCATGCGGAGTGTGCGGCTGCGGTGGTGTGAGGCCACGCTTGGTTTCGGAACGGAAGGCTGCGGCCGAGGAGGGACTCGAGTTGTTCGGCTGGGGTTGCGCTCGGAAGCAAGCAGCCGCGTCAGGTCTGGGAACGGTGGACCTGGTGATCGGGATGGAAACATTCCGACCTCGTCCATTAGTGTCGTCCACCGTACGGAGTGGTGGGGTCCGTACGACACTCCATCAGCCTTTCGCCCGCTCCCACCCAGCGATGTGCCTCCGGCTTCATTTCTAATAGGCTGATTGGGCCCCATCACGATGTTTGTTACAACGTCAGTACGGGGTACGTGGTCCTATCTGTACGTGCACCTTTCATTAGCAATAACCTCCTGTGCCCGTAGTTGCTGTGTTTGTCCTGCTGGCGCACGACCTCTGTGTGACATCCCCTCGGTGCTGCTACGGGGAATCCCTCGTCCCGCATTTGTTGTCTCCTTGTCCGTCCGGTCCTCTTTCTCTTTTGTTGCACCTTGCTTTGTTCTTGCTGCGGTGTCTCCCCACTGTGTTTTGGAGACTCCCCTTGGGCTGCACCGCCAGCGCCGCCATTTCTGCCCCGAGCCATGTACGTGTCTGTTGCCTTTCGAGTGTCACGGACCACTTTGCTTGCATTCTCGGTGTGTTTTTACATCCTACGTCGTCCTCCCGTGGTTCTGCAACCCCGCACTACTTTTCTCGACTGCACTGCTTCAGTCATGGTGTTTGTTTCCCGCTGTGCAATTGTTACTTCATGCTTCATAGCTTCTTTTCTCCCTACCGTTGTCGATCGCTACCCTTTCCCTTCACTTGTCTTGCGGGACACTCCTATTTCCTTTGTGGAACCCCATGCGCATGCGTTGCGCAGCTGCCGCCTAGTGTGTTTCGGATGGGCGACTTTGGTGTTCCTTTTGACTTCGTTTGTTCCGCCTTTCTATCTTCACTGGTACTGGCTGTACAGAGGTGTGAAGTTCATTTTCACACGTTTTCGGCGTTGTCTAGCTCCTCACGGAGGCATCTCTCGGCAAAGTGGAAGGGGAACTTTCGTCTCTATTTCATGGGAGGTATCTGTGGTTTTCGTTTGTACTATACCTTTAGAATCACCCTGTATATATATATACGCACACACAAATAAATTATGATGATATGGATATTTCTAATGTTATTAAATATAAAAGTCAATTGATTACTAAATATTTTTAAAAAACCATTATTATTAAATACACAAAGTAATTAATTAGTTACTTTTATATATATCAGATATGTGTAAAGTAGCAAATTAATTCCTTTACTAACTGGTTAAAGATGTCAATAAATTACAAAGTAGTTTTGTTATGTACAAGCTTTTGTTTAGTTTTTGTATTAATACAAAACTATTGTAATTTATAATTATGTTTGACTTGTATTTTCCTTTTATTGCACGCATATTGCTATTGGTGTACACAGAGTAATAATCTCTTGAAAAGGATAGTAAGCATTCTGCACTCACTATTTTGTGTGTTTTCGATATTATCCTTAATAAAGTACATAAGAAGTAAATACTAATTGCTTATATTTTGTTGTTCCAAGAAAAACTCTCCCCATCCCTAAGAAATTTTTCGTGGGGGGACTTTTGAGGTCAAGATTGTTGGTGGGGAGAAATCCCCCCCCCCCCCATTTCTGCTGACGTTAAATAACTCAAGATGAATAATGTTTTCCATTGCAAAACATCAGAAACACTTTACAATCAAATCATGCGAACAGAAATGATATTAAGAAAAGGTCATGTATCTCGTGGCTCGTCTCATTAGGCTGAGTTTGTTTGCCTGGTCCTGAACCTGAAGCACTTTCATCATTGGCATAGTTTTCCCAAGGTCCACTTCCAAACCTAACGTCCACAATTTTGTACTTCGTGGGAAGATTATTTTTAGTTTTATGTAGTACATATTTAAGCTAACAGTGTTTTTTGCACTTATCCTGGCGATGAATGGTATTATGACAGCCCACTACGATCCTTCCCGCTACGACCTAAATACTTAAATCAAAAGTCTCTCAATCAAAAGTTCACCTGCTATAGAAGCATCTTGGTAGAAGCAGACAAGTCGGACATCGGCGCCATTTGGTGAGTAGCGGCAGCACATACAGCGGTGTATGTTCTTGTATAACATGAAAAGTGCCGAGGCTGGAAGGATAGTAGCAGGTTATTGTTTGCCTCGTAAGACTTTTGGGCATGACTGTTCTGTTCCTTTTCAATTTACATAGTCAACAAAAGCAAGCTTTTGACAACAAAAACTGACAATATTTTACAATTATCCAGTCAGTCGTAGCACATGAACACAACAAGCGAACAGTGGCAGCAATTGGGTTACAAAACCAGGGGAGCAAGGCACCCAAACTGGGGGGGACAGTTTATTTTCTCTTGGTAGATTAGATTCAGTATAGTGCAGGGGCAAAAGTAGCCAATCGCCACCACTGCAAGCGAAACAAATCATGCCTGAAATCATCCAACAATGAAACTGAAGTTTCCATTGTCCGAAGTACCGAGCCGACTCGGAACTACCACATAGAAAACACCAGATATTATTTGCCACTGGCCGAGATGCCAACAATCTAAAGGTGCATAACATTGGAAACTTTTCATTGCAGTTGAAATTAAAAGACTAAAGGAAGAAAAAGTGGTCCATTCTGTCCCGGTACTGGGCACAATGGACCCCCTGGTCTCAGAATGTGAAATGTAATATAATTTGTTAACATTCGTCTACAAATGATATTATGTGGTAATTATATAACTTGTTGGTATAGAAGGACCTACAATTTGTGTTCTGTGTTCTGGCACACCAGGCCTAACCGGCATGTCAGTGGGGCTTGAAGGTAAGAAATCCACATCTGAGAAAATATCCATGTTAACAGGCCAAATTCCAGTTGCTTCGAAACCTTTGAGTATTATTTACACACACACACATCATATTACACATGCACACGTAAGTAATGCACACAAAAGACAACAGTAGCTATAAACGGAATAATGCAATAACATACCAACATGGGGCAGAATGGACTCCTACTCCGTTCTGCCTCGTCCTACATTGTTAAGCTACATGAGGTTCTGGCGGAAAATGCTGGTGAAATATGTAACTGTTAATATACAACACTGTAGTACCCACCACATCTTTAACATGCAAACAAGGGAAACCATGTGTTACATGTGGAAATGTATCTTACCTTCAAAGTCGAGCAGGGGCGCTGGCTTGTCAAAATTATTGGGGGGGGGGGGGTTCTGATCACTGAAATAAATGAATGAATGACTCACTCCCTCCTTTTTTAAAAACAAGAATTACGTCTTTGTATAGCAGTTTTTAAGCAGCTGTTATATTCTTCATGCAAATGAAATGTAACATGGAAAACATTTAGAAAATGTTTCAGTGTCTTTATGTCTTTTGTGTCTGCTCATTTGTTTTTTTAGATAAATAATATTTTTATTGAAAAGTATGTGTTTACATTACGAGGCCAACCTAACAGTTTTATGCCGGCCTCAGTAGCCGAGCATGTTGGGTGGTCGACTCAACACGCTTTGATCCAGAGGTCTCGGGTTCGAGTCCCGGCGAGGGCGTGGGTGTGTTTTATGTCCGCAACAGACATGTGACGGGTTCAAATATCCTTAGTGTTGACGTACCCATAAAATAACGAATATTTACAATATTTAACAGTTTTATTTAATTATTTACATAAATGCTAACACAAATTGCAGGAAAATAGTTTTACTTTTTTGTTCTTGCTACAATATTTTACTTTTTTAATTTAATTTTGCAATAATAATAAAAAAAATGGCGCATCCCCCCCCAAATCATATCATGCGTCCCCCCAAATCATATCATTCGCGTTCTAAAACCATATCGTAATCCTCACAAAGGATTTAATTACGACAGCGTGTCTACCGAAAGTAACTTTTTCTTAGCAGTACTGAACATTATATTTCATATGCTCCTCCTCCCTAAACAGGGGTGCCAGTCACTCAGGACCGCCCCTAAAATCGTTCATCATAATCCACCAAAATAGTTTGTGTGAGTACGTAATAATTGATGTCTCTTTGAATGAAACACCATGTTAAACTGTCCATATTTTTTATTTAATTGTTCGATTTTCGAAAAAACTTAGAACTAACACATTGATTGATTAAATATAGTAAATTAAATTATTTAAATATGCATATAAATAGTGTTTGTGAATGGGCTTATAAAACTCACAATTGAGTATTTAACACAAATTGATACACAACTTAAGATAAAGATAGAAAATTCAACCTTGGCAAACCAAATAACATGCTCCAGCCGTATGACAGATTCAATTATTGTTTCACGAGACATTACAGAACCCTAGCTAGAAATTTTTAAGCTTAGTGTGATAATATAATACGGTTTCTCTTTCAAAGAACTCCCCCCCAGTTTTCTTGGGGTAAATATAATTATTTTAGTAACCCATAACAATAATTATGTGGATTTTATCCTGAGTGCAAATTTAACTTGTTATTGTTAAAGTAAAGAAGTCAGAAATGCGGATTCGATATATATTTTTGTTCCAAATTATGCACCGGCTTTAAATTAAGCTGAATTCCAACACTAAGCATTATATTTTAAGAAGTAATGTTATTAATGAATATAGCTTATGTCTTGTAATGCACCTCAGTAAAGCGCCAAACACGCATTTTCGCAACGTATCATTGCAAGCGAAGCGGGCAAGAAATTTTTTTCATCCATTTAATAGAGTGTCAATACTTTCTTAGGATCCCGAGATATGTAGTCTTTTCCAGCATCTCTTTTGGCACGTTCGGGGTCGAAAACGTGTGGAAACGATATCGCTAAATACAGTCTCCAAAATTTAATGTTCGAACTCTCTCTCCACTACAGAAATCTGTTGACAATCTAAGATTTAACACTTTTTCAAGAGCCATATTTCCGCCTTGGAATTTAATAGTCAATCCTACCACCAAAATTCGGATGCCAATTTTGGACTTACTGTTGATATTGAATATTGAAGTGTGGATCGACATGTCCTTTCCGGACGTATGAACAGACTGTTGAAGTACACCATCCCGCCTGGTGTACTGTTAATCTTGTTGCTTGTTGTTGAGAAGAAATTTATGCTGTTTCTGTGACTTTTAGTGCGTTTCGTTATGATGTACAACTTTGATTTTAATTGCGTAATCAAGATAAATAGATTCTGAATTCATACGTTAAAACGTAAGTTCTGAGTTTTGTTTCTTTTTACTACAAATCTTAATGTTTTCCCGTGCCCTGAGAGTTGTCATTCGTATACCGATATAGAGTTTGATATTGCTCATTCTCAATATGTATTAAGATGAATATATTTTTATGGCTATTAATATCCTATGGTTGAACCTGGCACGCCCGTGTCAGGATATCACCTCCTCCAAAAAATTAATTCTCAGTCTTCACACCAGAAATTCCGCAACAGTCCAAGACAATAGTAATATACAAAAATTGGATACCCCTATTAATGTAATGCTCAATCCTCCTCTAACTAAAATATCCGCCATAAACAAAAACCTAGAGTTGGATACTGTCCCCCAAACGTTTAATTCAGAATCCCCCCCCAGAACCCACGTGTCAATTAAGGCCTAATATGTAAGAGTTTGATATTTCTTCCTCGCCCCCTTCGATAATGCCCTTAAACACTTTCTTTTCTTCATTTAATGGATTAAATATGGTGCATTTAAGGTGCAAAATTTTTACATATATTTTGGAAAAATATATAAATGTTTAATTTTATATTATTTGAAGGAAAAAATCCTCCCAAAAATCTCGATGACGCAACCTGCGTCATAATCCCCCCTGTCGGCACTCCTGGCTATTACGCCAGTAAGTTAAGGAATGGGGGTGATTGTCCGATAATGGCGTCACATCGTTGGAAGACTTTGGTAGTGGCGTTTAAGTGACTGCACACGCATCCGGCAGAATATCATCTTTTCTCGAGGTCACCAGGGACTTTCATAGCACTTAAACTAATAAATATGTGTTCATCAAGAACGAGTCTACGCTAAACTACAGCAAATTTGTGCAAAAGGCAAAGGACACTTAAAATCAATATTTTCCCCAGATAATAATTATCTCATAAGTTGCATAACAAATAGACAAATTAGTCTAGGTTTTGCACGTACCCATATTTATAGACTATCGTTGCTGCCGTGAAAAAAACGTTCTTCACGCGATGTGTGTTTGTTTACAGATCAGTAAAAGGGTACAGAGATAAAAGTGAGATTATCGAAATTATTTAAAATATTTTCTACAAAGTATGTGAAAAACTGTGCAGTGACGCAACTACAGGGGTCGGGGGCAGGGGGGCATTGCCCCCAACCTTGGGCAAAAATAAATTCTAGGGAAGCAGGGGGGGGCAAAGATTGAAGTAAAGGAAAAAACAAGGGTAACAGAAGCTTAGAGTAGCAGGACAAAAGGCTACTCAAGATGGAACTAGTTTTCACGTATTTATTACATTTGTCTTCTAGACGGCCAAGGGCACCTGCAAAGGCACAGAAAGGCAATTTCAAATTCACCTCGATTTCAAATTTTATGCAAAGTATACTTGAAGTATCATCAAGTACAGAGCAGTAGCTAGGTGGCGGCGGGAGTCAGCCCTGGGCGCCGAACAATCTAATTGCAAAAAATTGTAAGAGAATGACTTGGCGCCCCGTGATTTTATTTGCGTCCTATTGAATCGATATTGTTTTCGATTTACAAAAAATTGAATCTAAAATTTTTATGATCGCTTCACTCGCAATATGATTATTTTTTGTAATGCATTGTCAGAGAGAGATATATGACCAACTATGTACTTGAAACAATTGATGCTAAACAGATTTTTCTTGAATGCATGAACAATTTTTTGAAGAAGTAGGAGCGCTCACATGTGATATACAATTTATATCATTTTTGCTGTTGGTTTGTTATGAGGTGGATGAATTGATTATGTGATGTATTAAAATTATATATATTAAAGAAACTTTGAATACGTCCATATACAAAGTACGCAATTTAGTGTTAGCATGATGCGTGTGTTTTTTCTTATTTTACGTTGCTCTATGTTCCATATGTGTATGAAATGTATGTTTGTCATATGTACAAAAAATTATATTATTATTATACATTTTCTGTCTTTCAAAAATACAGTTTGTGTGCTCGTTTTCCAATATTAGGTAATGTGAAATTCAATGTGTTGGGAAAATATTTCAAATCCTTTGTTTCTACACAAATGCTGTAGCACAGACTTCTACCCCTGTTTGCGTAATATACGAGGATGATAACGTTTTTGATGCTACTACTACTACTACTACTACTACTAATAATAATAATAATAATAATAATAATAATGCAATTTTCATTATAATTATTATTATTATTGCAATGGCACGGTTTTCTTGGTACTTGCGCCCTCCCCATTAGACAAAAATTCATGGTTGCGACTCTGAAGCTGTGTCTCAGAAAAGCTGTATTTTATAGCACGCAATTGTTGCTGTTTTCACATAACGTGGTTGTGAAGTTTTTATTCGTTTTTTTCGGTCACCGTTTCAGCAATTTCTTAAAACGAGAAGACTAAAAGCAAGAGACGCCCTCAGTGTTTGCTTTAAGAATTAAACCTCGTGCTCCAGTTATTTTTGAAATTGGCAACCTTCGTTAAAAGATATTCAGGAGGTGAAGCTACGGGGCAGAAATCGGCAATCGACGATTCTTATAAGTTCCTAGAGATGGCATTGTTCCGTTTGGCCATAGCAAAGTTGTTTGAGTAGAGAATGTGCTTTTGCTTTAGAATCATAGTAATTTTGTACAAAATGAACAAAACATTTGGAAATACCTGTCGAAATCCATTACATCAAATCTTGTAGCTAAGATAGAGGACAGATTTTCTAATCCTATCTTGAATTGCTATCTTCTTTAGAGTGATTGATTGCTTTATTTTACTTCGCTTTTTGTGCCAGTTTTGGCTAATTTGGAAAGATGGGGATGAGTGATGATATGATGAAATTGATGAATGGACACACACAAACATCCAAGCCCAGGCAGGGATTCGAATCCGGGACCCCTGGCGTCGTAGCGCGATGTGCTAACCACTCCGTCACGGAGGCCGGCTCTATCCTCTATAGAAAGGAACACAATAAATACAGCTCGGATTTTTGTAATATCATCTTTATATCCTGTCACATCTAGAATTTCAGTCGCCCACCAGAATCGAACTCAGTAACTTTATTTCGACTACCATATTCCTTTAACCATACCTTTCCTTTATGTTATTCATTGCCCAGCAATGTTAAGTTTTTAAGAGGCTTAGAAGAGCTACTTCGACAAGGAAAATACTTGTTTAGCAACTTGGCAAGAAGCCACAACAGGATACAGTTTATCTCATATGTCAGAGGTCTGCCCGCATTGGCTGATAATCTGCATTGTTTGTCTTCCGGAGGGAAAACACGCGCTGTCAAGGGTTACCGAAGGCAAGCCGCAGAAAGACATAATGAGCTTCCTGTTTGTTTGCAGAGTTGATAAGGTCACGCCACTCATATGCCTCGAGCGAATGATTAATAACCATGATTTCCTTATCCAACTTTCCAAGCCCTAAAGCACCAACAATACAAACCTTCTATATATGGTGATAGTAATTTCCATATTCTTTAGAAACTTGTTATTTCTTAGTTTTCAATGGAAGTCAGAGTTCAAAGAATAAGACGTCAGCCAGAGGGCGCCAGTAGATAACCCCACCCAGTGACAAGTCTTTTTGAATTGTATAAAAGCTTAGGTTTTGCCTCAAAGAGAGAGTTCTCAGTTCTCGACACACAGAGACCGAGACACAGAGAGACAGTTACAGTTCCGTTCAGTTCAGTAGAGTTATTCTCTACAGTCCTTCGTTCGAATTCAGCTTTAAAGTCTGAGTTATGAAGCCAACTTCACTAGAAGCATAGCTGCAAGGTAATGTATGTGTTTCTATATATTTTTGTATACTAGTAGGCCTAATGAGCCCATGTAACCTTAATGTTCAACGTAAAACTCCAAAGGAAAGGAGATTCGATCAAACAGATCGATATGTACAATTCGAACCATCACTCATGGCGAGTGAATACGTTAAAACCTGTATACTTCTCTATTGTAATCAATAATAACCAAAGAATATATGTTTATTAAGTTTACCTTTGTGTTTCTCTTTTATTTATCTTGATTTCAGAAGGTAATGCATACAAGTTTCTTTCCAACAGTCATAGTTATAGAAATAGTGTCTACTTTCTAGTGTCAAATGGTAATGGTGAATGTCAATTGCTTTAAATTCTTAACTCTTAGAAGTTAAGTGGTGGAACCCCCATAAATTGCCCTTTTCTCTTTGTATCTTGTACTCTTCTGCCGGGAGTACAGATGAGGAAAGAGTGTACAGCCCAAGAACCTAGTTCTGTGTCAGGTGAGCGCAGTGGCTGTGAGATCCCTGGTGAGCCCCGGCAAACGTATGTCCCACGGACTCTGAGGGTAGCCCAGTGGTAGACTTGGAAGTCTATGGTTCGAGTCAGGGTTCGTGACATATTAAATGGTGGAGGCGCCGGGCATCTCACCAAAAGTAGTAGTAATAGTGAGAAGGCATCTCACCAAAAAGAAGTAAGAGAAATTTGATTGACATCTCACCAAGATTAGTAGAAAAGGTGAGAGGGCATCTCACCAAACAGTAGCAGTAAAAGTCAAAATATGACACCACTTTGGTGCATGTAATGATTGAAATTGTTGAAACTATGACTTTGGAAATACTTGAATGTCTGATCAAGAAATAAAAGAGACACGACGTAGTGAAAGAATTGCATCACGTAGACAAATAGAAATTCCTTGTATCCTCAGTGAATGTAACCAGCCTATAGCGGAAAGAAAACCACAAATAGTCACAATGCCGACCGATCCAGAAAGCACTAGTACAACGACAACGTCAGTTCCATGCCACGGGCGAGTACCGTCCGTGCAGCCCGACACGTTTTCAGGAAATAAAGGTGAAAACGTCCGACAATTTATTCAGACCTATGAGAGGGTAGCAACTATTTTAGGATGGTCCGAAAGGGATAAAATAAAGTACCTTCCAGCATATTTAAAGAACAGCGCATCTGATTTTTGGGAATTGCATAAGAGTACCTTAGAGGCATTAAATTTGTTTTCTGAACTAAAAGCAAAACTAGAAGAAGCCTTTTCACCTGTCTATCCAGAAGGCGACGCTTTAATCGAACTTAGTGCACGAAAGAAGGGTGATGATGAAACAATAGAGCAGTATTACTACTCTATGTTGAAATTGTGTCAGAGAGCTGACCCACATATGAACACTGAAAGCAAAATGAACTATATTTATAGAGGACTCAGTGAGGACCAAGTTGAGAAACTAGTCCCCATGAGACCGGAATCATTAAGTGATTTGCTAAATAACCTTCGATTAATGGTAAGAGCTAAAAAGCAGGCTTCATTAACTAATAGTGCGTTATCAAAGAAAAAGATAACTGAACAAAAAGAGAAAGATGTTCTTTTAGCTTTTGACAATAAAGGACAAAATACATCCTTTATTAAGGCTAGTCAAGGGTCTAATCAAGCACAGAATCGACCACAAAACCAAATATTGAATCGACCCCAGAACCAACAGGTATCACAGAATAAGTTCTTTCAAACCAGGTATAATCTTAGGCCCAGGCCGGAAAGACAAGATAACCAGTATCAGCGAGGAACAGGTAGGATATTTAGGAATCCACCTAGAAATGATTTTCCCAAGCGTACTTTCACAGCAGAAGTAGCCACTCCACCTAGAAACGAGTATAGAGGCAATGATTTTAGAGGGAATACTTATAGAGGTAACAATTACCGAGGTACTTCTAATCAGTATAATCGCAATGATAGGGGTATCAATTTCAACCAGAATTCTAGAAACAACGATAAGAGTAATATTCAGTGCTTCTCTTGTCGAAATTTCGGTCATTATGCAAGAGAATGCCCACAAAGAAGAAGGTCCGACTTCGATAACCGAACACCCACAGGTAATCAAGCTTCCTTCAGAAATCAAAAAGGTGTACAAGAGTTAGTACAGAAACCAGTAGAACATCAAGTCAACGAAATGTTAGTGTCAGAACTGCTTGGAAAAACGCGTTTGACGGAGAGTAATGACGCACCTGTTCATGCCGTTCGAACCCCAAACGAGTAAGGACGGAGCGAGATGGGGATCGCTTCGTAAATCAGGCGAACTATGTAAAACCCCTACAACCATTAGAGAAACCGTTAAAGTCTGTGATATATGAGTCTCACCGTTATCCGAGACCACACCTATATGTACATTTATTTGAAAAAAAGGAATTAGCTTTATTAGATACAGGATCGGAAATTAGTATCATTAATCCTGCATTATTGCCAAAGGAATTCGTCAGCAACAGTAAAAAGATAGGTTTAGTGAGTATTCGAACCTTGCTTGACACAGATTCAGATTTATATCCAGTCCATAGAGTATACTTTAGAGCAAACGGCTTAAAAATGTGGATAAACTTTGTTTTTATGGAACCAAAAAGAGGAGAAAAGTTCTCCCCTGTATTACTCGGTAGTGATTTCTTTAATAAGTATGTGAAATGGATCAGTCCAAAGGAAATCTGCTTAAAACGCCCAGGAGAATTCCAGCAAATGGAAAGAAAAATTCCGTTGGTAAAAATGGACAGTAACGGCAATATTCCTTCTTACTCTGGTCTTATAAAAGTTGTCAGTTTTCATTCCCAAGTAAAAGAAAGACAAGAAACAAGTTCTAATCAAGGATCGCCATGCGTAGATAAGGAGTGCGTATCCCTAATGAGGAGTGATGGTGACTTTCAAAATAAAGAAACGCCCAGTGAGATAATCTTAACTAAGCTCATTAATATTATCAAGAAGTTGAAGCAAGCGAACACTTTTGATGCCCACGTGATGTCGAAGCGACGCCAAAACATCACGCCACCAGGCAGCAAACACGTGATAACGTCCGGTGGCGACGAAATGACGCCACATCAACGATCAGGACTCAGCCACTCAGGGAACACCATAGAATCTTGCGACCGCACCCAGTTGCGCGCGCATATGACGCCATCATGTCGCCAAGAGGGAACACATGATCAAGTCAGCCAATCAGAAGCTATCTCAAGGAACGCCGACCGCACCCAAGTGCGTACGCAAACAGTAACGCAAGATAGCACCGAACATAAAGTTTCGAGTAAATCAACGCAAATCAACAGTGAGTCTGAACTTAGTGAGTCTCCACGTTGTGATTGTGATCCAGCACCTATTGGGAAGCCACCAGCTACAGAGATTTTGAATTATCCAACTCCTTTACCAGATGATCAGGTAAATATAACTTGTTTAAAATGTTCAGGTTTTGATGATTATTTTGAAACTAGTTTAAAGGCTAGAAAAGAGAAAAGAAAGAGGAGAAAGGAAAAGAAAGTGTTTAAAGTGATGGTCAATACGTTTCTTCCATCTCGTCAGCATACGCAAATCGCTGTAACTTATCCATGTACAACGTTGAAGGAAAGTGATAGTGAATATTTACTGGAACCTTCTGATGGTCTATACAATCAGTTTAGATGTTTAGTGCCACGAATGTTAGTGAAACCTTCCGATCTAAAAGCTGTGCCGATAATTAATATGGGTTATACCAGTATTAATATCCCATCCGGAACAGTGATAGGAAAATTGGAATGTCTTTCACCGCCAACGCAACTCCAAGTGAAATCTTGTTATGCAGTGGATTTAGATGTTTTACACAGTGGAACCACTCCAGGGAAAGAAGATGAACATAACCTAGCCAAAGAGTTAGACATCAATCCCGAATTGACACCAGCTCAAAGGAAAGAAGTTCTTGATTTAGTGACAAGTTATAAAGACTGTTTAGCCTGGACTGCCGATCAGCTAGGAGAAACAGACGTTTATGAATTTACCCTGCCATTGAAGACGGAAACTCCTGTAAGTCAACCGCCTTATAGGACGAGTCCGAAGCAGCGTGAGTTTATAAAACAAGAAGTTCAACAGATGCTTGACATAGGAGTCATAGAACCTAGTAAATCACCTTATGCTTCACCTGTAGTGTTAGTACCGAAGAAGAATAACGAGATACGTTTCTGTGTAGATTACAGAAAATTAAATGCGATTGCAGAAGAAGATAGTTATCCTCTACCTCGTATAGATGATATCATACACTTTTTGGGAAATATCAAATATATAACATCTTTAGATTGTCGTTCAGGATATTGGTCAATTCCAATTAAAGAAGAAGATCGACACAAGACCGCGTTTATCACGGGAGATGGACTTTTCCATTGGAAAAGGATGCCATTTGGTTTACACAGAGCTCCAGCAGCATATCAGCGATGCATGGACCAAATTTTCGCTTCTATGAAATGGAACAGCCTTGCAGTTTATCTAGATGATTTAATAGTCTTCGCAGAAGACTGGGACACAATGGTACATCGCTTGTCAGAAGTTTTAAAAAGACTAAGAAGTGCTAATTTAAGACTATCGCCAACTAAATGCCATTCCGGATACTTTGAAACGGAAGTATTAGGATTCATAATAGGGAGAGACGGAGTTAAAACCCACCCCAAGAAAGTAAAAGCAATTAGAGAAATTCCGGAACCGCGGAATGTCACAGAGATTCGTAGATTTTTAGGAATGTGCGGATACTATCGACGATTCGTCAAAGATTTCAGTCAGCTTGCACAACCGCTTACAAAGCTTACAAGAAAAGACCAAGAATTTATTTTTGGAGAAGAGCAAAGAAAATCTTTTGAGAAGCTAAAAGAATGTTTGATGAATGCTCCTGTATTACGACATTTTGAACCAGGTATTCCTATAGAACTGCACACCGACGCTTCAGAGTCCGGTATAGGTGTAGTACTATGTCAGAGTAGACCGAATCCAAAGGACCCGTCATCAAAGAAGAGAATTGTAAATCCGATAGCTTATGCTAGTAGGACCATGAATGGACCAGAAAGAAATTATTCTATTGCAGAAAAAGAAGCATTGGCTGTAGTGTTTGGAATCACACATTTTCGAACGTACTTAATAGATCAAAAGTTCACAGTAGTAACTGATAGTCATGCCTTATGTTGGTTAAAAAGATGTAAAGATCTTGTAGGGAGGTTAACTCGATGGGCGATAAGATTGCAAGAATACAGCTACGACATTGTTCACAAGTCAGGAAAATTGCATTGCGCACCGGATTGTCTTAGCCGTATTCCATCTACTTCGCTATCAGCTCAAGAAAGAGAATGCATAGAAGAAGGAGCCATTGTCGCCGTCGCCCAGGTTAGAAAGGATATCGGAAAATTGCAGAGAGAAGATCCAGTGGTAACACAATTAATAGCAGATAAAGAAACCGACCCAGATCAACTAAATGTACGATACTTTGAAATTAAAGATGGCATATTGTATCGAAAGTTTGGAGATCAATACGTGTTAGTTGTACCAGAAAAATTGAATGGAGAAATTTTGAGAGAAGCTCACGATTCTCCTCTCACCGGAGCACATTTAGGAATAAGTAAAACTCGTGGAAAAATCACGGAACGTTATTACTGGCCTAATATGAAAAAGGAAATTATTTCATATGTCCAAGGATGCCCAACTTGCCAGCAAAGAAACCGTAATGTTGGTAAACCTCAAGGTTTATTACACCCAATACCTATTGGAGAACCATTCGCTCGTGTATCCACGGATATACTAGGACCGTTGCCAAATTCTAAAGGATTTCAGTATGTCATTACTGCAACATGCTATCTTACAAATTGGATAGAAGCAAGATGTCTAAGAACAACAACAGCAAAAACAGTAGCTAAATTTCTTCTAGAAGATGTAATATGTAGACATGGATGTCCTCGAGAGATACTCTCCGACAAAGGATCTGTATATATGGCAAAGGTAACAGAAGAATTATTGGTACTCATGAAACTGAAACATGTATGTACTACAGCTTACCATCCACAGACAAATGGTAAGGTAGAGAGATTCAACGCTACGTTAGCACAAATGCTAAGTAAATATGTAGAACATCATCAAAAGGATTGGAGTGATTATTTGAGATTGTGTGTTTTCGCGTACAACTGTTCAAAGGTAGATCAGATTGGTTTCTCGCCTTTTGAACTAGTGTACGGTAGAAAACCGGTATTCCCTTTGGAAACAATGGGAATAGAATCACTTAAGACACAAGATCCCACCACGCATACGACGCACCTATCTCAACATTTGGAAGACATACGCCAAATAGCAAGAAAAAGACACGAACAGAGACAGGTATATGATAAGAAAAGACATGATGAAAAAGTTAAAGACGTACAATTCGTCGCAGGAGATTTGGTTTTGGTATACCAACCTGCACACAAAATTGGATTAACTGAAAAGTTAAGACGAAAATGGAATGGACCATGGGAAATCATAAGATATTTAGGAAATAACGTATTCCATGTAAGAAAGTTAGTAGGACGAAAGGAAATGAACGTCAATGTTAGACGTTTGAAGAGATACTATTCGCCGAATCAATGGTAATTACATTTTGTTTTTGAAATGTAAATCAGTAAAGACCAAAATCACAAATAATTCAGAAAAGGAAGAAACTCATCTTAATCACACGTAATTCTGTTCCTTTGTTTAAAGAAGGATCGAACTAGTGTTAAAAGAAAAGATAATCCAAGAAACTAATATTTTAGTTATGCATAAAAGAAGAATGTATATACATTTTCTTTCAATATGTATTTCATTATCATTATCATCTTCTCGTCAATTGAATGAACTGGCCATTCATTTAAGAGACAATCATTTCAGTATCATCTTTTTCATTTATTACTTCATCGATTAATACAATGACGAAAATATATATTTGTATAATATAGGCGAAAGCATCCCTATATCAGGATTTATCTTTAACAGGTTCTACTTAAAGATTGAAAGATTGACCTAGTGGATATCTTCACTTAAAGAATAGAATCGACCTCCTGTTTCTTCTCACGGAGAATAGTTTGCCGTTAGGTGAGTTAAGAAATTTTATGAGTAATATCACGAAGAATAGAGTGTTTGCATGACCTCTTTTCTCTTGTTTTAAAGTGTTTTTGTGATTAAATGTCTGAATCTGCATCCGAAGAAATATTAAGCGAATTAAATATTTTAGGCGAATTAAATATTTTTGACGTGTTACTAATACCAGACGCCGTCAGAAGACGAGTACAAGAAACGATAGATGAAATTCTAATCGAAACGTTTATTGGTTGTTCTTTAATTGAAGTTAAGAAGAATATAGGACCAAATGCCCTTGTGTTTTTAGCGCAAACTTTTTGTGCCTATTATTTGGTATTTGCAAATTATAAAGTAGATTCATCAGTCAGTGGAGGAGTTCAAGAAATTCCATATTTAGAGTGGAATAGACTATTACTCAACGTAAAAAGAAACGCTATAGTAGTTTTGTCAGAGTGGAGAAAGAGATACGGATTAAACTGGAAATTGAAAGTTACAGCCGATTCTCAAGGACATATAAAGCTAGCACGAATACCAAATCCCGCTGAGAAAAGCTCAGGCCACTGAAAGTCAATGTCATTGCATTACACAAAAAAATATCCTCATATTCCATTGGAATTAGAAGATAAAAAGATTAAGTATAGAGAATTTTTGCCCTATTTCTTTGATACAAAAAGGTATACAATAGATCAAGTCTTAGAAAATCAGAGAATTGCTAGATTCGAGTATGTGTTAAATGATATACTTGCCAAGGTTACCGTAATAAACTTCGCAGATGTATATTATGTACTAATAAGAAGATTGTTTGAATTGTGTACGCCATACGGTCCACCACCATTAGTAACTATACAAACAATACAGGGAACAGAGCCGAATCAGTTAGATACTTTGTCTAAACCATTGAAGAAACGAAAGTTAAACAATGAGTCTTCAACCTCTAGCCGTTTTACACGATAGAAGTAAGGTCTATTGTCCTTATTGCGAGAGACAAGAATTAGCCGAATTCCATGATTTTGGATATAATAGGCTGTATTGCATCAATATGCTTTGTCGATATTATAGATATTATGTCTTAAGACAAGAAAAGGAGTACTTGTTTAAAGCACCATACACATTAAGACTACCTAGAAGCTATTTTTGCAGAATTTGTAAAGAATTTTGCCATAAAAGTGTCCAGCAACATACAACTTGCCGAAGGTTTTATGAAGAAAGACCTTGTGTTTTTGAAAAATGAAGAACTCTGTACCCAGCAACATGATTGAAACCATGAAGAATATAATACCTGCTCGATATTGGAAGAATAACTGCAGTACTTTAATAGTACATGTAGGTAGATTTTCCCTGCCCTATTTTTGTTATCCACCAGACTATCAATCCATAATTTATACTGCGAGACAACATTTTACTTTCCCATATGAACCTCTAATCAGAGTAACGAAAGTCATACAAGAGTATGGGGAAAATCCACATAAAGATCTGTATGTTTATGAATTACGAAATTTACAGCATGAGGACGAAATTCATGTAGTCCAGTCTTTTAAGGATCTTGTCAATGATGTCTTATCTGAACAACATCCTACTTTGGTATTGCACCAACCCGGAAACCATGTTGATGATATTTGCTTGTTTATAAGGGACTATCATGATAGAACCCCAAAGGTAAAACTTTTTCCATTTAGTAAAATAAAAGGAGACCTTATGTATACCGGGTAATGTTATATTTTCTTCCTCCCCAGACACAAACCAGGGAACCCACAAGATTTTGATGGCTTTGGATCTTACCAAACCCGACTTATGGACTTGGATTCTAAAGAACGTCTACGCTTTGTTTGACGTACAACATTTGCTATTTCGAGGAAATTTTATGATCAAAGAAGGAACATTGTTTGAATGGAAACAATTCCTAGACGCTAATGTAGAATTTGCCATTATACATGATATGGACATAAATGTTTTTCTTCAGAAAGTTGCAAGTGATACTAAGAGATTTGTATTAGAGAATTTTCAGAAATATGGTAGTAAATGGTTATTTACGTCTACTTTTGATAGGGAAACAAACACCATCAAATTGATTGCATATATCAACCCAGAGAAGAACATTCCAACCTCAAAGTAAACAGTAGTAGTAATATAGAATTGTGTTGTAAGTTATAGATGAAAAATGGCTGAAAGTAATAAGGATACTCCCATTGAGCAACTACTGAAACAATACGCCCAAAAGGAATTAGAGCAATTACACCCAGAAACTATAACTCTTAGTGATTCTAGTACAGGTTCTAATGCAAGTGTTATAGTTAATGAAACTTTACCCTCGAGTGTTACTTATAGTATGTTTGAAAAGGATTTACCATTAGCAGCTTCTAGCCCAAAGACATCTGTGAGTAAGGAAATGATAACGATGTCAGATCATGATACCATTATAGATATTTTAGATTTATCATGCATTGAAAAGTCATTAGGGAGAGGGACTATCACTATAAGCAGTGATGACCCTTCTTCAAAAGGGACAATTACAATTTCTTCCGAAGAAGAGAGCGATATTGTCGAAGTCACATCTAGATGTTCGACAATGTCTATCAGTACACTATCTTCAGAATTTTCTGATTATTTTGACCTAGGAAGAGCTCACAGTTCGATCGAACTAAGACAAGCCAAATTAGAGAGTAAAGAAAGTACGGAGGATGTTAAAAGGGTAAACGAAGGAGCAAGTACAAGTGGAGGTAACGTAACTTCAAAAGTAGTAGAAAATCCTAATTTATCAACAGCCCAGACAATAAAAATAAAGGACATGTTAGAAATAGCTAGCCTTGCACATAAGTTCATGAAAGGTCCTTTTAAGAAGTGTTTCATAGCCAGAGAAAATAAACATATTCCGTATGGAACCAATGTTTTACCTGTAATAGCACCTAATCCGCTTCACGGAAAAACTACAATTGAAAGACATTATACGAATTATATTCGTTTTGGTTTAAGTTTGAGACCAAGAAAAATAGATAGAGAAATATGGCTTAAGCAAAATGCCTATCAACTAGACGCTTATATACAACGTAGCATATGGATGTATGGTGATCAGTGGAAATTTAGTTGCCACTTTGACCCAACCATAGCTAGGCTAAGACTTGTTAGCCTGCCTACAGAACCACACCCTAGTCAAGGTATTCGTTGATTTTTAAGAGTAATTGAATTTCATACATGATGTACTAAATTTCTAACCTTGTAATAACTAATAAATTGTATTTTTAGTTTTCTAACCAGTTTCAGAAATCTCAGCGAACAAATTGGCATAAGTTCCAAACCTATTTCCAAAAGGTACCAATCAACCGGATAAATCCAAAGGAAACCGAGCCAGAAGATGACTCGCCAATTGTTTTTGGAACTCTACGTCGGTATACTGGTAACTATCTCTTTTCAGGTTTATGGAAACCCATTACCACCAATACGTCTAGTATCTGGAGGATACTGGAATATCATTAGTGGATTAACAATGTATGAAGCCACGATCCCATTAGTATATGAAAATGTTTTAGTCAAACCTCCAGTTATAGAACCTAGTTTATGGGAAATTTCAAATTCAGAACGAAGTCATTTATGTAATGAACATGAGGAAACAGATTCACTATTTTGTTTTATAGATGAAGCCATGGGACAGTTACAAGAAGCTTTTCTTGCCCATTTGAATAAATCGTCATTAGAATTTCCTACAGAGGAATATTTTGAATATGAACCAGCTAGAAAGAAAAGAGGACTTCTCCCATTTTTAGGAGATTTCCTTGGATGGTGTTGCTCAGTAGCAACAGATAAAGAAGTTCAAAGTTCTAAAGTAGAAAATCGTAAATTGAAGCAAGCAATTTTGAAGATCACCAGAAGCTTAAAACATTTTGATAGAGATATAGTCACTATTAGATATGGATTAAAAGATATGGCTAAACAGATAAACAAATCACTTGATGCAGTAGAAGGAAAATTTGAACAAATTCGATCATTAGAAATTTTTCATTTCACTGAATTAATGAATGTGTCTCAGAATCTACAGTATAAAGCATTATTGGAACAAATGCGAATCATGTTATTCCATAAGATAGTGTTAAATCAGGTAATAGAACAGGAATATAAAGAAATTCAGAACGCATGTTTTCATAATACTTTACCCCTGACTTCTATTAGACCGCCAACTTTAAGAGACGATTTAATGAATATAATAGAGAAAATTTCTAAGAAAGGTTTTACATTAGCAATTCCACTTAATAAACTAAGTCAATACTATAGCTTACCAATAACGCAGTGTATTTTCTCAGATACAAACGTAGTTTTTCATGTTAAAATCCCTATAATCAGGATAGGAGAAAGAGTGTTGTTAGAACGATTTCAGACAGTACCATTTAGATGGCATAATTCGACATGTATATTATTACATTCCACAAGTTACGCAGCCACTACAAGTACGAGTGTTAGAATGTTGTCAGGAACCTTCCTTTCAACATGTAATCCTCACACAGATAAGTTATGTTACTTACCCCGTTATGGACACGATGCTGTAATAGGCACCGGTTGCCCACAGAAGATAAGAGAAGGAGCTACTATAGAAGAGTTAGCCAAAGTTTGTACATTTCAATGTACCCAAGGAAATCCAATAGTTATCACTGAAATATCGCCAGACAAATATGTAATAACAAATGCTTTAGATGAAATTGAAGTAGAATGTAATGGAAATAAGCGTAAATTTCCTACTCATGGCAATCAGCCAGGAGCTAGTGAATTAAATTTGCCTTGTACATGTTCTGCTAAGATTAGTGATGATGTATTCATCCCTCAAACTTTTCCATGTTCAGACAATGCTGAAACGAATTTTCAGATATCTAGAGTTATCCCCGCCAGTTGGTCTCACATACCTACATTAAAAGTCACAGATATGAAGACAAAACAAGAAATGTTAGAGTTCAAATCATTCCAAGATTGCTTAGATAGCAATTGGACACAGAAATTACCTCATATCTATATTAAACCCACAACTGAAAATCAATCTGTTAACGATAGAAAAGAATTGCTAGATGAAGTTGAAAATATGGTTACCGATATAGGAAGTGAATTAATACCTTCAGATACCACAGATAATTTAGTATTTTATCTTTGGAATGGAATAATTAGCATTCTATTATTATGGTGTATTTTTAAATTAAATCGCACTAATCGATTAGTACAAAATGTTGCTATACCTATGAGTGCTATACCAGTAAGTCAAGTAGAAGCTCATGCTTGTGAACTTACGACTATCGAAGAAATTGCTGTTTACATATGTGTAGTAATAGCATTTTTAGTCATCGTAGTTACAGTTTATTTGATATGGATGACAACTTGTAAAGAGATTAGAGAATTTAAGGATAGAGCAATGTTAAGAGCAAATGTAAGATCAAGTCTCGATGAAACAAAAATAAGATTTCATAGTCCAAATTTTGAAGGAAGGCCTAGTTGTGTATCATTTGAAGCTAGTGCTAATCCTACAATGGAACCACAATATGCTACATTAAATAGAACACCTTCATCCTGACTATCTACATTTGTACTTCTTATGAATTTTTCATTGTTGTCAGCTTTACAAATACCTACTTATATAAATTCAGGATTGCAAATAGAAGAGTTAGGCTCTCCTATATATTATGAAACATCTTTGCCTATTATATATGAAATAACCATTTAATACCACAACCACATGTAATTGATTGGGAAAATATAATTTCACGCGTTGGTAATCATACCTTCAACGCTGATCCTCTTACATATGGATGGCAGTATTTTAGAATTGAAAAAGTGCATGTTAAAACACTTTTTGTAGATAGAAAAGGTTATGATATTATAAGAAGTAAAATTTATGATTCACCAGCTTTATCATGGTTAAACTTTAAAACATTATCAGTATGTACGAATGAAAATTTGATGTTATTAATAAATTCTTGTCAACAAAAAGTCATAAATCCAAAGTTAATATAATTTGCTAAGCTTCAGCAAGATATGTTAGACGTACAACAAAAGTTTGTAAAAACAAATCATTCTATAAGTATAGATGTTACGAATTTAGGACAATTTTATAATGTACCTTTAACTGAATGTGTAATATCAAAAAGCAAAGTGTTGTTTGCTATAAAAGTTCCAATTATTTCAAACCAAAGACGTTTACGTAGTTTTTCTGTAAAACAAATCTACTTCAGAAAACAAACAGAAATTTGTAGTGTATATAATGAAGATATAAACATAGCTTACGATGATAACTCTAAGAGTTTATTAACAACTGAATGTGATATTGTTAAAGATACTTTATGTTTCGTTCACCCGAAACATGGATTTTTGAGTAACTTTGAGAGTTGTATAATAGCTACTATAACAAAGAGTGTACATGAGATGTACAACTATTGCAATATGACCTGCACTAAGAATAATAATGATTTAGAATTCTACAAATTTAACGTTTCTACCCAAGCTTTTGTTGGAAACAAAGAATATAATCGTACTTTACGCATTGTATGTAAAGATATTGAAATCAATTTTCAAGTAAAATTTCAATATGGTGTCACCTTAATTCATTTAGGTTGCTCATGTTATATTAAGTATGATGAAAGACTCCATATCAGAAGTACTTTTCCTTGTATATTACCTACAGATACTACCGCTAGTATAAGTCGTTTAATTCCCTTAACATGGATAGATATAAATAACAAGAATTTAACCATACCTTACTTATGCCATAAAGAGGAATGTCACATAAACTTAAAAGATACGAGATATGAAATATCTATTATTCTATGGTTGACAATATTAACTTTACAGACATACCTACTCATATTTTATATAATATGGAAAGTGAATATAAACACATGTGAGTGTAAAAGACCACGGTCTCATAATGGAAGGTTAAGAGTAAGAAATATGAATATTTCAAGACCGTTACCTTCCCCACCTGTCATTCGCTATGAATCTGACAGAAATTATGAAGAACCAATTCATGTAGTAAATCAAGTAGATCCAAACGAATCAGAGTATATCACTGTTGAACAAGCCAATAGGCTACATAACGTGTAAATCCTAAAGACATTATATTGTCAAGTGTGTAACAGTATAACACCATGTTATAAAGTTATATGAAGTATATATATATATATATATATATATATATATATATACTAATATATTGTGTGTATATTCCTTTGTATAGGAATGGAACATATCACTATATTAATTAACTAGTGAAATTTCACAAGGACTCAACAAAGTGAAATAAACTGTGCAGTGTAGTGCTACGATTAAATCGCTCTAACACAAACAATTTCTCAAGGTGTTAACTACAGACATAAGTGAACCTATAGTGAAAACAATAATGAAACATGAACTGTGTTATAAAGAAAGGAAATAGTGTAGACATTAGATTTACACATGGACTTATATGAAAATAATATTACAAATATCGTGCGTATCATAATCAAAATAATCGTCAAAAGGTATATCAGTACCTACATATTCAATGTAATCAGTACAATCATTTAATTATACATTAATCAACTATTTCCCTCATATATATATATATTAATCTTTTACTATTAACACATCACACCAGGCGGAAAAATATTCCGATAATATATGTTGTCTTTATACATTTTTAAAGTAATAGAGTTTAATTACTTTATGTTTTTGTTTAGTTTGTCGCAATTGTGCAATTGGTAAGGTTGAGTAATGATCGTTATTTCTCATTGAAGAGAAAGGGATAACGAAAATATGAGTGTTCCAGGCATAGACCCTCAAGCTCTTATACAGCTCATGTTAGCTGAAAATGATCCATATGTCAAGTGGCATATAAATAAACAAGTAAGAAATGCTAAGAATCGAAGAGAACACAAATTGTTCACAGCATATATAATGCAAAATCCAATTTTAATACTGGACAAATTTGTTCAATATGCCTACGATAGAGCAAATATTTTCTATCGATACGGAGACATTGAACCAATTTGTCAACCTTTTAAGACAAACTTAAAAGAGTTTGTGTTTTGCCTTAAGTAAATGTAAAAGAATACGAGAACAGAATTTGTTACATCAACATGTTCTCAAATGTATATTTAGAGTAATAGAAGAGTATCATGAAATTCTTGTACCAAAAGAATCTAGAGTGTTTAATAGCTTTACTTTGCTATGTACGGAAGAAAAACCCTTCCCTACATTGATAGCCTATTCTCATGTATCAGAAACAGAGTCTAAGCCCAGTCTGCTTAGAGCTCTTCTTACAGAAAATAGTGTAAGGATCTCATTAGATCCCTTTGATCCTTGTCATTCGAGGAAAAATATGTATGATGCTATGGAATTAGTATCACTTAGCTTTTTGGTCAGGTTATATTCCTGAATATGATTAATTTTAATGCCTAGCATTTTAGTCAATTTCATTAGTATCATTAGTTATATACTTTAGGTTTAAGTATTACAAAAAGAAAGGGTAAAGAGAATATTTCCATATATGTATAATCATCATTCCAACTTATAAGTTGGACTGACTATATAAAACTTTTTTTCATTTTTTTTGTTTAGGTTATACATATAACTGTTTATACTTTTGAATATGCAGCACTTTATTTGTAAGCCTCAGTGAAGTTAGCTTCTCAATTGTTGAACCAATAGCTGCTTTGTTCTAAATCAAAGAACCACCAGCACATAGTGTATCA
This sequence comes from Lepisma saccharinum, assembly GCF_977018435.1. NCBI lineage: Eukaryota > Metazoa > Arthropoda > Insecta > Zygentoma > Lepismatidae > Lepisma > Lepisma saccharinum. The sequence continues at coordinate 36,531,751 of NC_139237.1, forward strand.
TCGACAATATAATCCAGTATAATCTGCATAAGTAATGATATTAATTATCCATTTGTTTGTGATAAAGTCTGAAAGAAACTCCAGGAACAAGTATAGAAGCTATTGCAGCATAAAGCCTTGTAAATGTCAACGAGACAGATTTTATTTCACCAAAAGTTAACCCAGAAGCACCAGAGAAAAGAAACATCAGGAGATATTTCAATCTCAGGTGGAGGGTATTGTCACATCTAGAATTTCAGTCGCCCACCAGAATCGAACTCAGTAACTTTATTTCGACTACCATATTCCTTTAACCATACCTTTCCTTTATGTTATTCATTGCCCAGCAATGGTAAGTTTTTAAGAGGCTTAGAAGAGCTACTTCGACAAGGAAAATACTTGTTTAGCAACTTGGCAAGAAGCCACAACAGGATACAGTTTATCTCATATGTCAGAGGTCTGCCCGCATTGGCTGATAATCTGCATTGTTTGTCTTCCGGAGGGAAAACACGCGCTGTCAAGGGTTACCGAAGGCAAGCCGCAGAAAGACATAATGAGCTTCCTGTTTGTTTGCAGAGTTGATAAGGTCACGCCACTCATATGCCTCGAGCGAATGATTAATAACCATGATTTCCTTATCCAACTTTCCAAGCCCTAAAGCACCAACAATACAAACCTTCTATATATGGTGATAGTAATTTCCATATTCTTTAGAAACTTGTTATTTCTTAGTTTTCAATGGAAGTCAGAGTTCAAAGAATAAGACGTCAGCCAGAGGGCGCCAGTAGATAACCCCACCCAGTGACAAGTCTTTTTGAATTGTATAAAAGCTTAGGTTTTGCCTCAAAGAGAGAGTTCTCAGTTCTCGACACACAGAGACCGAGACACAGAGAGACAGTTACAGTTCCGTTCAGTTCAGTAGAGTTATTCTCTACAGTCCTTCGTTCGAATTCAGCTTTAAAGTCTGAGTTATGAAGCCAACTTCACTAGAAGCATAGCTGCAAGGTAATGTATGTGTTTCTATATATTTTTGTATACTAGTAGGCCTAATGAGCCCATGTAACCTTAATGTTCAACGTAAAACTCCAAAGGAAAGGAGATTCGATCAAACAGATCGATATGTACAATTCGAACCATCACTCATGGCGAGTGAATACGTTAAAACCTGTATACTTCTCTATTGTAATCAATAATAACCAAAGAATATATGTTTATTAAGTTTACCTTTGTGTTTCTCTTTTATTTATCTTGATTTCAGAAGGTAATGCATACAAGTTTCTTTCCAACAGTCATAGTTATAGAAATAGTGTCTACTTTCTAGTGTCAAATGGTAATGGTGAATGTCAATTGCTTTAAATTCTTAACTCTTAGAAGTTAAGTGGTGGAACCCCCATAAATTGCCCTTTTCTCTTTGTATCTTGTACTCTTCTGCCGGCAGTGACGTGCGGTGACGTCGACACTTGGGGTAGCAGTCAGTGGCGTGCTCAAGGGGGGGGTTGGTGTGAGTCACACCCCTCCTCTCTTTAGGGCCAGTATTCCTTCAAAAAAGAAGAATGTCAATAACAGGAAAAGATTGCAAAATTATGAATGAGTACTAGAAAAAAGTACACGTAACCCCACCCACATTCGAAAATAAAAAACTATTTGATTTGACTCTAAGCCAGAGATCCTGGGTTCGAATCTCGGATTGGCCATTTGTGTTCTTTGTGTGTGTTCCTTCATCTATTTTGTTGTACCAAAGGTGGCGGAAAAGCGAAGTAAAATAAACCAATTTGAGCAATCAATCAATGATTTGATTTCATTTTTGTTACTTAGCGTCGCTTTTTTGTCACATTTGGTTAATTGTAAAGATGATACGATGAAACTGATGAAGGGACGAGCATAGGGAACGCCCATGCCCGGGTCGGGGTTCGAATCCGGAACGGCTGGTGTCGTAGCGCGCTGTGATAACCACTCCCCCGCGCTTGGTTGATTTGGTGACAGGAAACAAAACACAACACACTTTTTTGTAGTTTCTTCAATGATATTCATTTGACTTTTTGAGTTCTGAGATACATTTTTCATTCCAAATTATTTCATTATTCACTGCAACACATTGGACAAGAATGAGCACTCATCACGGGTTCGAATCCTGGCCTGGATTGTTCATATGAGGTCCCTTCACCAATTTCATCATATCATCACTCAATCCTCATTTTCGCGATAACCAAATGTGGCAGAAAAGCGAAGTAAAATAATCCCAACCAACTACAATATGAACACGCGTTCCCTTGCCCAAATAAATACATCCGTATTTATGACTGTTACAGGCCAATATATTAGTATATTTAAATAAAACACTACTAAAACGAGAGTCAGAGAGAGCCTGAGCACATATTTGTAATTTAATCATTATATATTCCATATTTGAAAAAGAAAAAAAAGAAAGAAAGCATAACATTATTGTCTGCACATAACACGTTCCCATTTTATAAATAATAAAACTACATCCCATATTATACATACACACATATTGTACAACGTGTAAAAGGTTGTGTAAATACAGAGAACATAAGTACTGCAGAAAATTTTACCCTGTGTTCTTTAGAGGATTTACAAAAAAAATATGAGAAACCAATCCCCTATCTGTCCTATAGGAGATAGACTGGGGGACCTGAAAGCCTGGGCTTTCAACCATTGCAGCGGGGAGCGTGGGGGCAAGGGAAGTAGAGGTCGAAATCTTCCTTTTCCTTGGGACGGCCGTTTCTACCTGGAAACTGGCCTGGCTGAAGAAGAGCGAGCTAGGGTATCCAGCCTGCTTTGCCCGCGGAGAACACCGATGGACGAGAAGTGCGTGGAAAAGAAGGTGTTGCGTATGAGCTGTGGTGGCTTTAACAAGACAATAAATATTGTGATTTGAATATAATTCGAGATGTGAGATTGATTGATCTATCTCTGCTAGACTAGCTACTCCTCAGTGCACGTCACTGTCTGCCGGGAGTACAGATGAGGAAAGAGTGTACAGCCCAAGAACCTAGTTGTGTGTCAGGTGAGCGCAGTGGCTGTGAGATCCCTGGAGAGCCCCGGCAAACATATGTCCCACGGACTCTGAGGGTAGCCCAGTGGTAGACTTGGAAGTCTATGGTTCGAGTCAGGGTTCGTGACAATCCCAACCTATCTTTTCATGTCTAAAACAATTGAATCAAGTGTCTAGCCTTTGTGAACACGATTACGTTAGTTTTCATTGGTAATATCTTTAGCTTAACTAACAACCGACCTCCATGTTGGAGTGGTTCCCACAGCGCGCTAACAAGCCAGGAGTCCCGGGTTCGAATCCTGGCCTGAGCATTGGTGTTCTTTGTGAGTGTCCCTTCAACAATTTCATCATATCGTGATTCATCCTCATCTTCGCGATTAGCCAAAATTGGCAGAAAAACGAAGTCAAATAAGTCAAATCAATCAATATATCTCTTTAGCTTAACTTTAGGTCATATTTTTGGCAAAACATTATATAAAGCATATTTTGGTCATACTTACAGGCAGTGGCGTAGCACAGTTGTCTGTGTCCCCTCTGCAAGTAAAGTATTGGGTTGGCTTCGTGACAAAAAATATCGAGAATACCATAACCTAGAAGTTCCCAAACTTTCTCGTTGCACGGCGCCCCTAATGTTTCAAGATCTTTCCTCGGCACCCTCGTCAGATTGTAGGTATATCCAACACTTACAACGCTCAGTTAGTGTGGTTAGGTTTCTTGCCTTAGTTAAAACACATACACTTATTTCAAATTCAGAAACATTTTACGTGTAAAAAGTACTAAATAAGCAAATATTTGGAACAATCATATCATTTCAGTGAAAGTAATGGAACATTTCGAGGCCAGCCGCGGTTCACACTTTGGGAACCACTGCCATAACGCATATTCCATTGATGATGCCAGAAAGGTGGACGGACGCACAATAGTTTGCTAGTCTGCCCTCAGTTGCGTAGGAAAATTAGCATTAACCCCAAATACCCTACCTTCCTATTTTTTGTTATCGACGTATCATGGTAGTAGTTTAAGGAAACAAAATCCGAATGATACAAGTCTGATAAGTAACAGGAAGACGAAATTGGAAATATTTTCTTCAACGTCGTAGTGCAGCTAGAATTGTTTTTTGCAGGAGGGGGAGAATTTTTGTAAACGATGGACTAAAGATTGACCTACCATCGACCTATCTAAAGATACGTAGATCTCTAGATTGTAGTGTTGGCCTACCATCACATGGTCCATTGGAAGTTACCAGAAAAAAATAGTGTGGCGATGTGACTCGATTTAATGATCACGTGTCACTCAAGTCGATTGGGGGTGGGGGGGGCTTCCGATGGGGTAGTGGTTATGTCTTTGCCTTGTAATCAAGCGGTCACGGGTTCGATAACCGGTGAAGGCACATTACACAGTCGTTCAGATCCCACTTTAAACTGTGGGTCCAGTCCCGATTAGTCCCGGTGGAGGCAGAGTGGTTCGGATCCCACTTTAAACTGTAGGTCCAGTCCCGATTAGCCTTACTGTGCACAAAGTGGACTTAAAATACCAACTCAATCAATCAATAAATAAATAAGTCCCGATTAGTCTATCTGTACATAAAGTGGACTTAAAACACCAAATCAATCAACCAATCAAAAGGTTCTTTGTGTTTAATTTTTTTATTCTTTTTGATTTGCTTTATTTTACTTCGTCTTTTGTGCCACCTTTGGCTAATTTGCGAAGATGGGGATGAGTGATGATATGATGAAATTGATGAATGGACACTCACAAACATCCAAACCCGGATCCCTGGCGTCGTAGCGCGAAGTCCTAACCACTCCGCCAAGGGGGCCGGCTTGTGTTTAATTACGAAACTGGGCGTGTTAAATATCAAATTACTATTTTGCCAAAGTATCAATTTTTACTCATATCCATACACATAATTCTGTTTTGTTTACTTCTCATTGAATTTTGTAGTGAAGTTACATTGTTTGGTATAAAATAATATATATTCACATCATGTGAAATAATAACTAGTTTTTTTCTATTATTAAACGACAGTGCATACTAATTATTTTTGATTGAAATATTTGAACAGGATTTTCTGTAACTAGTATATAAATATTTTAAATTTTTCCAAAATAATTCGAAAGTCAGATAAAATTAGATTATATGCTTAATTGGATTAACCAACGCTTTATAGACTCATAACAAACCATACAAATCAATTATTCTTATCTGCTGTGCGGCCTCCTGAAGCGCGGGGCCTGAGGCGGGTGCCCGGGTTGAGCCTCCCCAGGGACTGATCTGCAGGAGACATTGACCCTTTCAATTAGGGTGCGGAAAGGTGTGGCAACGGCGATGGCCAGTTCGACGACGTGATTGGTCTCCGTTGACACAGCATTGCACTGTCGTCTGCTCTTCGGGAAGCCGGTACAGTTATGCCTATTGCCCTATAGAGAGCTTATAAGACATCAGCACATCGTCTTTATAAAAATCATGCTTATGCAGGAAATACAAAGGAGTTGTTTTTACCCTGAAAGCATGTGGATTTATTATGAAGCTTCAGATTAGTTCGATTTTTAGATTCATTGACGAGGGACCAGTGTCAAAATATTATATGCACGTGGATATTGCTATTGTAGAATATCTCTTTTAGATGGTCTACGGAAAAATGGTACATGGAAAAAGTAAATCATTCATTCGACAACCACAGATAACGTATTACGTATAAGCAGATATGGAACTCGGATAGCCAACCTTCTGCGCTTTAAAATACTGTATACAAGAAGTTCTAGTATTGACCGCTGGGAGGCACCACTCGCACTTTATACTTTCACCTAGGGACAAAACTATTTACAACAGTTTGTGATGATCTTCTAGGAGAAAATTGTTTTCCGTTGTAGCTGTTCCTTCCCCCCTGGTGTGAGTAAGGCGATTCATTCGTTGACCTGTGCGGAATGTCCAGCCTGAGCAAAAGGTGTGAGTGCGCCTCTCAGCGGTTGATACTAGAACGTCTTGCAGATAGCAATTTAAAGCTCAGAAAGTTTACTGCCCGAGTTCCATATCTGCATATTATACGTTATCTGTGGCACAACTGAATGTTTCGACTTTCCTGTGTAGGGGAGCATTTCGGATAATGATAGACTTGTGTGAAAAGGTTTATTTATTCCACAGCGATTGAAAATGCGTTCAAACATGTACGTAGTAACTAATCCTATAAGAGCTTGTTTTATTCCGTCGTTTTACATTTTCTGCCGTATCTATTGAGATCGACAAAAAATTGACTTAACTAAATTCGGCCAGGTAGGAAGCCACATCCTTAAACATATGCAACCCGGCATATTCCACAGTAGTGTGGGTTGTCTATCTATAAGGGAGTCCGATAGCCACGTTACACATTCTTAAATGGAACGTGACTGGCGCCACCACACCAAGTGGAACTTTCACATATGGTGGCGACTATGCTTGAGGAACAGCGACCACAATTTCGGTATCTACATGACGCGATCTTTCACGTGGCACCCAGACGTGTTCGCTAAAATAAGTAACCAACCACTACTAAATTTATAATCTCTACGACAAAGACCAAAACGAATTAACGAAACATACATTTAAAATGTTGCATTAAGATTCCGAATTTCGAATACCTATGTTCAAGAGAATCAGAAACAAAAGTGAATTGAGATTATTTATACTTGACCTACCTTGGAGCCAGAAGGTTAAATTATGAGGAAAATAATTACCTTAATTTGCAGCTATAGGCACCTTTTCAAGGGCTAACATCGGGGAGATGGACACAAGGGGAAGGGTTCCATGCGTATGCTGGGTCTACTCTATCGTTCTACCGAAATAAACAACCTGTCTGCTCTCAGCACTTTTTACAAATCTTTCGTTTCTCCTAAAATTGAATACTATTCTCCGAGATCTGGTCCATGGCATGCCACTCAAATATAGATAGACTAAATTCCGTTCTAAATTTCTTCCTGACCATTGTTTGTTACAAAATTCCATCCACAAAACACTTGCAAAAGCCCATCCTTCTGAAAATGTTAAATATCCATCCTGATCACTAGAGCTCGGATTCTATGTAATATGAAAGTACAAAATAGTACATAAATACTATGTAACAAAAATTGATAAAATACGTACTTTAAATAAAATACTGCACTTTATGTATTATCAAAAGGATTGAGATGCTATAAAATGAAGCAAGATGCAGTGATAATGTGGGAATTTGGTACGAAATAGAATTAAATCTGTGAAGATATTCGATTTGATTGGATGTTTGTTATTTTAGTGTCGCTATTCTTTCACTTTTGGCAAATAGTGACGATGAAGTAATGTTGAGTGTCCTCCATCATCAGGTGTGTTGATCTTCCAGCTATGTCTAACACATACGCCATAATAGGCTTTGTAACCTTTTTTTTCTATCATCCCTCGTATCTGTTTACATCCCTCGACTATCTTTTATATTTACTTGTTCGTCCCATTAACAATAGATGAATACTAATTTTACGTAAAAATTACCTACGAGAGTGATCACCCAGTTGTACCATTTGTGCAATAGTGTTGCGCACCCTTAGTGGTGTACTACTTAAATAAAACTGCGTGCTTTCTGAAAAAACTTCGTACGTGATTAGTAATCATTTCTACGCTAAAATTGAAAGTTTCGAGTGGCCATGCGCTAACTTGTTACCAATGCCACCTGTTGAGCAGATTCTTACTCAAGAGGCTCCATTTGATGTTGAAATCGTGTTTTCTCTGTTAGAAAAAGAACATGTAGCCACAATGTTTGCAGAGACAAATCGAAATCCTGCAAGGAGCTTCCTTCTTTTTTTGTGTGTGTCTAACTTTCCGCCGACCTGGCAACAATGACAACACAGTTTACGAAGTGAATTCACCAAATCGCTCCAAGAGTTCGAGCCATTGGAGCGTTTGTAGACAGAAGCAACGAAAACGCATTTTGTCGTTAGATATGTAATGCTTCAATGAATTCATGTTCCACTCTGCAGAATATCATATGCTCACTTCAGTGAATTTTGATGTAATAGATTAAACATGTTAGTTGCTTTTGTTTATAACAATTGAGGGTCTAATGAATACGATATAATCCTGTAAAAGTAAATTTTATATAGGTCCTTCCCATCCGGTGTGAGTTTAGAGCGTAAAGGTTAACTGATCGAAGCGCTAATTGTAGTGACTTCTCTTGCCTAAATATCCCACCACATAAGGACATATGGTGTAAGTATTATAATTATAAATGTACCCAACATTTAAAAAAATATGTGGTGATATAATAGATTTTAACAATACTAAACCAGACCATGCATCTATCAGTACAAATCCAACAGCAACTTATTTCACTTTCTTTAATAATTTTGAAGAGCCGCTGTTTTGCATTAGGTAGGGCGTCTGACTGACGCGAGGATAGATATTTTAGATTCCAAGAAAAAGGACGTGTCCGCACACTTTGGGAACTACTGCACTAGCATCTAAAGCAGCTTTAACATATACATTTCCTTGTCCTGCTTGTTTGGAAATACGTAAAAGATGCTTTTCTTCTCTTAGTCTGCGATATCTTCGGATTCAATTTATATGGCAGAACTGTATATCTGCAGTAGGGAGGCTACTGAAAATATAGAAATAGTTGTCGGTATATCTGGATGACTTGCACTACATCCGTATTCATACTTTATGCACATACTAGAAGCGAGTCTACTCTCTGACGTAGTAGACAAAGATCCGTCTTCACAGCGCTACTTGTAGTTCAGGCGCATGTGTTCTCAACCTACTGGCGCTGTTCCCGAATTTTCGACTCTAAGCGAGCGTGAGCGATGCAATCAGCTGCTTGTCATGCAATCCTGCCCTAGCGTTGCTACAATGTGTGGCGTTCTTCAACACATTGTCGTCACTTTTATTCATTGTCAAGTATTTAATACCCTCACGAAAAGGAAAACCGTACATAGCGAACGAATAGAAGTGATTAACATTGCTGAATTGTTTGAGAACGAAGCAAGGGAGGGAAGCAGTGGCAGTGATTGGGTCCCTAAACTGGGGGAGGGGGCAAGAACAGCTTATTCCCTTGATACATAAGGTTTAGCATAGTTCGGGAGTAAAGGTGGCAAAAATTCGGGGGGGGGGACAACTGGAGGAAAGTTATGAATGTGGCAACATGGGGCGCTCGTGTAACTGTAACTATTAGAGAAGAAAACAATTGACTGTCCACTTTGGTTGCCGAGTTATCCACAGTTTAAAGCTTTATAGGGGCGCTGACTAGCTTCAAGGCCGTATCTATAAATGTTGTGAGTTTGAGTAAGGTCCCTGATGCAAATAAGGCCACATTAAGCTTTAATTAATTATCCTGACATCCTCGCATGCAATTTGCAAACAAAAGTTGAACGTAAGTCTTACTTTGGGCCATATTAAAAGCATATGAAGTTAATATGGCCACCATTTGTTTTTCTGTTTTGAAATGGTCTAAAATAAAACAAGAATATCAGAAGTAATTTATTGCATTAGTAAAAATTAGTCCTAACCTAATTTTCGGCATAATCACCACCGTTGTTCTGGCATTTGTCGTAACAAGGTACTAAATGTTGTATGCCCATGGCATATGTGTCTGGCAGCAAAGACTGAAACTATTTCTACCGCAGTGTAGCTGTCAAATCCTTGTCCTGCCAGAAACTTCTTCAGTTGAACAAAGAGATGAAAGTCGGTACATGCAAGGCCAGGGCTGTACAGGGAGTGGTCCAAGATCTCTCACCTGAAGTGATGCAAAGGGCCCGCGTGTACTCATCTGTATGGGGTTGTGCACATTCGATTGGCCTTCTGTGAATTGTCTGCACCATCGTCTGACCATATTATCACTCATAACGTCCGGTCTGCACACCTCACACGATTGCTGGTGGCTCTGTGCCAAATTCTGAGCGTGCATATGTCTGATTACTACACGTAGGCTACATCGTAGTTGGTGGGAGACTGTATGAGAGCTGCAATCTTTAACCTAGAACTGTCCTAAAACGGCTGCATTGCAACTGTACCAGATTACAGCTACATGCCACTTCTTCCTGCCCGCATGTGTGTGTCGCTCTCCGGTCACTAGTGCTGCGCACAGGCACCATTGGAACTTTTTCAGGACGCCCCTCCTATATAAACTTTCAGAAGCTGTTATTAACAGAGTGTTCCTTTTTTAATGTGTGGTTAGCTAAATCAGGTACCTATACAATGCAATTCTATAAATTGCTTGCGTTAAATTTCTAATACCTATACATAACCTTTTCGTCAGCAATAATGGTATAACTGCATGTTGTCAGTTTCACAGTCCTTCACTTGGATATACTGTACTGAAGCAGAAATCCCATTGATAATGTAAGGAAATATGACACTTTCGTTTGTACGATTCAATTGTTTCACTTATATGCAAGAGTTAAGATGTTTGCTTTACAGAGAAGGGAGAAGTAGCTTTATGCATCGAAAAATGAGTCCGCACTCATGGTTCTTGCAAGCAGAGGGTGCAACGATCCTGCGAGATCGCCACAAGTTACGCATTTGTTCTTTTTATTGTCATTATTGAATAGCATTGTATAATCTTATCTATTGTGTTATCGCTTCTGCATAGGAATTCACTGCTATGCTTGGAAGAGAACGTAGTTCTACCATATCTCACTAGGGAGCGTTATTGTTTATAATAGTTCATTGTTAACCTGTATAGATGGCAGTCCATGTTAAGCAACGCTCTCGTAGTTCACGAGAATCCACTAGAGGCGCTGGCGCTGCGCTCGGAATTGTATATAAGCAGCGACCCTGCCCCGGCCAGTTATATAAAAAGAGACAAGGGCCAGACCCGACACTCATCTATAACACTGATTAACAAAAAAATAATTTCGGCGGATATCTTGGTATCCAACATGCGTTCTAAGACAATTGAAACATGCTGATTCAAAATATGCAAACCATTTGTCTGTAACACCCACCATTCTTGAGATATACAACATCAATCATTTATATATGTTTAACATTGTATCAAAGCAAACAACTCACAGTCATAGGTTTCACTAGAGCACTTTTTGCTACATAGAGCACTATTGGACATGGCTTTAGCTAAGAAAATAATGCAAATGCATCACATGACACATATACTATGTAGTAACATCTAGTTGAAGGTATAATAAACATATAAAATACATACATATAGAAAATACTTCCTTAATTTAAGGTGTTCGGTTTGAATTTCTTGGCTGTAGAGTTGCGTTTGTGCTGAGCATTTGGCATGTCGCGCTGAAACGTCCAACAATAGTCTGCCTACATTGCTGCACTCCATTGACACTGATAGCGTGATTCCATCACCGAGATGTCCTGATGAAAATGTTCACCATGTTCGTCGCTGACTGAATCTAGGATCTCGGGGAAGAAGTCAAGATGTGAGTCGAGGAGATGAATTTTGAGGGAAATGTTGCAACCCAGCTGTCTTCTGTCGCACTAATGAACTTCTGCACAACATTCACATAGTCAGCAGATTTATAATTTCCAAGGAAATTGGCTACGACTGACTTGAATGCCACCCATGCATCTCTTTCAGTGCCACCCACTAAGTCTTGGAAGTGGCTGTCAGCAATGATCTTCCTTATTTGTGGACGGACCTATGAACACACCTTCTTTCACTTTCTCATAACTCAACTCCAGAAACTTGTTGCACAGGTACCGAAAAGCCTCTGAGTCGTTGTCTAGTGCCTTCACGAAATTCTTCATGAGTCCCAGCTTCAAATGATGCTGTGGCATGATAACTTTTTCACTCTCAACCAATGGCACACGAAGGACGTTTTTTACTTCTTGGCTGCATTCTATCTCTGGTCAGCCAATTCTTATTTATGTAGTGGGGTGTAAGGGGTGCTCCTTCCACGTAGTGCACCCAATAGTCAATCTCACTTCCACATAGTACACCCTGGACTGCAGATTAACGAGGCTCTGGCGACTGGCCCCATGGCCAGAATAATTTTGTTTGTGTTGTCCTGTGTTTTGTCCTTATTTGTGCTGAGTGCTCCTTTACAGCCTCAACTTTTAACGAAAGTCAGAAGATTTTAATATTTTATATTTTATGCTTTTAGTTATGCAACGTTAGAGTTGTTATTTGTAACGATAAGGGGCTGGACCCCGAATAATGTGACGGGTGCAAAATAGCTTTAGTGCTGACGCACCCAAAGTTTTGAATTCAAATTCAATTCTTTATGTAGTGGTGCTTCCTATCTCTGCTATCCCTCTCGCAGATGAAGCAGCAGTACTTCTTCACCTTCCTTATCCAACCGCGCAAGTTGCATGCACATGTCAAACATATGAACTGTGGTGACCATGACTTACCACTATCTACCTTCGAATCAAAGTATAGTTCATATGCTTTCTTCAGAAACTGTGTAAAAGTCTTCCGATGGGATTTCTGTTAGATAGCCGCACACGTAGCAAAATAGATCTGGTGAATTTATGCAACCTCCGGACGCCATAATCTACTGTTACTCAAAATAAAAAAGAAACAAATGAGAGTATAGTAAAGCGATCTCGAAAATATTTCGACGTATTACAATAAGTATAACTGTGTTCACAAACGACGAAAAAAAATTTTGGTGTTGTACGAAAAATAACTAAAAACGACGATTTTTTTTTTGAGGAACGGTATTCCATGAAAAATAAAATTTTGTCGATATCTTCAAAACTTGACGTGATAGTGCAAAACGGTTTTCAGATTTCAAATCAGCATGAAAAACTGCATTAGAAAATGTCAACATCATGTCAGATATCTACAGCTTGTTTATCAGTGTAATCAGAGTTAACGCAGACGCAGGCCAGTTAGTCTGTGTTGACTTTTCGGCGACTCATGGTCGAGCTCTGCTCCCGCAAATAGCCCAGCATTGCAAGCACACGGGTGCTTAGGGATACAAGAGGGCTTCTTACAGTGTGGCCTACTCTGGTAGATTACACGAGAGGTAGCAATATTTCTCGGCCTAGCGGGTAGAATATACGCATTGTTTCAAGCTCAACCTCCTACAGTGTGGCCTGCCTGTAGAACAGAAACGTACTCCTTGTGCGGCCTACAGGTAGATTATACGCATTGTATTGGGTTACGGTTTAGCTCGTGGACATATTTACTGTTGGGAGACGGCCTACTAGTAGATTATACGAAGGGTATCCGTATTCTTTGGCCTACTAGTAGATTATACATTTCACAACAGTCGATGCAGAAATGACGTCATCTTTTGGCCTACTGTGGTAGATTATACGAGTGATAGCAATATTTCTTGGCCTACCAGGTAGAAAATACGAAGGGTGATGTTCATCGTTAGTTAATTTTTCATTAAGGGAAAAGCGAGCAGTGTTTTATTACTGCCTACAGCTTAGCATTATTCAAGTAATTGATTAAAGTAAATAAAGATTAACTAAGCATTATCCTTTGTAAGCTTATAGTAAATTTCCGTTGCTTTGTTGATATTACTCTTTACTAGGAAAGCAGATTTAAATGTTCCTTGAGTCGTTTAATTAATGCCCCATTGTCCCCAAGTCAGCACAGAGGCGACCCAATGTCATAAAAGAAAAATAAGGTCCTTAATTCCCCACTGGAGAAAAATTGAATGGTCCCTGTCCTCCCTCTCCAAGACTTCTGCAGAGGAGATTCGAACCTGGAACTTCAAGAACGACAAAAGTGCAGTGAAATCTTATCAGGAGATATTGTGACTTTGTTTTGTGCGGATATCTAATTTCACCCCAGTTCAATAAACTGTTTACGTCGACGCTAACTTTCATTATATATATATACCCGAACCCTGAGTGTATAAGAACATCATATCTCCGGCTAGAAAAGAGCTAACATCATGGGCAAAACTGAATAATGTTCCCCGTCACAACGTCGAACCCGGTACGTTGCAGTCAAGTACTATTCTGAGAAACTGCAACGTTGCAACGTTGTGTGTGTGTGAGGATCGAACACGAGGGGGCGTTACAGTTATTTGGCGCCCAACGTGGGGCCCGAGAAGCTTGTTGGAACAGACTGTGCCTGTGTCCGATGAACACCGAACAGTGAAACTTAGTGTCATGGCCCGAAGAGTGAGTCTGTGCCCGTTCAGTTATTGGTGAAACTTACTGTTTATGGCCCGACAGAACTGTGCAATTAAGTGAAGCCAACCGAACCGTGCATTAAAAGGACTGTCCAGTGAAAGTGAAAGTGTGTACTGTATTAAACATGGACCAAGAATTTACTGGCATGAACCTGAGAAGTAGAGGGAGGAAGACCATGGATTCAGAGTCTGGATATGGTTGCTGTGAAGAACTGGGAGAAGAGGCAGCACATTTCCAGTGTTGCCAGTGCCAGCGCCAAATTCACTGGAGCTGTGATGGAAAAGATGTGGCTACCTTCCCCGCTGTAGGAGTTAAATGCCAGACTTGTGAATTTGCTCCGCTGACCCAGGTAGCAGAGACCGCAATACAAGAACCAAGTGCTCCTAGTACGACCCCATCAGACCATTGGTTATTAGAATGGCTGATTAGAGATAAAGAGGAGAGGAAGAAAGAGAAAGCGGAAGAAGCTGAAAGGAGAACTAGAGAGGAGGAAAAGAGAATGAAAGAGAAAGAAGAAGATAAACGAAAGAGAGAGAAAGAAGATGAAGATAGACTCAAGAAAGAGGAAGATGAAAAGAAAGCGGAAGAAGAAAGACAAAATAAAATAATATTGAAGGGTGAAATATCCTGGCTGAAAATAAGAATGCGCTTCAGAGAAGACCATCGTGAGTACATGTTAGGATCCGCTGAAGGACGAATAAAGAGTAGAGAAGATATAATAAAAATTAAACAAGAAGCCGTCCTCCGTGCAGAAACAGATGTTAGAGAAGCAATAGAAAAAGCGTACAGCGATGAAGTAATCCTTCGGAGAAGAGAGTATGTAGAAAGAGCAATAAGGGGATATGAAGAAAGCTTACAGGAACTGGAAAGCTGCCATAAGAAGAACAATGAACGATTGCTGCAATATGAAGAAGAGAGAAAACAGGAGAAGGAAGAATTGGCAAAGTTGACTAATGCTTTAATGGGGGAATCCAGAGTTGAAGAAGTAGAAGAGATAAATGATAAGGAATGTTCTCTTCAGTGTCCTCCGGAACAGGAAACGTTAATTTCCAGCATAGTTGTTGCTTCAGGACCACTCCATGATACTCTCGAGCCGTTGCCCCTCGATGAAGAGACGAAGATGCAACCAGAAATGCAGCCTGTGACACAAATGCAGCCTGTAACGAAGATGCAACCAGAAATTCAGCCTGTAATAGAGATGCAGTTAGAAATGCACCCTGTAATGCCCTTGCAGCCAAGTGTGACTTTCTGCCTACCCGAGATGTTTCCTTGTAAAGAAGAATATTGGAAGCGAAAGAAGAAAAGGAGGATAAAGAGGCTCTTCTACTCTAGCCATCTCTTGAAGAAGGAGAAAAAGAAGAAGAAGAAGAAGAAGGCGCTACAGAGGAAAAGGATGAAGCATCTATTCCACCGAAGCAGATGGAAGAGACATGACTGGCATTCTTCGGTTATTAGGATATGTAGAGATGCTATGCTTTCTTGTGAAGTCTACAAGGGCCGAAAAAAAAAGAAGTAATTAAAAGACAAACAAACAAAGTAAATTTTCTCATTCCAGTCTAGTGATGGTATTCCTGATTGTGTCTGGAGGACTCATACAATTGTGGAGCTAAATAATTAAATAAATGAAGCACTTCATACATACTAAAAAGTGGGAAGAACACCAGCTGTTCAGCATAATGAAAGGAGGTATGACTCCAGTAAAATGAAGAAATGTAGACATATACAGTTGAAGAAGAAGAAGATAAATGATATATGAAAGGTTGAATTGAAGCATGTATTAAGGGTGCCTACTTGAAGTTATTAATTAATGGAAGGAATGGAGCTAGAAAGAGGCCCAGATTAAAGGTAGTTTCCAGAGTCATAGCTAAATAGTGGTCGAGAAGATAGACTCCCACGGAAGGAAGAAGACTCGCAGGGAACTTTATTGTGCTTATTTTTAGTTATTGCGCCCATGCCCTCAACCCAAGTCCAACTGTAATGAGAAACATGTCTCAAGAGCTGGAATAATATTGTCTTAACAATAGCTGAACGCATTTATAGGAGTGCCTATTTTAACTAAGCAGTGCATATATCTAGCCATTTTTGCTGCTTCTTGAAAAGGCTTCTAGAGCTTTTCAGAAATGAGAATGGAAACTAAAGCTACACTGGGATTCTCGGATGTTTGTTTAAAAGAAAGAAAGAATGAAACAGAATAGGCGCAACTTTCCTAATAGTACTGATTCCACTAAATGAGAGCGAGAGCGAAACAAGAAGAAGTTTAAGATTAAGGGAAATGCATTCGTTCTAAAGGAAGGTGATTTGGTTTTAGTGAAGAACCATAAACTTAGTTCGAAGAAAAACAAGACGATAGCCAAGTTGTTTGAAGTGTATATAGGACCTTATATAGCAACCCAGCTTAGAAACAACACGGCTATGATAGTGCATCCCAATACCAAGCGGCCTGTCCACAGGGTAAATTTTGACAATTTAAAAGTGTTAAATTGTTCCCCAGATCGAAAGCAAGAACTGGTTGGTGACGTGAAGAACTAAATTGTGGACTCTTAGTGTATAAAGAAGAGCCCAGTGCTGAATGATAATATTTGAAAAGACTGATAGTTACAGTATAAACAAAGGTTTAATGGACTTTCCTTATTTACAGGAATGTAAACTTATATAAAGAGGATATTATTTAGTGGACTTTTAATATTGTTTTAAAGGAATATTGCTAATATATTCTAATATCTATACATAAAAGACTCTTAAGTGTAGTGGTGAAAATATGAAAGTCAAGTGTAATATTTAGTGGACTATAGTGGAACATTGTTTTTAAAAATTTTTCAAGATTCTCATGTAAATTAAAATTTAGTCGAACTCTCAAAATTTTTCCCCAAGAGAGGGGCAATTGCAACGATCCTGCGAGATCGCCACAAGTTACGCATTTGTTCTTTTTATTGTCATTATTGAATAGCATTGTATAATCTTATCTATTGTGTTATCGCTTCTGCATAGGAATTCACTGCTATGCTTGGAAGAGAACGTAGTTCTACCATATCTCACTAGGGAGCGTTATTGTTTATAATAGTTCATTGTTAACCTGTATAGATGGCAGTCCATGTTAAGCAGCGCTCGTAGTTCACGAGAATCCACTAGAGGCGCTGGCGCTGCGCTCGGAATTGTATATAAGCAGCGACCCTGCCCCGGCCAGTTATATAAAAAGAGACAAGGGCCAGACCCGACACTCATCTATAATCAGAGTTAACGCAGGCGCAGACGCAGGCCAGTTAGTCTGTGTTGACTTTTTGGCGACTCATGGTCGAGCTCTGCTCCCGCAAATAGCCCAGCATTGCAAGCACACGGGTGTTTAGGGATACAAGAGGGCTTCTTACAGTGTGGCCTACTCTGGTAGATTATACGAGAGGTAGCAATATTTCTCGGCCTAGCGGGTAGAATATACGCATTGTTTCAAGCTCAACCTCCTACAGTGTGGCCTGCCTGTAGAACAGAAACGTACTCCTTGTGTGGCCTACAGGTAGATTATACGCATTGTATTGGGTTACGGTTTAGCTCGTGGACATATTTACTGTTGGGAGACGGCCTACTAGTAGATTATACGAAGGGTATCCGTATTCTTTGGCCTACTAGTAGATTATACATTTCACAACAGTCGATGCAGAAATGACGTCATCTTTTGGCCTACTGTGGTAGATTATACGAGTGATAGCAATATTTCTTGGCCTACCAGGTAGAAAATACGAAGGGTGATGTTCATCGTTAGTTAATTTTTCATTAAGGGAAAAGCGAGCAGTGTTTTATTACTGCCTACAGCTTAGCATTATTCAAGTAATTAATTAAAGTAAATAAAGATTAACTAAGCATTATCCTTTGTAAGCTTATAGTAAATTTCCGTTGCTTTGTTGATATTACTCTTTACTAGGAAAGCAGATTTAAATGTTCCTTGAGTCGTTTAATTAATGCCCCATTGTCCCCAAGTCAGCACAGAGGCGACCCAATGCCATAAAAGAAAAATAAGGTCCTTAATTCCCCACTGGAGAAAAATTGAATGGTCCCTGTCCTCCCTCTCCAAGACTTCTGCAGAGGAGATTCGAACCTGGAACTTCAAGAACGACAAAAGTGCAGTGAAATCTTATCAGGAGATATTGTGACTTTGTTTTGTGCGGATATCTAATTTCACCCCAGTTCAATAAACTGTTTACGTCGACGCTAACTTTCATTATATATATATACCCGAACCCTGAGTGTATAAGAACATCATATCTCCGGCTAGAAAAGAGCTAACATCATGGGCAAAACTGAATAATGTTCCCCGTCACAACGTTGAACCCGGTATGTTGCAGTCAAGTACTATTCTGAGAAACTGCAACGTTGCAACGTTGTGTGTGTGTGTGTGAGGATCGAACACGAGGGGGCGTTACAAGGGTTCCAAACCTCAGTGGAAATATCAACGTATAATACCGAAAATGTATAAGGAGACTGATAAATTACAAAATGTATTTCTTAGTCAATCACTCTTCACTCTAATCTCATTTAGTCGTAACTTTAAAAATAATCAAGTATTTTATTTTAAACTTAGTGCGAGTAGAATGACAGCACTATGTTCCTACGCGTCAGCAAAAATTTGATGCGGCTGGTGTTATGTTACATCCGGTCGTAGCGGGCCACGAGCGGTTTTATTGTTGAGTCAGCAGAACGTGTCTGATCACGTTGAAGACATCGGAAGCGGTGGGGGGAGGGGGTCAATGGGTTTGTCACGTTGTTTCTTGATGTATGCTAACCTAACACGTGCGTATGTTTGTGTGTGTGTGTGTGTGGAGGAAATGCGCGCGCAACCATTGCGTATGATGGAAAGACATGAAGAAATGATTTAAAGATGGCGCCGAAGGTGCTGTACCCCCCGAAAGCTTAGCGGCTAAGGTTATTGCTCTGTAAAACAAGAGGCGTCGAGGGTTCGATTCCTGGTAGAGTCAATATTGATTGATTGATAGATTGAGTTAGTTTTTTTTAAGTCCGTTTTATGCACGGCAAAACTAATCAGGATTGGAGCTACAGTTGAAAAGTGGTGATTCGGACCACTATGTGCCTCCACCGAGTATCGAACCTGGGACCCCTTGATTACAATGTGACGATGTCAATATTGAATGGTCTCGATTAGCCTGTGTGTGAATAAAGGCAACAAAATGGTTGAGTTCGAAAATCGAGTTGGGTTAGTGGTTAATGTTGTCACCTGGCAATGAAGAGGTCGCGGGTTCGATTCTCTAGGTAGTTAAATTAGGCCAATTGTTTAATCCCGCCATTATAGGTCCCCGATTAGTCCATCTGTGCATAAATAGTGTTTGAATAAAATCAATATGGCGGCCTTGGGTTAGTGGTTAATGTTGTCGCCTGGTAATGAAGAGGTCGCGGGTTCGATTCTCTAGGTAGTTAAATGAGGCCAATTGTTTTGTCCCGCCATTATAGGTTCCCGATTAGTCCATCTGTGCATAAATAGTATTTCAATAAAATCAAAATGGCGGCCGCGTTTTGTGTTTAGCGGCGGCGGCGGCGGCGACCGGGGCGCGGAGCGGAGCGGCGCGGCGCGGGGCGGAGCGGGGCGGAGCGGGGCGGCGCGGCGCGGGGGTTGTTTTTTTATTCCGCGAGATGTTTCAACCAAGTGGTTGGTGGTTGAGGGTTCGATTCCCAATGTTGGTGAAAATTGGATATTCAATTGTATTTGTTTAAAAGTTCCAATTAGCTTTTTGTGCACAAAGAGAAAATGAACTAATTGGAAATAGGATGTTTATGCTGTAATGAAAAGGTCCCCCGGGTTCGATTCACAATGTCAAATTGGCTGATAATGATGTTGTTTTTAAAATAATAAAAAAAGAAGTGTGTTGAGTCCCCATTAGTATTTATGCAGGAACAGATATTAAAAATCAAAACAAAATGGCTGTGACTGGTGTTTAGTATTCGAAAGGTTCCAGGTTCGAGTTCCTAGTTATAATTTTTTTTTTTAGTTTACAGAATTAGTCCCCATTTATTGCGTTTTGGCGAACACGTCCTCCCCTTTTGTGGCATTTGGATATGTTGGAGATATACATAGAAATTGTTGTCAAAGTGCCTAATAATGATTTTCTGTTTAAATAAAAAAGAAGTGTGTTATCAGTCCCGATTAGCACGAACAGATATTCAAAAAGCAAAACAAAATAGCTGATATTGTTGTTTAGTATTCAAAAGGTTTTGGGTTCCAATGCTGGCAAATTTGCAGAAAAACATTGATTTGTTTAAAAAGTGAGTTACTATTCCCGATTATTTTTGATACACAAATAGAAAATGGGGTGATTTTGGAGTTTTGCAACCAAGGGGCTAATGTTGGCGTTTTTTAACGCAGTCCCGATTAACCGTAATGCATAAAGCTGTTTCAACGAATATCGAACCTGGAACCTTTTGATTACAATGCAAAGACTTTACCACTAATGTATGCTATGTTTTAAAACCAAAAATAAATAATAGTATCGAATTTTTAAAAAAATGCGTTACCAGTCTCGATTAGCCATTATGCACAAACAGATGTGTTTTGAAGCCAAAGGGGGTCGAGGGTTCGATTACAACTGGGTATGTGTGTTGAGGAAACTAAAGGTCAACAGGCATGGAAAGTTTTTATTCGCCATCTCAAAATAAGTTTTTGGGCTTGGTACAGGTAGCTTTTTGTAGAAAGCCCCACAACGACATCAACGTGGCTACCATCTGTGGGGGCCTCTTTTTTTTTAAGTTGGAGAGGGGCACAAAGCCGTTTGTACCATACAACGTTGCACCGAAGAACCAACTTGTCAACTAGTCACTCACTCCATCATTAAAGTGCACAACATAATATCAGATTTGCACTGATAATAAGCAAAAAATTATAGCGGCTGCATAATTATATTTCAATGAGAGCAAATGGTTTCAAATGAATGGTTTTCACTTTTATTTTTTACTAAGTAACAGATTTGGTAATGAAAAGCTTTAACATTTGCATATAATATGAGATTTGTTTTGGTATCCAGTTTGTATGTTGACCAAATCACAGATATACTATTACTAAGGATAGCATTAACTTAATCTAATAAAAATATATTCCACTGCATTACAAAATTAACTCATTCTGTTTTCTGTTGTTTGAATCCATATGGTAAAGTCTCGAAATTTGATGCACATCTTTTTCTTTTGGTATATACCACCTGAAAAACCCTTATTTCCGGCTTACTAACAACGGAATGTGTTTTTGTGCGTACGATTTTGTTCGAGTTGAGTAAAGTTAAAGAGGAGGTGTTGTTGAGAATAGCATTGGTGAGTGATTCGAAATTGATTGTGCTGCTGTTTTTATGGTTTAGACATATGCCTTTCACCTTGCAAACAGTAGTAACATTAGTATTGTCTGGATTTACTACCTCAAACGCATAACTTTTCGGCCCACTGGATGAAAATGCTCTGATATAAGCATTTTTCCCATAGAGTTCTAGTTCATTTGTTAACTCCCCTAGGTAGTCTCCAACAGGCAGATCAACATCACCTGGCCTTTGAATATAAATAACACTATCGGTATCATAGTACAATACATTTTCGCCTAATGTATCCAAATATTGATAAAGCTCTAATCGTGCATGTGTTGTAGTGTATGCTGCAATAACTACATTTACAGTCGATAATGGAAGTGCAGATTCTTCGAGATATTGCCAGTGAACTATCAACATATCTTCATTTATAGGTATAACTTGATGTACTTCAACATTGGGATTTTCTAGTTTATCGAAAAAATCCTTAGGATTGTTGATAATACTAACTTGACCAGGGTTTTCTCTCTGTCCAAATTTACCCCAAAATGAATTCAGCATAAGTTTTGCTAAGCTTCGTAATCCAGGATTAGCACATATTCTGTTTTCATCCAACAACACACCCTCCTTTTCAAAATAGTCAGCTATGTATTTTTTTTTGGATTCTTCATCAATACACCACAATGGCCAGCCGCTTGCTTCAACTTTTGCTTTGAGAAATGTATTGATGTACTCTGCAAAAACACCACCTGATTTTTTTGCAGGATCATATTGTTCAACATTATATTCCCATACCTCATGTAATTCTAAAATTTTGTATTTCTTTTGAACTGCCTTCTGAACTTCATCCACAACCCAGGTTCCAGTTATAGCTCTTTCCCTAGCAGTATGGTTACATTCCGCCTGGTTTATTTCATCGGCACAAGTTCTACATAGAGGGAAAGTTAATTTTGAATTGGTTCGATATGGTAACACAGGATGGTACAGATCTCTCGGTGGAAGTATTGTTGCTTTGACAAGCCCTTCAAAAGAATAAATATCGGGGCATTCTTCCCCCACATAAATTTTCACCGGATGGCCAACTGGAAACTTTTTAACTTTGCAACAATAAGGGTACAGGCTACATACATCCTTATATTGAATTGTTTCATTTTCTTTCACAGTGTAATGTAGTTTGGTAGCATTAGTTCTACCACCATAAAACGCCTCCCGGGGAATTATGGGGGCTTTAATTGATAACGGATGTTTTTCAACATAATGTTTCATGGTTTTGTTATTTCTCAACTGCTGGTGAAATTCGCACCCCCACATCTCATGGACAATGTAGTTAAGTGCTTTTAATCTGGTAATTTTATTTTCTGTTCTTTCATACCGAAAAGACAAAGTATCATATGGGTCATCATGAAGAGGTTCTGTACGTGAAGTAGGGAAACATTTGACACAACCATGTGTTCTGCATCCTTGATATTCAAATACATGCTGTTGCCCCTTTTGATCTTTAAAATATCCATCTACTTTCAAATTTCCTCCAACTTTTACTTCTGGTCCTCTGGCTGCATGTTGGATTTCGATTTTATGTTTTTTTTCCTCCCATACCAACCATTGAATAGCCTCTATAGACTGAATATCACACCATCTGTATCCGTTTTTAGGAATAATTCCTATATGTTCTGCTTTCAAAAATCTTTTACGGAATACTTTATTACAAGCTGAAGCGATGGTGATGGCTTCCAATAATGGGTTCACTGTTGTTTCTTTTTCAAAAGTGGTCATGAATTTCAAACAGGCAGCACGTAGTACATTAACATCTTCTACACAGTATTTTCTCAACTCCTTCTGCATATCGAAAACTACCCCTGTTTTCTGTTGTTCACTATGCCATTCCAAAAAACTGGTTCTCTGATTCTCCATCATAGAATCAACAGCGTAAAATTCAGTACCAGGGATACATCCGACATATTCTTTATTTTTCAAAGTATTAAAAAAATGAGGAAAATACCCTTTGGACATTGGGAGATCAAATGCTTTCGGTAATTTGTTGAGCGCCATTGGAATAAAGTTGAGAGAATCTATGAAATGGATATTGTGCATCTTCAAAGATAATATTTTGGCTCCATTCATGATCACAGACGGTGTCCATTTCATTTTTTCGATCATAGTTTGCAGTACAAAGTGCGAATCATACCCTCTACTATTGTGTGCAATACACACAATATTGTTAATTTTGGGTGCGGTGAGCTGAAACAAGTTGCAGAAAATTGTAAACAGGTTCTGTACTATCAAAAATGTGCTGTCTTTTTCCGCATACACTGCACCATTGAGACATATCTTTGTTCTCAATGCAATTATAGCATACATTTTGGCACACCAAAAGATTTGGAATATGCAGAAAATTGTTTTCAGTGCCTTCTAGTTTTGTGTCCTGCCTCGATTCAATATCGTAGAAAACAAGCATTGCTTTTTTTGATATAAGAGAAGATATTTGTTTGCTATAAAATTAAAATTAACCAAAATTAACAATATTGTGTGTATTGCACACAATAGTAGAGGGTATGATTCGCACTTTGTACTGCAAACTATGATCGAAAAAATGAAATGGACACCGTCTGTGATCATGAATGGAGCCAAAATATTATCTTTGAAGATGCACAATATCCATTTCATAGATTCTCTCAACTTTATTCCAATGGCGCTCAACAAATTACCGAAAGCATTTGATCTCCCAATGTCCAAAGGGTATTTTCCTCATTTTTTTAATACTTTGAAAAATAAAGAATATGTCGGATGTATCCCTGGTACTGAATTTTACGCTGTTGATTCTATGATGGAGAATCAGAGAACCAGTTTTTTGGAATGGCATAGTGAACAACAGAAAACAGGGG
The DNA here is from genome assembly GCF_977018435.1 of Lepisma saccharinum. Taxonomy (NCBI): domain Eukaryota; kingdom Metazoa; phylum Arthropoda; class Insecta; order Zygentoma; family Lepismatidae; genus Lepisma; species Lepisma saccharinum. The sequence goes on from NC_139237.1 coordinate 36,555,984, forward strand.
TAGTTTTCGATATGCAGAAGGAGTTGAGAAAATACTGTGTAGAAGATGTTAATGTACTACGTGCTGCCTGTTTGAAATTCATGACCACTTTTGAAAAAGAAACAACAGTGAACCCATTATTGGAAGCCATCACCATCGCTTCAGCTTGTAATAAAGTATTCCGTAAAAGATTTTTGAAAGCAGAACATATAGGAATTATTCCTAAAAACGGATACAGATGGTGTGATATTCAGTCTATAGAGGCTATTCAATGGTTGGTATGGGAGGAAAAAAAACATAAAATCGAAATCCAACATGCAGCCAGAGGACCAGAAGTAAAAGTTGGAGGAAATTTGAAAGTAGATGGATATTTTAAAGATCAAAAGGGGCAACAGCATGTATTTGAATATCAAGGATGCAGAACACATGGTTGTGTCAAATGTTTCCCTACTTCACGTACAGAACCTCTTCATGATGACCCATATGATACTTTGTCTTTTCGGTATGAAAGAACAGAAAATAAAATTACCAGATTAAAAGCACTTAACTACATTGTCCATGAGATGTGGGGGTGCGAATTTCACCAGCAGTTGAGAAATAACAAAACCATGAAACATTATGTTGAAAAACATCCGTTATCAATTAAAGCCCCCATAATTCCCCGGGAGGCGTTTTATGGTGGTAGAACTAATGCTACCAAACTACATTACACTGTGAAAGAAAATGAAACAATTCAATATAAGGATGTATGTAGCCTGTACCCTTATTGTTGCAAAGTTAAAAAGTTTCCAGTTGGCCATCCGGTGAAAATTTATGTGGGGGAAGAATGCCCCGATATTTATTCTTTTGAAGGGCTTGTCAAAGCAACAATACTTCCACCGAGAGATCTGTACCATCCTGTGTTACCATATCGAACCAATTCAAAATTAACTTTCCCTCTATGTAGAACTTGTGCCGATGAAATAAACCAGGCGGAATGTAACCATACTGCTAGGGAAAGAGCTATAACTGGAACCTGGGTTGTGGATGAAGTTCAGAAGGCAGTTCAAAAGAAATACAAAATTTTAGAATTACATGAGGTATGGGAATATAATGTTGAACAATATGATCCTGCAAAAAAATCAGGTGGTGTTTTTGCAGAGTACATCAATACATTTCTCAAAGCAAAAGTTGAAGCAAGCGGCTGGCCATTGTGGTGTATTGATGAAGAATCCAAAAAAAAATACATAGCTGACTATTTTGAAAAGGAGGGTGTGTTGTTGGATGAAAACAGAATATGTGCTAATCCTGGATTACGAAGCTTAGCAAAACTTATGCTGAATTCATTTTGGGGTAAATTTGGACAGAGAGAAAACCCTGGTCAAGTTAGTATTATCAACAATCCTAAGGATTTTTTCGATAAACTAGAAAATCCCAATGTTGAAGTACATCAAGTTATACCTATAAATGAAGATATGTTGATAGTTCACTGGCAATATCTCGAAGAATCTGCACTTCCATTATCGACTGTAAATGTAGTTATTGCAGCATACACTACAACACATGCACGATTAGAGCTTTATCAATATTTGGATACATTAGGCGAAAATGTATTGTACTATGATACCGATAGTGTTATTTATATTCAAAGGCCAGGTGATGTTGATCTGCCTGTTGGAGACTACCTAGGGGAGTTAACAAATGAACTAGAACTCTATGGGAAAAATGCTTATATCAGAGCATTTTCATCCAGTGGGCCGAAAAGTTATGCGTTTGAGGTAGTAAATCCAGACAATACTAATGTTACTACTGTTTGCAAGGTGAAAGGCATATGTCTAAACCATAAAAACAGCAGCACAATCAATTTCGAATCACTCACCAATGCTATTCTCAACAACACCTCCTCTTTAACTTTACTCAACTCGAACAAAATCGTACGCACAAAAACACATTCCGTTGTTAGTAAGCCGGAAATAAGGGTTTTTCAGGTGGTATATACCAAAAGAAAAAGATGTGCATCAAATTTCGAGACTTTACCATATGGATTCAAACAACAGAAAACAGAATGAGTTAATTTTGTAATGCAGTGGAATATATTTTTATTAGATTAAGTTAATGCTATCCTTAGTAATAGTATATCTGTGATTTGGTCAACATACAAACTGGATACCAAAACAAATCTCATATTATATGCAAATGTTAAAGCTTTTCATTACCAAATCTGTTACTTAGTAAAAAATAAAAGTGAAAACCATTCATTTGAAACCATTTGCTCTCATTGAAATATAATTATGCAGCCGCTATAATTTTTTGCTTATTATCAGTGCAAATCTGATATTATGTTGTGCACTTTAATGATGGAGTGAGTGACTAGTTGACAAGTTGGTTCTTCGGTGCAACGTTGTATGGTACAAACGGCTTTGTGCCCCTCTCCAACTTAAAAAAAAAGAGGCCCCCACAGATGGTAGCCACGTTGATGTCGTTGTGGGGCTTTCTACAAAAAGCTACCTGTACCAAGCCCAAAAACTTATTTTGAGATGGCGAATAAAAACTTTCCATGCCTGTTGACCTTTAGTTTCCTCAACACACATACCCAGTTGTAATCGAACCCTCGACCCCCTTTGGCTTCAAAACACATCTGTTTGTGCATAATGGCTAATCGAGACTGGTAACGCATTTTTTAAAAAATTCGATACTATTATTTATTTTTGGTTTTAAAACATAGCATACATTAGTGGTAAAGTCTTTGCATTGTAATCAAAAGGTTCCAGGTTCGATATTCGTTGAAACAGCTTTATGCATTACGGTTAATCGGGACTGCGTTAAAAAACGCCAACATTAGCCCCTTGGTTGCAAAACTCCAAAATCACCCCATTTTCTATTTGTGTATCAAAAATAATCGGGAATAGTAACTCACTTTTTAAACAAATCAATGTTTTTCTGCAAATTTGCCAGCATTGGAACCCAAAACCTTTTGAATACTAAACAACAATATCAGCTATTTTGTTTTGCTTTTTGAATATCTGTTCGTGCTAATCGGGACTGATAACACACTTCTTTTTTATTTAAACAGAAAATCATTATTAGGCACTTTGACAACAATTTCTATGTATATCTCCAACATATCCAAATGCCACAAAAGGGGAGGACGTGTTCGCCAAAACGCAATAAATGGGGACTAATTCTGTAAACTAAAAAAAAAAATTATAACTAGGAACTCGAACCTGGAACCTTTCGAATACTAAACACCAGTCACAGCCATTTTGTTTTGATTTTTAATATCTGTTCCTGCATAAATACTAATGGGGACTCAACACACTTCTTTTTTTATTATTTTAAAAACAACATCATTATCAGCCAATTTGACATTGTGAATCGAACCCGGGGGACCTTTTCATTACAGCATAAACATCCTATTTCCAATTAGTTCATTTTCTCTTTGTGCACAAAAAGCTAATTGGAACTTTTAAACAAATACAATTGAATATCCAATTTTCACCAACATTGGGAATCGAACCCTCAACCACCAACCACTTGGTTGAAACATCTCGCGGAATAAAAAAACAACCCCCGCGCCGCGCCGCCCCGCTCCGCCCCGCTCCGCCCCGCGCCGCGCCGCTCCGCTCCGCGCCCCGGTCGCCGCCGCCGCCGCCGCTAAACACAAAACGCGGCCGCCATTTTGATTTTATTGAAATACTATTTATGCACAGATGGACTAATCGGGAACCTATAATGGCGGGACAAAACAATTGGCCTCATTTAACTACCTAGAGAATCGAACCCGCGACCTCTTCATTACCAGGCGACAACATTAACCACTAACCCAAGGCCGCCATATTGATTTTATTCAAACACTATTTATGCACAGATGGACTAATCGGGGACCTATAATGGCGGGATTAAACAATTGGCCTAATTTAACTACCTAGAGAATCGAACCCGCGACCTCTTCATTGCCAGGTGACAACATTAACCACTAACCCAACTCGATTTTCGAACTCAACCATTTTGTTGCCTTTATTCACACACAGGCTAATCGAGACCATTCAATATTGACATCGTCACATTGTAATCAAGGGGTCCCAGGTTCGATACTCGGTGGAGGCACATAGTGGTCCGAATCACCACTTTTCAACTGTAGCTCCAATCCTGATTAGTTTTGCCGTGCATAAAACGGACTTAAAAAAAACTAACTCAATCTATCAATCAATCAATATTGACTCTACCAGGAATCGAACCCTCGACGCCTCTTGTTTTACAGAGCAATAACCTTAGCCGCTAAGCTTTCGGGGGGTACAGCACCTTCGGCGCCATCTTTAAATCATTTCTTCATGTCTTTCCATCATACGCAATGGTTGCGCGCGCATTTCCTCCACACACACACACACACAAACATACGCACGTGTTAGGTTAGCATACATCAAGAAACAACGTGACAAACCCATTGACCCCCTCCCCCCACCGCTTCCGATGTCTTCAACGTGATCAGACACGTTCTGCTGACTCAACAATAAAACCGCTCGTGGCCCGCTACGACCGGATGTAACATAACACCAGCCGCATCAAATTTTTGCTGACGCGTAGGAACATAGTGCTGTCATTCTACTGTGCGTATAATAAAATTCCATAATCCTTCCCTAGCTTGTGAATTGTAATAATTTTCCAAATTCACTATTTGCAGTTTGAATTCAAATCATAGAGAATAGAGAAATTAAGTCAATTTCATAGAAGATAATAATGGTACTTAACAAATCTATACCTGGATCTGTATGAGTTTTTTATTTCCATTTGCAAAAACATCGATTTAGTTTAGTTTGTAATTGTTAGGGAAAAATGTAAATTTTGTCCTGGGAAACCTGGAAAAGTCAGGGAATTTCATTTCTACTTGTTTGTAGCCACCCTGATTAACACAAGTGTTCTCTTTGTTGTATACTAAGAAGTATTTACTTTCAAGGGGGGCCGGCCCCCGTGGCGGAGTGGTTAGCACATAGCGCTATAAGGCCAGGGATCCCGAGTTCGAATCCCGGCATGGGCATGAATGTTTTTGAGTGTCCATTCATCAATTCCATCATATCAGCCATCATCCCCATCTTTGCAATTACCCAAAAGTTGTACAAAAGCGAAGTAAAATAAAGCAAATCAATCAATCAATCAAACTTTCAAGTGGGGGGGATTCCTATGTGCATATTAGGCTTGAGTTCCTATTATGGAATGTGCGAGGGTTGAATACAAAGTAAATTGAGAGATTGTAAGAGAGAAAAAATAAGATGCGTTGAAATTGTTTTGTATCAGGCATGGATGTTTTCGATTTGGATTTTGTTTTTAGTCGAGTCTGCATATTTATGACCCTCCAAACTGCGCATCTCGTGTTACTAGACGGGAGCCACAAGAAAACAATTGGGTTGCTAAATTTCGGAATTTTTGTGATTTTGGAAGTCTTGGTATAGTGTTGTGGGTTTTTGTGATATGACTGGTTTGGGACAACAGCACCAGTGGCGTACCGTTGCAGGTTCTTGAAATGAAATGATAAACATGGATTAAACATAAATAAATTCACACACTAAAACTAATACTGGGACCAACTCCTTATCAAGAACTAAAACCAAATTATCCACACTTATGTCAAATGCTGAACTCTATAGGGTGTTCAGAATGCACAATGAAAATACACAAGACAACGCAAGAATATTCTTGAGCCGCCAGTGACCGAGTATGTTTAGTGATCCACACACGATCTCGCCAACGAAGGTTCTGGATACGAGTTCCGGCCTAAACAAAAGTGTCACTGCATCATTCGTCCTCATGGTTGTTATTTGCCTGAAAAGCAGAAAAGTCGCATAAAATGAGAAAAATAGAAATGCGCAAGGATTATACTGGAAAATTGATCCAGGTGTCAGAAGATCACTCCTCTACTGCAACTACAGGGCAGTGGCGTATCCTAGATTTTCATAAAGAGCATGCTGTACACATTTTTTTAAAACATATATATTATGGAATGGGGGATAGCATTATACATATTCAACAGTTGACGATTTGCACATTAACATTACTAAATATTGCATAACGTATAAAGTAATAAAATATGGATAATAAAGTTTAAAACTCACCAGGTTTGATGTCTGATGTAGAAGTCTTCATAAAATTATAAAATCACTTGATATTTATAAACAGTTTATATTTACATTGGAGATTCACAATTTAGGTTTGTTTGACTTATGCAAATAACATTATAGTAGAGGCCTAAATCACAATCAGAGATTCAGGAACAAAAGACCAGACTTAATTAAAATAATTTAAATGTAAATTCTGCTCTTCTGTTTTGAGTGTTAAATTCCCTTATAACATCTTCGTAAAATGAGGGCAATGCTTTAATTTTCAGAAGCAGCTCTTCTTCAATGGATAATATACCAAGCGCATTTAATCTTTCTTGCGATTGGGTTGCTCTAATATAATTATTAATTCTTCTTAATGCTGAAAAAGATCGTTACACTGATGCAGTTGAAGCTGTTATTGACAAAATGAGTGTAGCCAACTTGTAAGTTTCACTTTAATGTTAAGAATATTGTTCGTGTTCATATATGGTACTAGTTCATGTACAGGTTTATTTTCAAACTCGGGGGAAGAATAGAGAGCAATCAACTCATTCTTTAGCTTTACAAAGTCAAATAATAATAATAATAATAATCCTATATCACACCCTCTGTTTCATTTTCCGTCATTTTTTAAAAAATATTTCGGGAAAATACTGCACTAAGTCATGTGGAACTTTGAAAGAGAACCAGAAATTTAAAAAAAAAATTAAAAAAAACTTTAAACTAAATGTGTATTGCACTGTACCTCCAAGAAGAAAAATCAATCGCTGCCACCTCTTTGTTCAACGAAATAACAAGCACACTCTTCTCTGTAGCTGTAACCTCACCGCATACAGCCAACGTGATATTCACGCATTGTGAGGGGCAAGAAGCGGAGAGGGGAGAAGCACGCGAGCAGCGCTTGCCCACGTTAAAATCTTCCTTCGCTGATGCGTTCCATCCGACAGCTTGCTCTGCGACGACATTAATGAGCATTTCTACATTCTAATTTCTTCATATAGGAGAAGTCTTTATTTTACACGTGAGCGCTCAACTAAGCTTATGTTACATTTCTTGGATCTGAAGTGAAAGAAAGTAATAATTCTTTTCCCACAATTGACGCATGCGCTGCAAGCATCGCTTGCGCCCAGAAGACGCCTCTGATACGGGGTGAAATAAAGTTTGGCCGAAAATATCACCCTTGCACTACAATGTTGATATGAATTTGGTTTAATGAATAAAAAAAATGACAACTTATGATGTTTACTCAGTTGTTTCTTTTTGATTAACGATCTTTCTCGTTCGATGAGAGCAATGAGCAACAAATTCACAAATAAGGAAACAGATTCCCACACGAATAAAGTATGGTTTACGAGAAAATTTCTCTTCAAGAAGCAATGTCAATCGAGATTGTGGTGTCTCTTGCAATTATTGATATTGCATGAAGCTCGAAACACGATGGTAACATTTTATAATGAACTGTCTTCAATTTCACTCCGCAATTTATTCGAAATACTTTGTCTTTGTCGGTTTGTAAATATTATACCTTCTTACAACATCGCAAGTATCATTATTATCTTGTATTTCATTGTTTTCGAGTCGTCTCTTTTAACAAGGAACGCTAGTGGCAACCCTGCCACGCCTCCCTGGAAGTTACGTCAGAGCGATAGTTTGCTGTGTTGCATACGTACAGGTTAGATTTTAAGGGCTTATAGCGCATAAATAAAGCGCTTTCGAGGTAGTGTTTATAAGGATAAGTTCCTTTGTTTTCATTATATCTACCAACCGTTGTTGAAGTTGTTTTAGGAGACCGAGAGGGGAGAGGGAGGGAGAGAGAGAGAGAGAGAGAGAGAAAATATAATATTTTCCATATTCGGAATTATTTTTGGGGTAGACCACTGGCCTCCATCGGGCCCCCTCCATAACTTCTTCATGCACGTCTTAAAGTTTACACTTATGTTGTAACGCAAGGAGAAAAAAATTACACGTGTGTCAAGGAATATTAGTGTGCGAATCTAATCATTATTAAAGCAATAATGTAAATAATTCAAAGGAAAATTACAAGGCAGTCTTAAAAAATATCAGCACAAAGACCACATGTATTTTTAATTAGAGACAAGTTTCTCAACTCGTAATTAAATCAAAAACAACCTGCTGTATACATTAATAAGCGAAGTTTGAAAATCAATTCATATGTTTCAAGAAAAGATATGTTTCACTAGAATTGTATAACAGCAGAGACATCTAGAATATTTAACTGAACTATTTGCTAGTGCCTTATCATATATACAGTCTTCATATTAATAGCTTTGGATTTCAAGAGCTGGAAAAAAGAAAAGAGGTTGATTTCAACTATTTGATGAATGTATTATCACAAAATGATACATATATTTATACAACTGAGTTAATGTTTGAAGTGCTATGGAAGAGTTTATGAGAAAAGGAACAAGAACACGTTCGAGACAAAACACATTGGACATAAAAGAAACTGAAGTTCAGAAGGAAAGTGAAGATGGCATATCGAGTGAAGAGTGTCAAAATGTTAAAGAAGTTGATCACAAGGAAACTACAACAGATGAAAATCATTCTGCTTTGTGGAAGAAAATTTGCAAAGAAAGTGACGAAAATAAGATAAGGATATTGGAGCCACTGGAGTCGGATAAACGAGAAGAACCTGAATTACCAGAAAGGGACACTCCTTCATGGTACTTGAACAAAAAATTATTTCCAGTGCTTCTGCCTGGCATGGAGTCCATGTTGTTGGAAGCGAGGAAACAGAAATGCCTTGAGATCCAAAAGAAGTACTTCAATGGAGCAGACTACCTTGCGGAACTTCTTTATAATAAAAATCCTGCATACCCAGAGAGAGAAAGGAATTGGACAGAAATCTTCAGCATTCCTTTCGCCAAGAATTGGTTGAGGTTCCATCCCAGACCAATTTATCCCAAATCGTGGCTCTGGACTGAAGATGAAGCAGCTACTATAATCCAAGCCAGTATCAGGGGATTTCTAGTCCGATGTAAACCAGAAGTGGAAGAAATGAGACAATTCTGGAAGAATTTGAATCGTGAAAGGGAAGAAGAAGAGCAAAGAAAGATGGAAGAGGAAGAAGAGAAAATGAAAACAGAAGACGAGGAAGAAGAAGGAGAATGATAAAAGTACAAGATAATAAATGAACAACAGAAAATCGTTAAATGAGGATAATAGATTTTTAGACAAGATTTGTTACAAATGTGATGTTGGCTAGGAATGTGATGTTAGCTAGGAACCAAAAATATAATTACAAAGGCATTTTATAAAAGTTATATATGCCAAATCTCATTGTTGAACAATAGCATATGCTTACCACATCACAGTAAAATAATTTTCCTTATTATGTGATCATTTGAATAGTACAAAGTAACAAATGAAATACAGTTTCCACTACTTCACACCTTGCCTTTGCACATAATGCTGCAACTTCTTTGCCAGTCTTGGATGACCTTTGAATAGCTTCAGTTTTATTTGTTCCTTGCACTTAACCTACATCGTACGTTAATTTGAAGTAATTGTGATTTGTTATTCGTGCTGTATGTACAGTCTCACTAGTTAATCCTATTGTGAGATTCAAGTTATGTAGAATTGCAACAAGAATGTTGGATTTATTAATGCATTCGGATTTTTATTATGCAGCCCTAATTCTAAGATGGTACACATTGTCGCAGAGCATATTTGGCTTAAATTATGTTACCATACCTGATTAGTATTTACGACTTATTCTGAAGTAAAGAAAGTGAAAAATATTTAATCCTTCATATCGTATTCTTCTGAAGCAGTGTCGATGTTACATTTTACTCGCTAGAATAACTTCTAAATGGCACTTGCTGTGACTTGATAAAATTACTGACATCAGAGTTTCAAGTTGTTTTCTATTAACCTATATTTTATCTCATAAATGACAATAAATTCTTTAGATATAGGTCAAACACGTTTCCTGTTATACAGTAGTTGAATCAACGAGAGCTACTTGTATAGCAGTTACAAATGGGTATTTCGTAATGAGCAATTGTACGTAACTCGGTTACTTAATGCTTGCCAAGAAGCAAAAATACAATTTCGATCTTCATATATACATTTATAACGAGTAAATGTAAATTTTTTCTAGTATAAGGACACGCATTACATATGACACAGATATAGGTTAGTCAGAATTTACTGTGGGACCTGTGAGTTCCGGTGTACTATATGAAGAAAATATTTTATATGTCGTATTCTTGTGGAACATTAAAACTTTCTGACACCTTCAACTGTATATTCGTTCACCCAGTGAAGTCAATATTACGCTTTTTGAATTATTATTTGATTGTATATGCTCTGCTTTCTAATGTTGCCCTTGAAAGTACAATGGCAAAGGGAAAATTAGATAAGAGAAAAATCAAATAATTCAAAAATTGTAAGATTGTTTTCAAATTGTGAACTACTATCCAGTTGAAGGTAAGGTAAAGTTCCGCGTGCATATAACACTGTACCATTAGGTTACATTTAGGGAGTGTGGCGGTAGGGCCCCACATATTCTCGATATTGGACATTTTGGAGGTGATGTAGTCAGCACCACGCTCTGGCCGCCTTTACACCCCAGGGTTGCCCCCAGGTAGCCATTGATTTGAAGCTGGGTAAGCTTGAATATATCAGATTTTTTTTTTATTCACAAGAATATGAAATAAAAAATATTACATTGTTTACAGTATTCCGGGCCTTCTAGGCCTCCACTGGGCTTTATTGAATACAATGTAAGAGTAATAAGAATATATAGATATCTTTATTTGCAGAAATAATTTAATAAGTAAGGTAACTGAAATTTTTATAACATTGACGTAATTTCAGTTACAAACTCTGTCACTCAGCTCAACGAAATGGAGAAGGTTCCTCCCAAAGTGCCAAATTTACTGTAGAGGCAAAAGTGCTCTTAACATCGTTGAAGAATTGTGATTGGAGATCGGTCACTATGGCATCTTGAATCTACAGTATTTAATAGTGGCTCAATAATATTTCACTCCGTTGTATTTCCAACTCCTATTCAACTCACTTTGTATCGCATCTCAAATTGTCGCGAAACTCTATTTAATAGCTTCGGTGTCAACAATGCACTGGATTGTTCCTTTTTTGTTCGCCTGCTTTGTTAGCGGAACGAGAAAAGGACAGAACTTTCGCTTATATTACCAGATCTATTTGATGAAAATGATATACGTATATTCGTTGATTTGATATAAGAAATAGAAAGCCCAAAACGAATTTCGGAAGGGAATTTGATAGGATCATAATTTTTATAAATGTTGTGTGCGTGCGTGAGCGTGTGTGTGTGTGTTGGGGTGGGGGGAGAGAGAGAGAGAGAGAGATAGTCTATTATTATTATTATTATTATTTCGGTACTGTTTCACACGATTACTAACACATATTTATACATTTGAAAATACATCATACAGTACTGATTTCAGTTCTTATGTTTCTGAAACAGGCGACACAGTTGCGCCGAAACATGTCGGAAGTAGCAGCGATTGGTTGCCAAAACTGGGGGGGGGGGGGGGGGCAAGGACAGTTTACTTTATCTTGGTAGACAAGGTTTAGCATTAGAGGCCATAGGACAGGGGTAAAGAAATTGGGAGGGGTAGATATTCTCTCATTTGATGGCACGAGTTGAAAAATCTCTCCAAAGATATAATAATAATAATAGCAATAGTAATAACAACAATGATAAATCCGGCTTGAAATTGATTTATTTTTTATGTTTATTTTATTATTATTTTTATTAATATTATTTCTTCTCCTGAAGTTGTATAAAGATTGATTGATTGATTGAGTTGGTGTTTTAAGGCCACTTTATGCACCGAAAGGATAATTGGGACTGTATTTACAGTTTAAAGTGAAATCCGAACCACTATGCCTTCATCGGGTATCAAACCTGGGTCCCCTTGATTACAAGGCGACGACGCTACCACTGCGCAATCGGGGAGGCCCAAGTTTTATCAAGAGTTTCAAGAATCTTCAAATTTTGTAAGAAATTCAGGCGACGTTCATAATCATATATTACTAGTCCATTGCAACATAAACAAATCTGATTGGTCAGTTTTTAAAATAATCTCTAAGCGATTAGTCACTTTCTGACTAGTACCCAAGGATCACCTCGCGATTGCACAGTAAACACAGCTCCAATCAGTTCCCGTGAGATTAAAAAAACAGCACTAGTCCAACGATGCACAATAGACAGTTGAAAGTGACAGATGCTAATGCTTACGAAGAAAAGAGTAGTCCGAGGGCGTCTCCGAAAGGTGCAAGACCGTACTTGAAGTGAGCATCTTCCGAGTATGGTCTTGCAGTGCGGTCTTGAAGTCGTGGACTGGAAGTGAAAGTCTTTCGAATTGCACTTCGATTGCAGCGCTAAATACGACCAGTAGAGAAAACTGAGTACTCGTTGTTTTCCCCGCGTCTTAAACACTTTGTTTTTCACCATAGAAATCACATAGCATTTTCAAATGTTCTTATACATACATACATTTCCACATATTAGAACAACTTCAACCAACAACTTGCTGGCCTAAACCTGTGTTCCTGGCTTTCTACCTCATTGATTTCAAACAAATGAACAACGAGTGCGGAAATCACGTGACTAAGTCTGCAACGATCCGTACTCCGAGCTATGGTCTCCATTGCTTGTGTACTTGGCGCTTTCGAACCGCACTAGGTGACGTCACTTCCGTAAAGACCATACTTCAAGTCTGTACATCGTACCTTTCGGACACAGCCCGAGTGTCGGGTAAGTAAGCCATCCAAACATCAATCAAGATGAAAAGCATGGTTTAATGGGTTTTCGTTTACTAAAAGCGGGTAACGGGGGCGATTGTCTTAAGCAGCCTTCATGTTCGTATGCAATTGCCTTTTCCTTGAGAAAATGAGTGTTCGGCAAGATTTTATGTATGAAGCAGGTAAAGGATAATGCTTGGTTATCACACAGAGTTCGTTACCCTTCAAAGGGAATGAATGCAAGTTTGGGACCCATTTTTTGATGAAAGGAAGTATTGACCATTTCTTCCTTGCTGTTGTTGCTTCAAATTGTTTTTAAACAATCATTAGCATGTTTAATTGGGGGAGGCACAAGCCACCCAGAAATACCTTTAACCAAATAAGTTATTATACATAGGCCTGAGGACAGATTCACAAGCGCTGAAAATGCCAAAGTATACTACAATATGATTATCCCCGCCAGCACCGTGTAAATACTATTTTAACATTCGCATGCAATGCTTTGCTTGTAACTGACAATTAGCCAAAATGGGTGCAGAAACAAGGACCGATAATATCTATACTTTCTTCAAAGGAAGCGAGAAAATTAAATATGCTTGTTAATTTTATACATACAATCTAAAGACAAAATACATATTAGATAATTTTCTTGACAATGTTAGCATCACAAAGATACATTTGCTTCTTCTTCAGTTTGGGAAAATGCCCATTTGATACCTGAGTAATGACGATCCACATTTTATTTTATTATTATTTATTTACATATTTATATCCAACAACATTTTTCTTCATGGTCAAATATCAAGAAATTTACTTTACAAAATAAAGAATAACAAGCTTTTCCTCCCTGATTCTTTCCTGAATAATATATAAGCTTATATTTAGCTGATAGAAATTCCAATAATATGAATATCAGGATAATTCATATAGCTGATATCCAGTGTTGGTGTTGCAAAGGTGAGGTTCACATAAATGTCGCAAATCAAAAACATACATCCGTACACATTAGCACGTGAATGTTGAAAATTAATTCAACTGTTTTCAATAATTAGATTTATTTCGACTAACACAAGATTTTACATTCGTGAACAAGAATATATATATGTTTACTGAACTATTCAGTGGAATTATAATACATCACAGCAGAGACATCTCTGTAACTGAACTAATAGCTAGTGTCTTATCATATAGGCTGTCTTCATATTAATAACTTTGGATTTCAAGAGCTGAAAAACAAGAAATGCGGTTGATGTCAACTATTTGATGAATGAGTTGCCACAAAGTAACATATATAATTTACAACTGAGTCAATGTTTAAAGTGCTATGGAAAAATTTATGAGAAAAGGAACGAGAACACGTTCGATGAGACAACACACATTGAACTTACAAGAAACAAAAGTTCAGAAGAAAAGTGAAAATGGCGAATCAAATGAACAGTGCCAAACTGTCAATGAAGTTGATCACAAGGGAACTTCAACAGCTGAAAATCGTTCTACTTTGAGGATTTCCAAGGAAAGTGAGGACATTAAAAGAATATTCGAGCCACTGCAGTCGGATAAAGTAGAAGAGCTTGAATTACCAGGAAGAGACACCCCTTCATGGTACGTGAAGGATGGAGTAATTCCAGTGTGTCTGCCTGCAATGGAGTCAACGTTGTTCGAAGAGAGGAAAAAGAGATGCCTTGAGATCCAAAAGAAATACCTCATTGGAGCAGGCTACCTTGCGGAAAACCCAGTATACCCAGAAAGAGAAGGGGATTTTGTCACGAAAAGGTTGAGATTCCATCGCAGACCTATTTTTCCTAAGACATGGCTATGGAATGAAGACGAAGCAGCTACTGCAATTCAGGCCAGTATCAGGGGATTTCTAGTCCGATGTATACCAGAAGTGCAAGAAATGAGGCAATTCTGGAATAATTTGAAACGTGAAAGGGAAGAAGAAGAAGAACAAAGAAGGAGGGAAGAGGAAGAAGAAAAACAGAGGAGAAGGGAAGAGGAAGAAAGTAAAATGAAAATAGAAGACGAGGAGGAAGAAGAAGAAGAAGTAGAAGAAGAAGAAGAAGAAGGAGAAGAACAAGAAGGGTAAAAGTATAAGATGATAATTTGAACAGCTTAAAAAGTTAAGTGAAATTTCAAAATTTTGAAACAAGCTTTGTTATTAATGTGATGTTAGCTCGTAGCCACAAAATTAATTACATTTCACAGACAATTTATTAAAACTCTTTACGTCAAATCACATTGTTGAACAATATCACATGCTTAGTCTATCGCAATAAGAGTGTTCTCCTCATTATATGATCATTTGAATACTACAAAAGTAACAAATGCAACACGGTTTCCATTACTTCACAACGTGCCTTTCCACATAGTGCTAAAATGTTTGACAGTCTCCAGTGAGAAACGAATAACTTAAGTCTGATTTGTTATTCGGACAAGTACGTAATTGTGATTTGTTATTTGTGCTGCATGTATAGGCTTAATTCATCCTACCATAAACCTATTTTATATAAAATTGCAACAACTATGATGAGTTTACATTATCTCAGATCGTACACTCTGTTTAAATAATGTTACCATACCTGTTTAGTACTTATCCTTTATTCTGAATTAAAGAAGGTGAAAAACATTTTAGTAATCCATATCTTGCTTTGCTGAAGCAATGTCAATGTTACATTTTACTCACTACAATTACTTTTAAATTGCCTGCGTTTGACTTAATAAAATTACTCAAATGTTCAATAAATCTACATTTTTTGTTACAAAATGGAAATATATTCTTGAATTCCTCAAAAAGTGATCATACAGGTTGCCATTGTCACGGGTATTGCGTGATACACTGGTTGGAATCAAAGAGAATTACTTGTGTAGCAGTTACACGAACTTTAATAGTTTCTTTTCAAAATGAGTAATTGTAACTAAGACACTTTTTTTCAGGTACGTCTCAACAGTAATAAACAAATTATGGTTGCTACAAAAAAATATATATATCAATAAAATAAATAAATACATAAATAAAATAAATAAATACATAAATAAAATTGCATTTTAATATGCAGTTTTATAAATGCATTCCAAAATTACATATATAAATAAACATACAGTTTAATTTCATATAGAGTACGATTAAACATAATCTGTGCTAATCTGGGTGCAATTAACATGAGTTCGCCAGCGGATGATTAACAGTCTTCCTCCTTCCACCTTCTGGAATGAATTGCTGTTTTAAGTCCACTTTACGCACAGTAAGGCTAATCGGGACTGGACCTACAGTTTAAAGTGGGATCGGAACTACTGTGTGCCTCCACCAGGAATCGAACCCAGGACCCCTTGATTACAGGGTGGCAACGCTACCACTGCGCCATCGGGGAGGCCCTTCCACCGTCTCGTTCTTCTGCCATAATTACAATGACACACCGCACTGTTATTCACGAATCAGATGACTAGAGGTTTCTCACTGTACGAAAGGGACCGATGAAGTCTCGTGCCTCGTTCACTCCTCCCTTTCCTCCCCTCTTACAGCGCTACAGTGCCGCTGCTCGCCCTTCAGTCCACACGTACTTACATACTAGAGCACTCTTTCGCCAGACCTGACTTACAGTTACTTTTTAAAGTAACAATATCTAAGTAACTTTTCAAAATAAGTAACCGTAACTGCGTTAGGGACTCCCTGATGACGTAGTAATAACGCTGTCGCCTTATAACATAGGGTCCCGGGTTCTATAGCCGTCTTTAGACGAAAACATTTCCTTTAACATTTTTGCTAGCATAAATGTTATGTAAATGTTTCCAAAAATCTTATAGCAGTTAGTACTTTACACGCTAGCATCTCGTGTAACTTTTCGGCTAGCTTTTGCGATTACAATGTATAACATAGACAGCATGAAAGCCACGTCGAGTTACACCATCTATGTTGAGTGCACGGTGTTTACATTTGAAACAACTAAAATATTCTTCCATACGTGTACAGTTAACGTTGTAAAGTATGTATTTAATCATCGCCATTGTTTTGTATCTAATAACGTTTTATACGAAACGTTATTCCTTTCGGTTGAATAATTATCGGCTTTTAAAAATGTGAAGTGATACGTTGTTTACTTCTCACGCGGCCGCCATTACAACTTCACTCGTGACCTAGAGTTCGCTTCTGATTGGTTATGCTACGAAAAATGCTACGGAAATAGGACGGGTTCTATCTTGAGAAATTCCATGAAAGATGCCATGGTATCTGAAATGCCATAAGATTTTTCACTTTACACGGTATCATTTTGGTCATGGCGTAAATGTTAAGAAAAATGCTAAGGAAAACGCTTTCGTCTAAAGCGGTCACCGGCGATAGAAATGGGACACCTAGATCCTGAAATGCTCGCCTTCCTGCAAGACGTTATATGCGTTGCCTAAATCTAAGGCGATAAGTGGATTTTTAATAGCAAATTTTCAATGGCAACTTCTAGCACCGCCGAAGTGTTAGACAACACACACAACGTCATGCAGGGAAGAGAGCATTTCAGGATCTAGGTGTCCCATTTCTATTGCCGGTGACTGTACAATGCTCACAGGTTCGATTAACCTATCTGCGCATTACTTTCTTATCTAAGTAGCTCTATCTGTAGTTCAGTCACTTTAAAAATAAGTTCACTGTAAAATCTTCAAATAGGCTACCACACAAACTACATATTAACCAGGCTCTTTATTGCATAAAAATGTCCATTAATAACCCACGGACGCCATTATAATCTACTGCCTGCGATCAAGGTCTTCAGCAGGGAACGTTTTCACTCTGGTCTGCTGCGGAGAAACCTCTTGCAGTCGACGGAGTGCTCCGTGAAACCCTTGCCAAGACTCTCGATTGCCCCGGGAACATGCCCTGAGTAGTTCGGGATCATGCCTTCGCTCTTGAGGTAGATCTCGTGGGGTTTCGGGTAGTAGATCTTCTTCAGATTTCTTGTAGTGCTCTTCGGCATCTTTCTCTTCTTCCTGTCGCTCCTGCCCTTCCCTTCAAACTCTCAAAGCCTCTTGCATGAGTGGGGCTCCGCACTACGCACTAGCAGCGAGGAATATGGGTGGCACTTCCTGCAAACAGGAAGTTCCAAATAGATAATTCTTAGATGTGGTATGAAGGTTGATCTTTGACAATGTCATACAGAAGGGAAGGCCTCCCTCCAAATGTGTGAACGAAAAAAGGATAAGTATTGCGCGAAGATACACACAATATACAGAGTGAACCAGAAATAAAAGCACAAACTGAAACGGTGAAAAGTACACGTTAGTAGAAGCAAGAAAGTCTCAGTAAACATGGGGTATCAAACAGACCGTTTGCGAGATAATTGCGAATGTATGTTTACGATTCGACACTGACTTGATTGTTTGTACACATCGTATGCTTTCACGTGTGAGGTGCCATAGTCCTACTCAGTAACAAATAACAGAATTAAAAGGTTTATCTCGCTAGATTGTTGTTGTTTTTGATTTGGTGTTTTAAGTCCACTTTATGCACAGTAAGGCTAATCGGGACTGGACCTACTGTTTAAAGTGGGATCCGAACTACTATGAGCCTCCACCGGGTATCGAACCATATGATTATGTCTTTAAAGCATCATGTATCTGCCCCCTCGACATCCAAATGTATATATTTCAGTGTTGTTTTAACACACACGAAATAATTAATTATTTCATAGAACCTAAATTATAACATTTTAAGAAAGCGCTCTTTGAAAACAATAAGTACTTGGAAGAAAGGTCTTGAGTTCAAATTCTGAGTACAGTATGAATGTTTAGGACTTTTCTCACAACTTCCACGAGTTCGTTAGCCATTTTTGTTGTCGCATCGCAATTAAAGTTCAAAAACCAGAAAATGGCATGAAATGGCAAAAATGTAAATTAACACAGCGAGAAAACTGATAAGAGATTTTGTGTACATAATCTGACCCTTGTACAGTTTTACACTGTACTTTGACAAAGTACACGCCAACCCCCAACCTCTTCACGAATATATAAATTTCAGATTTTTAGGCTTATCAAAATGTATTGATGATTTCTCTACTTGCGGACAAGAGACTAGTGTAATTAAAGATAATAATACTACTAGAAGGAAAGAGGATTTTTTTTCGTAATTTCATTTCTTACTGGAGAAAAGGAATTCGTCCGCACACAAAATACTCACTTTCTCATTTCATAATTAAGAAGACTTGAAGCCATAAGCTATTATACATAAATATAATACGTAAGATTTGTGGTGTAAATATGGGAATTGCTCCCCCGAGTTTCTAGGTCGAAATGAAAGAGGATCGAGGGAAACCAATCCTCAGTCTCCTATGTAGGCGATAGACTGGGCTACTTGTTAAAACGGGCGTTCAGCCATGGCTCTGGCCGGAGGGTTCGAGGCGAGAGGGTGAAGGAGTAAACACAGAAATCTTCCCTTCCCTTTCCGAGGCAGCCTCAACTGGTCTGGCGGGGAAAAGGTCAGCTGGAGTAGCTCTTTCCAGGCTTCCAGGCTGCCTAGAGATTGTACAGAGGAGTGAGAAGCGCTTGAAAAAAAGTGTTACATATGAACTGTGGCTAAGAAAAAACAATAAATATTGCAATTTAAATATAATTAGATACGTGAGATCATTGATCTATCATTGCTAGACTAGCTATTCCTCAGTGCACGTCACTGCTTTTATTCCCAAGGACTATTGGACTGTGCAGTATGTTACATGTGCGGTAGTGTTCAGTTGTGAACAAAAAATCCTCGGAATGTGCAAGGAGATAAGCGTATAATGTGTTCAAACAATCGAGTCAGTGGCACACCCCTTGTTTACTGAGACGGAGTGTTATAATAAATTAGGTTGGGTTAGAGTGAATGAAAAAGGTAGATCGAAAACTAGTGTTCCTGTATAAGGTCAATGCATCATTGGTATGAGAGATAGCTTTAATTAGAAAACCCAAATCTAGCATACTCAACGTTGCAATTTCTTAACACTGAAAATTGCAAAATTGAAAGTTTTGCGGACTCCTATACTGTATCAGTGGTTCGGGACTAAAATCAGATTCAATAGGAATTTTTAAGATAAGATTGAGGACTCTACTGCTGAATGAGTAGCACCTTTTTTTGTACTCCACTGCCCTACACGTAGGGAGCGGGTATCATTTACTCGTCTCGATTTTTAAAGATGTCTCGTTACCATTCCTAACAGTAAGAGACATACTTCCTTATTTGCAATAGCTATGCCAGGTCTGATGATCTCTTCTCTTATTTGTTCAACTTTCCCTTTATTACACCACCGCTATTCAAACTGAAGAAGCAGTGGCGTAGCGCAGTTTCTGTGCAACCCCCCTCCCCCCGCAAGTAAAATGTTGAGGGTCCCTTAGTGAAAGCAATTATTGAGACTATTGCAACGTATATAGGCACTGATAATGCCAAGTGGGCTGGTCGGATGCACAATAGTTAGTTACCCTCTCCCCCAGACTGTGTCGCGGCCGCAGCGGACAAGAAACTAACTTTTACCCATTTTCTCATTTTCTGTTACCGACTTACACCGGGGAAACAGTTCTGAAAAATAAGTCTCATGTTTGTACATGTAAGATGTGTAAATTATGGTTATTTTGGTGCTGAATTTGGCCTTATAGCTCCCCCTAAAACCAGCCTCCCTCCAGATGGAAAATTCTAGATCAATTCCCTCTCCTTCTAGATCAGTTCCCCTCCCCAGGCTCAACTCGTTTGTAACAGGAAAAATGAAAATGTCAGCGTCGCCACCATGTGGGCGAGGAGGACTCTGTAATCCACGACAATCCAAATATCCTGCATGAGAAAATCTCAGAATTTTAACATAAGATCAAGAATCACACATGAAGAGGGAATATACAGAACGATAATAGAAATAGAGAGGTATGGAGAAACAAGAAAAAGAACCAGAAGAAATAAAGTGAGAGAAAGATGGAGAAACAGAATAAATGAGAAAGAAATAGATAAACAGAATAAATGAACAGGAAGAAAGAAATGGAGAAACAGAACAAATGAAGACAAAGAAAGGGATGGAGAAACAAAATTAATGAAGAGGTAGAAAGAGATGAAGAAAAAGAAGAAATGCATGGAACGAAAGGAATGGAAGTAAAAGAGCGAGATGGAGAAACAGAAAAGAAAGAGGAAGTTGGTAAGAAAGAACAGACAAAGACAGAGAAAGGAAGAGAGAGAAAGGGAGAGAGAGAGGAAGAAACTGTGAAAGAAAGAAGTATATCGATAAACAAGGGAAGAGAGATAGAAGAAGAAGAGATACATAGAGGAAGAAACATAGGAAAGAGGTACAAACATAAGGAAGAGAGAGAGAGAGAGAACGAAAAAGAGAAAGGAAGAAAGATATAGAGAAGAGTCTGAAGACAGAAGGAGTGAGTCTTTAAGGAAGCCACGATCACCAAAGCAAATTACGCCCCAACTCATCTGGCTACGTCACTGTTGTGAAAGTGACTGACACGTCAAATTTGTGTGAAAAGAATTAGAACCCTGGAACAGTATATAAAATTGTATACAAAATAGCCCGTGACTTTAAATAAATATACTCTTTTGCTGCCGTTATTGTATTGGTATAATTTGAAATTACCTCTATTGTAAACAGAGCATCCATACCACTTTAAAATATATAAATATGAAGAAATAAGTTTCTAAAGCGCTTAAGTGTTTTTTTTTCCAATTAAAACACTACAGGCTATAAGTAAATGTTAATAAAATCTGCAAGTAACAGCTAACCTGTCCATCCTTCTACTGGCATTTTGGTTATCTTCCACCACAGTATTTGGAACCAAACTTGTTAATTTAATTGTAGAAATTCATAAAAATCTAGAACTCGAAGAAATGCTCCATCTGTAGCGAGAAATGACAAACTACATAAGCGCCATTGCTTAGTAACAAATTATTAACAATGTAAGCGTTCATAAGTTAGCACGTTTGTTATAAATCCATATTATGCCAGTGGTTTCGGCAGATAATATGGTTTATGTCCCTGATAAAGCTAAGTTAGAATTAAACTCAGATATGCATCTGTTATTTGGTTGCCGATTTATAAATTGCATTTGAATTAAATACAAGTTCAGAAAAAGTTATTTTTTTAAGAAAGGAAGATTTTTTGATTTTGATTTGTTGTTTAAAGTCCACTTTATGCACACTAAGGGTAATCGGGACTGGACCTACAGTTTAAAGTGGGATCCGAACCACCGGGTATCGACCCCGGGACCCCTTGATTACAAGGCGACGAAGCTACCACTGCTCCATCGGGGAGGCCCAAAAGAAAGGAGTTTGAGTTGCTGTTTTAAGTCCACTTTATGCACGGTAAGGCTAATCGGGACTGAACCTACAGTTTAAAGTGGGATCCGAACCACTTGTGCCTCCACCGGGTATCGAACCCGGGACCCCTTGATTACAAGGCAATGACGCTACCACTGCGCCATGGGGAAGGCCCCCAAAAGAAAGGAAGAAATATATATAGTATAATATAATACCTATTCTCAGTGTCGACGATTGGGTTCTAAAACTGAGGGTGCAAGGACAGTTTACTTTCCCTTGGTAGATAAGGTATAACATGGTGCGGGCGCAAAAGTGGCAAAAAGTGGAGGCAACTTCCCCCACGACCACCAATCGCTGCCAGTGACAGAAGAACTGTGACAACAGATAAGGAGTTTCTCTATCAAATATGTTTCAAAGACAGTTAATGTAATTCACAAAGTTGAAATTTCTTACTGTATAACATTCTCAAAACGGTAAGGTATAAAGATAAACAATAACCACTATTCAGGATGATCAGAATGTGCAGTCAACGAAGTTAGTACTAAGGGTATGTTTTATACAACGTATATTGATACAATTGTAGGTTGAATTGTATATTCTGCAAATATGCTGTACAACAGTGGCGGCTCGTGGTGAACCAAAGTGGAGGGGCGACAGGTCACAAATTTGCTCTACTTGTAATGTGAGTTTAATTGATTAATTTCGTATATAACAGCCAACATGATAAGAAATTGATATATTCGTCTTTACCGAATATCATGTTTTGCACGTTTGCACATATTATGATAAATTAATAATTATTTAACAGTAATGCGAAGATTACGAAAGATGGAAGAAGAAATAGAGTTCTAACAGATTTAGTTGTTTGTTTTTTAACTTAACAGAGGGGAAAATTGATAAGCACAATGACGAATATTTACGTGCCTTGAACGTGAAAATTACTAGTAAAAATGTTACACAAAAAACGTTTCCTGTCCAACATGACTAATTGATATATGAAATAGGGCAGCAAAGTAAATATCTCACTGGAAAGGTGATGTCTGCGTTACCAGAAGCTCAAGCTCTACAGTAAAACCTTCAAACTTACCAGAACTCTTCTTCAGACATGCTTGTTCTATGTAGATTCAAATTCGGTTTAGGCCGGCCTAGGTTTTTTATGTTTATTTTATTCATCCAGACTTCTGGTAGAAAAACTTCGCACCAACAAGTTCTCCACATACTCTATGTGATCAAAAATATCCGGACACACACTAGAATTAGGGCGTGAAGTTCGAAGCATCCTCCATCGGATGCACTGGCAATCAATACCGTGTGGGGCCACCCTTGGCCTTGATGACAGCCTCCACTCTCGCAGGCATACTGGCAATCAGGTGGCGAAAGGTATCTTGGGGAATGGCGGCCCATTCTTCGCGGAGTGCCGAGATGAGAAGAGCAGTGGATGTTGGTTGGCATGGTCTGGCACGAAGTCGGCATTCCAGAACATCCCAGAGATGTTCAATCGGATTCAAATCGGGGCTTTGCGCAGGCCAGGCCATAAATAGGACGTTCTTCTCTTGAAACCACTGTCCCACACGGCCCACAGCGTAGACGGGCGCATCGTCATGTTGAAACACGCATTCATCATCGGCGATCTGTTCTTCGATAGTAGGCAGCATGAACGTTTGTAAAATGTCAACGTAATGATGTGCCGAGACAGTACCATGCAAAGCAACGAGGGGACCAAGCCCCTTCAAGGAAAAACATGCCCACACTGTCAACCCACCTCCACTTAATTTCACTTTTGGCACAACACAGGATGCTAAATGTTGTTCATGAGACATTCGTCCCAGTCACACACGATCATCGGATCGCCACGTACTATAACGTGATTCGTCACTCCACATCACGGATTTCCACTGTTCTAACGACCAGTTGCGCCTCTCCTTGCACCATGCGAGGCGGCGCTTCGCATTTCGTTGGGTGATGTGGGGCTTATGGGCAGCTGCTCGTCCATGGTAACCGAGTCGTATACCTCACGTCGCACAGTCATGCTGCTAGGATTACATCCTGTCCTGGTTTGGAATTCCTGTGTGATGGTGGCGATCGCTGATTGCCGGATCTCTCGTACTACCCTATTCAACACTCGGCGGTCTCTGTCTGTCAACATGAGCGCTCGGCCAGAACGTTTTGTGGTTGTACACGTCCCATTATGTTTCCACTTTACTATCACATCTGCAACCGTTTATTTCGGGATGTTTAGGAGGGTGGATATCTCGCGTACTGACTTGTTACTCCTGTGGCACCCAATCACTTCACCACGTTCGAAGTTTGTAAGTTCCTTCAATGGACCCATTCTGCTGTTTCGTGCACTATGCTGCCTGTAGTGGTCCCTTGCTTTCCTCACCTCACCTTATATGGCACCACAGAGTAGCCTACTATGCAGAACACACATTTTGACTGGTGTCCGGATATTTTTGATCACATAGAGTAGCTCATCGCAACAAACGCACAACTACAGCACACTACCGAAAAAGCTTTACTTTTCCATGGAAAACGAACAAACAACAAGCAAAGAGATTCGAGTATTCTCTTTGCAACAAGTGTCAATGCTATCGTCATAGAAAACTATTTATTCTATGCTATCGTCTTCCCATGCAGTCATTTTATTGCCTCTGGGTTGCCAGACAATTTTGCCAAATTTTCAGAAATTCGTAGTACACAGGTTCCTGTAGCGGCTCTTGGTGAGTTTAGATGACTAGTTTCTAATTTATTTCACAGCCGGCTTGAAAGGAAATTGTGAAACTTTGTCACACTATCAGGGTTTTTTCAAAACGTGCTAATCAAAACATGTAATTAAATCTAATTTTGTGAGTAACACGAAGCTGCAGCCGACTTCCGTGGCTAGCATACAGCATTGCAAAGCCATGGATCCTGGGTTCGAATCCCGGCCTGGACATGGGTGTTCTTTGTGAGTGCCCTTCCATCATTTAATTATCACTTATTCTCATCGTCGTGATTACCGAAAAGTAGCAGAAAGCGACGGTAAATAACAAATATCAAGCACCTGTCTGTACTTTTTCAGTTACCGATATTTTCTTTCCTCATTGGAAATTGCATTATTTATTGCTCTATGGAATACAGAATGATTTCTTTCGACGGTTGGTAATTTTCCTTCTTGTATTAACTTCATTGATTCTGGCAACTCTTCATTGTTTACCGTTCTCCGGAGAGAGGGCCAGTTTCGCCTAGGGGGTTGGTTTCGGACGACAAACCCTCCGTCCTCCCAGCCCATTCCCAGCCACAGATCCCGCGCGTGTTATTCCGCCAGTTCCCTCGCCTCTTACCCCTCGCGGCCGCGCCTGAAAATGCTCTACGTCTCGTAAGGTGGGAGGACGCCGCCCCGCCAGATTTCTCTCGAAGTTCCGTATTCCCCCGCACGATGGCGTGCAAACTTCGCAATTGTCGCGGAAGAATGAATACAGAACCGACTAACCAACGATCTATAAGCAACGGAATATTTGTAATTCAGACAATGTAAAAGATAATATATAAATGTTAAAGTATGTTTGTTCACTTGTGATTACACACGACAGTGCGGCGTCCGTATCGTCCTTATGAGCAGCCGCCCCTGCAAAGAAACAAACTGTCGGAGTACTAAGTGAGGTGAGTGTACAGTGGCATGCGATGACCTTGGCACTTGGAGGAGCAAATAAAACAAACGCAGAAGACCGACAACTTCAACTTTTCCGGCAATTTCTATATTTTTCATATCTCCCTTTTCACCTAAAATTGGACATTTCCCTGCACCAGGAATATTTCCCTTCATGTAGCAACACTGCCTCTGCCGAGCGCATCACAGAAAGCAGGAAGCAACAAGCAGTTTTGTCCTGCCAACGTTGTTTGCAGTGGTGGAAGCAGTGATGTGCGTCTACACGTAAACAACGATTGTCTACATTCTACGTGTAGACAATGAAGACTATGTAATCTACGTAATCAACATAGACAACATGGCGCTCGGTGTTCTCCGTGCAAGACACGGGCATCGTTCTAGAAGCAGCAACCAGCACCAGCAGATGGACATGGAGAGCGTGAAGTATTCCACTGCCCAGAAATAAGTGTTTTAAGTATTTATTTGCGTTCAACCAATTCACTAGGTATTAATTGAACTGCAAAATAAACTTGTCGCGACATAGCCAAAAAATGAGATGTCTGTAGAATGACAAGCTTCTATATCCACCATTTTACAAGTGGAACAATTTGCTTTAAAGACACATGCACTTTCCCATGCAGTAACAAGACAAATAAATATTTTTAGCCTCCCCTTTTGTCAGTGTAGAAAAATAGTGTCAGTTTTCACTCTGACCGTCATTTGTTTTTCTTCCGGTAGTCCGTTTTCCCCTCGTTAGTGAAAATTCGATAGCTTTGATTACGTCGGATGGTCTTAAGTTGGTTATAGACCCAGATTATCGACATGTTTGAAGAAAAAGTACTTTCTCTTTCAAAGACCACTGGGATTTGTTTCTTCCCTGTTATTTGCATTGTCTACATTAGACAATGTAAACTATACGCCAATGTAATCTTCGTGTGATTACGCGTAGACAACGTATGTAGACGTAAACTTCGTAGTCTACGGCACATCACTGGGTGGAAGCAACTTGCATCGGCTCTCTCCCCCTCCTCGCGTGCAACCGGGAAGGAAATTCGATCGTCAGAAGGGTGCTATCCAGTGGGCTACATAAACCAGTCAGTCTTGAAATTCTTTAAATTGAACATCACAGGAAAAGAACGTGCTTTGTCTATTTTTAGCCAAATTCTAATTAAGAATTGCAAAGAAGTCTTGGTTGCGTATACAGGGAAAGAACATACTCATAACAAGGAAATAACGCGCTCTCCTGTAAAATCATTAAAATGGACAAAGCACGTTCTTTCCCTGTGGACTTCAATTGTTTACTGAAATTCTGGTTCAGAATCTTGTTTCAACAGTTTGTATAATATATAATGAGCAATTACCCATTTATTAAAGCTAAATGTTTAAAAATATATGAAAAAAGTTAGTTTTAATAAAGTTAACGCGGCAAGATGGACAATATGCCACTGGTAGTAACTGATTGTGGTAATCTTTAAACTATCGCGCATACCGCGCCTCTCCCTCCCCCCTCCCACACGAACACACACATTGCAGTGTTGTTTCAATGGAGAAGAAAGAATTTAGCTATATCACTGAAAATGATGATTTACCTCTTGTTTCTGTGCATCGTCATTTCTTGTGATCAGAAAGTTTATTTGTAGTGCCCGTGCCTTATATAGTCTCCAAAAGGCTTATAATTGACCATGGCTTCCCGTGATCTTCATTCCGATGAAATTCGAGACGAGCTGGAGGCAATGGATACAGACTCCGAGTGGGAGGAAGAAGAGTTTGATTTTTCCTTTGAGTCTGACATGTCATCAGGATCTGATTCTGATGATATGTCACAAAGACGAGACACACCGACAAGTCCCTCTTCCCCTTCGCTTCTTTGTACTCCTGTTCTAATGAGTTTTTAGACCAAGTTTGCACTTTCCTAAGTTTGAAACTGAGTTAGTGGCGCACGGACATGTCCCTTGGGGTTTACAAGTCGTGTTCTTCCAAACATGCCTGCGATCATTTCCATGTGCATTTTGAAAATGTCCTGTACTTTGTTGTCCAGGGAGGGGAGAAGGAGGGGCATTTTTAAATATATTTTTTTTAATTTTCCGGTTCCTCCCCTCTCCCCGCATCCATATATACACTCAATGTGCATAAATTGTATGTAGTCCGAATCTATGGTTCATTCCGCGTATAACGGTACTTCAATCAGGCCCGTAGCTAGAGGGGGGGCAGGGGGGGCAACTGCCCCCCCTGAGAGCCTGCTCTGCCCCCCCTGTGAAAAATACAGAACACATTCTTACCTATAATTCTCACTAATCTTTACAATTATATCATGTGTTACTCTAGCAACATTACAAAGACACTTATTGATTTTGTGATTTATTAGGGTGTATGGGATTCCGTATAATGTCGTATCAGGATTGGGGGGAAAAATTCCCTTCCAGATTAGACTTCGGGAAATGATTTCACAATTTTTAGTATCTAGAACAGTTGTGACATTTTGAGTAGTCTTGTATTACAGGTGCCTAATGTGTTCGGATGTTTTCTTGGATATGTTGCTATGAACTTTGAATTGCTTAAATTTTTGTTCCCAAAGTCTGTCTTTTGGTAATAGTGTGATAGAGAGAGGGAGTGGATATTTGATATTTGCTAATTTGCGTTACTTTTCTGCCACTTAAAGCTAATCGCAACAATGAAGGATGACGTGAAATTGATGAAGACACACTCATAAACAGTGCCGCAACTACAGGGGGCATTGTCCCCTCCCCCTGACCTTGGACAGAAGTCCATTCTAGGGGAAGCAAACATTTAAGTAAAAAAACAAGACTAGGAGAATCTAAGAATAGCAGGACAATTGGACATAATGGAATTAGTTTTTACGTGTTCCTTGCATTTTTCTACCAGATGGCCAAGGGCACTTTCAAGGGGCACAGAGGGGCAATTGTCCCCCTCGATTTTAAATTTTATACAAATAAAAAAAACATTTTGTAAAATTTTCTTGCTCGCTTCGCTCGCAATGTCTGCTGTTCTTATAGTCCAAGTTCAGATCCATAGCTATGGGGCAGCAGGAGTCGGCCCTGGGAGCCAAACGATCTCTATGAAACAATTTATTTCTATGAAACTTAATATGAAATATTAATGATGACACTGTAATCCAAGAAGTCATTGATCAATCAAGGGATTCCTATTTGTTTGTCAGGTGTCAAACACATGTATTTCAACTATAATATAATACAATTCACACAATATTTTGCAAAATGATTAACGTAACCAGTAGGCAAACGTTGTCTGTAGTGATGCAAGAGTCTCCCCTTTGAAAGAAATAGAGTCAGTGGTGGACTAAGGGACCCATGTTTTAATGTTTTAGCAAGTACAAAAAAAGTGTAATAGCTACAAATTTTTACACAATTCATCAAAGTGTAGGTAATATGTAACCATGATTATTTAATTAATTCTATTTTCTTGCATAACACAACACAATGGTGTTGTTGGATTCTCGTTAGATTCCTTTGTGCGTAAAAATCTTGCATACTGGAAACTAGAGGGAATCATTATGAAACATGATTTTTAAATGGCTCCCTTAATCAGTTCTGCAGAGCGCCCCGAAGTTGTTGGTGCATATTAACCATCTATTAACATTATCGACCTGTAAATATCAATTAGATACAGTCCCTATTAGCCTACCTAGGTGTTTATGTTAAACTTCATATTCTTTGGCAATCTGGAAAGGTCATTATCGAAATATTGCTATTCAATGTTGCTCGAAGTTCTTTTGTTCGTTGCAGTTTCAAGATATCATCCCTTTTCTGTTACTTATCTCTTTTGGGGAAGGGGGCAAGTGCCTCTGTGTACCCTGTTATATCTGCCAATGCGACACTATATATTAAAAATTTGCCCCCTCTAGGATTCACTTCGCCCCCCCTACAAAGAATTCCTGGCTACGGGCCTGACTTCAATCGTCTGTCTAGGGCAATTAGCCTCTGATCTACAGTCATCTAAATGAAACTATGCATTTTTCTAAAAATTGGCCCGGTCCCGGAGGGCTTACATGGCAAAATGAGCTCGGTAATCAAAAGGTTAAACGTTTTATTTGTTTAAAACATGTTTTTTTTCGGTTCTTGTTTAAAACGCTGTTTAAAACATGTTTAAACAAAGAAAACTTTGTTTTGTTTCTTTTGAAGAAAAAAAAACACAAATTTTGCCAACCCTGCTCATTACAGTCTTCGGGCCTTTCAGGGCCCCGGCTGCCCCATCCTAGTTACGCCCCTGTTTGGTTGACTCGTGTGTAATAAGTAGAGCTCGGATTTCAGGTTTCTAACCTATTTTTTCCTTTGCAGGTAAATAAGAAATAACAAGCTATATCCGCGTTTCATTAAAAAACGAAGCAACTGATGAAGTTTTATAGTGCCTAAAATAACCTATTTTGCTTGTTAGAACCTATTTTAGTATATGATCTTTATCAAAGTATTAAACAAAACAAAAAATGTCTGACGTCACTGTTATCTGCAGGTAACAGTGACGTCAGAAAGAGGACAGTTCCTCCATACTTTTTACCCCTGCACTAGACCCTTAATTCTAAGCCTTGCCTACTAAGATAAAGTAAACTGTCCTTGCCCCCCCTCCCCCTCCTTCTCCCCATTCTCAGTTTTGGCACCCAATCGTCTCTACTGCCTGCACAGTCCCAAGTGCAAACTTCTGATCTGTGTGGCTTTGCACACTCTCGTGTCAGTTTGGTCCTTCTTGGCATTCACGCCTTGCGAAGAAATGTTTCAGGATTCAAATTTGCACTACTGACTATGTTTCTGTTGAAAGATAATTTTCAGCACATGAAATGATCCTCACAGACAAAAGGCGGAGTTTGAGTGTGGATAACGTAAAAAGATTCATGGTGGTCACTAGTACTTTCCAAAACTTCAAGGACACAAGCAGATGTTTTCTCTTTCCAACCTTTACGTATTACCGACTCTCACCCTCCCTTCCACACACAAAAATATTGACAATATTGTAGGGTGACAATTAATGAAATAAAACGGAAATTAGTGACAAACCACAGGTACACAAACTGTATTGCACATGTAAACGGCACTACAGACATTCGGATTTAGGTTATGACATGTTCGATATGTCTGACATCTCTGGCGATGATGTGGCGCAGACGAACAGCAAAATTCTGCATGACCCGCTGAAGTGTCGAAACATCGATGCTGTCAATGACCTCCTGAATGGCAGTTTTCAGCTCTGCAATGGTTTTGGGGTTAGTTCTGTACACGTTGTCCTTAACATAGCCCCACAAAAATGAGTCACATGTGTTCAGATCAGGGGAATATGGCGGCCAAACGAGTCCCCTTCCAGTGGCCTCTGGGTACCCCAGAGCCAGAATGCGGTCCCCAAAATACTCCTCCAGGACGTCAAACACTCTCATGGTCCGATGGGGTCGAGCTCCGTCTTGCATGAACCACATCACAAACACTATCTGTTCTCTCAAACTTGCGAATCAAATTATTGATTGTTACCACACTTGGACCGGTTGTCTTTAACTTGTATTCGGTCGCAAACTTCCTTTGCGCCGCAATCGGACTGTTATTGCTGGCATAATAGGCCTTCACAAGTGATATACGCTCCTGCACGCTGTACCGTGACATCTTCACTTGCAAATGGCCGACATCAACACTTGCAAATGGCCGACATCAACACGTTGCGTGCGCATGCGCATACGAATTCCCATTATGCCCTGTGGCCAGCCACGCAGTTTGGACGTTATCACGCGAACCGTTCAGAAATTATGACCGTTTTATTTCATATAGTTCATTAATTGTCACCCTGTATGTGTATCATGTTTGTATGATTCCAATGTACCAAAAAAGTTACCTAATCAACTTCAACATATATTATTTTGTAATAATCTTCCGTCTGTCAGGTAGATTGTTCTGTAAAAGACACTAACAAAGTAAACGGTGTCACGGACGAGACAATACGTCGTTCGCAAATTGTCACGAACGCAATGGCAGTGCCAATTGCCAAGGACGACGTGACTTCCCTAGTCGGACGTAAAGTTGTATGTCCAAATATACTGTAGACAAATGAGGCACAGGCGAAGAAAAAAACGTACAACCACTGATCGGTCGCACGGCAGCTGCTTTACTGGACGCGACGAACGTCTCGACGCTACTGTCAACTCAACCTCTTTCACAGCGGGCGCGGCTCTGCTCGTCTTACCTACCTGC
This sequence comes from Lepisma saccharinum, assembly GCF_977018435.1. NCBI lineage: Eukaryota > Metazoa > Arthropoda > Insecta > Zygentoma > Lepismatidae > Lepisma > Lepisma saccharinum. Next base: position 36,587,877 of record NC_139237.1, read on the forward strand.
GAGACTTACTATGGCCGTTACGCGCGCTTATTCACGCATGAGGGTTGACCTTAGCTTCATGTAAGACGCAATTCATCTGCGTAATATATATATGTATGTTCATATAACTATAACTGTGTGTTATTTCACTCTCCACTATAGATAGCCTTTCAGTAACACACACACAGAGAGCTGCAAATTATGGTAATCCTAGCCTGCCTCAATCTTCCAAATACCTTATGTTCTAATTTCACCTCGGCTAAAACTCAGGCGGCTAAATGGGATACTCTGACCCCTCTCAGGTACGGGCTTGGTGAATAAAGCATTGAGAACTTAAGGGTGTTGTTGGTGAATCATGAAATAAATGAACGACTATTCTCAAACTTTAAGATTGGCAACTGCATCTTCTGGGAGGTTACTTTGACCTTTCTTTTCATTCATTTTTATCCAGGAGATGGTTTATTTTCCAATACATACGAAAGCTTACATTACACTCAAGTTACAATTTACAATCCATGAATATCCTTAGATTTAAAAGAAATACAGAATCCCCTGTTCGTTAATATTCGATTCGATGAATCCAGAATTCTAATTTGCTGCATGTCTCCACGGGGAAAATCCAAATATGTATATGTGTAGGGAATAGTCACTTGTGTATGTGCGTCGCTAGGAGGAAGCCGTACCAGGGAAGAGAACCCTGTCGTTTTTGCAACCGCAGACGAAGCTTACGGCCTACCATTCAGTAGCAGACAAAAACTTTCGTACGTGCCCCTTCCTACAGTATTGCGACCAAAATATGTCACGAGTATCGATGTTAATACGGGCAGGATTTAAGCAGAATAGAATCTACGGGCTCCACTGAGTACTTGGGATCGAGAAACGTTAATAGGCAGAGCTTGCATCAAGATACACGCCAATGATGACATTTGCATTGAAAAACGAGACATTATTGCATTGCACGTCTAGTCTTGCTTCCTTGCCCAAATAAGTCTACGTTGAATAAATTTTGAAGAAGGCCAAAATAAAGTTCGAAGATCTGAAATTCTATAATTTATCCGTAAGAATGAGAATATATGGGTCAACAGTGACAAATACATGTCCAATAGGCAGGCGTCATTAACCTCAAAGGATTTCGGCCTATCCTAACCTGTCGTCCCATAACATTATAAATTTCGAAGTATAAATTGTGCTTGGCGAAATACAGGTATATTTATTCCCAAGTGTCATTAGATGTTTATATCGTAGAGCCGACGCTGATGGAATGCGTGCAAACTAAGCTCCGCATTTACTTATATACCTTTCCAATCGATGCTCACTTGTTAAGCATTACGTAATTTGCACAGCGCGACTTGCGACATTTCCAAAAACTAAATACTCATCAATGTCTATATTCACAATCTCAATATCAAAGTTGAACTAATTTCCACGTTGCAGCAAAACCAAATAAAATTGTATAAGGGGAACGATTCATCTCTGTTAATAAAGACTAAACTCGAATCATTCCCCGTTGCAACTTGAACCTTATTGAATACATTAAACTTAAAAGAACAGATTCGATCTTCCCATTGTTGCTAAACGAAATCTATGTCAATCTAAATCATAAACATTTTTCTGCCGTGAAAGAACACAGATTTACATATCCAATATTAAAGATTCGGTCAGAAAAATAACATATAGATTATTACATTAGGCTGCGTTTACACTTATTGTTACAATAAAGAAAATATTAGTGGATTATATAAGTCTAGTAATAATCTTTCTATTTATCAAAAATTATGAAATGTGAAATATTAATAATCAAATAATAAGAACCAACTAATATAAAATAACCCAGAATAATTAACGGCACATGGATATGAGCCGTGAGGTTCATATCATATGGCCCCCACTTTGAAAATCGTTTCTTGGACGAAATATATATACATACATATATAAATGAAGGAGAAGAACGATTTACGGAGAATATGCACTATGTGAATTACCCTTTTTTCACAAAAACCCTAAATAATACGTAATAATAATACAAAGGAATATTTACAGGTACAGTCATCCACTAAAACCATTAAATATCTATGGGTATTACAAACATACTATATACACCAAATACCTGGAGTGTTAGTCATAACATCCCCTTTAAATTTCAAGGAACTTTCATGTAAACAATGCCCTTATTGACACAAACATGTTTCATCAGCCTTTTCTTTAATTTGCTACGGCTGCCCACATACTTAAGTTCTGCAACCATACGGCTGACAAGTTCTTCAAACTTCAGTTGTTTTCCAGCGATTTGCTCGGAAATCTTCTCCTTAAGATTCTGATTAGAACCTTGATCGATTTCACACACTAAAGGAAAATTTCCTTTCGAGTCTACCTCACTGATTTCTTCCATTTCACTCCAAACTGACTCTTCACCAAAAGCACTAAGTTCGTCATAAAGTCTTGGCGATATGGTTAGATCCACGAACATTTCATCGTCCAGACTAATCTCACTTAAACCATCACCTTCACATATTGTTCGGGAACAATCCGGTTTTTCTTCTACAGGCACTTGCATTTTCATAGTCTTTATAATTAAGTCCATTCGGGATTCTTTGCGACAACCGCAAAGGTTACACATCTCGATTTCTTCTTCAGTTTGTACCGCCAAATCCATTACATCTCTCTGCACATCCACGGCGCCTTGCATCATCGTAGAGAGCAACGGATCTCGACCACCATCTTGAATTCCTATAGGATTCTTGAAGTCTTTAGTGCCAGCAATTTCTTCAAATTCCTTTACGTTTGTTTCAGAAAGTTCTGCGGTTAACGATTTCCTCAACATGGAAAACTGCAAAGACATCTCTTCTTTCAGGTATTTCTTCAAGTCGGCAATTTCCTTTGTCACGTGTTCACGCAGCGAATCCTCCAAAGGTTGGATCTGCTCGGACACAACTTCTGAAATTAGTTTCTCTGTTTGTATTTCTCTATACATATCTTGTTCTGTCTTCTCGAATTCTCTCTGCCACTCGACGTATTTTCTTGAATTTATTTCATGTAGCTTACGCTGATACTCCATCCTTTTCTTCCCTTCTTCTGGATTTACTTCCGGTCGGACGTAAGACATTAGCTTTAGTGGATCCTTGTTATATAATTGAGCCTCTGACACAACTGATGAACATCCAAAGGACGTTGAGTGTTTTATCTTAAAGGACTGCATCTCTGGATTCAATTAAAATGTTTATCTTCCTTCCGTCTCAATCTAGCTTTCACCAATCTTTTTCTCAATCTAGCCTTCACCAATCTTTTTTCTCAATCGAGCCCCACGTTGTGGATGCCAATTGTCACATGTTCACGCAATGGCAGTGCCAACTGCCAAGGACGACGTGCCACTTCCCTAGTCACGGACGAGACAATACGTCGTTCGCAAATTGTCACGAACGCAATGGCAGTGCCAATTGCCAAGGACGACGTGCCACTTCCCTAGTCGGACGTAAAGTTGTATGTCCAAATATACTGTAGACAAATGAGGCACAGGCGAAGAAAAAAACGTACAACCACTGATCGGTCGCACGGCAGCTGCTTTACTGGACGCGACGAACGTCTCGACGCTACTGTCAACTCAACCTCTTTCACAGCGGGCGCGGCTCTGCTCGTCTTACCTACCTGCGAGACTTACTATGGCCGTTACGCGCGCTTATTCACGCATGAGGGTTGACCTTAGCTTCATGTAAGACGCAATTCATCTGCGTAACATATATATATATATGTTCATATAACTATAACTGTGTGTTATTTCACTCTCCACTATAGATAGCCTTTCAGTAACACACACACAGAGAGCTGCAAGTTATGGTAATCCTAGCCTGCCTCAATCTTCCAAATACCTTATGTTCTAATTTCACCTCGGCTAAAACTCAGGCGGCTAAATGGGATACTCTGACCCCTCTAAGGTACGGGCTTGGTGAATAAAGCATTGAGAACTTAAGGGTGTTGTTGGTGAATCATGAAATAAATGAACGACTATTCTCAAACTTTAAGATTGGCAACTGCATCTTCTGGGAGGTTACTTTGACCTTTCTTTTCATTCATTTTTATCCAGGAGATGGTTTATTTTCCAATACATACGAAAGCTTACATTACACTCAAGTTACAATTTACAATCCATGAATATCCTTAGATTTAAAAGAAATACAGAATCCCCTGTTCGTTAATATTCGATTCGATGAATCCAGAATTCTAATTTGCTGCATGTCTCCACGGGGAAAATCCAAATATGTATATGTGTAGGGAATAGTCACTTGTGTATGTGCGTCGCTAGGAGGAAGCCGTACCAGGGAAGAGAACCCTGTCGTTTTTGCAACCGCAGACGAAGCTTACGGCCTACCATTCAGTAGCAGACAAAAACTTTCGTACGTGCCCCTTCCTACAGTATTGCGACCAAAATATGTCACGAGTATCGATGTTAATACGGGCAGGATTTAAGCAGAATAGAATCTACGGGCTCCACTGAGTACTTGGGATCGAGAAACGTTAATAGGCAGAGCTTGCATCAAGATACACGCCAATGATGACATTTGCATTGAAAAACGAGACATTATTGCATTGCACGTCTAGTCTTGCTTCCTTGCCCAAATAAGTCTACGTTGAATAAATTTTGAAGAAGGCCAAAATAAAGTTCGAAGATCTGAAATTCTATAATTTATCCGTAAGAATGAGAATATATGGGTCAACAGTGACAAATACATGTCCAATAGGCAGGCGTCATTAACCTCAAAGGATTTCGGCCTATCCTAACCTGTCGTCCCATAACATTATAAATTTCGAAGTATAAATTGTGCTTGGCGAAATACAGGTATATTTATTCCCAAGTGTCATTAGATGTTTATATCGTAGAGCCGACGCTGATGGAATGCGTGCAAACTAAGCTCCGCATTTACTTATATACCTTTCCAATCGATGCTCACTTGTTAAGCATTACGTAATTTGCACAGCGCGACTTGCGACATTTCCAAAAACTAAATACTCATCAATGTCTATATTCACAATCTCAATATCAAAGTTGAACTAATTTCCACGTTGCAGCAAAACCAAATAAAATTGTATAAGGGGAACGATTCATCTCTGTTAATAAAGACTAAACTCGAATCATTCCCCGTTGCAACTTGAACCTTATTGAATACATTAAACTTAAAAGAACAGATTCGATCTTCCCATTGTTGCTAAACGAAATCTATGTCAATCTAAATCATAAACATTTTTCTGCCGTGAAAGAACACAGATTTACATATCCAATATTAAAGATTCGGTCAGAAAAATAACATATAGATTATTACATTAGGCTGCGTTTACACTTATTGTTACAATAAAGAAAATATTAGTGGATTATATAAGTCTAGTAATAATCTTTCTATTTATCAAAAATTATGAAATGTGAAATATTAATAATCAAATAATAAGAACCAACTAATATAAAATAACCCAGAATAATTAACGGCACATGGATATGAGCCGTGAGGTTCATATCAACGGATTGACAAAATTTAGTTTTATTTTCGATGTAGCTTTCTTTTTCTTCCTAAAAAAAAGCTAAACTGAGAGAAACTTGCCTCAGGGCATTTATAAACATGTATAAATTTAATGGGATTTGGATTAATAAAAGCTGCAATTTTTCACGTCTACGGATAAAAAAGTGGAATAGAGAAAACATCCGCTTGTACCTTATTTCATGTTTTGCCAAAATTCATGAATAATTTCCAGAGCCAATAATTCACGCATAATTTCCGGAGCCAATAATTCGCGTGTAATTCCCGGAATTCGAGAAATTCCAAGTGAGTAGCCACCCTGATATTGTGCAGCAACTTATAAATACGTAATTCATTTTTCATATCAACAACTAACATTTTCTAACAGCACAACTGCAGTATTGATTTGTAGATAATTTTGAAAATTATATAAAGAAATGAAGATTTGTTTAGAAAATTAATATTTGGGTATTGCGGTTCTTGTGAAATTTTGTTTTTAACGATTGTATCCAATCAGTATTTTTCAGAAATGTTGTACCAAATTAAGTCTTTTTGCAACCTATTTCAGGATTTTTGGAACCTAATTTAAGGTTTTTAGAACATTTTTATAATTTTTAGAACCTATTTTAGGAACCTAAAATCACACTTTTTAGAACCTAAAAATCCGAGGTCTATAGCCTGACAAGTTAAGTCCCGATATGTGCAGATCGCTGAGGAGCACTTCCTGTTACGTCATCCTCCCCATCACTCTTCCACGTACTGGTCTGGCCTTGAGTGTACGAGTGGTGCCAACTCAGCAAAATTAAGCTAAAACAAATATGACAAACGATTTTTACTGTGTGGATTGACCGTGTCGGCTCATATCAGTTTATCAGTAGTTCGTTTGATTTAATCCGGTCTTTGAAAATGCGTGCGGTGCGCGGATCGTAAACTGTAGTATTAAGCATGCACGTTAAGGTTTATACCGAAGAGAAACTTCTGGGCGAATGACTTCATTTTCTGAATGCGACATCGAGCAGTGGCCTGGTTTTTTTTAAAGTCGAGTGGGGTGGGGGTTCTTTTGTTTATCGTACAACAATCACTACGAGAAGGCAATCTGATAACACGCTTGCCTGTGTTCTTTTTTAAAGCATTGAAATGTTCTTGCTCTTTACTCTTGGCTGCATATTTTTGAAATGCAAAACTCAAATCATGCCGGGTCCAACGAAATCCACAATCTGCTCTGGAAAGCCCCTTACAGGACAGGACAGATAAATTGTTTACAATGTCAAGCACCGCCACGGGAGTATCTAAATGGATGGTTTCTCAAGTTTTAAAAGATTTGGATTGAATTGATTTATTGTTTTAAGTCCACTTTATGTACAGTAAGGCTAATCGGGACTGGACCTACAGTTATAGTGGGATCCGAACCACTATGTGCCTCCGCGGGAATCGAACCCGGGACCCGTTGATTACAAGGCGACGACGCTACCACTGCGCCATCGGGGAGGCCAAGTTTTAAAAGAAGGAAAAGAGTCGTTAGCGAAAGGTGAGCTGAATTTCTGTACTCCGACAGGTAGAAAACAGCCCAGGAAAAAGCGAATACAAATTTCGTTGAAAATCCTCAGACCATTCCGCTCCCTCCAGGTTGCAACACTGCGAACCAACGTCGCTGCGGAGAATGGAGTGGTGCGAGATGCGCAACAGCTATTTACAGCGTCTTGTTTTTAAACTTGTCAAGTTTAAGTGCGACCGACACTATTGAAAAAAACAACCGGAAAAAGCAGTATGTACTTTTCGTAGAGAGGTTGCCAACGCTGCTTGAATGCATGCTGCTGAAATGGGTCTCCCATATCGCACAACACGTCTGCAACCTTGCGTTCTGACGTCATCAGAGACAACTTATATTTTAAGGCTAAATGCGCAAGTTGTTAGGTTATTCTAGCTAGGTTTAGTTCTCTTAGCATAAATAATAAAATCGCAGTATATGCTAATAGAACTAAACCTAACAACGTAGGTATTCCTCGTCTGACGTCAGAACACATGGTTGCAGAAGTGTTGTGCGATAAGGGAGACCCGGTTGAATGTCTACGCGGTTGAAGGAGAACTCAAGTAAGTAGCAAGATCAAATGTAAATTTCATGATTGTATTTGAAGCGTACGATTTCTGTCATGTGATAATTTCAACAAATACCATGTTTTTAACTAACTCTAAATATGTTTTTATAAGTTTTAACTACAATTAATTAGCCTAAATGACTATTAAAATTTCAATCGCCAAACGTCTGAAATTCCGTTATTTTGTTCTTTTTCACATTGGACATTGGTACTTACGTATTCTGCATTGCTAAGGATTCTTGGTAAAAATCTGATAGTCCCCGGACACCTATAACCTTTTCGTTTTGTGAATTTTTGACGTTCGTACTTACCCATCTGCTTCGCGGAACATTCTTGAAGGTGCATTCACGTTTTTTTGATGAAAGCAATTGCAATTTTTTTTTTTTTAAAAAAAGTGTTTTTGTAACTGAAGAACATACGTTTCCGCAAATGGTTTGTGGGGCTATGTGTCAATGGTTCGTGGGGCTATGCGGGAATGGTGTGTTGGGCTACGCATATTTTTTTCGAAACCAATTTTTAACTATTGTAACCTATACGTGACCCTACCTAACCTAACCTTACCGGAAATGGTTTGTGGGGCTATGCGTCAATGGTTGAATTTCCGCTATGAAACATTCCCACATGACACAAAACACCTTCCAGATGTTAGACATTGCTACAGGAACTTATTACCGTAAGTAGTTTCTTCAGTAAAAATGAAGAAATCTGTCCGGGGAATTTCAGATTAGTACCGCATTCTTGAAGGTGGGATTTTGTTTTTTTCACGAAAATAATTTCAATTTTCCACATATCGAGTAATTATTGTTCGTTCGTTTTTGGGTTGCATTACACACAATATGGCGGGCAAATCTTGACTAGCGTTGTCTATGGTCAGTGGGTGTGCAGTGTTTCCAACCTTCACCGAAAAATACCTTCTTTCGTGTTACTGATTTTGTATTTTTTTTTTGGGTTTGAAAACTCCACGAACCATGCATGGATAGCCCCACAAACCATTCATAAATAGCCCCACGAACCATGCACGGATAGCCCCATGAACCATTCTCAGATAGCCTCACGAACAATTCATAAATAGCCCCACGAACCATGCATGGCAAGGTTAGGTTAGGCAAACACAGTTAAAATTGTCATGTTCTTGCAAAACAACGGCGTGATCGGAAACACTGACCGGGGGTTACATCATCGAATGCACGCAACATTTGGTCCACGCAGTGGAAGGACATAGAGGGAACAGCTTTCGTGCATTGGAGAGACATTAATCTTCAAAAATACATGATTTACCGGCAAAATAAATTAAGTGATGGGGAAAAAACACTTCCACGACCATTCAAAAAGTGTATAGAAACTCATTTCGGTAAGTACTTTCTCCTGTAAAATTGAAGAAATACTTTTTGTGGAGATCAACATTTTACCATTCACACATATTGTTGTGTTCAACTTGCGCCATTCGGGGGACGGACTGAAAAAAAGGGACTGTCCCGACTAAATCTTATTCTGGTAGTCTTATTCTGGACCCAAGTTCCGATTGTTTAACCCTCCGTTGGTATAAGTGTGAGATTGAGGCTCACCCTGGGATATGATTGTAAGTTTTTCAGGCCTAGATAATGATATCACTTTCTGGTCTTGAGTAGCTGTAATTTGGAATATGATATGATATGATATGATATGATTTATTTCATTCCTTTGACCATTGTACAGTGGTTGTTTTCCACACATGGTATGGAACATGTCAGCACATTACAGTTAATAATTATTTTCAAATAGGTACAAGTGTGAAGATATTATACATAACATTTAAAAAACATTGATTACATTATAATTGATTCTCCTTGTTCTTGCTGTTAGATGCAAGGTTTACAGTAATTTACATACATATAATAGATAAAATTCAATACATGCTTATACATGTCCTAGGAGTTCATTTAGGATGTTACAATTTGCAATTTATTGTTAGGTACTCTTTAACAGAATAAAAACAATGATCTAATAGGTATTTTTTTACATGCTTTTTATATGAGGTAGCTGATTGTATTATTTTTATGTCACTTGGAAGGTTATTGAAACAGTGAACAGCCATGTATTTAGGTCCTTTCTCAAATAATGTGGTGTTGTGTGATGGTATTGTGAGGTTGCTGCCATTCCTTGTATAATATTTATGTGAGGAGTTGTTACATTTGAAGGAATCTAAGTCAGTTTTTACATACATCAGCAGATGAAGTATATACAAGCATGGTGAGGGTAATATGCCTAAATTTTTAAACAGTCTTCTGCAGGGTGTATTTCTCTTAGCTCCTGCTATTATTCTGACAATTTTCTTTTGCAGCACAAAAATTTTATTACTATTAGTGGAATTTCCCCAGAAGATTATACCGTATGTTAATAAAGATTGAAACATGGTGTAATATAGTATTTTCAATGTTTCTAAGTTTGATATTGTTTTTAGTGTATTAATGGCAAATATAATTTTACCTAGTTTTGCGGAAAGGTGATCTATGTGTGGGTCCCATTTTAAGCTTTCATGAATCCATACTCCCAGGATTTTGACTGTTTTAACGTGATTTACTGTCATATTATCTAATGTAACATTTGGTTCATTTATCATTTTATTCCTTGTGTGATGGAAATTGACAGCCACAGTTTTGCTGCTGTTTAATACTAAATTATTGTCAGAAAACCATTTGCTGAGTTTGATTGTTACCTGTTTGATATTAGAGTTAAGGGTTTGTTCCTTACCACCGGTGATGGCTACACTTGTATCATCTGCATAAAGAGTAGTTTTTGCTGAATTTAAATTTATTGGCAAATCATTAATATATATTAAGAAGAGTAATGGTCCAATAATAGAACCTTGTGGAACTCCACTTGATATTGTGCAGGGTTTCGAGACAAAGCTAGATTGTACACCGTCATCCTTTCTGTGGATAATCTCGACTATTTGCATACGATTGCTAAGATAGGATGTGAGCCAATCGTGTGTGATGCCTCTTATGCCATAATGTTTTATTTTTTGTAATAGTTTTTCATGGGGTACTAGGTCGAAGGCTTTTGTTAAATCTAGAAAGAGTCCCGTGCATTGTCCCGTTTTGTCTAATGTTTCTCTTATATATTCCAAATATTGAAACACAGCAGATTCAGTTGATTTCCCTTTGCGGAAGCCATGCTGAGTATTTGAAATAAGTTGTTGTTTTTCTAAAAAAGATACAATTCGATTGTTCATGGTAGCTTCTAAAATTTTCGAGAATGGGGAGAGGAGAGATATTGGTCTGTAGTTGGTTAAGTTGTTTCTATCTCCTTTCTTGTATATTGGAATTACTTTTGCTTCCTTCAGCTTTTGTGGAAAAACTCCTGTGGTGAAGGACAAATTGATTATGTGGCACAGTGGGATTACAATATATTCTTTGCATTGTTTGACAATATAAGTGGGGATTTCATCTACACTACACGACCAAGTAGGTCTGAGTTTCTGTACGATTTTTTCAACCTCCATAGTAGTTGCTGGATGCAAGTACATTGTTTTGGTGCACGTTCCTAGTTTCTTTAAGTTGTTTGTGTTGTGACTGGTACTATTGTTGGGGGTGGAGTACATTTTCGCAACATTTGCATAGTATTCATTTAATAATGTTGCAACTTCGAGAGGTTCCTTTACAGTCTCAGAGTTATGTTGTAGTGCAATATTTTCTTTTCTTTTGCTGCCTCCATGTAGCTCTGTATTTACAATTTGCCACATTGTTTTAGATTTATTTTCGGAATTTATGATGGTATTCTCATTGTGCATTTGCTTAGCCTTTTTTATTATTTTCCTATAGATTGACTTGTACTTGTGGAAATATGTTTCAAATTCAGCTGTGGCATCTTCATCTTTTCTGATTCTGCTTAGATATCTCATTCTTTCACTAGATTTAATAATTCCAGGTGTTATCCAGTGGTTCTTTTGGGTTGCTGAAGTTCTAACTTGTTTCTTGGGAAAAGCTATTTCGAAATAATAAGTGAACGTTTTTAGAAATGACTTATATGCTTCATCTGTATCATTGGACTCATGAATATCACTCCACGTTTCTTTGCTTAGTAAATAAAGAAAATAATTAATATTTTGTTTGCTGAATGATGGCCAGATGTTACTAGTTACAGGTTGTAGCATTGTGGGCTGTCGACCCACTGTACCCCCTCGAAAATTAAGTCAATTTTTTTTTATGCTCGTATTTTTAACTTCATCCACACACATTCCTGCGATATCGTCCATTGCATTTGACACATTTCTTTTTTTCCGGTCACTGAACCATCCTCCTACAACTCATGGATATACACCTCCGGCTCCCGCCCGAAGAACGCCACGATACTGAAAATGTCGATACACTCCCCAATATGCATTTGCAATGAATAACACTTACCACACTAAAAACGCATGCTCACCTTGCAAACAAAATCCCAGTACCATGTGACATGAACCGAAACATCGTCTGCAGTAAATCTCGCGCCGCCTGACGTAACACCAGGATTGCCAACCTTCAATCTCGGATATTTCCAACACGGCTCCAAGTTACAAAACACAAATAACGTAACAACATGTTCCTTCATATCACATGCAAATGGCAAGGATGAAAATGATGTCATAAATAATCCCATCAAAAAACTCTCATTACTCCGCTATAATAGATCTCCTAAAGCTAAAAACAACACAAATCGTTCGTATAGAACATAATCTTCATAAATGATACAAAAATCGTCACCTTATCACGGGGGTACGGACCGTCGACGGTACCTAGCATTGTTCTCAGTCTGCGCAGACACGTCATGGTGATGATAATCCGTGTTTTATGAGCATCACGTGTATGGGCATGTTTCACCTACATCACAAACTGTTGCACTGTGGGATCGAGCAGCCATGATTGAGGCTAGTTCTTGTAAACATACAAAATTCAAGTGGGCAAGCGGGAGATTTGAACCTTGTTAACGATGTTACATTGTGCAGTATTCGGTTGTTTAACAGAAATTCACGTTTATCCTCGAATTTTCTGAGAAAGAACAGAAGGTGTGCTTCACAGCACGAGACCCATGATTGTTGATCAGCAGATGTCGCCTCACGTCTGGTTGGTGAGAATAACAACCAACATTAGTGAACATTTCCTCTCAGGAAAGTTCATATGTCACCTTTCTCTGTGACTTTTAATACAGATGGATCAAACTGATGGGTTTAACCTGGGAGAACGCATGCGGCAACATCTTATGTGAAGAGACTTGCATTGAATATTTAGGTCTGTTGGGTTTGTTTGACATTTTTCAAAAATTAGTTTTCTTGTATTTTGTTGTTTTCTTCTTTCTTTTGTATATTTTTATTTTTAATACAATAAATAAAACTGGTGAGAGTTTTCAAAAGTTTAATGCACTTTTTAAAGAAAATATTTTGTTCTCTATTTTTGTAAAAATATAATAGACAAAGGAAACACAATTTTACAAAAGTTTAATTGCTTAATTGTTCTTGCTCATTTTTATTATTGTAAGAATACAATGTATTTATGAAACAAACACAATTTTACATAAGTTTGATGCAAAGGTTTTAGAGAAAACAAAATTATGATAAAAAGAAGGTATTTACAATTGTAGTATATTTTCTACATTTACTACTCCAGTTTTTTTAGTTTTTTTTTAATGTATCTATTTTATTTCTTTACTCCACATCCACTTCATCACCATCAAAATTGCCATTTGCACATTCCACACATTAAAAAACTGTATTCACGGCAGACATAGAGTGAACAGTGAATGCATTTTCTTTATTTTTCTGATTCACATTCTTCGTCGCCAAAGAGGTGTCATCTTACGCTTTCAAATTGCCTTCCAAGCTCTTTATCACATTGCTCCTCCTATGAATTCGATCCTCTTTTTCTGGGAAAATTCAATAAAGATCTATTCTCAAGTCTATAACACGAGAATGCATGCTCGGTCAATAGCACCGCAAATGAAACTGAACTATGCCTTTTCAATGGTAGAACGCCACTGTTAAGGTTCTTGGCTGGCCAGCATGTCTCCCACATGTCCAGCATAGAGAAGGTGGGGAGAAAGAGCAAAGCCAACACGTTTGCGCAAGCAAAGAAAGTAATTTGCAGGCAAATCCTCGCCATGCTCGTTCTCCCGGGTTAGTCATACTTGCAAGTAGTGTTTCCTTTGTTTTTTGGTAGAAAGGTGCTGATACTGCCGAATGTTTGAGGATAAAAATCAACATTGAAAGATAAATTCAACTCGATAATTCTACATTTGTACTTGATTATTTGTATTTTGTTCGTTAACACAAACTGTTATTGTTTTCCAATCACAAATATCTAAACTTTGATGCAATTAAAAACAATAATAATTTCTATATTAATTCATTTTGTTATTTACATTGAGTATGACCACTTTTTGTGGAATGCCCCACATTGATAATTAAGGTTCACAGAACAATTATTTTGCGTTACCATTAACAAAAAAAGAAATGAAGTTGATTAAAAAAAATATATATGTGTGTTGATCTAGCATACTGGGTGGTTCAGATTATGCATAAAAAACATAGTTCGGGTTAAGGGTTAAAATATCATCCCAATTGTTCCAACACCTGATCATGTAATATCTGGTCTCGGGCACAAAACTGCCTTCAAGCCTTGTATGAAAATTGGGCAGTACTCTGTGTTGGACATGATTGTAAAGCAATAATGGTTGCTTGTTGCAAAGCGCTGGAGCTACTTTTCAAATGTTAAGTTATGTGGCAAACTTACATCTTTTACTTACATGATGCTATTGAGTTAATCATTTGCAATATCCCAAGTTAATTATGGAGGTGAAATCATAAACGTAAGATTTACTATTGTATTCATTCTTGGTTTTGGACTTTTAACCACTGTGTTATTTTTAAAAAAATATCAACGTTTCGGAGGCTGAATCTGCCTCCATCTTCAGGGTAGCGTGTAGTCTGTTAAATCATATGGTGTCTATAATTGGTTGCCTTGGAGGATTATTCTCGGTGGCCTAGGCTCCACCTCGTCTGTCTGTCACAAGGACCTCTATATACATGAAGTTGCCAGGGAGGAATATCAGTGGCCCAGGCTCCACTTCATCAAGTGGCCACATCAAGGCCTATTTTTGTATGTAGGTTGCCAGGGAGGATTATTTTGCGGTGGCCCAGGCTCCACCTTGTCAAAGGATTGATGCAGTAGGATATCAACCCCCCAAAAATGAAAAAAAAACTCCTTTGTGCCGCTTATGTGCTACTGTCAGGCCCTGAATGGTTGTGGACATACAGTTCTCCCAGTGTGTGTGCTACACTGATCATCGTTTGTATGCTGACTGGCCAAAGCAGGGTTGGAGATGTATCTGTAAAGGACGTAAAGGAATGGATAATAAACCTTTTTGAGCAAGGCGTCATCTCCAGGAAGTTATCAACTCACGGCACCTAGCAACCTGTTGAGTGAGATCAGTCAAGGCAAAATGGATAATAAACCTTTTCCTGCTCCCACAAAAATAGGCAATAATTAGGCTGGAGAGTTCAATGAACTAACCGATCTCTAACTACACACTGGTAATGATCAGGCTGAAAAGTTCATACGAACTAACCAATCACTGATGCACTTCTGTTTAGTTTAAAGGATGTAAAGGAGGGTTGGTGTGCAATGTACGAGGGGGTGCTGAAAAGTTCGTAGCCCAACCCAGAAGGAGTGCACGTGGAATGATGAAATTGTACAGTTATTCTACATACTCCCCCCGAAGTTCAATACACTTCCTTGCACGGTGCTCCAATTTTTGCAGACCAGTGAAAAAAAATTGTGAAGGCTGATCCACACACCACTGTTCCATAGCACTAATCACCTCCTTATCAGATCCAAAATGGCGTCCTTTCAAGTGTTGTTTGAGTTTGGGGAATAGGAAATAGTCTGATGGAGCTAGATCTGGGGAATAAGGGGGATGATCTAGACATTGAAACCCTAGATCATGCAATGTCAGTTGTGTTTGCAGTGCTCGATGGACAGGGGTATTGTCCTGCAGGAACAGAATTCCTTTTTTCATTTTTCGGCGGCGTTGCACTTTCAATTTGTCTTCCAATTTTGTGAGTAATGCAGAGTAATACTCTGCATTAAATGTCTGACCCTTGGGCAGGTAGTCTATGAGTAGGACTCCATCCTTATCCCAGAAGAATGTTGCAAACACTTTCCCACCCGACATCTGCCTCTTGAATTTCTTGGGGCGAGGGGAACCTGAGTGCCGCCACTCCATTGACTGTTGTTTAGTTTCAGGATCGTAGTGGTACAACCATGTTTCATCCATGGTTAATATTCGTGACAGAAATTGGTCGGCATTACGTTCAAAATGGGCAATGACTTCCCTTCATGTCCTCACTCTTTCACGCTTTTGATCTGATGACAGATTTTTGGGAACCCATTTTCCCGAGAGCTTGCGCATGTCCAAGTCATTATGAATTATGGTACCAACGTGTTCCAGAGAAATTCCCATAAACTCTGCCACGCGTTTTGCTGAGATTCTGCGATTTTCAAGAAAAAGGTCATTAATTTCATCCACGATTTTGGGGACAGTCACTGTTTTTGGTCTTCCTGCATGTGGAGCATCATCTGTTGCAAAATCGCCACGTTTAAACTATGCCACCCACTTCTTCACCACTGCATATGATGG
This sequence comes from Lepisma saccharinum, assembly GCF_977018435.1. Taxonomy (NCBI): domain Eukaryota; kingdom Metazoa; phylum Arthropoda; class Insecta; order Zygentoma; family Lepismatidae; genus Lepisma; species Lepisma saccharinum. The sequence goes on from NC_139237.1 coordinate 36,604,105, forward strand.
AGGAGAGTCCCATAGTGTTCCACTGATTTCCTCATGAATTTGCTTCGGCGACTTTCCTTGGTGAAACAAAAATTTGATGACAGCTCTGATCTCAATGTTTGTTAAATTCGCTGGCTGGGCACACATGATCATTTCAGGGGCCTGAAAAGCACATTAACAATTCCGTTATTAATATGAAAATTTGCAAGTGTACATACCAAGATATGTTCTTTAAAACTGTAAAGTTTCATCATTCCACGTGCACTCCTTCTGGGTTGGGCTACGAACTTTTCAGCACCCCCTCGTATATGAATAATCTATAGAGACTGTGCGTGAGATCTTAGGAGATAGTGTCCGAATTGTATACTCTGGTCCCATTGTTGTTTATAATTTTTTTTAGTTTGTATTTTTGTACAATTATATGATTTAGCAGACTACACTCTACCCTGAAGACGGAGGCAGATTCAGACTCCGAAACGTTGGTAAATTTTTAAAAATAACACAGTGGTTAAAAGTCCAAAACCAAGAATGAATAAATCACCACTGATTAGCTACAAAGAAGTATTACTATTGTATGTTGGAATTTTACCTGAGATGGAATGTTGGTTGATTGTGAAAATGTTTCATTCTTGCATGTGGTAATTTCAAAGTTGCAACAATTGTTTAATACTGATCATTTAAATTTTGTTACTTTGCTTATGTTTGTAGAGAAATCGTTATTGAACCATGCCACAGAAAGGCAAGAAGGATTTCAAACAACATGCAACACAAAGGTATAATCTATCCACACCAATTGGAGAGATGTTTATCATCAGCTGCTGCGATGGACTTCATTCAGTGTCTCAGATTGATGATATTGTAGATAAAACGTTTAATCCATTGAAAGGGTAAGTAATCTTGAGTAAATTGTAATTCAATTTTGGTGACAATATAGTCTGTTTTTTTTTTTTATGTGAAATATAATTTCTTCACGTCAGTAGGTCAGGTCAGTACTTTGATTGTCTAAATATTTCTGAAATTGAAATTGTCATGAAAATCTCAATATGCTGACCAAGGCAGAAATTTATTTTATTATAAAACATAAACTAAACGTAACATTTCAACCTTCTAGCAAGTTCTTCTGCACCAAGTACAAATGTAACAAGGTACAAAAAAGGAGGATATATGTACACAAAGATTACTCCCCTCCAGACTATAAGAAAGTTGTTCTGGAACATTCTAGACATTCTAGGTTGAAACGTTACGTTTAGTCTATGTTTTATAATAAAATAAATTTCTGCATTGGTCAGCATATTGAGATTTTCATATCGTGGAAACAAGGCTTATAGGTGTTATATGTTGAAATTGTCATGTAGTTGTATGTAGTTTTTTGTAGCAAAAATGCAATTCCTACAGATGAAATTTTCTAGAGTGAATGTTTTAAAGCAAGTGAAATAGTTGCAATTTAATGGTTCTATCATCTTTAATTTTTCTTAATGTTTTAATTTGCTATAACAAGTACTTGCATCAGTTAAAGTAACCGGATTGGTATATAAATTCAAAATGATATTAGCTCACCCTTAAAAATAAACTGAATTATAAAAAATAGAGCCAGCTGTGGTCTAATCAGTAGGGCATCTGACTTCCACATGGGAGACTGGGGTTTGATTCCTGGAGTGGTCCGGCCTTATTCCATCATTAAAAAAAGTGGCTCCGGTGCTCATCCAGCCTCCAATGAATGAGTACATGGGGAATAAAGCTGGCCAGAGAATGGTGCTTATCACATCACCTCCAAAGTGACTGAGATGAAGAATGTGTGGGACTCTACCCCCACATTCCCTGAATGTACCTTCATGGCACTGTGCTACAAACCTTCATATAAATAGGTATGTAGACAAATTTTATTTTTACCCATGTTTTATACTTTTGATCCTAAATTGATTTTGTGTTTCTTATTTTGCTCTTGAAGCTGGGAACCATGTTGCCATATTTGGCATCTACATCCAACATTTTAGTTAAGCCTTGTTTGTTTCCATGTTAATAAAACAATCAAATGCTGACGAAGGCATTTTTTTGTAGAAAAATTATACACTAATACGCAACATTGCCACCCTCTAAAAGTGTCTTCTTCAGACAAAGATTCACATAATTACTTTGTTTGAAGAAGACCCTGTTAGAGGGTGGAAATGTAATGTTTTAGTGTATCATTTATTCTGCAAAAAAAATTGCCTTGGTCAGCATTTGATTGTTTTATCAACGTTTTAGCCATCCCCCGTGGTGGAGTAGTTAGCACATTGCACTACGACACCAGGGATCCGGGGTTCGAATCCTGGCCTGAGCATGGATGTTTGTGACTGTCCAATCATCAATTTCGTCATATCATCACTCATCCCCATCTTCGCAAATTAGCCAAAGTGGCACAAAAGCGAAGTAAAATAAAGCAAATCAATCAATATCCAACATTTTACAATTTCACTAATTTGATTATTATGTGTGCAGTTAATGAATTATCATAAATTAGGGATGGGCGGATATGAAATTTTGGCCGATACCGATAAAGTACCGATATAAAATTTAGCGATACCGATAACCGATATTCTACCGATCCGATATAAAATTAGAAATGGTCCTTGAAGAACCTGAAAGGTTCATTGACCTCCTTAATATATGTGTGCTTCAAGTTGACTGCAGTGCAAAAGGAGTTGCATATTTAGACATATCCTTTTTTAGAAAGTAGGGCACGGATATTATCCATAAAAATTACAACAAAATGGCAGAATTTTGCACTAAATTATCATATATTTATCGATATATCGGATCGGTAAAATAATCGGTAATTTTACCAATAAACCGATACACCGATATGCCTATATCGGCCGATACTGATAGAGTACCGATTAATCGGTCCCATCCCTATCATAAATTAATGAAAAGATCCATGGATTGAATTACACACTCAACCACAGGATCATTTAATTATTTTCATCAAATGGCCGCTATTAGCCAAAACTGACACAAAGCAATGCTAAATATAAAAAATACAGCAATTTGTGATTTTTTTATGTATATCTTAGAATACCAGAAGGCTTCTGGGGCAAATGACATTACTTTTTAGCCAAAAAAACATCACTAAAAATAAGACACTCCAATTGGTCCTTTGCTTTTGACTCCTTCCCATAACCTCATTCTTTATTGCAATTTGTGATTGCAGATTATGTGTAATATTATGGGCGTCAACATGGCATAGAAGCTAGAATCAGAGGCGCAACCGTAATTTTTTGTCGGGGGATGGGGGTGGGGGGGGGAAGTACCAGGATAAACATAACATTAATAATAATAATGACATTATTATAATATATATAATATATAGTGGTAGTAGTAGTATCAAAGACATTATCATTCTCATAAGTTATGCAAAGAGAGGGTAGAAGTCTGTGCTAGAGCATTTGTTTGGAACAAACAATTTAAAATGTATCACATTAAATTTCACATTAACTAATAAAGTAAAACAAACACCAAACTGTATTTTTGAGGCAGAAAATGAATGATAAATGCATTCTGAAGATAATAATTATTTTTGTACATATAACATGTATGTTTTACACATATGCAACATGGAGCGACATAAAATAAGAAAATACGTATGCAACATGCTAACACTAAATTGTGTAGGATGTAATTAAAGTTTATTCAATACATAGGTACTGTATATACAACACACATTATTTAAAAAATATATTACAGAAAAGAATTACATTGCAAGAGAAGCAAGCAAGATCCATTTTTTCCAAACTGAAAACAATATTGATTTAATGGGCACCATGGCCAACTCCCACTGCTCCCAAGCTACAGCTCTGAACATGACGAGTCTAAAAAAAGCAGGCATTGCGAGCGAAGTGAGCAAGAAAAGTTTACGAAATGTATTTTTATTTGCAAAAAATTTGAAATCGAGGGTGGCAATTGCTCCTCTGTGCCCCCCAATTTGCAGGTGCCCTTGACCTTCAATGTCTGCTCATAATAGGGCATGATAGGGCACAACTAATATTACAGGTCGCCAAGGCATTCTCGCTTTCACAACTTTTTTTCTCTTAGATCATTCAGCGCCCATGGCCGACTCCCACCGCCCCCTTGTTACTGCTTTGAACTTGACGATACTGAGAGAAGCAGGTACTGCGAGCAATAAATTTTTACGAAATTATTTTTATTTCCATAAAATTTTAAATCGAGGGGGGTAATTGCTTCTATGTGCACCCCGTGCAGGTGCCCTTGGCCGTCAACGTTTACCCCCCTAGAATTGACTTCCCTCGAAGGTTGCACCACTGATTAGAATGAGTGGAAGAAGAGTAATTATTATTTTTAAAAGTGAAATATTATTTACATTAAATGTGTTTTTTTTTTTGTACAGTAATGAAATATATTTTATTTAATCTTCATAAAATCATTAGTTTTGTGTACAATAAAATAATGTGTGAAGGCTGGGTATGGTGATCTGGAGGCCAGAGAATATACGTTTTTAATGAAATCCCAATTCTTCCTTTAAAATGCCTAAGCCTCACATCAGGTTAAGTTTGCAGCAACTTTTCGCATATATAGACCCAAACGTGCACGCTGAATATAGTTCCACTGAGATGGATTCTATTCCGACATAAATGCATACTTACAACAAAATAGTTATTTAATTTGTAATATATAATCAAAATAATACACACATTAGCAGGTATGGACTTGATCGGTTGTGATCACTGAGCAGACAAACTTGGAATTCCAAATTCACCAACTGCACAGTCTATTTCGCGGAAAGAACACTGAAGCTCAATAGCGAGTTGAGGTGTACTGGAGTACATTGCAGGGTGCATGGAATCAGTGTTACCAGTGTTGCACACCTCAATATTTTAACCTGATGTTAATCGTTCTATTCAGCGTTGAGAATGGCTGAATCGAGGTCTCCTGTTCAGCATGTGGTTTTGTCCGACTGTTATTTTGAGCATCATCCGAAGGGAAAAGCTCTTCAAACTCAATGTATACTCCTCCTTACGGCAACAAGATCAAAATGAAACAGGGTGATGAAAATAACCAGTGCTGACAGGTATCAGTGTACATTCCATTTATGCTATGAAGAGTTTTTCTTTTACTTGTAATATGGTAACACCAGGCAAGAAGAGATCTCTTGCTATTCACGAATGGTGGTGTTTAATGATTTATCCATGCGACTGATACGGAATAATGTGCATGAGCATGAGGTTTATCATTACCGCAAAAAACTTTCAATTGTCCCAGCCAAGTGAAAGTGATTTCCTGTCAATGTGTGCAAGAACTCTGTGTCTTGGGTGTTGAATGATTTGAGGTTTGAGTTTAGGAGGAGGAAATGATTGTTTGTTGTTTGGCGATACAAGAATTCCTTGGTATTTAAAAGATATCGCCTTGAGAGGAAACATGTTTATTATTTGGACGAGATACCACCGTGCAAAACCACCGCCAGGCTTTCATTGAAGAGCTGAGCACTGGGTTGAAGCAACCGACTGGAAAGGGGGAGGCGGCTTATTGTTTCACACATTGGCAGTAATGAATGATTTGTTGAAGATGTGTGTTTACTGTTCCGTATAAAGAAAGGGAATGACAGTTATCACTAAGAAATGGACAGACCAAGATTTGAATCCTGGTTTAGTGAAATGATTCATAAATTGAAACCAAACAGAGTGATTAGAACAGACTGTACATTACATTGTATTTATCACCAATAACAAATCATGCTTATTTTTTTTGTTGGTATAAACTTGAAGTGCATATGTCTTATGTATTGCGAACGAAGCAACGAAGTTTTTCATAAATTTCTTTTTTTCTAAACTGAAAACAATAACACCATCAAATTCAAGAGGAGCCTGTCATTTACATATACTTTTTTATTTGCATGCTGGACACACATACACATGCCCTCATGTTTTGAAGATATTTCGTGAATTATATTAAGCAGCGACTCATTATTATATAATTTATGCACATAAAGTCCTTTAAAAATTATATGGTTCAGGAAACAAAAAGAAGCAAAAATACATTCTGCTTGACATGCATGGGTGGGTTTTGATGTGTTGTGCGGTTGGCAATACTGCAGATTTTCTCATTGTCTGTGATATGAACAGCTCGGCAGTTGAGTCAAAACTTGTACGGAAGATTTTGAATGCCTTTGTCACGCAGATTAATACATAAAACATGCTGCAAAGTTAACCTCTCGTGGCGCTTAGTTATAGCTGGGATATAATTAAATTGCTCAGTAAATAAAGTCAGTATTTGGTCAATGTGAAACATTTTAAATAATGGAGAATTTTTATATTTTTCTGTTTTGGATGTACTGTATGTCAATAATTGTCTTGACTGTAAATTGCATTTCATAATAGATTGAATGTATTGAGGAAATTCACATTGTCTAACGTAGTCACTACTATTGGGGGACATCAATTAAAATTCTGTTTCATTCAAACATTAGCATAAAATAATGTATCTTTTCTCAGTGTACAGTATGTTAAGAAAACTCCTTCTTTTTGACAGATGTGAAGTTAGTCTGAAAAACGATCCTGGCTCTGTACATCCCCCTGCAAGGGAGTGCATTAACTGGCTAAGAGGCTACTTTGAAAATCCCTCCTCTGTGTCTGTCAAAAACATGCCAAGGATTTGTGTTGCAGAGGAAGATGGTAAGTTAAAGGGCCATTGCAACATGGTGCAGGGTGATCTACTGTACAAGGGTCAATATTTATATTTTGAGCCTTGGAAACACTGATTGAAGTTAGGCGCGATTTGACGTTTGCACGGAATCATCTGGCATTATTGACCATAACGTACTTCAAATGTTTTGTCAATAGCTTCATTTGTGTTGTTTATGTTGCCTTGGAGATTGCGCGACAACAATAAAATGGAATTAACTCGTGAACATTTTCGTGCAATGATTTTTTACGATTTTCGACATGGATTATCAAGACAAGAGTGCATCGATCAACTTACTTCCACATTTGGCGATGAAGCCCCATCCTTTGCCACTGTGAAACGCTGGTATAACGAATTTAATCGTGGCCGCCATTCGCGAAGGTCGTCCAAAATCAGTTGTTGTTCAAGAAAACATTGATGCTGTGCAAAACCTAATACTGCAAGATCGTCATGTGACATACTGTGAGATTGAGGCAACCGTAGGCATTAGTTCCACCAGCATATATAAAATATTACATGATCATTTAGCTGTGAGAAAGGTATGTTCTCGTTGGATCCCACACAATTTGACAAAAACTCAAAAAGACGCTCGCGTCAATTGGTGCAAACAAATGCTCAATAAATACAATCGTGGTGCTTCAAAAGACGTATATAAGATTGTAACAGGTGACGAATCATGGATATATGCATATGAGCCGGAACGTAAACAGCAGTCGACTGTATGGGTGTTTCAAGATGAACCCAATCCAACAAAAGTTGTTCGTGCTCGAAGCAAATCAAAACAAATGGTCGCCTGTTTTTTCGGGAAAACTGGTCATGTGGCAACTGTGCCTTTAGAGGAACGTAGAACGGTCAACTCTGAATGGTACACAACAATTTGTTTGCCAGAGGTCTTCGGTCAAATACGGAAAACAAACAAATGCCGTTGGATCATTCTTCATCAAGACAATGCCAGCTGTCACACATCTCATCTAACAACTGACTTTATGAACAGTCAAAAAATCGAATTGATGGGTCATCCGCCATACAGTCCTGATTTGGCACCCAATGACTTCTTGTTCCCGGATGTCAAGAATAAATTGCGTGGACAACGATTTTCGTCAGTGGAAGATGCCGTTGATGCGTTCAAAAACCATATTATGGAGGTGTCTCAAGAAGATTGGAAAAACTGCTTTGACAAATGGTTCGAACGAATGCAAAAGTGTATTGACCATAAAGGAGAATACTTCAAAAAACAATATAGCAGTTTTCAATGCCAAATTCCTGTTTTTTCATTGTTAGGCTCAAAATATAAATAGTGACCCTCGTACTGGATGATAATTTATTCTGGTAATGACAGATTCACTGCTGTGTGGAAATGGTTGTAGCAGTGGTGTTTTTTCGCTACACTTTGAGGTCTGCCATCAATAAATGTGAGACCCAATGGATCCTATCTCAAGTATTGTTTCAGTTGTATCCACAGTGACTCATCTGTATTTAATGATATTGTCAACTCTTTCCATGTTGCAAGAATTTCCTCTTTAACAAGGAAATCAATCACAGCACGTGGTCGAAACAAAACATCACTGTCAGCCATTTTGAAACAACTTCCTGTGCTCACACAATTGAAGCTAATGACGTTACACTACCTCAACGCGTTCAGTAAAGTCTGTATATTGCAATGATTTACTTTGTTTGCATGTACGGATGCATTCTGATTGTTGCTCATTACTTTTATATGCCCGTTGTATTTAGAAATTTGGTACTCACAGGAGATGTACTATGTAGAAATTTCATAAAAAAGTGCAGGCTCAACCAGGACTTGAACCAGTGTGTCTGGCATACTACCGTAACCATGTTATCAAATTTGAAAGGCAAAAATGTTATAAATTACCACAGCTTCAAATTTTTAGGGAGGTGGAGGGGCTGGCAATCAAATAATTTGGAATGCACTAAACTGCGTTTGGTACAATGTTTTCCGTTCTTGCCAATCATTGGCTTTTCTAGCAGAAAGCTTGCACCGTTGCCCCTGCAGACAAAGTGAACTCCACGTTGGGGGAAGCCGAGGCCAGGCTGCAATTAAAATATGCATATTAAGATACCACCACACTAACCAACACCACGCTTATAAAAACAAGCTTCTTCAACAAGACACAAACAAAACATGTGGGAGTTTGACTACAACGTGTCAACAGCACCTCTCTTCTGGCTTCCATTCATTCCTCGTTGCCTAGCAGATGATTTTTTCCTTGTTTCTCATTTGCACAGAAACTGCCAAGCAATTGCTAGCATGGAAGACATGACAGGTTAGTGTCTTTGAAAGTGAAAAATAATTTTGCATGGAAACGGTGCAACTGAGTTTCATAAGAAATTGCTGATCTCTAAAATTATCTGATAGTTATGTGCATCGTATCATGCCGCAGACGTGAATCGAACCTAGGACCCAGGCATCATAAATAAATAAGCTAATCACGTTATAAAAAGGGTCCGGCTGAAGCATTGAAAAAGAGCTTCTTAAAAGCACCACGTATAAAGTCTTAGAGGGGGGATTGTTGATGGGCTATGACAGCCTTTAGCCACTCGCTTGCTAGGCGAGAGCAACGTTGTAACTCAAACTGCAAGGGGACTAGCCCTGTAAAGAAGAACACACGGACATATATTTAAAAACACTACCTTTGACTGAACAGGCAGGGGAAGGAAAGATAAGGAATGTTCATTACCTGGAGTTCTACGGCGATCTCTTCTCCGCTGGTCCTTCCTACTCTGTAAGAAAACGGACGAGGGAGCAACTCCGGGCTCCAAACTCTGTACTTTCGTAGACCGATATTCCAAACGATAACTTTAACTTCCGATCGTTCGTTTGCTCCTTTTTCTAAACTTATGATGCCTGTGGAGCTCTCTCGCGATAACCGGATTCAACGGAAACTGAAAACAACTAGAGTTCTTTCGTAACTACTTCATCTGACGGAAAACGGAAGACAACTAAGACTGATATTTTCTCATGCGACCTATTCAAATGAAATTCGAACTATCGGCTGTTACGACGGTTGACTCGATCGCATCCTTTGGCAACGGCAATTCTGAGGAAGAACGCTGATTCCTGATTTCATTTCTCTAATGCCATGTCAGCGGAGTTGGAAAAACTCCGCTGAAGGACGCTGTCGCGGTGAGCTTTTAAGAAGCTCTTTTTTCAATGCTTCAGCGGGACCCTTTTTATAACATGATTAGCTTATTTATTTATGATGCCCGGGTCCTAGGTTCGATTTACGTCTGCGGCGTGATACGGCACATATTTCTAATAAATAATATAAACAATACTTATTTTAACAACATGAGAAACTGTTGTAATGTGTTTATAACAGTTATGAGCCTGAAAACAGGTAGGAGAGAGAGTCTTTGCCTTCAAATTTTTACTTCTCTCTTTTAAAAGTTGTTTGAAATTTTCCTCCACTGTAGAAATTTTCTTCTGAGTACAGACTTTAGATTGCAAGTTACTTGGAATGAACTTAACAAGGGTGATTAAAAACTAAAACTATATTCTGCTCAGTTTCTTTGATTGTTGAGACAGTTGTGTTTCTGAGGGAAGGTTAGTTGAAGATTTTCATGAAATAATCACTAGTTTGCACATCTTCCAATTTGAAAGCATCTATTTCACTACCTTAAAATCTGGAACCTATAAAGAAAAATGGTTATAGGTCAAAACATCGACGCAAAAACATCGACAACAAAAACATCGCCTACATTTCATCGACAGTACAAAATATCGACAGCACAAAACATGGACAGTACAAAACATCGACAGTACAAAACATCGACAGTACAAAACATCGACAACAAAAACATCGACGGCCAAAACATCGACGACAAAAACATCGACGGCAAAAACATCGACGGAAAAAACATCGACACCAAAGACATCGACGACAAAACATCGACACCAAAAACATCGACACCAAAAATATCGACGGCAAAAACATCGACACCAAAAACATCGACAGCAAAAACATCGACACCAAAAACATCGACGGCAAAAACATCGACGGCAAAAACATCGACACCAAAAACATCGACGGCAAAAACATCGACACCAAAAACATCGACGCCAAAAACATCGACAGCAAAACATCGACGCCAAAAACATCGACGCCAAAAACATCGACACCAAAAACATCGACGCCAAAAACATCGACGCCAAAAACATCGACAGCAAAAACATCGACACCAAAAACATCGACATCAAAAACATCGACACCAAAAGAATCGACGGCAAAAACATCGACACCAAAAACATCGACAGCAAAACATCGACGGCAAAAACATCGACGCCAAAAACATCGATGCTAAAAACATCGACACCAAAAACATCGACGGCAAAAACATCGACACCAAACACCGCTATTTTTTTGTCATTAAAACTGTTAATTTATAATGCAGTCATGTTTTATTATTATTGGAGGAAGGCGGAAAGTAGGAGGAGCAGAGTAGAAAGATGGGGGTGAGTAATAGGGTGGAAAGTAGATCGGTGCTAAAACTTCAACTCGCCCAGGTGAAATTTATATCTTGATTCGCTTCATGAATAGGATTTAGTGTTATGATAATAGCATCATGAAGCTACAGCTCTTCTTTGTTTCGACCAAACATGCCTACATTGGGGCGATCTTGTTTTTAGATTTCTTATCAGCCATGGTTGTTGTGCAAGAGCGGTATTTTCATTGATTCGATAATTTCAGGCTGCACGCGCACCTTCTGACATCAAAACAATATTATTTTTAGCACCTGATTCTTGCCCCAAAGCTCAAACAATGGAATCGTAAACAATGCGAAGTGTCATGTTTCCTTCTGCTTTCTAGCAAGCTGCTTTTAACTTCATAGACGGGATAGTTGTATGCTCGTTATATTGTGGATGTGGAAGAAATGTTCCTTTATGACTATGGTACGAACCGACTGAGGGCCCCTTTGCTTTACCTCCCCCGCCCACCTTCACACAGCAGACCCCTTGTGATAGCCACTGGACAGAAGCCTTCAAAACATCGTCTCTCACAAACATCAGGGTTTATCTGTAACTGATATCAATTCTACCAGTCACACCAGAAGGGTTTCTAGAATTTTTGTCACAAATGTAGATTGTGCATGAAGGGTTTTTAACAAACAACGTGTTTTATTTTTTAAAATACACAGCCTTATATGAACTTAAGAAAATAAGGAGAATAATTTAGCTGTAATTTTTTGCTAGTAGTTTGTGTTAGACATAAATATACAGGTTGTCGCCATACACATAGGCGGATCTAGAACTTGTTTCTGAAATGATGTCCTCCTGCATCCACATATTTATAAGAAATTTTCACTAACACGTATCAGTTCCTCTTTCGAAATTGCTTCAATTTATTTCTTCATATTTTCTTTCAATTCTTCTGATATATGGCTTCCGGTATAAAACTCGCCACGATGACGTTAGAAATATGTCTTTCTTGTGCAAGGCGTCTGAGAGATTTCTGAGGAGTATGTTTCAATCATGTTCCAATGTTGTCTATTTTATCCTCAGTAAGCACGTGCCGTTTTACCTTAACAAGAGCAGACCCCATTTTCCTAAATTTGTTCACAAGTAACAGATCACTGTCTCTGTGTGAAACAGAAACATCTGGTAATTCTGCTGCAATACGAATTCTAACTTCACTACAAGAATTCGTAATGACGTAAGAGTCGTATATAAAAATTCCTTGTTTAAAATTGTACGGATAGCGTGGCATTATTAGACTGCAGAAAGAACTGGCAATACATACAATAAAACAAAACAATCTAAAACACTTGTTAACAATTTAACACATCACAAACACGTGCAAACTGGATAACAGCTGTCTGGATACTGAAGCACGGACGTGTCCAATGTCAAGGTCAGCGTACAGTTGTGGGTTTAAATGCCGGCAGATGTGCTCTTACTTTCCGACGCACTAGCCGCCGCCCAACGGACACCTCGGCCGTGAAAGGCAGTGTATACTAGGGATGGCCAAACGGATCCGGATCCAAAAAATCCGGATCCATTCGAATCCGGATCCGGATCCAAAAGTTACGGATCTGCATCCGGATCCGGATCCGGATCCGAGAGTTCCGGATCCACGGATCCGGATCCGAAAGTTCCGGATCTGGATCCGAGAGTTCCGGATCCGCGGATCCGGATCCGGGTCTGAAAGTTTCGGATCTGGATCTGGATCCGAGAGTTCCGGATCCGGGTCTGAAAGTTTGGGATCCGGATCCAAAAATTTCGGATCCGGGTCCGAAAGTTTCGGATCTGGATCCGGATCCGAAAATCCGGATCCGGATCCGAAAGTTTCGTATCTCAATCCCATTATAATATTACCACACCTTAGTCCTACAAGAATTTTTTTCAAGTGTTGTTCCTAAAATACTTTGCTACGCATCGGCTAACACACTCGTGCACAAATGTCCGAAGTGATTTTGTAAATGCCATTGAAACGAATATATATTCATTCGAATGTATTGGAAATGAAAACACACATAAATGTGAGACATTCCATTCCAGGATGAAACCTTTAACACATATAACAAGATAGAAACGTTATACAAAAATTATACAATTGTTCTACAGTTACAGCTTTACAAATTAAAATAAAACATTATAATATATGCAGTGTTAAATAATTACAAAGTGTAAGACTAACAAGGGAGGTTATCTAAGTGTCCCCCTCCGATTTCCATGAAACTTGGCAGTATAGTGGGGGCCAAAGGAAGAATTACGTGTTTTTTTGTTTCAGCTAAAAAACGGTTTTAGGGGGCAAAACCCCCTCAAATGTCAAGATGAGGACAAATTGAAGTGAGGATCTGACCCCTGTGTCTTTCCGATTTCCATGAAACTTGGCAGGTGTATAGTGGGGCCCAATGGAAGAAATACGTGTTTTTTTGTTTCAGATAAAAAACGGTTTTAGGGGGCAAAACCCCCTCAAATGTCAAGATGAGGACAAATTGAAGTGAGGATCTGACCCTGTGTCCCCCTCCGATTTCCATGATACTTGGCAGGTGTGTGTATAAACGGGCCCAAATGAAGAAATACGTGTTTTTTTTTGTTTCAGCTATAAAACTGTTTTAGGGGGCAAAACCCCCTCAAATGTCAAGATGAGGACAAATTGAAGTGAGGATCTGACCCCAGTGTCTTTCCGATTTCCATGAAACTTGGCAGGTGTATAGTGGGGCCCAATGGAAGAAATACGTGTTTTTTTTTGTTTCAGATAAAAAACGGTTTTAGGGGGCAAAACCCCCTCAAATGTCAAGATGAGGACAAATTGAAGTGAGGATCTGACCCTGTGTACCCCTCCGATTTCCATGATACTTGGCAGGTGTGTGTATAAACGGGCCCAAATGAAGAAATACGTGTTTTTTTTGTTTCAGCTAAAAAACGGTTTTAGGGGGCAAAACCTACTCAAATGTCAAGATGAGGACAAATTGAAGTGAGGATCTGACCCCTGTGTCTTTCCGATTTCCATGAAACTTGGCAGGTGTATAGTGGGGCCCAATGGAAGAAATACGTGTTTTTTTGTTTCAGATAAAAAACGGTTTTAGGGGGCAAAACCCCCTCAAATGTCAAGATGGGGACAAATTGAAGTGAGGATCTGACCCTGTGTACCCCTCCGATTTCCATGATACTTGGCAGGTGTGTGTATAAACGGGCCCAAATGAAGAAATACGTGTTTTTTTTTGTTTCAGCTAAAAAACGGTTTTAGGGGGCAAAACCTACTCAAATGTCAAGATGAGGACAAATTGAAGTGAGGATCTGACCCCTGTGTCTTTCCGATTTCCATGAAACTTGGCAGGTGTATAGTGGGGCCCAATGGAAGAAATACGTGTTTTTTTGTTTTAGATAAAAAACAGTTTTAGGGGGCAAAACCCCCTCAAATGTCAAGATGAAGACAAATTGAAGTGAGGATCGGACCCCTGTGTCCCCCTCCGATTTCCATGATACTTGGTAGGTGTGTGTATAAACGGGCCCAAATGAAGAAATACGTGTTTTTTTTTGTTTCGGCTAAAAAACGATTTTAGGGGGCAACCCCCCCTCAAATGTCAATATGAGGACAAATTTAAGTGGGCATTTGATTTGTGTGTCCCCCTCCGATTTCCATGAAACTTGGCAGGTGTATAGTGGGGCCCAAAGGAAGAAATACATGTTTTTTTTTTGTTTCAGCTAAAAAACTGTTTTACAGGGCGAAACCCACTGAATTGTCAAGATGAGGACAAATTGAAGTGGGGATCTGACCCCTGTGTCCCCCTCAGATTTCCATGAAACTTGGCAGGTGTGTGTATAAACGGGCCCAAATGAAGAAATACGTGTTTTTTTGTTTCGGAAAAAAAATTGTTCTAGGGGGCAACCTCCTCTCAAATGTCAAGATGAGGACAAATTGAAGTGGTAATCTGACCCCTGAGTTCCCCTCCGATTTCCATGAAACATGGCAGGTGTATAGAGGGGCCCGAAGGAAGAATTACGTGTTTTTTTGTTTGAGCTAAAAACTGTTTCAGGGGGCAAAATCCCCTCAAATGTCAAGATGAGGACAAATTGAAGTAAGGATCTGACCCCTGTGTTCCCCTCCGATTTTCATGAAACTTCGCAGGTGTATAGAGGGGCCCAAAGGAAGAAATACTTGTTTTTTTGTTTTGGCTAAAATACTGTTTTAGGGGGCAAAACCCACCTCAAATGTCAAGATTAGGACAAATTGCCGTGGGAATCATCTGACCCCTGTGTCCCCCTCCGATTCCCATGAAATTTGCCAGGTGTATAGAGAGCCCGTATGCCCCCTGTTTCTTCCTATGCCATATTTACGTGGTTTCGGGGACAGATCCCCACTTCAATTTCTCCTCATCTTGACATTTGAGGGGGGGGGCTCTATACACCTGCCAAGTTTCATGGAAATCGGAGGGGGAGACTTATACCTCCCTAGTAAGTAAGTGTATTAATTAATTACAAATCGCGCACGCGAGCACACACACTATATATATATATGTGTATGTATATTATATATATATGTATATTAGCAGGTAACAATATGTTATAAGCACATTCTTACTTTCCAAAGAAGCGCATGTGGGATGGCAAAACGGATCCGGATCCAAAAGTACCGGATCCAGATCCGAAAGTACCTGATCCGGATCTGAAAGTACCGGATCCGAAAGTTTTGGATCCGGATCCGAAAATTCTGGATCCGGATCCGAAAATTCTGGATCCGGATCCGAAAGTTCTGGATCCGGATCCGAATCTGAAAATTACGGATCCGCGGATCCGAAAGTTCTGGATCCGGATCTGAAAATTCCGGATCCGCAGATCCGGATCCGAAAAATTTTAGGATCCGGATCCTAAGGATCCGGAACCAACCGGATCCGGATTTCGGATCCGCCAGGATCCGGATCTGGCCACCCCTAGTGTATACGTATATCCTTATCACTAAAAATTCCGAGAGAGAGAAATACGACGTTATGAAATCAAGGAGTTAACAAACTATGAATTAGAAATATTAAAATTGAGTTCCACACCTAGGTAGTCTGGCAATAAGACTGTTGCCTTGTAACCAAGTGTACCCGTGTTCGATCCCTGGTGGGGGTACATTTCATTAAGTGGCTCGAATTCCACTATAAAATACTGCAATTTGTGCAAGAGTCAGCAGGCTTGGGCAAGTTAATGCTCTTCGGAGTCTTAGGAGTATGCCTACATTCCCCAAGCGTGCTGATTTTTGCACCGTATTGCAGTATTTAGTTGGTTGGATTTATATTAACCTCATTTCTGAGGTCAGAAAATAATTTGTGCACTGTCATAGTAGGCCATTTCGATTCCAGCATGTGAAAGCAGAAGAGCTACATGTGAAGAGAATATTAAAATTATGATTTATTAATTTCTAAATTAAAGGAAAGCTTTATTAAGGACACTAAGTGATGTGTTAATTGGATTTGGCCGTTTCAGTTCAGAAAGTTCCGAATTTATGAACTACGGAAAGCTACAATCCTACGCCGCTCACTACTGTTGTGATATGGAAGGGAATTAGCAATAAGAACCCTTCAGCAACTGCTTGCAATGGTTGAAACGTTCAAAATTGCCTTTAACGAACTTTATAAGCTTTGTGTTATTCATCAACAGTTAAATTCAGTGGAGGCGATTGGGTTACAAAACTTTGGGGGGGGGGGGACAAACGATTTACTTTCTCTTCGTACATACGGTTTAGCATAATGCGGGGGCAAAAGCGGCAAAAAGTGGGGGGGGGGGCATCTGCACCCCCATGCCAACCTAATCGCCGCCACTGCACTAATCGAGAATCGAAAAGTTGTTCCATCCCATAAAAATAATATCCAGGACTATTTTGTTAAATAACTGTTACATTTGAGGGAATAAATACAGCACTCAACCTCCAGTTACCAATCCCATTACGAAGGTAACCCATGAATTGCTGCAAAAAGAAAAATGTTCTTTCACATTTAACTAGTGGCGGAGATTTTGGGGGCGTGCAGGGACAGTTGCACCATCTCATACATTTTGCCACATTTTCTCTCGCACTATGCTAAACCTTATGTACCAAGGGAAAGTAAACTGTCCTTGTCCTCCCCCCCCCTCAGTTTTGGAAACCAATCGCCGCCACATTTGGACATCATTTTGCCACGAATTATCTATTTTTTGTTTGACGAGGAATTTCTATATCCAAGTTCATGGGCGTAACTTGGAATCTAACTTTAGGGGGTCACAATCGAACTTGCC
This sequence comes from Lepisma saccharinum, assembly GCF_977018435.1. Taxonomy (NCBI): domain Eukaryota; kingdom Metazoa; phylum Arthropoda; class Insecta; order Zygentoma; family Lepismatidae; genus Lepisma; species Lepisma saccharinum. The sequence goes on from NC_139237.1 coordinate 36,621,479, forward strand.
GCTTAACTTTTTTGGGGAGGATGAAAAAGTTTTCTAGGCCATAAAAATAGCGTCCAAGATTATTTTTATTTTGTGAAACAACTGTCACATTTGTGAAATCATAAAAATTGCTCCTCTGGCCCGAAGAGGTCAATAAAAGTACCATTGACTTGTAAATTTTAATAAACCTGAAAATTTTAGACGGTCAATGCTCCCCTTGCTTCCGCCATTCTCATTTGCGAAAGCAGTCCTCTTCTATTGCCTTCACTTCAGTTACTTTTGTATTTGAGACTATTTCCTGATGTCAAATATTTACGGAAAGAATTTATGACTGTCGTAGCATTCGCACAGCAAGCCCATCTTGTTACAGATAGGATCTTTAAAGGAATAAGTTTCTATCCTGCATCTCTTAAGATGCTTTCGAAGATACCATGCCTTGTTGGAATTAAGCTATATATGTATTGCATTATTAAAAAAAGATCACACTGTTTAAATTATATGTGACTTTAAATTAATCTCTCAGGTTCAGATTCAAAACAACTGCACATAATTTATTAATTTCCAAGTATGAGCCATTTATTCGCCAGCCATATTAAGCTACACAGCTGACAACTTACAGCTAACGTATAAAGTATGAGTGAGTGTAATTACAAGAAATTTCCTAGAAAACGGAGTGGAATAGTTCAATTATATAAAAAGTAATACAAGCAACCCATTCTCCCGTAGTTGCTTGGACATGTATCGACTTAAAAATAGGTAACATTCTTTTAGAGTTTAATATTATAACTGCAATAAGATTACATTGCATTTCTAAGTAAAGGATTAGGGGAGACAGTCGGCCACCTTTGCCTCCCGTGCGCACGCCTATGAAAATGAAGCTTAAAGGTTCGTTAGGTGTTGAACGTTCTCCTACTTATAAAAAATTATTTTCGCACCTGTTACACCTATTCCTAATAATAGTGATTCAATTTTTGTAGCAAGTTTGGTGAGTTATGATTGGCCAAATGGAAGTTTGTTAATGGAAAATATTGAGTGAGAAAACTTCTAGTTTTTCCTATTTTTGGTCGAAATGCGTCTAACCTACTATAAAAATCTTGGGGAGAAGGGAGCCAGAGATGTTTTGTCCCCTAGCCCGCCTGGAACGCCGTCCCTGATGAGGTGGACATAAGGGAATAAGAGCGAATATTCTGAGGGAAAGTGACTCACTAGATGGACAGTTTGATTCAGATGGTCATTGATACCCATCACTGTAACATTTGTAAGAGTGCAGTGAAAAATTTAAAAATACTTTCAATCACCAATTACTTTATTTGCAAAAGAAACTAATTTTTCCAATTGTCTCTGCAAGAAATGCAGTGTTACCCTGTAATCAATGGGTCACGGGTTCGATACCCAGTGAAAGCACATGGTGGTTCAGATCCTATTTTAAACTTTGGGTCCAGTCCCGATTAACTTCTCTGTGCATAAAGAGGACTTAAAACTATTATTATTAATATTATTTTATGGGTGCACATGTAATATTGACATTTTCGGTATTTGGAATGTTATTTATTTTGTCCTGTATATTTATTTTTAGAAACTGAAATATGCAATTCGTAGTTTTATACAATATCAATTGTTTGCAAATATATTTATAACAAAAAACAATATATATATTTAATCGTAATAATTGAGGATTTGGTGTGTTAGACCTTTAATTTAACTTATATCAAGAGCCCGGTCTCTGGCACCGCGGGCGATCAACAAGATAATTTTTCTCGTGTGACCCACGAACGGTTAATCGGAACTGAACCTATAGTTTAAAGAATCCATACCACTGTGCCACTTTCCTCCACCGGGGATCGAACCTCGGACACCTTGATTCAAATACAACAGCGGTACTGATACACAGTGAAGGCGCTTCGTCGTGCGACACCCGGGGAAAATGTCTGGAGAGGAAGGGGGCAAGACAATATTACAAGGGGGCAGTTATATTACTTGCACACGGTGTGTACCAGTGCATGAACCGAAAGGAAGTCACTACAGAAAAGTCAACTTGTATATTGGTCCTTTCGGTCTCCTGCGTCTAATAAACAAGAAATAACAATAGTCGGTGGTCTTTTCATGTTTCTCACGGAGGAGCCTTCCTTTCCCTTTCCCCCGACCACAAACGCTGCCGGCGAGAAGTGATAAATGGTTACCAGAAACTAAACAATCACGTTCACTGCGCAATCTCATTGTTTGTAAATTAATCAATAATAATAATAACAATAACGTCTTTATTGAGAGGGCGTGTTTCGGCCTCGCGGACCGTTCTTAAAACAATGACCATTATACATTGGTAGCACGGTAGCACTATAAGTTGGCAACTTGAGTTGGCTCATTACACATTGTTCGTTTCACTGAAACACTTTATAATTTAGGGTAGCCCATCTCAAAATATTCGGGATTAGATATGAATTTATTAGTGTGGAAAACTTTGTCAAAAAATGATTTTCCCGTCGATGTTTTTGCCGTCGATGTTCTTTCCGTCGATGTTTTTACCGTCGATGTTTTTGATGTCGATGTTTTTACCGTCGATGTTTTTGCCGTCGATGTTTTTACCGTCGATGTTTTTACCGTCGATGTTTTTACCGTCGATGTTTTTACCGTCGATGTTTTTACCGTCGATGTTTTTGATGTCGATGTTTTTACCGTCGATGTTTTTGATGTCGATGTTTTTGCCGTCGATGTTTTTGCCGTCGATGTTTTTGCCGTCGATGTTTTTACCGTCGATGTTTTTACCGTCGATGTTTTTGAAGTCGATGTTTTTGCCGTCGATGTTTTTGCCGTCGATGTTTTTGCCGTCGATGTTTTTGCCGTCGATGTTTTTGCCGTCGATGTTTTGTACTGTCGATGTTTTGTACTGTCGATGTTTTGTACTGTCGATGTTTTGTACCGTCGATGTTTTGTATCGTCGATGTTTTGTTGGCGATGTTTTGTCGGCGATGATTTGACGCTACACCAAAAAAAATTTATCTTCATCGGAGGAGGTTCATTGTCAAGGATTGTTGTTAAGTAGCTACTTTGGATTTGCGTTCTAGCCTTAAAACTCTCAGGAAAATAAGTAGCACTTGATATTTATTGATTTCCATTCTCTCATGAATACTACAAGCATATATATGGTAAAGAACACAGTGCATGTTCCTTTTATAATGCATCTACATTCTCTTAAGAAAAATGAAAACTCAAAGACTCTAATTCAGTGGGATAAAGAAAGTAAAACTGCGCTTGTCACCCTCTGAAACAGATCCCCTCTTCTGCCTTTTGTCACTCAGATGACGTCAGAACTGTGATGTGTGGCTGAGAGCCATTCACGTGCAAAGATAGTTTAGTCAGACCTGGCAGACCTGGCAGATATTAGTGTATATTAAAATAGATTGTATGCAGTTTTTTATACTATTATTTTTTTAATGATAAGGGGCTTCTTTGTTTTTTATGTACAACCACCTGATGTTTAAATATAATTTAATTCTGTCATGTGTGGAAGCATATTAATTTATTTCTGCTCATTTGAGATTTGCTAGGTTACTTATCAACAATACATGAGAGCTGATGATTACTAGAGTAAATCATTAACACCTTGTAATAGTACAAACATCCTGCATGCAGTATTCCATGCCACCCTATCAAAACAAACGTTATTTCCATAAATTATCGATGCAGAACGATGTTGAATTACTGGAAATTAGACTAAATATATATGAACACAAACATGGCCATTATTAGCAATTAAAGAATATAAACTACAAAAAATAAGAGAAAGTATGTCATAGAAAAACAAACTTAGACATACCAAAATAATATTTTAAAAATAATAAAAACTTTGCCATATAATGAAGGAACTCACTGTTCACAAAATTTTCAAAGTATTTTTCAATACGAATTGAAATCGTACAACTTATATGAACTAAGAAAGGAACTATTTTTTGTCTAAAGTTCTCACTGTCAAAATCTTAATGACTCGCAGGAAAACAATGATTGTAAACACACAACTCGAAGACAGTTCCAAAATATTTAAAAAATGCTCAAAACCTCAATATTTTCTCCTGCTTTTACGAGATGTACGTAAAAAAAGACATACTGATTTAAATAAAAGGAACTGAATGATATTTTGTATGGGTACTGCAAGGCTTCTGCAAACAAATAATTTGCATTCCAAACAACGTACCGTTCTTTTTTCCTCCAAATTCATGGCTGGCACGCTATGATTTAGGATAGGAAACGTTTTCACACATGGTTCAGAGTGCCTCTGATTACTTCAGAGGCATGTAAATTTAACTGAAAGTATTCCAGAAAAAGGCACCAAAGCCTCTATGTTTTTACGGGGATAGTGTAGATAGGTTACCTAGTGCTTTCCAGCCCTTTATTGCTTGGGTACATGATAGAATTGAAAATTTTAAAAAATGCGAGGATTAGGGAGAGTTAATTTCAGTTTTCTTAATTTCACAATTCATGCAAAGAACATGCTCATTTTTCTTACATGTACAGTCAAGGTAAAATTATGGTAGAGATTCATGAAAAGCACGCACACAATTCCAAGCAATTAAGATTCCTTTTTGGCAAATTTGGTGGCCCAAGCATGTTAAGTGGTCAACTTTTCATCTTCCTACTGATGTGCCTGAGTTTGAATCCCAATCTGTTCATGGCTGTTCTTTGCAAGTGCTCCTTCATCAATTTCTTTGCCAGGTTGTGGTAAAATATCAAGAGATAGTACACAATGCAAGGTTGTTTCTCGAAATAGTGTGTAATTTGTGGCGTTTGAGCATGTTTTTCAGTAAGTCTTGACAGTGATATTTTTTTCTCGTAACTTTGATTTTGTAAAATCTTCAGGTCCTTTTCAACAGAGAGTTTGGTTGACACTTGCCAGGAATGTTGGTACTGGACAGATGATATCATATGCTGCTTTGGCACAACAGGCTGGATCACCAGGTACAACAGCTATTTATTATTTTCTTGTATGCGCATATTGCTTGCATTGTAGAAAAATTTAACCTGTAGTTTACGGTTCTTACAAGCATATAAGCACAATATTTGATGTAACGTTTTGGGAGAGCACGTGCTTCTTTCATCAGACATTTGTTCTTAGTTTGATAAATGCTACAGTTATACAATGAACCTTGTTAGTAATGTTTTACATTGTTGAAACCTAACAAGTCTACTGTGAAACAAGCTGTTATTATTATTATTATTCCAAATGATGACATAGGCAGGTCCAGCCTCCTGGTCTCATAGGATACTTTGCCACAGGTTATTATGGATCCCAAATATCAACAGGTAATTTAAAATCATCTTCCTTTTTACAAATATTCTTGATCTCTTCTGTAGGATTAAATTTCAAAGGTGGTGGCTTATGCCACTTGCGAAAGAGAACCCCATAGTGAGTCTATATTGCCATATTCGTTATTTAATTTCTTCCAGTGTTCCGCAATGAATGAAGACTGTCACACATTTAAATCTATGTCTCTCATTACTCTTTTCCAAACCATGCTTCTCCTTGATGATGTGAGCCAACAAACCCATTCTTTGGTCTAAATGTGTAATGTCGAAATCTTGTTTATGCCATCTTATTGCCATTTTCCTTGATGTTTGCTCTACAACATGACCGCATTATATTACATATTCCTGTGGAATCCACATCTAGCATCATTTTATATTCGTTAAATGCGTTCCAAATTTCTTGCTGATTTAAATACAATTTTGAAGTTACATTCGTGAAAAATTTAAATATATTGTTTATATGCTTGTAAGAACAATACACTACAAGAGAAATAATTATAGCTATTTATTATTTTCTACAATATTTTCCACAATTGTAGCGTTCATTTTATGTGGAAACAAGGTAGAATAATACTCACGCATTTATTTATTTTATCCTGCTTTTTTATGCTGGTATTATTATAGAACAAAGAGCCACGGTGGTTGGGGTTTAAAGAACTGGTGGTCACATCACCTCCAGAGATGGCCGAGACTGTGAATGTGTGGTGTCCTACCTAGGGTTACCAGATCACTGTAAGGGAAATGTAGGACATTAAGTCAAAATGTAGGACACAAAACATTCTCAATAAATAATACATATTTCTATAGAACACGTTAGAAAATAGTTGAAAAATGACACCTTTTAGTTTAAAAAAAAAAAAAAATTTAAATGCAAAATTTCAAAACTTGCAATCATACTAATCAATACAGCTCTTACTACATGATTTAAGTGTTACTTCTCAGAGGAGACAATTTTTATCAAAATTTTAGGTTTAGTCAAACTATATTTATGTTAGAGTTGACAGTAAAACATTTCAAAGTTATAGGGACCAGTACCAAACATTTTACAGACTTTATAAAAAAATAATTTCCCTTCCTGAGTCTGTTGTACTGATGGTAATGAAAATACTCTCTCAACATTTGAATTATGACCTGTAATGGCAAACAAATACAGTCAACTCTCGATTCTACGACCCCGGGTATAACGACCCCCTCGAAGCAACGACCCTTTTCCCGGGAACCGTGAAAAATTTAGAAAAAAGTTGAAAAATTTGGAAAAAAGTTGAAAAATTGAAGGAAATCGACCGAAAAATGCGTTGTTTTTTTCCCCCATTCATTCCCTTCACGAGCGCTCTACCACTCACAATTGGGTCTGAACTAAAAATAGACACCACCACACCATGCTTGAGTGAAAACCAATAGCACTTGACCTCTACCCTCCCCTCCCTCAAGCGCACCAATGTTACCCCGCACCCGACGGCTGATACCCAACATGCCAGGCATGTTTTGCCACGCTTTCTCTTGGATACGTGAGAAGAGAAGATCGAATGTGCTTGGATGTTATTTTAAATTGACCTTGACTTGTTTCCTTGTCCTAAGAGCTGCTGAAATCTCGCAGGTGAGGAGGGGGGGGGGGGGAGCAGCGCGAAATGACTGCTGGACTTGCAGTCTTTGCCAATGTGTATGGCAGGTCAAGCTCTTTCATCGATAAATACACCACCTTGAGAGATAAGATCGCAGGAATGTTCCAAAATACAGATGCGTGGCGCCTGGAAGTCTGGCCCATCTGTCCAGCTCTGACCTAGATAGGTTCCCGTGAGTGAGCAACTCTCGGACTTGTAGCCGACAACTTCCAGTAAACGCTTTCTTTCAAAACGTGTTCTTTGTTCCCTGCAACACTTCATAAAAAAGCGAAACTGTTAGAGATAATCAAAGCCACATAGGCGAACTAAAGATCGTCAACCTGCTTAATGCGTTGTCATCCAGGTTTCCACAAAAGTGTACTTCGATCTTACGTGCATCATAACTCCCGTTTCCCACTTCATTCCTTTTCCTAATTGTGTCGTAATATCTGCCAAAAAAGTGTTCCGTTGGCAAAGGGGGGAGGGGCGATTTTCTTGCTTGTGTGTGCACATGGGCTGATTACAGGCAAGGGTGGAACTGGATCCACCCCTCTTCCTTTCCTTTGATGTCTAAAATGGGGCAACCAGTTCTGGATATATTCTTGGAAACCCCCCCCCCCCCTTTTTCCCAGCTTATTCTCCGCCACTGGTGTGCACGGCAATGTTGATAATTGCGGAATTCAGGTCTTTTTCTTTATGCTGTTGTCTGCATAGGAAATATTACCCGTATTATTGTCTGTTGCATGGTAAAACGTAAAGCAAGGGTCATTTCTTTCTTCTTTACACTGCTGTTAAAAGTTCAGTCTTCCACAGTTGCGTTATCTTTAAAATGCTGGGATTTTTCCCTTCCGCCACCTGTTGCTCGAACTTCCAGCCGGTCTCCTTGTTTTTACGATGCAGCTGGCGCCAGTGTTTTGTCTAGCGTCTGCAAAGCTCTTGCTTGCCGATAACAGCAATGACTCATCCAGCGCCAAGGAAAAAGTTAGTTATTGTTTTGAATCTCGCAAAGCTGTTTTCATTTGACGATAACGAAATTCGATCTCCAGAAAGGAAAAACTTCATGTTCTGCACCTTCTGATAAGCAAAACTGTAAATTTAATTCGCATCCGCTTTTTTTCAGAGCCATTCATGTGAAGAAAAAAAAAGTGCCGAATGGTCGCTGAGATCGATTAAAAAGACATTATTCAAGGGGAGAACTTTTGGAGGAGTGGGTGTTTGACATCGAGAATACTCCTAAATCCAACATTAAATCATGGATTAATGTGAGAGTAAATAACGATCTACCATTTTGATATGTAAAAATGCACAGATTCATAAAGCTTGTTTTCAGTTCATTTTATGCTGATGGGCTAATCGGGACTAAATATACAGTTTAAAGTGAAATTCAATTCCAAACCTAAACGACTTTCGACTGGGACGCTGTTTAATGATGTGTCCTAGAATACACATTGGGTGAAGACAGATCGCAAGTTGTGCTTTTCCTTTTTCACACTGGATTACAATGCAAGTCAAGGAAGGAGTTTGGACTGCTCCCTTGAATGGGGAGCGGGGGAGGGTGAATGAAGTAGGTTGAAGCAAATAAAACGTGGTTCTTTTTTTTTTTGCGATGTACTTTACACAGCTGAACCAGAACGAAAATTACATCCCTGCCTTTTTTTTTTTTTTTTTGTCTGGTGCCTAGAAAGGTTGTGTTGTTTCTCCCGAGAGATCTAATCTTACCAGTTAATCTTGTAACAGACAATGCTCTAGTAAACCCGTATAAAATCCAACATTCATTCTGCCCGATTATCTCCAGAATTTTGCTGGCGCCAGTGTGACTGGTGTCAAGTTTTTTCGAGTTTCGCTTGCAATAAACGAAAGATTGTTTTCCTTTCCATAGGTCTCGGTGCAAACGGGTTTCTCATGAACTATAATTGTAAGAATTTCCTGGAAAAGCAACGACTGTACACAATTGAAAGAAAGTAACATTATTTTAAATTATTTTTTGTGAAAACATTTTCATGTTCTATTTTCCTTCTCACAACACGCGTCCTGTGCATAACAGGTTGTATAATTACCAGGATAAATGGTGTTACCATCTCCTAGGCATCTTTGTGTCCGTTTGAGCTCCGTTTAAGCAGAAAATTGGGGCAAATTCCAATAACGACCCCTTCGAAATAACGACCCTTTTCCCGGGAACTGTGAAAGGTCGTTGAATCGAGAGTTGACTGTATTCAGCAATTACCGTAATTTAAAATGGTTCCAGAAGTTTCATTTTGGGTAGCTTTTAGTTCAATAACAGGGTGTCTACCAAAAATAACACATCCAGAATTCTTGTTTTTTCTGGACTTTCTAGACCTTTTATTTGTTTTTCTTAACGTTTATTTATTCGACCCCTACTTAGGTAAAGTTGGAAATTAGTAATTAAGGAAATAAATATTTATTTAACGAAAATCCCTACCAAAGGGCCAGTTAAGATGAAAACTGAAGCTGAATTTAAGATGAGAATTAGATCTACTTTCTCGTATTAATGCATCCTGAACTGTGTTTGGCAGACAAGCGAGGCTTTGGCATCTGGACTCACAGCCAGTATAATCTTATGTGGGGCTTGTGTTGGTTGTCCCTATATGTTTGCGAGTGTGCCTTCATCCATCTTATCTTACCATCATTCATCCTCATCTTCGCGATTAGCCAAAGGGACAGAAAATAGTGAAGTAAAGTAAACTAAATCATTATGATAGCAAAAATTCTTGACCACAAGAATAATTTATTGCCTTTTTCTTGACTTCTTGATTTCTTTACTTTTTCTTGACTTCCATGACTTTCTTGACTGGCAGACATCCTGAATAACTTTGTTCTCCATACCCCTGCTTTACAATATTCAAATTATATTGAATACTGAATAAGATTTCTCGTAGTGTGACAATATGAAAGGGAAAACAATTTTTTTATAGAACCTGCAACTGTTCATCAGTGTGTTACAATAATATTTCATAATGAGGACATTTGTGTAGAAGTGGCTGGTAATACACATTGAACATGCATATTTCCCTATAAATTTATAGATAAAACACTGCTGGCTTTTTTCAAATTATAAGAGATTAAACTGATGTGAAATTTGCAGCAGTTCTGATCAAATAACAGTATAAATTTTGGCAAGTGAAATCCTACATTCTGCCAGTCTGATATAAATGTGTGAAATGTTCCATGAAAACCTGAATGGCTCATTCACCCCATTAGTATGTTTTCCAGGGTGACTGCAGTGGATTTTGCTGTAAAAAGGGAACTGTATTTCAAAATTTACTTTACAGAAATTAGGTATATGAATTATATCTTATATTTATAATAAGAGCAGAGTAGCAGAATTTTACATAGATTATTTCATTCTTTGCAATTAAGTACTTCTATTTTTTAGTGGCTAAAACATTTAATCAGTGAAAGATGTATCCGAATTACATCAAAATGCTGAAAGAATTAAAGAATTTTAGCCATTATGTAAGTTTGTATCAATAATATTTTACTTAAAGTTTCTATTTATAGAAGTAACAGATTAGTAAAATTATGGTTGGGACAATAAAGTGTAGTCACTACAAGTACAGGCTTGGTTACAATTATTAGTTTTAGATTTTATCTGTTCAAATTCTTGATCCTTCACCTATGTTTTATTTTTTACCATCATCATAATAATCTTTGCCGTTTCCTGCTTCTGGCTGGGTCACCATAGAAGTCAAGCCTCTGCATTTTCTTCTGGTCTTGCACCATTCCTCTCTTTCAACGGTGTTCCAATCTTGTCCTCTTCTAACACTCTCCACTATCTGCTCTTTCCACCGACATCTTGGTCTCTCCCTTGGACTTATTCCCACTCCTTGGGCATTGTAAGCTCTTACTGGTAGTCTTTCTGCATCCATCCTCTTCGTGTGTCCGAACCATCTCATCTGCGCCTTATCTATTCTGTCCTGGAGCTTCACTGTACCATGCATGCCTAATTTTGTGAAATCAAAATAATACAAGTTTGGAATTTAAGAGCTGATTTCAGAATGTGTTCTGGAATAATTCTTATGTCATAACTCAGTTGCCTTAATACCAGCTGACTCTTGTTTATGACACCCTTGATAGCATAGTAGTCAATGTTTGCCTCATAATCAAGGATTTCTGACAAAGCCACATTTCACCTTAGCACGTTCCCTGCCATGTCGGTCATAATGACCGAAACTGGCGCACATTAATCACACCATGTTGGTCATTATGATCGAAACATGTGGCTTGCACTTTGTTGCTCCTAGCGTGCCGTCTGTCAGGTGTGTAACAATGATGACAAAGAGTGGGGAATTGGGCGCACATGAGAGGAAAATAGTCAAATATACCTCATTGGAAAGCCAGAAGTGTCTGCTTTTAGACAAAAGCAAGACAAAGTGATTTTGACTCCTGTCTGTTCTCTATTCAGACAAAATTGTTTGTAAAAGTGTAGTTTTTCTGTGTGTTTTTTATATAAGTCGAATTCAATTGTGTGTAACTTTTTTTAAACCAGTCTTAAAAATATGAATTTTCTTGTGATTGAAGCTTGTTTATGTGGAAATATCTCCGCCATATATAATGTTGCCATCATCTGTGGAACAGTCACAATTAATGCGTAATAACAATGTTGCAATTTCAGTGGTGGTCAGCTTGAAGCTTTCCAATGAGGTATACAGTATTTTATTTTTTCCTGCCACCGAGTCAATTTTACAAGCGCACAAACCGACGGCTCAATATTTTTGGTGCAGATAGTAAATATTTTCAGTCTTTTGTAAAATACATTTCCATTTTTCATTGTCTTTAGGTGCAAGTCAGGCCGTGGGTACAGCAATGGCTTCCAACCCGATCCAGATATTGGTTCCGTGCCATCGAGTTATCCGCAGTGATGGCACAATTGGTTTGTACGGAAGAGGATGCAAGAACTCTGTGAAGTCTTGGCTGCTGCAGCATGAAGGCATTAACATTACGACTGCTATGCAGTAGAGGCAAAATTGAAAATATTGCAATTAGTCATTTTTTTTTCTTGTTTTTTTTTTGGCAGCATTTATACGTACGTATACATATGAGCCTATGTTCTTAGTTCTTCCAATACAGTCACAAGCAAATTCACACAGCATTATTTTAAATAGATCAAGAAACATTTCTATTGTAAATTGAATTTGCTGTATAATTTCCCTTAATTACTCTGTCTATAGATCTTGAAGAAGTTCATTGCATCTACATTTGCCAGGAACTATAAACAGAAACAAAATAATTACATTGTATTTTAAGTAATTGTTACTGAAATTTGAAGGCTTTATTGTTAGTGTTTTATACATATGTAAGAAATGAGAATTGCTTTGCTGATTAATGCAATTTTGTATAGCAGTGATAAGTTTCCTAGATCTGTGATTGATTGAAGTAGTATTATGATATATATATATATATCTTTTGTTCACCCATTTTAGTTTATACGTACTTCAGTATAATAAAAAAAATCTTGAAGCTTTAAATGAATCCATGTTTTTTATTTTTTCTGTAGTAAAGACACTATTTGTGTGAAACATATTTGTAATGACAATGTTAATTTAAAGAATATGAAGTTATGTCTTTGCGTAGCCCTTTCAAAAACCTACTAGGAAACAGGAATTTTTCCATCTCCAAGGTTTTTGAAACACAAAATTCCAAAAAAAATACTTGCTTCTGTGATCATTTAGTCCATAATACGAAAGCTAAACTACAAACTGATCTGACAAGACATGCATATTCATAAAAATAGACAATCCCATTCCTACATGAAAAAAAAAATAAAAGGGAGCATTACAGTGTACTGTTCATATATAAAATTGTTCATTTTAAAGTTATATTTACTTGACATCCAAAAGTAGAATTTGTTGTTCAGTTTGTTAAACTGTTACCTTACACGAGTATAAAATATTGAGCCATCTCGTAAAAATTAAAACAGGAAATAAATTTGCAGCTTTCCAAGATTTATTCCTGTTTCTAGTGGGTTTAGTGTCCGTTATTATGAAGTGCAAGAAAATATCAGCATTATCAGTAATGTATAAATGTAATATAGAAACTTGTTATTTACCAAGAAATATTTACTGGCAAATATCCCAAACTTGATGTCTATATAGCATAGCAAACTGCTTACAGTTAAGCAAAACTCCTTTTATAGAGCTACAGAATTGTTAGCCATTTCAGTCAACATTAATGCTAATATTTTCAGAGCAAGTAGATCATTTTAAAGCTTTTCACATTAATAATGCTTCATGCATTTCTAACTATTGATGTAATGTAACCAATCCAAAGAAGTATTTGTATACTGGTTATTGAGATTTTTTGTACAAATTTACTGTGATATTGTGAAGAAAATTAAATGTGAAATGTCATTTCCTCATTGTGTTTTTCACTCTCATAGAGGTACTGGATCAGCATTGTGAGTATATGTCTTGATATTTTCCCTAACTTCTTGCTTCTTACTTTCAGAGATAATTCACACCAAAGTGACATTTGGTGCAGGGGTTTCACACCAAATTTGTAAGTGATACTTCACATCAAACTTCACACATCTGTGTGGCCACTTTGCAGTGGCGAATCGTGACATCTTCACGTAGTCATGGCAAGACTACGGTCGATTTTTCAAGGGGAGAAAGGGGTGCAGTATTTCTCTGCGATAAACGCCAAGGTCATTTCCAATTCCATGAAAAAGCTCATATCACAGATTTTGCGACTACAAAATACATAATTCTATTCCATACGATGAGAATTATTAAATATGATTATATTGTTCAATGTGTGTTTTTCCTCTTAACAAGTCTACAGACATTCACAGTGGTGTGCCCAGGATTTTCGAAAGGGGGGGGGGGGGTGCGTGTACTTTTTTTAGTCATCATTCTTAATTTTGCCATATTTTTCTACCTTGGATGGTCTTATTTTTATATTGAGCCTAAGCAGGGATTATGGCCCTGACCAACCTCTCCTGGAGCATGCCACTGGGCACTCAGAAGAATCTTGAGGACTCCAGAGAAACCCTGCCATGTGGCTGTAAACATGGGGATGGGGGTTGAGAAAAGGCCTGTTATGACACAGACCTTCAAGAGTGGGGGTGCCTCCCCGATGGCAGAGTGGTAGCGTCATCGCCTTGTAATCAAGGGGTCCTGGGTTCGATACCCAGTGGAGGCACATAGTGGTTCAGATCCCACTTTAAACTGTAGGTCCAGTCCCGATTAGCCTTACAGTGTATAAAGTGGACTTAAAACACCAAATCAACCAACCAACCAAGAGTGAGGCAATTAGAGGTTGTTGGACCTTGTCGTAGGGTCTGCTTGTTCGGAAGCATTTTTTTTCCATAATTTTATGTTTGATTTTTTGACACACCTGAATTTAAAAAAACAAAAAAACTACAGATAATATTAGTGTTTCTTAAAAATTATTTAAAAAAAGTGTATTTTTTCAAGAAAAGGTCTGCAGTTATATTGAAAACGTAGTCTGGCAATAGACAAATGGATGACCTTCTCCATGTTAGCAGGGTTGCTACACGTCTGGAAAACCTGGAAAACAGGGAATTTTGCAGATTGTCTGGAATTTGTATGCATTTTGGAGTCTGAAAGAGAAAAAGTTGCAAAATGAACAAGCAGTTCACTTCCACTTCTGGATTCGGTTTTTGTGATTCCACTCCCAAAAAAAGATTCAGTTTAGAAACTTGTTTCTTTCGTTCTTATGACTCTCAGTCTTGTGCAAAATTATGGTTACTTCGAATTTCTGTAATAAATTTTAATTTTTATAATACCAGATATTATAAAAAATATCAAAGTAAAATTTGCAGTCCAGATATCTGATTGATAACTAAAGTACATTGACAATATGATGATAATTATCGGAAAGGTTGGTGAAAATGGGGTTATCATCTATTATTTTGTAGATCATAGTCTTGTTGGCATTTCCTATAGAATTCCAATATGCAACAAATTATTTTCCAGATGCTGTCTACTTATAAATGTAAGGAAAAGCATGTGATTGTAGTACCGAATACATTTGATGTCGATTGTAATTTTACATTTTACTCTTCGAATTTTCACATGTTCTTGTGTGTGTAGAATGAAATTTGCCAAAAGAAAGTTGTGAAAGTGAAATTTCATAATAATTTATGGATTATATATTTAATTGAAAAACACAATGTTCAAAAGCAAAATTCATGATGATAAACATATCTGGAAAATTTTAATTTTTGGACTGGAGAACCTGGAAATGTCAGGGAATTTCATTATCAAAAAATCGTAGCAACCTTGGTTAGGAAAAGTCCCATAAAATAACAATTGATTGGAAAAAAATGTAAATTTCATGTAATTTTGGAAATTAAATATATACAGATAAGTCACTAATCACCACTAATTACAAATAGCTCTCCCACCTCATGGTACGAACATGTAATGCCAACCCACTACAGTTTCATCCACCTCACTTCAATAATAGGGAATCGACAGTTTTTTTTAAAAAAAAGTGATTGCAATAAAAATAAATAAAACTCTCTCAAGGTGATTCATTACCTTAAGATAACCTATTTGCATCCATATGGCTGATCCTGCAACTGAATTTTCAGAAGACTTCATCAGCATTAGATGGCTAATTTATTCTAAATGTAATGTACACTCCATCACAAAAGATAGCCCCACTGTGTGAGAGCTCCGTTATAAATTATGTGATTTTCCGGCAACTGGATGATATAGAAAACATTTTTATTTATTCCGAGCCTGTGAACTGGACAAGAGCAAGAATAGAGCCATGGTCACAAACAGGGTGGATAATAATCATGATTTTTATTAAATCACGCTAAACATGCAATTTGTAAGTGATTCTATTTTGTTGTGACTGACTGTATATATATTTTGAACTGTTGGCTCTTTATTGTTGAAGGTAAATGGGTAAAAATGTAGTTAATTTTTGTTGCATTAAGTTTCCGAGATGGGAGTTTTTGTTTTTTATTAGTGACTTGGAGGCAGATGTTTGTTTTCTAAAATGTTCACATTTTCTGCAAAATATGCTTTTTTTTTAATTTGAAGATGCCAGTGGCGTGTGGTTAGAATGGTTCTTCCTTGTCATTACCTGCAAATTTCAACAGATTTGCATCTATGAGGTTTATGCCAGAGCTAAATTTCCCCATTAAGATTGATACAGTGCTGCTTTGTAGGAGCATTCTACTTTTTTCCAAAAAAGTATTTCACTATTTTTAACTCGGTGACCTTCTTTTTCTTTTTACAAGTTTTGTTGTTGGGAGGGAATATGTATAAAATACAATTCCATTGAAACAACTTTCATTCAGCACAAGGTTAAAACTGACTTCAGCTCTCTACGGCAATTAGTTCTCCTGCTATTTTTTTTTCTTCATTTTGTATATGGCATATTTGAAAAGCTCTTCCCTGGAATGTCCAGTCTGCTAGAGGGATATCAGATGTGGGAGGTTCTATCTGCTAAGGGATAATCATCCCAGACTAATGCACAGTGATGCAGAATGCCAAAACATGGTAGCAATAATAGAAATATTTACTTTTCGGTAAGTGTATAAAACATGAACAGTTCTCTAAACAACTAAATGGGGCAGAAAAATGCCACATAAATTTCTCCCTAATCGATTATTTGTTCTTGTTTTCGGGTTGCAAAATGGACATTCATTGTACTATATTTTTTACTTACTTTTAAGACTTGTAGAATTTTTTGCCAGGCACTATAATTTTGGTATGTATACTAATGGACAGAAAATGAGTACACATTTGAATCATAATAAATATAATGTTTTTGTTTTTGATTTGAGAATATAAAAGTTATATTGAGTTAACATAGCTTTCATTGCCATTTCATGATGATTTCTAAAGCAAAGGATACTATAAAATCAGTGGCATATGCTGGGTTCAAAACCTGGGCTATCTCTTCATACTGTAATGTTCGAATGAGAGGCTCTTTTTCGTTCAAAGTTTGATTTAAGTCAGCTTTGTGTTCAAGGCACGCTAATCGGAACTGCACTTAGAGTTTAAATTTTGATCCGAACGTGCAGAGGGGGATCAAATCAGAAGCATTTGAGGGAATAGGTTTTTGTTTTATTTGTTGATTCAGTTTATTCCTCATATCTAATCGACCAGTTTACGGTGACAATAGGAAGAATTATGATAACAACATACACTAATGACCATCTACTAGGGATCCCGTGTTCGATTCTCAGCCTGGGCATGAGTGTTCCATTATCAATTTCATCATATCATCACTCCTGCTCATCTTCGTGATTAGGATGCAAAACAATACTATGATCTCTGATTCCTGTTTAGAGTATGATATACATGTATTGTTCATATTAAACACTTCAAGTGTAGGTTAGAAATGATTCTTGGTGAGGTGAGGCACACTACTGAAATTCACCCCTCCCAACTGTAATTTCTGGATCCGCCACTGAAGTGAAGCAACATTGTAATTTAAGACACATACCTTACAATTTACAAATAATTATAAAAATGTCAGTTTCATTAATATAGAAATGGTAAGGAAAGGATTTCAAGTATTTCATGTTTATTTATAAAATATAGACGCCCATGTTGTGAAATATTTATGTAGGGTTACGTGGGAGAATAATATACATAATACAATTCTTACCTTGAATATTTCATTGGTACTAATCTGATATTCCCCGGACAGATTTCTTCATTTTTACAGAAGAAGCTACTTACTTAATAAGTTCCTGTAGCATTGTCCAACATCTGGAAGGTGTTTTGTGTGATGTGGGAATGTTTCATAGCGGAAATTCAACCACTGACGCATAGCCCCACGAACCATTTCCGGTAAGGTTAGGTTAGGTAGGGTCACGTATAGGTTACAATAGTTAAAAATTGGTTTCGAAAAAAATATGCGTAGCCCCACACACCATTCTCGCATAGCCCCATGAACCATTGACACATAGCTCCACAAACCATTTGCAGAAATGTACATTCTTCATTTACAAAAACACTTTTTTTTTTTTAAAAAAAAAATTGCAATTACTTTGATCAGAAAAACGTGAATACACGTTAAAGAATGTTCCGCGAAGCAGATAGGTAAGTACAAATGTCAAAAATTGACAAAATGAAGAAGTTATAGGTGTCCAGGGAATATCAGATTTTTACCATTTCATTTGAACATTCTTATCTTAGTGATGTCTGTGGTAAAATGGTTAGTACAGCGTACTACGATGAGGGGTCCTGGGTTCAAATCCAGGTCTGGGCATGGCTATTGTTGTGATGTCCCTTCATCAATTTCCTTGTATCGTCAGTCATCCTCGTCATTGCGATTAGCTAAAGTGGCAGAAAACAACAAAATAACAAAACTAAATCAAATCCATTCTGCTCTTCTTTGGGATGCCAGGCCTGCATATCTTCACGATTTGAAGCTTATCCTCATACAAAAGCAGAGTAAATTGTTTCGTCAATAGTTCGTTAATTATGTCACTCATGTTCATTCACTACACTATGCAGCACAGATCATTCAAAACGTGTATATCACTCACTCACTACACTAAATAAAATCTGTGCAGTAAGGTAAGTAATTTTCTTAAACTTCTTTCAACGTGGTCAGCCACCCTCTCCCAGTCATAAATAAAGCAGCCGAGGGGTTCGAAACTTTGTCACCATTGTAAGGCATGGTTGGTTGAAGGTCAGCACTCTCGCTTCTGTGTGTGTTCAATGGGACAGTGTTGACCCAGAGGGGGGGGGGGAACCCTGTTGCCACCTGTCCTGTAATTGTAGTTCCATTTAAAAATTTCCCTTTCCTGGGAAAAATCCCATGCTGGTTAGCGAATTGGCATCGCTGTCAGGTATTACCTCCGTTGTAAAATGAAGACTTCCCTGTCCAATGCTCTTGGGTTTGGAAGCCACTACAAATATGTCACAGATCGCCTCCAGGTGCTGCTTGGGGAAGAATTAAAAGAAACAGCCTGGTGATACCATTAAAGGAAAGGAGCTCATGTACTATCGTTTTCTCCCGCGGTCGTTATTTGAGAGTGAAACATCAATCACATTTGCTAGTCTATTATTTTCTGAATTTAGTCTGGGCTTCAGAGATTGACTAGCTAGCCTAGAATATACTTGCTTGTATGAAGTATTGTGAAACATGCACAACAAAAGTTATGCTACTTTTGGCTAATTTAGCTTCTTTGTGAACGCATGCTCTGCTGTTAATGCGTCACAGCCATACCAAACGTGAACACACGTGTGGGTGCTGTGAAATGGGAGTTCCCTGATTTTGCTATCATCTGATGCTCAATACATATAGGAGCAGATCAGTGTAACATTGATTTATCCACACAACCCCTGCTCCCTCCCCAAAATTTAATCAACAACCCTTCCTAAAATTTTTTTACATAAAACCTAATTTATGGTCATTTTGACTCTAGATGGGTCTTACATCCTCCTAAATACGAACTTACACCCGTCCAGTGTAATGTGACTGAAATTTTGGTGGATGAGAAATTAACCTGACAGGACCCACCCCCTCTCCACTAGTATGCAAGGATGCATGCTGGGTAAATGTTACACAAGCAAAATTACTTCGTAACTCATCATCATCCTCCTTCGCAGTTTCCTGCTTCTGACTGAGTCGGCATAGAAGTCAAGCCTCTCCACTTTCTTCTGGTCTTCCACCACTCCTCTCTTTGCATGGTGTTCCAATCTTGGTCTCCTTTGGCCTTACTCCCACTCCTTGGGCATTGTAAGCTCTTACTCGCAGTTTTTCTGCATCCATCCTCTTCGTGTGTCTGAACCATCTCATCTGTGCCTGATCTATTTTGTCATGAAGCTTCACCATGCCCACTGTCTGTTGTATATCCTCATTCCTTATTCTATCCCTTCTAGTCTTCCCCACTGTACTCTTTAAAAATGTCATCTCCACTGCCTGCATCTTTCTTTTGTCTCTCTCTGTCATTGTCCAAGTCTCTGTTCCATACATAATTATTGGCACATAGCATGTGTTGTATATTACCTTCTTGCATTTCATAGGTACATCCCTGTTCCATATTAATCTTCAAACACTTTGATAGTCAACCATCCATTTGCCTTCTGTTTACCTCCTCATCTCTTCTTCTCCTTCTCTCGATTATGCTTCCTAAGTCCAAATTATAATTGTTTTGATGCATTTGCATAACAATACATTTATTGAAAAAATAACATCTTGAAACACCAAACTGAAAAGTATGAGCATGCGTATGGGCGAAATTTACACAGTCAGTGTTTCTATGGCCCTACGAGCAGAACGAACTAAGTCTCACAGCTCATGTAGGGTCCTGACATTTGGAAGGAAGGGTTCACTGGAAAGTGACTGAGAAGGGTGGCCTCAGACACTCATAGAAATGACTAAAAACAATTTATATTTCAAAGTTGTGTAGCTAATTTTTATCGACATGTGAATCCTTACCAATTAATAGTGGTGCGTTATGGAAATCAGCAAAATGTCCTTCATGACAAACCTGGTGAAGACAAGAATGATCAAGTCAGTATTTGTTTCATTTGTGTTATGTTCTATATATATATATATATTGACAATCTCTCTGAAGATTGTGTTGAAAAGATTAGTATTGATGTGTCACGGTTCTACAGCAAAGTATTTTAAAGATATGAAAATTATCGCCGAATAGAAGATAAATTTCTTTAGAATTAATTTCAGTTAGAGTGAAAAGAGCAAGTTGTTTGTAGTTGCTTTTTCTTCTACTCTATGTACTCTGAAAAGCAGAGTGATGGTTTTGAAGAAAGTAGTGAGAGAAGTAAAAAGCGATAAACCAAAGAACTTTGCCAGGAAAATATGTCCAAAGAACTCACATTTGCAACCAAAGTACATTTAAAAGAGGAATGAGATAAAAGGCATCGGAACAAGTGAATACTTTTGCTGCCCAAGCATCTCGAACGAGATACCCAAATGTAACCCTCACTGTCCCAAGCATCTCGATCGAGATGCTGTGTCAAGGTCGTAGTTTTTTACGTTATAACTTTTCTATTTTTGGCTAGAATTTCGATTTTATTTTTTTATATTGTTCCTAACACATGTATTTAACAGAAATGGTTTTTTGCATTTTTTTTTTTTTTGTCTTCATGAAAATGGAGAGGAAAAGGCGGGAAAAGGTACTTCTCTTTTGCGGCTCTTTTCAACGTCAATTTTTTGCCAACAAAGGAAGACCGGCTTTGTTGTTCTAAAGCAATGCTTTTCACTCCCTCCTGCTATCTGCGTTCGAAGGAAGCTTGTTTATAAGTATCCGATGTCAAAATGAAAGTTTTTCGTGAGGGCAGAAGCAGGGGGTGGGGTGGGGGGAGGGGGAAAACTGGTTGTTGAATCTGCATTGTGAGAATGGGAATTCGAAGCGTGCTGAAGGAAACCTTTGTTTGTGAGCACAAGTGTTACACAATGTTGAACAGAGGTCACCCAGCATTGTCTAAAAATAGAATGTCAAGCAGCTGCAAGAATCGGCGTTCATTTTCCAGTGCGTTCTAGCTTTTCATCCGTGAAAGTTGTGCGTAGGTGTGTGTCGTTTTGCGCCCAAGTGCGAGGATATTTTTTGATTGAAGTGACACACTTCCAAGGACTTTTTTGTCATCTACGTGTTTGTGAAAAGTGTGCTAGCGATAATTTCTATGTGCATTTTGAACTTTTCATATCCTTTTTTTCGGGGGGGGGGGGGGAAACCCCATTTTTTAAGAAAAAAAAATTAAGGGGATTTCCCCCCTTTCCCCCTCCACATGTGCGCCAAATGTGCATAAATTATATATCGTCTGAATCTGTGATTCATTCTGCGTACAACGGTATATCATTCATATCTCCAGGGCAAATAGTCTCTGAGCTAAAGTCATTTCAAGGTACCGCTGCAGTGGTACTTGAATCAGTGGCGTGCCGACAATTTCTTTTGGGGGTATAACTCAAGTTACATTGGTCATATGATAATAATGCAAATATTTTTGTGTTCCTTACATGTTAGCGATCATTTCCATGTGCATGTCGACACTGTCATGTACTTTTTGCTTGAGGGGAGGGGGGAACAAAATTTTTTTCCCCGAAATTTTGGAATTTTGAGAGTTAGGCCCCTCCCCCACCACATATACGCCGAATTTGCAAAAATTTCATATAGTCTGAATCTCTGGTTCATTCCGCGTACAACGGTATATCACTCATCTCTCTAGGGCAATTAGCCTCCAATCTACACTCATTTAATTGAAACTCTGCATTTTGCTCAAAATCGGCTCGGGACAGAGAGGCTTACATGTGAAAAAGGCCTTGGGCGGCAAAAGGTTAAAAGAGGAATGAGATAAAAGGCATCGGAACAAGTGAATATTTTTTATTGCCTTACGAGACATAAATTTATCATCAAAGTCATTGTTTTCCTAATGTTAACATTTATTGTGCATAAATCTATTTTAACAATATTTTTCACTGTTATTATTATATTATTACCATAATCATCATTATTATCAATATTAACCTATTTATTTTTTATTGGTAGTTTGTCAGCATTGTATTTCCTTATCAGTCCATTCCTATAATTTACTCCAGTAGAGTACACAATAAAAGAATTTATTACTGCTTTTTCTGTTTTGTACAATTGAAATTATATTTACAAATAACATAGAGAATTTTTCATGTGTTGCATCAATATTTGCAGATCTGCTCCTTTGAAGAGAAATATTAAGCATGGATTACAAATAGCTGGATTTTCCAGTTGACCAGCAACAGAAGAAGAAAAAGACATTTAATCTTGAATAAAGCTGAAAGGAATCAATGAAAATAGTTTGAAATACAATGATGTTACATCTCAAGACATGCACATCAATTTATGTCGCCCATATTATTTATGTTATGCTTAAATATAAAGTCCATAATTTCCTGCACAGATACCTGCATGCCCAGGTACACATGGAGGAAATGTAGGTAGTCTTAGTAATTGTGTTCACTAGGGCTGCATCAATATAGAAATTTTACTATTACTCATAAAATACACATAAAATTACTAGGGTTGAGCTGATACTATTTTGTACCGATACTGATCCTAATATTTGAACAAATTCCCAGTAATACCGATACTTGAAAATATAAATAATTAGAAGTTGTTCAAAATTATGATTTATATGTCTAAGTATTCCACTCTAATGACATGCATCAATTTACCAACACTTTTGCTTTAAAATACTCAAGAAATATGTCAGGTCATTTACCCTCCATTGGTTTACTTGTTCCAGGGTAATGTCGGTGAGCGTGGTGCTCACACATAAATTTTATTGTTTTTTGTCATTTTGTCAAATATCTTTTTACGTTAATCATATTGAAGATAGTTTAGAAATATGTATTTCCTAATATATATCACTTATAAATTAAAATGTTTCTTATTTATTCTATAATAACAAAATTATATTCTTGTATTGCAATGTTACTGATTACCTATTATGATACCATGCTCGGAACTGCTGTTATTCATTTGTGACGAATATCATATTCCAAAGTTCATTTAGCCAGAAAGAGTAGCTGTAATAAGTGATTGGAGTCAAATAAAATAACTATTGAAGAATCAAAACAGAAAACAGTGACAAACACAAATTTTGTGCCCACAGAAATAAATTATGTTTTCAGAAAATGGTTACATGATTAGTATACATGTGAGCGTGGCACTCGCAAAACACGGACTGTCATCAAAATGACGTATCTGAGCAGACACGGCGTGCTATTACAATATTCAGTATTTTCACACAAAACTGATATAAAATATAAAGGAACTTCTAATTTTGCATATTTTTCAGCATATTTAAACTCCATGAAAATGTCGAGTGACATTTCTGCATAGTCCGTGAAAAAGCAATATGCAGAAAAAGTATCAACCGGTATTGGTAAATAAATTCGAACCAATACTTTCCGATATCAGTCTCACTGGTATCGACTGAGCCCTAAAAATTACCTTGTTTAGGGAACCTGTGATCACCACCAATGTAACAATAGTGGTCATGAATATTCAAGGATTTACCACAAAGAGGAATGAAGTCCAAATCAGGATTCAAACCCAGGATCCCTGTTGTTGTAGAGTGCTGTGCTACCCACTCCGCTACGGAGTTTGGCTTTGATGCAGATGACACACACATCTAATAGATTGGTAGTCCTGTTGAAAAATGTCATCACTGAAGAGCTAAAGCTCGGCGAAGTTGGAGATTCTTAAACTGTCAGGTTATGCCCAGAGAATTTAAAAGTTTATTAAGCTAGTGACAGAAGCACAAGAAGAAGTGTGTGGAGAAGCAAATTGGGATGTTTTCATCAGAGCATGAATTGAAGGAAAGAAGAGATTGAGAAAGCTTGTCACAAAAAAGAACTTCATTGCTACCGCAGAAATTATAGTTGTACCAAATGGTAGGGTGGATGGGCTGGGCACCTTCCTGTGGTGACTCCAGGGTTGTTTCTATTCGGAAACAGTGCAGAGTTCAATAATCAGACAATCATGCAGAGATTTCTCATACAATAACTTAAAATCAGGTTGAAATCGTATATTATCTCCTTTTACTCAATATTTTTGGTTTAAACTCTATAATGACGAAATCGAGGGTTAAGATGACAATGTTTTTTAAAATGTCACATAATCTTTATTTTAAAAAGGCAAAGGAGGAATAATTTGTTATATTTTTATCATCATAATCCTAAATTTAATGGAGTTATGAACAACTTTGCAAACATAAAAAAATGCTTTTTTTAGTATTGGCACCTTAAGATGCCCAATTCAAACAAAATTTTGCATGTTTAATACAACTGTACACATATTTTCTGCACTACACTGTTTTCAATTTAAAAGCTGTTTTACTTACAGCTGACTCCTGATGTGATGTCAGGTACTCTGGCAATGAATTTCTTGTAAGTTTCTTTACTCATTTCCTTTACTTGTTTATAGCTGAAAGCCTGTAAAAGTAAAGTGTGTCTTATTTACAAATGGAAACAAAAGTTTTGTGTTTTTGCAAATCTTCTCACTCCTTTTATTTATTTTTAATAAGTCTGGGCCCATTGTGGAATTATGATCTCCCTACCCCAACGTTTTTTCAAACATGCCACTTTGAAGGAAAATGTTCATATTCAATAGAAGAACCACTAATGGATAAATGTATCACAATATCTTACATTGATTTTATGTAATCTATAAACCTACTGTTTTGTTGTAACATCTCAAAGCAAGCACCCAGCTTTTTAAAGCTATGCATTTCTCTGTTACATCTTTTAGAATTTCTTTTTTTTTTTCCAAATAACTTTTCATAAGATTATGATTATGTTTTTAGGTATGTTAGTTACGAGGGTAATTCGGAAAGTAACTGCCGATGTGGCAAGGTGCTAGTAGTAGTGGGCAGAGCACAATCGTTGTTACATCACGCATTCTGTGATTCAGTAAGCTTCCAGCTGTGCTAGTGAGAGCATCTTAGTGCCGTGCGTAAACTGGTTATAACGTCACAAAATGTGAGCTGCCATCGAAAATCCCGCCAAATGCGAGGTAAAAAATCTGTCAGCGGCAGACATTCATCGTGAATTGTGTGCTGTATACGGCCCAAACATTATGGGTGAAGGTTTTGTTCGTCAGTGGATCAGATTTTTCAAAGACAGAAGAACAAACATTCATGATGAACCTAGGAGTGGTAGGCCTTCTGTAGTGAACGAAAATTGACGACAAAGTTCGTGAGAACCGCCAATTCACAATCTCAGAACTTTCTGAAAAAATTCCGAACATGTCTCAGACTATGTTGTACAAAGAAGAAGTGGCCTGGGGCACAGCACTTCGATGACGATGAGGATCTTCAAAATGCTGTGACAGATTGGTTGAATTCCTATGCTTCTGAGTTTTATGCAGAAAGGATTGGTAAGTTGGTGAAACACTATGACAAGTGCTTGAATTTACATGGTGACTATGTTGAAAAATAGAGGACAGCTGTACCTATCAGATGTAAAGTAAAAATTTGTTGTATCTATGCGGGTTTTCTATTTACAGTCAAACGGCTGTTACTTTCTGAATGACCCTCGTATTATTACTATTATTCCTTACTCTACAAGTTGCTATCCAGATATTTCTGAGAGTTGAAACATCAGGGCTTGTTTTAAGCTTGTCCACTTCGAGATGCGAGTGGTGTAAGGGATTCACTCCACATTACCTGCCCTATCTCCCATCTGTCAACAATGTACCATGTGATGACACTCCATAGTAACCCACTCTTTCATTCTTCTTCTGCATGCAAAAGTGCAAACTTCCATGCTTATTGTCTAAGCCAGAGGTTCCCAAACTTTTTCGTTTCACGGTGCCCTTAGTGTTTCAAGATCTTTCTGCGGCACCCCCCAGGTCAGAACGTAGGCCTATCTAACACTTGCAATGCTCAGTTAGTGTAGTTATGTTGCTTGCCTTAAGTTAAAAAATGAACACATATCTCAAATTCAGAAACATTTTGTATGTAAAAAGTACTAAATTAGCACATATTTGGAACAATCATATAATTGACTAACAAATAAGTATCATTTCAGTGAATGAAAATATTGGAACATTTCACGGCACCCCTTTAAGCTAGCTAAGGCACCCCAGGGCACCGTGGTGCACACTTTTGGAACTGCTGGTCTAAGTAATAGGACCTTAAGGTTTATTTGAGAAGCAGTATCTTTGTTTTCATATGTAATTGTAACCTCACACACATTTATTATAATTTTATTTATAGTTATACCTATTATAATTTGAGGATTCGGAAATTGACTAGTACCATTAATACTCGGAGCCCCTGATATAGCCTTCCCACGATTAAATAACAAGATTTTGACTCTTAACAGTGGCATATTCTCCCATGTTAGGTTTGAAGATGTCAAAGTTATGTTTTTGTTTTACTTGCATGCCTTCATTGGTGTTTTATTTCTATTATATCTAATTAATATACAACAAATATATAAAATAAATAAAAATTGATTTGGTAAACTAGGTCAAATTTTTAGAGCATGCCACTGAACTCTTAGACCTTTTCTAAAAAGTTTATATCATCAATGTTATGAACATTGTAAACATAACCAAGAAACTGATAACATGTTCACACAACTGATCTCTTGTTTAGAAAAGTATACAAACTTGATCCAAGATTGTGTCTAGAATAACCAGGGTTTTCAGCATTCCCATGATGTCACCTTTTGTATAAAAGAAAAATAGGCTCTAAATTAGAACCAGAGAGAAAATATAATGCAAAATACTGACTACTGGCAAAAACACACAAATGTAAACATATTTATCAACATCAAAACAGTCAGTATGGGTTCATGTATGGCACACCCCATATATAATCCAAGTTTCTCTCATCTTGTGGAAAACTTTATGATGCCAACTAGGTAGTTGGCATCAACTTGTATAGAGATTTCCTCAGGTGCCAAGATAACGGGAGGCAAATTTTCCATTGCTGTTTCCATTCTTTGTCTTTCATTCTGTGTGTTTTGTTGTCCTCACAATTGGGCTTCCGATTGGTGATCTAATTTAGGGCCGAGATCGCTTGTATATCTATTTTAACAAGCAACATTTACATTTTAAAGCAGTGCAACTCCCCACCAGCTCGACAAATCTTTGTAAACAATATTACATTTCTGGATGATTCATGCTGATTAAACAAAACCTAGAGATGAAAGAATAGTTCAACACTTGCCAAGGGTTAAGCATGTGCTCCTATTTTCTCGTTAATAAAAGAGAACTCGTTCTCAGAAAATGAGTAGATGTTTATATATCCACCTACCAGAGGTGTGTGGTGACGTTTGTGACCGGGCAAATGACTAATTATGATTCAATTTCACTCAAATATGTAATATTAATCAATGTTGCTACCATTATGACTTTACATGGTGTCTGAAAAGTCACACAACTGAGACTATATTTTTGTAACTTTTTTACAGAAAGCGATAGAGGCATGAACCTTGCACTGGGTATTAACCTTATTTATGTGGATATTTTTTAAACATTAAACAAGATGATTCTCTACACAAGTTGAATTTTATCGTACAAAACTAACCTGCCTATCTTTTTGTACAATAAATTTCAAGTCCTTCCTTTCATCTGGGCATCATACATAACTTAAAACCGTGTGATTATAACTGTAAGGAATCTAAAATAGTGATCTCAAGACCAATAACGGATGATAAAATATTAAACTTCAGAAACTTGCTCTGTAATATAAACTGGCTAGATCTGTTAAGTAAACGTCAGTCCTTGGATACAGAACACACAGTGGCTAATGTAACATTTGAAAAGTTTCTAATGGTATTTTTAGATATTTATAATAGGAGTATTCCCCAGAAAGAGTGTAAAGTTAGTCTCATCGTTAATAAGAAGAAAATAACAAAAAAGAATGCTGATTGGTACACTCCTAAGTTAGCCGGTATGAAATGTAGGGTTTTATTATACTTAGATTTATTTAAGAGGGCTAAGACAGATCTGGCTAAATCAATCTACCTGAGGGCGAGAAAGGGATACAAATGGGCTATAAATGAATCAAAGAAATTGTATAATGTAACTAATATTGAGGCATCCAGGAATAAATGCAAGACTGCCTGGAACTTAATTAATTCGATTGCCAAATACAGCAAAAAAGATGTTATAGAAATCTCCCCTAATGACTTTAATAATTTTTGTATTAATTCTGTTGAGGAAATTCGTAACAACATTGTACGACCTTCTGAAACAGTTTCCGACTTACTTGAACAGTATAACATAAGACATTCTGAAATAAAATTTGTTTTTTCTGAAATAACTCCAGAGATAATTATAGATGTGAAAAAGCTGAAACCATCAGATAGTGTAGATATCTATGATTTATCCAGTAATCTTGTGAAAAAATTATAGATTGTATAATTCTTCCACTGACCTTTTGTATAAATATGTGTCTTAGGGAAGGAACTTTTCCAAATGTATTGAAATTATCAAGGGTTGTACCAATTTATAAAAAAGATGAGAAAAATTGTTTAGCCAGCTACCGTCCCATCTCACTGACTCCAGTGTTTTCAAAAGTTTTAGAATCAATTATGCATTCTCAATTATGCAATTACTTGGACCATAAGAACTTAATTAGCAAATCACAGTTTGGTTTCAGGAAGGGTAAGTCAACAATTGATGCCATGGGGACTCTAGTCAAAAATGTAGTTAAGGCTTTTGAAACTAAGGACTTTGCTCAGGCCTCTTTCTGTGACCTGAGCAGGGCTTTTGATTGTGTAGAACACACTACACTTTTAAAAAAGATGAAATACTATGGCATTGGTAGTACAGATCTTAAACTATTTCACTCATACCTTCAGAACCGTAAACAAATTGTCTGCATAGGAATGGAGAGGTCAAATGTGGTGTACCTCAAGGTTCGGTTCTTGGACCTTGATTGTTTGCTCTCATGATGAATGATTTACCATTTTGCGTCACTGCTCACACAATACTATATGCAGAAGATACTACCTTCTTTAATGCCAGCTCTGACTTAACACACTTAAAGCCATAACTGATAATACACTGTATCAATATTCTTTATGGTTCAGAGCTAATGGTTTTTTGCTGAATGAAAGTAAAACCCAGCATATGTTTTTCAGTCTTAGAGACATCCCGATCGATAATAGCTCAATGTGAAATTCCTAGGTATTGTCATTGATAATAAATTATCATGGCAGGCACATATTAAATACATAACTGCCAAGCTCTCCAGGGTTATATATTTGTTAAGGAATCTAAACAGTCATGTACCTGAAGATTACGTAAGATCAGCTTACTTCGCTTTCTTTCAAAGCATTATTTCATATGGAATTTAACTTTTGCGGAAACTGCAGTTATGTACAAGAAATTTTAATCCTGCAGAAAAAAACCGTGAGAATAATTACCAACTCACACAAATTAGTTCATTGTAAGCCACTGTTCATTAAGTTAAAATTTATGACTGTGATAAATCTATATATTTACACTGTGCTGTTGTATGTAAAGAAAAATTTGCCACAGCTACAAAGTAGACAAGATGTACATTCCTATACTACAAGAAAGAGCAGGTGTATAAATATACCCTATCATTCACATGTATTTTGTTCTTGACGTTGTCTACTGCTGTACAAGCTTTATGACAATAAAATATTATTATTATTATTGATTGATTAACATAGCCAGATGTTGGGGAAACCTGGTACTGCCCTCTGACACTAGACACAACCAATGATGCGAGTACACCTTGTAATTTATATATATATATATATATAACACAAGTTTTTATGAATGTGTAATAATTAAACACCATATATCATCTGTAATGCATAAAATGCATGTAATTTTATTGTGCTTTTTTCAGTTCAATAAATATTCTCGGAGACAATACACATTGAAAATTATTGCAAGCAACTCCATAGTTTTCTTTTATTCATGTTTCTTTTTACTTCGTACAGAAACTTTTTGATGCCTTAGTAACCTTTTTTCCCCCTATTTTCAACATTCAAGTAGAGAATCATCAACCTCCTTAAGTTTTAAAAAATATCCACGTAGACAAAGTTAATATGCAGTGCAAGGTTCATGTCTGTATTGCTTTCTGTACAAAAATTACGGATGGCCAAAGTCTCGATTGCCTGACTTTTTGGACACACTGTACAATACATATATTCAAGCTTAAATCTGCAATACAAAGTAGCCTATTAAGAAGCACTAGGAACCCTCATGACTGATTAGTGATTATTCCTCTTGGATTATGTAATAATATGGTCTCTTTAAGGTTAATTATTTTCCTTCTAAATTGCAGGATTTAAATATATACATTGAATATAGTATTGAAAGTGTAGGCCGCCATCTTGGTGCCTAAGCAAGGATAGTTTGCGTAAAGCAGCCCCTTCCCAACCTATTCCAAAGGCTCGAACAAACATTTCCCACTTAAGAATTTTCACCTCAACCATGAAAACTGTTAAGAATTCAACTGTTAAAATATGTAAATCTGTAAGATTATTCTATCACTTCTGAAACGTTACATCAAGAATGTACTTAATTATTCGTGAGAAATTGCAGGTTTATAACTAGTGTACATGAAAAACTTCCATCATCTGCCTCAGTTTCAATCATAGGCAAATACATGTGCCTTCTTTTAATTGTTGCAATTTAATCATCTTTTTCCACTGCATTTAAGGGTGCTTCATCTATTTTATCAATCATATCTGTGTCATGTTTGCAAGATTGAAGCACAATAGAAAGAAAAATGGAAGGAAAAGTCTGTCGAAGGCAAGGTTTTACCACTGATCTTCCCCCAAAACCCAACTTCTTTCCTTCTATTAGTCCTAGATCTCCCCTACACTACATCAGTGTTGCATACTCTAAGCCCCATCACTGGAATTAAGCAATCCATATTCGTGAATATGTACATGGATTTATTTTTTGCAAAAAAAGAATAGCAAAATCTACTAACACATCTATGGCATAATGTTAAATGAATGCATTCAAATATTTTTGAGAGACTTCTATCGCCCATTCCATGCACGGGGCATATGCAAAGGTTTAGAGAATCACGTCTCACTTGGATGGAGAACCAGTGCAGTTGAAAAGCAAGCACAAACACATTCCAAATGAAGACTAGTGGAACATGAAGAAAGCAACAAATACATGAAGTATTTTATGAGAATTTCAGAAAAAACATGCAATCAGTGCTTATCTTGATACTCCTTAGTGCACACTACTGACAAACGGACATTTGCACCTAGCTTGTATGCATAGCCCCCAGGTATAAACAATTTGATAGGTTGAAAACTGCAGGGGAGAACTTTAACCAAAAAAAAAATGAAACCACATGCTCACCTCTTGAGAACCTTCTCTGCTACCATTGGAGTATATGCTCATAAGGACCAACTAATGCAACCCATTTAGTAGGGTGGAATTAGGATCGAACCCTGAAGTAATTACTACAGAAATTATCTTTTGAGGTGTTGATCATCTACTTCTCGGAAACTAATAGCCAGAATGCCAAAACTGTATGCCTTGGGGAAAATTAGATATGTAAGGAACAATAAGAGGGACTAAATAGGCTTTGTCATGAATATTATGTAGAATACTTTTTACCACAAAAACCTATCAGAAGGTTATTACATATCCATATATTGTATCAGTAGCTGAAACATGTTACATTTCAATGTATGAAGATATAATAGAGCATAAAATTCAAATTGTAGAAGTACATGGTGGTGTGTAAGTCACATTACACATGGAACTAATGATGGAATGGGGAAATAATGATTAAAGCGTTTGCTGATAGTGATATTTCATGATCACTGATAGTTTGGGGTTGCCATGCGATTTTCCCTTGTGGGACTCCTTAAAACCAAAAGAGGCAATGTGATTGTGACTTATTAGGTGGGCTGATTTGTGCCACCCTGTATTAAAGTGAGAAAAATATAGTGGAAACTAATGTGTTGGTACCTTGTAACATGAATGCTTTGAAAAGTTTGAAGTCTATAAGGAAATATAAATGTTTATGAGCATAGGTAGACATGACATATAGCATGACTTGGCGGTAGCAAGGGGGCACTTTCCACCCACACCACCAAATTTTTTAGATTTATGAAAATTTACGAGGTAATGGTAATTTTGTTAACCTCCTGGAAACTGAGGTAACGAGTCTTTTTCTTTACAACTTTTCAAATGTAACAGTTCAAAATAGTCATGGATGATATTTTTATGGGTTTGAAAACTTTTTGATTCTGCCCCACAAAGTTTAGCTCCAAGTTTTCTTCTGCCCCCCCCCCCCTCCCCACCAAAGTTAGGCCACAAGCTACACCTATGTCTATGAGAGTTACAAAAAATGCATGAGAATATTGTGAAATTAAACATGTTCATCGGAATCTTTTCACAGTCATGGACAACATGGCAATATCTACGTGTCAATACACATGTCAAGCCAAGTTTCTGGCAGGAGCATCTGCTCGTGCAACAAAACTCATTTTCCTTTGCTTTGTACTACATGAAACAACTGTGTGGTGCCGTTGGTTCAACGGTTGTAGCCTGGTGAAGATGCTCTTTCTAAGTGTCCATCCCCATATCACCAGGCCTCACTTGCTAGTTGATAAACATTTCTACTGATATACTTGTATGCATTTGGGTAAACTAGGATAACGAATTGTTCTGGGTGATGGAGATGAAACGTTTTAGGGCATTAAAACCTGTGCATTTCATAAGACTGGGCCAAACATTTAAAATAACATTAAATACATGGCAGAGCGGAGGTTCCAGCTCTCCAGCAAATGACTGTGGATGAGATGGCCATGTCCATTGAAAAGCCAATTTAGTATTATCCCTTCTCTGCTGGACAAACGGCGTGAGGGAAGACATGCACCAATGATGAATGGGTTTGACAGTGTGCAGCTGGCCCTCCATTACCCCATCCTTCCAAATCTCAAGGAAAAGAATGGAACACATTCTGAAGGCCCCTGACTGATGGAAGGTGGATGGCACTTTGCTGTCTCCTTCAGCAGGCTTTGGCAGCACCAGCAGCTGATTTATTTCCTTTAATGCCCACATTAACAGAAAGAGCACTAACCGTCGAAAAATTTACTGCACTGTAGGGTGTCCTGAAGAGAGTTGTTCCAGACTCTAGAGCACATGAAAGGAATCTGAATAAATGAGGACTCTCTGCAAAGTGTGAACTTCAGCAAAGTGCAGCAGCTTCAGTATTGCACAGAGTTCTGCCATGTAGATGGAACAAGCAGGATGTAAAGCAAAGCTGTAACTACCTGAGTTGACAACAAGGCACATCCACTGATTCAACCAATATGGACTCATCCGTATAAAAAGACAGTAAATTGTGGTCCGAACTCTAAAAACCATAGGTTCCCCTGAAATGCAGGCAATTGCAGGTGGAGAGATACAGGATAAGCAGAGGAACGTCAAGCACATTGCTCTAAACACCAAGTGCTGAGCTCGTCTGCATGAACACAGAGTTGCCTTCTGGCACGAGAATGTTGGTGGTAGAGGCAACATGTTTTCGGAACAGCTTTGAGTTCTGTCGCTTCGCTAGTCAGTGAGCCTAAAATGGTTTTCCTCCTTGTGACGGCATAGCACGTTGCGCAGAACGACATGCTCAGAAGTCATTCGTGAAAGTGAGACTGAGGTGCGAGGATCTGGTGAGTATATAGAAGTGCTATTTTGTAGTGTGTTCCACACATAAAATATGCCTCCTGTTCATTCGAAAGTTTACCATAGAACGTTTAAGGGACAAACGCGTGAAGTTGTTGCACACGTCTTGCAATTCATGCAAGAAAAGGCTGACAAAAATGATTTGAAGTTGCCTCTTAAAAAAGTTATTGACTGTGTTTGTGCCGCGACAGATGTATCTTTAAGTACAGTAAAATCAATTAAGAAGGAAAGTTCTGCGGTTCGTGATGGATCATCATCATTATACAGCATGCCCCTTAGAAATAAAAATTGTACGCGGCCGTGTACAGATATAGATGATTTTGACATGTGTGTTGTTCGGAGAATAATTAATGAATTTTACACCGCAGACAGGCAAGTCCCAACAGTAAAATCTGTGCTTGCAAAATTAAGGAAAACCATCAGATATAAAGAGCAGGTAACCAGTTTATTGAAGATCTTCAAAAAACTTGGGTTTAGGTGGAAGAAAGTGGAAACTAATAAATGTGTGCTTATTGAGAGGAATGACATTCAGAATGCAAGGATTGCTTATTTACGTGCCATCAGTAGATATCGTCAGGAAGGCCGTCCTATTATATATTCTGATGAAACATACATCCATAGTTCCCACACGACCACTAAACATGGTACGACGATAGTCTCGAGGACCTGAAATGTCCAATATCCAAAGGGCAACGTCTCATTATTGTCCATGCAGGCAGCAACAAGGGGTTCATCCCTAACACCCTTCTGATATTTAAATCAAATCAGAAAACTGGAGACTGCCACTATTACATTCGGTGGGTAAGAGAAATGATCATTCCAAATCTACCACCAAATTCCATCTTCTTAATCGACAACGCATCCTACCATAATATTCAGAAAGAAAGATGCCCTTCGTCTATCACCAGGAAAAAGGAAATGCAAGAGTGGCTATTAAAAAACAATATACCATTTACAAACGATATGTTCAAGCCTGAACTTTACAGCCTTATAAAACTGCACAAACCGAAGATGAAATCTTATATATTTAGATGAACTGATGAATGAACATGGCCACACTGTCCTTCGTTTGCCTCATATCATCCCGATTTAAATGCTATAGAGAAAATTTGGGGCATTTCTAAACAATGGGGTGCAAATCGCAATGTGAATTTCAAATTAAATGATGTGTGGGAACTGTGTAAGGAAGTGTTTTCGGTGATAGGAGAGGAGGAATGGGAGTCATGTTGCAGCAATGTTAGAAAAACTGAGGAACAATACATTCGGAAGGAGGGTTTGTTGGAACCAGAAATAGAGCGTCTTGCTTTCAGTGGTGGCAGCAGTTCGGATGATTCATTCTCGAGTGCAGAAGATTCTTGTTGCAAAATGTCTGATTCCGATTCCGAACTTGATGGCATCGAAGACCTGGAATAAATCATTGGTTTCTTCATTTGATCGTATTTGCAGTATTTACAATGCATAAGGTAAGCTTATTGTATTGTTTTAGCTAGTGAGGTTTTGTTTTTGTACAATTCTGCATTGAGTCATTGTTACCCACTGTTTCTTTGTTCACTTGCAACGCTGCTCGAGAATTGTGAACATGTGCCAACAGTCACGTGTTACAACTCCCTCCCCAGCTGATTCGGTTTCTGTGCAACTCACTTTCAACTTGTGCATAAGAATACCTGAGATGTTCCAAAAATGCGTTGCCTCTACACAATCAACCTTCTCTCGTCAGAGACTGTGCTAACATGGATGGGCTGGCATCAAGTGCAGATGGTGGCAATAATGAAGAATAAGTTGTCTTTGTAGAGACAATGAGGACTCCGATATCTCCGTAAACAAGTACACGACTGGACTGGTATGAAATGCACCAGAACATGGATGAATACCAGCATGATGAATAGCTTTGAGGATGCGAAGTTGAGAAAAACGAGCAGAGCTTCGACCTAATGAGAGAACAATAAAGTCGAAAGAACAATGCGATCAGCATCGCAAGATGTGTAACTTAACACGTGAAGAAGAGTGAGAACACATAGACAAGAGTACTTCCGCTTTCAGAGATGAGATTGCCTAAATTCACAGAAGTCTTGCATCACAATATTGTTGAAGTGCTAACCATGACGAAGTGTGTTCAAATGGATTGAAAAGCTCATAAATGGTTAGACAAGTGTTAAGTACGAAGGAGCAGCAGAATGGCCATTCAAATCCACTACTGACAATTACCCACGAGTAACTATCGATGAAGTGGCAAGTCATCTGCACAACATTAGTTGTCTATACAGAGGTTGATCGGGTTATATCCGACCGATATGTAAAGTGTACTTACCCTATGAAAAGCCATGCTGCCACCACTGGCTGTGTTCTATGGGACCACCAGCATTATGGACTATCGCCTGACATTGCAATTTCCACTACAACAAACTGCGTTGAAGCACATGCATAGGAATTCCTCCTTACAGGCTTTGCATAGGCCAGTGAGGGTGTGGGTCCGGTGATGTTGTAAATGTCGTTTTAACAGTCCAAATGCTCAGAAATCCATTGGACTGGCATCAGGATTTTTGACAGGAATGTCATGAAAGGGAATAACATGGATTCCTGTTTCCTGCTCCATGTCCTGATTAAACCGGATGATCTAGGGGTGTGGCTGGATGCTTTGTCCATGTGGATCCGCACCTGGTTATTGTTGGCTCCGTACAAATGAGGGATGACTGTCCAATAGATTTGGGCCATAATGGATTCCTGGAAGTAGGCAGCATTCACCTTTATGTTTTTCTCCACCATACGTATCTCCAACTTTCCCTCGTAACCGTATCCTGTGACAATCATGATTCCCTGCAGGAAACTTTCTCAGCACTGGCATTAAAACTCGGTACGTCCCTTGCCAGAGGTGTCAAGGTATATAATTGCCCTAATTTTACCACTACGCATGAGATAAATGTAGGTCTCATCCAATGTTACAACTGTCTTCCATTTTGACACCACCAAGTGTCTTTCGTACAGTTTGCGGCAGGTGGTCTTGCATTCTGTAATTTGGCATGGGAGGAGGTTGTAAACCCGGCACTTACATACGCACCGCAGGCCAAGATGGCGACGAATGGCGTCGCTGACAGTGGACTGCACCACATTGAACCTCTGGGACATGTCACATTTGGGTGGTGGACTCTCCTGGACTGCAATTGTCAGAATTCCACGAAGCACTTCAGGTGACACTGTTGCTGGCAAGCTCGAAAGTGCCCCTATTGTTGGTGAATGTTTCTGCATGAGCACCATTTGTGTTTGCCTGGCCAAGATATCTTTAGCTGTGGTCACTCCAATGGTTAAACCATTTTCCCGACACTGTTTCACTATTCGGTTGTATGAAAAATGTGTGTGGAAAAGATCCATGATGTATAACTGTTAATTTTCGGCTGCATTTCACTAGCACGAACATGACGCTCCAGCAACTGCAAGCTCAGACACAACACTGGTGTCAAGGTTCTGGCACAACTATACACGTGGCAGCAGCATTGCCAAATCGTTCGGATATAGCCTGATCAGCCTTCTGTATTGTGATGCAAACCTTCTGTAGATTTTGGTCCCTAATACACCTTGATACCACAAAAGAGAGATTACTGATTAGTGTTCTTCTTTGGTATAAATGGAGGGTGGCACGGCCATTTTTACTCTTTAAACACAAGAAAAGAAAAAGAGTGGTTGTGAAGGTCAAATATACACTAAGTCAATGACAAATGAACACTCCAACCTAAAGACAATTACAACAAAAGTGCAGTTACTTATTGACTCACTCTCGTATGTACAGGGTTGCTCTATAAGTCACTTAACACCCCCAGTACAAGGCCACTGCAGCGCGCAACATGGAAATGGTGATGACCAATCGTTATCAGGCCAAGGGGGAACCACATTGACGCCACCCACACGGTCGGCGGCCATCTTGATGTCCGCCATCTTGAATTCAACTTCAGAATTTTAAATGGGAAGGGGGTCGTGCGACATATCAAAATGGGCTAGAATTTCATGAGAAATGCAATGGTTAAGGTTTTTTCGACGTATCTTTAACCAGTAAAAAGTTATGACTGAATTCTTGTACCAATTTGCTCCTTTTCGAGGTGTTAGAAAAATGCCTTAAAATTTGTTTCGCGCTTCGGTAATGCATCGAGATCAAAGTGACGTCTATGGAGAGACGTTCGCATGCCATTGCACATTATTTTAATCGGATACATCCATGAAGAGCTGTGCATTATGAATGGTTGTCGCGAACAATTTACAGTGTGACGCTTCCATTGAATTAAAAGTCCTTCACAGTGACAAGGCTAATGTTTATGTTCATAAGGAAGTTCATAAACAGAATATTCGATGATTTTTATCTGATAACCCATTTTCGACAGATGAAAGCTGAATGGTTAATGTTGGTAAGTTAATGGTGTGGTGTGCTGTGTGGAACACGAATTGTTAGTCAATTTTCCATCAACGGAACTTTAAATGCTTAGGGCTACTTGGATTTGTTAAATAAAGTTTTTTCATCCTTGCTTATGGAAGAAGGTACTTTTTACAGAGTTTTTTCAATAGGGAAGAACACCAGAACACTTATGGGAACGTTATGAACCAGTTTTTGTCCAAAGTTAGCCTTGTCACTGTGAAGGACTTTTAATTCAATGGAAGCGTCACACTGTAAATTGTTCGCGACAACCATTCATAATGCACAGCTCTTCATGGATGTATCCGATTAAAATAATGTGCAATGGCATGCGAACGTCTCTCCATAGACGTCACTTTGATCTCGATGCATTACCGAAGCGCTAAACAAATTTTAAGGCATTTTTCTAACACCTCGAAAAGGAGCAAATTGGTACAAGAATTCAGTCATAACTTTTTACTGGTTAAAGATACGTCGAAAAAACCTTCACCATTGCATTTCTCGTGAAATTCTAGCCCATTTTGATATGTCGCACGACCCCCTTCCCATTTAAAATTCTGAAGTTGAATTCAAGATGGCGGACATCAAGATGGCCGCCGACCGTGTGGGTGGCGTCAATGTGATTCCCCCTTGGCCAGATAACGATTGGTCATCACTAATTTCAAATTCCATGCTGCAGTGGCCTTGTACTGAAGGTGTTAAGTGACTTATTGAGCCACCCTGTATAATGATTTCCCCAAGCTTACATTCTTTGGCATTTTGGATTTGAGTTGTCCTAACATCGAGGAACATTCCTACAAAATATCTTTTCTGTAGTATTTAATTTCGGGTTGTGCAAAATTTTAGCTAATTCCACCCTTCTAATTGACTTGCTACAAATCGTAAGATGATATTCAATAAATTCTATTTTGTATGTGAAACTAAAGTACTGAAGATGAAGCTGAGACACTTGGGATGAGAGTCAAGCTATTTGCAGATAATGTATACGAGGAGTGCACATTTGGTGACCTCTCTACAATTACCCATAAATCACAATGGCAAGCATAGATGTACCTCTAGTTGCTCCTTAGTCATTCTGCTGATTACTTCTGGAATCACACCCTTCATTGCTTTTGGTTTTATTTCTTCTATGTCTTCTGGAGTCAAGCCTAGAAGGAGCAAGCCTAGGTCTTCTGCGCTTTCAGCTGTCCAAGTAGAAGTAGGACCATACATACTGGAAGCTGAAGCTTGGTCCATAAGCACATTTAGTTGGTTTATTTCTGTGCACCCAGTTAGCTGCCGGAAGAATGATTTGTCCACATTCCTTCAAGAAAATGCACACTTTTTAATAGCAATGTAAGAATCTTAGATTAATGATTTTTTAATTAGGATTGTACTTATAAAACTTTCCAACAATACAGATATCAGTCTTGCACTGATGTCAATACTGATGCTTGAATATTGTAATGTTCCCTTGGTGGCAGAGTTTCGAGTTCTGGTGTGGAGATGGGTGTTTCTTTGTGAGCCTCCCTTCTTCAATTTCATCTAATACGCCATCCATTCTCTTTGCCATAGTTAGCCAAAAAGGCAGGAAGAATGACACTAAATAACAATAACAAAATACAAGATTGTAACAATTTAAAGTTGTTCACACTATTCAAAAATATTATATATATCCTTAAGTTGGAAAAGTTTCCTGATTTTCACTATAGAACATAAGATATTGAACTTATCAACTATGGTCTCTGCCCCCTTCAAAACAGTTACCTTGAATGCTAACATTCTGCTGGCAGTGTTTCTGGAGGTACTGGAAACAACAGAAGAAACCCCCTTTCAGTTCATCAGTTGCTGTCATTTGGATTGCTGAAACCCTTTCAATTCATTTTTCAGTCAAAAATCAAAATTAAATTGCATGTAGTGCTTTCATTTGGCATGTAGGAAAGAAGTCTCACACTAAATGAGCAGTGTGTGGCCTGGCATTATTATGTTACAGAAACCAAATAGTCAGGAATTCAGTATTCTCTTTCCCAAATCTTCCCTTAAAATTTACTGCACAATAAAAGTGAGTGTATCAGACATATATTGTATGTTGTTATATGATAGTCTTCCTTCTACATTTTCACATACACCCATTGTTAAATACTGAATAAAAAGTATACATATTAATCATGGCCGTATTTAGAGGGGGGGTTTCTAGGGTTCAACCCCCCCCCCCCCGAACCTTCTGACATGTTGGATTAATGGATGTTCAGAAACCAAAATCTGTAACAAATTTTCAATTTTTTTTCGAAGCATCACAAAAATACATGGAGACAATGTTGAAACGATCGAGCTAGAATTTTCATACATTTGGAATTCTGAAAGTTGAGTGAAACAGGATTTATTCTCGGAATCGCAGCCCCCCAGCGACCCCTCCATTATAACTTCTGCTGTCATCTTTCCAGTGTTGTTCCTGAGTCACAAGGAATAAGATTCCCTTATGATTGTCCCAAAATTCCCTTTCCAGCTTTTAAATTCCCCATCCGATAAAGTCGAAAATAAATCCCCCTTGATAGGAGTTCAAACCTAGTACCTCCAGTTTCGTAGCGCATTACATTCGCGATTGAGGTTACAATCCATGCACCAGGCTAAGCTTTTAAAGAGAATAACTGGTTCCACAATTTTCAAAATTCCAAAAATTTAATTTTAAAGTCAAACAACAAAAACTTTATGACTAAAATTTCCATCTAACTTTTAAAGTTTTTTCATGAAGGTATCTAAAGTTTAATGACGAAGTAAAATAATTGTGCATTTCAGTACACACTGTATGAAACGTAAAAAAAAAAAAAAAATAAACTTATGCTGGATATTCACTCATCTGCTGGATTGAGTAAGCTCCCTCAAGGATATAACAATAATATAATAATTATTATTATTAGTATTATTATTATGGAATAAAATTGTTTTATTATTATGAAATTTTAATTATTATTGTACAATTATTATTATTATTTCTATTATTCAAATTTCTGGCAACGCCCTGGGAACAATTATGAATGAACCCCCCCGAAAATTTTTCCTGTCTACGGCCGTGATATTAATTATCAGTGAAATAGCTTCAATGCGAGAATGTCTGGGTGATGGAAACAGATTCAGTAATCAATCATAATAAAACGTGACATCTCAGATAGAATTGTCATTATTCGACAAGATGTCTCTTCAATCACATATTTTTGGGATAGTGATTGGCAGAGCAGTCTCTTCCCCATTCTATTCCTCCCTCTTCAGAACACATTGCACCAGTGTACTTATTCTGTTTTATTTA
Source organism: Lepisma saccharinum (assembly GCF_977018435.1). Classification (NCBI taxonomy): domain Eukaryota; kingdom Metazoa; phylum Arthropoda; class Insecta; order Zygentoma; family Lepismatidae; genus Lepisma; species Lepisma saccharinum. Next base: position 36,663,154 of record NC_139237.1, read on the forward strand.
TGTAAATAATGGTTTTTAACCACTCATCATTTACTAGAATTGTTGACCTCAAAACATATATTACAGATTCCTTCATGATGAGTGTTGAAGAATCCCCAAATAACGAGGCAAGAGCTTGATTATCATTTGGATGTTATTGTGAAAACCCATTCTTAGTAAATGAAACCAAAAGTTGTTTCATATGTCTTTTTTTCTAAAACCGATGTTCATACAGTAAAATGTAATTACTCACCTTAATGTGATGAGGTTAACAACCTTATTTCCCACCCAGGGTACAAAATGTCTGGGGGGAGGGGAATGTGGTTTTTTAACCTACTTTAAAAATTTAAGAAAAAGTATTTTCTGTGCATTGCAAAAAAAAATATTTCAGACATATTTCTTATCATTTCTACAAAATACGCTTCCAAAACATGAAAAACAATTTTAAAACACATTACATATTAAATTTATTTTTTGTACCTACATTAAAATATCTGTAGTCACCCTCTTAAGAATGTGGCGTGGAAATCCACAAATAAGCCCATTTATTTTATCCAAGGCTTCAGGATCTAAGATGATCGCATTTCCATGCTCACGTTGCAGGGCAAAGGCCAAAATTCCAAGCTTTCGCCTGCTCAGTCCTTCCAGCGTCCCCAAATACTCCACTATTTCCCAGTCATTCATATTCAAAGTATATAAGTCTTGCTCTGGTATTTTTTCAATCATTTTACCCATGGGCCTTATGTCATCTACTGTAAGAGCAGATGGCAACCTTCCATCCTTTATCTTCTCCCAAATTCCAAGTTGCTGGCGCCATGAGAGACTTAAATCATGTTGTTCTAATTGCAGTATATTGAGCAGTTCTTCAAGGTCAATGCTTTCAATCTCCTCCAGGGTTGCATTTGTTAGAAAAGAGCCTTGCGCAGCTGAAACTAACCAAACATCACATACATTATTCACTATATACACCGGTGATTCAGAATTGCCATTACTACACACTTCTAGGGGTTGTAGAGGGGACTTAGTAGATCAAGTTTTATTAAGGAACCCATGTCAAGATCAGATAATTTCACATCTCCATCATCATCTAATCGGGAAAAAATGGTATGTGATGAAGTGACACGATGCGGAAAATGCTCTGCATACAGATGTTGTGCAGGTCGACCATTACATCCAGCTTCGCCGTAAATTAACAACATGTCGGTGTTCTCGGCAAACATGTATTCAATCATACTTACTGTCTTCCGCAACGACTGAATAGCAACTGATGTGAAGGTTGAAGCACACTGGATTGTAAACAGAGGATGTTGGAAACAGCACACATGGCATCAGGTGACTGAAGACGTCGCCCTCCGTCAATGTGGGTTGCCTACCGTGAAGCGAGAGATGTGAAATTATGTGATCTTGTCATCTGGTCATCTGTGTAGTACCAAAACGGTATGTTTCTGGACATGGATTCCTTATCAAAACTTGATCTACTAAGTCCCCTCAATAACCCATAGAAATGTGTAATAGGAATTCTGAATCACCCTGTATATGTACCAGTAGCATATACTGAGTTCAGAATTTGGGCTATCTTACTATTACGCGTATAAAGTTCGAATGGACAAAATTTTGCTTGTGAGGAGGGGCTCTTTTTTTCATTGTTCTGAATTTTGAAGTGATGTGATATTGTCAAATATTTATGTAGGCCTAGACACAAGAATAAAATAATAAACTTCTTACTTTATACCAGGTGTGCCAGTTAATAATTCTTAATTGATCCAAAAGAAAACAAGTGTATCTGGCGAGAAAGGTAACAAATGCTTTATTCAAAGTATGCGCCATCACTAGCTATACATTGTGCCCATCTGTTCGTCAAATTGTGGATGCCCTTCCAGAAAAATCGTTCACATTTTGAGGTGATCCAGTCAGCAAGCCATTGTTCGACATCTTCGTAATTGTTGAAGTGTTGCTGGGAAAGTGAGTGAGACATCAATGAGAACAAGTGGTAGTCCGAAGGGGCTAAGTCTGGTGAGTATGGCGTGTGAGGCAAGAATTCCCAGCCAAGTGCAGAAATGGTGTCTCTGATGCCTTTAGCTGTGTGTGATGAGGCATTGTCGGGCTGCAAAATCACTTTTCCGTGTTTTGTCGCACAATCTGGGCACTGTTCGATCAATGCATGGTTCAAATTGATGAGTTGCTGATGGTAGCGAACGGCATTCACTGTTTCCCCTGGTTTCAGAAGCTCATGGTACACCACACCCTTCTGATCCCACCAAATGTACAGCATTGTCTTCCTTCCGAAGCGATTCGGTTTTACGATCGATGTTGAAGGTTGTCCTGGGTCAACCCATGACTTTTTGCATTTTAGGTTCTCGAAGTAGATCCATTTTTCGTTCTCATTCACCATCCGATGCAAGAAAGATTTTCTTTCATGCCGAGAAAGCAACACTTCACACACAGTTTTTCGCTTTTCCATTTGTCTGTCGTTCAGATGATGTGGGACCCATTTTCCTGCCTTCGGGATCTTTCCCATGGCATGAAGATGATCAGATATGGTTTGGCGACCAACATTTAACTTCTCTGCCAGTTGTTGTTGCGTTTGCATATTGTCTTCGTCCAACAGTGCTTGCAATTCGGCGTTGGAGCACATGCTCCTTATTTGGTTTGAAGGTCAACATGTTTCCCACATGTCCTGGCAACACACTGACGTAACAGTTGAGACTGTGCACCAACCAGAAGCGTGGCGTGAATGTAGCCGGTGTTACCGCAGGTAAGAGCAAAATGTAAAGAATTAAAAAGTTTTTCAATAAAATGACAACATTGTTAAATACGTTAATGAACACCGTTTCCGTTGAGTAGATATTGCCTAGGACATTTTTTCTGCAGCCGACAGAAGCGAAGAGGGAGGCCGTTCTGCTACCCTGAAGAGGCAACAAGGGAGAAGAGGGTGCCAATGCAAGGAAAGAGTGAGGAAGGACTTTATGGGGTTATTCATTTGCCTGTTAAGGGGCCCTGTTGCCGTTCAGACCTACTGGGGCAGCCAGTGTTGTCACATCGGATTGGCAGAAAAGAGCTAAATCCCTCCTAAAATAGGAATACAATTTCTGTGAAGCAACTAGAAGTAGACTGCAAAGCCAAGGCTGGATTTAACTACAACTGAGACCAGTTAGGTAATAGACAAAAATATAGTTCCTTGGTGTGATTCGTGATTTGGACAAACCTTGCTCCAAAATACTAAGTTGGCAACAGTAGTACGTACAGCTGGGTTTTCCTTCCACGAAGGAGTGGAGTTCTGTCGTCTGCTCAGTGCTAACCACACAAACGTCAAACTGACCAGAGAAAAGTGTGGTTCTTCTTCTTCCCCTTTGCAGCTCATTGCAAAGAAACGGAGACAGATGAAGAATTGGAAATGTTCTACCACTATTCATTGGATTTTTGTGGTAACTGTCTCATGAGTGGTAGTTCTTTCTAGGAGTGTTTGTGGCTAAAACAATATGCTGATTGCAAAACAAGAACGAAATGAACAAATATCTAGCTCGAAGACATGTTTTCTTTACCGAAAAGGGGGGGGGGGGGGTGTAATAACGTCTAGCAGGCATTGTTATCGTACTGATTGATAGCCGGTAACACTTTTTAAAAGTCATGCCACGCCACGCCACTGGCACCAACCCTTGGGCGAGCGCCATCCAGTGACGAAATTAAGAATTATTAACCGGCATACCTGGTATACTTCTTTTGGAGTGTCTGAGACCTACCTATCTTCATGATTTGAAGCTTGGGGCCTTCTCGTTGGCATAGTGACAACATCATCGCCTTCAAATAAATAATAATAATCGGGCAGCCAGCAAACTCCCCAACTTCCTCTCACCCCCGCATCTACTCTGGTTGTTTGAAGAGGTCAGTGGCCTCTCCTTCTTGCCCTACTCGTCTGTAACTGATGTTTTTGGTGCAGAGGGGAAATGTCCCACTCCAAAGTTCCCCGTTCGTGTGAAGATTCCATGCTGGGAACAGGGGGTTGGCAACACTGGCGGCATTCATGCTAGATGACCGCCGTGCTAAACTTGCAGGACTTCTTGCATGCTTTTCTACGTTTCGTGATTTTCAAAGAAAGAAACTCCTTTATCTTCTCATTGAAATGAACAATTTTATGCACATTTTCCGATCGATTTTTCTTCTCTTTTGAGCCTAGGCTTCGCAGTTAGCCTAGGTAGCCTAGAATATACAGAGGAAACACTCATCAAACACTAGAAAAACTCAGATTTTTGCAGACGCGAGCCGCATCGTCAGTTTAGAAGAAAAGGTGGAAATGGAAGTTAGAGACCTGCAGCATTGCCAGGTCTGGATCGAAGATAAAAACCACTGTTCTTTTACTAGGCTCGTCAAAAATTGTGATGAAGGGAAGGTTGAGGGTTGGGATTGGAGATGGGTTTGATTGGGGAAGTTACTGGTAGCCTTGTTTAGACCAGGGGGTGTAATTGCACTCATGGCTGATATGTAGGCCCTCTCCCATCTTTTGCATAATTAGGTGTTGGCAGATTTGGGTAAGAGGTGGATAATCGCTACCCAGAAACAGTCATTGAAAGGGATGTTGTGATGGTTGGTATGGACAGTGAAACCAGGTTGTGGGTGGAGGAACAGTGCTGGTCGATTCTGAGGTTGAGGGCAGTGGATGTTTCCCTTAGGTAAAAACCACAGATGTTGCAGGTGAGGATGCAGATTAGGTTTGAGGTGTGGCACGTCCCTTTGGGGTGGGGGTGAATTTGCAAGTTGTGGTGTGAATCTGGAGGGTGTGTGAGGTGATGAGAATGGGGCAGGTTTTGCACTTAGGATGGTTGCATTTGTGAGCAGGGGGATGTTGGTTGTGTGGTGAAGGGGTGTTGTGGACGAGGATGTTTCTTAACTTGGTGGCATTTGGAAAGAACTCTGGGCTTGTTGGGAAAGATGTTTCTGGTTTCGGAATCACTGTGGAGAATGGGAAGGGGATGCTATTAGGTGATGAGTATGGGAGGGTTGGTGGCATGTTAACCTTTACATATAAGCATCTATTTAGTATTTGCAAAATTTTTGCTGAGCATGATATCAGGCTGATCGTCCTGTATTGAGCACATTTCCTGGCATCATTTTTCTTCTGTAGAGGAACGAGACTAGATTTCGTCTTTCATTCTCCCAGACACTTGATTAGTTTCGTAGGGTTCCATTCTTCATTTCTCTCAGCGCTTGCTTGAATTCTTCCTTCAGGATGGGTTTGATTGGTTGATTGATTTGGTTTATTTTTATTTCGTTTTTCTGCCACTTTGGGCTAATTGTAACCATGAGTATGAGTGGTGATAATATGAAAGGACAATCACAAACACACATGGACAGCACACAACACGAACACCACAGAGCATTATACTGGCTGGGAGTCTGGATGCCAGAACCTTATTAGTGTTCAAGAATGCAGTCCAGGGTGTACTACATGGAAGAGAGGTTGACATTTGGGTGTCTACAGAAAGGGTCACACTGCTCCTTTAGGATAGGAAACCCTTTCTCATCATCAGATACATCTACTTCATTTCATATAAATTCAGTATTCCTGGTTATGTCTGTGATTTCACAACCTCTGTTATCTTCTATCATCCACATTATTTTCCTTTTTTTTTTCTTCAAAGTCCACACAATTTGCTTCATTATTCATCAAAATCATATCTTTCCGTTTTTCTATTTCCTCAATTTCCTTAAATTTATGTTTTATCAATTCTCCTTTTACTTTATCAGTTTCTCTTCTTAGCAATTTGGTCTAGGAATTAATTCGTGCGGTTGTTACGCACACATTGAAGCTGTAGTTCAAACACAAAATACGTAAATACCTTAAGAAAAATATTGTCCTTCGCGAGCCACCACTTTCGCCCATCTGTCAGGCAAGTTACGGATTCCGTGGCGAAAGAAGTCCTCATCCTTTGAAGCGATCCAGTCAGAGACCCATTTTTCGATATCTTCTGAAGAAGTGAACCGCTGTCCAATCAAATCGTTATTCATGCAATGGAACAAGTAGTAGTCCGAAGGAGCAACGTCTGGTGAATACGGCAGGTGGGGTAAAACTTCCCATCCGACATTTTCTAAATAGGTTTTGACCGGTTTTGCGACATGTGGGCGAGTGTTATCATGTTGAAAAATAAGTTTATCATGTCTGTTCTCCCATTCTGGTCGTTTCCTGGCCAGAGCTTGCTTCAAACGCATTAATTGTCATCGATAACATTCTCCATTAATAGTTTCACCCGGTTGCAGCAGCTCATAGTACACCACACCTTTCATATCCCACCATATGCACAGCATAACCTTTCCACAATGAATATCTTGTTTCGGTTGTGATGGACCTGGTTCACCTGGCTTCACCCAGGTCTTTTTTCGTTTCGGGTTCTCGTAATGGATCCACTTCTCATCGCCAGTAACAATGCGATGCAAAAACCCCTTTCTTTTCTGTCTTTGAAGCAGCAATTCGCAAATGGTTTTTCGTCTCTCAACGTCTCTGTCTTTCAATTCATGTGGAACCCAATGTGACATCTTTTGAATCATTCCTATGGCTTTGAGGCGTTTGTAAACTGTTGTTTGATCAACGCCTAATGCTTCTGCAAGTTCTTCCTGCGTTTGACACGAATCCTGATTGAGTTATGCTCTCAATTCTTCGTCTTCAAATTTTTTTGGCTGCCCAGGTCGCTCTTGGTCTTCCAGGCCGAAATCACCACTTCTAAACTGTGCAAACCACTTCTGACACGTTCGCTCAGCTAGCGCATGGTCACCATACACTTCCACCAAAATACGATGACTTTCGGTAGCACTTTTCTGCATGTTAAAGTAATGAAGCAGAACACCCGGCAAGAACACTTTATCTGGCATGAACTGCACCATGTTCAGTTGACTACAAAATGCTGTTGTTGACGCGTCAATCAACTGCCCTATACTACGAACAATGCGCGCTGACAGGAGTTTTCAATGCATGTGTGGCTACACGGAACTGTAGGACGATACGCTCATTACGCCATCTCTTGTCCAGGCGCACGAATTAATTCCTAGACCAAATAGTTATTTAGTCTCCTGTAGTTTTGTCATCCTTCTTTAGTGTTTACATTCTTCCATTTTGTTCTTTCCTCCATCTTCTCCAGTATATTTGCTGTGACTCATGGTTTCTTCCCTTCTCAATACCCTTTTGTTTCTACTCTTGTTTTCTGTAAAGATCATTTTATACCATCCCAAACTTTATCACTATTCTCAACTCTGTTTTTAATTTAGAGGCTTTGTCTGAAGTTTTCTTGAAATTTATATATTTTTCGTAAGTTTCTCAATATCAGGCTTTTTCATCATCTGATCTCTTCTTATCTTCTTCAAACAGATGTTTATTTTGACCATAAGTAGGACATAATCTGAATCTATATCAGCCCCAGTGATGGTCTTTCAGATAATTTCAGAATATCTCTTGTACCTAGATATAGTATTTTTGGTATTGTTTATTGTCCTTTTGGCATGTCCCAATGTATCTTCTTGCTTTATGTTGGAATAATGTATTTTCAAAAATCATTGAGCTCTATTTACAGAAATTCACTAAGAGATCACCTCTCTTATTTCTCTCTACTAATCCATATTTTCTTATTATGTTTTCATCCTGGTCTTCTTCTACTACAGCATTCCATAACAATGATGTATGATTTCTTCTCTTCTTTCTCCATTATTGCTTCAATCTTTTCATAGTTATCCTTCATGTCTTCTGTTAGTCCACTGTGTGGCATGCAAACTTGCAGAAACAGTAAATTCTGTTTGTTTCTTGCAGTCTCACCATTATTGTCCTGTAGTTACACTGATGTTACATTCTTTTTTTTTTTACACATTGTCTGAGTAGTATGTCAACATCATGATTTCCTTACATTTTCCTCCAAAATAAAATATTTTGAATTCTTCACTAACTAATTCATTACTCTGTTTCCACCTCATCTTTGATATTCCCATTTTGTAACATATTGTAACATATGTATACCAGTGGCTGGCAACAGTGCAGGTGCACAAGATGGCCGCCCACAGTAAGCTGTGTTGCTGTATGCACTTCGTTAATAAATAGGTTATTGAATGAACCTTGTTTGTATCTGGAATACAATATAAAACACATTTGTCGTGTGAAAAAATCTACATATTAAAAGAAGTTCTCTTTAAGCCCAAGACTGATAATAATAATAAATTTTCTTTATTAAGCAGGCGAGGTTCCGCCTAGGGCTGTTCTGCCACCTAAACCTTGTCAATGTAATGTAATGTATGATGAACTTCATATGGAGCAGAAAGTAATACACAAAATTAAATGGATACACAAATGTGAAACTGCAAACCCAAAAGACAATAATAATGATGATAACAGTAATAAGTTATACAATTCTATATATGTGCTGCAACTTTGCCATTGTTCCATTAACAGCAAAATATTTTACTTTACCTCTGAAACAAACAGGATTTTTTATACATGTGATGTTCACAGGCAATGCATTCCATGCTTTGGGAGATGAAAAGGAGAAATATGATTTTAAGGCAGTGGTTGAATGATGTCTACTAATGCTTAGTTTTGCCCATTACATTTCTAATGCTTGACTTTCTTTTGTTAGAATTTAATATCTACTTCAAGCTTCTCTGGACATATAAAATTCTATTATTGGGGTAAAGTAATATTTTCATTAATATTTAATGACCTAAAGCTGTGATGAAAGTATACATTTTACCAGAAGTAAAATTCTGAAATAGAATTTTAAAGTAGTCGTAATTATAAAAAAATAAATTAAATATTTGTGTTGTGATTTTTAAGTAATGTTTTAACAAATAATATTCACACACACACACACACACACACACACACACACACACACACACACACACACACACACACACACACACACACACACACACACACACACACACACACACACACACACACACACACACACACACACACACACACACACACACACACACACACACACACACACACACACACACACACACACACACACACACACACACACACACACACACACACACACACACACACACACACACACACACACACACACACACACACACACACACACACACACACACACACACACACACACACACACACACACACACACACACACACACACACACACACACACACACACACACACACACACACACACACACACACACACACACACACACACACACACACACACACACACACACACACACACACACACACACACACACACACACACACACACACACACACACACACACACACACACACACACACACACACACACACACACACACACACACACACACACCCACACACACCCACCCATGATCATCATCCTTTAACCATGTAAATCTCAATGGATATTGCATTTGCTCAAATCACCCAACAGTAGAATGGAATATTCTAAACACTGAACATGAATTGTATGTTTTGTTAAATGCACTTACCACAAATGATAATTCCCATACTCAGGAGATATTGGTCTTGCCATTGGACTTCCATAATCAATTATTTCTTACCTAAATTGAAAAGAAAAGAATAATTTTATGAATTCATAATAGATCTACAGTGACTAACGAATCCCAGCACAAGTAAGTTAGACATTAAAGGCATGGAAAGTTGGTACAAACTTCACGTATAAAACAGAATATCAAAATAACATTATGTTAGTATGAATGAAGAATGTGTTCCTTCAGTTAAATGTCAACAGGTACACCCAACGGCGAAAGAAACAGTAGGCGAATTGTCCACCACCATTTTCAACTGAACTGAATTACACAATGTGATGACAATGAATTGAAATAAAGACATCAATAAGCAAAGAACAATGCCTGCTTCGAACCAACATAGTTTCATTCCTTAAAACAACATAGGATGTAGAATAAAAAAGTAATGAAAATAGCAGTGGACAATTGATTTATTTATTTATTTATTAGCATCCATTCCACTTTACGAAAGTTTGGAATTGTCACATTGTACATTGTACATCTATAAAATTATAGACATAATATAATATAAAATACATACCATTATATTTGCCGTTGACTGTACATGCAGATAGTAAATTTCAATACTTAATATATGTGCATACAGGCCCATAGCCAGGAATTCTTTGTAAGGGGGGGGGGGGGGCGAAGTCAATCCTAGAGGGGGCAAAATTTTAATATATTGTGTCGCATTGGCAGATATAACAGGGTACTCAGAGGCACCTGCCCCCTCCTCCAAAAGAAATAAGTAACATAAAAGGGATGATATCTTGAAACTGCAATGAACAAAAGAACTTCGAGCAACATGAAATAGCAATATTTCGATAATGACCTTTCCAGCTTGCCAAAGAATATGAAGTTTAACATAAATACCTAGGTAGGCTAATAGGGACTGTACTTGATATTTACAGGTCGATAATGTTAATAGATGATTAATATGCACCAACAACTTTGGGACTCTCTGCAGAACTGATTAAGGGAGCCCTTTATGAATCATGCTTCATACTGATTCCCTCTAGTTTCCAGTATGCAAGATTTTTACGCACAAAGGAATCTAACGAGAATCCAACAACACCATTGTGTTGTGTTATGCAAGAAAAATAGAATTAATTAAATAATAATGGTTACATATTACCTACACTTTGATGAATTGTGTAAAAAAAAATTTTTGTACTTGCTAAAACACTAAAACATGGGTCCCTTAGTCCACCATGGACTCTTATTTCTTTAAAAGGGGAGACTCTTGCATCACTACAGATAACGTTTGCCTACTGGTTACGTTAACCATTTTGCAAAATATTGTGTGAATTGTATTATATTATAGTTAAAATACATTTTTTGACACCTGACAAACAAGTAGGAATCCCTTGATTGATCAATGACTTCTTGGATTATAGTGTCATCATTAATATTTCATAATAAGTTTCATAGAAATAAATTGTTTTAATAGGGTGCAATAATTTCATGGGGCACCATGGCATTCTGTTTAATAAGAACAGCAGATATTGCGAGCGAAGCGAGCAAGAAAATTTTACGAAAAGGTTTTTTATTTGTAAAACTTTTGAAATTAGGGGGGAATTGCCCCTCTGTGCCCCTTGCAAGTGCCCTTGACCGTCTGGTAGAAAAATGCAAGGAACATGTAAAAACTAATGCCATCATGAGTATCCAATTGTTCTGCTATTCTTAGATTCTCCTAGTCTTGTTTTTTACTTAAATGTTTGCTTCCCCTAGAAAGGACTTCTGTCCAAGATCAGGGGGAGGGGACAATGCCCCCTGTAGTTGCGACATTGTTTATGAGTGTCTCTTCATCAATTGCACGTCATCCTTCATTGTTGCGATTAGCTGGAAGTGGCAGGAAAGCAACACAAAGTAACAAAAATCAAATATCCACTCCCTCTCTCTACCACACTATTACCAAAAGATAGACCTGGGATACAAAAATTTAAGCAATTCAAAGTTCATAGCAACACATCCAAGAAAAACATCCAAACATATTAGGCACCTTTAATACAATACTACTCAAAATGTCACAACTGTTCTATATACTGAAAATTGTGAAATCATTTCCTGAAGTCCAATCTGGAAGGGAATCCCCCCCCCCCAATCCTGATACGACATTATACCATTATAGGGAATCCCATACACCCTAATAAATCACACAATCAATAAGTGTCTTTGTAATGTTGCTAGAGTAACACATGATATAATTGTAAAGATTTGTGAGAATTCAAGGTAGGAATGTGTTCTGTATTTTTCATGGGGGGGGGGCAGAGCAGGCCCTCAGGGGGGGAGGGCAGTTGCTCCCCCTGCCCCCCTCTAGCTACGGGCCTGTGTGCATAATGATTATAAGTAAATAATTTGTTTAACATTATATAGCATACTGAAATGGTATGATATATTTTCAATTTTGTATTGTGAGATAGCCGCCTCATTTCATTACCTGAATGTGTTGATTGGTTAGTTCACAACATCACCACTAGGGGTGACATCAAGATGAGATGAGACAAGATATGGCAGTCTCAGTCTCGTTTCGAGTTGTAAATGCATGTCTCATTCTTGGTCTCTTGTAAATTTATAAATCCGGTGGAGGCACAAGTGGTTCGGATCCCACTTTAAACTGTAGGTCCAGTCCCGATTAGCCTTACTGTGCATAAAGTGGACTTAAAACACCAAATCAATCAATCAATCCATTTATAAATGTCTTGTTGATGGTCTCTTCTCAAGTCTTAAAATATATAGAATAAACAACATGTACAACAAGTCACCATACAAACTTCCACAGTGTATAGAGCTTTTTAAGACAAACAACTTTTCTTAATGAGGTTTTTTTTGTTTGATGTCTCATTTCGATGCTACAAGCCCTTGAAAACTGGATATTTTCCTGATTATAAACCACAGATTCACAATTACAATGAATGGACTGGCACTGTAAGTATTATGCACAAAATGAATGACTTATCTGAGGAAGTTGCACAGTAAAGTAAATTCGGTTTACATGTTATTTTCAATATCACACCAAAGTCTCGAATGAGATCAAGAATCTCAGATGTCTAGGTCTCTCCTCGATTTTTCAGAAGTCTCTCTCATAGGGTCTGTTATCATTGTCGTCTAGATTATTACATGCCCATCTTGTCAAGCCCAAGTCAGACAGGGGCCAGGGGAGGCTCCTTCCTGGCATTGCCATCAGGGCCTTGACATTACGTAAAATTATTTTGTACACGTATAATTTCTTTGCAGTGAAGAGTGAAAATGTAGACAGCAAATATTATTTTGCTCACAACTTGGTGAAGGATGAATTCATAGGACATGAACAGCAGCTACTACATTCGTTCATCTTATTTATGTGTGAAATTCTAAGTAGCAGCAAGTAATTAGAAGATTCTCTACAATAGAAAGTTCTTTCATACGGGAGTTTCTTTATATGTACCTTCCCGCTTATTCAAAAATCTGTGAGTTTGACATTATCATCCACATTCCTTCCACATCTGCATCAAAGGTCAACAGCTCCCAAGTTTTGGGAAAGAAGGGGATTTTTATTGCTTCAGCTGGGGGTGGAATGTACAGTAGACACAATGATTGAACCCAAGTAACCAGAACCACTGGGCCAACTAGAGTTTTTATGTGGCGAAGGTTGGGTTTACGTTCGGCAACAGTTGTTGCCAACACTTGCTCAACCATAGAAAAGTGAGTCAAAATCAGTTTTAAAAACTACTTTCTCCTGTTAAGACAAGTTTCAAGAGTATGTTGTCAATTCTATAGTGTCTTATCCAGTGACATGCACTGAGGAGTAGCTAGTCAATCTCACATCTCTAATTATTTTCAATCACAATATTATTGTCTTGTTGAACCCACAATTTACATACAACACTTTTTTTTCACGCACTTCTCGTCCCTCCAATCTTGGTCTCATTCACCGTTGTCTGTTACAATCGGTTGCATCGTCGAAGGCATTGTGTGGTACCTCAGGACGTTCTACAGTGCATTCCTCGCGGGTAGTGTGCATTCCTGTACTTAATTCGCAGTGGCAAATTGTTGAATGTGAACTAATAATGCCTTTCACAAACGAAGAAGCATTTGATATGCTCATGGTGTTGGGTGAGTGCCCACGAAATAGTTCTGCTGCTGCTCGTGTGTATGCTGCAAGGTATCCCAATCGGGAACATCGTTCAAGACATGTTTTTCGCACCCTTGCCAATTGTGTACGCAGAAGGGGCAATGTTAAGCCTTCTAGCAGTCACAAACATGAACGCATTGCTTAGCCTGTTCAAGATGAGAGGTCTGCTGGTGTACTTGCAGCCTTCCATCTCAATCCTCACGTGAGTATCAGGCAAGTTGCTCGTGATTCTGGTGTTAGCGCAAGTACAGTGAGAAGGATTTTAAAGGAGCACAGATTTCATCCATACCACGTGTCTTTGCATCAAGAGCTACACGGAACTGATTTTCAAAGCAGGCTAGACTTTTGCATGTGGTCTCAAACTCAAGTGAATGCAAATGTTCGATTCTTTGACAAAATGTTGTGATCTGATGAGGCTACATTTAAAAGTGATGGCCAGGTAAATCGGCACAACATGCATTACTGGGCCGTCGAAAACCCACGGTGGATGCAAGAGGTTGATCATCAACGTAGATGGTCTGTGAATGTGTGGTGTGGAATCATCGGCCGACGAGTAATTGGACATCATTTTTTTCAAGTGAGGCTTACGGGTGTTGTGTACTGCACACTTCTTCAGGAACAATTACCCAGTGTTCTCGAAGTCGTCCCCTTACACATCAGAACACACATGTGGCTACAACAAGATGGCTGCCCAGCACAATTTGAGCTGACAGCGAGGAATCAGGTGAATGCAATGTTTCGTGATCGCAGACTTAACATGTTTAGATTATTACCTCTGGGGACGAAAGAAAGAAATCGTTTACCAAAATCGCCCTACAACGCGGTACGACATGATCGAGCGCATAGTTGCTGCATGCAGGCAGATTAGTGAGGCAGAAGTTATTGCAGCACAGAATGATTTCAGTGTCCATGTGCAGAAATGCATTGAGACCGAGGGAAGACATTTCGAACATCTACTGTAAGTTGGTGAATGTGCATCACACTGGGTGCTTTACCTATTCTTCTCGTTTTCGTTGTTCATTGGTCAATTTCCGATAAATTTCACCATCCAGACACTTAAAATGTAGAAAACGTCGAGGATTAACGACTTTTAAAAATTACAATTGGGTATTTCCAGACTGCTCGGGATACCGAAAAGTCGGGAAGTCATTTCCCGAAGTCGAGATCGGGCCGGAAATTTTTTTCCCGATCCCGGTTCCGACTTTTCGGGATCCCGCACACCCCTATATATAAGGCTTTCTTCTAATCTGATAATCCACTTTCTACTTTTCTAGTGATTAACATTTTCTGTTTGGAGTTGTAGCGGCATGAAAATATAATTTGGTTAAAAATATATTTTAACCAAATACGTTTATGTCGTTTTTATAAGGCAATGGTGTTTTTCTACTGCATAAGTGTACTGCATCCTTGTAAATTACATTACACGATAAAGCAGTGTGCAGCAGGATCCTTGGCAGGAAATCGCTTGTAGGAAAACGACGACAACGACGTTCTTTCAGTTTCAATTTGTCCAGTACGGGGATCAAAACAAAGAGGTAAGTTTATATTAACTTATATTTTTCGTATTACTACTGTTGTGAAATATGTAATGCTATGTTTAATTTGCGCCATATATTCGAAATGAAATCGTGATATGTTTTAGATTAAATAAGTGTGATGTGGTGAAATTGTATTACATCAGTTTTTTCGGTACTACTTTCGTATAGGTGTGACAGCTATAAATCATTTATTTCGCACTTACTTATTTTGTGTGTGAAAAATATGTCTAATACCATAATGCATAATAGGTAAGTACGAATGTAAAAAATGACGAAATGAAGGAATGAAATGTGTTTTCCCTATACCATACTGTTACCGTAGTTTCTTGTGTAAAAATGAAGAAATCTGTTTGTGGAATAGTAAATTGGTACCATGAAAATAGAATGCCCGGTAAGAGTCTAGTTTACGTCCTTTTCATATGGAATACGTGTCATATATCGTTGGAAAGGTTATTGTATAAGGAATTCAACAAACAAAATCCCAAGGCGAGGAAAAATTTCATCGAGGAGAAAATCGAGAAAAATCGATGTTGTCCGGATATGCGTGATTGAACGTACTGAGGACATTTTTCGATGATAAAGCACATATTTAGGGGTGAAACGAGTGCTAATGGAACCTAACCCAACAGGCCTAACCTAACCTCGTAGGCATACCTCGTTCCCGTGAATGGTTAGTTTCAGAAAGTGTAAAAAGAAAAACTTTTACTTACCCTACGGATGCCGGAGCGCCAACTGTCTGCTAGCACGGTTTTGTAAATGGGCAAGAAGGAAATGTAGTTTTGATCCATTTTAATGCGAATACATGTTTTTTTCTGCAAAAATCTCTGTCCGACATGCTGTTTCTGGTGCTGCCATTTGCTTTCTGCAGGAGAGCACAATGTTCCGTGTGTTAAGATGACATAACCCCATAGTCAGTGTTTCAAACTCGCCGTGTTTTCACTAGAACATGACATGTCGAGTTTTTTAAATTTTTTTTAACTATGCTTGCGTAACCTAACCTTACGGAAAATTGTTTTTGGGGCTAACGTGAATGGTTTGTGGACCTAACGTCAATGGTTTGCGAGGTATTAGCATAATTTCAAATCTGGGCAAGAAAGTAGGTATTTTCTGGTGAACGAGGTTGCATCACTGCACACATCGACAAAACACTCGCACAACGCACCCTCAACCAGTACGCTATCGCCCGCCATAATGTGTTACAGAATCGAAATAACAAGTAACAGTAAGTACTCGTAAATGTAAGAAATAGACATTATCTTAGTTAGAAATGCATTATTTCACCTTTGGAAATGTTCCGCATTCCAAAATAGTATGTTAGCAATGTAAAAAAGTGTGAAATAGTACCAAATTGTCATGTTCTGGCAAAACAATGGCGAGTTTGGAAACACTGACCGGGGGTTACGTCATTGAACGCACGGAACATTTGGTTCACGTAGTCGAACGTAATGGGCCCGACCCTGTGGCCGAGTGGTTAGCACATCGCGCTGCGACGCCAAGGGTCCCGGGTTCGAATCCCGGTCGGGCTTGGTTGTCTGTGAATGTCCATTCATCAATTTCATCATTTCATCACTCATCCCCATCTTCGCAAATTAGCCAACAGGCACAAAACGCGAAGTAAAATAAACTAAATCAAATCAAATCAAATCGAACGTAATGGAGGCAAGAGCTTGTGTGCATCGGAGAGACATTATTGTTGAAAAATACATGATTTACCAGCCGAATAAGTTGAACACTTCCACGAGCTTTCAAAAGTCTACAGAAACTCAGTTCTGTAAGTAGTTTCTCCTGTAAATTTGAAGAAATGTGTTTTCCCTATACCATAATGTTACCGAAACTACTTACTGTAATAAGTTCCTGTAGCATTGTCTAACATCTGGAAGGTGTTTTCGGTAATGGTTCCGATTGTTTTATGATTTCTCATAGCACAAAGACTAATCAGCATAGAATTTTGGAAATCATTGTCACACGAAATTTGAACCTTCCTTAAAGTAATGAGCACTGTTTGGACTCGAAAAAAGTTATTTATGTTGAAAAAAACAACTTGAAAATTACCTTATGCACTTCTCATGAAAAATATATTCTCCATCGACAAGCGACAGTAAATATCGTAGAAGCGTGGGAATGAATGTAGAAGTAAATCGGAATCTTACTAGAATGCATTTAGGGACTTTATTTTAATGCTAAGGGAACCAAACCTAACCTGCCTAACCTAACCACGAAAGCATATATTGAACAAAACCTTAAGGGGGAGAGGGACAATTTCCCCTAGCTCCTTCTCTCCGAGACAGCTGGAAGCACTGTTGCCAACTTAACTCTTTTCAGGCCAGATCTGGCTCTTTCGTGCACTCGCTTGGCTGTGTACTGTGGCACCCGCCCCACTATGCATCACTAGCCCCGAACATAGGCCATGCGTATACATTTTGCACGTGACGTGATATTATTATATTGGCTGCATCGTCTCACCCCCCACTCTTACCTCCCCAGCTATTTTAATATAGCGCCTTGACTGAGGTAAAGATGACAATATTGTTATCCGGTAATCCTTTGTTTTCGATTCATACAACCATCGGTCGATTTTTGAGATGGGTGATGCTGTCCGATCTAGAAGGTGAAAACTAAGAATAGATTGTCATCAGTTTAAAGTTACCGGTAGTAGCAGTGACCCCTCCCCACCCTCTTGACAACTAAAATACCATGGGAGGCACTTTATCCAGCCTTCGTAAATCTAGCTCCTTGAAAGTCAAGCTCAATTTAAGGTGAAATTTAGCTCTTTTATGCACATCAGGTTTGGCAACACTCAGGATGGCTGTAGGAGGCAAGGAGAAATGCATTACGCTTATATGAGAAATATTTTACTCGTTTTCTTGATGATATCAAACTTCTGATGGCGGAAAAAAATATATGATCGGTTAAAGGAATCATTGAAGATGATATTTGCGCTAGAAATAGTCGAAACTCCCATTTGTTTAGCCGTAACTTCAATTTGAAGTTGTTTCTCCATAAGGAATACATGGGATTCTGTAAATACGTATTCATCACATTTTTCAAACATGGTATCTAGCTTAATAATCAACTTTAAAAACCGCTTCCACTTGCAACATGGGGAGAAATTCATACTCTCGAATTATGCTTGGATTTTCTTTAGTAGCAGCGCCCATTCTGACGATATTTAAATAAATGTATGCCTGGTGCAAAATTGTCCCTCCTCACCTTAAGTAATCGCTAAAACTCCGCAGTATGTGTTAGCAGACGTTCATCAAAATCGAACCATGTAAAAATTTCATTTGTAGCATGATGACATCACAATAAAACAAAAGGAACTTGGGCCGTGTTTTCTGTCATGTGGGAATGTATCATGGCAGAAATTCATGTTTTTTGTTGAAAATTAAATCTCCGATGGACAATAGGCTTTGGCGCGAATACCTTCCTAAATCATCACGTGTTGTGCTTGTGTTATGTTGATGTTCATTGGGATGAAGTGTTTCCAACCAAAAATACGAACATGACGTGTCAGGGATGCATGGTGAAATTCATACCGGGAGCCCCACACACCTTTGACGGATACCCCCAAAAGCCATTCACAGATAGCCAACGAACCATTTCCTGCAAGTTTAGGTTAGGCAAGCATAGTTAAAATTTTGTTTGTAAAACAATACGAAGAAGTGAAAAAGAAAATACATCAGCTTTCTTCACGAGTTTTTTTTTTGTTTAAGAAGGTTGGAAACACTGGATAAGGAATGAACATCGACAAAACACAAGTACGATTCATGATTATCTACGAAGGTATACGTGCCATACTGTGTCATACACAAGCGAGACAACACAAATAAAGAAGTACTTGTAATGTGAAAAATTGACATTCCTTTCATCAAAAAAACGTGAATACACCTTAAAGAATGTTCCGCGAAGCAGATAGGTAAGTACAAATGTTAAAAGTGACGAAATGAAGAAGCTACAGGTGTTGTGGAATAGTAAATTTTTACAATTTTCATTGCACAAGAACGAAAACACTTAGGAAAGAGAAGAATAGTGTATAATTAATATCACCATGAGACCTAACTCTCCTAATCTTATAAGAATGGAAATCACCACTTGTTTTGAAGCAAATGTCGTTACACGCAGTTTTAGCAATTACTTACTGCATGTTTGCTAGAGAATTGTTTTCACTACCATATACCCCTATATAATACTCTTCTTGCCAGCAGCCATTCACTTAGTTTTAGTCATTACCTATTTGATCTCGGCAAAACACCTCTCACTTGTTTATTTCATCATTTGTTACATTCGTGCTGACCTATTCTGCATTGTGAAAGATTCTTTAAGGTGTAATTTTGCTTTTTCCACGAAAATAACTTCAATTTTTCACATTAAGAGTAATTATTGTTCTTCATTTTTTCGCTTGCATAACACACAATATGGAAGGTGCTAGCAAGGTGGATCATGTGGGTATGCAGTGTTTCCAACATTCGTAACCGAAAAATACCTGAATAGCCCCACAAACCATTGACAGATAGCCCCAAAAACCATTTCCGGCAAGGTTTGGTTAGGTTAGGCAAGCATAGTTAAAATTTTGTTCATGATACAGCTTTGAAAAAAAAAAAATCACCTTTACTTCTTGCAAAACAACGGCATGTTTGGAAACACTGACATAGGGTTACGTCATGAAATGTATGGAACATCCGGCTCAGCAAATACAAGCAAATGTAATTGTGCATCAGAGAGATATTTTTCTTGAAAAAATACATGAATTGCCGGTCGAATAGATTAAACGATGGAAGAAAATACGTCCACGAACTTTCAGAATGCTACAGAAACTCATTTCCATAAGTAGTTTTTCTGTAAAAATGAAGAAATCCGTTCTGCCGAGTTCGAACTGTTACCGTTTTAGTCTTTAAGACTTGCCATTTAAGAAAAATAATGTTCTCTTGCAAATAAAATAACTGGTGATTGAACGGCTTTTTTTTTCACTCTTACAAATGTAATGCTGTTGGGTTTCAATGGTCATCTGAATCAAACTGCCCATCTATTGAGTCACTTCCGCTCTGAATTTCCAGGAATAACTGTTTTATCCACTCTTCTTCATTTCTGTCCATCTTATTACACCAACTGTTCAGTTATTATTCCAATATCACAGTTTAATTGAAACCAGAAACACAATTAAACAACAAAGGCACTATTCATTATTCACGCACGGACTCGGAGGCATGGGCTTCGACCCCCCCCTCCCCCAAACTGGCTCAACGATCTGCCTAACACTGAAAACAAAAACGTGGAGTGTAAGAGGAAGGTCAAAACTCAGAGATAGAGGACGATGGTGTTGGCAAAACTATCATTGTTTTGATAAATGGCAACATAAAGACCACACACTGGGAAGTAGAGACAGTGCACAATCTACGCAGGGTTAACTATATTTTTCCAAATACCCTCGAACTAAGTTATGAAAAGAAGTCAGTGAGCTTCGTGAGAAAAACTGAAGTTAGAAAATGCTAAATATTACACATGACTTACGCCATTGCACATATTTCAACATCATTTCGTCAGTTTGCATTTCATTATTCCAACTTAAAAATAGAGTTGGCTCTCTAGGATCAGAGAAATATCTGAAAATAATTTGTTAAAGGTACATGATATTTCCAATACATGTGCTCATGCATAATGCAATGAAAATATGAATTCTGCTTTCAATGACGGAATATGAAAAGTTTTAATTTGTGTATGTTTCAAAGGCAGTCAAAAATCCCACAATTTCATCTTTTGTGACTAGAGAGAGACCGTAGGAATTCTCAAATCTGTGTCAGAGTGGTTAGTGAAGCATGCTACAATTCCAGGGGTACTGGGTTCAAATCCCAGCCTGGGCATGGGTTTGTGAGTGTCCTTTCATCAATTGCATCACATCATTACATATCCTCTCATCAGCGCCAAAAGTGTCAAAAGTGCTAAATAAAAACAGTCAAATCCAACATTTCATCTCAAATTGCATAGAACATTTGAAAAAATTTGTCAAAATTAGTTGTTCAGTTTTTAAAGTTGTACACTTTGACAGCTTGATAAAATAGTTTTCATATTTTAAAATTTTCTCCGATTTCCTACTCTTTTATCTGCTACTCAGAACAAGCTCTCTCTTTTTACTCACCCCAAAACAAACATTATTTTCTGAAACTTCTTGGAAAAAAGAATCAAATTTTTAAAATTTACTGTATAGTTTTTAAAAATATAACTAATACCTACTAAGTATTTAGTTTCTGAAATTCCATGAAAAAAATTAACTAGTGAAGTTCAGTGGTATAATATTATTCTGAAGCAGTTCTTTATATCGTATCTTCCAATTAGATTGATTTCTCAAAATTAGACTTTATCTTATCCAGTGTTGTGCACTCATTTTAAGCAGTTTTCACACTCTCAAAAAAAGTTTCCCATGGTGCAGAACAAGTTAAATAACTGCTACCATTATTAGGGTTACCAGACGTCTGGTTTTATCTGGACATGTCCTACGTTTTACTGTCATTCCACGTCAGATCGACCAGGGCCTCCGGGTCATGGTTTTTCGATTTGGATGAAAATTGGCATGAAGGTTGAATCATTTCTGGAAGGCTTGTATTCCCAATAATAGGTTCCTCCGAAAAATAGTTCCAGAGTTATAGCCTGTGGAAGATGGTGGCGTGCAACTGAAAATGTGATCCAAATATGAGAAATGAGCCTCAGAGCTAACTCCAGGACTCAATAACTTTGGAACTATTGATCACAGCCTAGTGATATTTACACACCAAAGAAACCTTCCACCAACGAACACGTGTATTGCATCAAAATACCCTAAGCTTGTTGACGTTAGCAAGAAAAATACCCCAAAATATGCCTTAAAAACCTTACATGTCAAAAAATGCATATTTTGTGTACCTGCTGTTAAAACTGTAATCCAACCAGGGAGGTGGCATTAATTTTTCTAGTAACCCTGATGTGAGCTCAGTATGCGCACACTATGCCAAGTTTCATTCAAATCAAAAAACCATGACCTGGAAACTTTTCTGAAATTGATTGATTTGACATGGAATGACCCTTTAGCTTTATGTCTGGCGTTCGTGAGGTTTTGAAAAATATCATAAATGCCAATGCCAAATTGCTTATCATGAAATTAATTCAGTTTGTTTATGCATGGAGAATGTCAAGATTGAAACGAACTGACAACAAAGCAACGGACAACATCTCCAATGCTGCTGGAATAAAAGAATCCTGTGGAAGCACAAGATGGTGAATGAAATAGTGAGTGGCATCTGGATTACTACATCTTTGGCTATCCATCACCAGAGCAGAAAATGAGCTGAGTGTTTTCTCACAACAGGCGTTCGCACATCTGATGTGTACCCTCAGAGCTTTTCAAATGCAGTCGTTCAATTGGTTTGAGGAATGGAACTTTGGCATGCACGCAGTGGGGAATAGATTTAATAAAATTTAGGGATTGGTAACGGATTTCTTGAGCATGCATTCCTCACATTTTCTTCCAGAACTTTATGCCACATTTTGCACCCCTGAAGAGATACAATTATGGGGAATTTATTTTCCTAAATCAATTAGAATATAGTTATTTCTCTTCCATTTTGCAATTCATAGTTACACTTATTATTATTTTGTAGAAGTTTTTCCCTTTACCTTGAAAATTCCCCAAGGTGTCCATGTTTTTCACAGTTAAGTAAAATTCAATTGAAAGCAAAAGCTGTTAAGAATTCACTGATCTGTGATCACATGTTGATCTTCGATAGGGTATATTGGAGAGTAGTTTCGATATCATTTCAAACTATAGCTCCATACCCATCAACTACTCTGAACATGAAATGAACTTTGACGTTGATGTTAAGCATATTTGGAAAGATCATTAATTATAAATGTACAATTTTTTTTATTTACAACAGAGTGCAAGCAACAGTTGCCATAGGTGTCGCTATCTTTAATTTTTTTGGGGACCGGGCCATAGGGGATGAATTTGTCCTATTTATTTATAGATCTTTTGGTTCACAAACTGACAATAATATGATTTTAATAGTATACCAATACTGTAAAGATATGGCAGGACATTTACATTACTTGCAGATTTTTCAATGTCTGATTGATTGATTGAGTTGGTGTTTTAAGTCCCCTTTGTGCACAGTAAGGCAAATCGGTACTGGACCTACAGTTTAAAGTGGGATCCGAACCACTGTGCCTCCACTGGGTATCGAACCTGTAATCCCTTGAACACAAGCCAATGATGCTACCACTGCACCATTGGGATGGCTTCAATGTCTGAGTATAATATTCTTATCTGTGGTAATACTGCTTGATGTTGTTCAAGGCAATGCCTATTCTCATGACAGTCCCTGATGTGTAATGTTTTTTTGTTACAAGTCACAGAAGAGTATGGTTTTGCTTGGAATCTTGTGCAGGGCTTAAGAATTAGAAGATGAGTACTAACCAAATAGAGGATAATGTTCACTCCAAAATCAGTACAATTACTTCACTTAGAAAATCCAGGGTATAAGAGGAAAAAGAATGAAAATAGCCATAACAGTGTGTCAAATGAAACCTTTCCAACTGATTGCACATTACTGAGTAATGTTTTCAACACTACTTTTAACCTTCATTAGGAGTACTGAGCATGTAATATTAAGTTCTTATACGTCCCAGATTTTCTGTGACAGTCTGGGAATGGTATCATTTGTCCTAATGTCCCGAAAACTTTCTTCAGGATGCGCTAACATCCCGGAATTCGGTGGGAAAGAGAAATGATTTACTATACTTTCATCAATGTCACTATTTATTAATTGCATTCCTATACACAAATCTATTATGTAAAGTACGAAGTGGTTTTCTGAATATCCCTTTGAGATCTTGAATTTTTCTGACTGATGTTACAAAAATGTGTCTTCTAAAATTAGGCTACAAGGTGGTATTTTCATTTTCCTCCCTGTTTTGAAAATTGTTGCTGAAATATACCTTACCATCATTGGAATCCAAAGCCAGTGTCAGCGAATAGTTAATAATAATTATTGTAGTGAGTGAACATACTACTATGTCAGGTCAGGTCCAGTCCCCCCCCACACACACACACATTTCACTAACAGGCTTCTGATCAGCGGCATCCCAGATTTTCACTTTGAAACATAGCAACTGTTACAAACACTATTTCTTTGTCTATAATTATGCATAAATAATTGATTGTATTGGTATTTCATGTTTGTATGTGAATGTGTGTGTTCTGGCCAGATTCACATCCTAATTAGGGTTAGTTATTTTAATGTTATGTAAAGAGTTTGTATCCTTGGGTTTCTTCCATGGTTCTCAAGAGTTCAAAAGAGCCAATAGAATTTGAACTTTCAGCCCTCCCCCACACGACGAGGGAGTTCGTATAAATATGTTGTCTCTGACAGAGGACAGGGACAGTGAATTAGAGAGAGAGGGTGCTTGTGAAACTGATAGTCGGAGGGAAAGTGATATTGTGGGCTTTAGCGGCCTCCCATGACAGGGTGGCGACAGACCTGGAAAACCTGGAAAACCGGGAAAAGTCAGGGAATTTGAGGTGTCAAAGAAAGTCAGGGAAATGTCAGGGAATTTCGTCTTCATTTACTTTTTAGATTTTTTTTTTATTATTTATTTATTTAAAGATATCGTTATGGAACTCTGCACGGGAACAGGAAATCTCGTTCGTAGGTTTCGGCCTCAACTTGTAGGCCCCTTTTATGCGCAACACAACCACGGTGCCAGAAACCAGTGATGGCAGGAGGAGAGAGAGAGAGAGATTTTTCTCGGCGGGAATTTGAAATTCGAACACTCTTTGGAGGAAAATTGTTATAACTCGGGCACTATGGGAGCAATCTACTTCGAATAACTTTTGTTTTTCAGCTAAAACATCATAGCATGCAACCGTGTACAATTCAAAACGTCAAACCGAGAAAGGGGGCTTGGGGGGGCGATCCCCGAATTTCAATGGAAAGAAACATAAAAATCTTGAGTTTGCCCTCTCTTCTCCCACTATTTTGGAGAGAAGCCGCGAACTTTAGTATTCTTTTCAAAGAATGGATATTTCTCAAGAGAATGAAAAATGTTTCATGTTCTTGGGTGCTATACAAGTTGATTAATAAGCCAAAATATTATTTTTTTTTTAAGAAAAATAGGTAATTTGCAGTTTTTGAGGAAAATTGTTATAACTCGGGAACTATGGGAGCAATCTACTTCCAATAAGTTTTGTTTTGCAGCTAAAACATCATAGCATGCAACTGTGTACAATTCAGAACGCCGGACCGACAAAGAGGGGCTTGGGGGGGGAGGCGACCCCCGAATTTCAATGAAAAAACAAAAATCTGGAGTTTGTCCCCTCTTCTCCCGCTATTTTCGGGAGAAGCGCAAACCTTAGTATTCTCTTCAAAGAATGGACGTTTCCAAAGAGAATAAGTGCCATACAAGTTGAATAATTAGCCAAAATGTGAAACTCTGTTTTTACGAAAAATAGGTAATTTGCATATTGCTCAGAATATTGTTATAACTCTGCACTATGGGAGCAATTTACTTCGGATAAGTTCTGTTTTGCAGCTAAAACATCAGATCATGCAACGGTGTACAATTCAGAACGCCGAACCGAGGAAGGGGGGTTTGGAGGGCGTGACCCCTGAATTTCAATGATTAAACCATATAAATCTTTAGTTTGCCCCCTTTTCTCCCGCTATTTGGAAAGAAGGCGCGACTTTAGTATTATTTTCAAAGAATGGACATTCCTCAAGAGAACGTAACATGTTTCATGTTCTTGGGTGCCATACAAGTTGAATAATAAGCCAAAATGTGTTGTTGTTTTTTACGAAAAATAGGTAATTTGCATTTTTGGAGGAAAATTGTTATAACTCGGGCACTATGGGAGCAATCTACTTCGGATAAGTTTTTTTTTTTTGCAGCTAAAACACCATAGCATGCAACCATGTAAAATTTAGAATGCGGAACTGAGGAAGGAGGGTTTGGGGGCGCGACCACCGAATTTCATCGAAAAAAACAAATCTGGAGTTTGCCGCCTCTTCTCCCGCTATTTTGGGGAGAAGGCGCAAACCTTAGTATTCTCTTCAAAGAATGGACATTTCCAAAGAGATTGAAACATGTTTCATGTTCTTGGGTGCCATACAAGTTAAATAATGAGCCAAAATGTGAAACTCTGTTCGGAAATGTGGCATGGATATGTTGCGGAGAGGGGGGAGGTTGGTCATCAATATGAATTTCCCAGGCTTGCTCCAGACCTGTGTCAGAGTTTCCACCCAAACACAAGAGTATGAAGGTCCAAAAAGCACATTCATTTCGTAATCAGCACCATGATACCATATGGTATCATCAGAGTAAGGTCGTACTGGCCCGATGATACCATATGGTATCATTTGGGGGAGTAAAGGTTAAGCCTCTAAATATTACTTGGAAAATGCATTGAATTTTCATTTTTTCTTGTCCGTATGGGAGTAGTAAATGTCAACAGATGGAGGGGATGGGAGCGGGTGGCACCGTCCGATAGTTGTCGGACGTCGTAGTAAGGCATTTTGTTGGACAAACTGAAGGAACTAGAAACAAGTAGGCTCCATTGATACATACGATTTTTGTAGATTATCGCCCCCCGACAAAGTACCTCACTACAACATGCGACAGAAATTGCGTGGACTGCAACATCCAACAAAAATCGCATGCATAAACAAGAAGAGCTTTAGACTGCCAATATGCTGCTCGAATTTTGTTACTCTTCTGGCTCACTTCACCTTATTTAATGTAGCAGTGTTTACGAAGGTTTTCTTTCATCATCCTGACGTATTACTGGTTTTGCACAAGTTAAAATACGTTTACAATGACATTGCACTATTCTTAGATATCAAGAAGAATCCAACCAAATGTGATATATATTGAATAAAAGTGAAACATAAATCTGCATTAGTGAACGTTATAAAAATTGGCAAGTGCATACTCCCAACCTCAAATTTACTGCAACACTAGTATTGCAATGAAATTAACGCCACTCTCTGTCCTGTCTGTTTAAACTCATAACAGATGGTCATTAATCTCTCACCGAGTACGGTTAATGTCCAATATTATGAAATAAAATACTAATTATAAATACGTAAATATTTTAATATCATATTTACTCAAATCATTCCATCATAAAAGCAAAGCCCAGCCCTGCTAAATTTTCACTTTCCATGTACTGATTTATACGACGGGTGGCCAGAAAGTAATTTCCAATTAGTAGGGACATTGATTTTTCCCAAACGCCAAAACCGTGAAAAATGGTACTTGCTGCGAAGTTATGTTTAGGAATGTGCAGTGATGTCTGGACACATTTTTCGCCCGTTCGAAATATCGAAATAATGCAAATTTGGCATAAAATGCAAATTGTTGGCGTTTTTAGCGATTTTTTAAAAAAGAAATGTCCTAAAACAACGAAAGTTCCATGAAATACAACATTCTTGTCTTTTGTAGGCCATATTTGTGTACATAGAAGATGCAAGTTTTCCAACATTTTACTCAAGAGTAAACTATAGAGTTATACGTACATGGAATAATTCCGACATTCACATTAAATCATGTATTTCCCACGATTTTTTCAACTTCTATCGAAACCATTTGCACCACAGAGCAAAGGGGCTGGGTTTTAACAGGAGATCGAGTGCGTATCTACCGTCACACGGGAGCCACATATTCGTATTTGTCGCACGAGATATATTTTGAAATTACCTAGCTAAGTGCGCACCATCGGCATTTGTCGAGCGAGTAATAATGGAGCTGTCATTAGGGTGTCAGACAGACCTGGGGTCGATCCCCTGTGGGGGAGAACCGGCGCCCACCCAGCATCATATGAAGCTGGTACCTTGAGGAAACTTTGAGGGATAAAGGTAGCCAGGAGCGTGGTCCTGATCACATCACCCCTACCTTCAGCCGTGATCAAGAAAGTGTGAGGCCCTAACTCCACACCCCCATACACCTTCATGGAAAAGTGCAGGGGAGCACTTTACTTTTACTTTCTCAAAAATCTGTTCCAACATATCAAACTGTCACGAAAATACGTAGACCATGTGACCTACAATTTAAAATAATAGTTTAAAAGCACAATGGAGTATTACGTTTTGGTATATTTGGCAGATAAATGTTCTAAAACAAAAATGCGAATTTTGGGAAACTTAACACTAACAAGTCAAAAAAAGATAACACCAATTTTTGGTGCCATAATATATCAGTATCTGTCACGTGAGATTGATTTTTTGGGTGCGTTGCCACTAAAGGTCATTATGCACCCTTCAGTATATATGGGGAAAATTCCATTATCTAAAATCTTTATCTTAAAATTAAAAAAGGGGTATGGAAAATAACTTTCCCAAAATAACTTTCAAGATATCAAACTCTCACGAAGAGACGTAAGCCATGTGACTTAAATTTGAAACAGTAGTTTAAAAACACTATGAAGGTATAATTTCAGATATTTGCCAGAAAATGCGCTAAAATGAAAATGTGAATTTTGGGAAAAATAACTCCGTATAGTAAAAAATAAAAAAATAAGAAAATAAACCAATTTTTAAAAAAATAACAAAATATCAAGGTCCCTACCGATTAGGCATAAATGGAACAAGAATATCAATTGTAATTTGTTGCATTAATAACAGTGAGTCCTAACCTAATTTTCGGCATAATCACCACCATTGTTCTGGCATTTGTCTTAGCATGGCACTAAATTTTGTATGCCCATGGTATATGTGTCTGACAGCAAAGACTGGAACTATCTCTACCGCAGTGTAGCTGTCAAATCCTTGTCCTTGCCAGAAACCTCTTCAGTTAAACAGAGAGATGAAAGTCTGTATATTCAAGGCCAGGGCTGTACAGGGAGTGGTTCAAGATCTCTCACCTAAAGTGATGCAAAGGGCCCGTGTGTACTCAGCTGTATGGGGTTGTGCACATTCGATTGGCCTTCCATGAATTGTCTGCACCATCGTCTGACCATACTATCACTCACGATGTCCGGTCTGCACACCTCACGCGATTGCTGGTGGCTCTGTGCCAAATTCTGAGCGTGCAATGTAGGCTACATCGCAGTCGGTTGAAGACTGTATGAGAGCTGCAATCTTTAACCTAGAACTGTCCTAAAACGGCTGCATTGCAACTGTACCAGATTACAGCTACATGCCACTTCTTCCTGCCTGCATGTGTGTATGTCTATCTCTGACCACTAGTGCTGCGTATAGGCACCATTGGAGCTTTTTTCAGGATGCCCCTCGTATATGAACATTCAGAAGCTTTTATTATTAGAGTGTTCCTGTTTTAATGTGTGGTTAGGTAAATCAGGTACCTATACCATGCAATTCTATAAATTCCTTGCGTTAAATTTCTAATACCTACATACCCTTTTTGTCAGCAATAATGATATAACTGCATGTTGCCAGTTTCACAGTACTTCACTTGGATATACTGTACTGAAGCAGAAATCCCATTGATAATGTAAAGGTATACGACACTTTATTTTGTTCGATTCAATTGTTTCACTTATATGCAAGAGTTAAGTTGTTTGCTTTACAGAGAAGGGAGAAGTAGCTTTATGCATTGAAAAATGAGTCCGCACTCATGGTTCTTGCAATCAGAGGGTTCCAAACCTCAGTGGAAATATCAACATATAATACCGAGAATGCATAAGGAGGCTGATAAATTACAAATTGTATTTCTTAATCAATCACTCTTCACTCTTATCTCATTTAGTCGTAACTTTAAAAATAATCAAGTATTTTATTTTAAACTTACTGCGTATGATAAAATTCCGTAATCCTTTCCTAGCTTGTGAATTGTAATAATTTTCCAAATTCACTATTTTGCAGTTTGAATTCAAATCATAGAGAATAGATGAATTAAGTCAATTTCATAGAAGATAATATTGGTACTTAACAAAACCATACGTGGATCTGTGTGAGTTTATTATTTCTATTTGCAAAAACATCGATTTAGTTTAGTTTGTAATTGTCAGGGAAAAATGTAAATTTTGTCCTGGAAAACCTGGAAAAGTCAGGGAATTTCATTTCTGCTTGTTTGTAGCCACCCTGCATGAGTTATTACAAAGCACCATTCTGGCAGAACGTTGATGCTAGCTTCCGTGCTGCAGTTCCACCGTGGTTCACATATGATAGAAAATATGTACATAAAGTAAAATAGAGAACCGAAATGGGAGAATCCAAGCCTTGTTTTGTATATAAATGTATAGAGCCCATTTCTGTGAGTTTCTTGCCTGTGAATTGATTCTTTGGTTCCAAGCTCTCTGGTGAGGAATGGGATGGAAACCCAGGACTAACGAGCCAATTTGGTTGTTTATTTGGGTTTATTTTCCTGCCAGAAGTGACTTGGTTTCGGAACACAACCCTAATATAATATCCTATCTTTTTCATAAATTATTTGCTGCCATTAGCGTATTTTGATATAGTATTTACTTTGACTATATTTTTTTACTTACACGCATGTAAAACTCTTTACAGGCATTGAGTACCTTGCCATCATCAAATATGATGACAGAGAGTGAGCAGAGAGTAGATGTTGACGAATCCTCTTCATCACCACAAGTACCAGCCCCTGAATTTGTGAGTTGCTCAATTAAGACTGAACCCCAAGATTTTCCTCCTCATGAAGAGGCAGTTGAAAATGCAAAACCCACAACTGTTGTAAAATGGGAACCAGATGAGGAAGAGACGAAGGTGGATGTCCTGGACACTGTTGGTAGTGACCACTTTCAGCAGACTGATACAGAGGCAAGTGCATTGAACGAGGATGAAAGTGTACCTTTGGGTGGGAGTGACAATGGGGCACCGTTAGGAAATAGTACGTTCAAGGACAGTGTCAGTGACATTGATGAAGTGGTGCCTGAAGAAGTGAAGAATGAACTGAAGATTGAAGATGAAAGGTAAGTGTTTTCTTGTCTTCAGAAGAATGAAACTGAGATAACAGTAACTTGAATCGTGAGCACATTTCAAATCCTTTTATTTGTGTATTGCAAGTAGTAATTTAAAATTAATTATAGATTTCAATTTATTATTATTATTATTATTTGGAAGTAGGAAGAGAATATAATTTCAGGCAATATTAAACAAAATATATGGCTTTCCAATTGTGTTGAAAAATTACAAAATTTGATACAATTCACATGTCTTTGTTAGGGTGATATAAATATAATGTACTAGGATCTTTACTGAAACTGATGAATAGTAAGTTTAAAATGCTGGAAAAGAAATCATTATTTGATTAGTTAGTAGAATTTGTCAGTATTATTACTTTCAGTTATCATGGATCATTTCAGAATATTTGTAAATAGGCATTGTACCTTTCCTGGTGACGTGATTCGAACAAATGCTCTCAGGTTATCAGTAAGGCTGTGTGATATTGATTGAATATCGATATTGAGTATCAAAAATTTCAATGTCAATGTTGATAATATGAATATTGACAATACCAATAATATTAATATCAACATACTGACATGATATCGACGACACCGACCCATCTAAATCTTTCAATTTGAAGTTTTAATTTAATTTTAGTGTTATCTAGGAGAATCAGAGAACAGTGTTGTTTTTTGTTAGTGAAAATAGGCAGTTCCATAACACAATGGAGTCTAGTTCTTAATCACACTAATCGAGGATCTGGAAATATGCAAGCTGGAATGGTGAGTTGCCTTCCTTATGTTCATGTTAAGTCAGCCTCATCATGATTTAGCATAAACAACATATACAGTGTCACAGCACAAACATTTTGTAATAATATTTTTATGTTTGAGGCATTGTTGTGACACTACGAGCAGTGACAGCAGCAGAAGGCAGGGTGAACCCCAGTCGGCCCTTCTGGCAATAATAAAAATTAGATTTTTTTTTAGTCTAAATATGGATTGTTGTATGGTGGTTAGAAGTTTTCTAAATATAAGTCACTACCCTTTCCTCTTTCTTATTTCATTCACATCAGCCTCTTTATAGATGACTTTCTTTATGTCTTTCCTATTGAACTTTGTTTAATTTGTTTGTATCATACACACTACCTCACGAAATATGACTTTTTGGTAACTGCGGCATTCTTTCATACCATGTAGCCTATAGTTGTTGTGTTCATAGTTGACAAAAGGAACTACAAACGAAACGACAATACATTATAGGTGTCATTATAGAGTCATTATTAATCATAAATTTCAATGCAATTTAGGTGTGAGTTTCATCTTTTACATGCTTATTTATGATGATGTTAATGCAAAATAATTTTTTTCTAAGTCCTAAGGAATCAGGATAAAAAATCTCTTTCAATAGTGATACACCACCAATAAGTGGCTTTCTCACAGATTTCTGAAGAAAGTTCCACACTACCATGTCAACGTTCTTTTGTCTTATCAAAGCTCGACAAAAGGTAAGACTATAATTTCCATCCTGCTTCTACTCCCTGTTGAATATGAGTACTGAAAAGTTCAGAACTACAGAATCATGAAGTGCTGGGAAACCAAGCAGAGGCAAATGTGAATCCTGCACTGTTTACTGTTGCTAAGCCCCATCAAGTGCAACAGAATGGACGTACAGACCTACATGTAGTTTAATACTGACAAATTATAAAGATGAATCTATTAGGTTACTAAAACAAGCACAGAGATGAAGTCTATACATTCTAACTATTATGCAATGAAACATAAATTGATATAATTAACCCCCTAACGTTGATAATATCATATATCGGATATCGATGTATTGAATATCAACATATCAAATATTGATATCAGTATATTGACATTGATATTTTAATGATATTGATGATTCAATATTTTAAAAATATCCACTTGATATTGATATATCGAAATATTGCACAGCCCTAGTTATCAGCCAGGTTAAGTCGATGTTGGCGTCAATGTTTCGAGCTCAGACATTGCTCTCATCATCAGGGTATGTTGAATTGGAGACCAGTGCAAAGTTATATATGAGTCATTCCATGCGAAATCAACACAGCCCCCAACCTGACTATCTCCGGTTTTCATGAAATTTGGGGAGTTGAAACTATGCATGGAACTTAGTAACTATGAAAATTTTTAGTTTCGATTGTCTTGTAATTGTTAAATTATTCAAGGTCAAAGTTCGCATAAATTGCCCTTTTTGAGCCTGCTTAGCTATACTAAATGTGCTGTAACTCCGCCCCTATTTCACCTAGGAAGCTCAAATAAAACTTATTGTACAGGGAATTGAACAAGCTTTCCAGTGATATATAACAAGCTCACCTTTCGACAAAAATATAATTTTGTCACGTGACCTTGACCTTTGACCTTGAATATCTCAAAACACGTCATCACCAAAAATTGTGAAAAAAATATATTTGGTCCCTCATGCCATACTATAAAACATATCAAAAAATTATTCTGGGACTGCAATGGGATCAGAAGATACAAAATAATATATGTAACTATGTGACTGATAAAAGCCCCAGTACATGAATTATGACGAGTCAAAAATCCTTTAACACACCCTACAAAATGTAAAGGAGTTATCCTGGTCATGAAAGAAATAGATCTCTAGCTGTGTGTGTCAAGCGCAGGTCCGGCATATTGTTGACCGCCATATTGAATTCAACGCAAACATTTCAAAGGAAAGAGGGTGATGTGATATATCAAATCAGGCTTGAATTTCAGGAGAAATGAAGCAGCGAAGGTTTATCCAACTTATTTTTAGGCAGCAAAACGTTATATGCATATCTTTCACTTACGATATATGAACATTATAGTGTTGTCAATATTCCTGTGAGCACACTCGTTGACGTCTCTCACGCTCACATCGAACATTTGGCAATGTAGCAGGTGCAACATCATCACAAGCAGCAACTATACCTTCTCTCAGATGGTCAATATCAGGGACTTTTAGTGCATGCACCATTCTCTTCAAATGTTTCTGAATGTAAAAGTCCACCTAAGATGTTAGATCTGGGGAATGTGCAGGCCTTTTAATAGATCTCCGTCTGCCCATGAATCTACCTAGAAATTTACCATGAAGAAATTGCCAAAATGTTAACATAGTGTGGTCACACACTGTCCTGTTTCAAAACTCTGGAAAAGTGCCATATCCCGTAAGCAAGGATGAAAAACCTGTTCACTTAACACATCCAAGAAGCCCTCACCATTTAAGGTTCCGTTGTTGAATATGGACCAACCATTCCCGTTCTCCATACACTATACCACATCATTAGCTTAACAACAACAAACATTCGGCTGGGATCTGTCTACTGTAGATTTTCAAATAACAGGTATTGCATATAATTTTTATTAACTTTACCATGAACATAAAAATTAGCCTCGTCACTGAAGAATTTTTCATTCCAAAGGAAGTGTCACGTAATTGTTTGAGATACTTTTCCCAATATTCTCCACTATTCAAGTATTTGGTGAATGTTGCTGATTAAAATCATATGCAATGGTGCGTATACTTCTTTCTCTCCCAAGATGTCAGCGTGATCTCGACGAGTTTCTAACACATTAGGAGCATTCTTAATACTTTGTTTTTAACACCTCGAAAAGGATAAAATGGTTATACAAGCATGCAGTAATAACTTTTTGCTGGTTAAAGATACTTTGGAAAAACCTTTGCTGCTTCATTTCTCATGAAGTTCTAACCTGATTTTATATATCACATCACAGCAATATTGACAACACTATAATGTTCATATATCGTAAGTGAAAGATATGCATATAACGTTTTGCTGCCTAAAAATAATTTGGATAAACCTTTGCTGCTTCATTTCTCCTGAAATTCAAGCCTGATTTGATATATCACATCACCCTCTTTCCTTTAAAATGTTTGCGTTGAATTCAATATGGCGGTCAACAATATGCCGGACCTGCGCTTGACACACACAGCTAGAGATCTCCTATTTCTTTCATGACCAGGATAACTCCTTTACATTTTGTAGGGTGTGTTAAAGGACTTTTGACTCGTCATAATTCATGTAATGGGGCTTTTATCAGTCACATAGTTACACATATTATTTTGTATCTTCTGATCCCATTGCAGTCCCAGAATAATTTTTTGATATGTTTTATAGTATGGCATAAGGGAGCAAATATATTTTTTTCACAATTTTTGGTGATGACATGTTTTGAGATATTCAAGGACAAGGGTCAAGGTCACGTGACAAAATTATATTTTTGTCGAAAGGTGAGCTTGTTATATATCACTGGAAAGCTTGTTCAATTCCCTGTACAATAAGCTTTATTTGAGCTTCCTAGGTGAAATAGGGGCGGAGTTACAGTACATTTAGTATAGCTAAGCAGGCTCAAAAAGGGCAATTTATGCAAACTTTGACCTTGAATAATTTAACAATTACAAGACGCACGAGATTAAAAAAAATTTCATAGTTACTAAGTTCCAAGCATAGTTTTAACTCCCCAAATTTCATGAAAATCGGAGATGGTCAGGTTGGAAATTGCACATATCTGTGTTGATTTGGCATGGAATGACTCATGTTATATATAACATGCTTCAGCCCTTCTTTGAATACAAATTTGCCACCAAGTCGTTAAATGTACATTTTGGTTTTGGTCGTCTGCTGAAAATCTAAGCATCCGAGGTTTGCATTGTTACATTATTGCTAAAACACACCCAACCACAGACAGCAACAACCTAATGATGAACCAACAGTGAGTATACTCTAATGTTGACAGTTGGTAACCATTACATGTGAATGCAGTTTTAGAATAAACACAGAAATATTAGTCATAATGAAGCTTGTTTTACAAATGCCAGCAATAATATTCTTATTCACATCAACCTACTACTATACATATCCCTGTATTTTCAAACATTTTTGACCCTTGCCGCTTAATGCTTAGACGCTATCATATTGATGCATTAGTCTCAAGTAAAATAATACTAGCCACAATATTAACAATAATACTAGAGATGAAGTACATATTTACACACATTAGCTCACCAGATCATGCTGCCTTCTGTTAGCAGAACTGACATGTTTCAAGTCAAATATATGTGCAGACATATGCATAACTAATCAGCATGTGCCTGCATCAGATACATCTCAGAATACCACACAAGATTTCTGCTTATCAATCAACAGCTATGAAAAACCACTCGATATTGTTGAGTTTCGGGTTCTTTCAGTTCTTCAATTACACAAGAAATGGAGTCAGGAATAAAACAGTATCAGCAACACGAACGTAAATGTATAATTTAGGAACACAGTAACATAATCAGCACAATAACTTACATTGTGGTATGAAGATACAAAGTTGCGTCGCACAGGACGGCTATATCATATTGGACATGTTTGACAGGAAGGACGCACAGACTAATCACCGACAACATTTAATAATCAGGTCTGGCGTTCGAGTTCAATCAGCATACGACACTCTCCCCCCCTTAGGTTGAAGAGACTCCCGTTTAATGTAGTTTGCCCATATCGGTCAGGTGGTCGTCTTGGTCTTTGTGATCTCCTAACCGGTTGATTGTCGCAGGCCGCATTCGGAGGTACCACTGGATCCTGATAAGCAGGCACTGGGAGATAATCTTCCTCTCCAACAAGCACTGGGTTTTTTCGGACAAGGATGTCTTTTCCGACCTTGTCGGGATACTTCTTGATCTTCGAGAGATGAACAACAATCGTGTCATTGTCCACAATCACCTTCGCCATCTTCCGGCCCGTTTCGGGTTCTTTCAGTTCTTCAATTACACAAGAAATGGAGTCAGGAATAAAACAGTATCAGCAACACGAACGTAAATGTATAATTTAGGAACACAGTAACATAATCAGCACAATAACTTACATTGTGGTATGAAGATACAAAGTTGCGTCGCACAGGACGGCTATATCATATTGGACATGTTTGACAGGAAGGACGCACAGACTAATCACCGACAACATTTAATAATCAGGTCTGGCGTTCGAGTTCAATCAGCATACGACAGATATGCTGCATGTAATTTGCTATTTCATTTTCTTCACTCCACAATTGCACTATGAAAGAAGAAATCCCTCTTGCTAACCTTCTTGAAATTTTCAAATACAAACAGACAAAAGTTGCCTTAACCAAGACTCTAACTTGACATCTGGGTTTCTGTGCCTGCCTTCTGCCACTGAGATACACCTTCAACTGAATGTATGCATATCCACCACCTGACTTCACATCTCCATCATCCACATTTTCTACAACATCCGAACCTTCCGTTTCCTGTTTTGACGTGTTCAGGAGTGGATATAAGCCTCTCTTCCCCTTCCTGCACCCAACAAAACTAAGTTTACACTGGATAAAATGAATGTATTTCAAAATAAGAGTGAAATGTTAATTTGCAATTAACAGACATTTAGGCTGAGAGATCCAACAGAACCAATATTTGGGCACGAGAAAAATTACTAATATTATAGATAACCTGCTCCCCCCACCCCCATCCTTCTCCACCTCTGATAGCAATTTCTGGTTCTGCCCTTGGACACTCACTCTTGAGCCAAGGATTCATTTCTTTCCCACTGTTTTTTGTGTTGCTGCTTTACTTCCCATTGGGTTACTGGACATGTTCCCCT
Source organism: Lepisma saccharinum (assembly GCF_977018435.1). NCBI lineage: Eukaryota > Metazoa > Arthropoda > Insecta > Zygentoma > Lepismatidae > Lepisma > Lepisma saccharinum. The sequence goes on from NC_139237.1 coordinate 36,700,840, forward strand.
CATAAGGTTTGCTACACATAATGTGGCTGGTAGTTTGTCATTTTTCACTGAATATGTGTGTTTCTTGCAACACTGGCATGCACAGTTTCACAACAAGAAGAGACGTCATACATGCAATTAAATGTTGTGTTTCAAACATTGTAAAGACTCACCAAGGACAAAAGTGTTGCTGAGAAAAATTGTTTGTTTTGATGTCCTCTATACGTTTCTGTGCTCTCTGCTCGCCATTTAGTGACATCCTGTATTTACATTTTAATATAAAAATTATATTTATGACCTATTTCCATAATCATAGTAATGCACAGTAATGCTATGCACCTTGCGTGGGTAGTGTGGAAAACGGGATGGTTCAGCACTCTGGCGGTTCCTCTGAATTATTATCTGCTAGAGACGCTGGTGTCAGCCTCGCTATGTGGTATTTGTCTGCTTATAATGAAAGTAAATGGAGTTTTCGCTGCAATGTCTGATTCTTTTACATGAAACATTTCTATGAATGTGATAATTGCTATGTATTTGTTACAGTGGTCGTGAAGATATTAACAAACATTCTAGACAGTCGACCACGTCCTGTTATCGTGACTTTCATTAATAATATGGGAGAAAATTATGCATGGAATGCTCTTGGTAATTCTAAATTTTTGTGTATGAATTATTTTTATTATTATCATCATTATCATTTCTTTTAAAGATATACACACTGAAGCATTTGTATTTTTGATATTTACTGTATCTTTTCTTCTGCTTGAAACTAATTGCGGCGATGATGATAACTGATGATTGCATGAAACGACAAAGGAAACCCCACAAAACTCCCTTAGTGCCATCGACACGAGTGGAAGGAAACTTTCAAACCAATGGGACAAGCGACACAGGATGTTCACACTGATGTGACTAGTGACACAGACACTTCCAGACTGCAAAATAGCATTCATTGTGTGTGAAGGTCCAAACAGCAAACCGTTCAGCACAAGTTCATATGTCATATACATGTGTCGCATATCACTTCGGTCTGAAAGCTGCCTTAGACCGAAGAACCTGTGTCGCTTTGGTGTGAAATCCCCATATCGTTTGTCGCGTTCTGCTTTGGTCTAATATCTCCTTGTGGAAACTGTGCAGTCAGAGCTTTTGTCCCTACGGTTCAAAAGGCTAGCTGCTTTGATTACTGACTTCTCGCTTCCAAGCGACACTTGTGGTTTGTTGCCTCTGTATGAAATATCTCTCAGGATATTATTTATATTCTAATAACATAGAAAAATAAACTCTAGTACACAATCCAACACCTGATGTCCGGAATCACATTGTGATGTTTCTTCTTGTGTTACGCATGTAATTTATTTATTTTATTTTTCTTTCAGCCGGACCCTGTGGCCGAGTGGTTAGCATATCGTGCTGCAATGCCAAGGATCCCGGGTTCGAATCCTGCTTGGGCTTGGTTGTTTGTGAATGTCCATTCATCAATTTCATCACTCATCCCCATCTTCGCAAATTAGTCAGGAGGCACATAACGCAAAGTAAAATAAACTAAACCAATCAATCAATCAATTATTTTTCTTTCCAAGTTAATGCCATTTTGTCACTACAAATCACTCCACAAATATAACTGTTTCCATCAATTCATGTACCGCCTTTCAAGACAAACAATCTACACAATATATTCTAAAAACTAACTAAGCTGTTTTACTTTCATAAGAAAATTAGTTGCAATACTGATCGTACTGCCATCTATGTTGTCATCTGCCACGGGAACCAGTTTTTCGAGTCATTTTCCACACTACATATTCAAGGTGCTGTAGTAATGCTAAGCAAGACACTTGAGATCTACATTCACAGAAATAGAGTAAACAAAAAAATGATAATAATGATAGTGAAAAAGTATTGTTAAAATACATGTGGTAGAACAGCCGCAGGCTGAACCTCGCCTTTTAATAAAGGAAAATTTAAATTTAAATTTATGCACAATAAATGTTTAAAGATAGGAAAAATGTCTTCCTATCAATTCGCTTTCAATATAAATGCAATGTCTATTAAGGCATTAAATAACACATATTGTATCCACTAGTTCCAGTGCTTTTCCCTTCACCTTCCTCCTGAAATGCACTTTCGTTGCCTATGCACATATTTTCTTTTTAAATTCTTACTTCTTGTGTAAACTTACTTGAAAAGCCAGAAACTTTACAAAGAAAATGTGAAAGTAGTGTTATTCTAGAATTTAACTAGCTGCTGTATTTAGTAAAATGAGATCTGTGAAAATAAAATAAAATGAACAGTTCACTTACATAGTTATAGGATCTGTTTTACATAAGTTCTGCAGTGGTGTATTCGCCTATGTTATCTGTAGGGGCAGATTTATATACACTAAGAAAAGCCAAAATATGCACTAAAAAAAGGCCAAAATATGCACTAACATTTTTCAAAACAACCTATTTTAAGGTTCTGTACACCTTACATGCAAAGTAAATGTGTCAGTAACTCACTGAACACAATTATAGAAATCAAAGTGTGATAAATTGTGCTTTTTAAGATCACCAAAAAAGACTAATTTACAAATGTTTTTAGTTTCATAGAACAAAATTATATTACCCACATTCCTTTGTCTGGAGGCTCGCTCTAAAAACTGCAATATTGAAATTATAAAGATATATGTATTTTGGAAATACTATGCTCTTTTCGTTCCATTAATCAATATCTTATTAATTTACATTAGCATTTCAATATACTAGACATTATTTATTGATGTTTTCACGTAGCAGACTCTTGCGATTGTCAGATAGTAAGTCTTTGTATTTTGAAAAGTTTCATTCCATTTCACAAGATACTACTGGACAGTATTTGTTCGTTTCAATTCTTGTGTTGATATCCTGATGTAAAATGGATTTTTCTGTATTCAGAATTTTCAAATAAATAAATTTCAGTTGGGGATACCCAGGCATATCCTGGACAGGTTCCCCCTGCAAACTTCAAATTCACATGTCACATGAACTGCAAACCTGGATTTCTGGAAGCTACTGCTAACTGCTTCTGCAATTCAGGTTTCTCAACTTCTCCTGGTACTGTTTTCTTTTGAGAAATATTGAAAAAAGAGATTGGATGGACAAAGGAAGAAAAAATCTAATCTTTGTCCATTCAAAACTATCACCAAAATCAAAGGAAGCAATGCTGCATTGCTACATTTAATGTGCGGTTCTGGTGGCGATAGAGTTCGCACAGATATAAATATATTATAGCCAGATATTGAACTCGGACAGCAAACTGTCTGCACTATGAATCTGAGCTTCACACCTACCGTAACATGGGAGTTGAACAAATGCTATTTGTCATGTGAGATTTAATGGAAAATATTGCACAGCAACATTCCGTCTTTGTCCGCATAACAGCATCTTTAGACCAAAGAATGAGAAAAGCATATTTTTTTAAACATAATTTGTGCTGCAGTCTGTGTACGAGATATAATTGTGACAATTTTCCTTATCAAAACCAGGGACCGTGTTATACGCCCATAAAAGTGGCATTAAATATATCAATAAGTGCACAAATCCCACAGACGCTATCTCAGTTTCTATCTTTCTCCTTCCAATTACTTTAATAGTAAAAGTAGCAGTTGAAATCACTACTACTTTCATGAAGAAAATCACCCAAAAATCATGTTTAATCCTCACCAGTATGTTGTTTGAATATTTAGCTGCAATCCATCGACAGACATAATCGAAAAAAGTTATTGTATTTTTATTATGTCTAATTTAAGAATAAAATATGCTCAGTGCACAGCTTCATCATCTAACTATCATTCCCTTAGTTTCTACTTTCTTCTTATTTTGTACTCAAATAACAGAATGATCCTTCACTAGGATACACAGCAGCAATGTCCGCAAAAGTTAACATAAGTTTATATAAATCACAGTGTCCAGGCCTACGCAGGCAACAAATACTTGGAAATATATAACTCTGCTGGCAGTGGTAAATGCATTGTTACCTTCTACCCACTGCTGGTGCAATATGCTGTTACTTCTCTCCTTCGGCATTTATTGCCACTTCTGCAGCACACACACATACACACAGCATTAACAGATAATCCTCAAATAATGCAACCCAAGTGTTGTCGCTTGAATTTGGAGATGTGACATCTCTGAAAGGTCGTTGGTTGATGAAAGGGTGGGTTTTCACTATCTTCTCAACCAGACCACCTGCAAGGCTATGAGATGAGTTTTGGAATGTCCTTGACCCAACTAGTGCCCAAGACCAGACGAAGTAGGCTATTTTTTAATGCTGACACAAGGAATGGGGAAAATGAAGCAAACTTGAAACGAACAATTACATGAAAATTACTCCCAATATATTCAAATTATATGCACATTATGCTAAAATATGCACCAATGTTCCAAATATGTATCTATATGCACTGTGAAGCTTTACCAGAGTAATCAACATCAAGTGAAAGGGATAAATGCATTGAGAGCATATGAATTTTCTGTAAGGAAAAAAACATGCAAATATAAAAAATCCACCCCCTAGTTATCTGATATACTGCAAGTAAACCCACTTTTTTCTTACATACAGAAATTGACGCAAAATTTGAAGTTGACAGACTTCGGTTCTTGATTTACTTGCATGTCTGCATTGGTGATTTCTATCATATCTAATTAATATATAATAAGTATGTACAATAAATAATAATTATTGTGGTAAATCTGGTCAGATTTTCAGAATGTGCCACTTAAGTTCTGTAAAGACTGTGTTTATAATCATGAAGTTAACCAATTGTTGTAATTGTCTTAAGTATCTTTGCAGGCATTCAGTGGAAAACCCAGGAATTTCAAGTGCAATGCACAGATTACACGTGAGGAATGATAAACAGGCCCATATTGAATTTACTTCTATTTCAACTGGGAACTTAGCAGAGACACATCAACCACAAATTCAGTCCTGGAGCCCTACAGGATCAGCACAAGTTGGTTTGAAGATATATTCTAATACAGCTAATTCAGAATCTTCAATAAGAGCAGAAGAATGTGCAATGTCTTCAATATCTGAAACTGGCATAACTGACATACATGATAAGAAATATCACTTGCTGGAACATGTGGAAATTCCAACTGGAGAAAAGCTATTTGTCTGTGTGAAGTGCAATGAATCATTTACAACAGAAAGATGCCTGGAAAATCATACTAGAATTCATGGTGGAGAGAGACAATATGTTTGCTTGACATGTAACAAATTATTTGCAAGCAGGGGAAGTCTTAAAAATCACTCAGGAGTTCATACAGGAGAAAAGCCATTTGTGTGTTCAATATGCAACAAATCATTTGCACTGAAGGGACCTCTTCAAGTGCATTTGAGAATCCATACTGGTGAAAAGCCGTATGTGTGTTTCATATGCAACCTGTCATTTAGAATGAAGGGGACTTTGGAAAGTCATTCTATGATACATTCTGGAGAGAAACCACACATTTGTTTGACATGTAACAAATCATTTTCACGGAAGCAAGCACTTCAAGAACATTCAAGAATTCATACTGGAGAAAAACCGTTTGTGTGTTTCACATGCAATCTCCGATTTAGAATAAAGGGGAATCTGGAAAAACATTCTTTGACTCATACTGGGGAGAAACCACACATTTGTGTGACATGTAAGAAATCATTTGCATGGAAGGGAACTCTTAAAAGACATTTACGAGTTCACAGTGGAGAGAAACCATATAGTTGTCCAGTTTGTAGCAAAAAATTCAAATATCGAGCAGGTTTTACAAAACATAAAACTATTCATACTTTAAAAACCTCACATGTGTAGCTTGCAACAAAATATAATGTAAAAATCCCTACAACTTTACCTCGTGTATAAAGACAATTTGTATGTATCAGTTTATTATTATATTTAATATTTTAAACATTTGCGTGTGGCTTCTTTCTATTTTTAATTATTTTAAATCTCCACATGTTCACACTTAAACAAAAATCTTTCCAACATGTGAAACTTAATGATTTAGTTTTGAGAGCACTTCTTACCTCATAATATGAAGGCCTCATTTTGACTTTAACATTTAGCAGACTGAGTCTTCACACACCTGTTCCTCTGATGATAGAACCTTTACAAGTGCTCGCTTTTCAAATTTGCTGCTTGTACAAATAAAAAAATCGTAGCTTGAGAACTAATTGTTGTAGAGAGATGCAATTGGTTTTGTTTTCTTTCTTAAAGACGGGGCTTTTAGAGCAAGTAAAATTTATGCATCATGTCTCCCAATAGTTAGTGTTAACAGAAGAAGAAGAAGAGAGGAGGGGCCTCCCTGATGGCACAGTGGTTGCGTCGTTGCCTTGTAATCAAGGGGTCCCGATTTCGATACCCGGTGGGGCAGAAGTCAGATCTCACTTTAAACTGTAGGGCCAGTCCTGATTAACCTTACTGTGCATAAAGTGAACTTAAAACATCAAATAAATAAATCAATCAGAAGAAGAAGAAGAAAATTGAAATTAAGAAATGGCATACAGCCCCTGTGCCCCCATCCCTAATAGACTGAAGTGAATGAAAAAAATGTGCTATGTAGCGGTTGTACATTCCTACAACCATGCAAAGTTTTGTTGAAATCAAACTGGTTCTTCTTGACTAAAAAATGACCCATTGTATAAAGTGGCAGTGTTGCCAGTTTGCAGAACAATTTATGGAATTTCGCTTTTAGCTTTGGCCCCTATCAATGCTGGATGGATTCAGTTAGGAGGGAATCATGACAAAAGACCATTTTATGAGGATATGTAATGCCCATCCTGTAACTGAAAAAAGAAAAGAAAATAGAAATTATAGCGCTCGGAAATTTTCCGTAATGATGAAAAATTTCAATCTTTGGGCTTTTACCCCCACTTCCCCCCCTAGACCCTTAATTTTCACACATTGCTTAAAGTGTTGCTTTTTTTACTCATTCTTACATGTAGAATTGGTGCTGTAGTTTAAAAGTTAGAGCCCTTTATTTTCAATTTATCCATTGTAACAAAAGGGAAACAAAGGAGTTTTCAAACAGCACTTGACAATAATAGTAACAGAGGATATATTGATTCATAATTAGAGTATGCAATGCCTTTAGAAGTATACTAATGAACAGAACAGACATAACTCTAATATAGTGTATAGTTTTCAAGAAAGGGCATGTTAATTTTGCCATGTGGTTCGGGCAATTTCGAAAATTGGGCCTTTGCCACCACATCTCACCTGGATCCTCAGTTGTTGGCATTGCTTAAAATGTTGCTTTTTATTCATTTTTACTTGAAGAATTTAAATTTTTTAAAAAGATGCATTAGTTTAGAAGTTGGAGCGGAGCTATTTATGTAAATCTATCCCATATTATGATGTAAAGAAGGATAAAAAAGGACTTTTTCAAATGGCACTTGTTAATATTATTAAAAATGGATATATTGTTTTATAATTCGAGTATGTTATACCTTCATGTGTATACTAAAGAATGAAAAAGACAGAAATGATCTATCACGTGTAGTTTTCAAGAAATGGCACATGAATTGTTGGTGTATGCTGCTGCTCAATATACCAACCACCTATCCTCAATGGTATTACCTGTAGTTGTCGGTAATGATTGTCCAACCTCTAAAGATTAAACAAGGAATAAGTGTTTGAACCACTTGTATGGCACATTGAATGTTTTGTTTCAAGGAAGAAAGTGTGAATGAAGAGCATATAGCATCTTGAAGTAGAAAGTACATGTACTGCAGAACTCATCACTCTGTGAGGCTACTCCTCCAACACGTGTGTGTCCCCATCAGGTGCAAGTTGAATTCCATCTTGCAAGGCATATGTGGATTGTTTACATAGTTTCTCACCACTTGCAACAACCAGTAAGACTGCTGTTTTGTTCTGTGCCAGAAACATTTCATGCTGTCTACACATATACTCCCACCGTTCTTCCTGACCATTTGAACAACTACTTATGCATGCTTTCGCAGGCAGTTAAGTCTGAAGAACTCCCTGGTTCCAACTCTCATTTACCCACCTCTCGTATAGTTGTGGAATGTAATCAGCATGGAGAACATCCTCAATTCCCTTAAATAGAAAAATGCACGTGGCATTTTACAAGGGAAAGTCTACCTCAAGCCACACTGAATGCTCATCAGTGATTAATGGGGTGTTTTTGGTGAACCTGAAATTTTGGCCTGAGTGGCTTCCACCTCACCTTGCAATCAAGTGTCCAGGGTTTGATCCCTGGTGGAGGCACATTACACAGTGGTTTGGAGAAAGAGGGAGTTATGAAAGAAATTTCTCATGTTCTTCATTGAAACCTGAATGGGACGAAGCTTTCCTTAGAAATCATCATCAAGTCAATTACCAATCAGAATTGAGGAGTGCACTAGATATCTGACTAGTTTACGTGGCTACTTATTTACGCGTGACTACATATATGATTGCAGGGAAAACTGTTTTTTATTGAATGAAGAATATGCATCGTTTCATATACATGCTACAGATATCTAAATTTCATACCATCATATTGATATTTTATTCTCACAGTCGCATACAAATATTTTGAACTCAACATATATACCGTATTTACTCATGTATAATGTGCACTTTTTTTTCTAAAATTTTGCCCTTTAAAAACCATGATGTGTGTTATGTGCACGGAATAATCCAGACAGCCAAACTGTCACTGGGATATAACACGTATATATCAATGGGTGCAAATACAAATTACCAGGTTGGATTTCTTGAGTAATCATCATCATCCTTCGCTGTTTACTGCCTCTGGCTGGGTTGGCATAGAAGTAGAGTCTCTCCATTATTTTCTTTCACCACTCCTATCTTTCCATGGTGTTCCAATCTGTCCTCTTCTCCTAAAACTCTCCACTATCTGCTCTTTCCACCGACATCTTGGTCTCCCCCTTGGCCTTATTTCCACTCCTTGTGCATTGTAAGCTGTTACTGGTAGTAGACACCCACTGTCTGTCGGATCTCCTGATTCCTTATTCTATCCCTTCTAGTCTTCCCCATTCCCCAATACACTCCTTAATAATTTCATCTCCACTGCCTGCATCTTTCTTATGTCTCTCTCTGGCATTGTCCAAGTCTTTGCTCCATACATAATTATTGGCACATAGTATGTGTCATATATCACCTTCTTGCATTTCATAGGTACATTCCTGTTCCATATTAATCTTCGAATTTTTTTATATAGTCCACTACCCATTTGGCCTCTTCTGTTTACCTCCTCATCTATTCTTCCACTTCTCTCAATTATGCTTCCTAGATATTTGAAGCTCTCCACTACCCTCAACTCTTCTGTGTCCATCTTTATTCTTGGTTCATTTCTGGCTCTATTTCTTGTTATTAGCACCTCACTCTTTTCTGCACTGAATTTCATTCCTGCTCTTCTGATTTCCTCATTCCAACTATCAAGCTGTCCCTGTACTTCTTCTTCCCTGTTCCCCCATATTACTAAGATATCAGCAAACAACGGGGCCTTTATCTCTTCCTCTCCTATCTTATTCCCCACCTCTTTGTTAATTGCATCCATTGTAATTATGAAGAGCAGTGGGGAAAGAGCACTTCCCTTTTTTAGTCCATTATTTATACCGAACCAGTCCGTTCTTCCCAGTGGTGTCTTCACCCAGCTGTGGCTGGCCTTGTATGTGCTCTGCACTCTACACACTATCTCTTCCTCGGCTCCTTTCTCTCTTAGAGCCTTCCAAATCTTTGTTCTGTCCATGCTATCGTATGCCTTTTCTATATTTAAGAATTCCATAATCAAATCATTTCCTTACTCGTAGTGCCTTTCCTGTATTTGCCTTATGGGGAATATCAGATCTACTGTTGATCTGCCTTTTCTAAATCTATACTGTTCCTCTTTTCTTGTTCAGCTCTGTTACTTCCCTTACTCTTTTCTCTAATATTTCCTTATACACATTTTCTGAGTGGCACATAAGTTTTATTCCTCTGTAGGTTTTACATTCCTTTCTGCCAGTCCTCTAGAATATGGGAACTATGAGTCCCTTTGTCAATCTCTTGGCACTTCTCTCTTTTGCCACCTGTTTTCAACACTGTACAGCCACTGCACACCAATCACTTCTGGCACTTCATCTACTCCAGGTGCTCTACCTCTCTTGATTCCGTGGAATGTCTATCGGTGCAGGTATGAGTCTCGCAACTCAAAGATGATGAGACAGGAGTTCTCAGGTAAATGTCTGGTCACTGCCAGGGTGAACGCAATGCAATTGCAAAATACGAGGATGAAAAGGGCAGGCAGTGATCGAAAAGGGTATCAGATCGCTTTAAGAGGGAGTAGAGCTGGAGGTCTTGAGAGAGAGAGAGAGATAGGGGTTCGAGATTCCTCCACTTCTTTCCATGTGAGATTCACTTTTTCCATCACTTCTTCATTTATAACACCATTAAGCCTTGTTTCCATGATTATGAAAAACTAAATATGCTGACCAAGGCAGTAATTTATTTTATTAAAAACATAAACTAAACGTAACATTTCAACCTTCTAGCAAGGTCTTCATCAGACTCTGTATCAGACTTTTGTACTTGATACAGAGTCTGATGAAGACCTTGCTAGAAGGTTGAAACGTTACGTTTAGTTTATGTTTTTAATAAAATAAATTACTGCCTTGGTCAGCATATTTAGTTTTTCACTTCTTCATGTTCATTTCTTTTTTTCACGTTCAGCAATTTCTCGAAATGATTTCTCCACATTCTCCTTATTTCTTCATTCTCTTCTACAACGTTTCCCCTTTCATCCCTTAGCTTCCAGCTGTCTTCTCCTTCTCTTCTCACTAATCCATACAATACTTTATTGTTCCCATCTACATCTTCTTCTAGCACTTGGGCCCATTCTTGCCCTTTCTTCTTTCCTCCTTTACAACTGTTCTTGCCTTTTTCTCCTTTTCCATGTACTCTTTTCATGCATTTTGTATCAGGGGGTGAATTCAGACAAGAGTGTATTTCCTACTTTGTCGAGCCTGCAACACTGCTCCAGTGTGTTGTGAGTTCCTACATTGTCGCTTGTAGCATTGCTGAGTTATGTAGCTGATAACCTTCCGTTGTTGAACTTTTGCACGTGTGTCAATATACATGTGAGACTTGTCTGAAGTTAAAGGAGAATTTACATTGTTGTCCTTAATAGCGGAAACTTTGGGCCATAGCTGACAAAAAATTGGAATTAGGAATTTTTGTCCCAAGAACGTGTCAACAATGGAGGTGGTGAGGACAGTTCTGTGATAGTGTAAGCTGTGTGCATTTGCAAGTGGGCATGTAGCAGCAGTCAAAGTGGCAGACAGTGCTTCATCGGGGTGAATTCGGACAATGCTGCATGTGTACAGAAATGAAGTTGGCGGACAGAATTATGGAAACTATGATAAGAAAGATTTGGAGAATGCCATAAGAGATGTGAAGGCAGAAATTAACACAGAACAGAGCTCGCAGACAGCAGTGATGAATCAGAAATGCAATTCAACAAGAGAGAGAGTGTTGGAGAGCCCATGTCAGAAACCTGCAATCGTGTTCTAGAAGAGGATATGATGTTTTTGTAACATGGGTTTATACATACACAGGTAACAAAAAAGAGCAAACACGAAATTATGTTGGTGTTGTAACTGGTGTATCCGCAAGAAATGTTGATGTGAAATTTATGTCCTTATAATAACAGTAGAATAGTGTTTGTGTTTCCTACCTTAGATGATGATGATCAGGATTCTATTGGAAAATATCAAATCATGGAGATTCTTCCAAAGCCGCAAGAGAAGAGAGGAAAATTCACATTTGGATATGGTATTCTGTGACTTTTTACTGGAAGCATGCTTTAAGAAAGAACAATTAAACACAAAATGATGTGATTGTGATTGTCTTGTTTAATTATGTAATGGATATTTGTATCTATGTACCCCTTTGCTTTTTTAAAACTCATATTTGTGTCAGAAATCACCCATATAAACAAACTGTTTGTACAATATTTTGTCCGGTGGTGTGACTTCGGACATACTAAAGCGTCCGAATTCACCCCAGATTACGGTACTTTATTTTTTGAAGAGAATAATATTGTTTAATAACGGTAATAAGATTTCTCTACACTAAATTTCTAAGTGAGAATATTAGGAGGGGCAACAACCCCCCCCCCCCTTGTGCATGCCTATGGTGTTGGTAATAACAATATCTTTGAATTTCTTATGTCTACTTTTAATAGACATGAAAAACTTATATCTCAATTCAGCCTCACATTACAATCAATGACATTTTGAGGCATCCTTTTAGGAGAAATTGCCACCGCCCTCTTGGTAGTCCCAGTCCAGCCCTGGTTTAGCAAGTGTTTTCTGTCAGCTACTTCACACACACACACACACAGTGCTCTTTTTCTGGAATGAAAGGTTCCAATACTCTTCAACTTGGTTTATTATTGTGTTCATCATAAGAATCTCCACAGGGAGATTCAAGAGGAGTCGCTTGAGTAACCCCACCTCCCTTGGAACAAGGAAAAATTTCCTAATTCTCCTACCATTTTTGTTTATAACTCTGTTGTCTATTTCTTTTCTTGTTTTTATTTCTAGCTTTTGAGGTTTTCTCAGCTTTACCTATTAGTTCATGTTTACTTCTCTCTTCGTGACCATTTCTTTTTGTTTTCCCTCCCATTTCCTGTCAGTTTCTTCTTTATTCTTTTTCTAGCGCTGTCATGCTACTCCTCTTCCTTCTCTCTTTCTGCCTGTTTATCTTCTAAATTTCTCTTCTTTCTCGCTCTAGCTTCTTTATTTCTTTTCACTCCCATTCATTGTCTCCTCCTTCTCTCTCTCTCTCTCTCCCTCTATTTTTCTGGCTTTTCTATTCCTCTCTATCTCTGCTCTCTATATTTTCTCTCCCCTTCACTTCTTTCTTTCTTTATCTGTCTCTCACTTGTGATTTCCTTTTTCTTTTTCTCTCTCTGTAGCTTCTTCAAATCTTCCTTGCTTTTATTCTCTACTGCTTCCTTCATCTCTTTTTTTCTATCTTCTGTTTAATTTAAATAACGTTCTTTGGTTAAAAGAATGTGTCAAGATTTTGGTCCATCACCCTGGGGCCCAGAGTAAGTTGTTTAATTAGTGTTTATTTATGTGTGTTCCTGAAGTGTAATTGATTATTTGTTATTTTGATAAAAATTCTGTACTAGAAGAATATGGATAAGAAAATATCTGTTGCTGAGAATTAATCTTCAGTAATCTTCAGTCAGTTCCAGATACAGTGGACCTACTTACTTCATTATGAATTATGTTGCAGGAGAGTACAAGAGCTCTGATAGCCAAAATGCAAGATAACTTTAGCAATCTGCAAATCAAGATACAAGAAAACTCCAACAATCTGGAAGCCAAAATCCACGAAAATTCCAGCAAGTTGGAAGCCAAGATCCAAGAAAACTCCAGTGTCTTGGATTCTCTGGAATATAAAATTCAGGAAAACATTAGAGATAATTACAGAAGTCTGGAAGCCAAGATCCAAGAAACCTCCAGTGGTTTGGATTCTCTGGAATCAAAAATTGAGGAAAATATTAGAGAAAATTTCAGAAGCTAAGATTCAGGAGAATGTTACTGTACCAGCTGACTGTACAGCAGATCCGCACATAGTTGCAGAGAAGGAGGAGGGAAATCGAGTTGACAAAGCGCAGCATTGTCAACCACACGGTCCTGACCGATGACTGTACATGTATGGAAATTTTGTGGCATATACGTACGGCCATACGGTCCAGACCTTGGTTCGTACGTTTAATTTATGGCTTGTCAAAATTTGCACTTGATGTTTTATCCCTCGTACATTCAAATGTTGGCTGTAAACATGTTTCCAGTAAAACAAATTGAAAAACAGGAACCTCCTTTCTACATCGACAATGAATTGGTGTATGCTTGTTACTCACAGTCAGTGCATTGACAGTGATTGTACATGCATGAACTTTAATTTGTTGTTTTAAGTTCACTTTATACACAGTAAGGCTAATCGGGACTGGGCCTACAGTTTAAAGTGGGATCAGATCCAATGTGCCTTGTACTTCCACCGGGTATCGAAACTGGGACCCCTTGATTACAAGGCGACAACGTTAACTCTACGAATCAAGAGAACTGCATCAGCTTTCATTGCTAACGCTTGGTAAGTCGATCTTTTTTCTTTTGTGTTGTTGTTTACAGAGGCAGTAGCAGCTATACAGAGGCGTCGGAACCGGGGCGGCAACTTTCCCCCCCACTCTCCAAAATCTCATCTTTACATGGATGTACGATGCACGTCACAATTTTGTTTCGTAACTGCTGTCACAATAATTAAAGCTACTCCTTCCAAAGGAAAATAACATTGAATTGGATATGAAGAAAAGCACGTGTTTATTTGTTTAGACTCAGCGTGTCGTCTGCTGTAACGTCACACTATTGGACTCCATTACCCAACATGAGAAAATGTGCACACAAATAAGAAACCACTTGACCCCACGGAAGCCTATTCACGAACTTTTGCCTGGCCATTCCCCGCCCCCCTCCCTCTTTCCAACACGTGTTTGCAGCGAGTGGCAACAGGCGAAGGCTGTTATTTTTAACTCCCCAAATCGCGGTTAACACAAGAAAGGAAAGTGCCTTTTTTGAATGGTCTGAATTGTAAAAGAAGGCGTAGACCATCAAAACCTTACATTTCCTCTGCTTTTTGCATATTTATTATTTTCTCTTCGAATTTTAACGGTTTTTGTTTCTGACAGAAACACACTTGCTTGGGGGTGGTGATCTCAAACGTAATAGCCCATAACAGCCCATAATGAACTTTTAATTTGGGCTCCACTATACATTCCATGAATGCATGGGCTCCGAACCAGTGGGGTAGGTGGAGCTTGAGCCTTCTAGGCAGCGGCGGCGCCAGGATTAATCACCTGGGGGTGAGGATAGGGTGCAGAATTACATTTAGGGGGCACGACGTTGAAAATAAAGAAAACCTAAAATATGGGCGCTATTCACCGGATGTTTACATTTCTGTGCTTCCTTGGCGCTGGCGGGGACTGCATTTCCGGCTTTCAAAAGAATAACATTGAATGCAATGATGTAAAGGCAGTGTCTTCGGAAAAGGCAACAATATTTGTGTAGATTTTGGTTTCAACGTGAGATAGGGAACAAACAATTGTCCTCAGGTATCTACGCATCGTTTTCAGACAGACCCGATATTGAAAGATAAGTGGATTTAGGCAGTAAAGCGAAAAGATTGGACACAAACATGAGGGAGTATGCTCTGCAGTCGGCACTTCATCAAATCAAATGAAAATATTTTACTTGTTTCGAAATTATAATTGTCTAACTGACATGTGTTGACTACATTTAAAAGTTGGAACTATTTATAATCATATTATATCGCATTTGCCTTTTGGGTGTTTTTTCTAACTTCTAAAGTCCTGTCTTGAACGACACTTGCAAAAGTTAATAACAAAATACAATAACTGTGCATTTCAGTATAGTAGTAACTATGAAATGTAAAAGTATTAATGCAAAATAGTTGTGCTGGATATTCACTCGGCTTGTGGATCGAATAGCATAATAATAAACAACAATAATAATTCTAATAAAATATATTTAATTAGGTAGTAATTATTATTATTATTTCTTTTACTGTTGTCATCGAAGTATTTAAATGTTTATAATTAATGTAAGTTTCATTTCAACCTGGAGAAGTCTTTTCAAAAAAGAAGCTGATGGTAGATCAACATTGCCTTGGAAAATATTAATATTGTCCCTTATATCTGCATCCAAACGATCCGGGAAATTGTCAATCTTTTCTAGGTACCTTTGTTCTCTACATCACTCAAGAATTTCAAGTGGTCCATTTTGTTTCCGATCTTTTATAAGAAAATAAGCTCGGTGACGATCTGTATTCCACGTGTTTACATTGGAAAATTCGCCAAACCGGAAGTTCTTTCCCCGCCATCAATAATCGAATTGTCTGATCGATATTTTTTTGTTTACTCAGGAATAAGCCCCATACGTGCAGGGTTTTGTCCCTAAATCAAATACTAATCAACATTTAGTAGGTTTCTATGATAATATGCTAACTGAAGAATACTAATGACTTCCTTCATTTTTGCCTGATATTAGCACAGAAACGACGTTTGGACATTTGAAAAGAACAGCTTGTTCAAGGGAGACCAATGACATATATGGATTACTGGAGGATTTTTTTACATAGAGAGGCAAGGCAAGGCATTTTTCAACGGAGAGGAATATCCCCCCCCCCCCCTAATAGCGTTGCTCACTATCTCTAAAAACTCTTCAGTTTGAAGTTACCATGTTCCTGCAACGCTCTTATAATAATTGACATAAATGACCGTGACTGAAATGTACACTTTTAGATTGACATTCATTGTTTTAAGTCCACTTGATAGGCTAATCGGGACTGGGCCTACAGTTTAAAATGGGATCCGAACAACTATGTACCCCACCGGGTATCGAACCCGGGATCCCTTGATTACAAGGCACAAGCAGTTGAGGTACGCAATTCAGTTATTAATCAAATGTCAAATACGTTGTATAATTGTAATTATAATTAATGATGAGTGTTCAGTTTGCGTGCGTTGGGTAAAGGAAAGAATTCGGTACTATGCAACCTAAAGTTTGAAAAAGAAAATAACACAATAAATACGAAATCATGTAGTCACTTTTATGTAATTATCAATTCACTTTTTTTTTTTTTTTTTTGACTGCTTCACTTTTCTGAAAATGTTCCGTTGCTTTGTTACCCCTCTTTTCGTTTTACATAATGCATAGCCTACCTTTCGTCTGCCCAGATGCTGTGGTGTCAGGACAAAACTATAAATGCACAGCAACTTCTTAGTTAAAATATCTTGGGCCGCACTGTCCCCAATAACGAACTATACCATTTCTTCGCGAATTTTTGGCGTCTTCGTAACAGTCTTTGAAAAAAATCTGAAATAGTACGTTTAATAGAAGAAATAGAACGAATTAAGAAGGAAACTACCGTCACGATAAAACTCGCGTTAAATAATTTACCGAGAACGACCTGATGATACTTGAAAGCAACTGAAAGTTTTGTTCCAATGCGACTTGAAGAAAATGGAAGAATAAGTAGGCGGACAATAATACCGTGTATCAACAGTGCAAAGGAAAACATACAACTGACAATGAGCCTGAACACTGAAAAACACAAACAACAAATCTGAAGAAATAAAGACAAGGGCCGCTGATCTTACAGTACAGGAAAATAAATGCGGGATCTCTTTGCCTGTTGTAAATAATAACAGCAGTCTCACTTCAGTACCTAACATTCGGCCCTCAATATGACAACGACATGACATAATATGATACTGTAAGAGGTAATATTTTCGATAGAATATAGGTTTTGGATAGGGGGTGCGGAAGAAAATTAAGGGGTACGCTAGCACCCCCTGGCGCCGTCCCTGCTTCTAGGTAAAAAGGTGAAGGTGGGGGAAAAAATAGGTAGGGCGTCTGACTGCCACGTGGAGACTCGGGTTCGATTTATGTGATGGGTGATCTAAGGTCGAAATTTTTCCAGCCTTATCCCGCAAAGAGCGGCTCTCGGGCTCAACCAGCCTAAAATGAAGGGGTACATGCGGCCGAAGTATGGTGCTGATCACATCATCTCTAAAATGTCTGAGATCGAAAATGTGTGGGCCCTACCCCCACATCCCTTAAATGTGCCTACATGGCACGGGTTAAAAAACAAAATCACATATGAACATAAGAATAAATGGTGTTACCTCTCTCTTGAGGTCTAAAACTAAGCCATCAGCTCTGAACATGACGTTTAAAACAAACAGTAAACTTTTAATAAATCTAAATGGCCAAGAAATGAAAGTTCCTTGGTTGTTCCGCCTCTACCCACAAGTGCTTTCAGTATTGCCTGATGTTAGAAGCCACAGAGAAGAGGCAAGATTTTCTTTTTGCTACCCCTCCTCCTAGTCACGCCCTAAAAAATGAGACTACATATATTTCAACTTATCTTGGTTGTGAACAGGGACGTCGGAAACGGGGGGGGGGGAGGGGGCGCCCCCCACTCATCATCGAGGTGGCAAGATAGTCTTTTTGCCCCCCCCCGGTCGTAAAAAATATTTTTTACAACTTATGTTTAGCTTTGAAAAAAATCGGGAAAATATTTTTGCACTACTTCAATGAACGTGGACTCAAGTGTTCGCTACCAGCAAGAAGTACCTGACACAAAGATAAGAATCGCAGGCGCGTCTCCGCAAATCAAGTGTAAGGTGGAATTATTCCTTAGGAATTCGCCACTTCGGTTTCCAGTTTTCCTTTGTAGCTACCAGGTTTTATAAGTACACGTGTGGTCGGTGCGAAACAATAAACCCATTGTACCCCGGAGGCAAAGGAATGGGTGAAGAAGGGGCAGAGAACGGTTTAATTTTAAATTTCTTCTTTTCCATCTACAACTACATTGCACGGATGCAAGAACTCCGAAACACGGGGCAGGTGGAGCTTGAGCAGGGGCAGCGCGTGCCTTTCCAGGCAAGCAGGGCACATTTTTCTTTTGGGTGGGGAGGGGGGGGGGCAGATAACCTCCAAATCTCTCTTTAAGGTGTTTGTGAAGAATTCCTTGAAATAGAGTAAGTAAATTGTTCGGACAATGGGTCACTATTTGGAATGAAATTAACAATTTCCGATCTAATATCAATAAGTAACTAGGAAAATGATGCACCGTTAAGTTCAGTTACAACACTTTTTATTGGCTATGTACCCCCAAAAAAGTTTGTTTATACTTACGAAGAAAATCTGCATGTCTAGTTGTCTGGAACACAGACACAACCACTCAAATAAATACACACGTACAGTAACTATAAACTCTTTCGCTCGCGAAAAAAACTAGTTGTTTCATAAGCGATCAATACGCACACAGATGGAACGCAACGCAAACTCGCACACTAACAAATCGAAATCCGTATGCATGCAATGGAAAGGAAGGATGATCTTTTTGAAAATACCGAGGGACTAGTTTGTGCAATAAAAAGTGTTGTCAACTTTTCAGGTCGCCGGAACAAGCTCGAAGAAAAGTATTCGAAGGATTTTTTTTCTAGCTTATTGCTGCATCTTACTGCGGAAGGTGAAAGTACGAATGAAGTGCCTGCCAAGAGTTGGGAACACTGAACGGTGAACGAGGCAAGAATGAATGGGCAGAGCAGCTCGTCCACTGCCCAAAGACGGCTACGAATTTTGCGCTTTTCCATTGTGAGGGGGTACCGTCCCTTGCCTATGCTGTAAAGCTTTGGATCAGTCAGTGACGTCACGTCCCAAGGCAGAGCTGAGATCGGACTCTCTCCAACAGAACGCAGAAATATATTAGCCTCGCACAGGATGCACACCCTGTACGTCTGGTTGCAGCAACGTAGGAGTGGAGGGAAAAAATAGTTATATACCAATCGTATCTTCAGATGAACTTTTATGTTCTAGTTGCCCTTTATCTAGCATTGCCACTGAGCTTGAGCCTTCTAGGTAAAATGTTGAAGGTGGAAAAAAATTCGAAACGACGTGGTGGTCTAATGGGTAGGTTGTCTGACTGCCACGCGGAGACCCGGCTTAAACCGGTGGGTGATCTAACGTCGGAATTTTTCCGGCCTTGTCTCCGCATAAAGCGGCTCCGGGGCTTACCCAGCCTCAAATGAATGGGTACCTGAAAATATCAGTAAAAGGTGAAGGAATCGTTTTTACACGCCATTTTAGAAGCAGAAATGTTTTATATGAAAAATATAGCGCTTACAAAATAAAATATACTCATCGACTGTCTTCGCGATTAGCCAAAAATGGTAGAAAAGTGAAGTAAAATAAACTAAATCTATCATAAAATTACTTCTTTTTAACTCTTTCCTTCACGTAATTCTTCTTTAGTGTGCGGTGTTTTCGTTAAAATTATATTACGATTTATAAAATGATGAAATGGTAAATGAACACGGGAGTAGTGTAAGTTAATTGTTTCAACGCAACACTTGGTACGAGTGCATTTGTAGCTTCTTTTTTTATCAATTGAATATCACTTTTTGACATATATTGACAATTTTTTGTCGATGTTTTAGCGCTTAGCGATGTTTTAGCAAAATTTCCCATTTTTCCCACCTCACACTTGGTACGAATGCCACGATCTTACGTGATATAACTTAACCTATCCTTTTTTATTACGTGCTAAACTACACGAGAGCCTCTATAGTAGTACAATAAGCCCGTTTGACAAACATTAATTGAGGATCAAAAAACCCTCATAAAATTCCCTTTCTCTCCACGTTCCGCGCCTCATTTATTACGCTGACGATGTTTCACAGCGTAGAAAACAGCACCAAAACCTCAAAAACTCACTTTACTCATTTGAGGTTCAACAAAACCTAAAAAAAAACTCACTTTCTCTCCACGTTCCGTGCCTGACGAAGGTGGTATGGTACGTTCTGGAACCATCCTTTTGATCTACTTTTTTTTATTTTACGACGTTTTACGGGCTAAACTAACCTACAATGAGAGAAAAGTGGACAGAAAAAAAGCTCTGGCATTACTTTTTTAAGCTATTTTTTACCTCCTGCAAATTTTGCTCTTATGCTAACTCGTCCTTTGACCTACACTTTTGAAATGACTTACGACATTTTCCTATAAGTCTGTCTCCTCTTACTGTAAGGTCCCTCAGTGTAATCTACTACGACCTTGCTTTCAGCATAATCTGCTACGATGTTTTTTGTTTTTTTTTAAAAAAAAAACTCATGTGTGATCTTCTGCGGTGTGTGTGTGTGTGTGATAATTAAAATTATTTTTGTTAAGGCCCCTCAAAAAAGAAAAAAAATATCCCGGCAGAGAGGGGTGCGTGGTGCCCAACACCAGTTCTAATGGTCATGGCTATCAAAGCCATGCCTCTGTAGAGTTTCATGAGTTATTATTTTTTTTTATTTGCGCACCGAACTAACTTACATTGGATCCCGATCGTGGTGTGTAACGTTAATTTGATCGGAGGTGCCTTATCGGCTGGATCGTCGTCATTCTGCAGCACCGTCGAGGTGAAATCCAGATCGTACACGCGCTTGCCGAAATGCTTTCGTATGCGCGGAAGGGTGTGCTCGGACCAGTGTGGAAATTTATTTTTCGCACCACCGAGGTTTGTGGGAGTCTTCGTACTCGAAGTGTGCGAGGGGCTTGTGGTCGAAGATGTGTCTGTCGTGCTGGCGATGCTCGTCATTGTAGTGGTGTCCTTTTTAATTCGTCGTTGGTCGGGACACTAAGGCTTCGATCAAAAACGGATTCAAAACAATCCTGTCGGGCTGGCGCAAATCCAAAACTAATCCACTAGGGTGATGAATTAATTGCAAATTTGCAGCATCGACATCGGATGACGATCTAAACCAGGCGCGGCATTTTTGGCATACTCTGTAATTGTTCGTGATGGGTTGCAACGAGGAAGGTTCGGTGCCTACGAGTATAACTTTCAAATCCGAAGAAATGAGCGTCGGGGTTGTGTTGGTCAGCGTCTGCAGGAAACACATCGTGTGGCAAAATTCGCAGCACGAGTCCGGTACGTCGCAGCAGGAGAATTCGATGCGAATGCCCGGGATGAAATGGAGCAAGCAGCACGCTTCGTTCTCCTGCTGGTCGATCTGGTCGAGGATCAAGCTGAATCCCAACTTCGGAGAAACGACCGCTTTCACGGTGTTGTTTGCCTCGGTTCCAAATTGCCTGGTTCCGAAATTGCGATCTTTCATGTGAAAGTAAGAAAAAAGCGTTCGCACGACGTCGACCCACGGTGTGGGAATCTTTACCCAGTTCACGCGTTCGATGCGCTCCCGAACGAACGCGGAATCCTTTTTGGGAAAGTAGCGTTCTTTGCTCGCGTCCAGGTTGAGAGAGTCGATGTACGTGGCCCAAGACCACACGTGGTGGTGCTGGTGCTGCTCGCCGCTACCCTCTACGATCTGGTGGAAACGAAAATTATCGGGCAGAATCGTCCGTTCGAAGGTTTTGTACTGAGTCGATATTCTCTTTTCCGTCCTCAGGAGGCGCAGAAATTGAGTTTTGAACGCGTCGGTTTCGGTTACGACCTGGTAAAAATCTTTCAGGACGTTCAACTTGTTTTCCAGAACCGTATAATGCAGCACCAAGTAATTGATGTTGCAGTGTATGATGAAGAACGTCGGGATGATGCAGCAGAATCGATAGATCAGACCCCAGCCGAGAAAGTATAATGCGTGTGGAAACGATGCTGGGTCGTCCACGTGAATTCGTTCAGAACGTGGCTGTCGCAGACGGTGTTCGGAAAAATCGTTCGCAAGTACATGGCCGGATCCTTTCCGAAAACCTTCTCGAAAAAACGTGACGCCAAGCCAGAGCGTTGATGCAGTCGCTCTTGAAACTGGCCAGCTGTGGGGGCTGACAGATCGAGCTTCCTCCCCAGATCGAATTGAGTCGCGTGCCTTTCCACGAACTCCAAGTAAGCCTTCGCCGTGGGCCACACGATGCTCGTGACGATCTGTTCCCCCGAGAAATTCTATATAAGTAGTTGTATTGATGATATTATAAACCCAGGAAAGGAAGAGCCCCCCTCAAGCAGGTTTGGCTATACTTAAAACTAGCTCAACATGAGCATATGAGCTTTTTGCTCTAGTGTGGAACCCTGCCTAATCCAAGATTTTTGTAAAAATGCCCTCGGGAATTTTCTGTGAAAGGAAGAGCCCCCTCAGATTGATTTGTCTATACTTAAAACTATGCCAAGTTCTCTTATCATCTTATTGTTTATAGTATGTTTTTCTGTCAAAATCCCAGGAATCTTGAATTGATATTTATTGGGTTCTGAGAGCCAGTAGAGTGTGGTGCATGGTTTTTATTGCCTTGTAATCACCCAAGCCTAGTTAATAGCTGTTGTCTGGGTATAAAATCATATTAACTGCTGTTATATTTTTATGAGGCAAAACTCCCTGATCAATACAATGGAATAGAGGTCAAGCAAACATAATTAATTGCTTGCATGTTCTTCTAATCTTTTAATCAATCCTATGTTTTGGCCGGCAATAAATTATGCTTGCCCGGGAAAATTATATTTCTTTTATGCCAACAGATATAATCTACACTGCGTCTTTTCAGAGAGAAATAACATATTATTCATCATCAAAGAGTAATTGCCTTCTTTCTGTATGCCTGGGAGATTATATCTGTTGGCATAACCTGCACTGTGCTTTTTCCGAGGGAAATTACATGTCATTTGTCATAGAACTCAAAGAGAAATTCTTATTTGTACTGTGCCTCTTTTCAGGGAAAATTACTTGCCATTCATCATATTGAGGAAATTCCTAGTATTGGCTTCATGGATATTTGTCATGCAAACTGAATTGCAGGTTTGGTCTTGTTGCAATAATATAGGCTCAAGTCTTTAACTTACAGAATAATCATTGCAATATTTCTGTATTTCAGCTTTTGGCAGATGTGTTGTGTTTTGGGTAGGTATAAAAGCTTTTCTGCCACGAGCAGAGGTGCTATAAAATTTGGGTAAGTAATATATTTCCTGACAGCAAAGTGTTGGTATTATTGGTTTATAATCAAAGGGCCTCTGTGTTTGAATCGGAGCTCTAGAATTGCTCCGTGACTCTCTCATTTCTTACATCATAAACATATGATTTTTCACCTATGAGAATAACACTACATATGGTGTCATGAGGTAAAGCCTCATGGAATTCACAGATAATTTTAATGTTTGTCCTGTCATTCACCACAACTTGTTTTCTTTTTGAAGTGTTAATTACAAACATGGGTCTCTGTGCCTTGAATTCATCTGGTGTGTAATACATGTCAGTATTGCCTGTAGTGACCCTTTTGAAAGCCGAAAATGCTTCATATAATTTCAGGAAATCATTCTTGGACATGTCTAAATTGTAATTTTCTCTAGGAAAAACCTCATTTCTGCCATTTTTAAGATATATGTTCTTGATGTTGCAGCTATCAAATTTACTTGAATTTTTTTCCTGATTATTGTTTCTTCCAGTCTGAAACAGTACCACTACAAAATCAGGCATGTCAAATTGTATGCTGGAGAATGAATTTGTGGCATCAAATTCATAATAAGTACCAGTTGCGGGCTTCTGTACACATTGATATGTATAAAATTGCAGAGGAACCTGTGGATTTTTTATTATATCTGCTTTGTATTTAAGAGCATAACTGGCCTCATATTCAACAACAGGGATTCTTAACTCCATAGTCTGAATAATACATTTGCCTGCATCTGGTAGGGTATTGGGCAGAGCTTCCCCTGTAGAGTTTATTGCACTGTACCTCATCAAAGCATTGTTATCATTGGCAGCTCTTCTAAATGTAATTCTTAACCCACCCTTCCACATAATATCTTTGTAATCCGAGAAGAATCCTGGCAATAGGCGCATAGGGAACAGCACTGTGTGGTTCTTAGATAATATCTTATCACCAGCCTCAAATCCACCGATTTTGTAGTAAGAAGCCTCGGTTTTGGATAATTTTAATGTGGCCAAAGCTGTGGAGGTAATGCCGGGATAATCCACTCTGTTTATAACAACGCCATGCTTTCTGATCTCAATTTCAGAGAATAGATGTGGCACAAAATTATCTACCAATCTTATATTTGTATTTGCCGGATAATCTGTACCATCGAGCTTTACAACATCAAATTTGATGTATAAATCTGCTCTGTGGGGGTGTATAAATCCATCCCCTACATCAAGATCAACCTCAATCTCTGTGTTGGGTTGATTTAAATTTGCAAATGTCCTCCTGTTTGGGGGGAATGATTGTAGCTCATAACTCTCAATATTTTCCATTTTCTTCTTGTATGTATTTTTATTTAAATATTAATCTCTATGATTGCAGTTGTTGTGGCTCCAGCAAAATCAACTAATTCTTCTTTTTCATTAGTGACCATCAATTCAATATTATCTATTCTGTTATGACACACAGGAAAATATAATGTTGGGGATGGATTGTAGATGATGGGCTCCATAAATTCAGAATTAGGTTTGAATGTTGCAATGATCCCAGTTTGTTTGTGAGTGCCTATGCCATTTGATTTGGTGATCATACCCTCAGCCACATTACAGTGAATATTCAGAGTTTCTATGGCCAAGAATTTAGGTATATTCATAGCAGTGTGTTTGATGCCTGGTTCAAGTTTTGTGTTGTTCTCAAATCCTAACAGCTCTCCTATAGTACCCAGATCCACTGTTTCTGTAGCAGATACAATCTCTACTCTGTGAGTGACAGAATTTTGACTTAACACTACACCTCTGGGTAATTGAGCATTTAGAGTGGATAGATTATATTGCCCTGGAGTAATGACAATTTTTTCATCCCCAACTGCAATTGTGTTGTTGTGGTGTGTAATATTGGGGATTAGGTACATGCCATAAAATGCCCTGAGAGCTATTGTTTTGGGATATACTATGTCATCATGCAATTTGAGTTTCAATATTGAATTTTGGCTGGTGAGATGGAATACCCCCATGATGTTTTAAATACCACAAGGCTTTTTGAAAATCTTCAATTGATGGTTTATTTATTTGAGACATATATCTAAGAACTGATAAACACAAATGTCCACAATTAACATCTTTGAAATTTTGAACACGGGCATTATTGTAATAAAGATTAGCTGAATTTAGATATTTTATTAAATTTTCAGGTGGAGCACCTCCAAATGAATCAAACACAAATGCCTCATTTTTTAAATATTTAAGATAGCAAATCCAGTGAGTGCCCTGATTTTTGTACTTATCCAAATTAACAATGCCACACTCTTTGTTGAGTGGTTGTTCTGGTAAAGAATCAGACATGTACACACCTCTAAAATGTTTGATGCCCAGTGGCTTGATTAAAGCTTCAATATCTTGGTTTGTAAGCGGCTCTTGTTTTTTTTAAACTTATTCATGGCACTTTTAACACCTTTGCCTTGTTTCTCAATGGCCAGGTTATGGCGCTTCAATTCATCTAATTCTGCCCTATTTTTCTTGGCATCTATTACTGTTTTTGCTATGGCGGCTGATCCCCCAGCCAAGCTCCCAACAGCCCCGAGAGCAGCTAAGATGGCAGGGATGGTAAATATAAATCCCCCCACATGTGATTTTTTTCTTGATTGTTGTAATTTTTTTAATTGGGGGGTACTAAGCAACAATTTCATACCATGGCCCTTTGCAAGACAAGAATTTTTTTTCTTGCGCTGCTTTTTGGTCAAAAGACTGTCAATAGTTTTAAGAGATTTGAGACCTGCATAAGGTACTTGATACATAACACCCTTGGCCTTCATTGTAGGTTTATTATATACATATTCACAACCCCCACCCCAATTTTTGTTTGGTGCTCATAGCTATGGTGGTTCCCAATGCTGCTA
Source organism: Lepisma saccharinum (assembly GCF_977018435.1). Lineage (NCBI taxonomy): Eukaryota > Metazoa > Arthropoda > Insecta > Zygentoma > Lepismatidae > Lepisma > Lepisma saccharinum. The sequence continues at coordinate 36,727,157 of NC_139237.1, forward strand.
TTTTTTCACTTAAAGAAGCATCTTTGCTTACAAATCTGCCAAATGCAGCCTCTTCTAATTTCTTGTCTGCAACATGTCTCTTGTCAAGATCAGAATGTGTGTTGTATGCAATATCATGGTCTCTACAAGCAGCATCTAAAGGATTAACACCAGGATCCCCTCTGTTTAATCTATGATCCAATTTTGTGCCTGGACCACAATATTGATAGCCTGGAATGTGTAGTTCAAATGGCAGCTTGTTTATAATGTCATTAACAAGGCCCCGACCCTCAGAAATATTCCAAAATTTAGGTGGTAGAGTATTAATAATTTTTATGAGATATCCAATCCCCTTAGTGTCATTCACTATAAAATTAGACAATTTGGTGCTTATCATGTCCATAATTCCAACCTTTTCATTGTAAAAATTGTGGTTGCCAGCATTTTCCTCCCCAGCTATTACCAATAACCTATCTACAAGTTTCCTGACATCATCAACCCACACAAATTCTTTGGGCAGGGTGTTGTATTGTTTGATTCCACTGCCAGTCTTGATTTGTGACCATATGGGTTTGATTAAATTGTTGTATTTTGCTCCACTGCTCGACTTGACTCTTTTTTGTGTGGGATCATTGTTCTGGTATAGAGCATCTGATTTTATTAATATTTCTTTGTAATATTCATAATCTTGATCTGTATAGCTGCCAGGTCTCTTCCTGGTCATGAGTTCCCACAATCCAGGTGTTCCGGGGTACTTAACAAAAGCACCTTTTTCTCCGAGACGAGATTCTGAATATACAATCAGATCATCCCCCATAAATGTTACTCTGAAATTGCCAATTCTATGTATGATGCTGCCATCAAGCTCTGTGTCGGCATATAAGCCAAACACCTCATCTTTGTTGTCTTTAGATGTGCTTAAATATTTTTGAGCAAGAAGACCCAATTCAATAGGATCCTGAGTAGCCTCAATTCTTCTAGGAGCAATAGGACTAGGTGTATGAATACTGGAAAGTGGGGTGAATGGATAATCTAATATGTTCCTTGCAGCTACAGGTACAAGCTCTGTGATCAAGTTTTGATTTTGCTCTGTAACAGTTTTGATATTCTTACCTAATTCACTAATAGCATCAATTACAGGCTGTTCTGTTTGTTTGTGTTTTTCATAAATTCCTCGGTTCTCTGATTTCCATCCCTTAAATCTTTTTACAAGATAATCTCTTAATTTAAGATCATCAATAATTGGCCTTTTCATGGTTATTTATTTATGTTTCAATGTCTAGAAAATTGTTGATTTTATTTCTATATTTACCAGTGCTGGGTGTTCTTGTCATATCAATTGTGACAAACCCATAACTGTCCTGGTTCCAGCACCTGCTGCAAAATTTAGAAAAATCATTGTAGCTCAAGTCCCCACCTACATATTCATCATGTATGTGTTTGAGGTTGGTATGGTCTTGATGAAACACACATATAAAATTGCTGTTGTCCCGGATCAGTTGCTTGGGTATTTTTGAAAAAGTCTGTGCCAGGTAGAAGCAATCAATGTTTTTGTGCCGCCCCTGTGTAAAGAAATTCCTAACCTTGTTTTGATTATCCAGTATAATGTCATCAAACACAACAACAGAATTATCGAGACATTCATCAAGTGGCTTAACATCTGGTTCAAAAGTGGCTATATCCAATCCATCATAAAGCTTCATCAGCTGCTGATATTTTAATTGTTCCAAGCTCTTAGAGAAGATATACAAGTGCCTGTTTTTCCAGTCTAACCAGTTGGGTGCCAATAAAAAATTATCAACCATTAGTGTAGTTTTACCACAAGCAGATGGCCCAACAATAAGACACCTAATATTTTCAGGCAGCAATTTTCCATTTCTCTTATTTTGTTGTTCAGGTTCTGGCAGCCTTTTTATAACATCCCAGGTGCTCATATTATTATTTTGTTTGCATCGATCCAGCTGTGTTCTGGAAGTCCTAGCCATTTGACAAGTAACTTGTTGCCTTTTCTGCGGATAATTTTTTCTATGAGATATGTGTCAGGCTGTTTAGTTTTGCTGAGCTCTTGTTCATAGAACCTGCCTTTGAGAATTTCTCCTCGGTGATCCTTTATTATATATGTGTTAAGGGTCCCAGGTTTAATTTGAACCACTGTAAATAATTCAGTGCTCCAGTTTCTTGTAAAGCCTCTTTTGAATAAGTGCTTATATTTGCTGATTCTTACTTGTTCACCCACCTTGTATTTGGCCTTTCTTGTTGTTGGCTGATATTTAGGATAAAAAACAGTACTGATCAATTTTTGCTCATCAGATGAAGTTACTTCAGAGGGTTTCATGTTGATTGTGGAATGTACCGAGTTGTTATATTTATGTAGAAGTTCTGGAAGAATATTAATCCATTTATAATTACCTTGAAGTGTAAATTGTTTATACATAAGATTTTTTAAGGTTCTGTTGAATCTCTCTACAATTGAGGCCTTGAGGTCACTGTAACTCGAGTAATGTTTTATTGCCTGGCTTTTAATAAATTGTTGAAACACTGAATTATAAAATTCTTTGCCATTATCTGTTTGCAAATAGCGTGGGGATCTTCCACTCTGATTGATGATTGTTCTAAAAGCTTCTGTAACACATTTTCCAGTCTTGGATTTGAGTGGCACAGCCCAGGCAAATTTTGAAAATGTGTCTATTACAGTAAGTAGATACTTGTAGCCCTTGTTGATTTTGTCTAAGTTTTTCAACTGTCCACTTGCCATTTCAATCAAGTCGCTTTGCCATAAATCATCTATGCCCTTTGTGACTACTGGCAGTCTCTTATAATTATGTCGGGCTTGTCTGTGTAATTCATCAACAATAATTTTTCTAGACATAATATGTAAACAAGAATATTGCAACTATGGGGTGTTCAGCAGCTGAGACTGCAGGATTTTCTAAATATAATTTATCCCCTATTTGTATTTTAAATTCCAGAGAGCCATCATCTTCAACATAGGCTGTTTCCAATGTATTGGGATCTGTAAAATCCTCCAATTCTACACTGGTGATTTTCACTTTGTTATCAGCATTTGTTATTGATAAGGTAGGGTAGTGGTGTGCCTGTGGTTGTAGCCAATATTTGATCTTGATTGGTCTCAATGTGCCCCCAACAAAGAACTGGTAATAAAATTGTGCAGGGGACAGCATATATATTTTGCCACCTGGTGTAAATGGAGAATCATATTCTTTGTTGGGGATGCTGTACAATTCAAGAATTACTGTATGTTTTGGATTTTCAATTATGCCTGTTATTTCCTTTTCTGCTGTGAGCAATCTGCTTGTTACAGATTCAAGGTGCTCATTGATGGTCCTAACAATCTCATCGTGCCCAGGCTTGATTCTTATGTCAACAGCAAGTTTTTTGTATTGTTGCACAATTTCTTGGAGCTGGGTGGCAAAAACAGACAGAGCATTTGCTTGATTGGATTCCATGGTCCCTAGCTGTTGCTTGATATTAGCTACAATTTGTTGCAAATTTTCAACAACTACCAATTTTGAATTTTGAGCTGTAAGATCATGGACCTGCCTTCTGATATCCTCAAACAGGGCATGCAGTTCATTAATATGTTGATTAGTTGGTAGAGTGGCCACTGCCTGAGTGAGATGTTTGATCTCTGCCTGGATATTCTTGATATCTTCTGATTTCAATATCCTATTCACTACCCTCTTAATATTTTTAAGTTCCTGTGATGTAGGCAGATTTGATACTGTATTTTGCAAAAATTCAAGTGCCAATTTCACATTGTTTAATTCAGAAGCATCAGCCACATTTTGCATAGCATTTTGGAGCAGGGCTATATCTGCCTGAGAGGGTGTGGATTGTTGTAAAATTTCAAGTTTTGTTTGGATATCATCTATCAAGTGATGAAAATGAGATAGTTCAGATTCAGTGTTGAGGTTTTCAAGCTTTGTGATTTGTTGCTGGACACTAACAAGGGTATCTACAATACCGGGCAGGCGGGATTCTAGTACATTTGCCAAATCACTTTGCACTGCTGCTATTGTACCTTCAAGATGGGTTATGGAACTTTGAATTTTTCCAAAATCTTCATATGTTTCAAGTTGCAGCTTAATATTTGCTACACTCCGAGTTATTGCATTCAGAGCATCAGAAGATGGCAAGTTGTTCATAAAATTTTCAAGTGTCTCAATTTTTTCTTTAACCTCGGCTATGGCATTGTTCAGAGGATCCAGATTAGGTATTTGGAGTGACTGAATCTGTTCCTTTAGAGTGGAAATCACTAGATCAAAATCTTCTTGTGATTTTATGCTTTTGACAATTGTTTGGAGCTGTGCCTGGACATTATTTATTTGCTCTTCCAATTGTTGTTTCAATTGCTCAGAGTTGTTAGCCTGGGTCTTAAATCTGGCTTGAAGAGCTGCTACAGCTTCTTCTAAACTTTGAAAATTATCCAATGTGGCCAAATCAGTATATTTCTGAAGCAGCAATTTGAGTTCAGAATCAATTTTCAGAAGAGGGTCCATGCATTGTGATTGCAAATTTGTAATTTCTAATTGAAGACTGGCATTGAGAGTGGTTTGTAAAGCTTGTAAATCACTTCTTAATTTCTTGACTCTGACATCAAGCATAAGAATCTCATCACTGTGATCTTCATGTCTTGTATGGCCAAAAATATCATTAGGCATTTTTGTTTTAGTGGTTATTTATTATTGAATATCTGATTCTTAATTCTATAAAAAAGGGTATAAGCTTGTCATAAGATCCAGGGACCTCAATATATAAGCAGTCACCAGCAGAAACAGTATAAACAGTGCCAGAAATCATGTTTGAGTGCTTAATTCTGTAAATATTTCTCCCTACTGAAATTTTAACATCACCCTCAGGAGTTGTAATAAATTGCAATTGCCCACCTACAGGTAATTGGTAATAATTTAAATTATTGTTAAATATGTACAATATTTTGCCTGTTTCATCATCAATATCTGTAAGTATGCTGTTCAGATGAATAATTAACAAGCCACTCAGTTTAGATATTATATCAGAAGAGGGTTGTGGTGTTGGCAGCTCCATAATACCTTGTTTTTTAAACCCAAATAAGTTCATAGGCATGTTTATTTATTTCAAATCATGCTCTGCTTGTGCATTGATTCCCATTTTTCAAATCACAATGACCCCATGGTAAAGTATGTATGCCACATGATAAAATACATCTCTTATCATCATGTGGGTCCAGAGCCACTTTTCTTACAACATTTGAAGTCAATAAGTGATCCACACTCTGAATTCTGGATTCTGATGTTCTGATTAAACTCTGGGATTTGAGACAATTTTTATAATCTTCAAATTCAAGCTCTTTTTCCACAGTTACTTTGCCAATGCCCTTGGCCTTTTTGGCAGCAACACCACTACATGTTATAAAACTGTACATATTGGCACTTAACCCAGCAAATGCCACAATAACATCACCAAGTGTCTCATCTTTTAACTTGCCAGGCACCTTTTTGTTGTGGGGTTGAATATTCAAATAGCCTGGCAATTCACTGGTATCAAAATATTTAAACAATTCAGGCTGTGCCATATCTTGATAAACATCTTCTGTTTTAATATCAAGAACAAAACTATCCGTGTCCATGTACATCAATTTTACACTATCACCATAAAAAGGTTTCAACACATCATAATACAATATTAACATATGTAATTTGGCCAATTCCAATATTGCAGCCCCTACATAAATAGGTTTATCAAACTTAATCTTTGTTTTTTTCATGTTGAAAAGTGCCATATTTTCATCATAAATTCTTCTATAATTGAAATTAGGCTTTGCAACCAATTTTTTGCTCAGGCTGGGGTCAGTAATTTTAACATCGGTATGTTTTCTGACATTTTCAATTGTTTTGCCATAGACAGAATTGACCATCAATTTAAACAAAGATTTATCAAATTGGCTTTTTGCAGATGTTCGAAGCTCTGTGTTTGTATTAATGTATGGTTTCAACCATTTTGAGTGCCTGAACCTCAAAACTTTGCCAAGTTTGGTCACTTGAACACCATGTTTCATCAGGAACTGGTGGTTTTTGTAATATATGACATAGCCTTGTTTTGGCTCCAGTGTCATCATGAGCTTCTTCTGTTTAGAGCCAGGTGAGCACTGAACCTCAGGAATTGGGGGCAGATCAGAAAATTTGTTATGTAAATCATCTGGAATTGTCAAATCAACCTCTAAGAAGAGTCCATAGTCACTGTCATCAAAGTTCTGAAGATCCTCAATATTGAAATTTTCAACCCACTCAAGCCCTGCATATGGCAGTTTTTGCATCATGGAATGACCATAGAGGCTGTTGGCATCTACATACACTATATAATTTGATGGCAATTCTGGATTATAATTGGGAATATGCTTGTTATTTGCTCTGGCATATCTCTGAGAACATTGCACCATCCCCCCTCTTATACCTTGCTCCATAAACAAGTACATATTTTGATCTGGGATCAAATCCAATGGCTTTTTGGTGTTTAAAAACATTGCAGCCCATGCTAGGCCCGGGGCACTGTAAAAATACACTGGGTCCAGCCTATAATTTTGCATAGAAGATTTTCTGAATGCTTGAAGTATATCAGCTAAGAGGGTCACATCAAGTTTCAAATATGCCATGTGATAATCACCAAATGTCTGGCATTTTAAATTGTTCCACATCAATTGGGCATGGTGATAATCATCATCAGTGATTCCAGATCCTCTGATTTTGCTGTAAAACTCTTCTTGTGGTGGCAGAGAACACTCATCAAATTTAGAAAAATCTGTAACATAATCATATGGATATACCCCCTTCCGCCTAATTAATTTCAGGTCCTGATTTGGAAACAATGCACATGTGATTTTGAATTGATCATCAGATAATTGAGTGGCCAGTGTAGCCAGGCTAGCAGATAAAATTCTGTAAGAATCAAGAAATCTTATGTGAATAGGAACACCATTAACTTTAATTATTTTGCTAATAGCAATATATTTCTCATCATTTTCAGCTAAAATATTTAAATTCTGCTTGTCAAACCCCTCATATCTGATCAGATGATGGAAATCATAATTGGATGCTCCATGGCAAAATATGGGGACAAATCTTGGTCTCTTGATCTTAATATTACAGCTATTACACAGGGCCATTTTGAATTTACCATCTGTATGAGAATGGTGTTTCACCTTGATTTTTGTATCTGAAAATTCAGAATCACATACCGGGCATTTTTCTGCATTGTTGAAATCTTCAATCTGTTTCTCTGTTAAAGGCAACATGGGTTTTGATTTTAATAAGATGTTAGATGCTATGTCACGGCACTCATTTTCTATTTTATGTGCAAATATTTTGATGGTATCTGCTCCCATGTATGAATATTCTTTACTAACAACACCATCCTGTACAACCACATAATAAAAGCTGGAAGGTTCATGTAGCTGGTATGGTGTAATTGAAGATTCTTCAGGATCTGGATTGCAGGATGCAAGAGATTTGAGAATGGATTCAAAATCACAGACAATATATACTGGGTGTTCCAACAAGGCTTCAAACTTTTTGAATTTGCAATTTTCACTTGGATTGGGCATCACCATATGAACAGGTTTATGGTTCCCACAGTATTTCAGATGCTCAATTAACTTGTTTTTTGCAATTTCTGCATTTTCTTCCCGAACCCCTTTCACCATTTTTTGACCATCAAATACAGTTAAACATCTTCTGCACAACTTAAATATTCTATTAGATTTGTCTAGTTGTGTTCTCACTAAAGCTTCAAGATTATGTATCAGAGTGTAATGATGTGTATCATCCCCTTCAATTAAGAGCAAATCAATCGGAATTGCAGATTCATCATCAATTGTACTGATTCTGAGAGGTTCTATCGAGCAATTGCCACGGCCAGTGGAACAAATAAATACATTAATAGATAATTGTTTGCCATTGATATGCCTGGCCTTTTTTTCAAATTTATCAATATTCTGAACAGATATTGGATATTCTAAACCCTCCATTGCTTCATTAAAATTCTGTTCATATTGCTTCTAATAAGTTATTCTCTCAGGATGCCTTGAAACTGGAAACAAAGCAGCTAAAATACACCACAAAAAGCATTTATCATCATTATTTTCTATATTAACCACGGCTCTTTTGTTTTTAATATTGGCCGGTAATGGCAGATATGTAGATCCTTGTAATGGGCTGAATTCAGAAATATTAACATATAACTTGTGTGGAGAGCCGCATAGGCTCCATCCAGACTCTTTTGCTGCAAATTCAGAGTGTTTAATATTCAATTGATCCATCAAACTGCTTATTATTCTGTCTAAATTTGTATTTGAATATACAGGTACAGTTTCTGTTATGTGGGGCTGTGTAAATTTTGTGCCGTTTGGCTTCTTATATTGAGTATACAATTTGAGGGACAGCTTATAAGAGCCATTTTGTGCATTTAGAATTGCCTGCAGATCAGGATTTACACTGTTCAAAAAATTCTCAATACCACATCTTGGCTCTGATACAAACCGATAATCCCTAAGTTGGGCATTAAAACTGCTAGGGATGGGTTCATAGCGTGGCTGCTTTGCAGGTCCAGCATTAACAGGTGCTTCATGCTTTCTTTTCAGACCAGATGTGGATGGTTGTAGGGGCAATATTGATGATTGTGCAGAGCAAGTATCTTTATGTGTATATGTGAAGTATTGCATGCTGTATTTTCTATTGCATTTGGGGCATATTTTTGTGGGGCTTCTGTATTTGTCTGGGTTACAAATCTTTTGGTGTCTGGCCCAATTAGAGCTAAATATATTTTTATTGCACTGATTGCAATATTTTTGATTTGGCATTTTTGCTGTTGTTTATTATATACAATTTCCTGGGTTTCAATTCAAAACTTTATACTGAATAAAAAATATCAGTTGGGTTCAGCTGTGTGATTTGTGTGTGTGTATATATATATGTGTGTGTATGTGTGTATGTGTGTTAATATTTTTGGCTTTGGTATTTATATAAAATTTCCTGGGGTTCAATTCAAAACTCCATGCTTATTATGACAGGTTGTAAAGCCAATAGCTTACAAGTGGAAAAAGAGAATAAATATTCATTCACACTGACCCAGCGCAAATACCTGCACAAACATGCGTGTCTAGAATGGCAATAACCTTGTTATGTATTGATTTTTGTATAACAGGCTGGGACAAATATAAACTTGACTCTAAATATGAGTGGATTACAACAAATATCAGATTTTATATTGTTCAATATGAATAATTATATATATTTAAACCAAACAGGCCTGTAAGTATGAGAAGCACTGTATCAACACATCTATTCTCCTCAGCCACTCTCACAATACTGGCTGATGCAACTTTGTTTCCACGCAAAGCTTCCATACTCGGGAATTTCTGTAAGTAATGGCGCTGAGGAGAAACATGCAAAACAAAAATCAATACTACCGTCTCGGGAATTGTATACACTGACACAGAGGGGAATTACTTGAAACATGCAAACATATAATATAAAAAATAAGAGAATCACGGAGCAATTCTAGAAGGTCTCTGCATATTGCATTGTTTTAATATTGGATATACAAGTTGAGGCTGGTACCCAATTGAACTTAAACTGGAAGTAAATATGTGTGTGTGGGTATGGGTTTTTGGCTTAATTTCAGGTATAGCCAAAAAAATGTCAATTTTTGACAAGTTTATGGACAAAAATCTGGCTAATGCAATTTTTGTAAGTATAGACAAATCAATCTGAGGGGGCTCTTCCTTTCACAGAAAATTCCCGAGGGCATTTTTACAAAAATCTTGGATTAGGCAGGGTTCCACACTAGAGCAAAAAACTCATATGCTCATGTTGAGCTAGTTTTAAGTATAGCCAAACCTGCTTGAGGGGGGCTCTTCCTTTCCTGGGTTTATAATATCATCAATACAACTACTTATATAAAATAACATACCTGAAATTCTATTCACAGTATAGATTGAATTTTTTTGAGTTTTGTAATCACCCCAAGAAATTCTATATAAAATAACATACCTGAAAATTGTATTCACAGTATAGATTGAATTTTTGAGTTTTGTAATCACCCCGAGAAATTCCATATAAAATAACATACCTGGAAATTATTTTTTTGGTTCTTGTGATCTGAGAAAGCATAATGGAATCCACCAGTTTGATCGAATGTGTTACTTGCGAAAAATTAATATCTAAAACTAATATTAGCAAGCACAGGGCAAGATGTAGCGAAACAGGTTCGAGAATTAATCGTTCGTTACCTTCTAAGCCTTGTGCTCGATGCGGAAAGATGATCAGCATTGCACATTTAAGTAAACACCTCAAAATTTGCAAACCATCGACCGGACAAGCATCGAAAAGGAAAATCGATAATTCAGAAACGGAAGCTTCCACTTCCAAGCTAAGTAAATTATCCAATGAACCCAAACCAATTAGATCTGCATTCAACGACCAACTCCAGGATTTTTCAATTAAGTCAAAACCAGGTCGTGACATTCTAAGTTTCTTGGACGAAACGAAAACATCTGTACTAAATATTTTGAAAGATAAACTTGAAAACAACTCTATAAAAGTATATGTTGTTCTGTTTTCTGAATACGAGAAAGTTGATGGCACAACGAGTATTTTTTATCATCGTACAAAAAACCAGACACTTTATTTTGCTGACGTCGAAAATTTGGTTAAGAAACATGACGATTTCGAGGCTAAAGGGTCGGGATGGTCTCTGTGTGGAAGTCCTCACACGTTAACCGTTTACGTGAACCGATTCTCGCCTCTTCGAGCTTCCAGCTACGTTCCTCTTCCACCGAACATTCAACACAAGAGAGCTGTGTTAAATATACAGAACAGCGATAAAAAAATGTTTCCTTTGGTGTATATTGGCTGCACTGCATCCTGTTCATTGGTCAAATCATCCAGAACAGGTTTCTAATTACAAACAATACGAGACCGACTTTCAAAGTGTAATGTCTGGCATCGAATACCCGGTGACATTGTCGGATATAACAAAGTTCGAAAATCGTGCAGGAAAACGCATCGCTATTAATGTATATTCCTTCACGTCAGATAAATATCTCGTGCATCCCGTCAGGATAAGCGATATCGACGATGACGATGCTCGTGTAATAAATCTCCTTCTAATTTCAAACGAGGATGTTCATCACTACACGCTAATTCGTTCTCTATCACGTTTGGTCAGAAGTCAAACTACCAAGTATGCAAACCACATCGAAGTTTGCCCGAGATGCCTAACCACGTTCGACGATCAAAAACAACTCAATTATCGAAAATACACCGGACGTCAAATTGCTATCGATAAACTTGTCGAACATAAAATTTATTGCGGTGACAACAGACCGGCTAGAATGTTGATGCCCGAAACGAACGAAGTCGAAGAATTCAAAATGCACAAGGCATTGTTAGAACATCCCGCAATCATCGTCGCAGATTTCGAGTCTTTCCTGAAACCACTCTCCTACTGCGAACCGGATCCCGAAATTTCCTCCACAACGCCGTACCAGCTTCATCAACCTAATAGTTTCGGTTATGTTGTGCGACGTGATAAAATAAATGAAGCATATATATACCGCGGGCCAAATGTAATCGAACACTTCCTGGAAAAAATGGTGGAGGAGGTTGAGGTAATTGGTAGCGTACTGCTTACATCAAAACCGATGGCACCTTTAACTGAAAATGAACTTCAAAATTACAATTCCACTGAGGTGTGTCCGGTATGTGATCAAAGTTTCACTGATGAGAACAAAAAAATATTCCACCACGATCATTTCAGCGGAAACTACATAGGTGGAATTTGCAACACGTGCAACCTTAAAATCCAGAAACCTAAATTCATCCCCATATTCTTTCACAACGGAAGCGGATATGATTTTCACCACCTGGTGAGACATCTTGGCTACGATCCGAAACGTATAGGTGTCTTGGCCGAGAATGAAGAACGCTACATTAGTCTCAGCAAGCAAGTGTCGATTCCGGGAACGAAAAATACAATCGAGATGCGCTTCCTGGATTCGTATAGATTTCTCTCTGCAAGTCTGGATGCTTTAGCGAACAAACTCACCGACGATCAATTTAAAATAACTGGAGCTAGTTTTCCCAACGTAGACATAGAACTCGTTAGACGTAAAGGGATTTATCCTTACGAATACGTTAGTGATGGTTCTAAATTTAACGACGACGCTCTTCCACTTCCAAGAGAATTTTACAGCAGACTCAGAGAGAAAGGAATCACGGACGAAGAATACCAACACGCGCAACTCATGTGGGAGAAATTAGAATGTAGGACACTCGGAGACTACCACGATGCCTACTTAAAATTAGACGTCACGATACTCGCGGATGTTTTTCAAGCGTTCAGGAAAACGGCAACGAATATTTATAAATTAGATCCAGCGTATTTCTACAGCCTACCGGGATTAGCGTGGTCGGCAATGTTATTCCAGACAAAGGTCAAGCTGGAACTGATATCGGACGTTGACATGTTGCTATTTATCGAAAGAGGGATACGAGGTGGAATGGTACAATGCGTACAGAGACATGCAAAAGCTAATAACGTACACATGAAAGAAGATTACGATTCAAATCGAGCATCGAATTACATCTTCTACGCCGACGTTAATAATCTCTACGGACATGCCATGGTTCAGAAACTTCCTTACGGGGGATTCGAATGGTTAGATCCCACTTCCATAGACATTATTCATTTCGACGATAGCGAGTGTGGTTTCTTCGCAGAGGTAGATCTCCAATTCTCCGACCACCTGCACGACACGTTTTCGGATTTGCCTCCGACTCCCGAAATCAAATGTCCACCCTACTCGGTTCAAGACAAGCTTTTGTTAACATTGGACCCTAAACAGAGATACGTCGTCCACTACAAGAATCTCCGGTTTTTGATTGGGAAGGGTGTTCAGATAGTAAATGTTAGAAGAATACTAAAGTTTAAACATTCCACGTGGTTAAGACCTTACATAGAAACTAACACACAACATAGAACAGCTGCCACTTCCGATTTAGACAAGGACTTCTTTAAATTAATGAACAATGCGGTGTACGGAAAGACCATGGAGAATGTTAGAAAGCACGTAGACGTGAAATTAATTTCCGATAAGAATAAATGTCGGAAGTGGGTGGCCGATCCTAGATTCAAGTCGAGAAAAATTTACAACGAGAATTTGGCACTTTTCAATCTAGATATAAAATTGATGAAATTCAGAAAACCAATTTACGTTGGCGCAACGGTTCTCGACTTGTCGAAACTTTACATGTTCGAATTTCATTACGACGTGATGAAACCCTTCTACAATGATAAAATATCACTTTTGTACACGGACACCGACAGCTTCATTTACAGCATACAAACACCTAACCTATACGAAGACATAAAAAATCCTTCCATGCTTGAGTATTTCGATACTTCTGCATATCCTCAACCCAACAGATTTTGGATTCCTTCCCTCAACAAAAAAGTCCTAGGTAAACTGAAAGATAAATGTAACGGTGATATTATTGTCGAGTTCGCGGGTTTGCGTTCGAAGATGTATGCCATGAGAACAGAGAGTAGCGTCACGAAGAAAGCAAAAGGTGTGGGCAAAAATACGGTGGAGAACAAACTCACCTTCCACGATTACATCGATTGCCTTTACTCACAATCGACGATACTAAGTATAGAACAAAGAATCCAAAGTGTAGACCATGTGATTACAACAAACAAAGTTAGAAAAATTGCGCTGGATCCCGATGACGATAAAAGATGTATTTTGTCTTGTGGAATCCACACGTTGCCTTGGGGACACTATCGTTTAGAAATTAGTAAAAATTGTAGGCGATGCAATTGGAAAAAAGAAACTTTAACTGTCTCACATACACAATAAAATAAATAGCAAGGACAATGAATCTTTTTGGTTCCCGAAAGCAAACAATGGAGACTGTACACCGCACGACGACAGATCTACCTTCCGTGTTATCTAAACTCAACGGTCTACTGATCATTCACCTCAACAGCATTTGGACGAAATTGGATGAAGACGTCGGCAAAACTTTTTACATCTTCAACAACAATTTACATTTTTACGAAATTCCGATCGGTGGGAAACTTCGGATCACCGTGAATCCGGAAAACGTAGGCGAAATCAAAATTTCTAGCGGCAAGAACATTTTTCGAATGAAGCACGACAAGATGCTTTCTAACATGGCGTACGATGTTTCCGCAGGAGATTATCTTTACGTGGAACTCCTAGGAGATTACGACAAACTCGTTCCTCTCTTCGTAGAATTACGAATCGTCTATCCTACCATAAATAACCGTTAACAAAATGCCTAACGACATTTTCGGCAACACCAAGCGTGTAGACCACGCAGAAGAGATTCTCATGTTGGATGTCCGAATTAAAAAGTTGAGGAGCGATTTGATCGCTTTGCAGGAGACCTTAAACAAAAGTTTAGAGTCGGAAATCGCTACGCTCCAAACGCAATGTCTCGACCCCATTCTGAAAATCGATTCCGAACTGAAAACGCTCATAAAAAAATATGTTGATGTACCTTCTTACGACAACGTTCAAAATATACAGTTGAGCGTGGATTCGCTTCAAAATGATTTGGCCAAATTACAGCAATTTCAATCGAAAAATGAAGATTTGGAAAAATTGAAACTCGAAATCGAAGAACGAACTTCCGCAATCGAAAAGAATTTCTCTGAACTTCAAACCGTCGTGAACGATATCGATGTAGAACGCTTGCACGTCGTCGTTTCCAAATTACAAGAAGAATTCACCAGCACATTGGAAGAAATTAAATCCAAGTTACAGACTTTGGAAGATACCATGACGAACCTACCATCGTCAGACGAACTGCAGGTCATCGGTAAAAGCGTCGCGAACATAAAAATTCAATTGGAGGCCTATCAAGATTTCGAACACATTCAAACCACCATCGCTACGCTTCAGGCGTCTCTGGAGTTGATCAACGAAGAAATTAAAAATATTCACGTTCAAGCGAGCGCGTTGACGAGTATTCAAGACACATTAAGCACGGTTCAGCAGAAGATCGAATATTTAGAAAATTTGAACGTCGAAACGAATCTCGCTCATTTTCATCACGTACTGGACAACATACAGGGTGACTTGGAATCGTTACGGACGAGCGTGCCTTCGAGCGAAGATTTGGAAAAATTGAAAACGGCGGTGACGGCATTATCCCAATCGAGCGACATCAAAAGTTCGTTGAGCGATCTCGAGAGTACGGTGGCCAATCTCCCCACCTCCAAAGAATTGCACGCTTTGAAAAGGAACATATCACGTATGCTGAAACGACTGGAAACGGAAACGGCAAACGTGGAACAGATTCGAGATGAAATTAGTTCGCTGGTGTCGACGTTGCCCACTTCGCAGAGCGTCGCGGATCTTCACACGCAGTTTACAGAGATGCGAAGCATCGTGAACGATCTTACCGAGAAAAGCTCGAAATTGAATCAAGTCGAGAACCTTCAGAACATTGTCGTCAACATCAGAGATCAAGTTGGAGTGCTGGAATCCACGCAGGAATCGACGCTGGCCTCTTACGGTGCCAAGTTGCAAGAACTCAACGAAAACTACAAGCAGTTGAACGTGGAAGTGAAAAAGAAACCGTCATTTTCTGCCGTAACGGATACCATAGTCGAGCATTTGCTGCCCATCGAAAATAAACTCGGACACGTTCACAGTAATCTGCTCGGCGTCGACACTAAATTTGCCAAATTGTTCACCTTGCAAGCCATCGAAATCAACAGCGTACCCAATCAACAGAGAATCTCCACGTTCGTCGAAGGTAACAAACTGTACATGTTGCATCCTTATCATCCGTACTACAAGTTTCTCCTCGATGGCACGATTCAGATAAACGAATTTTCGTACTGGTCTCACGGCAGAAAAGCTAGCGTTCCCACCATGACGTTGATATCGAATCGTGGTGTCCAGAAAGCAGGAAACATTCCTCTGGCACGTTGGAACGAAACGCGCAACATATATGAAATACACGAAGACGAAGATCTTACCGTGTTCGACGTGAGTGCCGGCGATAAGCTGATCGTTCAAAACACGAGCGAGGTGCCACCCTCTTTGAATCCCATCACGCTGGTGCTTCTCTTCAAACGTAATCTCTAAAAAAAAAAAAAAAAAATGTCTAGGCAAGCCATCGTCCAAGAATTGCATAAACCTGCACGCCGCAACTACGAACGTTTGGCGGTGGTAACCAAGGGCATCGATGACCTCTGGGAAAGCGACCTCGTCGAGATGAGTAGCGGCAAGTTAAAAAACGTACATAAATTGAACAAGGGCAACAAGTACCTCCTCACCGTCATAGACACGTTTTCGAAATTCGCGTGGGCTCTACCTTTGAAGGCCAAACAGGAACGTGCGTCACGGAAGCATTCAAGACAATTTTTCGCGAAAGCGGCGGCAGACGACCTCGGTTTCTGCACACGGACAAAGGGAAAGAATTCTACAACGCCGTATTCCAAAAGTTTATTCGGAAACACGACGTTCGTCATTACTCGACCTTCAGTGACGTCAAGGCCAGCATCGTGGAAAGATTCAATCGCACTCTGAAATTGCGCATGTGGTCACGCTTCACGCTTCAGGGAAGCTACAAGTGGGTCACCATTCTTCCGGAACTCGTTAACGACTATAATCACACGGTGCACAGAACGATAGGCATGAAGCCAGCTGACGTTACCAAGTCCGACGAGCAGCGTTTAATTTCTAGCGTTTACTGTCCAAAGTACACACCCACGACAAAAAGACCTAAATACAAAATTGGAGACCAGGTGAGGATCAGTAAATTGAAGCGAACGTTCGACAGGGGTTTCACACGAAACTGGAGCACTGAACTTTTTACCGTCGTTCGAGTTTTACCCGGGAACCGTCACACTTATATAATAAAGGACAGTGGCGGTGAAATTTTATTGGGGCGCTTCTACGAGGAGGAACTCTCTAAAACTAAATACCCCGACACGTATCTTATCGAAAAAGTTTTGCGCAAGAGAGGTGACAAACTTTTGGTGAAATGGCTGGGACTTCCGGAAACGAGTTGGATCGATTCGAACGAAGTGATTCTATGAGTACGTGGAATGTCGTGAAACGTTTACCTGATTCGGAAAATCAAACGAAGAAAAGAAACGGCGAATTGCTCCCCGACAGCATACGGTGTCTGATCGTAGGACCTTCGGGGTGCGGAAAGACGACACTGCTCATTGATAATTTTATCCTCGCACCCAATTGGTTAGACTGGGAAAACAGACACCTCTACGTATTTTCGAAAAGTCTCGAACAACCGAAATACCAGCAACTTATGAAACTGTACGAGGGACTGGGCATTGCAACTTTCGCATCTGAAATCATTCCACTGGACGATTGTCTCGAGAATTCCGTTGTGGTGTTCGACGACATGATCTTGGAATATCAAAACGAGATTCGTAATTTTTTCACTCGAGGTCGTCACAAAGGATTGGATTGTTTCTACCTGGCACAAACTTTTTCCAAGGTTCCGAAACAACTGCTACGCGACAACGCTAATTTCATTTGCTTGTTTCGACAAGACCACACCAATTTAAAACACGCACACGATGATTACGTAGGGGCTGACATAAATTACAATCTATTTTCTAAATTCTGCTCCCACTGTTGGAACAGTGACGATTTCGGATTCGTGACCATTGACATGACTCGAAAAGCAAACCATGGAAAATATAGAAATAAAATAAACGTTTATCTAGACGTCTCAAAGGCTAACAAGAGGACAATTTCAGATTTGCAACAAGAAGAAAAAAATCCAAAAAAAATCAAAAGTCGTGAGAATCTAAAAAATAAAATTTGAAAAAACGTTCTTTTTTTTCAAACGTCTGACAAGCATATATAAAATAACCATTACAACAAAAAGTGAATGTTAGAAAAAGTGGATAGTCTCAAGCGGGTGACAGCAAGAAAACTACGAGAACCGAACGTATAGGCTGAGAATTCGACGTTTCAAAAACGTTTCAACGTATATAGAAAAATGTCAAAACGTCAATTTCAAGAAGACGAAAATCTCAAGTTGCGGGAATACCTCGTGAAACGCTTCAAAGGTTGGAAATCCGAGAATCGCAGATCCTACGAAGAGAAGAAGCGTCAGGATCAACCTGTGATCGATGCCATCAGCGGTCTAGGTAAAGAAATTAAAAGTGTCACGGAACAAAATAAAAATTTGATCAACGAACTCGTACCACTCGCAGCTAAAAGTTACGCCGTACCCACGCCCATTTCGAGCATTCCTTCGACGCCGTTCGAACTGAAGGACGTACCGGCACGACGTCGAGCCATAGGTAGCACGTCGTCGTCTTCGGATAAAATCGAGTTGGGACCTTTGGCACGAGACTACCTGAGCACGGGGAAATTCGACAAGGACGAAGTGTTCGGATTGTATCCGAGCATGGAAACCAACGAGGGTGTCGTGTGGAAGATTGGAAAATCGAAGGTGACCTTCGAAGGCAACGACATTAAAGTTAATTTAGGAGAGAAGGATAGTTGGACCAGGTATCTGGGTACGGTGGGACTGTGGGAACTCGTTGCCAAAAAGCAGCCGAAAGATTACACCGACGAAGATTACCAGAGTTACAAGGAAATTTTGATCATGACGGATGCCTTGTACCAAAACAACGACGCCTCGCAGAATAGGGTGAAATCGAGCAGCGGCGAGAAGTACAGGAATCTCATCAAACCGATTTGGAACCAGGTCAAAACAGGCAGCGGCGTCAAACGCTACAACACGTTACCCAAAGAATTCGTTTGGGTGGACGACGTGAGGAAGCTCGTGGACCGATTGTTGGTGATAGCCGGCGAAGAGAATGCAGGCAATCGTAATTTCTACAACGAGAAGGTTGGGATCGTGGACATGATCAGCACGAAACTTTCCAACTTCATCGTGAACGACGACAAGGGCATAGGTTACCTCATTAAAATTATCAACACGCTGCCTCCGAGATTCTGGAACGTGGCCGAAGGAAAGGGACTCGTGAACGACATCATCAACAAGTTACCTTTCGAGATGCATTTACCTGGCTACCAGTACTGCGGACCGGGTACCAAACTCGAGAAAAGATTGGAGAGAGGAGACAAGGGTGTGAATCCGTTGGACGCCGCATGCAAAGATCACGACATCGCTTACAACAACACTCGCACGGATCTGGATGCACGTCACGAAGCAGACAAGAAATTGGAGCATGCCGCTTTCGAAAGATTCGTCAGCAGAGACGCATCGTTGGGTGAACGAGTTGCAGCACTGGGCACCACCATCGCCATAAACACGAAACAAAAATTTGGATGGGGTGTATAAATAAATAACATACAGTAAAAAAACAACATGTCTTGTATAACTGATTTGCCTCACGAACTGCTATGTAAAGTATTCCAACATGCAGTAAACGGAGATGTTAATAAACTTTTAATCATAGCGAAAACGACGCCGGATTTTCGCATCCCTTGTGAAATGGCTGTCAAGGACCGTCTTCGGGAGATCAGTGGCATGAGGTGCGGTGATCTCGACACTCTTCTTTCGGCCGCAGGGGAAAAATTAAACGATAGGTTGGATGAACTTCACGAGGCGAGGCAGGGAAGAAGACGATACACGGATGATTGGCGTAAGTCTAAGCAGGAGACGGAAGAAATCATCACGTACATCATCGCGTTTTCCGAAGCACGGACTTTCTTTCTCTAACACAGACAAAAAAATCTTCGATACAAAAATCACGTGAAAAAAAAGTATATATAAATAACACACATCGTGAATAAAAATTAAATTTCTCTAACACTCTGAAATTTCTCTTCGATATGACTGAAAAAAAAATGAGTGATCTCCAAGCATTAAAACAAATGCTAAATTTGTCAGTCGAGTATGTAAAAATTCAGGAATTGGAAGTCGGCAAACCTTACACGATAACTTCCGGTTGAATCGTTTCTACCCAGTATGGTCCCAAGGTGCGTCTGTTGCTCGACGGACAATACAGTCTATTTTTACCAGATCGATACGCTAACATGTTATCCGACGAGAAGCTATCTATTTTAATCGAGAACAAAACTCGAATCGTGTACAAGGGGACAAAGGAACTTCTTGGTAAGAAAACGAAGCACGTAATAGAATTTGTGTAACGGGGCTGCGCGGAGTATATATAAAATAACATACCTTGAAAAAAATTACACGAGAGAGGGAAACAAAAAAATCTCGGAACATATATATAAATAACATACCGTGAACAAAAATTACACGAGAGGGAAACAAAAAAAATCTCAGAACATTTATATATATAAATAACATACCGTGAAAAAATAACATATAGAGCATCAACATGAAGCCCAAGGGTGTTGTGTACCAGATACCATATTCGAATCTAAAAAATCTAGGTGCCCTCGATGGGTTACTCACCAAGAAACAACGCGAGAAGAAACGTTCTTGCTTGACGAAAGGACACGGAATGAAATTACTTCTCAGCACTCCACAATTGAGACGCTTGCAGCGTTCGCGGAAACAGCAAAAGATCGGAGGTTTCATATTCAGCATCCCGGCCATCCTGGCAGCATTGGGGGCCGTTGGAAGTTTGGCTGGGGGTAGCGCCGCCATCGCGAAAACCGTCATCGACTCGAAGAAAAACAAGGCGGAATTGGAAGAACAGAAACGTCACAACCTGGCCATGGAGAAGAAAGAGGGGAAGGGCGTGATGAAAAAGTTTAAAAAAAAGAAACAGCAGCACTCACCAACCGAGACATTGAATCTCTGATCGAACCATTACGAATCAAAAACTTCAGAGGCGTTTTCATGTCCGACTCGTTACCTTCAACCGTTAAAAGAAGAGAATGTGGAGTAGTCAACTTGGACAGTCAAGAAAATCCAGGCACGCATTGGATATGTTACCACAAAAACGACAACAAAGCATTCGTTTTCGATTCTTTCGCAGGTGTTCCACCTACAAATTTAGTTCATTACCTAAAAACGAACAAAACCTCTATATACTACAACGACGAACGCATTCAAAATTTCGGAGACGTGAACTGCGGTCATCTCTGCCTCTCCATGCTCGCGTTTCTCTCTAAAATAAATAAGCCGCCACAGGTGGAAGATTTCCAGAAAGCACTGTGGAATCTGAAACAGCATCACGACAATGGGCGTGTTCCATCTCACGAGCGAATCTTCGATCTTGAAACTCACGCTGCACGACGACATCGACATCGACATGACCAAAGACGATTACCTAAAACTTTACGAAGCTTATACCTCTTACAAACGCGTGACCGAGGGAAGCGTGGACATGTACTACACTCCCAGCGAATTCAAAATCCGCAGGCCGATGTTCGTCATCAATACCACGAAACGGAAGCAGGTGGTGGTCAACGATCGCACCAACATCAAGATCGTCTGCGAGTTCCACGACGCGCTGTCTGCCGATACTCTGTGCAGCGTCATCCTCATTGCAGAGAAGTCTTTCGCGTACGACGTGAAGAACGAGAGGGTCACGGAGCAGTTTTAAAAAATAATTCGTAAAAAAATAATTGCCACATACTAAAAAAAAATCAACAAGGTTATATAAAATACAATGTAAGTTAGTTCGGTGCGCAAATAAAAAAAATAATAACTCATGAAACTCTAGAGAGGCATGGCTTTGATAGCCATGACCATTAGAACTGGTGTTGGGCACCACGCACCCCTCTCTGCCGGGATATTTTTTTTTCTTTTTTGAGGGGCCTTAACAAAAATAATTTTAATTATCACACACACACACACACCGCAGAAGATCACACATGAGTTTTTTTTTAAAAAAAAAAAAATAAACATTGTAGCAGATTACGCTGAGAGCAAGGTCGTAGTAGATTACACTGAGGGACCTTACAGTAAGAGGAGACAGACTTATAGGAAAATGTCGTAAGTCATTTCAAAAGTGTAGGTCAAAGGACGAGTTAGCATAAGAGCAAAATTTGCAGGAGGTAAAAAATAGCTTAAAAAAGTAATGCCAGAGCTTTTTTTCTGTCCACTTTTCTCTCATTGTAGGTTAGTTTAGCCCGTAAAACGTCGTAAAATAAAAAAAAAGTAGATCAAAAGGATGGTTCCAGAACGTACCATACCACCTTCGTCAGGCACGGAACGTGGAGAGAAAGTGAGTTTTTTTTTAGGTTTTGTTGAACCTCAAATGAGTAAAGTGAGTTTTTGAGGTTTTGGTGCTGTTTTCTACGCTGTGAAACATCGTCAGCGTAATAAATGAGGCGCGGAACGTGGAGAGAAAGTGAGTTTTTGAGTTTTTTTTGATCCTCAATTAATGTTTGTCAAACGGGCTTATTGTACTACTATAGAGGCTCTCGTGTAGTTTAGCACGTAATAAAAAAGGATAGGTTAAGTTATATCACGTAAGATCGTGGCATTCGTACCAAGTGTGAGGTGGGAAAAATGGGAAATTTTGCTAAAACATCGCTAAGCGCTAAAACATCGACAAAAAATTGTCAATATATGTCAAAAAGTGATATTCAATTGATAAAAAAAGAAGCTACAAATGCACTCGTACCAAGTGTTGCGTTGAAACAATTAACTTACACTACTCACGGGTAACTTCCTTTGCAACAAAGCTATCGGAAAGTTTCAGAAACATGGATTTTCTCCTCTTTTTAAAAGTTCCGCGTTTTCAGTTATGTTACTAATCATTAAAGGAATGCCTCAATACCATCATGCCTCACTGCATGCGAAGATCGAGTACCAGGCAGACATAGGCGTTCGCACGGGGGGGGCAAGGGAAGATAAATGCCCCCTAATCATGGACGACCGCAGATTTTTTGTCACGGAGGGACAAGGCATTTTTCCATGGAGTATATTGTCCCGATAATTAGCCACTAATTGGCGTTATTTAGAACCGGTCATAATGAGAAATTCTTTGACCTAACCTTGGATCCAATGAGAAAAAATGTGGTTGTCTCTGATGTCAATTCCTTTTAAGCGTTCAAAAGAAGTCACGTGATTACTAAATCAGTCGCAGTTTTACAGCAATTGAAAAAAACTTGTGGTTGTATTCATAGCCAGTTACCTTTTGTGGTTTTATCGAAATATGATTATATCAATACATTCTCCGTTAACTATTCTTCGGGTTAACTAATCTGGTGCATCAATGAACGTGGAAACTGTACAGAGACTCGCATCTCACTTTGTGCCTTTAGTTAGGTGTCGAGAATCAGTAAAGCATAACGATATTTCGACAGTGAGAAACCACATCAAAATTTCAGCAACTGTAATTCAACTTTCAGCATTTGGTTATTATTTACTACAAGAATGATTGGAAGATCGCATGCATAAATTTTGCTAAAATATTTAGTTGTTTAATTTTAAATGATGAACACATAAACGATTTGAGCCACCAAGTTAGCTGAGCCAGTTAAGTGGTCGACTTTCAACCTCGCCATCCAAGTTCCTGGGTTCACATCCTGACTTGAGCGTGGGTGGCTCTCTTTGTAAGTCTCCCTTCATCAATTCCATGAAATCGCCACTATTCATCAACATAGCGATTAGCCAGAAATGGCAGAATAGCGGCGAAAAGTAACAAAATACAAAAGTACCTTACAAAAAATGTATCCGTTCCCTTCCGCTGCCCCACTCACTCCGTCACTAGAAGGCCTGAAAAGTGGCACGTAATCAGCACATCAGACTAAATCACCGCTACTTCTTCTTTTTAAGTATACCCTGTCCCACTATCTCTGGAGCAAGGCCGCACATAGCACCAGAGAAGGGGAGGAAGTCGAGTGGGCAGAGCGAACCAGCACATGCTGCTGCGAAGGCTGGTAACTGCAGTCGCTTTCCCCCTCCATGCAATCCTGTTCCCTCTTACCTGTTTATTGGTGGAGTCGTCTCGCGTCACTACTTGTGAAGACTTGTTTTCGTTCATCTGCTCCGGAGAAACCTGGGATAAGGTATAGCTCCCGAGTTGGCGAAAATTTAAAACTTCTAACCAGCGGTGCTCGAAGTGGAAATTCCTAGCTGGGTGATTCTTGTATGGTTGAACATGGAGACAACGAAGCAGAAAGGGGGATGCCTTACAAAGATTTTCTTAACTGGGGGCAGCACTACTATAGCTCTTGTCTACTCTTACGGCGGGTGCTCTACATGCTGGCAAGGAAATTGGGGAGCGGGGAATACACAGCAGACCAACCAAACAACAGCGACGGTGCCGAGAGTTACGACGTTGGCGAAAGGAAGTACTACGCGCACCTCGTTCTACAGGATGCTGCATTTCTTATCGCGCTGGGTTGGTTGCTTCCCCACTTCCCTTGCCAGCATGTAGAGCGCCTGCCGTAAGACTGAACAAGAGCTATAATCAGAGATCGAACACAGGACTGCTCGCACCAAAAGCGAGAGTGCTCGCCGTTGGGCTAGATGGGAGCTCGAGAGTGTAAAATTTACATTTTCAATTCGATATTTAAAAAAAAATACCTTAGAGCAGGAGAGAAACCGTTCCGTGACTTTACACTGGCGACGCACTTACAGACTTCACGTTGCTGACTTAGTATTCCAGAGGTGACCTTCATAGCAATATCATGGGTAAACACATTTGTCCCGAAACGAAGCTATAACTGTCAATGAATATATGTTACGTATAAGAAGGCAATAAACCGCTGAAAAATAGCTGACGGTGGAAATATATGGAGAAGCAAATTCGACATCAAAGGCGCACGGGGTATTGTGGGAAACGCACAGGGTTAGATTGATAGGCAGATCCTGCTCAAGTTCTTTCATCTTATATGAGGGCAATTCGGAAAAAAACCTCCGTTTGCGTATGCGCGAGAAATGTCCGGGAAGAGCGACGTCAGTCCTGTGGCAGTATGTGCAGTAGTCCAGTAGACAGTGAGCAGTGGAAGGAGAAGGTTGTGTTGCAGTTCACTCGTCCGTTACAACAATTGAAAATGAACGTTCCAATAGCAAAGCCCGCCAAATGTGAAGTGCGTGCCGTAATTCGATTTCTGTGTGCGAAAAATCTTTCGGCGGCTGCGATTCATCGCGAACTGTGTGATGTTTACGGACCAAACGTGATGATTGACAGTGTCGTACGTGAATGGTGTCGCATGTTTAATGATGGACGAACCGACGTTCACGATGCGGCAAGAAGTGGGCGCCCATCTGTAGTCAGCAACGAACTCATGGAGGAAATTGACAAAACTGTCCATGAAACCCATCGGTTCACGATATTGGAACTTTCTCTGCCCTTTCCCCAACTTTCTCGGACTGTTTTGTACGAGGTGGTGACAGAAAATTTGGGGTACCACAAGTTCTTTGCTCTTTGGGTTCCAAAACTCCTTTCGGAGGAGCACAAAAAAAACAGAATGGGCTCTGCTTTGGACTTTCTGTCGCTTTATGCCGAAGAAGGAGAACAATTCCTTAACAGAATTGTGACTGGCGATGAGACCTGGGTGTCGTACGTGAACTCTGAAACCAAACAGCAATCAATGGAGTGGGGACATACGCACTCACCAAAGAAACCCAAAAAGGCTCGGCGAACATTGTCTGCCAGAAAGGTTATGGCAACAGTCTTCTGGGATGTGAAAGGTGTACTGTTAGTGAAGTTCATGGAGCGTGGATCGACCATCACTTCAGAAGTCTACTGTGAAACATTACGACAACTCAGATGAGCCATCCAGAACAAGCGTCGGGGCATGCTGACTTCCGGTGTGGTGTTGGTTCACGATAACGCTCGCCCGCACACTGCTGGACGTACTCAAGAACTTTTGGAGCAGTTCCACTGGGATGTTTTTGGTCATCCTCCCTATAGCCCAGATTTGGCACCAAGCGACTACCACCTCTTCAGGCACATGAAACAGTGGCTTGCATTGCACCGCTTCGACAATGACAATGTGCTTCACGATGCTGTTAGCAGGTGGCTTCATTCCCAGGCGGCAGATTTTTTTGCAGAAGGAATTTCAAACCTTGTAAAACGTTATGACAAGTGCCTCAATTTGAATGGTGATTATGTTGAAAAGTAATGTCATGTTGTAAGTTTCAAATGTATATAATACAAGTTCTGTATCTACAAATGTATGTCATTGATAACCAAACGGAGGTTTTTTTCCGAATTGCCCTGGTATTTGTCTCAGAAGCATTTGTAAAAACATTTTTCTGACATAATAAGTGGTACTGACGTTATATGATCTTCCGAAAGGAAATTCTTTTGTTTCTTTTTTCTTAAAAGACTCATTTAATGTGTTATTTCATAGGACATTCAAGCTTCTTAAAATTATTTAATTTTTTTGGTGAATATGTGACTATACATTGATTTGTTACAGTTTGTTTCAAAACTCTTAATTTATAAAATTGTTTCCCGTATAGATTTGAGTGAGAGACAGTGGCATGTACTGGTTTCAAAACCTGGGCTATTCTGTATCATACCATTGTGTTCAGACAAAGGTTTGCTTTTTCTGGCTCACTTTTTTCGATCATTGAAGTGATGTGACATTGCGATTAAAACTACATACATCACAAATAGTTATGAAAATGTATCATTCAAAGTTATGAAGAAATTGAAACCTATGTTATCGATCAACTACAGATCAATTATCGATTAGGTATTGATTGATTGATAAAGATTGATGAATGTTTATGGGGAGGAGATACAGTTACGCACCAGTTGTGAATTTATTTCAATATTGCCCGAATGGGTATAGCTACTAAAAAAAAACCTGGGTGTATCCATGAGTATGAATTTCTCTCCATGTTGCAAGTGGAAGCGTTTTTTATGTTGATTATTAAGCTGGACACGATGTTTGAAAAATATAATGAATAACAATTTTCGGAATCCCATGTATTCCTTATGGGGAATCAACTTCAACATCAAGTTAAGGATAATCAAATTCACATTTCGACTTTTCTGCTGGTGAAATGCATCTTCAAACTGCCCTCTTCCCGTTGACATATTTTTCTCTTCCATCGGAAGTTTTATATGCCCAACATAACAAATCAAATCAAACTCCCGAAAGATAAATGTTTTCCTCCTTGCCTCCTGGCAGTGTTGACAAACCTGATGCGCATAAAAGAACTTAATTTCACCTTAAATGGAGTTAAAACGTGACTTTCAAGGAGCTAATTTTACGAAGGCTGGATAAAGTGCCTCCTAGGGTAATGTTAGTTGTTAAAGGGATGGGGCACTGTTATTATCGTTAACTCTAAATTGATGACAATTTATTCTTATTTTTCAACATCTAGATTCGGCGGCATCGCTCATCTCAATAATCCACCGATGGTCGTATAAAATCGAAAATAAAGAGTTCCCTGATAACAATATTATGTCAATTTCACGTCACACACGGCGCTATAAAGAAGTAGCTGGGGAGATAAGAGGGAGTGGGGCGGCGC
Organism: Lepisma saccharinum; assembly: GCF_977018435.1. Taxonomy (NCBI): domain Eukaryota; kingdom Metazoa; phylum Arthropoda; class Insecta; order Zygentoma; family Lepismatidae; genus Lepisma; species Lepisma saccharinum. The sequence goes on from NC_139237.1 coordinate 36,754,552, forward strand.
AGCCAATATAACAATATCACGTCACGTGCAAAATGTATAATTATAACAAAAAAGTTGGTCTATGTGGACCGGAACCAGTGATGGCATCATAGTGGGGCACAGGGGTGGGCGTCCAAGTTCACAGCCGAACGAATACACCAAAGAGCCTGATCTGGCTTTAAGAGAGAGCTAAGTTGGCACACTGCCACGTACTGAAGAGCTTGGGAAGAGTCTCGTGCAGACTGTATCGCATGCCCTTATCGATTTTCACTTTGTAAACATTTATTTTCCGCTGAAGCCCATAAGGGTACTTTTTCAACTGTATTGGTTAGTATTCTGATCAGTGGCGTGCGAAAGGGGTGCAAAGTTCCTAAAAAAAGGAACATAGAAGGCAGGACATTTTTGCAAAATGAGGGCATACTGCTAAAGAAAAAACTATACGTAACCCCAACCCCTTTCGAAACTTCTGGGCACGCCACTGACTAATTATAAATTAGTGGGAAAACAACATTTTTCTCTAAGCAGCTGTAATATGGCGTGGTGAATTAGGAGTTGGAGGGAGCAAATACATTTTTCACCTCAAATCGAATAATCGCTCTAGCTGAGTTAAACACAGATTAGTATTGATTTATGGATGTTTCACAATACTCGTACGTGCCAAGCTATAGTTCTAACTTTTCTCTATAATCTTGCGTTGGTGATTTGAAGAAATGGGGTCGCTATAATCTTTCAACCTCGGAAATGTAATGATGGAAACACAACTGAACAATGGTTTTGTTCCATTACTTTAAGTATTTTGTTTATGCCAACATACAGTTTTCAAATTGAATGGCCAGTGTAATAGTTTCTAGAAATACAGATTGCCAACGGCGATACTTATATCCAAATCTACCATCAAATTGAAACGAGGTTCCTTTAGGCAATTATTTTTAAGAAAAATAAGAACAACAATGCAATAAATAAGAATCAATTTCGGCATGTGGTTCAGTTTGAGTTGGAACGTACAAGGGTGTTTAATCGACCAGAAATTTCCAAAGCAAACATAGGTAAATATGAATCTTTCTTGAGTACAATTTCCAATCCTTGAGGTTTTATTGTTAGATTTTATAGCATTATTATTAGATTTTATTTTATTATTTATTCATTAATTTCAGCACACAACATTCGAGTTTAGTGGATTCATTGGTCGACTCCAGTTGCACCTATAATTCTAATAACCTTGGGTTGCACCATCTACTTCCGTATAGAGGCCCATAGTGTTTCGGATCCTACTTTAAAGTGTAGGTTGAGTCCCGATTTGCCTTTCAAGCTCTTTCACCAAATTTTTCACGGTTGCGTGCAGAGCCAAAACCACGACGAAATATGAGAAAAATACTTAAGTTCAATTAAGAAAAAAAAATCTCTTCAAGGTATACAAGACGAAAAAAAAATGTAGTCGGGACAGAAATTTATTTAAAAGTCATACGTTCGTAATTTCAACCTGGATGGATTCAATGTCTCCGGACACTGTAAAAATGTCGAATTCTGCACACTATTTCCCCATGAAGTGGTTTTTTCTTCATTTCTGGAATAAAGACTGAATTTTTTTAGAAAAGTAGGAGACTTATGTTGCTGAAAACTTCAAGAATTACATACTATTAATATACACCTATTCGAAATTTCCCGACTGTTTTGATTCTCTAAAATCGGGTGTAAAAACGTTTTTACAGGTTGGTATCGAGGGGGGGGGGTTCTTTTCATATCCCTAAATGGCTAAACCTGTCCTCCTCCATGGCCGTGCGGTCTAATTCACCTTGTTTTGGACGGCGGCTGCGGGACAGCATGGGTTCGATCCCGGGTTCAGTCTCCAGGAATTTTTGGCCTGTGTATAGGGCCGGTGGCAACCCACCATCGTGAGTAAATTGGGGAGCTCCGAGTGAGTGAGCGTAATCTGTTGGGGCCGACCACTTGTCCTCCTAATCTGGCTGCAGATCTCCACCCCACCCCCCTGGTTGCCCACCTGGGAGGGAGGCCAGCAGTCGGTAGGTAAGCCATGGCCCAATATTGGGCTGTAGCGCTATAGGAAGAAAACGGCTAAACCTAGATTTCGGGATACCATACACCAACTAATTTTATAGTCAACATATATTAATTTCATTACATTCGCCTAAAGGATGAGTACACGTGAAATGTTGTATGGCTTAATTGTCACCCTATTGAGATAATTTATATATATAAAAATGTATGTATGTACACGTATGTATGTGGCCTCCTCGATGGCGCAGTGGTAGCGTCGTCACCTTGTAATCAAGGGGTCCTGGGTTCGATTCCCGGTGGAGGCACATAGTGGTTCGGATCCCACTTTAAACTGTAGGTGCAGTCCCGATTAGCCTTATTGTGCATAAAGTGGACTTAAAATATCAACATCAATCAATCCAATTAATCTATAAATGTGTGTATGTTTGTTCCGGCATAAACTCTCGAACGCCTGGAGCAATTTCAACCAAACTTGGTTGCAATCTGCAAAGAAATGCTGTGGGGGTAAGACACCCCTGGCATCCCTAGGGATGGGGTGGGAAAGGGGTGACATGTAAAAAAATCGAAAACGACCGATATTAGTGTGGAATCCATAGTTTTCGGGGTTGCTAAGATGAATAGTGACACTGTCAATGCCGTTTAACTTCAAGACACATCTGGCACCCCTAGGGGTGGGGGTGGGAATGGGGTGACATGTAAAAATAATCGAAAAATTTAAATTGGGCTCCCAGCCCCGATAGTCTAGCGATAAACCTGATATCAAGTGGTCCAGGGTTCCATTCTCGGTGGAGGTAACATTTCATTAAGTGGTTAGGATTTCACTAGAAACTGTATCTCTCGTCCATATTGTAGCTTTCTGTGCATATTGTGGACCTTAATACAAATCCAATCAACTAATCATTGCAATACGGTGCGAAAATCAGCATTCTTGGGCAAATTTATTGCTTGCAGTGTTAGTCCTACATCTTAATTAATTATCATTTGTGAGGTTAGAAAACAATTTCTGCAGTATCTTCATAGTGATATCTGTGCAGGAGAATCAATCTGTGATCCAATTCTGATTAGTATTTATGCATAATATATTCTGAAATAAAATTATAATCTTCAGCAGTTATTTTCACTAATCAAAATGCTCGCTCAGTGCAAGGGTTGCAACTCTATTAATTGCTTTTATGTCAATATATTTGTCTCCTAATGAAGATGAATTTGTAGTGAAAATAAGTTTGTTCTTTGAGAGTAGCACCTCCTAAGTAGACGGTATTTCTCGTACCCTCGGCATTTTTAGCCCTAAGTTCTGAATTCCTGTCGTTGATCAACAAAACGTAAGATATTTCATCATGGCAGCAAAGAAAGTAGTATCATTAACACATTTTCTATTAAAAAATGGTATTGTTTATTTGATGCCTACTTTATTAAGTTAATGCCACTTTTCTGAAGAACTAAAAGCTACAATCTTTTGCTGCTCCCTGTTGTGATTTGGACAATTTAGAGTTATGGCACACTATCAGGCAGAAAGGAACTAAAAATAATGACCTCCTTTCAAAGGTTGAAACATTAAAAACTGCCTTTTACGAACTTTACAAGCTTGGTGTTATTGAAATATGCATACCCCCATCAACGGATGTTTGCGCCAAATCAAGTGTTATCTTCGTAATCGAATTGGTAACGAACTAGAGGTTGAGTGCGCTATCTGTTCAGTTCTTTGAAGAGCTTGCAAAATCTTTGGATTTAAACAAGGTTGTATCTGCTCATGAAGACATACGTATTCTTGATGTGGTTCATTTTCTTATTTTAGCCAAAAAAAAGTACTCAAACTCTTTACAGAGAAATAGTGTTATGTATATATACAGGGTGAACAGAAACTATAGGGACAAACTTCAGGAGGTGATTCCTGACAGGTAAAGGAACAAAAAAGTTCATATCAACATATGTCCGGAAACGCATATTTGCCAAGATAGATGACACTGAAGAACGACATCATCCTCTCATAACAACACTCACAGTGTGCTAATTTGTGTTGTAGATTGTGTAATTAGAGCTACGTCGAAGCACCATGGTCCGTTATTCATACCAGAAACAAGCCGAGATGGTTTTCGTATATGGTCAAGTAGATGGAAACGGTCGAGAGGCTGCATGGATTTATCGAGCCACGTACCCGGACAGACAGCACCACTGGAGCCTTTCATACAGGCGAACATGGAGGGCGGCCGCGGCATGTGCGTACACCAGATCTGGAGGAACGGAACATGTGCTACACGATATTGAGAACAACCCCAGGCAAGTGGCCTGCCAGCATGGTGTAAGCCAAGCGACGGTGTTGTGTATCCTACATGAAAATTGCTACTATCCCTATCACCTGCAACGTGTGCAAGAATTATCACCAGCGGATTTTCCTCCAAGGGAACGGTTTTGTCGCTGGTTTTTGCAAAAAACCACCACCATATTGGGTTTTCTGTCGTCAGTCCTCTTCACCGATGAAGCGACCTTTGGTAGAGATTTCATCTTCAACCTACACAATCGTCATCTGTGGGCTACAGCCAATCCTCGAGGAATGGTTGAATCATCTCATCAGCAATGGTTCAGCATCAATGTTTGGGCAGGGATTATTGGCGACCACCTACTTGGACCATTTGTTCTTCCACAACGTCTTAACGGACAGACGTATCTGGAATTCCTGCAGAACATTCTGCCTCTTTTGCTTCAGAATGTGCCTTTGGCAATACGACAGGTAATGTGGCAAATGCTTGATGGAGCGCCAGCCCACTTTCGCATTATTCTTCTTCAACACCTCAACAACATCTTCCCCAGAAGATGGATCGGACGAGGAGGCCTTGTGGCATGACCCGCTCGATCAGCGAACGGTTTAACTCCCTTGATTTTTCCTTGTGGGGCCATCTGAAAAGTGTTGTGTATGCTCAGCCAGTTCCTGATGTGCAGACGCTTGCAGAGTGTGTCTGTGTAGCCTGTGACGCTATTCGGGTACAGGCTGGAACATTCGAACAAGTGAGGAAATCCATGATGCAACATGTGGATGCTTGCATTGCATCCCATGGAGGCCACTTTGAGCACCTGCTGTAACATGGATGAAAGCTATGCCATGTAATGTGTACCGGTGCTAATTGCTTTATTTCAGGCTCACCGTCCATTTCTGGACATATATTGATATGAACTTTTTTGTTCCTTTACCTGTCAGGAATCACCTCCTGAAGTTTGTCCCTATAGTTTCTGTTCACCCTGTATATATACGTTCATCCATAGCTTTTATGGCAAAAAGCCTGAATCACATGGAAATGGATTCCCAGTAGGAATACCCTAGTTGGTGCTAGACTGGCTACCCATTTGCTAGTTTTCGTCTCATACGATACTTGTTACCATACTTGTCAATAGACTTTTGTTCCCATAAGACATTGCGCAGAGCCAGTGCCGGATCTACAAATCTTGGCCCCCCCGCAAAATATTACCGAAGGACCCCTCTACCTATCTACCTTCACACACACCCGCGCAACTTGACATTATGGGTCTCCTCCGAAATTCAGAATTAAGTTACTTGCTCACAGATTACAATCGTCGATAGGAAACTTCTCTCATCTCATACCTTTATAGCTACGTAATTTTCGAAAACGTAGTGTAGTCAAGTGTAGTACAGTTGCGAATCGAGAAGAAAGATTCAGTTGCTCAACCGGTCGATGCCTCATACTCAATACCTAAACAAACAAACTTAATAATTTATGACCTTTTTTATTACCAGCAATATTACGTGATATTTAAAATGTGACTTCCCACCAAATATTTTCAAGGGGGTCTCCAAGCCTCAGTATGAGATTGAAATAAGATCTGAGATAAATTTCCCACATTGTCCAGAGCTATTACGTTTTACTTCAGACGGGCCCAAAAACTCAGGATGTTGAGCCCAGGGGCAATTTTCCCTTTGCCCTTTGGTCCAGTAGCCCCAATTCCGCCATGCAGGGTGTACAACGTATACAGTGCTCTAAGTGCTCCAATCCCTCCAATCGGCATTTCTTTGAGTGACAAATTTTCAGTAAATAAAGTCCAGTCGCTGCTTAAATCTATCTCTCAAGACTGGAGTCCGCCTCTATTTCTTCGCAGCAGACTGCAATTGACCCTTTGATATTAGGTCACCATTGACAATGTAGAGGTCCAGTCAACCCCCGTAACTGAAATGATAAGTTTGCCTGAGTATATAACTCACTATTAGTATTTTAAGCGTAATGTGAGCGGCTCTTACGTTGAATCTTGGCCTGACTTAGCCAGAGGATGGCTTTGTGGGCTGAAGGTTCATCCACCTCGTCCAAAAAAGGAGTGTTTAAACAATTTCCCCAAACAGTATTTTTTTAAAATATATGTGTATTATATGTATTATATGTAACCTACATTTAAAAAAAAAAAGAAAGTTTCGAACAAAAAATACAAAGGGTCACGAACAAAATAGTTGGCTGTGTGAAGCCTCCACCTTCCTTAAAAAAGAATCCTGGCTGTGCCACCGCATTGAAGTAAGAGAAAATATTTCTAATTTCTTCATCCAGTTAGTTATCAGAGATTCAGACAACTAAGATTTAGTTTCGACAAACTACGTACTAAACTGATATATAGCCTAAGTCGATGACAAAAAATTGGGTGGGGGGTGCTAACTATTGTGTGTCTGTTCTACTCTGGCATCATCTCGATATTTATTTTTTCCACTGAGGGGACCCCAATATTTTACTTGCGGGGGAGGGGGGGGGGGGGAGTGAACTGCCCTACGCCACCTGTAGGGTGATAATTTTGTTTTGTTCGTGATGGATGTTTTTCTGAACGTAGCTAGCTAGCATAGCATAACAATTTGTTAACAATTAGTGGTTAAAATTTTAAGATTGTTGGTAATCATCACGCTAACTGCAGCTGCACTCAGTGAAGATGATTGTACTCCAAGATCCTGTAACAGTTGGCATATTTGCTGGTAAGTGTTTTCTTCGTGACTATGAAAACCCATGAAACTATTCCGAATATCTAACCTCTGTCAGAACAATAGAATAAATAATAATAATTATCAAATAAAAAGTAAAAATGAGACCCACAAGGTAAAGACGAAGGCAATGCTTAGCCCATTCTTGGCAACAATGCATCTCCATGTAGGATGCAAGCTTGTGAATGCTATAATATGCACTATACAACCACCTTTCGTGATCGAAGTATTAAAAAGTATTAACAATTTAGGCCACACTGAAAGGAAAATATAGTGATAAAAAAAAATGAATGAATCTGTTATAACTTGGGTTGCCAATAGATTTAGCATCACTATGTATGCAAAAACAGGTGAGAGTAATTTAGAGGAATTATAAAACTACTTCTGGAGGTGATATTGAAGTGCACACCCATAGCGCCAGACCAACAGCCACCACTGTGCCCATGAGACTGAAACATGCCTGCATAAATATCCATTCTGCTCATGTACCCCACTGCTGAATCTGCAAGGGGGGGGGGGTGATGTGTGTGTGTAAAGTAAGTAGATGATAGCATTTTTCTGTACTGCTTTCGTGAAACCACCCCTGGATTATTAATATCTTGTTTCTTACTTACAGATATCGGTCTAAGAGATGATTCTCAGAATAATCTTATTTCTTTGTATTTCAACTGTTCTTGCTGGTATTCCTCATTCTGAAAGAGAGATGGTGATTTTTTCATCTTGTGTAAATGAGATTCTAAGGAAATACTTCAGCAACAGTAGAACCTTGTATATTTTGGAGGATGAAGAAACTCAAGAGATTTGTGACGCCATAAGCAGAAATTTCTCACAACCACATATGGCCATCGAAATCAGCAAAGCAAATTACGTGGAAAGTAAGTTGGGAACAAGTTGGTTTTTTGAAAGAAACGACGTTAACTATGTCATAACTATAAGTAACAAAATGAGAATTAATTATATTTTCAACAGCATTAGACGTTCATTATACTGGAAGCCACTGTCAAAATATTTGATAGTTCTTTATACAAAGAGACCAACTAAAACTGGTGTACTTGGAGTACTGGATATCCTACACAGACTGGGAATAATCAATGTTGTAATTGCTGTCTTCGCTCAGAATTTGAATCAAAACTATGTTCTTTTGTATTCATACAGTCCATATTTGGAGGGTACTTGCAACAACTTTTTAGTAGGGTATCTTTTAGACACATGGAATGGTAATAGATTTGCTACTGGGAAAAATCTCTACCCAAATAAAATCACTAATTTGCATGGGTGTCATCTTAAGTTCACAGGTAATCAGTATCCAGGATTGCTTGACTATGTTGTCCTCCAAAATGGGACACTCACAAATATTTTGACTGGTATGTTTGGAGAAATGATACAATCTTTTGCAGAGAAGTATAATATTTCAATATGGATGAATAACATTTATAATCAAGAAACCACAGGAAATATAAACAAGGAAGGGAATTCTGAAGGCGATTTGCTCAAAATTCTGAGGAGACAAATTGAAGGCACTATAAAATTAGAATCTCTAGACGATGTAAGAAAATTTGTTCGTTACGACACGATCATTGTAAATGATTTTTTCCACAGTGGGTTTATGCCAGCATTTTATCCCCCATGGATGAACTTGATTTTTCCTTTTCAAAGTCTTTGTTGGGTGTTTTTTGCTGTCTCCTTTACTCTCTATTTCACCTTCATGAAATGCAAGGCAAAAACTCACAAAGGAAGGGAATCAGCTACTGGTGAATCAGATCTACTTCTTACTCTATCTGTTATTTTAGGAGTTTCAGTACCACATGTATCACAATTATTCTCATCAAGGTTGGGTTTTGCCTTCTGGGTACTGTGTACGTTGGTTCTCAATGCGGGGTATCAGGGGTCTTTCTTCAGCTTCATAACACATCCTAAGAAGGAACCGCTGATCGACTCCATGGAAGACCTCCTCAATTCAGGACTGACCATAGTGGGTATTGAAGGATCAAAGATAGTTTTCTCCGAATATGAAGATGAAACTTCACAGGCGTTACTTGGAAGATTTGTTGCAGCTAACTTTAGCTACGAATTATGTGAGAGACTTGTGAAAAATAGAGACTTAGCCATTAATGGTTTCACTAACTTTGCAGCTGATTTTGCAATTGCTCTTAACCTTACAGATCCCTATGGGAAACCACTTTTCCACATCATGTCAGAACACACTCAAACTGCCCCTCAAGTCTTCTACATGAGAAAAGGGTCTCCTTTCACAGAACCTTTTCAACGAGTCGTTGATGCATGTATGGAGTCTGGTCTCTCCCAGTTCTGGAAACAAGAATCAGAGTTTTCCCCATGGGTTGAAAAGCATGTTTGGTTTGAGGAAGATAATGTTGTCTTAGGGTTTCAGAACTTAATGGGTGCATTTACATTGTTGTTTCTAGGCCTCTCTTTCAGTATTATAGCATTGTTATGTGAATTGGTATGTGAGTATTTTAAAAGAGAGGTATATAAGGCTTAGAAGCTAGCTAAGAACTGAAAGTAAGTATAGCCAATGACTGTGATTTATGGTCCTGTCATTTTGGCAACACATCTATAGTCATTTTCACAAATTCCTCATTTGTGGTAATTTTGCCACAAAATTTACCATTATACCCACAGAAACATTTTTACATGCCTCTTATATTGAAAATTATGGATGAAACCTTGGTCAGTTGCAAAATTACATTAAGAAATTGGACTGTTAATTCTCTAAATGGCCTTTAAGGAAAACAGTGTTTCTTGTATTGGTGGGAAACAAACAAAAATTTTGTTTTACAAAGCTAAAGAAACTGACTTAATGTATAAACTTTTAAATGCGATGTTTTGAAATTAGCATGTGAAAATGCATAACACCATAAAATGTAAAATCAAGTGTAATGAACAAATGACAAAACTCAATATTAACAGTCTGTTTCAAGAAAATTTTGAAAAGGACAATGACAATGGTGGAATGATGAGTGTCAATATGCAAAAGAAGAAAGAATAAGAGTGTCTAAAATATTTGCTAAAGATTTTATTTGGTCTAGGAATTAATTTGTGCACCTGGACAAGAGATGGCGTTACGAGCATATCGTCCCACAGTTCCGTGTATCCACACATGCGTTGAAAACTCCTGTCAGCGTGCATCGTTCGTAGTATAGGGCAGTTGATTGATGCGTCAACAACAGCATTTTATAGTCAACTGAAATTGGCACTGTTCGTGCCAGATAAAGTGTTTTTGCGGGGTGTTCTGCTTCATTACTTCAACATGCAGAAAAGGGCTACCGAAAGTCATCGTATTTTGGTGGAAGTGTATGGTGACCATGCGCTCGCTGAGCGAATGTGTCAGAAGTGGTTTGCACAGTTTAGAAGTGGTGATTTCGGCCTGGAAGACCAAGAGCGACCTGGAAGACCAAGAGCGACCTGGACAGCCAAAAAAATTTGAAGACGAAGAATTGAGAGCATTGCTCGATCAGAATTCGTGTCAAATGCAGGAAGAACTTGCAGAAGCATTAGGCGTTGATCAAACAACAGTTTCCAAATGCCTCAAAGCCTTGGGAATGATTCAAAAGATGTCACATTGGGTTCCACATGAATTGAAAGACAGAGACGTTGAAAGACGAAAAACCATTTGCGAATTGCTGCTTCAAAGACAGAAAAGAAAGGGGTTTTTGCATCGCATTGTTACTGGCGATGAGAATTGGACCCATTACGAGAACCCGAAACGAAAAAAGGCCTGGGTGAAGCCAGGTGAACCAGGTCCATCACAACCGAAACGAGATATTCACTGTGCAAAGGTTATGCTGTGCATATGGTTGGATATGAAAGGTGTGGTGTACTATGAGCTGCTGCAACTGGGTGAAACTATTAATGGAGAACGTTATCGACGACAATTAATGCGTTTGAAGCAAGCTCTGGCCAGGAAACGACCAGAATGGGAGAACAGACATGATAAACTTATTTTTCAGCATGATAACGCTCGCCCACATGTCGCAAAACCGGTCAAAACCTATTTAGAAAATGTCGGATGGGAAGTTTTACCCCACCCGCCATATTCACCAGACGTTGCTCCTTCGGACTACTACTTGTTTGATTGCATGAATAACGCTTTGATTGGACAGTGGTTCACTTCTTCAGAAGATATCGAAAAATGGGTCTCTGACTGGATCGCTTCAAAGGATGAGGACTTCTTTCGCCACGGAATCCGTAACTTGCCTGACAGATGGGCGAAAGTGGTGGCTCGCGATGGACAATATTTTTCTTAAGATATTTATGTATTTTGTGTTTGAACTACAGCTTCAATGTGTGCGTAACAACCGTACGAATTAATTCCTAGACCAAATAGAAAATACTAATTGGGGTGCTCACCCAAGAATAATGCTGTTATTTTACAAAAACTTTTTAGGCCTAAGTTAGAATATGGATGCAGCATATATGGAAATGCTACAGAAAGAATTCTATGCAAGATAGATAGTTTAGAAAGGAAAGTCTTGAGGAGATCATTGGGACTCATGAATTCAGCTCCCAATGTAGGAGTTTATTTAGAATCCATAGAGAAACCTTTTAAGTATAGATGCAAATGGATTACAAATAAATTTGTTTTCAAGTGCTGGGAAACACAAGACCATCCAGTAAATAAACTTATGCAAGACCAATGGATTTTATACCAAGAGAAGAAAATAAAAGGACAATATTCAACTTTCCTACAATGTAAAATAGAATTTCAAGATTTATTTTCAACAATACTAATGCATAGCAAATATATAAATAGGACAGTTGATTTCTTAATTTTTAAGAAATTTTTAAGTTTATGAACAAGCAATTGTTTTATTATTCAATAAAGCATATTAATACCTATGTTCATAAATAAAGATAACAATTTGGGTTGAGAACAGCATAAGTAAAAGTACAGTTAATTAAAGCAATATTTAGTACTATGTCATGCTATCAGTTTCATTCATCTAGTTTGCAAACAATATACAGTGGGCGTGTAAAAATTCTATATATAATCCATACGATTTATATGAAGAATATCTCAAACCCACGAGGTTTTTGTCTTTGTGGAATGGTAATGAAGTTTGCTGTGCTATTTATAGGATGCTGGAACTTAAAGGTATCAATTTCACTTTTTCCTCACAGATGTCTCTAGCTTCGTTGCAACAGAAGACAAACGAGTAGCTGCGTATGCAAAGCCATTGTGATTTTTGCATGTCAGGAGGTAACAGCTTGCATGTTACAGTGACTGTTATCCATCATCTTACCTTTGTCGACATGTTTAGGAAGGGGCTTACAGCAAGTGAAATAAAGGATATTCTCCTTGATCCAACCGTAGCTGACAACTCTGCAGAACTGAGTGTGGTGGTTCTGCCTCCCGATAATGACATCATGAGCGATTAAGATATTTTTGAAGATGATCAAATAAATGATGTGGAGGTTGCAGATGTTCCTGGTGAGTTACTTTTGCAAATTGTACCAAATGAAGAAAACACTGAGTCTTCTTCTTTGAATGTGGAAGAACCTGAAGAAATCCCTACACCTGGTTGCAGCAAAAGTAGGAAACTACATTGGCAGGCAAATCTCCGCTTCAAGTTTTTGAAATGTTTTTCAATTGCGGTGTTTCGAATTTGATTACTACACAGTCTGTGAAGTATGCAACTGAAATAAAAAAAGAATCGCAGTTTTCTCTATCAGTTGATGAGTTAAAGCGATTCTTAGGGATTCTGTTACTATCAGGCTATCACAAGGTGCCCAGTGAGAAGCACTTTTCGAGTGAAGATGATGATTTATGTGTAGATATTGTGAGAAAGGCCATGTCAAGAAATAAGTATCTCAAAATTAAGAGTTTTATACACTTCAATGATAACAGCAAAGTGAACGAATTCAAAGATGATCGAGGTTTCAAAATCCGTCCACTATTGGATGCTGTGAATGAGAAATTCCGAAGGTAAGGCATATTCGAGAAATATTTGTCAGTGGATGAAATGATAGTGAAATATTATGGCCGCCATGGACTGAAGCAATTCATTCGGGGAAAACCAATTCGATTTGGATATAAGATGTGGACTTTGTGTGGTGAAAGTGGATACTGCTTTAATTTTGACCTATATTATGGCAAAGACATAGCACACAATGAAAGAGAAGACTTAGTTTTGGGTTCCCGTGTTGTGCTTAATATGTTGGAACCAATTCAAGAACCAAACAGCTACAGGGTATTTTTTGATAATTTATTTACCAGCAGAGACTTACTTGTGCACTTGCGAGACAAAGGCATTAGAGCTACAGGTACGTTGAGACAGAATCGCCTTAGTAAGTGTCCCTTGAAGGATTCAAAAGAATTGAGTGAAGATGCAAGGGGCACATTTGACTACTATTTTGATGTGGAAGGAGAGATACTATTTGTCAAGTGGAATGATAATAAGTGTGTTGCTATCGGTACCAACTTTGATACTATTGAGCCATTGTGTCAAACATCACGATGGAGCAGAACAGCTAGCGAAAATGTCCATCCCTCAGCCACATATTTGTAAAGACATATAATAAATACATGGGTGTCGTTGACCAAAACGACTGGCTCGTAAGCAAATACAATGCTTCTGTTCGAGGTAAAAAATGGTATTGGTGTCTGTTTACAAGAATGCTTGACATGGCAGTTGTAAATTCATGGATTGTGTACAGAAAGGTATCACAATCAGGAATGGACTTGCTGGAATACAGAAGATCAATTGCAGTGGCATATTTGAAGGCAGGACAAGGATGTCCATCTGCATTTGGAAAACCCACGAAAACATCATCACAATCCACATTTCAAGATGTGAGGTATGATGGCATTGGACATTATGTTGTGCGAAGAGATAAACAAAGAAGGTGCCAAGGACTGAACTGCAAATCTAAACCCTTAACATTTTGTGAGAAATGTCAGGTAACATTGAGCAAAGATTGTTTCACACCTTACCACACACAATAAGCAACCAGAGTTCCATATATGTATTGTTTCCTTTTCTTGTTATTTGAAAATGTATTTGTATCGTGTGTATCAAATGTAATAATCAATAAACAGAGAAGTAGTAATACAACTTTTAACCAAGCTTTGAAACTTCTTATATCATCTTAGGTTCTGTCAGAAAGGTGCATATGTTGAGTATGATACCCTATTCTACCAGCGTCCTATTTTTAGGACAGTTATTTATATGAAACTGGTAACAGGTAAATTTTTTATTGCTGCGTGGATCACTTTAAAACAACCCCCTTATCATATCCAATCAGAATTTCAGTCAATAAAATCAAAAGAAAAAGTGTGGTACTTAAAGGGTTAATATACACAGATGCATCAAAAAATAAAGAAGAAGTAGGATGTGCTTTTATTGACTCTTCTAATGGAAATATTTAAAAGTTTAGACTACCTGGAGAGTGTTCTATTTTCTCGGCAGAAGCATATGGAATATATCGTGCATTGATGTACATTAATAATATTCCAGAAAAAAGGATACTAATATTAACAGATGCTAAAAGTGTTTTATACAGTGTACAATTGTATATATTCAAAATGTGTAACTTGATATAGTCACCAGATATAACAATTGTATTTATAATCAATTTTAGATTTTGTATGATATGATGTATATGAAAACTGTATATATTCAAAATTTGTAATTTGATGTAACAGTATCATGTATGACATATTTTTAGGACACTTGGTGTAGAGCTGGTATAACAGCTAAAACCAATAAAGTATGAATGAATGAATTAACGAACATGTTTTTCAACCTCTCCGCTAAGTCTTCTCGGCATCGCATTTCTTAACCTGCCACCTTCTAATTCGTAATGAATATATTTTAGGTACTGAGTGTGCATCATTTAACAGTGTAATGAAAATTGGCAAATGATCACTACCCCTATTCACAAAATCTACTTCCCAACACAATTTATTTATTATATTATTTGACACAATAGTTAAATATATGGCTGTTGGTGATTTACCATTCCAAGAACACTCAGTAAATAAACATATGCAAGACCAATGGATTTTATACCAAGAGAACAAAATAAAGGGACAATATTCAACTTTCCTACAATGTAAAATAGAATTTCAAGATTTATTTTCAAAAATACTAACGCATAGCAAACATCCAATTTATGAAATTTCGTATGACCAAATACCAGTAAGAAATGTTTCATTAACAAGTTATACAAATATTCAATCATATTTACAAAATTGTGAGAATTATAGATTCATATACACAGATGCATCAAAATATAAAGAAGAAGTAGGATGTACTTTTATTGACTCTTCTAATGGAAATATTAAAAAGTTTAACTACCTGGAGAGTGTTCTATTTTCTCGGCAGAAGATTATGAAGACGGCTATAAGATGTATTGTACAACTCCCACGGGAAAACAAAAAGGATGTGAATGTAGATTCTTCATCCTCATCAGACACAGAAAAAGAACAAATAAAATACAAATATTCAGTATATTTTAGAGAATCCCCTTTTAGTAAGCAAGAACAAAATATGGACAATATAAATTGCAGAAGATATTCAGATCGTAAATCAGTTCCTTGTAGACAAAAGGAAATATACCAGTCATTGTTGGACTTTTTACCAGACATGATTGAATCAGTTTGTGATTTAAATGATTCCAGGAAGAACCAGATGATCTTAATTTTAATGCAACAAATTATAGGAAAGTAAGTTACAGAACTCGCACAATAACTCTCTCTCTCTTTGGTTTTAGGATAAACAAGGGTTGTATTGGTGCATGAGCAACATTAACATTGCATGTTCAAAATGCAATGTATAAGAAACAGTATCCGTTTGCTCACTTTATAGATATCGAAGGTGCATATGATAGCGTTGATCCTCATATATTAATTGATATGAATCAGACAAATACTCCGAAAATAATTATGAAGATAATATGGAATTTGATGATAAATAGGAAGATATTGTTTCGCTTTCAGGACACACTTAGTGGGCCCTGTACCACTTCACAAGGATTACCTCAGCGAAGCCGACTCAGTCCATTATTATTTAATATATATATGAGAGGAATATTTCAATTTCATAATTCTACAATAAAAATAATTCAGTATGCAGACGATTTGTGTATATTAGGATCATTTTATAATCCATATGAAGGTATTCAGAAAATAGAAAATAATTTTTATGAAGTGAAATATTGGCTGGAGGGAATAAACTTTATCATATCACAGAACAAGTCAGCAGCTGTATGTTCTAACATAGAATTCTATGACTCTACATTGTTTTTCTCTTTCTTTCAAAACTGTCTAGAATACAATATTTCATTGGTCCGCAATTTTGCAGTAAAGCTTTTAAAACAATATTTCATGGATTAGGAGAGGAGTGGTGGCAAAATCAAAACGTTGTATTTATGATAACCCTCACTACAGCGCCTTGAATAACGTAGTGTTGAAAACGACCCAAGAAACTGGTTCCCTGAGACGATGACAAGTAGATGGCAGTGCGATCGACCCAGGTGCTAATTTTGTTATGAAAGTAATACGGCTTAGTTAGTTTTTGGAATATATTGTGTAGATTTGTTTCTCTAGAAAGGCGGTAAGTGAATTGATGGAAACAGTTATATTTGCGGAGTGATTTGCAGTGACGAAATGGCATTAATTTACACAGAAAAGTAACATAAATACGTTTTATGTGCAACGCAACACGAGCATCAACATATATCGCATGTGAGGCTGGACGTCAAACGTTGGATTGTGTACGCAAGTTTATTTTTGTATACTAATAAAATTGAAATAGTGTCGTGAAGGAGAAAAAATGTTTCGTGACGTACATATTATGAAGTCATTTTCCCGAAATGCAGATATTCGAAAGAATTTAATTTCATGTTCCATGGAGTTCAAATAGCCGATTAGGCTGTACCTTGTCATCTCTATCAACAAATTGCTTTACATTCGTGTTGATTGGTAAGTAGAACATTGGTGTTAAGGACTGTGCATTTTTACTCGTGACTTGGCTGTAAAATGTCTACCTTGTACTTGATGAAAATAAACCGCAAATTAACATAAGTCCACCGTTGTATTTATTCACTTTTTATTTATTTCATTGGATTATTTTTTAAATTTTTTTTATGGGAAAGCATTTATGAATGATTTACAGGCAGTGCAATTGCTGGCCGGTTTAACATCGTATGATCATATAATAATAGCACAAATATAACTCAACCAACGCATTGTTTACATTTTTCCAGTAAGCGGGAAACGAAAAGTGTCATATTTCACGCTTGCAAGTTTTTGTTGGACAACACGCAAGTGGATGTAAAACAATCTTTGAAAAATAAACGAGTATTGTCTGTGTGAATTTCCATAAAAATAATATTTGTGACAATGACAATATTAATGAACCTTTCAGAATAATGCATACACAATACTAATTCTCGCAGCAATTGTCATGTTACGTGTTACAATCCATACCTATGTTTTCTTCCGTATTGTTAATAAAAAACTCCAGGACAGGTCATGATCGACGGTTCATAATATTCTTTAATATTTTCGCGACTACTGTACCAAATATCATAACAATTTTCTGATACAAAGAAATGTTACAAGGAAAAGAATCAGACGTTGCAGCAAAAACCCCATTTACTTCCATTATAAGCAGTCGAACACCAAGCACCGGGGTCAACACTAGCGTCTCTAGTGGATCATTTTCGAGTGGAACCAGCCAGAGAGCGCAGAACCATGCCGTTTTCCACACTACGTTATTCTAGGCGCTGTTTAACATGTCATATTTGACTAGTTTACATTTTTGTAGATTAAGAAACACATGTCTCAGCAATGTTATGGCATCACTTGAGCTTTTAGTTTTTAATAAGAACTCTGTAATGTAGTGTGTTTTAGAAAAGGTGGGCGTTAGTCACCAATTTTGAGACCAGGATAACTGCAACAAATTTAGAGGTTCTTAGCTGAAATTAACCGCAACTATAGTCGTTTTCACGTTCAGAAGACCCAATGGGCTCTTATGGACAATGCTTTTCTTATGGGAAATACGAGTGCGCTGTTGTGAAATTTCTCGATTTACAAATTTAGCTTACGTAAAATTGGTACCTGCAGTTTTGCAGGAAATTCTGTAGAGAATACGATGGTGAGCACAAAAAAGTGGTAACTTGTTTACACATTTTTAGATAAATTAAAAACGCAAATTTTCTGTGAAAACAAAATTTTTACATTGTTTTCATTCCTAACGTTGAAACATGCCGTAAAATTGAAGCATTCATTATGAAAAAAATTGACACGGTTTTCTAATTGTCATAAGTGATGGTGGTGCTCAGAGTTTATCAATACTTTAAAGCATATTCGCATTAAAAAATATTCAAATAAAGTATGTGGAGATTTTTTATATTCGTACAGTAGAAAATGTCGTCGCTGGCCATTTTTTGTTCTGTAATTCCAAGTAAAAACTTCCAGCGACAAAGTTGTGAAGAAAATAATGAAATTATTTTTTATAACCACTCAAAGGTTCCCAGAAATATTACTTCCATGCATTTGGAGTTTCTTTTTAACCCGAACCGTGCGCGAATGAGACGTTGTCCGGCCATCTTGAGCTGACTCACCGCAGCATTCCGGCTAATCACCACAAAGTTTTGGAGTTATTTTATTTCCATTCAGTAAAAAATATTAACTTCATTCAGTTTGTTATAATTGAATTGCAATTACTTTAATTTAATAATTGACAATTATTTCCAATGCTGCTGTTGTGAGCAACATTAGTGCTGTCGCAAATACACGTTGTTTTTGTTTACATTACTGTCGACATTAATACTGAAATGAAGATCACCTTTCAGTTTCCAACGTACACATAAATTCATAGACAATAATGAATTTATATATATATATATATATATGTAACACATTACCACATCTCAATGTTATTCTATGAAATAATTACAGAGAAAGGCGAATGAATATTAAATGTGCCTGTGTATTACATTAAATCTACTGAGAAAATGACATGCTAATGAACTGTAATGTTCACAGTATAATATTAATATTAATATTAATAATTACATATAATTATCATTATATATATATATAATATGTAACACCTACATTGCGAAGGAAGCTCATCTTTTCCCGGCGACATGAGCTGTACGGTTTCTCCATAAGCGCCGTTGTGTCTTCTGAACGTGAAAACGACTTTAGATACACCTCAGGAGTGATTTTGTTTTGCATTTACATTGGTTCAAAGCATTTTTCATATGCTGAAGTAGATTCCAAATTCTGATGACACTTTCAAATACCTAAACTACATTTTTGGAGATTAACGAAGGAAACTCTTAAGAATTTTAGGGCGTCACTTAAGCTATAGTTTGACAATAAAAGTTTTGAAATATAGTGCATTTTTAGGGAGCATTGGGACCAAATTGGGGGTCACAAATGTTTTGACCATAGCAGGAATTGCGATTTTCATATCAGCCAGATATTTTGAAGGATATATAATGACCAAAATCAGTCACACAATTAAATCTGGCAAACTTGTCACAAATGTTTTGACCATAGGAATTGCGATTTTCATATCAGCCAGATATTTTGAAGGATATATAATGACAAAAATCAGCCACACAATTAAATCTGGCAAACTTGTAATTTGGCATGGTTAATGCACGGAGGAGGTATTTAGGCTTGCTTGAAACATCCAGAAAAATAATGGGAAAACACAACTGTGATGAACTGTGAACAAACTCTATTCAATCAGATTTAAAACAATGTTTTGCATAATATTTTTGGATTATTTCATAGTCTATGGCAGCTTGTAAGGAAATTAGGTAAAAAATGTGTTTATAGCTGTAGCATAATTCATTCCAACTTAGGCACAACACTGCATTCACAATATAATTTGTTTCATAAACTGAAGTTCAGAATGGAATATTCACAAATAGTATTTACTAAAAATGTGCTGCATCTTAAAGAACAATACTTTAACATGTTTAAATTTGAGTATCGTTGCAGAAGGAAAAAGTAACAAACCTGATTGATTAAATCCAGTCTCACTGTAAAAATGTTACAGTTATTGCTTTTTTTTCCTGGAAAGAATGTTTCCGACACTATTCAAGTTGATTTGTTATATTACTGTGTAGTTTGTTAATTAATATGTTCATCATAATGAGTGAAGATATAGTGAAATTCATGAAGGGACATACAAAGAATACTCATGTCCAGGCTGGGATTCAAACCCAGGAACTCTGGCATTGTAGGAATTTATCTTGTTAAAATAAAATGTAATTAGTCCTCACCTACAATAAGGTGCCAAATGGGGCCTCCCCGATGGTGCAGTGGTAGCATCGTTGCCTTGTAACCAAGGGGTCCCAAGTTTGATACCTGGTGGAGGCACATAGTGGTTCGAATCCTACCTTTAACTGTAGGTCCAGTCCCGATTAGCTTTACTGTGCATAAAGTGGAGTTAAAACTACAAATCAACATTCAAATCAATAAGGTGCCACTGTGGAGTACCGTTGTTGACTGCCGGGGGAAAAAGCACTGGCTATAACATATATTAGCCCTCTCCCTCCACCACCATAGTCTGATTGTTGGATGCATCAAAGTATGTGTCTCATCAGGGAATGCAATCCTGAAAATTAATCACAAATCAACAGTATTAACTATTTCACCATCCAGGAAGAGTAGAATCAAAACTGTTGGACAAAACATTTTAGAACAGAATATGTTGCCAGAAATGTTAAATAGTTTTTGATTCAGTCAACTATACCCTGTCTCAACTATCTCTGTAGCAAGGCTGCACATAGCATCAGAAGGGGAGGAAATCGAGTGGGCAGAGTAAAGCAGTACATGCTGCTGTGAAGGCTGGTAATAGCAGTCGTTTAACCCCATCCATGCAATCCAGTTCCCTCTCATGAATTCATTGGTGGAGCTATCTCGCATCACTACTTGTGCAAACTTGTTTTTGTTTAACTGCTCCAGAGATAACTGGAACAGGGTACAAAGCAATACAAATTGAATGTTATGATCCATTACTACCAGGGAGAAAATGTATTTCATTTTTATAATATATATTTTTAAACATAACCTGAAAAAACCAATAAAACCCAGTTTTGCCCAGGTTTAATTGGGTTTTATCTAAAAAAAAACACCCAGGTTGGGTTTCTTCGAAAAAACCCAGGCAAAATGCCATCCCTGCTTTGTCATGGTGACTATTTTCCCTTTGCATGAGTGTGTAAGTCAGTCTGTGTGACACTGCCTCCAAGGCCCAGCATCTTTTATACTATTCCTCCTAGGCTCCCTTCCACCTATCTTGCATTCCTTAGTCATGGGCAACACCCTGTAATTGTGAAACAACTTCCTGCTTTGACAGTGGTGTTTCACTATCACTGTGCTGGCTAATGAACAATGTTTTCTGGTTCCATGATTTTCTGTATGTTCTTTCAATCTCTATTGTTAAAGCCTGGTTTACATTGGTGGAGTAGACGGGAGAGTAGCTGGAGCAAGTAGGGTAAAGCAAGCTACTCTCCTTGTGTAAACAACTGGGGAGAGTACTGTAGCCTGTACTCGCTCCAGTAGCCAGGACAGTCGAGTGGCTGTCCAAGGAGGACAGGGACTAGACCGAGTTGCTTCCTCCCCCATCGATTTTTTCACTCGCGACTAAACTCAACAGACCACTCGATCAATGTAAATGCTTTCTGAGGAGAGTATAGTCTGTGTTGTGAGTTTGCCCTTTAATCATGGGTGTCTGGAAGGGGAGGGGAAGAGGGACCCATGCCCCCCCTGGAAAATGAATGTGTACCTAAAAATTATATATTTCACACATAATTTCATTTCAATCACAGTAATTTATGTTAATTATTATAAATTCGTTGAAGAAACATGATAATTTCAGACTGAAATAGTGTTTTTTGAGAGGGCATCACTATTTTGGAGGAAAATATGTGTCCTTTGCTCCCCCCTGGAAAAAATTACCTTGCTTGCCCCTCCCTGGAAAAAATCCTGCGGACGTCCATGCTTTTAATTGTAATTGTATTAAAAAAAATCATGAATAAGAGTCATACGTCAGAATTTCCTACAATTTCACAATCAAATTATGATATTCGCCATTGCCGTACATTTATTACATAATGCAACAAAAGGGAAATTTCGGTTGTTTTCAAATCAATAAGTGATTCTGGAAGTATTTTCAATGCAGATCACAGACATGACATCAATTTTTTCCTATCACGTCAGGATTTTTCACAATCAAAATTCTCATTTTCGCCATTACATCACATTTATTACACAGTGCAACAAAATAAATTTATTCAAGGGACATTTCATTTGTTTGCAAACCTATATGTGATTCTGGAAGTATTTTGAATGCTGATCATGCAAATGGCATCCATATTTTCCCATAAACGTCAGAATTTTTCACAATTTCACAATCAAAATTCTCATATTCGCCATTACATTATACCTATTACAGAATGCAACAAAAGAAATTTACACGGAAAATTTTGGTTCTTTACAAACCAATAGCTGATCTTGGAAATGCTGATCACGCAAATAACATCCATTTTTTCCCTCAACATCAGGATTTTTCACAATCAACTGTATAGTTCTATTATTTCCTCAATAAATGGCTCTGTTTTGATGGTGGTAAAATATTGATTTTCTACAATACAAATCCTCCAATTTTGAACCATAAATGCATGTAAAATTGTATGCGTTTAATCCACCTTCACATGACACATTAGCATGAAAATTGTATTGACTTTGATTATGTACTTTTATTTTCGAAATCCCTCATGAAAATTTCCTTCACACCACTTCCTTCCAATACTCAATGTTATAATATGGTGGGTTGATTAAACTTAGTTATGTAGAGAAAAGTCCCAATATGATGGGTAGAAATTGATGTAATTTCTGTGATCAGCATTCAAAATACTTCCAGAATCACCTATTGGTTTATAAACAACCAAAATTTCTCTTTTGCTGCGTTATGTAATAAATGCAATGTAATGGGAAATATGAGAATTTTGATTGTGTACAAGTTCTGAAGTGATAGGAAAAAAATGGATGCCATTTCTGTGATCAGCATTCAAAATTCTTCCAGAAACACGTATTGATTTGAAAACATCCAAACTTTTTTCTCAAAATGTCGACCAGTGTAATTTATGTTCTACGTACAACCAAGATGTCCTTATGCATTATTATATTCATTTCTAAAAAGAAAAGTGTGTAAACCTTTTCAGAACTTTTTTAAATCGCCAATGATGTTGGTGGGTTCATTCTGTCAAAAAAGACTAAATAGCTGCAACCACTATCCTACTTTGCTAAAGTTTATCAGAAAATGTGTGAACAGCTACTCGCCATAGAAGAATCGAGTCAAGCAGACAGGCCAGTAACTCATCCCAGTAACTCCACCACTCACTCGACCAATGTAAACCAACCTTTATATACAGTGAACTCTTTTTATTTCAAACTTCAAGAGGACACAAAAAGTTCAAATTATCGAAGTTTGAATTAAAATGTTCACTATGTATGTAGTGGAGGATAGATATTGATGCAAATAAGCCATTTTCTAAGAGAAATGTATTCTTCATCAACATAAATCTAGATTTTAAACTAAAATAAAGTCTGTAAATCTAAATCTGAAACAAATTCAGTGCAAGCAGAAGAAAGCAAAATATATCTCTGATCTCAGATAGTAACACAGGCTAATTATGGTATATACAAAAAAATCATTGTGACAAATACAATAAATAAATTTGTCACTGGTGTCATAATGCTGAACAT
The DNA here is from genome assembly GCF_977018435.1 of Lepisma saccharinum. Taxonomy (NCBI): domain Eukaryota; kingdom Metazoa; phylum Arthropoda; class Insecta; order Zygentoma; family Lepismatidae; genus Lepisma; species Lepisma saccharinum. The sequence goes on from NC_139237.1 coordinate 36,778,266, forward strand.
TATCCATAGAAGGTGTCTTCTGATAATAACCAGAAATTATCTTCCATGGAGGAGCTGTCAATGTTACATTCTTTGTAGGGAAAGGTCCCAGGTTTGGCAGTGATGAATACTTGTGTTTGTCCTGTCATCCAGCTTATGTTCGCCCACATTCTTATGATTAATCCAAGAAGTACAAAACAGTGTAAAGTGAATGAAATAGATAAAAGAACAACCAGAAACTGCTTTTTTATTCTTTTATATTTTTCTTATCCTGAAACAGTGGTTTTGGAAACATTCACAAATGAAAAATTAATGAGCTGTGCAACGGGTGCCATTCTGACCATGTACGTTACCACCTCTGCGATTTCATCATGGATGGCAAGTTGGATCTCTTGGCCAGTGAAGTTCTTCCACTCTTGAAGCGCATGCACCACTCAAAACATCTCGAACGACTCATTGCAACATCGCCGTAAACTTGCCGAATCATGTCAACTGTCTCTGTGGCAGATTTGGCCAGTTTCACGCAGAATTTCACGTTTGCTCTATTCTAACTTTCTGTCCATGATGAAATCGCAGACATGGTAATGCACGTGGTCAGAATGGCAGCAGTTGCACAGCTCCTGATGTACACAGGACAATGTCTTTTGGCAAATTGACTTATTGCATGCAGCCTTGTGCTGCCATCTGTTAGCATCGTACAGAACTAGTCTCGACATTTTGAAACCACCTTGTCTTTACAATACCTGTACAAATATCTGGACATTGGCTAAAGTAACCACACTCATATTAACAGAATTCTTCAAGAGGATTTCAATAATCAAATATAGTTCAGTGTCAACATTATTCCAAATGAGATACATATATTAAAAATCTTAAGATACTGATGGGTGTTTGGAATGTTTTGGCAAAGATTTATTTTTGAATTTTTTTCTAATTTTGAAACAAATAAAACTATTCATACTTGGGAATGAGAGATGCGGTAATAGATAATTCAGGTACTCACATTTTCCACGAAGCTGTCTTAAGGAAACTATGTGATGTTTCAAATTCTGAAAAATTACATCTGTTTGGAATTTCTTGTACAACATGAAGATTCATTTGAATGCTCCCAGAGGTATTCTAAACAGATACAGTGTAATCCTGATTTTACATTTTCCTGCACTAATACATTCAATCTTGAGGTCCCAACAGAGCAAAATGCTATAAAATTTTCCTCAATATTACATTTTCCGGCATTTTAAGCTTTTCTGGCTTGGTCCCTTGAAAAACGTAAAATCAAGGTTCCACTGTATTCCGTTCAGACAAAAGTGACACATGACAGCCAATATGCTACACATGTTGCTACACCAGAGGCGTACCCTGAATGTATGCGGTGCATGCTGCACATGCATCAATTGTGGGAAAATGGACAGCTTGCTCTGCGACGACATTAATGAGCATTTCTACATTCTAATTTCTTCATATAGGAGTATTTATTTTACACGAGAGCGCTCAACAAAGCTTATATTAGATTTCTTGGATCTGAAGTGACGCATGCGTCAATTGTGGGAAAATAATTATTACTTTCTTTCACTTCAGATCCAAGAAATGTAATATAAACGTAGTTGAGTGCTCTTGTCTAAAATAAATACTTCTCCTATATGAAGAAATTAGAATGTAGAAATGCTCATTAATGTCGTCACAGAGCAAGCTGTCCTTTTTTCCACAATTGAAGCATGCACAGCATGCTGCAACAGTTCTTTAATTCAAAGACATTTATTGCAATTATATTTTGGTATTTAGTTTTGTGCATAATCTGAAAAGAATGAAGAAAACTTCTGTTGTGTTACTCTATTCAATGTTGATGTTATTTTGTTTGTTATTCATTACTATAGTGACTGCAGAAATTGGTTAATATACTAATGTGATAAGTAACATTTAAAAAGTTATTTTTATTTAAAATATTGCAACAAACTGCTCCACAGTGGGGACAGTTGCAATAAATTGGCGACCTAGAGCCAGGATTCGAAAATTGTAAGTTGATAAGGACTGAACTGATAATGCTATAATGAAGAAAAGAGAAGTGCCTTACGTGCTTCGAAGTAGTGTGTGCCTTCAACCGGATCTCAGGGATGTTGCTGATGTAAGCAACAAAGAGGACAATTCTGGTAAGCAAATGGAGGATTTACTCTGTTGTAAGGACAGATTTTCTGACACTCGCATGATTGAATGCACGTCATGCAAGAAATGGGAACATGTAAATTGTAGAGGCCTTACAGTTATTCACTGGGTAATATTCAGCTCTATGAAAGAAGACTATTACTGTACGACATGCAATCCAGAATTCAATCCATTCACTTTAAAATCATACTTGGATACAGTAAATCCCAATATTGACCAAATTTTATCTGCTTTTCACTTGAGTTTGGCCCAACATGAGAATAGGTTGCAAGACAAGTTGCTCCAGAATACCGAAATGCTGGAGAATAGGTTACTTCAGAATACTGAAGCTCTGGAGAATAGGTTGCAAGACAAGTTGCTCCAGAATACCGAAACTCTGGAGAATAGGTTGCAAGATAAGTTGCTCCAGAATACCGAAACTCTGGAGAATAGGTTGCAAGAGAAGTTGCTCCAGAATACTGAAACGCTGGAGAATAGGTTACTTCAGAACACTGAAGCTTTGGAGAATAGGTTACAAGATAGACTTGATCAGAACACTGAAATGCTGCACGAAAGTTTACAAACAAACTGTGAAGTTTGGGACACAAAATTGGTTAGGTTGCAGCAAAGTACTGAAAAACTGAATGAAGTGCTCCAACATGTAGAAAATAAGTTGCAGCAGGTTTCTGATGCTTGTCAATCAGCTAATAGGTTACTAAATGAACATATAAATGATGAAGTAACTATATTAAATTCGAAAGTCAGTGATCTTGAATCAAAACTAGACCATCATGATGATGAGTTAAAACAACACGTATCAAACCAGTTGTGCCAACATGAAACTTCTATAAGTACACTACAAACAAATATGAATACTACGCAGGTAAAGTTGTAAGAATTTGATTCTATGCTTAAGGATTTAAATGAGAAATGCATTAACTTAGAGCAAAGCGATATAATTTGTACTAGTATGGTTAGAGATGTTCTACAACCAGATAAAGAATTAAGTAATGTTGATGCACTTACTAATGAACATAGGCACATAGCATGCCAAACTGATACAAGATTAAATTCTAAAATAAAGCATGTTGTTTTTAGTGAACACAATAAATGTGAAACATTTCATACAGGTTCTTCTGGCTATGATACATCTGATGCTGAAGTGAATTCTGCAAAGGAAAATGTGACCAAATTGTGCAAGGGCAAATCTGCTCACAATAAAAGTAGAAATAAATAAAGTTTCCACTTCACAAGGCAAGGATACATTGCGGCATTGTGTTTTAGATAATACTGAATTTACTAATAGCAATCCTATTGTTGACAAAATCCATTGTGCATGTTCACTAAATAACCATTCATGTCTTTCTTCATTGAACAGCTCTTTACTGTATAATAATAAGCACGTACATACTTGTGATATTGAAAATAAAGCACCTAGTTCTTTATGTGCTACAGACACATCAAAGCAAATTTGTTCTACATCTAACAGAAATTCCATGCCTTCTAGAACTTATGTTGCTTGTGATAATAAAGACAATTTCACAGGTCTTGAAACTTCAGTATGTGGTTGCCAACATCAAAGTACATGTCATTCCTTAATCCATGATCAGTTTCCTGATGACTTAAATGTAAATCATAGTCCTTGTACTAGAACAAACTGTACTTATAACCCGATGTGGCTGAATAATGATTCTACATGGAATTCTTATAATCAGTCTGATACATGCTCTAATAGATTTTCACGAGTTAGTGAACTCAGTCAATTGCCACGTTTTGGAGGAGATGTTTCAAAACAGTCTGCTAGAGAATTTATCGAACAACTAGCTACAATGTTAAACATAATTGGTGTTCCTTCCAAGTGTAAATTATGTATAATTCGTAAGTATTTTTATAATGTAGGCGCTTACTGGTTCAACAGTGAAAAGAAGAATTTCACTTCTTATGAGGACTTTGTACATAAATTTCTAGACCAATTTGCTTCTAATGAATTATTAGAAAGTCAGTTGACATTGTTACGATCTAGGAAATACAACCCAGCTTCAGGTTTATCATTGGAAGCATACGCTTTAAAAACGTACTCTGCTTATTGTAACCTTGTGGAAACTCCAAACAAAGTTGAAGTAATACGGATGATTTTGAAACAGCTACCTGAGTCAATTTCAAAGAATGTGGGCTGCCATAACATTACAGATCTTAAGCAACTGACGCAGAAATTAAGGACTATTGATTTGTATTCGAGTGATAAGAATAGAAGTTTATCTTTGCCCGGTGATAATACAGATTCTGATGACAGGGCTAATAAGAAGAGAAGTTTCGATAGACCAAAATACTTCGTCAGGCAAGTAAATGTGGAGCAGAATTCTTATGATTCTACAACACAGACCGAAAATGCAGGAATCAATGTAAATAATCGTCCATCTCCCAGAAGATTTGAACGCAATCCCTCAAGAAGGCAGTTTGTAAGGTCTGAAAGAACTAATAATAACGTGAATAATTCTAACTTCAGACGTGAAGATTATCCATCCAGATCTAATAATAATGGAAGTGCTGGTGTTAGAAGAAATGCAAATGTTGATGAACAATCATCTTATATTAGTGGCCAGTATACACTTAATTGTAATACTAATCAGAATAGTGACTGTGTTTGTAATAATTCTTGTAATTCGATAAATTACTCGGATGCTAGAATGGATACTCCTGTTTCATCTGAAAGGTTAGGCCAGTTTATTTGAACAGTGAGTTGATCATCGCTGTTACAAGAAAGCTCATTGTTTCTTATTATCGTGTGTAAAACAGCATGAATTTATTGTATTTGTTCTGTTTATTTATGTTCTGCTGATAATAATATTGTCTTTTATGGAAGAACTTATGTTTGTCTTCTCCTCTCATAACTGTCTGACTTATTTCAATGTATCAAAGACAAGTGTTTGACACGAATAAAAACGGAAAGCGCCAAGAAAAAAGTGTACAAAGTGTCTCGCTGGAAGAATGATAAGAAGGAATATATATAATGTAAGTTGAATGTAATATGGTATACCATTATAATGAAGGACTTCATTTGCACATATAGCTTCAAAGGGAAGAAGTGCACTCGTGAAGAATATAACCTTTTAAATGGATATAAGATGGTTATGAAATAGTAATGACATTGTAGTAAAGAAGAAATCTACTGAAGATGGCTGTAAAGAAGATGTGAAAAGAATGAGATTGCTGCCAAAGAAGTAGTAGAAGAAGAAGTGAAGATGATACATTGAAGATGTTACGTTTGAAAAATATATGTATTTCTACATCAAAGTATGATGTCAAGGTTTTCAACCAGAGGAGGAGGCTATTGCAACAGTTCTTTAATTCAAAGACATTTATTGCAATTATATTTTGGTATTTAGTTTTGTGCATAATCTGAAAAGAATGAAGAAAACTTCTGTTGTGTTACTCTATTCAATGTTGATGTTATTTTGTTTGTTATTCGTTACTATAGTGACTGTAGAAATTGGTTAATATACTAATGTGATAAGTAACATTTAAAAAGTTATTTTTATTTAAAATATTGCAACAAACTGCTCCACAGTGGGGACAGTTACAATGCACTGCATGCATTCAGGAGACGCCTCTGTGCTACACCTTTCAAACTGAAGCGACAACAAGCTGCACATGTCACACGTGTGTCTTTCGGACTGGGCTCTTTTCTCAACACATGCATCATGTCATCTCAGTCTGTTCACACATACATGGCGAATGCTTGCTTGTAGACTGAAGGAGACAGTGTCATTTGTCATTTCAGTGCGAATCCCCACTGTTTCATGCCACATGTCAGTCTTAAATCTCCCTAAGAGTTTGAAACTTCTAGTCTCTCAGGAAGCACTAAACCATGCAGTTTTTTGTATGTTTGTCTTGTACAGGCCTCCCCAATTGTGTAATGGTAACGTTGTCGTGGTTCAGATCCCACTTTAAACTGCAGGTCCAGTCCCGATTAGCCTTCCTGTGCATAAAGTGGACTTAAAACCAAAACTCAAACTTCACCTGCGTGCAAAATATCCCTGCCAACTACACTGTTTCTGTTGTGGAAAATTCATTCATGCATGTTCACACTCATTCATGTTACTCACATGTGCTTGCATAGATGGATGTGACTAAGTAGATGGCACAATTGTTGATTGCACATCGAAGAAAGAATGAAGCTTTGTGTGAAGCCATATCAAAATTTGGGAACTCATCCGAATGCAACTTTCTCTATTTGTTGTGAACTAAAAGTATGCACCTGGGGCCACTGAAAGGACCAACCGGACTACGGACATCAACTGCACACACTGCGAAGTGGTGCTTGTGGCGTTCCATGAACTGAAAGAAGATATAGAACTGTTGTTACACAGCACAACCATTGCAAAAACAAAACTCAAGCATAATTCTAAGTTTCATGGGAAAATATTTTTAAATTATTATTATTATTTTTTTTTTTAAAAGTGCAATGTCAAGACTTGCCCACTGTATGCCAATATAGTCAAAATATGGAACAAAGTAGTATTAAGACAAACCACAGGCAGCTAACAAAAATTGAACGAAATAAATCATTCATGGCTACAGTTAAAGAAATTGGTTTTGATTTGTAACAGAAGTCCTCAATTTCAGTATCCATGGATTTTGTTGAAACAATTCTCCAATTTGTTTCTTTGTTTTCATGGAAACATATCTGATAAATTTTCTCAACATGAAATATTTAATTTTTGTGCATGTTATATGCACAAATATACCTTTGCTGAAACAAAAACTGAGTCAGCAAAGAAATATTTGTTCATTAAATGAATATTGGTGCTTAAGAAGGATCTTTATTTTTCATATTGTATTTTAGTGTGTATGTAAATCATTTACTTTAATATGTATCCTAATAATTTTTCATTAATTAGCACTGTTAATTTACTTCAGAAATATACTACTGCTGCTGTTATTATTATTGTTATAAAATTGTTAGTCTGTTCATTTTTTACGCAGGTAAGCTAATTGAATTTATAAGAATTTGATGACAAAGATTATTTTGTTTCTATCTTGAACACAGCCAATGGTTGGAGATAGGACCAAGATTTTGGGCAAGTCAATCACTGCCAAAAGTCACATGTACTATAAAATGTTCATTCTCTCATGGTTTATTGTTAGCACCTATTACTACAATCAAGAATAAATAATAAATTTGGGTGTGTGGAGCTTAACACAGAGAGGAGCACCCACCTATGTGCATGTGCATACTAGAAATTTGAACTCTCTCTACTACTACAATGATCTGATGCAACTTTATTCTGATACTCCACCACATTAGTAGCTAAAAAAAGAACAAAACAATCAATCAATCTCAACTACTATGCAATGCCTCCAGCAGGTATTGAACCTGTTACAATGTAACAGTTTAAGCCAATATATAGGGTGACCATAATATTTGGACCCAGAAACAGGACCCCGAGGGGCCCTTTTCTGAAAAGTCTGTTAGGCCTAATTATAATACATTTATAGTGTTTGTGGTCCCTTTTGATCATGAACCTTGTATGTTGGTCCTATGCTGAAGTTGAGGAGTGCCAGAAGTATTTATCAGAAGAACCAATCATCTTGAGAACAACTTTATTCTTCACCAAAAGTTGTATCAGGATGGATGCAGGAATGTATAAGTTCTAGTTGCAGGTCCATATTGAAACTACATGCACGTTTCTTGGTCAGAAAGCACTACAACTTGCAATGCGAGCTAAGGTACACGGTAAAGTACCAATGACAATCGAACATTTTCATTGTTATCAGGTGCTTCAAGCATAGTCTAGGTTTTTCCACAGTGATGTCATGATGCTAGTTTAAAGATCCCACCTATTTTCTTAAGCAAGAAATGTCTCTCAAATTTAGATTTTGTATTCAAACTAACTCATAGACTTTAATAAAATGGGACAAATAGTGCTTTTTCAATAATATTGACGTGATGGCTGGGACATGCCTCTGAAATGGGACTGTCCTGCTCAAGCAGGACACCCTACCAATATACTATCAAAAGGCCCAATGAATCAATGCAAATGACAACATTTGTCCACACTCCAAAATCCAAACATTCGTTTTTAGTTCAACATTTGCAAAATGCCATACAAAGAAAATCTGCATTTATGAGGAAGTAATTTTTAAACAGATGAGGCCCTGCTACTTACCTGTGTCAATGTGCATGCCATGGGAAGTGACAAAGCTTTCACGTCACCCACTTTCTTCCACAACGAAGTGCTATGTGGTACTGGACCTTTCTGATATGCATACAACAGCTATTTCTTCATATGTGCCATTAGTAATAGTCATATATTCCACGATACGAGGGTCACTATTCATATTTTGAGCCTTGGCAACACTGATTGAAGTTAGGCGCGATTTGACGTTTGCACGGAATCGTCTGGCACTATTGACCATAACGTACTTCAAATGTTTTGTCAATAGCTTCATTTGTGTTGTTTATGTTGCCTTGGAGATTGCGCGACAACAATAAAATGGAATTAACTTGTGAACATTTTCGTGCGATGATTTTTTACGATTTTCGACGTGGATTATCAAGACAAGAGTGCATCGATCAACTTACTTCCACATCTGGCGATGAAGCCCCATCCTTTGCCACTGTGAAACATTGGTATAACGAATTTAATCGTGGCCGCCATTCGCTCACGGACGAGATTCGCGAAGGTCGTCCAAAATCAGTTGTTGTTCAAGAAAACATTGATGCTGTGCAAAACCTAATACTGCAAGATCGTCATGTGACATACTGTGAGATTGAGGCAACCATAGGCATTAGTTCCACCAGCATATATAAAATATTACATGATCATTTAGCTGTGAGAAAGGTATGTTCTCGTTGGATCCCACACAATTTGACAAAAACTCAAAAAGACGCTCGCGTCAATTGGTGCAAACAAATGCTCAATAAATACAATCATGGTGCTTCAAGAGACGTATATAAGATTGTAACAGGTGACGAATCTAGGGTATATGCATATGAGCCGGAACGTAAACAGCAGTCGACTGTATGGGTGTTTCAAGATGAACCTAATCCAACAAAAGTTGTTCGCGCTCGAAGCACATCGAAACAAATGGTCGCCTGTTTTTTTCAGGAAAACTGGTCATGTGGCAACTGTGCCTTTAGAGGAACGTAGAACTGTCAACTCTGAATGGTACACAACAATTTGTTTACCAGAGGTCTTCGGTCAAATACAGAAAACAAACAAACGCCGTCGGATCATTCTTCATCAAGACAATGCCATGCCCATCTGTCACAATCTCGTCTAACAACCGACTTTATGAACAGTCAAAAAAATCGAATTGATGGGTCATCCACCGTACAGTCCTGATTTGGCACCCAATGACTTCTTCTTGTTCCCGAATGTCAAGAATAAATTGCGTGGACAATAATTTTCGTCGGCGGAAGACGCCGTTGATGCGTTCAAAAACCATATTATGGAGGTGTCTCAAGAAGATTGGAAAAACTGCTTTGACAAATGGTTCGAACGAATGCAAAAGTGTATTGACCATAAAGGAGAATACTTCGAAAAACAATAAAGCAGTTCTCAATGCCAAATTCCTGTTTTTCCATTGTTAGTCTCAAAATATAAATAGTGACCCTCGTACAATGCCTACAATCGAACACATTACGAGGGTTGCTATTTACGTGGGTCGTTCAATATATAAGTTTCCGTATGCTGTAAAAATTTATATTTTTAAGATACATTAGAAAACTATACATACATGTATAGGAGGATCCTTCCTCACTTCTCCACATAATCCCCATAGAGATTCAGGCATTTGTCCCACCGTTGCACCAATTTGTCCATACCCTTTGCAAGAAAATCAGGGCTCTGGCTATTGAGCACTATTGTCACATTCCGCTTCACTTCTTTATCTGTTTCGAAACGGACTTTATTCAGACTTTAACACCGGAAAAAGATGGAAATCACTCTGCGCTAAATCGGGGCTGTATGGAGGGTGGGGCAGTCGTTCCCACCCCAATTCTTCAATTTTGTGTTGTGTTTGCACTGCTGAGTTGGGGCGAGCGTTATCGTCAAGAAGAATGACACCAGCTGACAGGAGACCCGGTCGCTTATGTCGAATTGTGTTTTTCAGTTTATCCAATGTTTGACAATAACGGTCAGCGTTAATTGTTCTTCCTCGCTCCAAAAAGTCTATCAGCAGAACACCCTTAGCATCCATGCTTCTGAACTCCTTATGACGTGAGCCCGTGTTTTCCGAACAAGCATTTACTTTTCGCCCTTGAGCGCATGCGCCTTCACGTCTGATAACGAATCGATTGCTGTTCCTTGTAGACGAAGAATGGCGCTTGTCAACCATGTGCTTCTTTTTAATGGCATTGCTTTATACAATATTTTATAGCACAGGGAAACTTATATATTGAACGTCCCTAGTATGTATCCGGAAAAACAAACCAAAAAAAATATGTATAATTGAAAATGGTTTTATTGTTTTTCAAAATATTCTCCATGATGATCGATGCACTTTTGCATACATTTGAACCAATTCTCATAGCACTTTGTCCATTCCGATTGAGGTATCTCGAAAACATGAATTTTGAATGCATCAATCACTTCTTCTGGCATCGAAAATAGTTGACCATGTAGCTTATTCTTCGCGTACGGGAACAAAAATAAATCATTGGGTGCTAAATCAGGGCTATACGGTGGATGACCCATCAGTTCAATGTTTTCGCCGGTCAAATACTGAGTTGTTTGGACCGATGTGTAAGAACTCGCATTGTCATGGTGAAGAATGATCCTGCGTCGCTGGTTGTTTTCTGATTTCCCCAAAGACTTCTGGCAAACAAATGGTTGTGTACCATTCAGAATTGACGGTTCTACGATTCTCTAGTGGCACTGTAGCCACACGTCCATTTTTCCTAAAAAAAACAGGCGACCATTTGCTTTGAAGTTCTTCTTGCACGAACAACTTTTGTTGGGTTTGGCTCATCTTGGAACACCCACACCGTCGACTGCTGTTTGCTTTCGGGCTCTGTAATGCACAGCTCATTGTGTTGCAAAAAAAGGGCGTAGCCTCCAAGGAAGTATTAACACACTAACAGGAAGAAAGGACTTACGTCACATACACTTGTCTCATCCTCAATGCGTGTGATTGAGATAAGGCCCTTCCCTCCCCCATTCTTAGTCAAGGGCAAGGTTACCGACAAGGTGACCAACAGGACGTTAAGGTGGCTTAGTAAATATAAACAAGGACAAGACCTTGGCCCTGACGATAGGCCACAAGGTCTCCTAACCACAAAAACCTCCATCAGGGCCAGCAAGGCCAAATGGACAGATTACTAAAATAGCCACAAGGTTGGTAGCACTAAGAGCTGGGCTGAGGATGAAGACAAGGTCGTAATGTGAATATATACTTCTTGCACACAACCGTGTGTGTGTCCTGCAGACTGGTGAGACGACGAGAGGCCACCCTGACTAACGCCGCTGCTGTCTTAGAGGGTAAGACCCATTTTATCTAAGTGGACTTTCCACTTGGAACTTGCTTTCTAGTTAATAGTTAAACGATTGGCCATGAAGTTAGTAATTAGTACTTAGGTACTATGATGTTAAGATTTAGAACAATAAATAATTATTATGTCTTGGAACAGTGCTTTTAAATGAAGTCTTAGTATTAAGTATATCATATATAGTACCTTACGCAAAACCATTACAGCTCATATGCATAGATCCAAGATTCGTCACCTGTGTAGATGTTATACACGGCTTTTGAAGCATCATGATTGTATTTTGTGAGTATTTGTTTGCACCAATCGACACAAGCCTTTTTTTGAGCAATTATCAAATTATGCGGGATCCAACGCGAACAAATCTTCTTCACGGCTAAATGTTCATGCAATATCTTATGTATGCTAGTCATACTAATGCCCAGGGATGCCTCAATCACACGATATGTCACATGACGATCTTGCATTATCAGTGCTCGCACAGCATCAATGTTTTCTGGCACAACAACCTATTTTGGACGGCCTTCTTTAGATTCATCCGTGAGCGAATGACGACCACGATTGAATTCACTAAACCAGTGATATACAGTGCTTTTAGATGGTGCTTCATCGCCAAAAGTCGAAGTGAGTTGATCGATGCACTGTTGTTGAGATAATCCATGTCAAAAGTCGTAGAAAATCATTGCTCGAAAATGTTCTCGAGTTAATTAAATTGTTGGCCTCCGATGAAATTTTCAAGTCCCTGTAACAAACAAAAATAGCAACCGTAAGAACAACGTTCTGGGTACATATACCATACAAATGTCCAACTTTACGATGGATATATTAGATGCTACTTAGCAACATTAGTGTTGCCAGTTCCAGATACATAAATAGCAACCCTTGTACCACAATGAATTTATCAACAAACAAAAGCAATCGACATATCTTTGTGTGATAATTCCACTTCCCAATCTTATATTGTGTTAAGGAGAGTTAACAGATGAAAACATTTTTTTTTATTATTCTTCTTACTCAGCATCAGCTAATTGTGACTATGAGGTTGTACATTCAATGGTGAATAGATGAAACTGATGATGGAAAAAACCAAAGAAACACCCATGCCCACACCAGGATCCTTATCTTGGAGTGGGTGGCAAGGTTATGAGTAAAGCACTCCAAATGCTCAACTAATGAGGCAACAGCACTTTTCGTACTCCATTATTGGGTTCCAGTAACTTCCATCGAGGAAATCTAACTTTAATCTGCATTTCCAATTGATTAAATGTGATGAACATTTCTTAATGGGACTAATGCTTTCTTGACTAAAATGCTCCTTTGAGCAGGCATGATTTTAGAATATAAAAGTTGGCAACAGTGATTGCATGATTCATGGCTGAAGTCTGCGCATATCCAGAATAAAATTTCGCTGTCCATAAGCTAGCTGGGTCTTTGAAAGATTGCAAGACCTGTAAATATATTTTATATCAGGATATCAACAATGAAAAATAACATAATAAGATGCGTACAGACTATACAAATAATAATAATAATGATAATATAAACAGTATTATGGCATCCTCAGCCGCTCTATGCATGTTGTAGAAGTTCGTTCAGAAAGATTGATGTCATGATAATTATTTAGTGCATTGTAAGGACTGAACCACATTAAAAAGTTATTTTCGATATGATGTCTTGATGTTATTGCATAAAAGAAGTTGTGGCATTTACTGGCATGTGGAAAAGTGGTAAGAATTCATACGTGAATAGTTAACCAACCATTCCTGATTCTGACAACAAATCTAAGATCTGAAACGTTGTAAAGAGTTTACATAATCTATGTGATCAAAAGTATCCGGACACACTGCGAAACGTGTGTTTATCATAGAGGGTGAGACAGTGCTGCCATCTACCATGTGGAACACATGGTCAGTGATCTCAGTAGTCTGGAGACAGCATGAGACAGCAGTATGGGATGGTCTGAGGAACTCACGGACTTTCAACGTGGTCACGTGGTTGGGTGCCACTTGTGTAAGAAGTATGTGCATGAGATTTCCACCCTCCTAAACATCCCTAGGTCCACTGTTTCTGATTTATAGTGAAGTGGAAAAGTGAAGGGACATGTACAACCCAAAAGCCTGCAGGCTGACCTCCTATGTTGACCTCCAGAGACTGCCGAGTGTTGAAGAGGGTCGTACAGCATATTCGTCAATCATCCACCCCCACCATCACACAGGAATTCCGAACTGCATCAGGATCTATTCCAAGCACCATAACTGTTTGGCGCGAGGTGCAGTAACATGGTTTACATGGCCAAGCAGCTGCCCATAAGCCAAACATCACACAGGCAAATGCCAAACGCCACCTCGCATGGTGCAAGGAGCGTCAAAACTGAAAAACCGTTGTGTGGAGTGATGAATCATGGTACACAGTGTGTCGATCTGATGGTAGGGTGTGGGTGTGGTGAATGCCTGGTAAACGACATCTACCAGGCTGTATAGTACAAACAGTGAAATTCGGGGGTGGTTACAGTGTGGTCATGTTTCTCCTGGAGGGGGGCTTGGTTCCCCAATGTCATGGCACATGCTTATGTTGACATTTTAACCGCTTTCATGCTGCCTACCATCAAAGACCAGTTCGGGGATGACCATGGTGTCTTTCAACACGGCCGAGCACCTGTCCATTCTGCAGGGCTTCTGGGGGAGTGGTTTGATGACAACAATGTCCCACTAATGGACTGGCCTGCAGAGTCCTGATTTGAATCCCATAGAACATCTCTGGGATATTTTGGAACGCCGACTTCATGCTAGACCATACCACATTACATCGATACCTCTTCTCATTTTGGCACTCCGCAAGGTATAGGCAGCCATTGCCCAGGAAACCTTCTGCCAGCTGATTGAAAGTATGCCTGCGAGAGTAAAGGCTGTCCTTAGTGGCGTAGCAGCTGCCCCCACAACCCTCGCAATGCAAGGGGGGGGGGGGGGGGGGCTGCAGTGTTCCTGAAATTTTATATAGTACCAAGTAGTCAACAGATAGTGTGGCTTATTTTAAAAAATGGATTTAAGGAACAGAAACCTGGTTCCCAGTAACATATCATATGACGACATCTGCGATAATAAGCAGTGGCGTATTGTGTCAGCCAGAGAGACCCGAGCAACTTGATGTATGGGTCTCCTCCAAAGTGTAGAATTAACAAACTTGCTCACAGATGGCAATCGATAAGAAAATCCTCTTGTTTCATACCTTTATAGCTACGCAGTTTGTAAATGTAGTGTAGTGTAGTGTAGCGTAGTATAGTTATGAATCCAGTAGAAAGATTCAGTTGCTCAGCCAGTCAATGCCTTATTGTTAAACAATACCTAAACAAACTTGATAATTCATGACATTTTTTTTACCAGTAATATTAGTTTCACATGTGATACTCAAAATGTGACTTCCCATGAAATATTTTCAAGGGAACCCCAAGCCTCAATATGAAATTGAAATAAGATCTGAGATAAATTTCGCACATTGTCCACACCTATTACATTTTACATCAAAGGTGCCAAAAAACTCAGTAGCAGGTGGAACCAAGGATCAATTTTCCCTTTGCCTCAGGGCTAATAGTCCTTATTGTCATGCAGTGTGTACAGCATATACAATTCTCGAAGTGAAAGTTCCTAGCTGCGAATTTGTTTGTTCGAGTTTGGGGATAGAAGGAAGGATTCTTATGGGGATCAACGTGAAGACAATGCAGTAGGTGGAGAAGGATGCTTATGGAAATTATCCTAGTTGGATGAATTTTTCTTAGCTGAGGAGATAGCGTCACTTACACCCCCTCACACACACTCTTCGAGCACTGATGATCTATTAACAAAATGGTTATTGTTTCATGAAAAAGTCTAAGTCTATCAAAAAGAAATGGCATCGTTAAAATTATGAATAATAATATTGATGTCCACTAACACCAAAATTAAACACTGTGTCTGTATGGCAATAACCTTTTTTTGGAGGGGGGGGGGGGTGTTCTTCCAATTGGAAATTCACCGAGTGACAAATTTTCAGTGAATATAGTCCCATCGCCCCTTTATTATCTATCTCTCAAGACTAGAGTCCTCTGCTATTTCTTCACAGCAGAATGCAATTGACCTTATAATATTAGGTCACCATCAGCAATCTAGAGGTCCAGTTCAACCCCCATAACTGAAATGATAAGTTTGCTTGAGTATATAACTCACTATTCATATTAGAAAGCTATGTGAGTGACTCTTACATTGAATCTTGGCCTGGCGCATCCAGGAGATGGCTTTTGGAGCTGAAGGCGCATCCATCTCAAGGTCCAAAAAAAGGAGTGTTTACTATCCTCATAACAATTTCCCAAGACAGTATATTTCTTAAATATGTGTATTATATGTAATGTAATTTTTTTAAAAAATGTTTTGAACAAAAAATACAAAGGATCATGAACAATATATTTGGCTGTATAGTATGAAGCCTCCCTCTTCCTACAAAAAAGAATCCTGGCTGTGCCACTGCTTTGAGCTAAGAAATATTTCTAATTTTTTATTCCAGTTAATTATCAGAGATACAGACCACCCTGATTTAGTTTCGAGAAACTACTACACTGATATATATAGCCTAAGTCGAGAACAAAAGTTGGGAAGGCAGAGTATTTGCGATACTCGATATTTTTTCTTCACTAAGGGGGCCCCCATATTTTACTTGCATGGGGGCCCCAGAGAACTGTGCTACGCCACTGGCTGTCATCATGGCTAAAAAAGGTAAAGTGCTCCCCTGTGCTTAGCCCCACACCATGAAGGCATATAGGGTGTGTGGGGGTAATGCCCCACACTTTCTTGATCTGGTCGTGAGTGGGGGTAATGTGATCAGCATCATGCCCCTGACTGCCTTTACCCCCAGGTACCCATGTCATTCGATGCTGGATGGGCACCGGGGACACTTCCAATATTAGAAAAGTTCCCGGATTTGAACTGGCTGGGGATCAAACCCGGGACCTTTAGTATGGTAGTCAGATGCGTTACCGACTGAGCCACCATGGCCAAGGGTGGGCCAACACCGTATTGATTGCCACTGTTCCCGATGGAGGGTGGCCCAAACTTGTACTTCATTTTCAGGTGGGTGTCCAGATACTTTTGATTACATAGAGTGTGAGCTTATATGTGTGTACCTTGGGTCATAAAACACACATTCATGCAGTAATCAAACTCATCCCACACTCGGTTTAGCATCTCCATTGCACTGACATTCAGTGCATGCGTTATCTGATACTGAAAAAATCTGTCTTAAATGAACCATCAAAGAAAGAAACTACAGGGTGACTGAGGAAGAAGGTTGTTGTCTCCATTTGCAGCACATTCTATCCAGTGATGTGGAGGAATATGATTCAGAAGCACCTTTCCACAAGTGTTCATTTTCCACAAACTGTCAGTACCATTGGTTATGCTATTCTTGTGTGGTGCATCTTCTTTAAACCGTGCACGAAACTCACATTGCTCTGTAACCACAGATCTGGACACCTCAAAATGGAGCACACAGAAAACCTTCTTTTGCTGCAATGCCAACTTGGACAGTTGCTGCCATTGGCAGTGTATGTTGTAACAGTGTAAGACGAGAAATATATTTTTATTAACTTTTGAAACTGCACCATTCTTTTGTGTATGCCCTGTATACACCCAGACAGTGGATGTAGTCTGCAGAACATAGCTCCTATAGAAGATGTGGACATCTAGTATGAGAAGTGTATTTTCTTTCAGTGGCTGCTGAAATGTTTCATCCAATTGCCTGTGTAAATATTAGTTTCCTGCCTGATTTCTTAGAATACAGAGATGTCATGATGCATTTGAACAGACATCTGTAACAAAAAATGTCCTACTTACAACTCCTTAGAAATTATATGTCTGAAAGCTCGTGCACTAGAGCAAATACATATTAAGGACTTCTGAGAAGTTTCTGATATTGTCAATAACTTGCAATATGCTTTACTTAGACAAACAATGAACAGTGCAATAGCTTAGATATTTATTATCAATGTAACCAAATGTACTGCATTTCGGTGTTTCATGTTCTACAAGATATACACTCATGACCATAAGTTAAGGGATTTGTGAGATCCACAAGAAAACCTTGGGCCACGGTGATAATTGATGCAATAAAACATGCTAGCAACACTGAAACCATGGGCGGAGTTTGAGCTTTTGCTTTGGGGGGTCAGACTCTGGGAGAAGCATATGATGTACCCGAGGGTTATTGAATATCCCCAGTTTATAAGGGGTCTGGAGGACTTCCTCCAGAAATTAAAAAAAAAAAAAGATTTGAAAATGTTAAATTTCCTCGCTTAAGTAAACAAATACTCCCTCTGTCCCATAATTATTGTCCGGTATGCCAAAATGGTAGTACAGGAATTACGGATGAAGAGACAGATGGAAAGCACACGGATGAGGAGAGGCGCAGTAGATCAGTCTTCAAGATTGTGAAGAGGAACATCGTGACCTTATCGCAACGAGCAAGAAATACCGCCCCGACGATTACCAAAAGGAGGCGTTGGGTTGCAACACACCGGTGTGGCACTGTATGCCAACCGGTCTAGCAAGGCATGCTGTAAATCGTTAGTAGAGCACTCCTTCAGTGAGTACGTGTGAGAAGAACAGCCAGGAACACACAACCCATGACAGGAAGCGACAGGGGTAGCAAGAACCTCACGGACAGTAAACGACAGGCAGCATACGAGTTTCTCTTTGAAAACAGTACGGCTGGCGTAGTGAAGAAAGGTGCCATGACAAGTGCGGCTGAGAAATTTCATGTAAGTACGAGAACAGTACGTCACATTTGGCAACAGGGGCGGCAGTCGTTAAAAGATTTGTGCTGCGGTTGCATCTCGGATGAAAGGCAAAGTCGGACCAAAGAAGAAGGATCTCGCCCTACAATGACTACAGCACCTACCGCTGCGAAAGCGGCAGAATATTCGTTCAATGGCAGTGGCGCTAAATGTTGCTAAGAGTACCCCACACAGAGGTGCGAAGGCAGGAGAGATCAGAGTTCATACGAATGCGCTGAAGCCATTATTGACCGATAGCAACAAGACGGAACGTCTAAAATTTGCCTTGTCAATGCTGGATCCTACCACAATCACTTGTTCTGAAAGCGGAAATCCGAAGTTCAACATGATGCTGGAGACAGTTCATGTGGATGAAAAATCGTTCTACCTGATGAAGGATGGTCAGAAATTGTACTTGCTGCCCAACGAACCAGACCAGCAGTGAACATGTATAAGCTAATCTTTTAATCCCAACATCATGTTTCTGGCTGCCGTCGCCCGGCCTCGTTGAGATCCTGGTCGCAAGCAATGGTTTAATGGTAAGTTAGGCATTTGGCCGTTAGTCAGCAAGGAACCTGCCAAGAGGAACAGCAGGAATCGTCCTGCTGGTACAATGGTCACCAAACCATTAACTGTTACCAAAGATGTTTACCGGGACATGCTCATCAACAAGTTAATCCCAGCAATAGATGCACAATGGCGCCTCGTGGGAGAATCCAGGTGTCCGTTCAGCAGGACAATGCGCGTCCGCATATCGTTCCCAATGACCGCGCCTGGATGGATGCTGCAGCGGCTAGTGGAATCACTTTGGATCTCCTATGCCAACCGCCAAACAGTCCGGACATGAACGTTTTAGATCTGAAGTACTTCCGGGTAATTCAGTCTCTCCAGCATCAGGCAGCTCCACAAACTATTGATGAGTTGATCGCCGCCGTTGAAACATCTTTCTCTGATCTGACACGCGACAAGCTCAACAACATCTTTTTCACTTTGCAGTCCTGTCTCATTGAAATTATGCGCCTCCAAAAGTGGGAACAACTACAGAATTCCCCATATGCAAAAAGCACACTTGAACCTCCGAAACGTCCTGCCATCTCGCTTGGAGTGTCCTCGAAACATTTACGACGAGGCTACAGCAGCACTGCAGCACTAGATCTTGCTCGTTGATGGGATGACAACCTTCCTGGACCAACAATCTCTTTCGTCTTGATGTTTTATTTTGTCGAACTTCTTGGTCACTTTGTATTGATTACTTTTTATTTAGGTTCTTTTGGATACTTGATCGGCCAATTTGTACTGATCCTTGAGTAATAAAGTTGTATGACTCATTCCCGTGTTTCATTTTCTTCTTCTGTATACACCAATGTCACAGTTTGAATATCGGACAATTATTATGGGACAACAAACAAAGGTGTACCGGACAATAATTATGGGACAGAGGGAGTATCAATTAGTATATTGGTTGCCAGTTTTAAAAGAAACAAGACAGTATGATTATTGCATTTTGCATTTCATTAATTTTTTATTGATACAATACTCGTATTACTTTAAAAAAGTTACGGTACAATAGTAAGCTTCAGAAATTTTAAAAAAATTAAATTGAAAAGTTCTTTTGATGCCTCAGCAGTAACTGTTGACTCAACACAAAGTCATTTTACGTTTTTCTTTCTTCAAACTGCACACATCAATCAAATCGTCTAAGACCCGCTATTGCGGCGCAATTACCGCACATGCCATCATGCCAAACGTCAAGATTTGCGGTATGGCTTCATAACAAAAATGTAGTAACTGAACTTTAATCATGTGTTATTTTTTAAAATCTTTTTTAAGTTGTGGGGGGCAGCCCCCCCCCGCCCCTCCAGAACTCCGCCTATGACTGAAACACGTGTCATTCAGGTCGGCACTATGCCCGCTCTGTATGAGACTGATTAGTGTGACTAGAACAGTCCATCTGGGAAGAGATGTTTAGTAAAGTGTGTCTGATTGCATGTTGTGTGTGTTTGGCTCAAAGTAATTGAGTCACAGGGAAGCAGGATGGCACAGCAAACACATTTGGATGAAATTACTCTTGGCCGGATCATCGGCAGATTCGAGGCCAGACAAAGTCAACGAGAGGTGGGTCAGGAGTTGAATGTGTTACCAGTAGTGTCATTTGTCGTCTGTGGATACTTTTCCAGGCAGATGGAAACATTCAACGGCAGTATGGGCAAGGTCGATTACATACCACAACCCAGTGCCAGGATCGTTATCTTGCCTTAAATGCCAGAAGACACCCAACCAGTACAACACCTTCACTGACTAGAGACCTCGTAGCAGCCTCTGGGATGCACATCTCCCATCAGACTGTGTATTGTCAGCTTCGAAGAGGTTGCTCTGTATGCAATGCACCCGTCAGATGCATTCCCCTCCAACAAAGACATTGCCTGACTCGTTGAAGATCGTGTATTTCCCACCGTGATTGGACCCAGGAACAGTGTGGTAGTGTTCTGTTCAGGGATGAGTCTCAGTTTAGCCTGGAGAGTGATTCTTGGCACCTGTTCTTCTGGCGTGCCTCTGGGACATGGTACAACCCTGCCAATATTGTGGAAAAGGGCCAACATGGTGGTGCCAGTATTCTTGTCTGGGGGGGGGGGGGGCATCATGTTAGGAGCACGTATGCTGCTGAATGTGTTTCCACAGGGCACTGTGATGGCTGTGGTCTATAGGGGTGACGTCCTGCAACCGTATGTGAGACTTTTGCATATGGACCTGGGTTCCAGGGTTCCATCTGATGGGTGATAATGCCAGACCACACAGAGCATACCTGGTGGAGGAGTATCTGCAGCATGAGGACATTACGCATCTGGAGTGACCTGCTCGCTCACCGGATCATGGGACGCTCTAGGCTGCAGGATTACAGCCCTAACTCCACCACCATGGACCATTGTAGACCTCCGAAGGGTGCTTGTCCAGCAATGGGATGCATTACGCAGGACATGCTGGAGGGCCTGATTCACAGTATGCGGAGCAATTATACAACCTGTATTGTCATTCAGATTCACCACACTTCGTATTGGATGGTTCTGGCACTGTCCACCACAAAATGTATGCCACTGGCGGAGAGAGACCGCACCACGTAAGTGATGCCCACTGTCATTTTCAACTCTTTCTGTATACCTTGTAACAGTATTAATGTGTCGCATGTTTCAGTGTTACCAGGGCTATCACAGTGACCCAATGTTTTCTAGTGGATCTCACAAATCCCTCAAGGACATGCGTGTTTTTTTCCATCTCTCTTTATTGGATAATTTCTGAACACAGAAATGATTGAGCTATAACATATCCATTGCTGCAAAAAAGAACCTCCCCGATGGTTCATCACCTATCAGCATGGGGGGTGAGAGGGAGTGAAAAATAAAATGCCACAAATGACCTAGATTAGTGTCGAATCCATAGTTTTCGGAGTCTCTAAGCTAATTGGTGACATTCACGATGAAATAAAATTAGTTACATTTTACACTGTAGTTAGAATTCATTATTCTCCTGGCTAATAGAAGATTGGCATAAATAAATACCCACGCAACGCCAGGAAATCAGCTAGTTATTAATAAATCAGAGACTAATGAAGATAGATAGATAAACTCAAAAAGTTTTATGTCCTGAATCAGTACACTTCTACATGTGTACATCAGTACACTTCTACACCCTTTATGGTCACCACAATATACCAAAGTGAACGAAAAAGGTAGCATATAACCAGGTATGTAGCTAGGTTATTCAGTTTGGGGGCGCCAAATCTGAAATTTGTGCCTATGAAACTATTATATATGTATAAATGTACAAGTTAATTGATTGATATGTAAAAATTATCCTAAAAAATAGGAATGTATCTATTAAAAATGGACAGCACTTCCGAACTAAATACACAAACAAATACACTTTTACCACACCCACAGCAACTTGAGATAAATTGTAAATCTCAAGACATTATCAGTTAGGAGAACTCGGTGTATCTCTCGATCCCCGTATGTTGACCGTTCGGCGAAGACTTTGATTCCATCGGTAAGGGAAGGGTTATTTGCAACAAAAGGTTCAAATCTCTGGTTTCTAGGAACTAGCAGGGGTAATAACCTCAAGGCGGGCAGATTATATGATTTTGGTTATAAACTGGTAAGCAACGAAAGGGTGGAAATTTTGGTGTTCTATATTTGCTTCTGTTGATTTTCTTCAAAATAGCAAATTTGTTCCCCATGCAGTGGTCCAGCTCTAATACATATTTACTGGAAAAGTATGTATAGTATTAATTTAGGTTAATTTTTAATCTATCAAAATTTTGTTGGGGAGGCCAAAGTTGCAACTGGTGGGGCACCCTCCCCTAATGATGTCTCTGTATATAACAGTGATATATTCCTACAAGCATGCAAAGTCGTGTTGAAAATAAGCAGCTACTATCTGGGGGAAAAAAGTAATAACAATGTAAAAGAAAAGAAATGTGATATGGAAAAAAATAAAATTCTGGAAAATTGCTTCTAGCATCAGCCCTATGGATGTTTGATGGATTAAATTTGCAGGGAAGCACGACAAAACCATTCCTGTAATCCCAGTCTCCAAACTTTGAAAAAAAAAGTGGAAAATATGCAATTAAATTTAGAAAATCAAAATTTTCAGATAATTTTGAAAATTGGACATGTCATGCTGGATCCTGCACATTGCAAGCAATATTTTTTTTGTTTGTTTTTGGCATTATTCCATGTAAAAGTAAAACATATCAGCAAAAACAGTGGTCGAAGAGTATATCCCATTCATATGCTACATTACATAATTTGGGGGGGATTGTTGTTTCAAAAATGTATTTGTTAAAAACAGTAACAGTAAGTACAATGTTTTCTCATTCCAGTATGTCAAACCTTCATATGTACATAAATGAACAAATTGGCACTTTGAAAAATGTTACATTTTGATTAACAATGTATGTAAGGTGGTTTGATTAATTGTTTTGGTGTTTAAGTCCACTTTATGCACAGTATGGCTAATTGGGACTTGACCTACAGTTTAAAGTGGATCAGAACCACCATGTGCCTCTACTGGGAATTGAACCCAGGACCCCTTGATTACAAGGTGACGATGCTACCACTGCACCATTGGGGAGGCCCTGATACAGGTGGTGAACATTGAAACAGAAACACTGGTGATATAGAGCACACCGCTGGAGGGCTCGCCTGTGCCACCTGTTGGTCATGCACAGTGTAGCCGGCATTCGAGAGCGTAGGTGCCTTACAGTCACATTGGCACAGTAGTAGCTGGACTGCATGTCGAATATTCAGTTTTGCACAGTAGAATGGGAGACATATCAGAGTGCCAAAGAGACAAATTGTTGGTGCTCGTCTCGCCGGTGCATCAGTAACAGAGACTGTGAATATTTGTAGGGTATCAAGGGTCATGGCAGCATACCAGAATGATGGACAAACCACATCCAGGAGAAGTAACTGCCGGGGAAGCAGAAGCTGTCTGACAGGGACGTCAGGGTATTGAAGAGGAATGCGTCCAAAACGCGTAAAACCACCGCTGCAAAAGTCACCACAGAATTGAATGCACACTTGACTGAACCTATTTCTACCAAAACCATCCATCGAGAACTTCATAGGACCAACACCCATGACAGGGTCACTATACTGCAGCCTTTGGTCACTTGCACCAAAGATGGCCAGACATCCTCTTTTATCCAGACATGTGTCTGTCCAGCATCTGGGAAGATTTTTTAGAAATAGGTAGATGTCCTTTTTTGGAAAGAGTATAGCATCGACCATAGCACATGCGCTGCTTAGAGAATGCTTCCACACATAACAAACATCATTTAAGGCATATTACTTGGGGTGAGTTTAGTATTCGAGCAATGCTCACCTAGCGTCTGGGAGCAGAACAGGACCACTTTGCTCGACTGTGTCATTAGTATTATTCCAACTCATTGCTTTGCTCTCTGAGCAAGTCCTAGACTGCTGGAACACATGTATTTTGTGCAGTTCCTTTTGATTGTCCAGTTTGTTTGATTGATTTGGTTTGTTTTACTTCTCTTTTCTACCACTTTTGGCTAATCGCAAAGATGAGGATGAGCGACGATATGATGATTTTCATGAAGACACACTCACAAAGAATACCCATGCCCAGACTGGGATTTGAACTCTTGACCCCTGGCATCGTAGCACTCCGTGCTAACCATTCTGCCACAGAGGTCAGCCAGTTCCTTTTCGAGCCATACATAAACGATACAGAAATGCATGGTGAGAATTTTTATTATTAGGTAATATTTACTTTTATGAAATAACAAAGTGAAAGTGTAAATTCAACAATGCTATCGCAATAAAATATCCAGCTTTCAAAGGATGGAAGGAACGAATATGAGGTAAAGTGTAACTGTCACTCTTCCCTGCTGTTGAAAGAGTGCTAGAAATGTTTGCGGCTTTAAAATCATATTTCTTGTCCAAATTTAAACTACCTAAAGTTTTAACTCGATTTTTTGGAAACACGTTAAAGCGAAGCTTACATTTTACATTTGCATTCATTCATGTCAAGTGTTAAAGTAAGAGGAAATTACTGAAAAGGATCATGTGAGAAGTATCTGTGAGCAAAGTGTTGGGAAGATTTGTTTACATTGATTAAATTATGAGTAATGGGAAATATGTTGCCATTTTTTGCGGTGTCCTCCTTTTTAGCCATTCTCTGTCCTCTTTTTTGAATGTATGTGTCTGGTTTCCCTACTTGCACCAATGCCAAAATGTGGGTTGATTGGTGCCAGCATCGCAAATCGTGGATATTAGATGACCTGAAACGTATCGTGTTCTCGGATGAGTCCACCTTCAGTGTTTTTCTGACATCTGAAAGAGTTTACGTGTGAAGAAGTCCATCTGAAGCATACCAACCAGACTGCTTAGTACCCAGAGTGAATCATGGGGGTAGATCAGTGATGGTGTGGGGTGCAATATCGTGGCAGTCCTTGGGACCACCAATGGTTCTAGGGGTACATGTCACTGCCAAGGACTATAGGGCCACTCTGGAAAACCATTTGCACATTATGGTTCAAATATTGTTCCCGGATGGTGGTGCAGTATTCCAGGATGATAATGCACCAATACACACTGTTACACAGGTCACAGACTGGTTTGATGATTACCTAGGACTCATGTCGAGGCTCCAGTAAGTGGGTCTATAATTTTAGCAGGGGTACTATTAAAGCTTGGTGGGTATGATATTTTGTGGACGTGTGGTTAAGCATCTGCCATGGCCCATCAAGTCACCGGACCTGAACATTATTGAGCCTTTATGGTGTCTTTTGGAGGATCGCGTGCCGTGATGTTTCCTCATGAACTCATCGGTGTGCTTCAAGAGTGAAATCCCTCTCATTGCTGTGAAGCACCTCCATCGGTCTTTTCCCAGACAT
The DNA here is from genome assembly GCF_977018435.1 of Lepisma saccharinum. Taxonomy (NCBI): domain Eukaryota; kingdom Metazoa; phylum Arthropoda; class Insecta; order Zygentoma; family Lepismatidae; genus Lepisma; species Lepisma saccharinum. Next base: position 36,804,084 of record NC_139237.1, read on the forward strand.
GTTGCTGCTGCACTGGATGCCAAATGTCAATGTCTGCACAATGTCAAAATAAAGTTCAAAGCCCATTGATTGTACTGATAGTCAGTGGAAATAAGTGCTTCATCATCACTTTTATCAGACTCCAGATCTGAAAAGTCGCTTTTGCTTCTAACTTCGTCAAGTGTGGCAAGAATATTTCAAGTAAAAGACAGATCATAAAATCTGATTCTCCCATCAGGTTCCATTCTGAATGACTTAGGCAAAGGATGTTGCATCATGATCCATGGGACCCACAAGTGTCTATTGCTCTGAAACTAAAACACAGCTAGCGAAATGGCACCGAGCGGGGAGGGGGGGTTACTTAATATTCCAAAATATGAAGTTACTGAAAAGGAGAGTGAAGTGCGTGTTATTGCTTTTGTTCTCGGGTCCCATGGACCACGCCACACCAGTTACGGGTTAAGGCAATTAGTACATGAACATGTCTGGAAGAAGATCACAATATTTTAGCTAAACCCACACTTAGAATGCCACTTAACAAAGTTTTAGAATATTAAGTTCACAAACAGAAGGGAAACTCAACAGTAAATGGCTGTTGGGTAGGGAGAGGGAAGCAAGTATTGACTAATGAATTGACACAATTGTGGCATAAATAGTACATAATTATAATACAATTGAGTAATACATGTATTACTCCTAATAACAATCTACCAAACACCCCTCCCGCCAAATGAAGAAGTGGTAAATTCCAGTAGTCACTTATTCTAGTAGAGTTCTAGAAGGACATAGTTCAAAACATGACCCATTTCCTACATTAAAATTTGTCCACAACAAATTTAAAATTTCTTGCTTCTCTATTCTTTCTTTGTTTAAAAAACCTGATTCTTTTAGAAATAAAAGATATTTCCCTGACCTTTCCATGGGTTTCCAGAAAAAAGAAAATTCCCCGACTTTTCCAGAAGAAAAGTAATTTCCCTGACTTTTCCAGGTTTTTCAGACTGGTAGACATCCTGCTCTACTATGGCACAGTGAATATATTAGACATAAGTAATGGATGCTAACTGACTAATCTACACTATGTTGCCATTCGTCACCGGACACCCCTCAAAAAGTGCTCGGGATCATCTGTACACGTCATACAACCTATAAAAGGCATTGCTGGTTGAGAATACATTCATACCAGCTACAGCAGTATGGACCAGTGACGTGCACTGAGGAGTAGCTAGTCTAGCTGAGATAGATCAATCAATCTCACATCTCAAATTATATTCAAATCACAATATTTATTGTCTTGTTAAAGCCACCACAGTTCATATGCAACACTTTCTTTTCCACGCGCTTCACGTCCATCAGTGTGATCTGCGCGCAAAGCTGGCTGGATACCCTAGCTCGCTCTTCTTCCGCCTGACCAGTTTCCAGGTAGAAACGGCCGGCCCAAGGAAAAGGAAGATTTCTACCTCTACCTCCCTTGCCCCCCGCTGCAATGGTTGAAAGCCCAGGCTTTCAGGTCCCCTAGTCTTTCTCCTATAGGACAGATAGGGAATTGGTTTCTCATAGATTTTTTTGTAAATCCTGTAAAGAACTCAGGGTAAAATTTTCTGCAGTACTTATGTTCTCTGTATTTACACGTTGTGTACATGTTGTACAATATGTACATATGTATAATATGGGATGTAGTTTTATTATTTATGAATTGGGAACGTGTTATGTGCAGACAATAATGTTATGCTTTCCTTCTTTTTTTCTTTTTCAAATATGGAATATATAATGATTAAATTACAAATATGTGCACAGGCTCTCTCTCACTATGGTTTTAGGACTGTTTTATTTAAATATACTAATCTCTTGGCCTCTAACACTCATAAATACGGACTTATTTATTTGGGCAAGAGAACGTGTGTTCATATTGTTGCTGGTTTGATTTATTTTACTTCGCTATTCTGCCACATTTGGTTATCGCGAAAATGAGGATGAGTTTGATGAAGGGACCTCATATGAACAATCCAGGCCAGGATTCGTACCCGTGATAAGTGCACATTCTTGTCCTATGTGTTGCAGTGAATAATGAAATAATTTGGAATGAAAAATGTATCTCAGAACTCAAAAAGTCAAATGAATATCATTGAAGAAACTACAAAAAAAGAGTGTTGTGTTTTGTTACCTGCTTTGTTTCTGTAAACAAAGTGTACTTAAAACACCAAATCAACCAACCATGGGGGAGTGGTTATCACAGCACGCTACGACACCAGGCGAGTTCCGGGTTCGAACCCCCAACCTGGGCATGGGTGTTCTTTGTGTTTGTCCCTTCATTAATTTTATCGCATCATCTTCGCAATTCACCAAATGTGACACAAAAGCGATGCTAAGTAACAAAAATGAAATCAAATCACTGATTGATTGCTCGATTTGGTTTATTTTACTTCGCTTTTCCGCCACTTTTGGTACGATAAAATTGATGAAGGAACACACACAAAGAATACCAATGGCCAAGCAGAGATTCGAACCCAGGATCTCTGGCTTAGAGTCAAATCAAATCGTTTATTATTTTAGAATGTGGGTGGGGGTTATGTGTACCTTTTTTTAGTACTCATTCATAATTTTGCAATCTTTTCATGTTATTGACATTCTTCTTTTTTTATGAATACTGGGCCCTAAAGGGAGGAGGAGTGTGACCCACACCAACTCACCCCTTGAGCATGCCACTGACTGCTACCCCAAGTGTCAACGTCACCACACGTCACTGATATGGACAGACGACACGAGCTGAATGAGGCAGAAAGGGGGATGATCATTGGAGCCCACAGGTATGGGCATTTGACCCGTGAAATTTCCAACAAATTTCATATACCCCGGTCGACAGTGAGTGATGTTATCGTGAAGTGGAAGCGAGAGGGGGTCATGACATGCCGACCCATACCCAGTAAACCAAAAATATTAACAGATTGTGACCGTCGATGCTTGAAACGTGTAGTGAAGTCAAACCGGAAGGCGTCATTACAGATGGTGGCACAGGAGTTTTGATCGGCTTCCAGTAGTGCTGCAAGTGATCATACTGTCCGCCGGGAAATCGTTGCACTTGGTTTTCATGGTTGTGCAGCAGTTCACAAGCTGCATATCACAGCCCTCAATGCGACCTGTCGGTTACAGTGGTGCAAGGAACGTCCGCTTTTTTTTGGTCCTCTTGTTTTAGTTCAGGGAAACATGAATGCCAATGCATACCAAAACGTTCTGGACAATTCTGCACTACTGACATTGTGGGAACAATTTGATATTGGCCCATATCTGTTTCAGCACGACAATGCTCCATGTCATACGGCAGGCATTATCAACACGTGGTTAGAGGACATGGGTGTGCAAAAACTTGATTGGCCAGCCCAAAGTCCAGATATAAACCCCATTGAACACCTTTGGGACGAGTTGGAGTGCCACTTGAGAACCAGGCCATGCCGCCCAAAAAACACCACTGAGCTGTTTGCCGCTTTGCAGGAGGAATGGGGCAAGATTCCTGTCGACACGTATCGCAAATTGGTGGAAAGTCTTCCTCGAAGGGTTGCGGACATCATTGCGGTGGAAGGTGGCCCTACAGGATACTGATGTGGTGCTGTGACCGGATTAACGTACAGGTATGGGGTGTCCGGTGACGAATGGCAACATAGTGTACAAAGGTTAGGTGGTATGCATAAGAAAACAAAACAACTGGACCCAAAACTTTATTGTCGAATTACACCAAAATGTTTCCTAAGGTCATATAACAAACAAACGAACAAAAAAAAAGCTATGAAAATTATTTCCCATTTTACATGCTACTCTTCATAAAACTTCAAAAGTCTTTTCTACAAACCCTCATTTTTTTTAATATTAAAAGAAAGTCTTCGTTTCTAAAATGAGTGATATTTTTTTTCAAGTAACATAAACATATTACCCAAAATATAAAAATTAATTTTACTTAAACTTTCTCTCTGATGCATACTAAAAATATTTGAAGATGAAATGTTTCGAATGTTACCACATCTATAACAAAAGCTAAGAGAAATATCACTCAATAATATATAACTTTCTTAAAAATCTTCCATTCTTCCATTGTAAATCGCAGTTTAAATGTAGCCTGTATCTTATGTTTTCCTCCAGAAATATACATGCATTTGGTAAACATTAAACACAAATGATTTTAAAGAAAGTTTATAATATTTTATCATTCTTCAGTTTCCACGGGTACTTTTATGAACATGAAATAAAAAGTTCTACCAACATTTCTCAGTATTGGCAGTTTTCCACGCAATCTTCTATGTGATACATGAATTCAACAAATTGATGTACTTTTGTAATATATATATATGCAAGTCTTGGCTTTACAAGACATAGATCCATTACACATGGAAAAATAAGAAGTATCAGATGTAACAACTAAAAATATAACTAAAATATCTAAAAATTAAATTGACCATACAAATATAACAACTTCTGCAAATACTGATTGAAACTTGAACGCAACATGCTCAAATGCAGAAAACTAATTTAGTGTATTTCCAATATTACTTATTCTATAGAGAAGCTTGAATTTTCATAAATGTATAATATTGCTAAACAAACCATACTCTTTGAACACTTTATAATAAGATCGGAATGTATTTTTTATTACATACCACAAACTATCAATATAACTATACAACTTTCAATTGTATGATCTTGCTTATATATTCAGAAATAAAGAGCAGATTATAATACTGAATGAGGAATATATATTACCATAATAATAGTTTAGGCCAACTCCTGCATAAAAGACTTGTACATGCATGAATTAACACTTATTATAAGATTGCAAACTGTAGTGTTTTCATAAGTTTACTGTGATTTTAGTACAATTGTCCTGATAGCTATCAATAATTCTAATTAGTCTTGAATTGCTATAATATTATCTTTAAAGCATGTAGTGCAAAGTAAGTGTTTGGCTTAAGATAAATATGTGTTTTGCTGAAGATTAATGCTGCTAAATAGGTGTTCTGCTTAAGGCAAATATTGCAAAATAGGTGTTTTGCATTTGTGGAAGAGTATGTGTGCAGCCAACCTTTTCTCTTCGGAGAAACGCAATTTACACACAATACACACATGAGGTTTCTTAACATGAACGCGACCATGAAGGTCTAAGATTGATCTATGAGAAAATGCTTTACTGCAAACGGGGCAAATATATGATTTATCAACAGCAGGCATAGTTGAGTGACAGGGAAGCTTTTCCTTGCATGAGAACTCTTTGTTGCAGGTTTCACATGAAGAAATTTCCTCTTTCATGTGGATCTTCATATGAACCTTAAGATTTGACATTCGAGTGTAACCGGTATTGCACACTGTACATATAAACGGTTTCTCTTTTTCATGTACTGTAGAATGTTGGGCAAGCTTAGATTTGTACTTGAAAATTTTGTCACATTTTGGACATGAGATGCCTTTTACACTTTTACAGGGCTTTGATGGAGCTTCCTCCTTCAATATTCCATCTTCTGCAACACATCTTTCTTTGGAATCTTTTCGACTGCCTTGAGAATGAGTTGATTTCAACTTTTCTGAGGGTGATGGTAGAGGTTTGGTAAATAACAGAGTATCCCCGCCTTCTTTATCTTCAATCTCTATAATCTCCTCACTGTAGTTTTGTTTCTGGTGCCTGGAAAATTAGAATATTTCAAACTTATAAATGCTTTTACTAATATAAGTTACACAGAATTCAATACAAATTTGAAACAAAAAGAATTTCGAATGATTTTATTGAATAAAAATTAACCTCTCTCGCTCACGCGCACGCACACACACACACACACGCACACACACACGCACGCACACGCACACACACACACACACAAACAAACAAACAAACAAACAAACATGCAGGATGCCTGCAAAAGATCTGACACATTTTAACCATGAATAAAGTAGAAAGAATATACCTACAGTAGATACAAAGAAAGTAGCAGGATAGGCAGATAGAAAAACTCAAGAAGTTTCTATCTTTATATCTAGGTCATGAATGTGATCATTGATAGCCTGCAGTTCCATAGTTGAATAAAATGGTAACTCTGCAAGATAGAGGTCGAAGTGTGTGCTAATTTATTGAAACACAATCAGTGGTGCAAACTTAATAACTTCATAAAGATCGTCCTTCTAGAAACATGATCGTGGTGTGGAAAAGGTAGTTTTTAGAAACTGTAAGTCCTAATTAAGAACAGTCCTAGATAATGCAGCAATATTCAGCATATCCAAGAAGCATTCCTCCATAGTCCCAAAAAAATATGTGTGCTGAATGGCGAGAGAATCAAATATGCCAGTTCCAATAGTATCCAAGGTTCTATGGAAAAGATTACAGCTACAGCTATATCCTTATAATGTTCAATTTCTGCAAGCCTTTGAACCAGCTGGTAATTTGAAAAGATTGGATTTCGCAGCAGACATGTTAAGAAGAATGGAGGATGAAGAAGGATTTCTGACATGATTGAGAGATATGATGGACTGAAAGCTAGAATAAGAAATGCTGTAGCTACTGCGGATGTTGGAATGCTGCCCCCAACCGGCAAGAAATCAACTCTCATCTTGATGTTCTCCATGCAACAAATACAGCACATGTATAAGCATACTGACAAAGAATATAACACTTTCTGAGTATCTATACATCCATGCTATTATTTTCATTGCATCTTCACTCTTTTCTGCTATATTAGTGATTAAAATATGTCAGAACTTTTGTGACACACTGTATATCCATTTATTCGTCACTTCAAGCAAACCCTGAGTATCTGTAATGCTATGTTTGTCATATGTAAACGTATGGCATAAATTACATACACAAACACCTTCTCATTTAGAGTATGAAATCACATATAGTGAACTTAGTCTTAGAAAAAAGATGCTGCATGTTCAGCAGGCTAGTTAATGTTGCTTTTTTATATTTTCTGGTTAACAAGGATAATGAGGATCAAATGATTAAATGAAAGCAGAATTACAACAGAGCACCGTCAAATTCAAACATTTACCTCAAATAAGTACAGGGCGGTGCATATTTTATCTACTAATAGCAGTTGGCAATCCTATCAAAATGCAGGTGAACATGCACATAAGTCTCCCATGCTTAGGCAAATGCAAGTCTGGCAACCAGTCGGCCATGGTTCATTGGCTGGTTCACGCACGAATCGTGGCAGTAGAGGTGCTCATCCGAATGGGTTCCGTTCGGAAGACGCAGCAGGTATTGCACTGAGAAGCATCAGAGCACCAAAGAATACTCATCCTTCGACCTGGAGACTTTTGTTTCAGCATGCTGCCATTGGCTTTCTATTGTCATGTTGTGATGTTCTGGCACGGGTTGATGGCAAGCCTCATTGGACCATCTTCGCAGTGCTTGTTGCATCTCCTGAATGCCATGATTCGTGTCTAAACAAGTGAATATTCCATGACAGACTGATTGCGAGACTTGCAGCTGCCTAAGCACGGGAGACTTCTGTGCATGCTCAGACACATTCTGACAGGGTAGCCAACTTATATTGGTAGATACAATATGCACCACCCTGTATTTGGATGTGATTTCAAAGGGTATATTAATGTCTCTCTCATTGCAAAAAAAAAATTAAAAAATACTATAGTTTCTCTACAGTTTATTAGAAATAATGACACTAGGTCTCCCCAATAGTTTAGTTGCCTACATTACACCTAGTAATCAAGAGATACTGGGTTTCATTCCCATTGGAGATTCACTGCACAATTCATCCCACTTTAAATTGTAGATCCAGTCATGATTAACCAGTCTAAGCATACGAGGGTCACTATTTATATTTTGAGCCTTGGCAACACTGATTGAAGTTAGGTGCGATTTGACGTTTGCACGGAATCATCTGGCATTATTGACCATAACGTACTTCAAATGTTTTGTCAATAGCTTCATTTGTGTTGTTTATGTTGCCTTGGAGATTGCGCGACAACAATAAAATGGAATTAACTCGTGAACATTTGCGTGCGATGATTTTTTACGATTTTCGACGTGGATTATCAAGACAAGAGTGCATCGATCAACTTACTTCCACATTTGGCGATGAAGCCCCATCCTTTGCCACTGTGAAACGCTGGTATAACGAATTTAATCGTGGCTGCCATTCGCTCACCAACGAGATTCGCGAAGGTCGTCCAAAATCAGTTGTTGTTCAAGAAAACATTGATGCTGTGCAAAACCTAATACTGCAAGATCGTCATGTGACATACTGTGAGATTGAGGCAACCATAGGCATTAGTTCCACCAGCATATATAAAATATTACATGATCATTTAGCTGTGAGAAAGGTATGTTCTCGTTGGATCCCACACAATTTGACAAAAACTCAAAAAGACGCTCGCGTCAATTGGTGCAAACAAATGCTCAATAAATACAATCGTGGTGCTTCAAAAGACGTATATAAGATTGTAACAGGTGACGAATCATGGATATATGCATATGAGCCAGAACGTAAACAGCAGTCGCCTGTATGGGTGTTTCAAGATGAACCCAATCCAACAAAAGTTGTTCATGCTCGAAGCACATCGAAACAAATGGTTGCCTGTTTTTTCGGGAAAACTGGTCATGTGACAACTGTGCCTTTAGAGGAACGTAGATCGGTCAACTCTGAATGGTACACAACAATTTGTTTGCCAGAGGTCTTCGGTCAAATACGGAAAACAAACAAACGCCATCGGATCATTCTTCATCAAGACAATGCCAGCTGTCACACATCTCGTCTAACAACCGACTTTATGAACAGTCAAAAAATCGAATTGATGGGTCATCCGCCATACAGTCCTGATTTGGCACCCTATGACTTCTTCTTGTTCCCGAATGTCAAGAATAAATTGCATGGACAACGATTTTCGTCGGCGGAAGACACCGTTGATGCGTTCAAAAACCATATTATGGAGGTGTCTCAAGAAGATTGGAAAAACTGCTTTGACAAATGGTTCGAACGAATGCAAGAGTGTATTGACCATAAAGGAGAATACTTCGAAAAACAATAAAGCAGTTTTCAATGCCAAATTCCTGTTTTTTCATTGTTAGGCTCAAAATATAAATAGTGACCCTCGTAGAGTGACTAATTACTGCAATTGAATTGGCACAATTTTTTGCTGGTGCCACCAGCTGATGATCAACACAGATAGCCAGATGTTACTATCTGCTTTGTAAAACTCCAGTAAAGATGACTCAATCTTTGCAGGACAACTGTGCAAAAGAGAAAAGCATAGGAGGAGCCCTTTCGACTATTTACACCAACTGGACAAGTGTGAAAAACTCTCACATGAAGCAATGGCCCAGTTCAAGTTGAAGTGATTGGTTTTTCAAATCTGCGAATCAAAAAAAAAAACTTGAGTAGAAATTACCATAGAGGAATTTTGAATTTATCATGTTCTACAGTTTTTCGAATTTCAATTTTTTTACTAATTAGCTAGGTATGGACTGATGTTAAATTCTTGCCAATACTGATGGTACACCAATATATAATTTACAGACATGATCTGATAAAAAATCTCTTCAATCCCTGAAGATGAGAGTGACGTTAGCTCTCGAAAGCTCGGAAGCCTATCCAGAAATCACCTGGTTGATATCCTGAGAAAACCTCTTCATCATGATCTGATATGTGCACCTTGCAATACATGAATGGTTAATCAACTTCCCTAATTAATGTATGCAACCATGAAAGCAATGGAATTTGCTTTGAAAAACAAACTGCATATTTAGACATTTTCTTTCAAAACTATGCCTTGTTAATGTCCACAAAAAATTATAACAAAATTGCTGTATTTTCCACTAAATTACAGGTTATATATAGTGAAGTGTGACTTGGATTAACATCATGGATCGAGAGTCACTGGGATGTAGCAAATGACAAATAGAGAGGTTTTAAAGTTCATAATGTCTGTGAAGAGAAAGAAGAGATATAACTGAATGAAATGCTGTCTCGACACTTATCATACCTGTCTGATGTTCTCGCTGAGTACTGTCCTAGATGAAACTAACGAGCCATGTCCATTGCCTTGTCAGAGTTCGTACTTCGACACTGACTCACGCTCCCTCCGTTATAAGTATATTGATTGAATCTTGTTGTCAACTGAGAGAGCTGTCCTTCTAGACTTCATGTTTCATACTCCTCCCAGACTAGAGTTTATTACTCCTAATGTCCTCTACCGGTGAGGTGTACTTTCGTCACCTCAGTACAAAGGGATAAGGAAATGCTGTGCATTCCTGGGATAACGAGAGGCAGTCGACAGAGACATCAGGTCAATGAACAGTGTACAGAGAGCATTAAAACGAGCCTCTTCTCTATCTTCACTCATCATACCTCACCAATAGATAAACTGGATCAGTAAATTGTTCATTGTTCCATTCCTATAAATAAACTATACCATCTCATTGGTTCTGCAATAACCAAGTTCTTAACCTTCTAGTCCTACATTATCAAAGTACATACAATTATGAGGCAATGAAAAGCCACAAATGGTATCACAAGGTGGCTACAAACAAGCAGAAATGAAATTCCCTGACTTTTCCAGGTTTTCCAAGACAAAATTTACATTTTTCCCTGACATTACAAACTAAACTAAATCGATGTTTTTGCAAATGGAAATAAAAAAACTCATACAGATCCACGTATGGATTTGTTAAGTACCAATATTATCTTCTATGAAATTGACTTAATTTCTCTATTCTCTATGATTTGAATTCAAACTGTAAAACAGTGAATTTGGAAAATTATTACAATTCACAAGCTAGGGAAGGATTATGGAATTTTATCATACGCAGTAAGTTTAAAATAAAATATTTGATTATTTTTAAAGTTACGACTAAATCAGATTAGAGTGAAGAGTGACTGATTAAGAAATACAATTTGTAATTTATCAGTCTCCATATCCATTCTCGGTATTATATGTTGATATTTCCACTGAGGTTTGGAACCCTCTGCTTGCAAGAACCATGAGTGCGGACTCATATTTCAATGCATAAAGCTACTTCTCTCTTCTCTGTAAAGCAAACAACTTAACTCTTGCATATAAGTGAAACAACTGAATTGTAGAAAAGTAAGTGTCATATTCCCTTACATTATCAATGGGATACCTGCTGCAGTACAGTATATCCAAGTGAAGGACTGTGAAACTGACAACATGCAGTTATTTATTATCATGATTCCAGTCATTCGATAATTTTGATAGCAGTGTTACTTCAGTTACTTATTTTTACTATAGTTTTTGAGAATACCATACCTATGCAAGTGGCATATCAATTCAAATTTGATATATGAATATTGCAATTAGGGTGTTACCCAAATTAATTATTACAACTATACACAAATAAAATTTGGTAGGATTACGTATTTATGTTCACATCAACATATTTTTCTTGAGAATAAATATTTAATTTTTTATAGACTGATATGAAGTCAGCATTTTGAATGAAAAGTACCTGGAGCCCTTTGACTACAAAAGGGGCCCCAGGTTCGATACCCACCGGAGGTACATAGTGGTTATGATCCAGTCTCGATCAGCTTATCTATGCATAAAATGGACTCAAAAGAAAAACTAGGAAAGAAGCCAAGTTGGGAGGATGGGATCCTCCTGCTCCTCCATTCCCCGCACTGCTCATCATTCATCATTGTTCCTCGTTCTCACAATTAGCCGAAAGTGGCAGAAAGCGACTATAGATAAGAGAATAATTAAATAAAATATTCATCCTCATTGTCATGATTGAGAGAAGTGGAAGAATAGATGAGGAGGTAAACAGAAGAGGACAAATGGGTGGTGGACTATATCAAAGCGTTCGAAGATTAATATGGAACAGGGATGTACCTATTAAATGCAAGAAGGTAATATATAACACATTCTATGTGCCAATAATTACGTATGGAGCAGAGACTTGGACAATGACATAGAGAGACAAAGAAAAGAAGCAGGCAGTGGAGATTAAATTTTTAAGGAGTCTTTTGAAGAAGACTAAAAGGGATAGAATAAGAAATGAGGAGATCCGACAGACAGTGGGTGTTAGTGAAGCTTCAGGACAGAATTGATCAGGCACAGATGAGATGGTTCGTACACACAAAAAGGATGGATGCAGAAAGACTACCAGTAAGAGCTTACAATGCACAAGGAGTGGGAATAAGGCCAAGGGGGAGACCAAGATGTTGGTGAAAAGAGCAGATAGTGGAGAGTGTTAGGAGACAAGATTGGAACACCTTGGAAAGAGAGGAGTGGTGAAAGACCTGGAAAACATGGAGAGGCTTGACTTGTATGCCGACCCAGCCAGATGCAAGAAACAGCAAAGGATGATGATGATGATGTCATGATTAGCAAAAGTTACAGAAAAGTTACGCAAAAGTAGGAGAAATACATAAATTTGGAAACTATGTATATTAACTAAAGAAAATTGTCGTTTCTGCAGGAAAGTCAATAACTCGTACATACTTTTTGCAATATGATAAAATTAATGAGGAAACTGTCGTGTAAACCTGAGTGTTCTAAATGTATTGTAATTTTAAAATTTGTGAACAAATACTATCGCGAAAATAATTGTAATTCCAGAAACTCTATCATTCTTATAACAATAATTTCTTGCTGGTGAGATCCTATATACTGACTATGATCAGTGCTGTTAACGTACTGAGCCATTTATTGCTGGCACTATTCCCTTGTGAGTGCAGTGGAAAATCCATCGCTCGTTTTTGCACTGCAAGTTGTGTCTTACACAGTAATTAAGGGCATTTTGGTGTCTTACACCATGAATATCCACAGGATTTGTTCCAGGGGTGATGCAAACGAGGCACTTTTTTCCAGTGGTGCGGCAAACTAGGCATGTTTCTCCCCAAAATAGCGATGCAGCTAAAAAAAAGTAGCTGTTAGCAGGAATATATTCATATATGTCAGTTAGTTATCTGAATTCTTCAGATACTAATTAAATAAATTACGCAGATATCTACACAAAACTTAAGCAACTCGAACGAAGTAGGACTAAATGAAAAGAAAATGTCAATTCACCAAGTTTAATGAACATAAGGAAGGTACAGATGCACAATGCAACACAAATGAAAACAAAAAATGCAGATATGGTGTACAGGATGGCCAGAAAGTTCAGGACCACTATAACCCTACATGAAAAGCTGGAAGCTGGGAGGGCACAGGCTGTCAATACGGTGTGTGGCCACCTCGAACAGACACACAGGCACGACATCTGGCCTCCATGCTGTAGATCAGAGTGGTTATCAAGTCTTGAGGAAGACGGGGCCTTTCCTCTAAGAGGGCTGTCCGCAGTTCAGGATTTGTTCATGGTGGTGGATTGCACTGCACAATTCTTTGCCCAAGAGCATCAAAAGCATGCTCGATTGGATTAAGGTCCGGCGAGTATGCAGGACATTCAATGCGGGTAATGTCTTCTGTCTCCAGATAATCGGACACAAGATGTGCACGATGTGGGTGTGCATTGTCATCCATAAAAAGGAAGTCCGGACAAAATGATCCCTGGAAATTGTGAATACGTGAATGGAGAATTTTATCCTGATAACGTTGTGTCGTCAAAGTTCCATGTTCCACAATATGGAGGTCCTTTTTCCCACTCAGCATGATACCACCCCACATCATGATGGAACCACCTCCAAAGGACGGCCTTTCAACAATGAATTTAAGGTGATATCGTGTTCCTGGCTTTCTCCACTCGAATATCCGATCAGAATCAGACGACAGGCTGTATCGAGACTCATCAGAGAACATTAGTCGTGCCCACTGGTCTTCTCCCCATTCGACATGTTCCTGACACCATGTGTATCGTGCACGTTTGTGCTCCCGTTTCAATGGCACACACAGCACAAGCTTCCTGACATACAGTCCTGCTTTATTCAGCCGCCTACGAACAGTTCCACGACTAAGACGTCATCCCGTAGCTTGAAACAAATCATTTGCCAGTTGAGAACAGGACTCTTGGAGGTTACGTCTGGCAGTGATTGCAAGAAACCGGTCATCAGCTGCTGATGTCGTCCTCGGACGGCCTCCTCCATGACGTCTACTGACAATAGGACCATTTTGGAAGCGAAGCCACAACCTTGGCACGACACTTTTATTCACATGGAATTCGTGTGCTACTTCCCCTTGGGACCAACCCATTTCCACTCGTCCAATTATTCTACCTCGGTCAACGTCACTCAAATGATGTCTGTGATTCATTTCAAGGCATCTACACTTAATATCCCACTCACGAACCACTACTTCACTATTTGAGGACTGGAACAATACTAGGCTGTAGTAGCCGCTGGCAGGCACAAGCTGTTAATCTTGGTTTATATGGTGCTGATCACGCGTTAGAGAGGGCACTCACACTGCCTGTGCTTGTTTATGTTTGTACATGTTTCATACAAGTGTTGAATGGGCACCACATCTCGCCTATCCCACGTTGTACAGAGTTGCTTAAGTTTTGTGGAGCAGTGTATAATCTACAATCTAGATAATCTGTATCTCCATGTAATAGACTAGTCTTTATGAACCTCCTGCAAAATTAAGGATTATTGTCGATTTTTTCTGACGCTGTTGCCACATTCAAAATTCACCTCAGAATGCTGAGAAAAAAAGTAGCTGTAGCGAAAAATTCGCTACAACTACAGGAATTTTGTAGCTTCGCTACCGCTACAACTACAGTTTTCAAAATGTAGCGTAGCTACAGCTACAAATTTTGTAGATAGCTACAGTAGCGACGCTACAAGTAGCTCGCTACTTCTGACCACTGCTTTTGCATCACTTCAGGTGAGAGATCTTGGACCACTTCCTGGCTTTGCATGTATGGACTTTCATGTCTTTGTTCAACTGAAGAGGTTTCTGGCAGAATAAGGATTTGACAGCTACACTGTGGTAGAGATAGTTCCAGTCTTTGCTGTCAGACACATATGCCATGGGCATACAAAATTTAGTGCCATTCTACGACAAATGCCAGAACAAGGGTGGTGATTATGCCGAAAATTAGGTTAGAACTCACTGTTATTAATGCAATAAATTCTTGTTTTATTTATGCCTAAATCGGTAGGGACCTTGATTTTTGTTATTTCTTTTTCAAATAGGTGTAATTTTTTATTTTTTTTATTTTTAACTAATTGTTGTTATTTTTCCCAAAATTCACATTTTCATTTTAGCACTTTTTATGGCAAATACCTGAAATTATACCTTCATGGCATTTTTAAACTACTGTTTCAAATTGTAAGTCACATGGCCTACGCCTCTTCATGAGAGTTTGATAACTTGAAAGTTATTTTCTATAGCCCCTTTTTAATTTTAAGGTAAAGGTTTTAGATAATGGAATTTTCTCCATATATACTGAAGGGTGCATAATGACCAAACGTGGCGACCCATCCAAATATTTAAAATCAATCAATCTCGCGAGACATACCAATATATTATGGAACCAAAAATTGGCATTATCCTTTTTTGACTTGTTAGTGTAATGCTTCCCAAAATTCGCATTTTTGTTTTAGAACATTTTTCTGCAAAATATACCAAAACTTAATACTTCCATTGTGCTTTTAAACTATTATTTTAAATTGTAGGTCACATGGTCTATGTACTTTTGTTACAGTTTGATATGTTCGAACAGATTTTTGAGGAAGTAAAAGTAAAGTTCTCCCCTGTGCTTAGCACCAAACCATGAATGCATCTAGGGGGTGTGGAGTTAGTGCCCCATACTTTCTTGATCACGACCGAAGGTGGGATGGCTACCTTTACCCCCCCCCCACACCAAAGTTTCCTCTGAGTACCCGCTTGATACAATGCTGGGTGGGCACAGGAGCAGTTTGAACAGATGGAAAGGATCCCGGTTCTCTCCCGCAGGGGATCGACCACGGGTCTCTCGCATGGTAGTCACACACCCTAAGAACTGAGCTCCATTATTTCTAGCTCGACAAATGCCGATGGTGCGCACTTAGCTTGGTAATTCAAAACACATCTTGCACGACAAATACTGAAGATGTGGCTCCCGTGTGACGGTAGATACGCACTTGATCTCCTGTTAGAACCATGAAAATTTTCTCTGTCATGCAAATTGTTTTGATAGAAGTTGAAATAATCGTGAGAAATACATGATTTAATGTGGTCGTTGGAATTATTCCATGTATAACAAGCATCATAGTTTACTCTTGAATAAAATGTTGGAAAACTGGCACATTCTATGTACAAAAATATGGCACATTTTGTTTCTTTAAGCCTAGAAAAGACAAGAATGTTGGATTTTACGGAACATTTCGTTGTTTTAGGACATTTAAAAAAAATGCTAAAACCACCAACAATTCACATTTTATGCCAAAATCGCATTATTTCGATATTTCGAAAGAACAAAAAATGTGGCCAGACATCGCTGCACATTCATAAACACAACTTTGCAGCAATTAACATTTTTCACGGTTTTCGGGTTTGTGAAAAATCAGGTTCCTACTAATAGGAAAATACTTTCTGGGCACCCCTCATATCGATCAGTAGATGTAAAGTGAAAATTTTGCAGGGCTCAGAGGCATTTATTCAGGGCTATCTAGGCTATCAGCGAAACCCAGACTCAGTGAATAAAATACAGATAAAAATATCTATCAGAAAATGTGCATAAAATTGTTCATTTCAATAAGAAGATGAACCTGATTTCTTAGAGGAGTTGGAAACATTGCCCACTTTCTTTGAATTCGCGAGACGGCTGGCCCAGCGCTGGCGGGCAACTCAACGGGGATGATGGGCAAGCTTGACAGGGCCCCGATCAATGTTGCAAACCAATTTTTCCCAGCATGTAACTTTCCCAGGAATGAGAAATTTTGAAGCCAAATTATCACAGGCAAGGGGAAAGTGTATCATATGGCAGGGACAAGAACATCATTGAACGCTTGCAGAGGAGTTGAAAAAGAGGTCGTTGACCTTCAAACTAGAGATACAGTGGGGCGTAGAAAATTGTTGGCTGAGTGGGAATGGTGTATGGGTGCATCTAAAAATTACCAAAATGACAAGAACCAGTTCTAGTCTAGATCGTGTCGAGTGGTCTTGGTGCGTGGAATTTATTTAGAGGTTGCATGTGAATGCAGTAGTGAGTGGATTGTATTTTTGTGAATGATATGTGCTGTTGTTGCAAAATGTTACTGGACATGTAAATGAAAATGAACAAAAAACATATGATTCTATAAATGGAAGTTTCAAATGAATGAAACTAAGAAAAGCATGTTGTAAAGTCGAGTACAGGATCAACAAGGCAGGAAATGACACCACTACCTCGCTTACAACAAAAAAATGATTTGCCTCTTTTTCCTCTTCACCGACCCTTCATTTATCATTATTTTCAATATTAGAAGTTAATTTTAAAGTGGGGTAATGATAATTGTAAGAACTGGCATCTCCGATCTTTGCAATAAGTAAGAGGTGGATTTTTGCATATTTGAATGTTTCTTTTACCCCCTTGGAAAAATTCATATGCTTTCAACAGAATAATTCATTTCACTTGATTTGGAACACTTTGGCAAAGTTTTATAGTGCATGTAAATGAATATTTGAGACGTTAGTGGATATTCCTTGCACATATTGGAAATAATTTAATGTAATCATTTATTTCAAGTGTGCCTCTTCCATTTCATTTCATTCTCTTTCGTTTCAAGAGTAACTTTTTCACCATAGTTGGGGAAGGACATCCAGTAAACTACAGTTGCTGCAAAGATCAAGAAAACCACCCTCCCACCAATCACTGGCATAAAAAAGAAATGAATGTTCCAGGTGGCAGTGACAGCAGCAGGGTGGCATTATTTGTTGGTTAGCTTTTGATATGTTATGTTCATAAAGCTGCATGAGTGCCTATGCCTCATTGGTACTTATTGGGAGAAGAGAATATGAATATCCTCTTCTAGTTGTAACTGTTCATACCTTGGGGGATGCTTATAGGAATTTACTGGAAAATCCCCCACAGACCTGGAAATATTTAAAATACTGCACTGGAGCATCCTATTCCTCATCCACTGTAAGAACAAAGTAAATGTAAATATGTGAATGTGGCTCAGTTCTGACTTTATTCCATAATTCTGACATCAGCTTATTTTTAGATAAGGTAAGTGAAATAAGGCCTCCCCCCATTCCCTTAGGTAAATGGCTTTTCTTTGTCAAACACTCTGTATCCTTATGCTTTGGAACAGCCACCATCGGAATTTCTGTCGGGCCATGTGCATCTGTATACATCCACTCCAAGCTTGCTGTGGATGGAAGATAGATAGAAATTTGTAATAAGGAAGGACTGAAGAGAAAATTATTTCAACAATAGAAGGCAAGAGCGTAGTGCAGTGCACTGATGTAACAATTATTTAATGTCAAATCTACTCTTGAGTGTTTAAGTATTAAATTAAAGGTATTTATTTGAAAGTTTAAGAGTCTTTTTCTGACACAGAGATATAGTAGTTCATATTCCGAATATCTGGTGATTCTTTTGGAAATCAGAACAAAATCATTTATCCACATTGGCATCCACAGTCAAGGTTGAAAAAAAAAAAGGCTTTTTTTTGTAGGCTTGGGCCAGAATTTCGGGGCTTTCTAAACACTATGAAATCATAATTTATTGACTGTGTAAGACCAGTTGTTGGACGTAACTTTGCAACTTTATTATTATTATTATTATTACTACAAATTTTGCATGTAATGGAGGGTATTTTGAATGTTGTTTCATTGTTAATAACTAATGCATGATTAAACTGTTTTTGGGACAAAAAGCCTAAAATAACGCCCAGCAACTAGTGATCACTTTCTACTTTCTAAACAGTCTTTATTCTTAAAAATACAATTACTTATGTGGGCAATGGCATGCTCTCTGGGAAGTGTGCAGTCATAAAGAATGTATAGAACATAATACACAATTTTTAGGACACCTTTTTAAGTGCATAATTTTCCTGTATTAAATGCATATTTTCATGCATATGCATTTTTTAGTGTGTATATATCTGCCCCTGTGATAACAAAAGGAAATCCAGGGATGTAACTTATACTTTCACAAAATTATATTTACTGATGCAGATAATCAATATTCCACTAATAAGATGTAAAACTATTATGGTTGCATAAAGGTCATAAAAGTTTTATTAACCTCCTTACTAGGACTTAGCCGATACTGATACCAATGCATTGATATCAGCTGATACCAGGGGTATCGTTATCGGTTGATATTTTTGCACCAATACTAGCCGATGCCATTGCTTTTAAGTAGCTAGAAGCGTGGCCAAAATCAAAATTTGTTCTTTTTCAAAGGCTTGTTCACCTTTTCCAACTTAAAAAAAAAATAGTTGTGCATTTGTTAAATGAACCTGTACTCAAGTTTCCGTGAACAGCAAGTTCTTGACAAAGATACATACGAAGATCAAACTCACAGTTAAGTCCCTACAAATCAAGCATAACGTGAAATTATCCCCATAGGAGTTGACTGCTTCTGTTTAGTTCTCTTCTAAGTTTACCACACTTTGTTCGTACAGATGCAGTTTCGTGTAACAATAATCAAAATGAGGTTCAGAAAGCTAACGAAGCACCTGTGGAAAATCCATCCACTTTCTTTGGTGTTTGCGGACATCTGTCTCTCTAGAGACTTCCCAGTCAAAAAAGGTAATTGCCCATGGAAGTGGTGGACGTGTCTCAGACATAGTACATAGATAGCATTTCCTGGAAATTCAAATTACCTGGGCTAATCTCCTTTTCCTTTCCAATTTTGACTTTTGTTTGTACCGACCTGGATAACTTGTTTTCAGCAGGCGTGTTTCGACACAGAGAATGCAGAAAGGAAATAATTTCCTTTGAACGATAGGTGATGGCAGTTACTTTCTGGAAAGTGTAGTGATGGCTTTGGATTTTCTTCCACACCAAGGTATAGAACTATGCATTTTTTTTTTTTTAAATAATTTGCCGAAAGTATATATGCCGAAAGCAAAGTCACGTCAGAATATCACTGCACTGATGTCAATCGCCTGATATAGAAGCAAGAGACTGGAAAGTTTTCATTCTCTCCTTACATTTTGTTTACAAATTTCTTTTCTCTTTGTTAAAGAAAAATAAAAGACGAGACTGGTTTTACATCACAGCTTTACTGTTAGTTTTAAATGCAGTGATCGGGGCTGGTAAATCGCCAATTATTCTTGTGTTTACAGATGATTTAATGTTAGTTTGGGAAGAGTGATCCCTTAGTTTTAAAGGAGATTAAAGAGGCATGATATAATTTTTCAACATTGGGGGGAAAGAGGGATGATGATGACACAATTATCTCGCTCTTAGCTTCTCTTAATATTTCTCTAATAGAACACCTGATCGATTGTCATTGATCTAAAAAAGACTGTAAAGTTGAGATGCATCCTCGCAACAGAGCATCGTTTGGTGGTTTAATTTATTCATAGCCCCTCGTCAAAAATGCATAAGTATAAAATGTAATATTAATAATTACACACACACACGCACACAAAATATATTTATTTAAATTGGAATTATACAAGTTTTGGTATCGGTTCAAAGTGGTATCCGCTCAGCCCTATTACTTACTTAATGTTTATAGTAATGAGGTGACTGTAATGGTTTTTACATTTTTTTAAAAAAAAGGCTCCCAATTTATTTTTATTTTATAAAAACACAGGAAATGGATTATCTTCATAATAATATTAAAATGGCAGAAGTTTGCACAAAATTAACAGGGTGGCTACAAACAAGCAGAAATGAAATTCCCTGACTTTTCCAGGTTTTCCAGGACAAAATTTAAATTTTTCCCTGACAATTACAAACTAAACTAAATCGATGTTTTTGCAAATGGAAATAATAAACTCATACAGATCCAGGTATGGCTTTGTTAAGTACCAATATTATCTTCTATGAAATTGACTTAATTTCTCTATTCTATATGATTTGAATTTAAACTGCAAAATAGTGAATTTGGAAAATTTTTACAATTCACAAGCTAGGGAAGAATTACGGAATTTTGTCATACGCAGTAAGTTTAAAATAAAATACTTGATTATTTTTATAGTTACGACTAAATGAGATAAGAGTGAAGAGTGATTGATTAAGAAATACAATTTGTAATTTATCAGTCTCCTTATACATTCTCGGTATTATATGTTGATATTTCCTCTGAGGTTTGGAACCCTCTGCTTGCAAGAACCATGAGTGCGGACTCATTTTTCAATGCATAAAGCTACTTCTCTCTTCTCTGTAAAGCAAACAACTTAACTCTTGCATATAAGTGAAACAATTGAATCGAACAAAATAAAGTGTCATATTTCCTTACATTATCAATGGGATTTCTGCTTCAGTACAGTATATCCAAATGAAGAACTGTGAAACTGACAACATGCAGTTATACCATTAATGCTGACGAAAAGGGTATGTAGGTATTAGAAATTTAACGCAAGGAATTTATAGAATTGCATTGTATAGGTACCTGATTTAGTTAACCACACATTAAAACAGGAACACTATAATAATAAAAGCTTCTGAAAGTTCATATACGAGGGGCATCCTGAAAAAAGCTCCAATGGTGCCTATACGCAGCACTAGTGGTCGGAGAGAAACACACACATGCAGGCATGAAGAAGAGGCATGTAGCTGTAATCTGATACAGTTGCAATGCAGCCGTTTTAGGACAGTTCTAGGTTAAAGATTGCAGCTCTCATACAGTCTCCCACCGACTGCGATGTAGCCTACATGTAGTAATCAGATTTTTTCACGCTCAGAATTTGGCACAGAGCCACCAGCAATCGTGCGAGGTGTGCAGACCGGACGTCGTGAATGATAGTATGGTCAGACGATGGTGCAGACAATTCACAGAAGGCCAATCGAATGTGCACAACCCCATACAGCTGAGTACACACGGGCCCTTTGCATCACTTCAGGTGAGAGAACTTGGACCACTCCCTGTACAGCCCTAGCCTTGAATGTACGACTTTCATCTCTTTGTTTAATTAAAGAGGTTTCTGGCAGGGCAAGGATTTGACAGCTACACTGCGGTAGAGATAGTTCCAGTCTTTGCTGTCAGACACATATACCATGGGCATAAAAAATTTAGTTCCATGCTACGACAAATGCCAGAACAACGGTGGTGATTATGCCGAAAATTAGGTTAGGACTCACTGTTACTAATGCAATAAATTACAACTGATATTAATGTTTTATTTATGCCTAATCGGTAGGGACCTTGATATTTTATTTTATTTTCAAATTGGTGCATTTTCTTATCTTTTATTTTTTACTATACGGTGTTATTTTTCCCAAAATTCACATTTTCATTTTAGCGCATTTTCTGGCAAATATCTCAAATTATACCTTCATGGTGTTTTAAAACTACTGTTTCAAATTGTAAGTCACATGGCTTACGCCTCTTCGTGAGAGTTTGATATCTTGAAAGTTATTTTGGGAAAGCTATTTTCCATACCCCTTTATAAATTTTAAGGTAAGGATTTTAGATAATGGAATTTTCCCCGTATATACTGAAGGGTGCATAATGACCATAAGTGGCGACGCACCCAAAAAATTAAAATCAATCAATCTCACGTGACAGATACCGATATATTATGCCACCAAAAAATTGGCATTATCTGTTTTTGACTTGTTAGTGTTACGTTTCCCAAAATTCGCGTTTTTGTTTTAGAATATTTTTCTGCCAAATATACCGAAACTTAATACTCCATTGTGCTTTTAAACTATTATTTTAAATTGTAGGTCACATGGTCTACGTATTTTCGTGACAGTTTGATACGTTGGAACAGATTTTTGAGGAAGTAAAAGTAAAGTGCTCCCCTGCACTTTTCCATGAAGGTGTATAGGGATGTGGAGTTAGGGCCCCACACTTTCTTGATCACGGCTGAAGGTGGGGGTGATGTAATCAGCACCACGCTCCTGGCTACCTTTATTCCTCAAAGTTTCCTTAAGGTACCAGCTTCATATGATGCTGGGTGGATGCCGGGGATCGACCACGGGTCTCTTGCATAGTAGTCAGACACCCTAACGACTGAGCTCCATTATTACTCGCGCGACAAATGCCGATAATGCGCACTTAGCTTGGTAATTCAAAACATATCTCGTGGGACAAATACGAAGATGTGGCTCCCGTGTGACTGTAGATACGCACTCGATCTCCTGTTAGAACCCTGCCACTTTGCTCTGTGATGCAAATGGTTTTGATAGAAGTTAAAAAAATCGTGGGAAATACATGATTTAATATGGCTGTCGGAATTATTCCATGTACGTATAACTCTATAGTTTACTCTAGAGTAAAACGTTGGAAAACTTGCATGTTCTATGTACACAAACATGGCCTAGAAAAGACAAGAATTTTGGATTTCATGGAATATTTCGTTGTTTTAGAACATTTCTTTAAAAAAATCGTTAAAAACGCCAACAATTCGCATTATTTCGATATTTCGAACGGGCGAAAAATGTGTTCAGACATCACTGCACATTCCTAAACGTAACTTCGCAGCAATTACCATTTTTCATGGTTTTGGCGTTTGCGAAAGATCAATGTCCCTACTAATTGGAAATTACTTTCTGGCCAACCTTCGTATAAATCAGTAGATGGAAAGTGAAAATTTAGAAGTGCTGGCAGAGAAAAGTCATTTCTTGAAGAAAGTTATTTGCTTTTATGATTGAATGATTCGAGTAAATATATTAAAATATTTACGTATTTATTATTAGTATTTTATTTCATAATATTCAACATTAACTTCACTCAGTGAGAGATTAATGACCATCTCTTACGAGTTTAAACAGACAGGACAGAGAGTGGCGTTAATTTCATTGCAATACTAGTGTTGCAGTAAATTTGAGGTTGGGAGCATACACTTGCCAATTTTTATAACGTTCACCAATGCAGATTTATGTTTCACTTTTTCGTGATAGTATTCAATATATATCCCGTTTGGTTGAATTCTTCTTGATATCTAAGAATAGTGCAATGTCATTGTAAACGTATGTTAACTTGTGCGAAACCAGTAATACGTCAGGATGATGAAATAAAACCTTCGTAAGCACTGCTACATTAAATAAGATGAAGTGAGCCAGAAGAGTAATAAAATTCCAGCAGCATATTTGCAGTCTAAAGCTCTTCTTGTTTATGCTTGCGATTTTTGTTGGATGTTGCAGTCCATGCAATTTCTGTCGCATGTTGTAGTGAGATACTTTGTCGGGTGGCGATATTCGACAAAAATAGTATGTATCAATGGAACCTTCAGTTTGCCCAACAAAATGCCTTACTACGACGTCTGACAACTATCGGACGGCGCCACCCGCTCTTATCCCCTCCATCTGTTGACAAGTCCCCTTACTACTCCCATGAGGACAAGAAAAAATGATAATTCAATGCATTTTCCACGTAATATTTAGAGGCTTAACCTTTACTCCCCCGATGATACCATATGGTATCATCAGAGTAAGGTCGTACTGGCCCGATGATACCATTTGGTATCATGGTGCTGATTACGCAATGAATGTGCTTTTTGGAACTTCATACTCTTATGTTTGGGTGGAAACTCTGACACAGGTCTGGAGCAAGCCTGGGAAATTCATAATAATGAACAACCTCCCCCCCTTCCCGCTCTGCAACATATCCATGCCACATTTCCGAACAGAGTTTCAAATTTTGGCTCATTATTCAACTTGTATGGCACCCAGGAACTTGAAACATGTTTCAATCTCTTTGTAAACGTCCATTCTTTGAAGAGAATACTAAGGTTTGCACCTTTTCCCCAAAATAGCGGGAGAAGAGGGGGCAAACTCCAGATTTTTATGTTTTTTTTTTTTTTCATTGAAATTCGGTTGTCGCGCCCCCAAACCCCCCTTCATCGGTTCGGCGTTCTGAATTGTACACGGTTGCATGCTATGATGTTTTAGCTGCAGAAAAAACTTATCCGAAGTAGATTGCTCCCATAGGGCCCGAGTTATAACAATTTTCCTCCAAACATGCAAGTTACCTATTTTTCGTAAAAAAAAAAAAAAAAAAAAAAAAAAAAAAAAAAAAAAACAAACCATTTTGGCTTATTATTCAACTTGTACGGTACCCAAGAACATGAAACATGTTTCATTCTCTTGAGAAATGTCCATTCTTTGAAAAGAATACTAAATTTCGCGCTTTCTTCCCAAATAGCGGGAGAAGAGGGGGCAAACTCCAGATTTTAATGTGTTTTTTTCATTGAAATCGGGGATCGCGCCCCCCAAACCCCCTTCCTCAGTTCGGCGTTCTGAATTGTACATGGTTGCATGCTATGATGTTTTAGCTGAAAACAAAACTTATCGGAAGTAGATTGCTCCCATAGTGCCCGAGTTATAACAATTATCCTCCAAACATGCAAATTACCTATTTTTCGTAAAAAAAAAAATAATCACATTTTGGCTAATTATTCAACTTGTATGGCACCCAGGAACTTGAAACATGTTTCAATCTCTTTGTAAACGTCCATTCTTTGAAGAGAATACTAAAGTTCGCGCCTTCTTCCCAAATAGCGGGAGAAGAGGGGGCAAACTCCAGATTTTTATGTTTTTTTCATTGAAATTAGGGGGTCGCGCCCCCCAAACCCCCTTCCTCGGTTCGGCGTTCTGAATTGTACACGGTTGCATGCTATGATGTTTTAGCTGAAAACAAAACTTATCGGAAGTAGATTGCTCCCATAGTGCCCGAGTTATAACAATTTTCCTCCAAACATGCAAATTACCTATTTTTCGTAAAAAAATAATAATCACATTTTGGCTTATTATTCAACTTGTATGGTACCCAAGAACATGAAACATGTTTCATTCTATTGAGAAAAGTCCATTCTTTGAAAAGAATACTAAATTTCGCGCTTTCTTCCCAAATAGCGGGAGAAGAGGGGGCAAACTCCAGATTTTAATGTTTTTTTTTCATTGAAATCGGGGATCGCGCCCCCCAAACCCCCTTCGTCAGTTCGGCGTTCTGAATTGTACATGGTTGCATGCTATGATGTTATAGCTGCAAAACAAAACTTATTCGAAGTACATTGCTCCCATAGTGCCAGAGTTATAACAATTTTCCTCCAAAAATGAAAATTACCTATTTTTCCTATTTTTCGTAAAACAAATATTCACATTTTGGCTTATTATTCAACTTGTATGGCACCAAAGAACATGAAACATGTTTCATTCTCTTGAGAAATGTCCATTCTTTGAAAAGAATACTAAAGTTTGCGCCTTCTTCCCAAAATAGCGGGAGAAGAGGGGGCAAATTCCAGATTTTTATGTTTTTCCATTGAAATTCGGGGGACGTGTCCCCTCCCCAAGCCCACCTTCCTCGGTCCGGTGTTCTGAATTGTACACGGTTGCATGCGCTGGTGTTTTAGCTGCAAAAGAAAAGTTATCGGAAGTAGATTGCTTCTATAGTGCCCGAGTTATAACAATTTTCCTCCAAAGAGTGTTCGAATTTAAAATTCCCGCCGAGAAACCCGGGAGAGAAAAATTTCTCTCTCTCTCTCTCTCTCTCTCTCTCTCTCTCTCCTCCTGCCATCACTGGTTTCTGGCGCCGTGGTTGTGTTGCGCATAAAAGGGGCCTAAAAGTTGAGGCCGAAACATACGAACGAGATTTCCTGTTCTCGTGCAGAGTTCCATAACGATATATTTAAATAAATAATAATAATAAAAAAATGAAAAAAAGCCTATGAAGACGAAATTCCCTGACATTTCCCTGACTTTTTTTGACACCTCAAATTCCCTGACTTTTCCCGGTTTTCCAGGTCTGTCGCCACCCTGATTAAGAGCTATATGTAGATATATATATCAGATCAGTAAAATTACTAATATCAATAATTTTACTGACACACACTCATGAGCCTATACCAGAAGAGAGTTGATTAATCTGTCTTGTCCCTAATTAAAAATATATCTACAGAATTATGCTGTTGCTTATAATAATTTAAATTTGTTATTATTTTTAAAGGCCATGGTGGCTCAGTCGGTAATGTGTCTGACTACCATGCTAAAGGTCCCGGGTTCGATCCCCGGCCGGTTCAAATTCGGGAACTTTTCTAACGTTGGAAGCGGCTCCGGCACCCACCCAGCGTCGAATGACATGGGTACCTGGGGGAAACCCTGGGGGGAAAGGCAGTCAGGGGCGTGATGCTGATCAGATCAGCCCCACTCATGACCAGATCAAGAAAGTGTGGGGGTACACCCCAGACCCTCTATGCACCTTCATGGCGTGGTGCTAAGCACAGGGGAGCACTTTACTTTACTTTTATAATTTTTAAAAACACAATGTTATTTTCTATTGTAATATACCAACATGAAATAACTTTCATCAAGTAGGTTGTAACATGTAAAGAAATGCCTAAATATGGAAAAAGAACTTTCCTCTACTTTTAAAACAATTCACACACACTTACTTCGTAAATTAGAAGAGAATCTACATAACGTTGCTGAAATCTGCCTGTGAATTTCAGTGATATGTTGGAATTTTAAAAGAAAACACTGTATCATGTAAAATAATGTTTATTATCAAAATATAAAGTGCTACAAGATAAGATTTTCAAGTAAATACTTTACTTTCAACATACTTTGGTATTAGTTTGATACTGGATATTACTTTCTCAACCAATAACTATTTCTATGTATAATATATTTGCTGTCACAAAATTATTTCATCCAAAACAAACTGCTTTTACTTCATGAACAAGGTTTGAGAGAATGAAGGATCTCATTGTAAAGTTGGTCCTTGTAATCCATGTAATACAAACTGACAGTAATTGCTCAAAAGGTCAGGGATGACACAAAAGTGACCCAGTTCGAGGTCAGTCTGACACTCGAACTAGACAACCCAGCCCGGTTGATGTTGCCACAGTGTGTGGAAACCAGTGGCACCAGCGCAATTCTGCCCAGCCACCTATTTTCATGGCCGTGTGTTTAGTAGTGCCAAAGTTTTCAATACAATTTTTAATTTTTATAAGTGTACAATATTACAAAGTAACTTTATAATAAAGCATTAATGTTCATTTCATTATGTATTACAAACTAACAATTTAACTGCAAAGTTTAAAATTATCAGTTTTTGCTAATGTCTTTAGAAATAAAGAGCAAACTGTAATATCACATGGAACATATATTTTCCCTCTATGCTTTCAATTAAAATTGACAGAAATGAAAGGGTAACCTCACACTTAGTTAAATATACTTTCACAATGCTACACTTTACACAAAATTAGTTTGTGTGCAGTTCAGGACATACAGAAAAAACTGCTCATACATGAATAAACACTTTCTCTTAAAAAATTGTAAACCTGCAAAGCCATTTTGTTTGTACATTTGGTGTAACTTCAATACTATTGCATAGGGTTTTAATGAAATGGCAGTGTTACTCCCAGGAAGGATACATGACATTAAAAAAGAAGATCATGTCATTTTTGGAGGTATAGGGGGTGAAGGGAGTGATAGTTGAAACATGTCAGGCATGTACACATGAATGTTGGATGATAAAAATACAAAGACAAGTGAATAGAAAAGGGCCTTTGATGTTAATAACGTGTATTAAAAAGTGAATAGGGAATTTGTCTTGGTATTCACGGTAAATTCTGCATAAAGAGACTTCAGTGCCTACCTTTATTTTATAGTAACTGTATTAATACATGTCTGGCATTTTTCATTGCAGTCACACTTGTTTATACTGATAATAATATGAGGATAAAAATGAAGAATTTTAGCAATTGGCACTACATCCTGAATTGGTTAGTGTTTGTGCGGTAACAATAGTAACGCTTATTAAAATTTCTAGTATCTTAATTTAACAGATTATTCCAGACCCTGCATCTACTTTTACATTGAACAACCAATTCTGTTGCATAGACAAGAATCTTAAAATAGTAAACTAGAGGGTGCAGCTATGAATCAGGCGATCTTTCAACACTAGAGTGCTCATCAAATCTCCTGCATATGGCGATAGCCAATAGCAGCGCATTGCAGCGGTGCCATGTCGAAATCTCACACGGAAAAGAGACAGCGTGGTTGAGCGAAACATCTTGTCACGAAACTAGGCAACACCACACGTCTGTGATTCGCTGGTGCTGTTCTGCCATTCAAGGCCATATGCAGGAGATTTGACGCTCACTCTAACACTGCATATAGCTAGATGTTGCATCAGAAGTGATACATTAATACCACCACCTTGCAGCCCCTGCTTTACCATTCAGTTGTGATGGAATCGTGGAAGGGAGCACAGCACACATTAGTTACACATCAGATTGCGCAGCATGGCCACAGGAATTTGAGCCTCTTCTTCCTGATCTGATATTTAGAACTAGTTCCCTCAAAGTTCTTATTCCATGTTTGGATGGCATGGGTATAATGCCAGATCGTAACAAGGAATATTAAAATGTTTCTGAAATACACGCTGTGCATGCATAAAAAATAATTAAAATTTATTTCAAAGAAAATATAGATTCACTATTGTTTAGTTCCTACAAATATAAACTCATTTATTATGATAACAAATTATATATGTAATAGAACAAAAGACTAGTATTTACAGAATCTTAAGAATGTTTTTGCATAAGATAGGTGTTTTGTCTCCGTGGAACGGTAGATGTGTAGTCAACTTTTCCTCTTCAGATAAACACATCTTGCACACCCTAATCATGAGGTTTCTGAACATGCTTCCAGGCATGATAATCTAAAGAGTATTTATGAGGAAATGCTTTCTTGCAAACAGAGCAAATGTAAGGTTTCTCTCCAGTGTGTCTTCTCAAGTGAGTAAGAAGATTTCCCTTCAATGAGAACCCTTTGTTACAAGTTCCACATATAAATGGTTTCTCTTTGGTATGTACTCTGGTATGTTCAATTAAGTGAGACTTACAGCGGAACACCTTCCTACACACTGGACATGGGAATGAGTTCTTACACTTAGGCAATATTGAGTCTTTCGAAGTAATAATGGCATTACCATCTCCTGGTTTCCTTTTAGAATCAGTTAGTCCTGCTGTGTCTGAACGAAATGGACGATCTTCACTCAACACTAACTGCATGTTTCCAAACGTTGGCCTGTAATTTTTGTCCAGGTTTCTGAAAAATAGGAAAGAAAAAAAAATCTCAAGGTCAACTACAAAGTTTGAGGCCAAGATAATACTTTGATGAAGAATTTGCTTTATTTTACTTCACTTTTGGCTAATTTGCAAAGATGGGGACAAGTGATGATATGATGAAATTGATGAATGGACACTCGCAAACATCAATGCCCAGGCCAGTATTTGAACCCGGGATGCCTGGCATTCGTAGCACAATGTGCTAACCACTCCGCCATGGGGGCTGGTGATGAAAGTGTTGCATCAAATCTGTAATATGTAAGTCATATCCTGACAGAAAGAAATAATTTACCAAACAATTCTGGAATCTGAGATTAGTTTCGGTTGACACTACTTCAAAATGAGCCATCAGTGCAGTGAGCATTGTTTTGCTTAGTATCCGACATTAGAATTAATGAACTCTGAAAGTTAGCAATTTTCTCACAAAAATATTTCTGGGTACTAGTTATGAAAGTTACTAAAATTGTTACTCCAAAATAAAGATGTTTCAGAGATAATATACGTGGAGACTAGCAGGTCTGCTCTTCTTACTAAAGTAAAAGGTTAAAAATCATTGCAAAACTAGTCTGCCTCTGTCACAGAAACAGTAATTCATGCAGTGCTCAAAGTGGAGGGATGATATCCCCCACCTAGGAAGATTTATGTAATGATCTCATTGTTACCTCCTTAAACCATAGGAGTATCTCCACAGCTAGCCTAACCGGTTGAGCCAACTTCCCTGTACATAAGGATTTCCACTTGGGAGCACTGACTGCACATGAAAAATTGCCTCTGGGTGTAATCTTGCTACTATATTCTTATGGAAGAAGGTTAGGTTCAGTGGGTTAACTTGCTGGCTGAGCATGTTGAGTGGTAGACTTTCGATCGGATCTCACCACTGAAGTTCCCTGGTTTGACTCCCAGTCAGGGTATGGGTGTTCTTTGTATGCTTTTTTCTTTTCTAATCTGAATCTTTATCTGACAAAGACCCTGTTAGAGGGTGGAAACATTATGTTTACAGTGTGTTAATTTACAATTAATTAACATTACATTAGGCAGATACTTTTAGCATTTCATTTTTGTCACATGGTGCATCAAAGATTGCACCATAAACCATACATGTTATTACCTATCACAAGGGCTAGGATTTTTATGACTTAGCATATTTTTTTTGGTAAGGGTGATGTCTTCCCTAAATATATAGAAATTCATATTGTGAAGAAACTAATTGAATTAAGGTGCTTTTTAAGGGCATATTTTGGCATATTTGGCCATTTCTACATGATAAAGCATATTTTGATGGATTTTTAGTCATATTCATCATATTTTCGCTTTTTCAAGAAATATAGTCATTTTCCAAGTGGATTCATTCTTACTCCCATGTTCACTCTAAGGTGTTTTTTTGTTTTCATTTTTGGACTGCAGCAAAATCTTTTTCATTTTTAATTGAAAATTTACAGAAAGTATTCATTGTGCATTTCAACTCATTAGGGCCCATAAAGTGAACTAAAAATAGTATGTATATGAAAATATTTCAGCTTAAATTAGATATTGATGTTTGAAACACACTAGTTATAAGGGCATATTTTTCAAATTATAGTGCATATTTTGTAAAATTTTAGGTCATAACAGCATATTTTATTTTGCATATTTTGGTGATTTTTGGGTCATAAAAGTCCTAGCCCTACATATCACCAACAATTTGTTTCATTTTTTGATGGTCATAGAATATCCACTTTTCACTGGAAAATTCTGTTATAGACAAATCACTCTTGTCAATTTTACTTCATATTGTCTTGTGGTACAATTACACTGCATATCTCACAAAATATCAAATTTGATGCTGTCATGTTACATGAAGGTCTACCTGCAGCAGATGATTTCTTCATGCAATGACCCAACTTTCCATTCTGTTCATTTCATGGGACAATGAACAGGCAGTTTATTGTTCGTGGAATGTGACTTACAATACCATAATAAAAGCTACACACTTCACAAGAAGGCTTTTGGTAGGGCCGGTTATTATAACAAAACATGAAAATTTATGAACATTAACATGTGTCCATCTATAATTCTGCACTAACATGCAAGAATAGAGTTTTGATCCTTAAGTGAGTGGTATTAAACATCAGTGGCATCTCATGGCTTTTCTTAGGAACAGATCAAAAGAGAGAACAAAGAAAAGACTTTGAAAACGTGTTCAATTAAACAGGCACACATATCACTTGTACTGTCCACTGCATTTAGAATGTTAGCTGCAACCCTGTACCCAAGGGGGGCCAATAAAATATTTACATGCAAACCTAAAAATACATACGAAAATATAACATTGACAATTTTTCAGATTATGAAAGAATTTCGATTTTTCTCTTGCGTAAACTAATGGGTTGTTTGTGGAGATAGGCAAGCTCCAGAAGTCTGCAGTCAGCAATATTTGGTCGTTTTAATTTTTTAACAATTGATGGGAAGCTACCAGACGTCCCGATACCCAATTTAAATTCATTACAAGAATCATTGCTAATACGCAGGCCTATATCATTTAATTTATAAATATATTATTTTTTAAATATAGAATTATCGTGGCTGTTCAATGATACTGGGGTCATTCCACGTCAATTCATCCAGGCCATGTCACCCACCATCCCCGATTTTGATGAAATTCGGTATGCTTATAGAACTTTTGATGCTGATTACAAAAATGACAATTTTTAAAAAATTGGTCAAGGGGTTCAGAAGTTACGAGCTTATTAAGAACTCCCTGTGCGCCACATCCAGCTCCACTTTGAATGACACGCATTAGGTTATAAACGATCGTATCTTCCCTCGGGTTTACCGTAGAAACTTCAAGTTTGTTTTCTTTTGTTCAGAATAGTATAAGCTTTTATTTAAATAACGTTTCAGATGAATGCATCAATAAACATGTATTTTTATATATAGTTTTATGTATTTTTTTAGAAAAATAAATGACTAACTTCAAGAGCAAATTTCATGCAATGCCCCCCCTTCAATTTCCCCCCAATTTTATATGTAGGTAGCTCAGAGTATGTACTAATGCCTGATGAAAAAATTGGGATGGGCGGTTCAGAGACAGGGTGATAAAAAATAATTTGCATAAAATGACATTAAAAGTAAATCTTATTAAAAATGCTTATGTATTTAGCACAAAGCCTGAAGTACAATATGTTTCAAGTTACAATATTCAAAATTTATGTTCACTAAGCATAGGCGTAACCTGGCGGGGGCAAAGGGAAGCACTTGCCCCCTCCAAAATTTATAAGTTAAATATATTTTGTGATCCTCCTGGCACTTGAGGAACAAACGAATAAAGAGTAATAATTGTGATTTTTCAAATGTATTTATCAAATAATCCTGGACACTATCTTTATGCGATGGAAAACTTTGAGATTATCTTAACCCGAAGAAAGTTTCCAAGTGACCCATTAAGATAGTACCTAAAAATTGTACTCTATGCATTGCCAAAATTTCATGTACTATAAATTGTGCCGTTCACACTTTAGATGGATATTTTGACCATTTCAAACACACTAAAGTATTTTACTTATCACTAACTACATATGTCCATCCATTTGTGTTGTTAATGTCCACTGGACACAGCATACTTTTTGGCCAGTAGTGGGAAGTTGATGGACAAAGTGGATGCAAGAATTTAATAGCTGCATCGCCATTTTCACGTGGACTTTTGAAGCAATCCTACAAACAAGTTTGAGTCACGCACACACATGCTACTACATAACTGTTCACTGTTGGAATTCGAAAGCCACTTCTTCACAGAAGTCAAACCATACAGTTATACAAAACATATCACATCAGCACTTACTATTTTGGCTCTGACTGTTAAACAACTAGTGTTTCGAAGTAACTAGTTACAAAGTTACAAGTACAGTTACTTTTTATTTAGGAATTCTAACTGTAACTAGCTACTTTTAAAAGTAAGTACCTGTAACGTTAACAACGGTAACAGAGTTATTTTTTGCAGTAGGGAAATAGCTAAATTGGACAATTCTGTTCCAGACTATAAAAATAAAATATGTACCTTCTCCGGATGCTACGTGAAAGGATTTACTTGGAATTGCTGGCAAGGAAGCTATACTTTGTTGCATGCTAAATTTAGAACATCCACGCTTTACTGTAATTCATTTCTAATTGCATGTGAAAACTCCATTGTTTTTGGTAGACTGCTGCGTTCGTTTGGAATGTTGTTGTCCAGCTAGGAAAAAGTCGTTTTCGAGGGAGTGGATCTTTGGATCTTGTTGAACTTGCAATGGAGGAGAAAGAAATAGGTGCAAGTGGAATCA
Organism: Lepisma saccharinum; assembly: GCF_977018435.1. NCBI lineage: Eukaryota > Metazoa > Arthropoda > Insecta > Zygentoma > Lepismatidae > Lepisma > Lepisma saccharinum. The sequence continues at coordinate 36,838,417 of NC_139237.1, forward strand.
ATGACACCATATTCAAAATACCATAGTCAGCATACAAATGATTTTTAATTATAATCGTTCAAGCAAAGTTGACTGTGTTTTCCATCATTTATTAGCAGTAATAATGTAAATATATGAATACATATTATGTACTAGAAACATAAGTAAAACATGGAATTCTTCTTGATCATTGATTTTGTGTAACGTTTACACAAATCAATGATCATTAACAGTACGTTACTGTTACAGTAACTGTAAAAGAAATTCAGTTACTTTCAAAGTACCACTAACAATAACTGTGTAACTGTTTTAATGATTGACTGTAACTCAGTTACTTGTAAAAAGTAACTTACGGAACCTGTAAATTCAAAATAGTGCATACTTCCTGGTACTGTTGTAGTACTTTGCAATCGCTGACACATTGTACTGTGGGTTGTTGTCATTTCACCCTAGATGATTACTAAGAAATTTATACCTTGAATACTATTTCTACATAATTGCCGTACTTGTTGCTTTATAGCTACTATAGAAGTCTTTACAATTATTTTTACTGTTCCAACCATCCCGTCAGAAGGATATTTTCTGTGGTATGTGGCGAAAAAGCTCCATTTGAAAAAACGTCAATCAGCACAAATGTGTAGTATTAATTCTTACTTCATATTATGTATCCCCATGAAGAGTAGCCAAAAAAGAACTTCCATATTGAGATAAAATGCACAAAAAGAATGTTATCGAACTTTTGCTAAACTTGGGAATGTTAATAATAATTATATATAATTATATAATATATAAAATTTTAAAAAATGATACAAAAACTTAGATACAGTGGAACCTCAATTTTACGTTAACCAGGAGACCAAGATGAAAAAACATAATACGCGGGAAAATATAAAATCTTGGAAAATTTTTAACCAGACCGTTAAGATTGAATGCAAAATGAAGGAAAATGTAAAATCGAGGAACTTAAATCGGGGTTCCACTGTAATTATTACTTGCAAATTTTAAATTAACTTATAAATTTTGGAGGGGGCAAGTGCTTCCCTTTGCCCCCGCCAGGTTACGCCTATGCTTAGTGAACATAAATTTTGAATATTGTAACTTGAAACATATTGTACTTCAGGCTTTGTGCTAAATACATAAGCATTTTTAATAAGATTTACTTTTAATGTCATTTTATGCAAATTATTTTTTTATCACCCTGTCTCTGAACCGCCCATCCCAATTTTTTCATCAGGCATTAGTACACACTCTGAGCTACCTACATATAAAATTGGGGGGAAATTGAAGGGGGGGCATTGCATGAAATTTGCTCTTGAAGTTAGTCATTTATTTTTCTAAAAAAATACATAAAACTATATATAAAAATACATGTTTACTGATGCATTCATCTGAAACGTTATTTAAATAAAAGCTTATACTATTCTGAACAAAAGAAAAGAAACTTGAAATTTCTACGGCAAACCCGAGGGAAGATCTGATCGTTTATAACCTAATGCGAGTCATTCAAAGTGGAGCCGGATGTGGCGTACACGGAGATCTTAAAAAGCTCGTAACTTCTGAACCCCTTGACCAATTTTAAAAAAGTTGTCATTTTTGTAATCAGCATCAAAAGTTCTATAAGCATACCGAATTTCATCAAAATCGGGGATGGTGGGTGACATTTTCACAAAATTCTGGATGATTTGACATGGAATGACCCACTGGTAAAAGAAAATTAAAGGAAATTTGAAAATATGACAATTTGTGGAACACAGTACTATTCTAATATTTCCGAGAATTGAGTGTAAACAAGAAGCACCAAACTGTACTCTGTGTGACAGCCTTCGCCTGTAAGCAATTGCGTTGCTGCTTGTTTGTCTGGTTAGGAAAGGGGGGGGGGGGTGTCTATGGGGAGTTTTAATTTTTTCCCAACTCTGCAATGTCCAGCTGCAAATCTACCATAGCGTCGTTGTCGCATCTAATACTCCACTAGTATTTCGAATCTTCCCCCACTAAAAGAATAAAAAAATCCTGAGTATGGGCCTAGTTGTTTTGTTTTGATAACAACCTTGAACTTTTGAGTGAACCAAGCTGATTCGACTACAGATATTATGTATATGCATCTATCTGTGGTTCGACGTTCGTGGGGTCCTCCCTGCCTATTGTCGTGTGTATTGAGGACAGCGTTGCCAACCTCCTGATAAGAAGAATTGCTGCTTTAACTCTTAAATTATGCTAAATGCAACTAATTATGTAGTTTTAAGTTCAATTTATGCAGCTATTTTGGAGTTGTGGAACTTGGGTTATCCATTATTTAGTACAATTAAGCAACATTGAGAATTTCGCCCATCAAATCAATTACAATATATAGTGTGCTTGAAAAAGTTGGAGAAAATTCAACAATTGTGAATGGCAGCCCGTACGTTTTATTTGTGACCTCCAACTTTCTACCAATTTCCTTTCATAAAATGTTCATTTCCTAATCGGGGAGTATAAAGAAAAGATTAAAACAAGAGGATGGGCCGGGATGTGATTGTAAAACCTTGTCCTTTAGTCGGCATACTTTCTCTTGTTTGGAACAAGCCTGCTAGAGAAGTACAAATGAGATATAAAATATCTTTCCTCAAAGTATCTTTCTTTGAATTCAATTTATCTGTCTCCCAAAGACGCACGTTTAGAGCACTTTGCCAAACACAGGGTGCCGGATGCCAGCAAAGTTCAAATTATGCTAGGTTTAGAACAATAATGCAGGGTTGGCATCACTGAATGTAGGAATACCTCGAAGGTTCCTCGCTGGCCATTTAACTGAGCAACCTTGTCCCCCTCTCTACCACACCCCTCGCCCATCCTGTTGTAGGTGGAAGATCGAGGTTCCTCAGCAGCAGGAACAACTGTCGTCTTTGGGCGGCAGCTGGAGCAAGCTATGAGCAAGCGCGTGACAGTGAACAGTAGCAACCCTAGTAAAATGTACTCATATTGCGTTCTTAATTTAATAACGTGCATTAAACTCCTAAAAAAGTAGAAAACTGGAAATAAGTGTAAATGAACTGTAGGAAGTTCCTCACTTCCTACATGGAGGAATCGCCCCTAGTAAATATCATAAGACACCATGACATGTTTAAAAGTGTTTATTATGAAAGTTGCTAAAATTGCATGAACAGGAAATATGTAAGAGTTGCTTTAAAAATTAAAAACTAACAATAATACAGGAAAGAAGATAAGATTGCTTCTATAAATTCAAGGGCGACCTCCGTGGCGTAGTGGTTAGCACAGCACACTGTGCCAAGAGTCCCCGAGTTCAAATCCGGCGTGGGTGTTCTATGTGTGTCCCTTCATCAATTTCATCATATCATCGCTCATCCTCATCTTTGCGATTAGCCAAAAGTGGCAGAAAAATGAAGTAAAATAAACCAAATCAATCCATCAATCAATTCTATTAATTCAAGCACAAAATCTAAGAATTAATCTGCCCAACCACTCAAAATTTACATTTAACTCTTGGTAAGTACACAAACTAAAACGTGACTGTTGTTTGTAAATGATCCACTGACCAAGTACTTGCATAGTAACATATTTTAACTTATTTCCAATATTACAAAATTTGCTTCTAATGTTACGCAACCATAACTTTCTTCAAAAATAAATAGAAAAACATACATGACATTTACACTGGGTTTCTTGCATTTTGAAGCCTCATCCTTTGGTATATATTTTTTTTGCATTTTGAAGCCTCATCCTTTGCTATATCTAATGGTTTACAATGTCAACCTTTTCCATACAGGAAACTCTAAAAATTAATTAAGTTAGAGATTAGTCCTTTCCAGAATACTTACTAATTTTGGGAACATGAAAGATGAAGTTTTCTTGCAAGACCATAATAGGAAGTTTCGTAACTTATGACAAGCTGAATGTGCAATGCCTGATGAGTTTGAAAATAATGTGATTATATGAGCAGAGTGACAAAGAAGCATTTTAGTGGTATATAATCTCGATTGGCAACACAAGCAGTCCAGAATTTTGTCAATAGGTAGAGGTAACATGTGCTAAAGTATTTGCAATACATTTACACATGGGAATCATAATTCTGCACCCAAGTTTCATTTCTGAAAGTGGCCTGGTTATCCTGGATTGACTTTCCTGCACTACCTTCAGTTCTAGTATTGCTGTGGTCATAATGCTCACCAGCATAATCTGCACACTGTTGCTAGGTGCAATGAAATTTTAGGTCGAAAAGTAAAATTTTACAGCAAAATAATGCAGCAAAAATTTTCCATGTAGTTTTTGATTGATTTGCTTTATTTCACTTTGTCTTTTGTGCCACTTTTGGCTAATTTATGAAGATGAGGATGAATGATGTGACATGATGAAATTGATGAATGAACACTCACAAACATCCCTGCCCAGACCAGGATTCGAACCCGGGGCCCCTGGTATCATAGCATGATGTGCTAACCACTCTGCCATGGGGGCCGGTTTTCCATGTAGTTGTATGGTCAGTATGTGAATATATGTATCTTTTCTGAGTCTGTCTGGTAATAAAAATTCTGGACTGCAAATGTATGAAACATTTTCACTCATCCCATGTAACTGCTATCCCCAAACCCACAATGTGTTACACATGACCAACATTGGTCATAAATCACAGATTAGCATGGTTATCAGTTTACATTATCACCCTGTAAATATATTTTTGTATTTCTTCTCCCCTGGAATTATAATTCTGGAAAAAATTATCTCTGATTTGCACTTGCTTCAAGAATTAACTTCTAGACATTTCTGTGTAGAATAAGTTCACAATGTTTTTTAGAATTTAGAATTTAGAATTTCTTTATTCATGGGCGAAGTTCAGCCTGTGGCTGCTCTACCACTTAACCCACGTAAAGTATTAAAAATATGCCACAGGAAAAAGTTTGAAGATGCGCAAAAAAAAACCAAAAAAACAGCTTAAGTATCATGTATAGTTTATAAGTTATTATCAATGAAAGTAAGGGTTGTGCAACTTTCGAAACACGTGCACTCTTTTCAACAAATCTTGATATTACTACTGAATATCCATGTACCATTATTACAATTATAATTTATCTCTTACAGTAATTGAAACTGAATTATGCAAAGGGCAATGAGCACTGTTACTGTCTCCAATCACCAATTCAGTCTATATTACTCCGTTGCCCTATACATAGGAAGATGATATGAACTCAAGAGTACAGGAGTTGTATTGCTAATAATATTCTTGCTTATGCTCATATATATATATATATATATATATATATATATATATATATATATATATATATATATATATATATATATATATATATATATGTTGCGCCATATAATTCTTTTTGTTACTTAATCCTTGGTTATATGTTTTTCGATTTTTAGGCAGGGGAGGGGGGGATGCTCTATCAGTGTGGATAAAGCAATATGTGTATCTATTACCAAGTATTGTCCATGGCTGTGCATTCTAACACATCATGACTACGAGACATGCACTGGTTCGAGTCTCCTGTGGAAAGCTAACAACTTTTCCTGGGATTTCGGCCAGCATATGGGACCGGGGGCCACCCACAATCGTGAAGAAATTGGGGAACTATGAACGAGTAGCTTAACCCAGTCATAGAAAACCTACAACAACGACTGGGGGTTTGTTGTGCTGACCACACGTCACCCGTAACTGGTTGAATGATCTCCCACCTTTGCAGGCAAGAGTGAGGCTGGCAGTCAGTAGGTAGGCCCTGGCCATTACGGGCTGTTGCGCCAAGGGTTATTTTATTACCAAGTATTAAGTAAGTTTGACGATTGTTGCCAGAAAGCATTAGATGAAAGAAACATAGCTAGAAATAAAGTTCTCCATAGAAAGACCAGAGCAAGTGTAGAGATTTGGATAGTGAAAAGAAGAGAAGCCAAAAGAGAATGTAGAAGAAAGAAACAGTAGTGGGAGAAAGAAAACCTAATAGAACTAAATGAACTACATAATAAGAAAGAAATAAGGAATAGGTATCAAATAATATCAAACTATAAGAAAGGATTTCAACCGCGAACAAGTTTGTGCAGAGATAAAGAAGGAAATCTTATTGGATAAAAAGAAAATAATAAGTAGATGGGCAGAATATTTTAAAGAATTATTAGGTTTCGATGAAAACGAAAATAGGATATCAGAAGTAAGAAATGACCAACAATGGGATGAAGAAAAATACTTGCCTGAACTAAAGGATGTCACAAGAGCCATACAAAGCTTTAATAATAACAAAGCACCAGGAGAAGATCAATTTACTGCTGAAATGCTCAAATATGGAGGAGCAGAACTAAAGAAACAAATCTTTGAGCTTATTAAACAGATCTCGAAAAATTCTGAAATGCCAAAGGAGTGGACAGTAGCAATAATATGTCCGATACACAAAAATAATGACAAGACATGTTGTAAGAATTATAGGGGCATATCTCTCCTTAACGTGACATATAAAAATTCTGGCAAGAAGACTAGAACCATACGTAGAAACACTGACAGGGTTCTACCAGTGCGGATTCAGAAGTAATAGATCAACAATAGACCAAATCTTTGTATTAAGAATGATATTAGAGAAAAGTTTTGAACACAATATCAACATACATCAATTATATGTTGACTTTCAACAAGCATTTGACTGTATACAAAGAGACAAAACTCTATAAGATAATGAGATATATATGGATATAACAGAAAAATTAGTAAAATTGACAGAAATGACCTTAAGAAATTCGAAATGCAAAATTAGAATATAAAACCAACTATCCGAAGAAATTCAAATTGGAAAAGAACTAAGTCAAGGGGATAGCCTCTCCACACTGCTGTTTAACATAAGTTTGGAACATGTAATTAGAAAGATTGAAATAAATCCTGGAGGAACCATCTTAAATAGGACAATACAATACCTTGCATTTGCTGATGATGTTGCCTTACTAAGCAGATCATCAAAAGCACTAGAAGATGCCCTGAAACAATTACAACAAGGTGGACATGAGATTGGACTGGAAATAAACCAGGATAAGACAAAATGATAACAACAAGAAACAAGATCAGGTACCAAACTATAAATGAGTTCGAAACACACAGTCAAAAGTTTGAGCGAGTTGGAAATTTCAAATATCTAGGTTCAACAATAACAGAAGATAATAACATTGTCGAAGAGGTAAAAACAAGAATAACAGCAGGCAACAGATGCTATCATGCATTTGAAAATGTTAGTGAACTAAAAGCTGAAACTAAGACTGTATAGAACCATAATGAAACCAATAGTGATGTATGGGTCGGAAACCTGGTGTCTGACAAAAAAGGAAGAAGAAAGGCTAGATACCGTATATGGGAGAGGAAGGTTTTACATAAGATATATGGACCAATCAATGAACATGGCATCTGGAGAATTAGGACAAACAAAGAACTAGCAACATTTTACCAGAACCCAAGTATAACAAGTGAAATAAGATCCAAACGCCTTAGCTGGCTGGGGCATGTAGAAAGGATGCAACCAGACAGAGCGGTATATAAGATCTACCAAGGGAAACAGGAAGGCAAGAGGAGTGTTGGCAGACCCAGGAAGAGATGGATCGACCAGGCAGAAGACCTCAAATGAATGGGCATCAGAGGATGGAGAACTAGAGCGAAGAACCGAGATGATGAGTGGGCAGCTATCACCAAGGAGGCCAAGGCCCTGCATGGGCTGTAGAGCCATGGAGTAAGTAAGTAAGTATTAAGTAAATGCAAGGTGTAATGTCTTTTTCTTTCTTTAATTAAAATGGCATTGAAGACTATTCCGTTTGCAGGTCTTATATCAATATGAAATTTTGAGTTCTTCCAAAAGTGGTTGCTTTTCACCTTTTTCATTCTTTTACATGATGTAGAGACACTTGTGAGTTTGCACACACTCTGGACTACTTTTCATATTCATCCTCACATTTAAAATTACATAATCTACAATGCAGAACACCGAGAAATATTATGTACTTTAAAACATTTCAACTGTCGGAAACGAACATTCAAAATTTCCAGATAGTACTTAACATGACAGGATTTTTAATTATACATAATCTATGAAAATTTTATACACAAGTATGGTGTAATTTACACCACACCTAGCATGTTTTCAGTTATAAGTTCTTGCTTATACCTCAGTAACTAAACAGAGAAGAACAAAATATCACACTGTAGACAAGTTTCTTGGCTCAAGCATATCAATGTACAATAACACTTCAAGTACACCTAGTACACAGGTAATTTTAATATAACCGTATATATATAGGGATAAGCACAAATTCTCCAAATTTAAGGCAAAGGCAACCATTATATTCTATTTGGGTTTAAATTAAATAATGATGGTGCCTTTCAGGATGAATGTAGTATGTTGACAATGAAAAGAAGTCCCTATGTGGTGCAAAAAAAATGTATGCTGCTGACAAAAAAACAAATAATGCTAGTAAAAAACACAAGATACATACATGCATTCCAGATTGGAAATAACTGTGTGTGGAAAAGAGGTAGGAATTTGCGATGGTGTGGGGCACATTTTTCAGGTAAAAAAAAACAACTCACAGCCACCTTTAGGAAAATTCTATGTTCCCATTTTCCTTAGATTATTACGAGGTGTGGCAGAAAAGTAACGAGTCTGATTTTTTTTAACCATGAGTATTATTCTCTTTACAAATGAAGGTGATCTCCTTCAAAATAGTTCCCTTGGGCAACTACACAGTGACGGAGACATTGTCCGTAGCAGTGCTGGAAGGCTTCTGCTGGAATACCCTTCAGCTCGTCAGTTACGCTCTTCTGGATATTATCCAAAGTACCAAAATGGCACCCTTTCAAGTGGTTTCTGAGCAGGGGGAATAAAAATAAATCATCTGATGGACGGTAAACCGGCTCAAATTTAATTCACTACTGATCATTCTCAATGTCAATTGATGATCTGACCTAACAAGAGACCTCACTCTTTCCACATTGTCATCAGTATTTGAGGTTGAAGGTTTTTCTGCATGAGGTTTGTCTTCCACTTGTTCTTGTCCTTGTGCCCTGAATAGGGAATGTTCTCCATAAGCCCTTTGTAACTTTTTATAAGTCACAGTAGTGGATTCGCCAAGCATTGCACAAAATATGATGGCAAAACGTTGCTCAAACTTTTTGCCAGTCCATTTTTGTAACACACCTCACAAACACAACTTCAGACGCTCCAACAATCATGTAGCAACTATACCAAGTTCAAACTTGTACTGAGTCAATGGCAGGGGTTAACCTAACTGCCATGTGAAAGGAAAGGCAGCAGAATCATTGATTCATGTGCAGTGTTGCCAGTCTCATTACTTTCTGCCACACCTTGTATATAGAAAATATGAATTGTAGTTTGTCTGGCAACTTAATCTCCACTCAACATTCTTTGATGGTGGGAGCAATGTATGCATTTCAAACGTTGCAAGTAAATGTCGACTAAAACTAGCTCTGGCTGGTAACCCTGGAACTAGATAAGTGTATGAGAAAATCTTCAGTTCTAGTATTGAGCTCAAACGTAATTCAGTGTGTTAGATGGTTGCTTTGGAAAATGGAAGAGTAGATGTGCAGCCAGTCTGTTCTCTTCAGAGAAACTCATATTGCACACGGAACACACGTGAGGTTTCCTAATGTGGGTTTGACCATGAACAGCTAAGTTGTACTTTGTGGTGAATTTCTTTTTGCAGACTGAACAAATGTATGGTCTCTCTCCAGAATGTAATTTCAAGTGACGGCTAAAGTTTGATTTCTGGTTGAAGCTTTTACTGCACATTGAACATGCAAATGGCTTCACTTTGGTGTGAACCCTGATATGCTGCACAAGGTGAGACTGGCATCTGAAAGCTTTACCACACTGTGAACATCGGAATGAACTCTTTTGCTTAGGAAATATTTCCTTTCTTGAATTATACATGGCATTGACATTCCTTGGTTTCTCTTCAGAACTGCTTAGTCTTGATGTTTCTGAACAAAATGGCTGATTTTCACTTGACACTGACGTATTTACATTATTAACTAATACCACGTTATCTTTCACATTTCCGAACTGCTCGCTGCAACTTTTGTCCGTGTGCCTGAAAAGAAAAGAAAATACAAATCTATTTCTGAAGACCTAACTATAATTACTTCAAATTTGAGATTGAGATTGTTCACCAGCAGAATACTAAACAATCTACAAGGACCATTTTAAAAAAAGTAATTACTCAACAATATGTCGATTGTTTGTCACTGGTAGCAACAATTAATCCTGGATTCAGATAATGGCTTTATCCCCACCTCTACACGTGATGTGTCGTATTTCCACATACTAATGTGTGGCGGAAGCATTGCGATGAATGTAGCCTTATTGGGTAGTGAGCTCTAAAACAATATTCTCACAAAAAGAACAAATTGTGTTCACCCAAATCCAAGTTGCACGTGAAAGAAATGCTGTTAGGTGTCTCAGAGAACTTGTGCAAGCTTGTGCTGATGAGGCACTTGAATATCCAACAGTGGTTAAGTTCTTCGCTATACTGATTGTCAAAGTTTCAACAAGCACCCATCAACATTAAAGTGATGCTTCTTGTTACCTACGACGTCATTTTCCTTTGTCGCACAGTAATGAAGGGAGTTACCGTGAACATACAGCAAGTATTACAGTAACTTTATGGAGAATCACCTTTGTGCAGATATTCGGTGGAAATTACGAGGTGTGACAGAAAAAAAAACGGATTGTGGCTGTATTACTAAAAATAATTAACTTGACACGTATTGCTTTTGCAGGGATAAACTACCATACCTGCCCTCCCTAGCACCATGAATTGGACTCACCTGGGCCAGCCAGTCGCGAGATAAGCATCACTGTGTGAACACATGTGTCGGTGCATTGCTTGAAAATGACGAGCGTGAAAATAGAACAAAGAGTTAACATCAAATTTCTCGTGAAACTTCGAAAATCTGCTACTGAAACATTTCAAATGTTGAGGGAAGTTTATGGTGAATTGTGCATGTCAAGGACACAAGTTTTAGAGTGGCACAAAAGGTTTATGGAGGGTAGGGAGAGTTGTGATGATGATGATGAACGACCAGGTCGCCTGCGTTCTTCTGTGACTGAAAGAAACATCGAAAATGTTCGTCGTGTTGTGAGAAATGACCACAGATTGAGTGTTAGAGCAATTGCTGAGGCTGTGAACTTGGACAGGGAGTCAGTCAATCCCATCTTAACGGAAGAATTGCAAATGAGAAAAATTTGTGCGAAGGTGGTTCGCAAAGTGTTGTCACGTGATCAAAAACAGTGCCGAAAGGAATTGTGTATGGACATCATGGAAAGGATTGACGGTGACCCAAATTTGTTGGATTTGGTTGTAACTGTCGATGAAACTTGGATTTTCACCTATGACCCAGAAATGAAGCGACAATCTATGCAGTGGAAGTGCCCCTACTCCCCCGACCCAAAAAGGCTCAAATGTCAAAGTCCAAATTTAAGGCAATGCTACTAGTGTTCTTTGACATTCGTGGGATAGTGATGATTGATTGGGATCCTAACGGACAAACTGAAAATCAACATTACTACCTTCAGGTGTTGGGGAAACTTCGTGAAAAAGTTCGAAAGAAAAGGCCCCAGTTGTGGGAAAGTGGATGGATCTTGCATCAGGACAATGCAACCACCACAAGGCACTATCCGTACACCAATTTTTGGCTAGAAAAAAAACATTGCAGTGTTAGAACAACCGCTGTACTCGCCTGATTTGGCACCTTGTGACTTTTTTTTGTTCCAGAAAATCAAATCTCAACTAAAAGGAACACATTTTACCTCGGTTAATGAGGTTTAAAAAAACGGAAAATGTACTAAATGCCCTTACAGAAGATGACTTCCAGGGATGTTACAAACAATGGCAGCGGCGAATGAAGAAGTGTGTTGAAGCAGAGGGGGGAATACTTTGAAGGTGACACCACCGACAGGAACCAATAATGTAAGTATTCTGAGTTATTACTTCAATCCAGTTTTTTATTGTGTCACACATCGTATATCCTATTGTGCTGCACCATAACCCAAGCTCGTCACAAATTCAGTGGGGCAACTCCTTGAACAATGCGATTGGGGAGTGCTAAAGCACACCCTATTGGTCTGAATATGAATTCTTGTGACTATGACTTGTTTCTAAAGCTACAAGATCCTCTACGAGGATATTGCATCAAGATCTTCATATATGAGGGGCAGTCAAATGAAAATCGAACACCCACCATAAAACACATTCCTCGCAAAAGTTGGCAACACTGTTGTTACGTATCGATACTGCCATCTGTAGGGTAGGAGAAATGCATAGTGAAAACGCACAGGTCCACACAGTTGCTTCGTCATTGCTCAGGAGGTGAGCATAGTGAACAGTGTGTTCATCCAGCATTGGAAATGGAGGCAAGCAAAGAAGAGTAGAGAGGTGTGGTTCGTTTCTTGGTGGCTGAGGGTGCTGGAACACGCGAAATTCATCGTCACATGTCTGCAGTGTATGGCGAACACTGCATGTCCCTGACAAGTGTGCACGAGTGGCAGAAGAGATTCCGCGAAGGACGCACATCACTGCAAGACGATCCGCGCCCGGGAGAGGCCCATCGAGCTATTACGCCTGATGTGATTGCTAGGATCGATGCTCTGATCCAGGAAGACCGACGAATCACAGAGGAAGAAATTCGTGTTCAGGTTGGCATTAGTCATGGCTCTGTGCATGCCATTATCAAAGATCAGCTGTAGTTCCAAAAAATTTGCACGCAGTGGGTTCCCGCATCAATTGACGGAGGGACAAAAGATTGACAGAATGACTGCATGTCTGAGTCATTTGCAGCGGTACCACGAGGAAGAGTATCTGTCACGTATCATCAGAGGGGACGAAACGTGGTACCACCATTTTGAGCCCGAGAGCAAACGGCAAAGCCAACAATGGAAACACGTCGATTCTCCCCCGCCAAAGAAATCCAAAGCTGTACATACGAGTTCCGGTAAGGTCATGATGAGCTTCTTCTTAGACTGCAAGGGCCCTCTGCTTGTCGACTTCCTAGAGCGTGGAGCCACAATCAATGCGCAGCGCTATGCAGACACGTTGCAGAAACTGCAACGCACCATAAAGTCAAAATGCCCTGGAATGCTGTCGGACAGAATCATGCTTTTGCATGATAATGCCCATCCCCATACTGCGAATCTGGGGAGGGATAAGCTTCAGACATTTGGCTGGGAAACGCTTGAACATCCTCCGTATAGCCCCGATATTTCCCTTGTGACTTCCACATTTTTGGTGACCTGAAGAAAGCCATTCGTGGACGTCTGTTTCATTCGGATGAGGAAGTGCAACAGTGGGTGAGGTTGTGGATCCATCAGCGACCTACCTCTTCTACAAGACTGGAATTGATCGTCTCTTCTCCCAGTGGGATAAATGTCTTAACACTTGTGGCAATTACTTTTGAATAAAACAAACTCCATTGTCACTTTGTAGCGGGTGTTCGGTTTTCATTTGACAGCCCCTCATAATATACATTTTGAAATATCATGCAAAGAAATGTTTCACTAAATGTTTACATTTGCAATTAGTTTTGTATGTCACTATTTAAAAAATAACATTGTTTTACCTATTATCTACAACTACTAAGTGAAACATTGTTTTGCTTATTATCTACAACTATCAGGCAAAACAAACTTTTCCACACAGAAAAAAAACTGTCACTGTAAACTTAGAACCCAGGCCCATAACGAGGTAGGCTAGGTGGACTGAAGCCTAGGGCACTATGCGCCGAGGGTGTCATTTGGTTCAAAGCTATTTTTTATTTTTTTTTAAGGAGAACAATCAGAATATGCAATGAAGAAATTTACACCTGATAAAGGTAAGGGAAGAAGGAAAACATACAAGATGTTACTAGACTTTTTTCTTTCTTTTTTTTACTTGTAGGCTTATACAGTACTCTGGTATCATATTGATGGAACTATGTTTTCCAAAATAGTAGTAATAGTATATTTTTAAAGATGTTCGTCAGACACTAAGAAATAACTAGGGTGAGGGCTTTTATGTCCTATAAAACTGTAAAATATGTATGTAATTGTCATAAAAAATTAAAAATATGTCAGAAAAATGCAGAAATATTCCCAGTAAAACCAAAAATATGCACAAGAGTACATTCGAATTTCTCATAACATGGGAAGTCAATATCTTCCAGGGAAGATCGATTAGGGTGGAGGTGGGGCATTAAATGAAGTCAGAATTCCTTTAACTGAATTGAGTTTCTGTTTTATGTCCACTTTATGGACAGTAAGGCTAATCGGGACTGGACCTACAGTTTAAAGTGGGATCCGAACCACTTGTGCCTCCACCGGGTATCGAAGCCGAGACCCCTTGATTACAAGGCAAAGACGCTACCACTGCGCCATGGGGGAGGCCCTCCTTTAACTGAAGAATGACGTGTGAAAATACTGAAAATATTGTGAGGTTCACCGCAATTACCTTAAGTTGCATGAACTATTACTACTACATACAAAAAGTACCCGGAATTTGTGAATAAAACACAAAGTACGTGGTTAATCATCAACATTTATTTTGTCGCCTTCAAAATAGGCTCCATCAGATGCAACACACATATGCAAATGCTTAACCCAGTCTTCAAAACACTTTTAAAACACGCAGAAGATGGTATCACCCTGAGTCCCTTCTGCGGATTTCCTTTAATGGATTCAATTGATTCAAAAAGCCTTGCCCGAAGTGGTAACTTGAGTCGGGGAAAGATAAAAATCACACAGAGCCATATCTGGAGAATATGGGGCTTGGGCAAGAACATGTGTTGAGTTTTTGGCCAAAAAACTCATGAACAAGAGTCGACTTGTGCGACGATGCATTATCGTGGTGCAAAATCCAAGAATTGTTTTTCCATAACTCTGGTCTTTTCTGGCGAACATTCTCATGCAGACGCCTCATAACGGTCACATAAAACTATTGATTCACAGTTTGTCCTGCTGGAAGGAAGTCTGAGTGCACAACACCACAATAATCAAAGAAAACAATGAGCATGACCATAATTCTTGAGTGACTTTGGCATGGTCTTTTGGGTTTTGGTTCATTTTCAAAGTGCCATTCCGAAGATTGTTGACCTGTTTGCATGTCATACTCATACACCCATGTTTTATCACCAGTTACACAACTACCACAAGATGTGAGGAAAGAACCAAAATTGATGATATTCAAGCACAAGATAAAATCAATGCTTCTGAAGCATGTTTTTTATTCTATAGCTGAATACATGGAAGCGACTTTTACATAAGACAAATGTGCATAATGTAGTATAATCACATATTATTCTTGTAAAATTAAATGTCAAATGAAAGTGGGTAATTAGTATATCTTCTCATGTTATATTTTTTTGTGATTTTCATATAATAGCAGAGTAAGACCCAATTTTTTACAATTTTTGGCTATATATTTTGTATTTGTAAAATCTATTAATGTACCTGTATTGTAATGTAAGTATTGACATGTCCTATATTACCATGTACTGTAATTTGTACACACCGGTAGTCCTTGGATGCAAATAAACTAAACTAAACTAAACTATGATGTGTTTCATGAAGGTTGAGTCAATAGAGGCTCGCGAACTCAATCATGTCTTCAGCAACATCCCTGCGATGTGCTTTTTGCAGGAAATTCAGCTCCTTCGGAACAAGTCGTGTAGCGACGTGTTTCATGCCTAACACTTCAGTCAAAATTTTGTGAACGGACATGTGTGATATGCCAAGCTCACGAGGCACCTCTCTTAGCCATCGTGAAGAAAACATTGATCACGTCAACATTTGCCAGTTGTGGCCACAAATAATCCGTTATCAGTTTCCTGTAGTGCATGCCATTCACAGTAACGTGATTGCCTGCATCGTCTTCAAAAAAATATCTTGAATCGTGTATCTCTGCATGTTGCTTTGCCAAACACTACTGAGCACGGCTGTCATGGCAAAGCGCCAACATTTCAACCAGTGTTGCCAACGTGACCGTTTAAAGTTCTGACACTTATTGGTAAACCCTTATCTTCTGAATTTGGAGACAAATCAGATCTATGAAACGTCAGAATCAAATACATCTAAAATGGCCAAAACTTCAACGTCATTCAGCATAACTAGGCTTCTAAGTCTATTAAGTGTTACATGTGATGTGTGTTCAAGTAATAAAAACATGTAGCACATACCAATATAAAGAAAAAAACAAAAGTGCAGATTACAAAGTGGGAAAAAACATATTCACATTAGTCCCGCACTGAAATAACACCATTAATACCACTCACACCACTATCACAAACAACTAACAATACTAATACTAACAATAAGCAGAAGCCGCATACGTGCATACCAAATAGATTTCTCCAATCCAATGCACAGGGCATGCACAAACACAACAAACAAACTATAAATGGGCAAGTGTAACCATTTCTACTTTGGTTATTTCACGTTATTTTCCCACCTCTGCACATTTACCACAATAATGAGAATGAATGAACTAATGAAATACCCAGGATTCAAACCTAGAACCCCTGATGTTGTAGCAAAATAGCTGAATCAGATTCTCAATTTTCTTCCCATTTGCTCACGGTTGTTCAGCTATATTTTGTATGAAATTTCAATTAAAAATAGAAAAAAAATATATCTTCAACACTTTATCTGCACATGTCAGAGGTGACACATGCCATTGGGACATATTCGCGATCAACTCATTACTGCTGAATTCCAGTTTCTTTTACAAAAATAAATTGAAATTACTTAAGAGCCTTAACATTTTATTGGAACATTATTAATGTTATTAATTATTATTATTGTTTCTTCACAACTCTAAGTATTGGATACTAGAATTATGAAAATTGTCTCTGCTTGAGAAGGATTTTTGTTCCTGCACATCATTCTTTGGCAGAAGATGGTATAAATTTACGAGTTTCTCTATCCTGAAGTTGACAAATTAATTGAGAATATGTCTGAAATGCTTCTGTTGCTGTGATAGAATTAGCATCAAAACTACATTATTAAATTACAGGTAACTGTAGAGAACCATACAAAAATTTCAAATACAATTCACTTTCTGGATTTTCAAAAAAATCAAATAATAATTTTGGGCATTTGTCACAAGACAGGAAGTATGAGCTTAGCCCATCAAAAATGGCAAGAATTCTTTGTATTGCAGACAACAAACTAAGGAACCTTGTGCTGCTATGGGATAATACTTTTTTGTCAACGTTAAATTTGCCCATTGCCAAATGCAAGCCCTTTTAAATAGTTATAATTATCAAAAACGAGTTGACGAGTTACTTCACATGCTTGCAAGACCACCAAGATGCTCACGGAAGTATGGAAACTGAACCGCTTGGGAGTCGATATCTCGAAGAGAGAAAAGGTATAATCGATTCTTAGGTATAAATTCTGGTCGTGAATATTCAATACTGGCAGCTATTTTCTTGTTCAGATTCTCAAAACCCCGGACATTTTGCAATCCCAGACATCACCCCGGACAGCACTAGAAAAAACAGAACTGTCCGGGCTAATCCCGGATGCATGGTAAGCCTAATCATTGGCGACTTAAGGATTTCACCAGTCGAATGCAGGACTGCCATGCCGGTACAGTGTGATACGTTGCTGTTGACTGGTACATTCCCAAATGACATGTGATGCATGATGCTTGGCACTTCAGTGTGAAATTCCCTAAGAGTTCTCTGGATCTGGATTGCCACCAAAATCTTAATATATGTATTGATATTTTATCCACAAAAAACACATCCAAAACATTCACAAAATATTCTGTATGCTTTAAAAAAAATCACTTTAGCTGTTTCACTTCTATAGGGTATGTATGTTGTTTCACATAAACGTAGAATATGATTTTAAATGTATGAATGATGGAAATGAAATCTGACAATGACTTGCTAAAAACTTATTTCTATTTTTATGGAAGTAAATTTAAATATTCAAATCATATTCTTTTAACAAAACTTTAAAAAAAATACATTTTTTTGCATGTGTGATTTACGTACTATCATTTAATATACACAAATATACACTGCTCTACAAAAGTTAAAGAACACCAAGGGAATGGAAGGAAGCAAACACAACATATTTCACCAGGGTTTATGAACCCCTATAGGATAGAGATGCAACATGCAACAAAAATTGTATACAGCGTATCCACAAATTGGAAAAGCATGAGAGCAACAAACATCTGAAGCAAATGACCGATTGATGACTTTCACCGCAAGATGGACCCAGCATCAGTCGTGCTCGGAACTGGACAACAATCAAGACATGTTAGCCGTGAAACAGTTTGAAGACGGCTCAATCAAGCAGGACTATGCCAGAAAGCTGGTGGTGTGTGTAGCATTGATGGCTTATCACAAAAGTGCGTGATACACATGGCGTCAGAAACATGTATGAATGACAGGCGATTCATCTGAGAACATTACTCGCTGCCATTAGCTTACACCCCATCTGACATCCCATATCTTGGCAATTTATGGAATAAGGTGAAAAGTATGCATACCTACTTTCACAATTATAACTTCTTTTTTTTATATTAAAAATGATGATCTGAGTCTCAAGCAATACTGACTAATCCTTGTATTATGGTAGGTATTGCATCTTATCACAAATTCTCTGAAATAATGTAAGCATTTCTAAAAACTGCCATATCTTCAATTAATTTTGCCCATTGTTTAAAACTTTTTCTTACTTATACATAGAGCCACATATTTCTGGTGAATAAAACATCAAGATTTCGGTACAAAAACTGGACACATTTTGGTATCAAAAGGGGTACAAAAAAATGGAATATCGGTCTTAAAATGGTGAATAAAACAATCAATTTGATTTAAAATCTACACTCATTACAGAACAGAAACATTTCCCTACTAATAGAATATTTATGTATTTATCAGAGTAATTAGTTTATTCCTGTGTAAAGGAGTCAATTTTGCTTCTCAAAAATTTATAGCACAATTAATTCATTTTCTGTAATTTGCATAACTCACAGGATAATTCAGACTTCAAAAAGTGTCATATCAGTAAAAAAAACTCTGAATTTAGTGTTAAATGGATTGCAGTTCAATTTGCATCCTTTCGTGACAAAACATGGTAGGAAAATGCACCTCACACCTTTAAAAAAACATGAAAAATGAACATTCCAATGTGTTATTTCACATTTCGTGTCTTTGTCAAAAACAAAATATGCATGCCTTTGCAGTTCAAATTTTAAGTGCTTAAAAATTATATTGATGTAGTTTTATTGCAAGTTTGAAATGTTAACAAAAAAATAATGAAGGACAAAGACTTATATAGTTATAAATATTAAGTACTGGTACAATATAAACATATTAATCTTCATGGTTATAATTTTACAGATATAGAAATAGTAGAGTAATGTAGGTGGGCATATGCCTGGTTTCCTATTGCGGGTATTGAGACATTTCCAATCCAATCAGTCAAGATAAATTGCCATAATATTTCTATTTTCAAAAATGTCCATTTTGTATGCATTTACATCTAGAGGCATAAATATTAATTAAATACTTACTTTCAAATGTTCTTCAGGTCCTCACAGTCTATACTTTCTTCATATAATATCTTCATATTACAATACAATATACAAAATTTTGTTTTTCTTTCTTCTCTCAAGAAAATGTTTCTCCCATGTTACTGATCAGGTTAGGTCCAGAGAAGGGGCTGAGATTTAAAAAAAAAAAAAAACACATTTTCAGGGACTGGACTGAAGTTGGTCCATGACGTTTATTTATATTTTTTTATGTTCATGGTGGGAGCTCCAAAAACATCACTGTTGACCAGTGACGTGCACTGAGGAGTAGCTAGTCTAGCAGAGATAGATAAGTGAATCTCAAATCTCCAATTATTTTCAAATCACAATATTTATTGTTTTGTTGAAGCCACAGTTTATATGCAACACTTTTTTTCACGCGCTTCTCGTCCCTCGGTGCGTTCAGCGGCCTAGCTCGCTCTTTCTCCGCCTCACAGTTCCAGGTAGAAACGGGTTTTTGAAGGGAAAGGGAAGATTTCTGCCTCTACCTCCCTTGTCCCCTCGCCCCCGCTCCAATGGTTGAAACTCGGTGCTTTCAGGTCTTCCAGTCTATCTCCTATAGGACAGATAGGGGATTGGTTTCCCTTCGATTCCCTTGTAAATCCTCTAAAGAACTAAGGGGACATTTTTCTGCAGTACTTGGTCTCTGTATTTACACTACTTTTTACACGTTGTACAATATGTATGTATAATATGGGATGTACTTTTATTATTTATGCAATTGGAACGTCTTATGTGCAGACAAAAATGTTATGCTTTTTTTTAAATATGGAATATATAATGATTAAATAAGAAATATTTGCTCACGCTCTCTCTTGCTCTAGTTTTAGTAGTGTTTTATTTAAATATACTAATCTCTTGGCCTCCAATAAAAAAAATGGATAAGCTAAACAATCATTAATACGGATATATTTATTTGGGCAAGTGAACGCACGTTCTAATTCTTGTTGTTGGTTTGGTTTATTTTACTTCGCTTTTCTGCCACATTTGGTTACCGCGAAAATGAGGATGAGTGATGATATGATGAAACTGATGAACGGACCTCACAAAGAACAATTCAGGCCGAAATTCGTGACGAGCCAGCATTCTTGTTCTAATGTGTTGTACTCTGCCTGCAGTGAATAATGAAAAAATTAGAAATGAAAAATGTATCCCAGAACTCAAAAAGCCAAATGAATATCATTGAAGAAAGTAGAAAAAAGGTTTGTTTAAAGGTGTGTTTTGTTACCCATCGCTTTTTCTAGCTGTATAGATTTAATCGGAATAAGTAGCTACGAGCTTGGAAAGTCGTGAGGGACAATCATAAACAGAGAATTCTAGGCTCCTGATTTCACAGTGCCCTACAGATGCGCTGGGAGGAAATTATTTGTATTTTCTTCTCTCTTCCATCGCTTTACCTAATTTCTGCCATGACGATGAACGTTGAATAAATTAAACGGGTGAAGAGTGGTTGCAAAGAAACACTCATGCAAAGGCCAGGGCTCGAGTCCGGATCCTTCAGTAACGAGATCATGAGATAGGGAAATTATGGAAATCAAGCAATGCAAAATTTTTGAAAAAACGTTAATCATATATAAAGATGATATTTCAAAAATTCAATTGAAAATTACTACTCAGGAAAAATGCAGTTTGCTTTACCGATACCCACGTATCCGAATGGTTAGCGCCTTCCTCACATGTTTGTTGTCGGCCGACCTCCGTGGGGGAGTGCAAGTGGTCCCGGATCTGTACCCGATGGCAGTATATAGCGGTTCGGATCCCACATTAAACTATAGGTCTAGTTCCGATTAGCCTTTCTGTGTATAAAATGAACTTAAAACGTCAAATCAACCATCAAATCAACCAACCGTGGGGGAGTGGTTACCACAGCGTGCTATACAACACCAGGAGTTCCGGGTTCGAACCCCTACCTGGACATGGGTGTTCTTTGTGTTTGTCCCTTCATTAATTTTGTCGTATCATCTTCGCGATTAACCAAATGTATCAAAAAAGCGAATCAAATCAAATCATTCATTGATTGATTGTTTGATTTGGTTTATTTTACTTCGCTTTCCGCCATATTTGGCTAATCGCAAAGACGATACGATAAAATTGATGAAGGGGCACACACACAAAGATCACCCATTGCCAAGCCGAGATTCAAACCCGGCATCTCTGGCTCAGTAGTCAAATCAAATGGTTTTTGATTTTCGAAAGTGGGTGGAAGTTATGTGTACAATTTTTTGTAGTCACTCCTAACTTTGCAATTTTTCCTGTATTTGACGTTCTTCTTTTAGGAATACTGGGCCCTAGAAGGGGGAGGGGGGGTTATGACCCGTTGGGCACGCCACTCATTGCTACCCCAAGTGTCGACGTCACCGCACGTCACTGCTGTTGACCCAGTATTATGAGGACAATTGGGGAGCTACTTGAAAGCAACAGTAGTGCAACACAACCACTTGTAAGTACTTTAGACTGATCTTGAAAGCAAGAAAACCGATGCAATGGAATTCAATGCATGAACAATGAGTTACTCAGTTAAAAAACTACTGAAAAGCACAATAGGATTGTTGTGCCACAGGATTTAGTTTAGCTTCATTCAAGAAGAATTTGCCTGCATGTGAATTGGGATTACAGAAAATCACATGGTGCAAGAATAAGCAACATGCATTCTGTGCACCAAATAACAGTAATTGTTAGAAAAATATGAAACATTATTTGCAATTCTTCCCTTGTTTACACAATAAGTAATCCAATGTTACTACTGAAAGTTTATAAAATATTCACGAATAATACATATCCATTAGTGCAACGCCATTGCACATGTAATGGCACTACAAAAACATTTTTTTTGGCATTAATTGCAAATTCATTGTTTGAAACATTTGGATACAGTATGCACCTACCATACTTCATAATTTGCACATTCATACACAATACAGAAATAGCAAACGGTTCTGCAAATTATATAAAATGTGCGTTCTCCAAGAATACAAAGCAGCAAAATAACAGATAACACATTTAAAGCACAAGATGGCCATGCAACAACCATATATAGCAATTGTAGTTTCTAATTGCACAATTCAAAGGGCAAGAACTGCACATGGACAACAGCACACACCTGATAACACCATCAACAAATGAAAATATCAGTATACGTATTTGTATTACTGTATGAGATTGAATAATATTTTAATTTTAATAAATAAAGCTGGGCTGATACCACTGATACCGATCCCCAATGACACTGATACTTGAATTCAATTCAGACTTGTTAAGAATATTTAAAAATTTTAATATATGAATTTTCCATTGGAACTACAGTGAAACCATGATTTTACGATTTTCAAAAGACCAAGTTTAAAGAACTTTAAATGCAGGAAAATGTAAAATCTGGGAAAATTTTGTAGGATTTTTCAGAGACCATAGAACCATGAGAATTGAATGTATAATGTGGAAAAAATGTAATAGCAGGGAACATAAAATCGGAGCTCCTCTGCATATGATAGCAATCAACTAGAGTTTAGCTTTTAACATATTCATAATTGCACATGTTCTTCCTACAGTGTTGTAAAAATAATAACAATCAAGCATTTTGCATAATATCAGCATGTATGGGCTCCATGAAAATGTCAGGTGGGTATCAGCTAGTTTCAGTGATTATATTTCAACCGATATGTTTGGTATTATTATCGGTTCATATTAATAGTTTTTACTACATATTCATCAATGAATATGGCATTATACATTGGTTTGTTCCTCATAATACACCTTTTTTAAAAAAGAATCGTCCGATTTCAAAGTCATTTAACTCGGTAACCGTTCGCTAAAACACATCGAACAACGTACTGTTAGGAAGAGGATATTTGCGAGTTTCACATGATTGCCGGCAGGTAGCAGTAGCACACTCCCCGCTCACATCAGATTCAAGCAAGGTGGTGACATCACAACAAAAAGCTTTCTGTGTACTGCGCTTTGAAGTGTGTGAATCTGTTACAATAGTGCAGCATGAATTTCGGCAACAGTATGGTGAGAACTGGCTTTTCCCACAGTTACAGCTTGATTCCAATGACTACTGTGGATGAACTGCAAAATCGGATCACAGCAGCAGTGGAAGCAGTGACTCCAGACATGCTCGCATCTGTATGGGACGAATTCTCCTACTGTATGGACATATGCCAAGCATCCAAAGGAGGTTACATTGAGCACGTATGAACATTTTTTATGTAAAAATTTATGTATAGCAGTGTATTTTAAAAGTAATTCCAAGTTCCTGGTTTGATTAATAAAAAAATATAGCCTTTTGAAACTGGGTGACATCCTCAATTGTTATTGCAATTCACATGCATGGAACATTTGCTAGAACAAATGCAAAATTCTGTACTAAAGGAATAATATGTAACCTAACTGATGAAAGGAAGAAACTTTTTTGAATGTTCACATAATCACGGTTTGTTAATAAGAAAAACAAAGAAGTACTAAAAGTGCTTCCCTTTCTGAAATATGATGGTTCGGTCCTGTTTCAAAGGCTTACAACATAAAGAAACTCACAGCTTATACTTCTTGGAAAGACTGAAGGATGTCATGGGAACACGGCTGTAATGGTGTATTTTGGAAAGACAACAATTTGTAAATATTTCTTTAATATTCTTCTTATTGAAAGGTAAAAATGAAAATTTAGATTTTCATTTCTGATGTAGTGCTCCAATGCTGAAGATGCGAGTTTAATCCCACTTTCACGTATATATTTATCCAATCCTATTGCTAGAGTGAACACAGCATTAGAGATACACCTTCATAAACAAAATGCACATAAACAAACATAACTGAAGAAGTAAAATTCAAATACTTTCATTCACATATCATGCAAGAAGCTATCAAATCAAATAGAATCAACTTAGGCCCCTTTTAACACGTAACCTACCTTACATGCAAGTTTATCAAACTTCCTTACTTATTTACTTGATGGTCTACTGTGCATGTGTGGATTCTTCTTTACCACTTCATTGTTCTTGATGTTCCCGATCCTAAGGCCACACTGTATGTAGGTAGTGGGTAGCTTGGAGGGCAAAAAGGCAAATGGTGGAATAACCTAGTGAATAACTTGTCTCGTAGAACATGTTCATCTCCAAATTTTCAAAAAAAGAAGCCTTTCCTTTGATATTTCCTATCTGTGATACTTAACATTTTGACAGAAAAGAGGTTCACAATGATTTAGCAAAACTGTGGCATTTACAGCATACTGACTGACTTAATATACAAAACATAAATCTTAAACCCAATCATAGAAAGCACTTTAGGTATTGACGTTTGCCTTGCATACAGTGCTCTACTTGCTCATCTTGCCCCCTCCTATCACAAAAGCACAAGCAATTAAGTGTTTCCAACTCAATATTACAATCATTGATGGAAGGCCATTCTCCTCTGTACTAGGATTGAGGTAACACCATTTTGAACCAACACCAATATTTTCAGCAATTTCTGCCAATACTGAGACATAATTCAAAATCTAGTTTTAAGATATGATAAATGACACAAAAGTTCTTACACTTATATCTTTCTCTAATACAGAATTTACATCTGTGTAATTTGAATCATCTTATAATTTGCTATCAAAAATATTCAGGCTGTTTGCAAACTGGCATAACCACCTGCTGCTACACTGTTTGGTAGGCAGATGGAATTACCCGGTCTTACTGATTACCTGGCAGATTGCTTGATGACGTGCCACCCACTACCCTACATGTTGCAGTCTCATCTTGAATGTTGGAAATTCTGTGAATGCTTATGCATCAAACAAAGAGTAAAGTAAAGTAAAAATCTTTAGAACTCTCAAAGGTCAGACTAAAAATTAGCATGGCAGTAGGGATTTACACTTATTCTTATATTTTACAAAGCTTTACTAGCTTAGAAATGAAAACTGAGAATTGAAATTAAAATTATCACAAAACTGTGTCTTCCTTGTTTGTTTATGATGAAGGTACAAAATCAAACTGTCTCATGGCTTCTTTTGCTTTTTCTGCAAGTTGTTCGGAATTTGTTTTCTATGTTTCAGGCATCGAGTCAGCATGCCTGACACAACAATTGTGGAGCACATTGCATAACCTATAGGACACTTCAAACTAGAAAGCAATCTATGCATGTCATTCACCAATTTCATATTCTATTTTAAGTTACTTTTCTGCCTCTTTAATCTAAGCACAATAATCACAAGAATGAACATCAGTAATCGAGAAAAAATTTATGAAAAGACACCGAAATGAACACCATGCACTTCACGCCAAGGCAAATTGTCACCCAAGAAAAGCCAACTTTGGGGCCTCCCCCCATGATGTAATGGTAATGTCGTTGCCTTGTAATCAAGACATCCTGGGTTCGATAACCAGTTGAGGCAAAAGTGGTTCGGATCCCACTTTAAAATGTAGGCCCAGTCCCGATTAGCCTTCTTGTGCATAAAATGGACATAAAACCAAAACTCAAGAGCCAACTTAGAGCAATGGTCAACTTTCAGGGAGTCACTTTGTAATCAAGATAGCTTAATGAGGACTTGGTTCACAGTCTACAATGGAGCCAAAGCACAGTTCAGTGTGTCTTCACCAGGAATCAAATTAGGGACCCCTTGTGTTACGCGGTATGCTATCAGAGGCCTTTACCATCTAAGGGTTACTGAGTATTCACATATTGAACAGTGCAGGAACTGCAAGAAATTCATCCTCATTATTGTAACTGGCAAATGGAAAAGCAAAGATTCAAGAAGATCGCTTTAAATTTCAGAAAAACTTTTAATTTACAGATCACTTGTTTGTTTGAGTTGGTTTATTTTACTTCACTTTTCTGCCACTTTTGGCTAATCGTGAAGTTGAGGACGAGCGATGATGAAATTGATAAATGAACACACAAAAAACACCCATACACAGGCCAGATTCAAACCTGGACATATCATTTCAATCTCTCTGTATATTTATTGTGATGATAATGATGAATGATACCTTGATCCACAAATGAGTGACCAATAACCTTTCTAAGTTTTGAAATGTAGACAATTTAACTATTGCAGTACCATGAAAAACTGGAAAAATGAACCACTGGTGTCGGTCTTGGTTTACAGTCTTGAGCTGAAACACTTTCAAATCTGTCCATGAGCCGAAAGCTAACATTTGTACTATGGCAAGTCAAAAATTATCTGCAATTTCACAATAACTTTCTTTAGGTTGGCCACACTGCCTTCAGCACTCGCATGCTGAAAAGTGGTACTCCTGTGGTTTACATGGCTGGGGTTTCATCTTAATCGCTCCATTTCTCTTTCTTTTGTTACAGAGTAAACATGGCCACTCCACTGGCAGTGTGCACTAAGGGAAAGCAAAGACCGGTGATCCGAAAAGCTTGCCGTGGATGATTTCGCGCACAGAGCCATGACTAACAATGGCGTGCCCAGAACTTTCAAAAGAGGAGGGAGTTATGTTTAACTTTTTTAGTATTCGGTCCTCATTTTGCCATCTTATCCTGCCTTTTTTAGGAACACTAATCCAATGATGACTTAGTAATATGGGGAAACAGGGAAGAAGTAGTACAGAGACAGCTTGATAGTTGGAATGAGGAAATCAGAAGAGCAGGAATGAAATTCAGTGCACAAAAGAGCAAGGTGCTAATAACAACAAGAAACAGAGCCAGAAATGAACCAAGAATAAAAATGGACACGGAAGAATTGAGGGTAGTGGAGAGCTTCAAATATCTAGGAAGTATAATTGAGAGAAGTGGAAGAATAGATGAGGAGGTGAACAGAAGAGGACAAATGGGTGGTGGACTATATCAAAGCGTACAAAGATTAATATGGAACAGGGATGTATCTATGAAATGCAAGACGGTAATATATAACACATACTATGTGCCAATAATTATGTATGGAGCAGAGACTTGGGCAATGACAGAAAGAGACAAAAGAAAGATGCAGGCAGTGGAGATGAAATTTTTAAGGAGTATATTAGGGAACACTAGAAGGAATAGAATAAGGAATGAGGAGATCCGACAGACAGTAGGTGTGGTGAAGCTGCAGGACAGGATAGATCAGGCAAAGATGAGATGGTTCGGACAAATGAAGAGGAGGGATGCAGAAATACTACCAGTAAGAGCTTACAATGCACAAGGAGTGGGAATAAGGCCATGGGGGAGACCAAGATGTCGGTGGAAAGAGCAGATAGAGTGTTAGAAGAAGAGAACAAGATTGGAACACCGTGGAAAGAAAGGAGTGGTGGAAAACCAGGAAAAAATGGAGAGGCTTGACTTCTATACAGACCTAGCCAGAGGCAGGAAACGGCAAAGGATGATGATGACTTAACCCCCATCAACCCACACCCCCTTGGGCACGCCACTGATGACTAATTTGCAGAGAACATGCCACCTCATCAACTGCACCCTGTGACCCATCGGTTTGTCAGAATCATCTCTCAAGCTTGTTAAATCTTCCCATCAGTGGTGGAGGTTGATAAGCATCCTTTTTCTTGCTTTGTGCATCTTGTTTGCTCGGTCAGTTTTAAACCTCTCGATCCACTCATACACACTTCTATGCAGTGGAGCACTGTCACTATATTGTACTGAAAGCCTGCGATGAATTTCAGTCCCTGACACACCTTCAGACCAGAGAAATACATCACTGATCTCTGCTCTTTCTTGGTGCACACTGCCAGCAGAGCAGCCATGTTTAATCTGTTACAAAAGAAAGAAAAATGGAGCAATTAATATGAAACCTCAGCCATGTAATCACAAGAGTACCACTTTTCAGCACATGCAAGCACTGAAAGCAGTGTGACCAACCTAAAGAAAGTTAAGGTGAAAGGTCGGATAATTTTTGAGTTCCCATCCTACATAAAATAATTTTCATACCCCATAAGCGATACAGTCCAGTTTGGAACCTTAGGACTGCCATGCTCATTTTCAATCTATGTACTAAGTCTTCCTTCACTTACCTTTCTCCGGAATCTGCTGCTTTGTCTTCTGCATGGTCTGGATTCGTTCCATTATTCTTCAAGTCTTCATCGTCGCTTATAATTACCACATCGTCATCACTATCCTCGGCTAGAACTTTCACACCAAATTGTCCACGATCGGATGGATAACATCCTTCACTTCCAGGAATATTTTGTTCACTAGGAACTTTCTGAGCCATGATTTTTTTAATTTCCATCAGCCTATCAACAATCTTCCTGTGCTGGATATCAAGTGAAGTTTTTGGCATGTAATGACTAGATACTTTGCTGTCAACCGCGGAAGAAGGCATGTCAACATCAGGGGTCACAAACGATGAGGTGGTTTCAGTCCTGACATTAGGTTGATCCGGGGGCCACATATTTTCCAGAGATACATGTCCATAAGCAATAGGGTCTGCTCTGCCCTCTTCAGAGTTCATGTATGGAGATTGGAACCCCATAGCAGACACTGGCAAAGCCACAGTTTCTTGACTACCATGAGACCAGGAAGCAGATGATTTCTGAAATATAATCACAAAGTATATACATTTCCTGTCATCCTATTTGCCTTTTCAAAATATCATCACTCTTACTACACCACTGTCGTAATTGTGTAGTTAACAAACCACTGACCAAGGAGAACTTCTGAGTTATCAAGCATATTTCCTTTAACCTTTAGCATGCAGTAATTTTGTAGAGTTTCCTCCCTTACCACTGACATGCTGGTATGTCATTTTAGTAAAGTGTACCCCTGTGCATAGCACCACACCATAAAGGCGTATAGGGCGTGTGGGGGTAACGCCCCACACTTTCTTGATCCGGTCGTGAGTGGGGGTGATGTGATCAGCATCACGCCCCTGACCGCCTTTACCCCCCAGGGTTTCCCCCAGGTACCCATGTTATTCGACGCTGGGTAGGCGCCAGGGCCGCTTCCACCGTTAGAAAAGTTATATCATTTTTTTAAGTCTTTATATTGCTTGGATTTGTGTCCTAAAGTGAAAATTACTGTACATGTTTATATAGGAAGTCTGTTCTTCCTTTTAATAGACCCGAAGAACAAAGAATGTCCATCTATGGTGTCATCCTTTATACCATGTTTGTTACAACCTGTCATGTGTTCCGTGCTAGTGATAGCTCAACAGTTTCGGTGCCAATGAGAAATGAGGAAAAAGTCGTCTGCTGAACAGCGAGGACGGAATGGACGCCAGAAGCACTTACGCAGATGCTGTTGCGGTCCAACTCCCACGTGTTTTGTTTGTGTCTGCAAGTAGCTTGTTTTACGAGCATAGTGATGAATAGTGTGGTATTGAACTTGTGCATTCCTGCGTATCTTATGCGTAACCTGACCTCAGCGGCTTTCCCCAACAAAGGAGTTCACTCTGTCTACAGTAGCAACACTTTGTGGTTTCTGCTAGAATTGCCAATGATTGACAAGTGCGGGAAACATGCCAGGATGTACCAAAGACGGTATAGAACCCACTTTACCTCATGAAATTACTGATATTCGTGTTCTAGTATTATTACTATCATCATTAGAAGTTTATTTTTTAAACATGTATGTTCATTGTTATAGGCTTGGAGAACATCTTTACTCATTCATTTTTATCCTAACTACGAGGGTCATCCAGAAAATAAAGACAGTTTCGTTATACAAAATGAAAAACACAATATTTATTGGAAAACACAATTCTGTTACATACCTGAAGCTTCCTTCACTTCTCTACATAATCACCTCCTACATTTAAACATTTGTCGTATCTGGGCACGAGCTTCAGAATTCCCATGTTATACTCTTCTGTTGCCAGTTCATTAAGCCAGGTGGTCACTGCATTCAAACAAAAGACCGCTCGTGCATTTCCGCCGCGGAGCTCACTCCTCTTTCTCTTTTCAGGGTCAACTGGCTTCCGTAACAGCTGTGCTCGTAACACTGTGAGTGGACGTTGCAAGAAGTCGTCCTTGTGTAGTTGGGGTGGTCAAAATGAACTGCGTGATGGAAAATCCCACCGACTGTGAGGTAAGGAGAGTTATTCGATTTCTAAACACTCAAAAGGTGAAACTGGCAGAAATTTACCGGCAACTGAAAGCAGTGTATGGTGATAATGTAATGAACGAAAGAAATGTGAGAAAATGGTGTGAAATGTTCAACAATGGACGAACAAATGTGCACGATGAAACTCGACCTGGATGCCCATCACTCATCACAGAAGACCTGAAGAATGCAGTGAACAACAGAATCTTGCAAGACAGGCGCGTAACTCTCGACGAATTGCACATTGTGTTTCCAGACATTTCTCGTTCTTTGCTTGGTGAAATTGTGTCGCAACATCTCGGCTACAACAAAGTTTGTGCACGATGGGTTCTGCGGCAATTGAGTGACCAACACAAAACTCAGAGAATGGGCTCAGCATTGACATTCTTGACATGATATCACACAGATGGAGACGCCTTTCTTGATCGGATTGTGACTGGTGATGAGACCAGAGAGCAAGTGCCAATCGCTTGAGTGGCATCATCCCTCATCACACAAAAAACCGAGAAAATTCAAACAGACTCTCTCAACACGAAAGGTCATGGCAACCGTCTTTTGGGATTGTAAAGGTGTTCTTTTGGTGGATTTCATGCCAAAAGGCACTACAATCAATGCAAATCGTTACTGTGAGACTGTAAGAAAACTACGGCGAGCCATCCAAAACAGGAGGCGAGGAATGCTTTCTGGAGGAATTGTGCTTCTGCACGACAATGCCCGCCCTCACACTGCTGGTGCAACTCAAGAATTGCTGGATCAATTTGGATGGGAAATTTTTTATCATCCACCCTATAGTCCAGACCTTACTCCTAGCGATTTCCACCTTTTCCCTAAGCTGAAAGAGTTTCTGGGCAGTAAACGTTTTGGAAGTGATGAAGAGTTGGAGAATGCAGTGACCATCTGACTTAATGAACTGGCAGCAGAAGAGTATAACATGGGAATTCTGTCGCTCGTGCCCAGATACGACAAATGTTTAAATGTAGGAGGTGATTATGTAGAGAAGTGAAGGAAGCTTCAGGTATGTAACAGAATTGTTTTCAGTATTGTGTTTTTCATTTTGTATAACCAAACAGTCTTTACTTTCTGGATGACCCTCGTAATTCAAGCACAGTATTGATTAATGAAAACAGAAAAATTATTTTCTTAATCAAACTCATCTTCTTCTAACCTAATGAACAAAAAAAAGGTGTATTTTGTGTGGGTAAAGTTCTATGTCTCTGCATTGGCTCAAACAGCTAAGCATTTTATTTTGCTAATATAATTACTATGCTTCGACGATATTTCTAGATGTAACCATGTACTTCATGCAAATTTATTTAAAACACCCCTGATAACTAAGTAAAATTCCAGCCTGATGCATGTCCATGCCACCAGTAACGAAAAGGTTAAGTTGGTTTATTCGTAAAACATGTCTTCCATCTGGTATTTAGCACTAGGGTGGTCCTTATATTACAACTTTTGAATTTCTTTCCAGGACACCCCCTCAATTGATGCCATTTGTCAAGCAAATGAACTGTGTAAAATTGTAATTCAATCCAACAATGAAAAGCACTTGAAGTCTAAGATTTTAGGCCTTGTTTCAAAGGTATTAGCCCAGTTAATGAAGGGAAAAAGTGTCTAATGTTGGGAATAATTCCCTAAAAGCTTCCCCCCTCCCTAGCACCCCATCCAACTTCAGATTAACAGACTCTTAATTCCTAACCTATATCTCCATAACTAATCGTTATAAGCAGATAATCTTTTTTAGCCCTGATCCCTATTAAATGGGGTACAAAAAACGTTCTATTTGATTTCGCACTTGGGCTCACCCAACCTTTGAGGTAACGGAGGCCAGAGCATGGTGCTGCTCAAATCACCTCCACTATGGCTGGGATTGAGAATATATGGAGTTCTATCTCTGTATGCCATCATGTCACTGTGCAATTCACCCGACAGGTGACAAAATCGATCGTGAAGAAAATTTGTGTGGAAAAATGAAAAGTGAACTTATCAGAGATAATTACCCACAGAAAGATACATTCACAGACTAAAAGATACACATTAAAGAAGTTAATTAATAGGACAGAATAGATGGTGGGGCAGGAGAATGCCTCTCATTTTCTTCCACATGTGTAATGAAGAGGGGGGGAAGGGCAAAAGAAAACAGGATATTCTAACTAAACCCATGGCTATGAAAATAGGCAGCTGGGCAGAATTGCGCTTGTGCCACATTTGGGAAAAGCAAAGCGATAGCAGGACAAAAGTTGCTGGTTACGTGCACTGTGTGGCAACGTCAACTGGGTTGCCTAGTTTGAGCATCAGGCCGGCCTCTCCTGGGGCACTTTTGTATCATCACTGACCTTTCGAGCAGTATCACATGGATTACAAAGACCAACTCTACAATGAGATCTTTCATTCTATTAAACCTCTGAATGCACAGGGTTGTACTCCAACATGGCAATAGTGCGAACTTCTGCCACCTGCCTAATTTCATGGCCGTGTGTTTAGACAGTTCAAAATAGGGTCAAGATATGGTAATGCATTTGGATATCAATTGTAACATGCACTATGGCTTCTGAAAAATGACGAATGGACAGAGAACCTATGTGAAAAATAGGGAGCAGGTTCCTATTTATCAATCTGATATAACGGTGGTTCCTAACTTTTTTGGTTCATTGTGTCCCTGGCAATTCAAGTGACAAAATACATAACAAATACATTTACAGTGGAACTCACATGATGCATTTCTCCAGAGACTGTGGCTAAAGACCCTGCACGAAAAATGTAAAATTAGGAACTTAAATTTGGAGTACTGCTTATCTGATCTAGCTAGATTAAATATTTACATTTGTACTTGGAGTGGTTAATAAAATGAAAAAGTTGACCATTTTGGTTTTCTAAATGAAATCTTCATCAGAAATACTCTAAAATGGAGAAGTAGCCTAGAGACCACCAGATGCCTTTCAAGCATCTCCACTTAGTTCCTGATGAAGATCATGAACTTGATCCTTTTATTCATGAGTATTTTATTATGAGTGCATGACATTTCACTGTTTTCCAGATGCATAGCAACCTTCAACAAAAATAATAATCATTATATTTATTATGCTGTCATTGTCGATTTCAATTTTTAAAATGAGAAAATAATTGTGCATAATGAGACTCCCTTCATAAATCTCAAATCTTGAATGAGAAAGAGATCCTGGCTTTTTTCACAATTAACTTTCACGAAATAATATGATTCCATTCTTATTAATAGCACGTGTAAAAAAAAATCTTTTCAATGAATGTATCTTATTACTACCCCATGAGCAAATAAGGCTTGGCTATTTTTTTCATTTCATTCATTCAATTAAAAAAAAACAACTTTACCTCAAAACTCGAATTTCTTCCATGCCCCTTTTCTGCGTACTCAATCAGGAGGTTTTCAGATTCATGACACATGTTACGAAAATCCTGGAAGTTGTCTAGCTTGTCTATGCATGAATAGCACACAAACTTCGGCAAGTTGTCATTCTCTCTAACCTGGAATGAATATAGTGATGTCACAAGTTATGTTTCTACACACTGGGTACAAAAATAAAATTTAAGTAATATGTAGTATTTATCAATATTCTTTTACTCACAAAAAAGTGGATATTTATTAGATTGTACATTATGTGCCTGTAATGACCTTCATGTTCTATGTAGGGTTCTATTTTTCCAATATGAAAACAAACCATCAAGTGGGATATTTTGGAATTGCAAGCAGGAAAATGTGAGCTGGTGTCTAGTATGCCTGACGGAGTTTGATTGATTGCTTTGGTTTATTCCACTCTACTTTTTCTGCCAGTTTTGGCTAATCACAAAAATGAGGATGAGTAAGGATATAATGAAATTGATGAAGAGACACTCAAAAAGAACGTAGGCCTCCTTGATGGTGCAGTGGTAGCATCGTCTCCTTGTAATCAAGGGGTACCGGGTTCGATTTCCGGAGGCACATAGTGGTTCGGATCCCACTTTAAACTGTAGGTCCAGTTCCGATTAACCTTTCTGTGCATAAAGTGGACTTAAAACACAAAATCAATCAACTCACAAAGAACGCCCAGGCCAGGATTTGAATCTGGGACCTCTGGCATTGTAGTATGTTGTGAAAAGCACTCTGCCACAGAGGTCAACATATCTGAGACTTGAGGGGTAAGTGATAAAAGTTATCTTCACCAAGCACAAAGAGCGAAACGATAGGGAGATCTATGTGGCCTGGCAGCTGTTATTTAACATGGGTGTCTATAACGTATTATTTTTTCAACTACAAGGTAAGTACTGAGAGTCTATTTTAGTTGAAACCACAAGTATGGCAGGTACAGTTATCTGCTATCCACTGCATCAACCACACATCCTGGTGCATGTGCACTTTCAGTGCCAGTGCTGTTGGTACGAGAAAAAATGTATCTAAATTGTTTCGCAAACGTGTTAGTGAAAACAATGAAGCTGCAGCAATTCATCAGCATTTACAGAACTTCTATGGAGATGCCTGCATGGGTTACAGTACAGTGAAAAGGTGAGTGAAAGAGTTTAGAGATGGTAAGATGGACATTGTTGGGAAGCCTTGTATTGGCAGACCGAAAACAGCTTCCATGTGCAACAACATGGACTGATTGACGAGCTTATTCAAAGTGACAGGAGGATAACTGTATGAGAAATTGCACATATCTTAACAATGGACACAGTGTTACACAGAACATCATAAAGATTCTTAGTTAGCACCAAGAGCACAATGTTATTTTGCAACATAATAAGACCAGCCCCTGTGGCAGAGTGGTTAGCACATCGTGCAATGATGCCTGGGGTCCCGGGTTCGAATCCCGTCCTGGGCATGGATGTTTGTGAGTGTCCATTCATCAATTTCATCACATCACTCATCCCCATCTTCGCAAATTAGCCAAAAAGTGGCACAAAACGAAGTAAAATAAAGCAAATCAATCAATCAATGCAACATGACAATGCCCATCCCAATACAGCTGGATGCACTGTACAGGAAATTGAAAAGATAGGCTGGGAGCTAATACACCATCCTCCCTACATCCCAGACCTAGCCCCATCCGACTATCACTTGTTTACTCCATCGAAGAAAAGCCATTGGGGTACCAAGTTTGACAACGATGATGAGGTGAAGGATGAAGTTCGCCGGTGGTTACATCATGCCAAACCAGACTTCTAAAAGAGTGGCATTTTCCAGCTGCCCTTAAGGTGGTGTAAATATGTTGACCAATCTGGATGTTATGTGGAAAAGTAAAAACGAGGTCCAAATTATGTATTACCATAGGTAGAATAAAAAATAGTGGTTTCTGGATATGAGTAATATCACTTGGCTTATTACATACCTTGTATTGTATTGAATTGAATTATTCTTTTAAGTCTACTTTATACACAGAAAGGCTAATTGGGACTGGACCTACAGTTTAAAGTAGAATCCGAACCACTATGTGCCTCCACCGGGTTATCGAACCCGGGACCCCTTGATTACAATGCGATGATGCTACCACTGCACCATCATAAAGGCTACATACCTTGCAGTCTAGGAACATATTAATTGATATAACAGCAAGAAAAAATGTCGGGAGAAGATTTGGTTGTACTGAAAAATGCTCTGATTAGCAGACTGCAAGATGAAGAGAACTCCATGGCCTACACTCACCATTGTCTTCTCCTAATCTTTGCATTGCAAAGTTTGCAAGCATTTTGATAGAAGTGAATCATGGGTTATTCCATGTAAAATGGACCAGCACTGACTGCTCAACTATTGGTTCCTTGATCAACTGTGAGCCCTCAATTAATAAGTCAATTTTTTTAATTGATAGAATTCAATGTCTTAAACAATATGAAATATGTTTCAGGGCAAGGAAACCACAAGTAACAGAGATATTTGATCTCAGAGTATGGCCAGCATAAGTAAAAAAAACTTCCCACCTTGGAGTACTTTTAGTTTTTATTCATGAAAAACAAGTGCAAATGATAATGCTACCAAACTTAGTACTCCTAGCCTCACAGTAGGAAAAGTACCAGTTTGGCTTTTCGTGTTGGGTGCTATATTCACTTGCTTCGAGCCCTTGGCTGCACTGCTTCAGGCTAAGTTAACAGAGATACATTACTACACTACAAGGCATTTCTGAAAGTTTTAAAACAATAAAAAATAATATACAATAAACAACATAATCTTCACGAACCTTGCAAAATTTTTCACCTACTAGTGGGGGTACACAACGTCAAGGATACCAAACTATTTTCAAAAAATCAATTCGTTGTATGGTGTTAGCCTATATCATAGGTGTCCTTGACTTCCTAATCATGTTTACAAACGATAGTTACTTCTATCAGCTGAACTCAAAATTGCTATTTCATATCTTTGTGGAATTTGTATTTCAGAATGCTCCCCCACCTATCCCCAAATTCGACCAAGCATCCCCTGCTAGGAATTTTCACTTCGAGTACTGGGTATCATGAAACAGCTTACACAATTGCTAATATTGTGGGGTATCTCTTTCAGATGTTACGTAAAGCAAATTTGTAACATAATAGAAGCAATCCCACAGCAAAGGAGCTGGAGTAAATTTTGAAGTTTGCTAAGGCAAAGATTTCTTCTTACACCAATGCCTGACAATCTGCAAGTCACTGCCAAATATTCCTAATTTCATCTAGTCTTTACCTGGGGATACAATGGAACATGTGTATGAATATCACCTTGATGTCTGCCACATGACACATGGGGTGCACATTGTGTGTATGTGAGATATGAAAGAAAACCTTTCAGATACTTAAGAAGCCAATTTCAACTGCATACGACCACCATTAGTAACCTGTTTATAATCAAAAAGGGGGCTTCTTTAATGGTGCAGTGGTTGCGTCGTAGCCTTGTAATCAAGGGGTCCAGGGTTCGATACCCGGTGGAGGCACATAGTGGTTTGGATCCCACTTTAAACTGTAAGTCCAGTCCCAATTAGCCTTACTGTGGATAAAGTGGACTTAAATCACCAACTCAATTAATCAATAATCAAAAAGGATATTTGTAAACACTGTGTATTCTTCTTCTTAATTCTCTTCAGAAATGTGTAGATCAACTGCCTTCCTATATTCATGAAGGAAAAGGAAAACAAGGTGGCGCTGCCAGGTGGTGGTTGGGGGGCTGGGCCGTGCTGCTCGGTGCGGTGCAGTTCCTGTTCCCCATGTAGCTGGAAAGGGGGGTCAAGTATGCGCACCACATCTTTTCTTTTTCTGGTCGGGGATCTTTTTGAGGATGGGGTACCAAGTCGGGTGTGCCTGTCCTTTGTCAAGGTTCAGTGCTGGATTCTGTTGGATGATAGCATGGGTTTCTTTGACAGAGCCCGTTGGGTGAAGTATGGATATGGAGGCGATGGTGTGGTTTGTGGAGTGGAGGTGTTGAGAAAGGCCTGATTTTGGTGTGTCTTTTTTGGCATCATTTACGTGTTGATTAATCCGTTCTTGGACAGTGCGGGTCCTTCTGCCAATGTAGGTGTTGTGGCATTGGCATGTGGCCTTGTAGATACTAGGGGATGCAAGTTTGGGTAGGTAGTATCTCTTGAAGTTTGGTAGTGTTCTTCCAATTTGGGGTTTACGTTTCTGTGCCAGTCGGATGTTGAAGGGTTTGAGGGCCTTGGCAAATTTGCCTGATGTGGTGGGGTGGTATGGAAAAGCGTTCCATTTGGGTTTGGGATTTTGGTTCGGGTTATCTCTGTCTCGTGAGTGTCTGAGCTGGGCTTCTGCTTTTGCACACCACATAGATAGCTGGCGTTCGGTATAACCATTGTTTAGTCCTATTTCAGTTATGCATGCTATTTCATCATGGAGGTCATCTTCTGTGCAGCTATCTGTTTTGGTGGGTGGTTGGATTTGACATGGATGTACTGGGTGCCCCAAACTGGTTTCCTGTATATGGATGCGATGAATTTGTCTTGGTGTCGTTGGATGCTTAGGTCAAGAAAGTTGAGATGGCTATTTTCTTTCCTTTCAACGGTGAAATTTATGTTAGGATGTATGCTGTTGAGGGCAGTTAAGAGATGGTTTGAGTCCTCTTCATGTTTGTAAATGACTAGGGTGGCATCGGCATATCATATCTTCTGTACCTTATATGCTCGAACTCTGGCTGGGTGAGTATTGACTTCTCTGCCACATGTAGTACAATGTTGGATAGGAGTGCAGAAAGGGGGCTGCCCATCGCTAGGCCTCCTGTCTGGTGGAAGAAACTGTCTTCGAACTGGAAATAGTTGTGGGTGAGGCAGGCTTGTAGGAGGTTGCAGATTTCATCTGTTACAAATGGGGGCGTGCCATTGCTGAGGAGCCATGTTCTGGTAGAGTCAAGTGCAAGGCTGATTGGAATGGAGGAGTACATATCCACTACGTCTATGCTGGCTAGTTCACAGTTGTTAGCTTTGACGGAGGAGGTCACAATTTTTTTGCTTCAAGGCTGTTCTTTAGGCAGTAGGTAAGTTTGTCATTGTGAGTGGTCAGTTTCTGGAGGAGCCATTTTGTCAGGTGAACACTGGGTTGATTGAAGCCGGCCACTATGATTCTTAGAGGAGTTCCAGGTTTATGAGTTTTGGGTATGTTGTATGCACAGGGAAGGCTGGGGTGGGTGTTGATTAATTTCTTCCTTTCTTTCTTGGAGGAGGGCACAGTTCTCTATGGCTCGGCAGATGGCTGTATTGTATCTGCTTGTTGGGTCATGTTGCAGTTTTTTTGTAGCCTTCAGAGTTTAGTTTTGCATGCATTTTGTCACTGTATTGGCCTTTTCCGATTATGACATATTGATTGCCTTTGTCAGATTTTATGCACCAACATTTGTTGCCCTGTAGCCACTTTCGGAATTCCTGTGTTGTGTTCCTTAGTTTACTATGCACTGTGGGTTTATGATTGCCAGTAGGTTGGGCGTGTTGATGGTGGATGCACACGTAAGATGTACACACTCGGCATCTAGATTAGTTTTAGTTGCAAACGCAGTTTTTTTCAGCAGAGCAGTTTAAGTCTAGGGAGGAGGGAGTCACTCAGGAGGTTGAAATTGAGGCTGTTTTGGAGGAGGGAGTGGAACTCAGTCGGCACAATTAGGTTGGTGGGGTTGATTATAGTGCTGGCGGGGGTGCTGTGGTTCGCTGGTGGTTGGGCACCAAGGGTTTGTAGTTTCTGTCTTGGTGCCGGTAAATATTTACTATCCTTCGGACATCTATAAATTCTTCGTTTCGTCAATTTTTGACATTCGTACTTACCTATCTGCTTCGCGGAACATTCCGGGGGCTACACATGGATGGTTTGTGGGAAATAAGGAACACCAGTAAGTACTCGTTAATGTACGAAATAGACATTATTTTCGTTAGAAATTCATTATTTCACCTAAATAAATGTTCCGCAATGCAGAATAGTACATTAGCAATGTAAAAAATTGCGAAATAAATCGGTGATAGGTGTCTCCGGTATAGTAAAGTAGTACCGAATGTTACATACTGTATATGAAAGGGATGGTGGAATGCATACCGAATCTCACATATTGGTAACAGGATTCATAAACTGTACTGAAAAAATCTAGAGGAAATAGTGAATAGCTCACAAAGAAAATATACTTACAATAAGGGATAAACAATTTAATATCTTTCCTTGAATCTCTCTCGTTTGTCCTTCTTCGACGTAGATATGCAGTTTCAAGCTAGTCTTCGTCAAGCAAAGTCTACATAAATTATAATAATCCTCTCCGATTTCTGTGTGCCGATAAAAATTTTTATTCACTAATTTGGGTCCCATTGTTGCAGAAATTTTCACACAAGTGAAATAAAATAAAAACCCTCTTATGATGAACGCGAACGCTATCCAGTGGATGTTGTCATTCACTACGACACATCGATAAACTCAAACTACTAGATACGACAGCAGATGAATAGCACGTGGAGATGCAGCCGATTTTTGCAAGATCTCACTTATCGCACTCGATATTGAACACCTTCGTCTGTGGATGTCAACAAGGAACCAAAGGAGGATCAAGATGGGACATTTCCCGTTTTTATTCTATGTTTTTTTATCTAGGGGAGTGCGAAACAGAATTTTTTGAGTTGGGACGTGAAAATTTTTAAATCCCGACATTCGGGACTGTTGAATTACGCTATTTCACGGTAAAGTCGGAAAATTTTCGGGACGGAAAATGTTCGAAATTTCCAGAAGCCATGCAAATCTCGAATTCTACATGTCATTTTCACCTTAAGTGATTGTTTTTGCATTTCTGGAATAAAAACTAGCAATTTGCAATAAGTTCCAGACACACACAACATATGCTCACAAGCCACAATGCAGAAAACATCGAGAATTAACGACTTTTTAAAATTACCATTCGGTATTTCCTGACTGGTCGGGATTCCGAAAAATTGAGAAGTTATTTCGCGAAGCCGTGATCGGGACGCGAAATTTTTTCCCAATACCGGTTCCGACTTTTTAGCG
This sequence comes from Lepisma saccharinum, assembly GCF_977018435.1. Lineage (NCBI taxonomy): Eukaryota > Metazoa > Arthropoda > Insecta > Zygentoma > Lepismatidae > Lepisma > Lepisma saccharinum. The sequence continues at coordinate 36,879,373 of NC_139237.1, forward strand.
CTTTTAGGGATCCCGCACACCCCTCCGTAAAACTTTTGTACAGAGAGAGATATAGGGCCCGTTCCGAAAGTCGCACGAGTTTAACGCGTTAAACGAGTTATGGTAACTGGCCGTTCCATAAGTGCTTCCATGCGTTTCGTGAGTTTCATTATGCTGTCCCAAAAGTCGCATTCCGTGCGTTTGGTGAATCTCGTTCTTGCACTAAACGCACGGGCCAGGATGCTGGTTTCTTCCGTCAAAATCGTCTGCTCCTTGCAGACAAAGCGCGTGCTGATGGATTCAAACTGCACTAGTTCGGAAAATGTATTATAATTTTAACAGATAGCGATATGAAGCAACATGCACAAGATAAGTATGCCTTGACCGTTCTTAGAATGTGATTAAAATGAGTAACAGTGGCCATAATTCGCGATTAAAATTACCACCTGAGCGCTAGTGTCGCTTCCAATATGGCCGCTCTAAGTAGGATAGATCTTTGTTTACATTCAGTTAGTAGTACGTAGTAGCAACGTGTTCGCATTACGGGTATGGAAGAAACGCTGAAATTACGCGATATTTTTAAATATTGCGAATGCGACGTGCATTCCAGGAACTATAATGAAGGCGAAGCTGTGCTGAGAGCGAAGCATTTAATTATGATTGGAAAAAAGACCACAGAAAACGAAGACGAAACTAATGTTTATGCACTAGTTCTTCAAAGCAGTGCTGTATCATCTCCACCTCATGTTGTAACTGGAACTCTCGGAGATGATTTGCAAATAAAGCAATTCACGTGTACTTGTAAAGCTGGGGCAGGAGAAAAATGCAAACATATCGTTGCTGTTCTTCTACATTTAAATAGGTAAGTGGTGACTAGCGTAACTTCGGAGACAAACACTTCTATATCATGCAACTGTTAGGTGTTGTGATTTTTTACTTTATATTATTTTGTTTAGGTTATTCATAGCTGTAATGCTCATATTCTAGTAAGGTGTTGAGACGTGTGTACTGTACGCTGAACAAATAGAGCAGAATTTAAGAAATAACAAACATGCTGGCTATGGTGATTGAGATTCCTTCTATATTTTACTTGCATTTTTGATAATCTTGCATTATTATTCGTTTGTCATTTTGGAGGGTCAAATGAACATGTGAAAAATATTGTCTGTAATTTCTGTATAAAATGATGGGCGAGATCATTATACTTCAGCACACAGGTTGAGAAACCTCTCGAAAAGTAAAGGTCTCCTTTTTTCGTAGGGTCTGCGTGGTAGTGATGGCGAGAGAGTGTATTCCCTCGGAGCTCACTTTTCCACTTTCAAATACCTTTGAAAACCATAAACATCCGAGAAATTTGTTACTGAAATGTGTCCAACATAAGAAAAAATGATGGCAGTAGGGTATAGTGAAAACACATTTCACTCGTTTATTTCCTAATTATTTACACTTGTACTTACCTGTTATGCATAGCGGAACATTTTTGAACGTGGGATTTTGCTTTTTTCACATTACAAGTATTTATTGTTCGTTGCTAATTCGCTTTCGTTACACAGAAGTATTTATTGTTCGTTGCTAATTCGCTTTCGTTGCACACAATATGGTGGGCAAATCGTGACACATGTTGTCTATCGTCAGCTGATCTGCAGTGTTTCCAAACCGAAAAATGCCGCACAAACTATTCACAGAAGATTTTTAAGCGAAAATTAATCCACAGACCATTCACGGAAGGTTAGGTTCAGTTAGGTTAGGCAAACATAGAAAATTAAATAGGAAAAAAAAAACACAAACTATTCACAGAAGGTTTTTAAGCGAAAATTGATCCACAAACCATTCACGGAAGGTTAGGTTAGGCAAACAGAAAATTAAATTTAAAAACAAAAAACGCTCGCACGTCATCTTGTAAAACTACCGCGTGGTTGCTACACTAACATGGGGTTACATAATCGAAAGCATGGAACATTTGATTCACGTAGTCGACGGTAATGGTGGCAAGAGCTATCGTGCATCGGAGATACATTAATGTCGAAAAAATTGTATTATTTTTATTATTATTATTAATACATGATTTACCGGCCGAATAAGTTGAACGAAGGGAGAACAGTTCCACAAGCTTCCTAAAGTCTACAGAAACTCAGTTCCGTAAGTAGTTTCTCCTGTAAATTTGAAGAAATGTGTTTTCACTATACTGTTACCAAAAAAATAATTTGTATCCCAGAGGAGGTTCACAATTTATTTTCTTGAAATGCAATTACGACACATGTACAGTCACAGACACTGCCAGCTTGTAACGATTCCATTGAAAGGCAATGTATTTATTACAAGCCGGCAGTGTCCGTGACTGTACATAACCAAAATATACCATCAAACCAAACTTAATGAACCTAACAGAAACACACAATTTCTAAAATGGAAATAATCAAACAATAAGTACAATCTGTGAAACATAAAATGTAACCATGACAGATCATTTCCAGAACTGGCACATAAAATTACTAAACTAATAAATCAAAGCATTCTAAAATTAAAACATCTTTATTATGTATAATTAGTAATAACATGAAAGAAACTATTTTTATGAGTCACAATACTTTCAATTTGTGTTTTAATTTCAATTTCATTAATTTAGACCTCAGTTTTAAAATTCAGTGTGACTATTTTCACCAAGTGGTTAAGCTAGGTTTTGAGCTATTTTACCAGATTTTAAACTGCGTGTACATGATCTACAACCTGGCCTGCTTCACGGATGTATGTATTCTTTAGTTGATGTGTATGAAGCTTATGTGGACTGGTGCTTGTAATGTCATATGACAAGTATGAAAGGGTTAGGTAGGTCAATTTTAGGGCTATTAGGAAGTATTTATCGAAGCCATTTTAATGCTAACACCTGACCATGTAATATCTGGTCTTCAGCACTTTCTGCTATTCTCTCTACCTGGTGAGAATTTTAAATAACTTCTTAGCAGCAAGTTCAGCAACACTGCTAATAAATGTAATAAGAAAAGATACAATGGTATGGTATCATTTAGGTAATTACTTTTGCTGGTGAAAATAGCCCTACCTGCTATTTTAACCACCTTGCAAAAATAGCCTATATGCTATAGAGCGACCAGAAGAAAAATAACTTTCGGCAAAAAGTCTCTGTGCATCTTCCCCTTCTTCCTTTCAACTCTGGCTACAATTAAGCATGCTCTACTCTGCCCCTCCCCTCCATGTGGGAGTAGGGTGTACAGGAATCGCTGGTTTGCGCAGGCTTTTTTTTTTTTGCTTGTTACACTATATTCTCACCACCTGGTGAAAACAGTCATAGCCTTTGAAATTAGTTTGTGTTATGTGGAACCTGTAAGTAAATCAAAGCTCTTTTGTTTTCTTTTTTCAGAAATGATGTGAATTCATTGGACGTTGTTTCCTCAACTGATGTCAAATGCATATGGTCACAGAAGAAAGTGGAAGCAGGTGAAATATATGCCCCAGCTTCTGTAGATAATTTTTGCTGCATTAAGAAACCAAAGTATGAATCAGATGAACTGCAGAAAAATGGAGAAACCCTGCAAAACTTGCAGAGCTCCTTTGCAAATGCATGCCCAGGTTCTGCATTTTCCAGGTTTTTTGAGATGTCTAGGAGAACAGGTCAGGAGGGAAACTCCAGTGATGTCAGCATCCCAGTGAACCTTTGTCAGGATGGTGGACTGATGCAGGAACTGACAAAAGTTTTTGTTAAGGATCTGCCAGAGTGTTGCCGCAATACATACAGCACTCTGATACTGTTGGATTCTGGGAATGATTTGTTTTCAGTTCCGCAAAATAGTGCACGCTGGCACAAAGAAAGGCAGTACCGTGTAACAGGCAGTAGGTGTTACGGATTATACACCGGGTACGTGAATGGGAAAGTAGATTGGGAGAGTAAAGCAAGAAAGTATTTCTGGCCAAAACAATTTGAAAATAAGTATATAAAACATGGGCTGGCAGCGGAAATTCATGCTAAGGTACTCTACGAAAAACATTCTACTTTCCCAGTAATTACCAAATGTGGTTTGGTGGTGAGTACTGAAAATCCATGGCTGGCCTTTTCTCCGGATTGTGTGGTGATGAAGGATGGTAAACCAGTGAAACTAGTTGAAATAAAGTGTCCATTCAGTGGAGTGAACCAGTGTATTGAAAATGTATTGTCCCAGTGTAAGTTCTTGAAGAAAGATGGTGTTAAGTATAATCTTAAGAAAAAACATCAATACTATGCCCAAATAACACTAGGAATGATTATGTTAAATGTCACCGAATGTGATTTTGTTATTTATAGTCCTCATGATAACTCAATGTTCTTAGAAACGATAACTTTGGACATGGAATTTGGATGGGATTTGCTATGCACTTTGAAAAAGTGCTTCTTTGAGAAAATGATCCACGTTCTTTGCGGATCACGTCTCACATGAGGATCATGAATGTAAATATTTTATGTATCAGTAGGATAAGAATGTAAAGTGTGTGTGCTTCTGTGTGTAGAAGGATGTACCCATCATTTCTGTAAATAAGCTTTAAAATGAGTGTGCACAAAGAATTTGTATAATCACATGTAATGACTTTTTATATGTAATATAATGTAATACCTTTGGCAAGGCAGCCTTTTGTAATAGACGTATGGCAGCCGTTCAATTAGTAGTAGCATTTAGTCATGGCTGGTATCAAACCTGAGGTGCAGATGCTGCAGCACTGTTCTCAAGGACGAGTGTGTAAATATTAGTTCAGTCTTCTTTTTCAGAGTTCTTTTTTCCAATCATAATTAAATGCTTTGCTCCCAGCACAGCTTCGCCTTCATTATAGTTCCTCAATTTCACATCACATTTGCAATATTTAAAAATATCACATAAGTGCATTGCTTGATCTGTAGCAGAAATTCTGTAAGTGGTTTGTTTGGAGTAGAGGGTATTAAGTAAATCATTTTGAATATTTTCAGTTTGAATTTTATCAGATGTATCTCAAACATTGTGTAAATATATATATGTGAAGTATTTTATTCCTCTGATGATTTATATATATATTTTCTTTCATAACTTCCCACATATTTATTTGTAAAATATAAAATTTTGAAAAAAATACCTGCATCGAATGTGGTAATAAGATGGTTTGGAACTCAAGAGGCTGGGAAAAAGCACGTATGTCACACACTATGCTTTTGTGTTGCTTTTATTTAAGTCTCGCTAAATAAAATATAATTTTATATTGGCCATAAGTAAAGATTCTAAACAGTGATGATCCAACATGTGTGCCATGCCTCTGTTTGTTATTAATATAATAAGCATATAATAACTACCTCCTGTATAGTTGCATTACATAAGTGCTTTTTCCCCCAAACAGCCTAGCTATGTTAGGACCACTTCTGACACCACATTGTGTGGCTCTTCCTCTTGGATTCAGGAAACAACCAGTTTTAAAGGATCAAGGTGGTGAAGTAAAATAAATACGTCCATTTTCCCATTCTCAAGACCACAGAGGTGACGTCGAGTGTCCTAGGTTGAGAATATTTCAAAGCTAGGGGATTTGCCCCTGCTTTGCTTGCATGTATCCTGTTGGGACTGATTATAGGCCGGCATTCAGTTGCTTGGGGATGATTTTGTTTGTGCGCCATCTGTACTCTAAAGGTCACCTGAAACGTTCACTGAAATTCAAATGTGAGTTCTGGTGACATAGTTGATGTGAGTGGATATAGTTATAGTGCTGAGGATGAGAACGCAAGAGGCAAATAATTTACCGTAGCGTAGTGTTTGAAAGTATGTTGTAATGTAAAAAAACAAAAATTAAACAAGTCATATCAGGGTATGGGGACTTCTTGGATAGTTTTCCCTGGACATGACCTACATTTTAGTCTTGCATCCGAGAAGGAATTTATAAAATATAAATGCCCCACATTTTGAGTGTCACATAGTATTAATTAGGAGAAAAACTTGTTTCAGTTTAACAAAAAGACATAAGGCAAATTACACATCTACGGACCGAACTCCCAAACTCAATAGTGAAATTTATTTTGATTGTCATTGCCGTAAATGTTTCTTCTGGAACAAAAATGGAAGCAAATGATGAACAAAGTTTTTGGGCCACATTCAAAGTGTTTACTATTCTCATTCAATATTTTGATTGTGAAGCAGGGGTTACAGAAAACTACCCTAGGTGAAACTTCTGTAACAACTTTCAGTTACGTTAATTGATTAATATTTGTATTCCTTTTCAAAGTTCAAATTTTAAATTACTTTCTAAGATGTTATGGAAATGTGTATTATTTATTGTGAATGTTTAGTGTCCATTTTGGAACATTGTCCTACTTTTTCCTGATAGCGATCTGGTAACCCTATTGAACAATGAATATGCACACAAAAAGTTGGCAAGAGGGAGAGCTTAACATTCATCCGATGAAGTACATCATGAGACACATACATCTACCCAGGATTCGAACCCAGCTAAGCTAACAAGCAGACTACGGGGGATGCACTTTTTTATTGGCATTACACAATGGTACTCAACTGGCGAGAATAAAACTTACAGCATTTTAACAAAAGATAGGTGTGTGTGCACGCATTTGGATGCATGATTATTTGTGAAAATAAAATTTTGACATACTTCAACAGTACTGGAACCTTTCTTCTCAGAAAAAGAGCACTAATATAACTTTTTTTTAAAAAAATATTGTAAGTAAGGGATCCTGGGTTTGATATCCGGTGAAGGCACATAGTGGTTCAGATCCCACCTTAAACTGTAGGTCCAGTCCCGATTAGCCTTACTGTGCATAACATAGACTTAAAAAAACTCAATCATATTTTAGCATGGTTTTCTATTGATCATAATAGGGAAAGTATTTTAAGGTGCAAAATTGTGTTTTGGAAAAAAGGTTTTGATTTTTTTTCTTTTCAAAAAGGTGCTGATAGAAATGCATTCATTCAGGTCTAAACCAGTTGCATTAACATTCAACATGATACACCTTCTGTACATGTACATAATGCAGACTGCAGAGAACTGTTTTGAGACGGTTTTGTTAAAGCCTGTTTTCTCTTGCAGGTTTTGCTACATTAATCAGGAAACTACTGAGGCTGTAATGAGTATATTATAAAATTCTATTACTCTCATTCTGCTCTACAATATGGGACTATAAGATTTTTGTAGTTGCTCAAGAATAGTGAAAATCTTTGATTTTTCTGTCAATTTTTTTAACAAAAGACAAAAAGAAAGGAAAACTTTGCTGAAGCATGAAAGAGGGATAAAAATGGGATGAACGTGCTAATTTCACGAAAAGGTTAGGTTAGTCTATATTTTTGAAAAGGTGATGCACCTTAAAATCAGTCCCCCTAATCATATTTTCTCGTCAAATTTTAAGTCTGCCATATTTAATCTTCTTGGTTGGTTTTATCCACATTGTATACAGTAGAAGTCCTCCAAACTATCCTGGGTGCTATGATGAAAATGGCAGTCCGCATGGTCAAAACATAGGCAACCCCAAATTTGGTACACTCCTGGTCAGATGAAGTACTACATGCTTCAACTGTCCAACCATATAATCTGTGCTACTTTATGTGAACAGGAGTGTACCAAATATGTTTTAAAAAACTTTGAAAAAATTTATCTCTAAAAGTGAAAGTGACACCAGAATTTGGAGCTACATGAAAAAACATTTTTCAACCTTCTTGGAATAAATGCAATACAAAATAATTCATTGGGCATTTTCTAGAGAGATATGAATTTCAGCTAAACCTCTCTCAATTTGCTGTAGTTATCGTGGTCTTACTTACCCCCACCTTTCCTAAACCACACACTATATTAACAGTTTTTGGTAAAAATGTGATATTCCCCGGACACCTATAACTTCTTAGTTTTGTCAATTTTTGACATTTGTACTTGCCTATCTGCTTCGCGGAACATTCTTTAAGGTGTATTCATGTTTTTCGTCCCGGAATCTGTGGGAAATTTAAAGAAACAAATTATTTTCGTTTGAAATTTTTGAGTCCTAATTTCCCACCGATTCCGGGCTCCACCCCTGGGGTAATTGACCTAACGCGGCCCCACCTCCGCTCCGGCTTTCTCTATAGACTCCCTGTTAAAGCATGTTAGAAATTGGTTGGACTCACCTGCCCCCAAATGAGTCCCAAACTTTTAAATTTGAAGAAATCCGTTACATCACACAAAACACCTTCCAGATGTTAGACAATGCTATAGGAACTTATTACCGTAAGTAGTTTCTTCTGTAAAAATGAAGAAATCTGTCCGGGGAATATCAGATTAGTACGCAGTGCTTATTAAAAACTTAAAGCTTAAGTGATGTTCTCACACTGCTGAGACTTGTTTTTCTTAATATATGAAAATATAACCTAGTCATATGTGAACAAAATTTAAATCTATTTCAAGACATGTTAAAATGGGTATGCGTCACCTTCAAACATTATGACCATTTTTTTCTCAAATACAATTAGAGACCACCTCAAGTTACCTTGCAACAGTAAAAATTGCACTCAAAAGCTTTCGTTTATCATAAATTTGTAATTTTACCACTGCTCCTTTCCTAAATTATGAAATACATTTTTTAATAAAAGTGTAATGCAAAATTGCAATGTCTATAATGACTTGAGTTTATTTAGTTCCTCATACTCAGAAATTGTATTCAACACAATTTTGGGGGAAAAATTAAGAGCATGGTGTGGGGAAAATTGTTTTTCAGCTAACATCTTGAAATACATTGTCCAATTTCGAGCACATGTAATACCATTGCAGGTTTATATAGGCAAGCAACTCGTTACATTCGATCAATACACTGAAGCTTCCGTGGAAACAGAATGCAGGTAGGGCGGCACCATCATAATACATCAGTTTGGAAATAAAGCAGAACATGAAAAACATTTGCACATATACTATATTTTGAGAAAAATATTAAGGGGTTCCAATTTAAAAATACCACAATTAACTTTATTCTACTTTCACAACATTTCAATAAAATTGATACCCAGTTGTCCCTTGTCATGTTTTATGCATATAACAACTTATTATATTAACTGATCATCAGTAGTGAAGATATAATGCAAGCACAGCTTACACTATATTAAAATATCTTAATGCACTTAATGTTAATTGCCTTATTTAATTTCAATCGCACTCAATTTCACAAAATTTTACGGCCACAAAATCACTCCGCAAGCCGTTTGCAAGCACCAGATACCCTGCTTGCAGATGCCAACACAAGAAAGAAAGAAAAAAAAATCTTGTAAATGTTAATATGGCAAATGGTGAATGCTGGAGAAGGTACAGTCCCCAACCTGTCAAGATTCTGTTTTTATGCAGCTTTTCGGTTTCTGCTGAGCACAACCAAAAGAAGACACGCTACTAGCATATGAGTGTTAACACGATCTCGAAGATGAACATTTATTTAATTAAAAACACAGAATTATTTAAATAAATTATTATAACTATCCCAAATTCCATGTAGACAAACATCATAGCATTACTTTAAGTTTACCGGTTTGTAAAACGTGTCAATAATGTTGATGTTAAGGGGTTAAGCGCTGGGAGTTTCCAGAATTCCAGAACAGCTGGCTGTTGTCCACCTCACTCATCTTCAATTGCAATGCCAGTCAGGTACGTAGCCAGGTAGAGGGCTGTAGCCCCCACCAAATATCTAATTTTAATAGTGTATAAAGGTACTTAGTTTTACTTCTGTAAATGGTGGCTACTGATAAGGGATGAGCCCCTCCCAAAAAAAATTCTGGCTATGGTCCTGACACCAGTCTTGACAACTACCAAATAATATACACGACATTTATCGTGAGTTTCCATGTAAACAAATTTAATAAACTGATGTTTTTTGGATAAAAATTGGAAATGAAGAATGAAGGTACATCCTTGTTTTTCTGTCGGGGTTCCAACTACCTCTGCCTTTCCGGATCCATCCAGGTCCACAAGGCAGTGGGGGCAAACACTTGGTAAGAATTTACAATACCAGACCCCTCCCCGATTTTTGTAATTTTTTGCATGCTCACTAATTGAAGCTTCCTAATCACGAATTTGAAGTTAAAATTTGGGGGTCACGTGTAGAAATTGCAAAATAAGCGAAATTGTGTGTTCCGTGATCGGAACAGAAACACTGGATTTATCCATGATAACAATGTTTATTGCAATATTTTAAATTCTAGAACAAAATTAATATATTCCTGATGTTACGACCACTTCAAATTTTAACTATTGGCCCACAAACTAGTCACGGATAAGCCCCACGAACCATTCTCGGTAAGGTTAGGTTAGGCAAACATACATAAAATTTGGGGTCATAGAACCATGCACAGGCAGCCCACAAACCATTGACGGATAGCCCCACGAACCATTCACGTTAAGGTTAGGTTAGGTTCGGCAAGCATAGTTAAAATTTGGGGTCATAGTAATATCAGGCAACTGTTTTGTTTTTCAGAATCTTTCATCGGAAAGTATGGGTGGACTTAAGTTCACAATAGCACAGGCAACTATGAATGCTTCTCTGATGACATTCACTAATGACCAATCCAATTTAGTTGACAACATCTTAAATATTTTTATCCTTTGATTTGCCCTCTCAACATGTACTCTTGCTCGTGCAATATTCCTGCTTAGGACGGCCTCCTCTTTTGTTAATTGTTTTTTATTTCTAAGAAAAGGTGGCCTCACAATTGAAATGCCATGTGCAGAACACACATTTTCAATTAAAAATCCCTTGTCCACCATCACTTCATCCTTATGAGCTTCCAACTTTTCAAGCAATTTTGAATCTTCAAATATAAACTTGTCGGATACTCTACCCCCATATGGCTTACTTACAAATGTAATTAATCCATCTGGCGACACACCAGTCATGAACTTGATAGTAAAATTAGATTTATACTGAGAGTATAATTTAATTCTACACTGGAGACACTTTGGTTTCTGCACCACAAGTTCTGTACAGTCAAGCACAATCCTCACTTTTGCAAACTGGCTGAAGCACAATGGCCTTAACCGGCCAATTATGTCTGCTGAAGGCCATGGTATTGCTGCTTCGAGGCACTCGGAAAGAAGCAATAATGTATCTACAAATATTCTTTTTACACTTGCACTGGTCACAACACCAAACAAAACACTTAATACAGAAAATGTACAGTTTTGTTTCAGTTTCATCATAGTTAAAATTACTCTTTCTTTTACACTCAATTTATGTACTCTCTTATCTTTGCAAATTGCATCCACCATAGATACTAACTGATGTAACAACACAAACGTTGGAATCCCTGTCATGGTGTTTAGTTTTTTGTCATTGTTGATTAAAGTGACAAATGGCTGTATAATCTCACCACTCTTAACTTGAACACTTTTATCTTCTTTCAGAACTGTCACGGGGTTAAGTAGATCATCGGTTTCCGATTGTGGATGTTCATTTGCAGGCTCACATTGCATTAATAACATCAAACCATCTGCTGCCTCTCTGTCAGCTTCTGATACTTCTGCTTCCTGTGCTTGTGAATGTGTACAGTTTTGTTTGCTGTCCATGTCAAGTCTCCTCACAGCTTTACTTCGTCCTTGCCTTTTACTAATCATTCCATGACCTGGTGATTTTGGAAGATTCTGGCTTGGAACAGCATTTTTTTTAAGCCCGCATCTACTAGCTGGGATATCTGAAAGATAAAATTATTGTTAAAAGTTACAAAATAATATATATTTCATACTCATATTTCGAGCAATATCCAATGATAAGAAGTGCTGCATTCTATTATGAAATATATTTTTTTAAAAGGGCTGTAATGAATGTACATTAAATATTTTTTTTAAATGTTGTTGTTTTAGTGGCTTTTCTATGTGTTGGTTAGTTACGATAAACACACAATTATGCCTTGACTTTCATTCGAGTCTGGGTTCACCACTCCTCCAAACAGGTAGGTAGGTTGGTTTATTAATAATACAGTATACTTCCATGACAAGGTTATCTACACTGAAAAATAACATCATACTAAATGAAAAACAAACATTAATATGGCTCTTTTTCATTCCGACTACATTTAAGACATTAATTCATTCTCAAACTATTTACATCTTTGAACTTCAACGACTTGCGTTTGTTCTAATACAATATTCATGTGAATGCATTTGGCGAGACACTTTATGACATTTCGATGCAAAAACCAAAAGAAGTTTTATTTATGAAGTACAATTTAAAACTTTACTTACCAGGTAATATATAATCTTCTTTCGAAAAATGAAGTGAGCAGACTCGTGCATTCTTTGCAACTTTCTTGCCACATTTCAGTTTTATCTCCCATGCCAATCTTCGATCAATAAATTCGGTTTTCCCCGATTTATTTAAAAATTCTACTTTGTTGATTCCTCGGGGTGGAAAATAGTGAAAACTTCTCACACGTTCTGTTCCATAAAAGGATTTACAGCCAAAAACTGAACAGTACACGTTACTCTTTCGTACCCTTTCCATGTTTTCGGCTACTTCAACACACAACAGTATCCTACTTAGAGCAGTTCCGGAAAATCCCACCAGATGTCACATCGGATAATTTTAATCGCGAATAGAGTTTATTTTTGCCATAAGGACATTCCTTCCGCTAACGCCATGCGGAAACTTTCTCTAAACAAAACGCTGCGCCTGCGCTTTCGCCTAGAGTGTCCCATAAGTCTGTAAAATAACTGGTTTCACCAGATTCACGAGCCCAGTTATTTTCGTTGAATGCGTTCGTTTCGTTAAGACTTTCGGCAAGTACCCAGTTCCTAGTTTTCTCTATATTATGCTTGCCATAAAGGGTAACAATACACGTCTTTTGATAACAAAATGAAGCATTCGCGGAACTTGTTTAACCGTTTTGCCCCCTTGTTTTTGTTCTTGAATGATATGAAGTGAAGAACGGCTGGCCTGAACGGTTGGCAACCACAGATTATTTGGCAACTATGTCGGAAGCGGAACTCGAGATTTGAGAAATTGAGGGAAACTGCAAAACAAGTGGAATGGTACACAATTTTCTGCTGCAAGAGAGTAAACTTATAATGAATGAGCTTCAAAAAATTTACTATTGAGAATTCATAAAGGGAAGAGAAAAGGATAATAGTAAGTATGTCCTTTTATTTTTTTTTAATTTAGCATTTTGTACACCATGAAATATTAATAATAAAACATTAAATTCAAAACAACAAATCCTACCCGCTTCACTATTGCCCTGTTTTGCTATTTCTGGCAGATACCTTCTGTTATTTCAATTTTTCGTTCAGATTTAGTGTCGTAAACTATTACGCAACCTATGCGCACATTAATTTGACATAATTTAAATAGTCTACATAGAAAATGTAAACTACCTTAGAGTTTACATAGAAAATATAAAACTACCGACCAGAGGCGCAACCACGAATTTTTGTCGGGGGGGGGGGGGGTAGGGGGACGCAAGTACAGGAAAAACGAACAAACAATAATAAGGAGCGAATTTACAATACCGGAAGTATCTCCAATTTGTTTGAAATTCGGCATACTCACTAATTTTGGCCTCCTAATCACGAATCTGCAGTTGAAAATTGGCGGTCACCTCTAGAAATTGCAAATTAAGACTAAAGTGGGTCCGTGAACGGAGTAAACACCCTTGATTTATGAAGAAGACAACTATTTTTTGCAATGATTAGCGTTTCAAAACTATGTTTATGATGACCCTTGAATTTTACTATGCTTGCCTAACTTAACCTTACCGTGAATGGTTTGTGGGGCAAACATTTGGCTCGGGTACCCTTTTCTACACCCTCGATTTTTCGCACATTTCAAATGTTCTCGTTACGAAAATTAGTTCTTCATAAGAAACGATGTTTTTAAATAACGCGGAAAGTAATTTTTTTAGATCTACGTGCTAGGAAACTTACGTTTTTCAATATTTAGATTCCTTATGTAACGTCGAAACGGTTTTGCAGGGATTTGATCATGGCGCATCTTGGATTCATGTCACAGGCGCACGTCTGAACATTTTCTTTTTCTTCTTATCTTTGACTTGTGCAATGGGATAATTTGCGATTTCAATATATTATTTATGTAATTTATTGGCGGATTGGATATTTGAGACATTGCAATTGTTTTGTGCGACTTTAGACATGGGAATTGATTTGTGTGACATTGAATTAGGACAAAAGGACTAAATATGAGATTGACACACGTTCAATGGATGAAGGACATAGAGGACTTTGTTCAACGAGACATACGGGACATTGTAATTGACTTACAGGGAACCTAGCCCCACGAACCATTGGCGCTAGGCCCACGAACCATTGGCGCTAGCCCCACGAACCATTGACGCTAGCCCCATGAACCATTGGCGCTAGCCTCACGAACCATTGGCGCTAGCCCCACGAACCATTGGCGCTAGCCCCACGAACCATTGGCGCTAGCCCCACGAACCATTGGCGCTAGCCCCACGAACCATTGACGCTAGCCCCACGAACCATTGGCGCTAGCCTCACGAACCATTGACGCTAGCCCCACGAACCATTGGCGCTAGCCCCACGAACCATTGGCGCTAGGCCCACGAACCATTGGCGCTAGCCTCACGAACCATTGGCGCTAGCCCCACGAACCATTGGCGCTAGCCCCACGAACCATTGGCGCTAGCCCCACGAACCATTGGCGCTAGCCCCACGAACCATTGACGCTAGCCCCACGAACCATTGGCGCTAGCCGCACGAACCGTTGGCGCTAGCCCCACGAACCATTGACGCTAGCCCCACGAACTATTGGCGCGTGGATAGGTTAGTTCAGTTAGGTTGAGATCGATAGTTAAAATTTGGTGTCGTGTTAGTATCACGATCTCGAAATTGGAAATAATTGCGAACCATTTCAAACAAAATTTCAACTTTAAACGGCTGTACAGTCGTAAATACTTCTTTCCGCGCTCCAATTTTTTTTATTCACAAATAGGATCAAATAATGTTCATAATGAAAAAGAAAAAAATTCAAAAATCGAGGGTGTAGAATAGGGTACCCGACCCAAACATTTTTTCCAGCTTGTACTATTATAGTATAAGGGAAACGGTAAATTTCTCATATGAGACAAACGGCTGAAATTTGCTAGTTCATTGAAATTGAATATTCGTACTTACGTATTCTGCATTGAGAAACATTGCTGAATGTGGCATTTCGCTTATTTCACGGAAATAAGCTCTATTTGCGACATATCGAGTAAGTTTTCTTCGTTTCTTTTGGCGTTCGGTAACACGCAAAATGGCGGTTACAGTTTCACTACCATACTCGGCATGGAGTGTTTCCACCCCACTGCACCCAAAAATACCTACATAGCCCCACAAACCATTGACGCATAGCCCCACGAACCATTTCCGGTAAGGTTAGGTTAGGTAGGGTCACTATAGGTTACAATAGTTAAAAATTGGTTTCGAAAAAAATATGCGTAGCCCCACACCATTCTCGCATAGCCCCACGAACCATTTTCCGTAAGGTTAGGTTAGGCAAGCATAGTTTAAAAAAAATTAAAAATACTCGACAAGTCATGTTCTAGTGAAAACATGGCGAGGCTGAAACACTGACTATGGGGTTGCGTCATCTTAACACATGGAACATTGTACTCTCGTGCAGAAAGCAAATGCCGGCAGCAGAAACAGCATGTTGGACAGAGATTTTCGCAGAAAACTACATGTTTTTGCAATAAAATGGATAAAAACTATATTCACAAACTTCCACAACGCTACAGAAAATGATTTCCGTAAGTACTTTCTCCTGTAAATTTGAAGAAATCTGTTTCCCTTATACTATAATGTTACCTTCCACCTTATGCAAGACGCCATTTTCTCAAATACAAATGCATAACAAATAGCGAACTTAACTTGTTCACATCATCAAACATGGCTACCATAATAGTGTATCGACAATCATACCGTTAATATGTGCATGTAATTTTGCAATTTCTGGAAGTGACCGCCAATTTTTAACTGCCGATTCTTGATTACGAGGCCGAAATTAGTGAGTATGCGTAATTTCAAAGCAATCGGAGATACTTCTGGTACTGTAAATTTATACCAATAATAATAATAATAACAACAATAATGGCATTATTATTATTATTACTAGTGGTGGTAGTAGTAGTATCAAAAATGTTATTATACTCGTAAATTACACAAAGAGGGGGTAGAAGATGGTACTAAAGCATTTGTTTGGAACAAACTATTTGAAATATTTTTTCAAACACCGTCAATTCATTAGCTAATAATGGAAAACAAGGACACAAAGTGTATTTTTGAATGGCAGAAATTGAATGATGAATGCATTCCGAAGATAATTATTTTTGTACATATAACATGTTTAACTTTCGGTACTTGTTTACTATCCTTCGGACACATTTATTTATTTTTACAGAAGAAACTGCTTAACGTAGTAAGTTCCTGTAGCATTGTCGAACATCGGGAAGGTGTTTTGTGTGATGTGGGATTGTTTCATAGCTGAAATTCATGTTGTTCGTTGAAAATTAAGTTTCCGACGGAGAATAGCTAGCCCCACGAACCATTGGCATGTGGATAGGTTAGTTCTGTTAGGTTAGGAAACTTAAAATTTGGTGTTGTGTTAGTATCAGGATCTAGAAATTGGAAATAATTGCGAACCATTGGCGCTAGCCCCACGAACCATTGGCGTGGAAACATAGTTCAAATTTCATCAAAACAACGTTGATACTCCTTCAGGAATGTTCTGCGAAGCAGATACGTAAGTACGAATGTCAAAAATTGACAAAACCAAAAAATTAGAGGTGTCCGAAGGATAGTAAATTTTTACCCTAACATTAATTGTGTACATATTCAAAGTTTATTCAATACATATACCGGATGGGCCATAAGTCAGTTGTCACTAGCAATTGTTAGACTTTGTTTTGCCTAGCGTAGTGGAAGTCAGTTGTGAACTTGACCAGTGTGTATTACCCAATATAAAAATGCTGGGGAATATGCACTAGTCAAGTTCACAGTTGACTTCCACTATGCTAGGCAAAACAAAGTATAACGATTGCTAGTGACAACTGACTTATGGCCCACCTTGTATACAACACATATGATTTAAATACATTACATTACAGAAAAGAATTACACTGCGGGTGAAGCGAGCAAGAAAGTTTATAAATCAAATTTTTGCAATTGAAAACAATATTGATGTAATAGGGCACAAATAATTTTACTGGACGCCACTGCATTCTCTCTTTTACAACTTCTTTCATTTAGATCTCTAGGCATCCATGGCCGACTCCCGCCGCCACCAGCTACGGCTGGCTCTGAACCTGATGATACTGAGATAAGCAAGATTTGCGAGTGTAGAGAGCAAGAAAATTTTGCAAAATGTATTTTAACATGCATAAGATTTGAAATCGAAGGGGGCAATTTCTCCTCTGTGCACTCCCTGCAGGTTTCCTTGGCCGTAAATGTTTGCCCCCCCCCCATTTGCCCTACTATAGTAGGCTGCAAATAATATAATGGGGCACCAAGGCGAGGAAGAAAATTTTACAAAATTTACTTTTGTTTGCATAAAATTTGAAATCGAAGGGGGCAATTCTCCTGTGCCCCCCTGCAGGTGCCCTTTGCCATCTGCCCCCCCCCCCTAGAAATGACTTTCGTCGAAGGTTGGGGGAAGCAATACCCCCCTATGGTTGCGCCACTGCTACTGACATTATCTTGTATAATGTAATTCGATTGAAGGCAAGGCTGCGGCAGGTTCCAATTGTTTAATTCCGTAATATTCATGGTACAATGCATTTTTTTTACATGGTTCGATTTCTATTTATATCTGTTAACAAATACTCTGGAGGCTTTGCGATTACTTACTGTGTATATTCTGGAGAACGGTTTTCCATTCCACATACCTCAATATCATTTTGTTTTTTTGCAAGCAGCCATTCAGGTAATGGTTCCGATTGTTTGATGATTTCTCTAGAACAAATACTAATTATCGTAGAATTTTGGAAATCATTGTCACATGAAATTTGAACCTTCCTTAAAGTAATGAGCACTGTTTGGACTCGAAAAAAGAGTTATTTATGTTGAAAGAAACAACTTAAAAATTACCTTACGCAAGCATGTGCACTTCCCATGGACAAGATATTTTCCGTTGACAAGCGACAGTGAATATCATAGAAGCGTGGGAATGAATGTAGAAGTAAATCGGGACCTTAGTAGAAAGCATTTAGGGACTTTATTTTTAATGCTAAGAGAACCAAGCCTAACCTAACCACAATAGCATATATTGAACAAAATCTGAAGTAATCGCTAAAACTCTGCAGTATACTGTTAACAGACGTACATCAAAATTGAGCCATGTAAAAATTGCATTCGCAGCATGATGAAATCGCAATAGAACAAAAGGAACTTGGGCCGACATTCGTTTACTATTGTCTGGCTTGATTGATTTGGTCTATTTTACTTCACATTTCTGCCATTTTTGGCTAATAGCAAAGATGAGGATGAGTGATGATATGAAATTGATGAGGGGCACTTGCATACAAAGCCATGTCTGAGTCAGGATTCGAACCTGGGTAGGGTTGCCAGATTGCTATAAGGAAAATGTAGGACATTGAGTCAAAATGTAGGACACAAAACATTCGCAATAAATAATACATATTTCTATAGAACACGTTAGAGAGTAATTTAAAATTGACACTTTCCAGTTATTTTAAAAAATATTTCTTAATGAATTTTTAATGCAAAATTTCCAAACTTGTAATCACACTAAACAATGAACCTCTTACTAGATGTTTTAACTGGTAATTCTCAGAGGAGCCAATTTTTCTCAAAATTTCAGGTTTTAGTCAAAATATATTTATGAGAGACTGGACAGTGAAACTCTTTTAAATTATATGGACCAGTACCAAACGTTTTTGAAAAAAAAAATATTTCTTTCGTGAGTCCTTTAATGGGAAACAAATATTCAGTAATTACCGTAATTTGAAATGATTCCAGAAGTTTCATCTTGGGTAGTTTTTAGTTCAATAACAGGGTTTCTTCCAAAATAACAAATCCAAAATTCTTGACTTTTTCAGGGCTTTTTTTTTCCAGTTTTTCTTAACCTTCATTTATTCGACCCCTACTTAGGTAAAGTTGGAAATTAGCATTTAAGAAAATAGATATCTATTTAATGAAAAACCTTACCAAAAGTTCAGTTAAGTTCAAAACTGAAGTCGTATTTAACCAGAGAATTAGACCTGCTTTATCTATTAATGCGCAACTTAACCCAAATATTTGGTTATTCAAATTGTTTGGATATCTGAAATATTCAAATTAGACTGCTGCATGAAGAGAATTTTGCTCGAGCACCCGATGGTTCACATGGGCGATATTAGATTGATACCCCTTTGGGTCAAGCGAATAACGCTCGAATTAGCAGCATACACACAAAGCCCGACGTATAACCATCATTTTGTCTGAGGTAGTGGGTCCTCAAATATGGATCATAAAGTAAAAAACAGTGAAATTGAAACTTAAGTGAACATAGTTATCATCTCCATCTTGAAATGTAGTTTTGTCTATCTTACCAATACACAGTGATACATATTTTTTTTACATTTTATTATATATATATATATATGTGTGTGTGTATATATATATATATATATATATATATATATATATATATTATTGTCACATTAAAATGATGTTTGATTGAATGTTATAACTGCATCTTATTATTTCACAGAATTTGATTATCTTCTTCTGATATTCGTTTCGGATGCAGTGAATAATCCAGATATCTGGATAGAAAATATTTGATGAAGAATTTGTGGAAAATATGAAAATGATGAATAAAGAATATGTGGATAGCCCGTAAAACAGATAAACGATAAAATTGTCTGAGTAATGCACACATTTGGATATCAGGATATTTTGGATAATCCAAATGCCTGGATAATTTGGATATCTGGATAATTCAGATTTACAATATCCAGATATTTGAAATCCTGATAGAAAATTATCTGAATTTGTCCATCCCTAGTTTCAGCCTCATGGGCCATTCTTACAAACAATCCATTCCATCTGAAATAAAACAAACCTCATCTCTGACAAATCCAATTCTGTGAGAAAAAACAAATCTGTGCATTTCAAAAGTCCATGCGTTAAACTTAAGTGATAATATGAGAACAACTTTTGACAAACTTTCAATACTTAGATTGCGTTGAAATTGGAGTAAGTCATGCCTCTGTACATATAAAAATGAACAGACAAAACACACAAAAAATGATTGATTGAATTACGATTTTGAGTCCACTTTATGTACAGAAAGGCAAATCGGGGCTGAACCTACAGTTGAAAGTGGGATCCGAACCACTGTGCCATGTGCCTCCACCAGGTATCAAACCCAGGACCCCTTGATCACAAGGTGACAACATTACCATTACACCATCGGGGAGGTCCCACACGAAAAATAAATGAACTGGAGTATCATCTCTGGTTTTCAAGAAATAACGTGTTAATAACCATCAGGTGGTATTGGGACAGGTCTAATCTCAGCCATCCTCAAGACCTGTACAGCTGCAGGTTAAACCTTTGTAATATAAAAGTACTTTTTTACTCTTGAAATAAAGAAATAAGGAGAAATATTGATTTCTTGAATGTACTGTCACATTCATTTGGGTAATTTTTCCATATGCAAATTTTAATGAACTATTCACATATGTGTAGGAATAAGTGTTAGTTCCAATTAATTTTATATGATAAAATTGTTATATTTAGCCTTGAATTTTGTGAAAATTCTCCTTGAAAGTCTGGAACTATGGTTGAATGTTATTTCACTCTTAAGAGTAGCCATCCTCTTATCCTGCAAGAAATGAAGAAATGTTATGTTATTTTGTTTTATGACTCCAGCTATTTATATTTTGCTGTACATGATTCAATATTCAGACATATTTAACATATTTCATAAGTTTTTATTTCAGAGGCATATTTTCCCAACCATGATATATTGTAGAAAATGTGAATTTCATTCTTTTAATCAGGGGTCCCGGGTTCGAATCCTGGCCTGGGCATGGATGTTTGTGGGTGTCCATTCATCAATTTCATCATATCATCCCCATCTTCGCAAATTAGCCAAACGTGGCATAAAAAGTGAAGAAAATAAAGCAAATCAATCAATCATTCTTTTTAAGATACATTTTAATGCTCATGAAGATGATGACAGTGCACAATACCATAATATTCAATATTTTAAATTTCAGGTACAAACAAAAATGGATATTCAAGTTCATACAATGTCTGATGCCTACTTGGTAGAAAATATAAAAGAAATTCTACCAGAATTTTCCATCTCTGAAAATAATTTCAAGAATCCATCGCAGGATTTTATCAAAAGTTTCTTTATCCAGGTTCTTTCAGCCCTTCTTGGAAATGTGGACAAATTGTTTGAGGTAAGAGTTTTGTCTGCAATTTGAATATTGCTTTTATATGTAACTTTTTCCTGTCCTGTGAACACAGCCTATGCATTTATACTAGAATATTTTATAACATAATAAATTATATTATCTTCTAATATGCAATTTATCTATATTGTTATGTATTGCTCTTTGCTGTAGTGTTTATTTCTAATTTTTATCCAGACAATGATTTCAAACACTTATTACTAGAGGCACATATTTTTGGTAAATAAAAAAGCAAGATTTCAGTACAAAAACAGTCAATTTCAGGTTCAATAAAATAAAATAAAATGAAATTTCGCTGTTATAGCAGTGAAAAAGCAGGATATAAAATTACATTTTGGTTTTAAAAATGTAAATATAATCTCAAATTTGATTTAAAAACTGCACTTATTACACAAAATAAACATATCTCTTCTAGTAGCACATTTACATCATTACCAGAATATTAAGTTTATTCCTGTATAACAGAGTCCATTTTTACTTCTCAAATATTTACAGCAGAGTGAATCAATTTTATGTGAATTGCATAACTCTCAGGATAATTCTGACTTCAGGAAGTGTCGCGTCTGTAAATGAACTCTAAATTTCGTGTTTAAGAGTCTATTTCGCATTTTGCAGTTCATTTCACATTTCGTGACAAAACAGGGTAGGAAAATGCACCTCGTATCTTTCAGAAACATGAAAAATTAACATTACAATGTGTTATTTCACTATATATGTATGCCTCTACATATTACCTAAATTGTTCAATGTTATGCATCTCCTCACATTCACTTGGAGATTAAAAAATGTACTAAGTTAGAAACAAAAGTTTATTCAGGTTCTGAGTTCTATTTTTTTTTTCCTGGAATGGGAGCAGCTGGAAACATGAGTTATTTTGAAGTTGAAGTTTGTGCAAGGCAGTTCACATCATTGTCTAACTCCTAGAAGGCTTGTTAGAAGCATTTGAGGGACTAAAGATGGTGATATTCATGTTCTAGAAACAGCATGTAATCATCCATTTTCTCCACGTGAGTGGGATAATATTCATTGGCATTCATCATCAGTTGTCCGAAACATGCTGAGAAGGCATCATGTGTATTAAAAATATGCATTCCTGGCTGGAGAAAATAAATGGATGACAACGTGGTGTTCTTGTAACGTGAATGTCACGATTTTTAGTGTCTAAAATGCTTCCAAGACCAGTTATTGGCAAGTGGATGATCCTGTCGGCTAATTTCAACAAACTTCACCATGAAACCTGGCATATTTTAACCCTGATATACTCGCACTCGGCATGTATCAGGGTTCCCACAAACCTCGAAATCTCATGGAATTTGAAAAAAGTAAAATTCTCAGGGAAAATCGCCTAATTGACCAATGAGTCACATTGAAGTACATCTGAAGGGCTAGAATATGCTCCTACCTGTTGATTTTCTTCACACAGGCTGCTTTGAACACTTGTAACATATGTTTATTTTTCATTACAGATTAATTGATATTGTGTTCATTTGTAAATTTCTGTTTCTCAAAAGTGTGAAAATATTTGTTCTATATGTGCTATGTTTGGAATATATGTTTGTAGTGCAATACAGATGATTTACTTTAACAATGAACTGCTTATTTAGACATTTACTTCACAAAATCATGACATACAAATTCATTTTTTTATTCATAAAAGTAATAAAAAAGTGGCTAAAATTATCAGTAATATTACTGATACACAGATATGCCCATACCAATAGAGTAACAATTAGTTTGCTTCTGCTGGGTGCCCAGTCATGTAGGGAAACAAACTGATTCTACCGCCAAGTCTACTGATGCAGATGGCAACCTTCTCGTTTTCTCTGTCGCTGAGCATAAATCATCTTAACTCTGCTTCGAATCTGACTCAGCCACCTCACACATTGCCATTTTGCTGCAAGGGTTGGACCCTCCGCTGTGCTGTACCTGTGACATTGTATTAAGTGTTCCATGCATTCTTCTCGTATGTGCTGATTTTAATTTCCTCGGACAGTTTTATCCTTCCAAACGATTTATCATCCATCCATGTTGAGAGATTATGACAGTGTTTTACCATATGTGTTTAACTTTTTTGAGAAGAGTGGGCCTTTTACACTGTTTCTGAGGAAGTTTTTAGACTATCACTTTTTTAAATTTCGTGTTTGTCCTGTAGAAGTCCCTTTACAACTTGCATTTCAATTTTCCCTAAAGGAATTACACCCCTTTTTTAATTTTAAGGTATTTTTTTTTAGATAAGGGGATTTTCCTTGTATACTTAGAAGGGTGCAAAATAGCACAAAGGCTGAAGCACCCAAAATTTTTAAATCAATCAATCAGCTAGTCCATCTCATCTCTAATAACAATAACAATAATAAGGTGGTGATGTTATGGCTATGAGGGTGTAAAAATTAAACAGTGTGACTCAGTTGTTAACATATGCATATGATTTAGACTTATTAGGGGATGATATAAATACAATTAAGAATAATGCTAAAATATTTTTCAAAGCAGCTAAAGAGATAGGTTTGGAAGTTAACAAAGAGAAAAGTAAATATATGCTTACAGGCGGAAACCAAGTGTTAGGTAATAATCAAATCTAATTATCGATAATAACTCGTTTGAACCAGTTTCCAAATTCAAGTACTTGGGAGTAATACTAACAAATGAAAATGATATTAAAGAGGAAATAAAAAGCAGGCTTAATTCAGGAAATGCATGTTACTTTTCTCTTCTTCTCATTTAATATCTAAGAAACTAAAAGCTAAAATATACAAAACAGTAATTTTGCCTGTATTATTATATGGATGCGAAACTTGGTCCCTTACATTGAAAGAGGGACATAAACTAAGAGTATTTGAAAATAAGATCCTTAGGGAAATATTTGGACCAAAAAAAGATGAGGGGACAGGTGAGTGGAGAAGGTTACATAATTTAGAACTACATAATTTGTATTCATGTCCAGGTATTATTAGCATAATTAAATCAAGAAGACTTAGGTGGACAGGCCATGTGGCACGAATGGGAGAGGAAAGAGGAGTTTACAGGATTCTTGTTGGGAAACCTGATGCCAAGGCGAAGATGAAGGGATAACGTTGAGATGGGCCTAAAGGAAATTGGTAGGGATGGAAAAGAGTATATAGATCTTGCTCAGGATAGGGACAGATGGAAGACCTGTGTTCCTGCAGCCATGAACCTTAGGGTTTAAGAAGGCTAGAGAGTTAGTTAGGGTCTAAAAAAATAAACAATACTGCACTGTGTATTGACTACTCTGGAAAAGAATTGAAGATTCTGGAAAACTCAGGGAAAATACATTTCAAGTTCACGTGGGAACCCTGATGTATGTCACATTTGTTTTTTTCGACTTTTGGAGTATACTGTGATTCACATAATCTTCGGAGATATTTGTTTTGCAAGCTACATGAGCTTGTGGCATCCTATTAGAAATCAGTAAAGTTTTTTTAAAGAAAAAAATCACGTGTTTAAGGTTAGAAATTATTGTTTTCTCTGAAAATATCAGGCGTAAGTGTGCAGTTCTTGATATGATAATGAGACATATATCAGGCAATATGCAGGTAATTTTTTGAATCCTCATGTCACATCATTGCCATCTTGGGGCCCTCACGAAGGTCAAATTTTATAAGAAGTAACATTTTTTTTTATTTTCATCATCTACTTGATAAATGAAAATGAGTTTTTTCAACCATACGCTTGTAGCTTGAACAGAACTAAAGAGAAAGATATAATTTGTAACTAGCAAACATAATTCCAGAGATTTAGTTTTTTTTAACCTTGTGAGAATTTGAAATTTTCCCCACTGATAACAAGCTTTTACGTTAGAGTATTTTTTTTCTCTGAAAATATCACCAGCAAGTGCGTAATTATTTCCCATGAAATTGGAACATATATCAGGCAATATGGAGCTACTATTTTGTACCCTCATGTCCTAGCATTGCCTACGAGGGGCTTGACAAAATTCAAACTAAAAATAATTCAGGTGCCAGCTCTTTTTCCTCAGAAACCAGCAATTTTTTTTTCCAAATATGTGCTAAGAAAGCCTTGAATCCAACTAAAAAGATAAGGAGCATGGGTGTACTGGTTTTGCAATGCGACCTTAAAACACTTAATTTATTAATAAAAGATTGGATTAAAAGTAATTCATTCTTGTACCAAAGTGAGCTTCCTAAAGAGGCCAAACCATTAACAGCATGAATAACTATGAAATACATTTTAATATATGGTTGACTCTACCATATCACTGCAATTTTAAAATTCGGCTAGCAACAGTGAAAAGAATTATAATGGCATGTTTATTATTCCTATTTAATGATACAGAAAACACACAAACATTAAAAAAGCGTACTGTACTCGTTATTTTTAAAAAGTAATGGAAAGATGCATATTTCTGGTTAGGCTTTTATTATTTTAGTGTTTTGTATTACTGCTACTACTAATAATAATAATATGTACTTATTTCCCTTCAAAAGTAACTGAATTACCTTCCATATAAATAAGCATTTTGGCCTCGCTGAAGGCATAGTGGTAATATCGTCTCTTTATAATCAGGTGGTCCTGGTTTTGATACCCGATGGATGGACATGCACAGTGGTTCAGATTCCACTTTAAACTGTAGGTCCAGTTCCGACTTAAGCAGTGGAGTAAAAGAACAATTCTATAAAATAAGCATTTCCTGTTTTCACCAGAATTCAGCAATATGCCATAAGGAACAGTCACTGCTTGTAGGAGAATATTTAGCGTACTTGCTCCCAAGTTCTTATTCTAATTTAATATTTTACATGGCATGACAGTAACTTAACAAGCTGCAAGTACATAAAGATACAGTACGATTTCTTTAAGGAAAGGTGGTAGAATGTGATGGAGAATTTTAGGCATAAACTTTACCAACTCTGTATTTTCT
The DNA here is from genome assembly GCF_977018435.1 of Lepisma saccharinum. Lineage (NCBI taxonomy): Eukaryota > Metazoa > Arthropoda > Insecta > Zygentoma > Lepismatidae > Lepisma > Lepisma saccharinum. The sequence goes on from NC_139237.1 coordinate 36,905,635, forward strand.
TAAATGGTAGAGATTGTGGATAATCTGCTGAGAACTCTGCAACATCCTCCCCAAGCTGAAGTTTACTCTGGAAAAGGAAGAGATTGGTACCATAAACATCTTAGACCTCACCATCAAGAGGTGACTTGACTTACATGACTTAATTCCTTTTGCTCCATCAGGAGCGTGGGGTTTCAGTGAAACGCCTCCATTTGGCTCTGTGACGTGCCAACTCCTTGACCTCTCTCCATGTTTTTTTCTTTCTCGGCTGCTTTTTCTTCTACTGTTCTCTTCCATGTCTTCTTCGAATGTCCTATTTTGCGAGCTCCTTGGGGATTCCAGTCTAAGGCTGCTTTCTCTATTGCTCCAGTTGGTTTTCGTAAGGTGTGTCCTAACCAACTACATTTTCTTCTTTTTATTTGGGTTGCAATTGGCTGTTGTTTAGTTTCTCTCCATAGTTCTTCATTTGATATTATTTCTGGCCATTTTATATTGAGGATATGGGTGAGGCGGCAATTAATAAAGGTTTGTATCCTTTTTGTGTTAGCTTGTATGGTTTTCCATGTTTCGCAAGCATACAGTAAAACTGATTTTACATTTGTATTGAAAAGCCTTATTTTTTACTTTCTAGAAATATTGCAGGCTTTCCAAATGGGATACAGTTGTATAAATGCCACATTGGCTTTTTTGATTCTATTTTGTGTCTTCATTTGAACCTCCTTCTTTTGTTATGACACTTCCTAAGTATGTAAATATGACTACTTGTTCAACCAGTTCACGACAAACATTCAATTTTTCTTTTCCTCTTGCATTGACTCTCATTTCTTTAGTCTTGTACACATTAATAGCAAATCCTGCTTTCTTTGCTTCCTCCTGTAGTCTTTTCAGCTTCTCCTTAATGTCGCTAAGTCTTTGTGCTAATAAGCAGATGTCATCCTCAAAATCTAAATCTTCTAGTCTATCTTTGTTACAAATGGAGTCAGACAGGGCTACATTCTATCTCCGACAAAATTTCTGCTAGTACTAGATGCAGTCATGAAGAAAACGATGGGTTGCAGGAAAAGAGGAATACAATGGGGACTCAAAGATCAAGAGCTGCACACATAACATATTTGTCAGCATAGTATACAGGAAAACGGATATAGGAAACCAGTACACCCATGCTCTATCTAACTATCCGCCAAACAAAGGAGGCTCATCTTGAAAAAGCTTTCTCCTACAGCTCCATGGAGGAACATCTCCAAGAAGAAGAGTGAATGTCTTTTTCCTACCACCCCTCACCCTCGAGTTACCTGGCAGATCTATCAGATCCATAAACGAAAGAATTCAACAGCACTTAACTGAAGCCAAACAAAAGAACAACAGATGGATCAACTACCCACACCCTAATTGACACAAAAATCACGGACACACACACACCATTATGTACCTTCCCCATGAACTAAATATCAAGAATGTGCAATCCCACCACATTTGACTTCCGCTACAACTTGAGCAATGGCCAATCCAGCAACAGCATTACACCTATCAGCATAACAGCATACACCGGACACCTGATGTGAATATTAACAGTGGTCACTGAAATTAATGAAATAAAATACGCAGGTAAGCACATTTCATGTATACATTAATATCTTACACATTTAAAGTTCGGCAACATGAAGGAGCATGTGATATTGGTATTAAGAAATAAATAAAAGACATCCAGTTTACTCCTGCTCGACTTCCTTCTCTGAACTGTTTTTTTTAGGCTTTATTTTTGACACTTATGTTTTAATTCTATCTGTACATTCCTGCCTGCATCCAAGTAAGACAATCACACACATGGTTTTGAAAGCTGTCTATGTGAATTTGAAATTATGATGTTGAATTTGATTAGTATTTTTATTTTGTTATTGCAGGTGACCCCTGAGGATAGACAAAGGTTGCTGCTTCCAGATATGGCAGATCATCTGCCTCATATACGTTTCTTTGGTGTGATGAAAAAGATCTTCAAGGAAATCTATGTGCCAGATTTCCAAATGAGTGACCTTACCAATCCAAGTAAGAATTTCTATAGCCTTCAAAATTTGTGAAAAATAGAGTGGCTGTTTGGAAGATTGTATTATTATTATTATACTGATTAGATCTTTGTTTCTTACATGGACATTTATGTATTTGTTTTGGAGCTAGTATTTGCCACTCTCAGCTTTATAACATTTTATATTGCAGATTTGCAAGATTCAAATTTATTAACACATCACATAAGCTTGATTGTTGTCTTTCACAGGTGGGCAGATTAAAGTTTTTGATATGCATTTAGCTAACATATGGTAAGTCTTTGAAGCCAACAAATATTGTCACAGCTTCAATTGCTTTTTTCAAATGTCTACAACTTACACTTATTATTGGGCACCACAGCTGCATAAGGACATATATGTTTCCTATTTAGTTTCATTAAAGTTATATCTAATCAGTTCTGGGTGAAGTTATGCTATATAATTTTGCTAAACCAGTGTTTTGGGTATATCTTGAAGTTTAAGTTGTCAATTGTATCTTTCATCTTTCAGCTCCTAAAAGAACGAGAAAGTTATTTTCAGCACTGTTGAACTTTTTATTATTTTGTGATAAAATGGAAGAAGATATGAAGCCTGTATGTGAGGCTATGAGGGGTGATGTTATTCGTCGGAATAAGTTGTTGCAATTCATCAATACTTTAAAGGAATCTCTCAATGAGAAAATGGTAGCTCACGTGGAAAATGAGAAACTGATAGAGGAGGTAAGAAATGGTTACATTTGTTTTTTACATGAGGATAAGTCAGTATATGAGTCACAAAATGTGATAGAAAAAAATGGATTATGAGTACTTGCCTGATTTTTATTTATTTTTCCACATAATTCCCCTGCACTTTCACACACTTATCCTATCATGTGACCAGTCTTTGAAAACTGACAGAAATGTTTAACCTCATTGGCAACAGCTTCATTTATCATTGAAACAGTGACCAGGCAGGTGATAGGGCCCAAAGAGATTGAAATCACTGGGTTGGGTGCTAAGTCTGGGATATTAAGTGGATGTTCAAGCATTCCTGCATTTCTCTGGGTGTCTTAATCGAAATTGCAATTTTATTGAGAAGAATGACTCCTTCGCTGAGGATACCAGGAGGTTTGCGGTGAATGGACTGCTGCAGTTTCTACAAAACAAAAAAAAATGAATTAAATTAGTACATAATAAACGGGGAAACCGAAATTCTGAGGAAATGATGTCCTGGTTTATTGTTTAAAGGCACCAGGACATAAACACATAACCCTGAATGTATGTGGGTGGAGGCAGGCTTCTTTAGGGGGTTTCCCCTTTATTTTATCTTGCTCCAAGAGTGGATTGAAGAGGTCTAGACGGAGGTGACTTACCTCTCCAAGGGATATTGGGAGTGACATAGGGCTGAACTGCTAGGTCCTCATTTATTTTATTTAATCAGAAATTTAGTAAATGATTTACATAAAATAAAGTTAACATTGAAGCATTTTACGACACACATGGAAAACAGTGAAATCCACTCCAGTGAACAGTACAAAAAAGTAAAAGTAAAGTGCTCCCCTGTTCTTTACATGATGCCATGAAGTTAGGGCCCCACACTTCCTTGATCATGGCCGAAGGTGGGGGTGATGTGATCAGCACCATGCTCCTAGCTGCCTTTACCCCCCCACCCCAGAGTTTCCTCAAGGTACCCACTTTATATGATGCTGGGTGGGTGCCGGAGCCGCTTGAACAGGTGGAAAAATCCTGGTTCTCCCCTGCCAGGGATTGAACCCGGGTCTCTCGCTTGGTAGTCAGACGCCCTATCTCTTTAAAGTTTCTACAAGATAGCATAATTTATGGTGGTGTCAGCAAGTCCTAAAGTTTGCCAGTATGATACCATGCGAGTACTAACACATAGTTATCAGAATCTTGCCACCTTGAACTTTCAGGTGGCTGGGGAGAAGATAGTTTCTACTCTGCTTGAAAGTGGTGGACTCACAATTCATTCCCTATATTTCATTGATGAAGTCCTCTTCCTGAGCATGATACTACATGCGTTGCCTCAGTGATAAGTGGATCAGCTCCTCCACACACCAGGCTGTGACCTCAGTTGCAGCTTTCACGGGAGGACCTCCATGCTCCTTGTTAACAATACTCATATATCCATTGTCAGGGTGGCTACTCATCAGGAATTCCTTGAGTTCCGGGACTTCTGTGCGAGTTATTGGCTCCAGGAGTTATGCGTGGATTCTGCTTGAATTTTTCTCTGTAGACGTGAAAAATTGCAACTTTTATTAATCCAAATCCTATTGAATTTATACATATTTATAAATGCTCTGAGGCAAGTGTTTTACAGTTTAGCTATTATTTATATCAAGGAAGGACAAAAAAGCTGCATGGAAAATAAGACAGAATTCTCTCAATCTGTTTGATTTGTTACTGTCTTTTGCAGAACATTCTATCTGACAGGCGGAAGATTGTTGCAAGATAAGATATCTTGAAGTTGATTATATAAATTTGAGTTTGAAATTCTTATACAATTGCCAATTTTTCTTAGATTAGTATATCCTGTAATATTTGTGACATGTTTGTAGATGTATTTTGAGTCTGAGTTTGCGAAATAGCAAATGTAAACTCCGCATCTTAAATTAACTATTGAAATACACATGTACCATTTAATTGAATTAAAATTTTTGGATACATTAGAATCACACAGACCCTTTATATTGTTAATATATATTTCGTATTTGTGTGTGTATCTGTTTGGGTGATGAGAGGCGTTAATACATAAGGTTGAAATAGAAAAAAAAACATCTGCTTGTACCCTTGAATTGTTAGAAAGTTTGCCTTGAAAACCGGGAATAGTACTTGAATTTTATCATGAGTGGCCACCCTGATTGTTGAAATGCTTAATCCATTTATATACAGCTTATTTACCACACACTGCACCCCTTTATTTATGCACTTGCTCTGTGACTTTGGCCCACAGAAACATTTCTTCTTTGCACCCGGGACGGGTGATCTAAGGTGTGAATTTTTCCAGCCTTCTCCCTGCGTAAAGCAGCTCTAAGGCTCACCCAGCCTAAAATCAATGGCTACCTGGAGGGTAAAGGTGGCTGGAGCATGTTGTTGATCACATCACCTCCAAAATGGCAGAGATCAAGAATGTGTGGGGCCCTATCTTCATGGCACAGTTCTATATTCGTGGGGAACTTTAGAATTACCTTTATGAACAATTAGCCAATCAAGATTGGACTCCGCCAGGTATTGAACCTGGGTTCCCTTGATTACAAAATAATAATGTTACTACTACAGGGAGGTTATTTCAGTCGTTCACCGCCAGAGTGACGGCCGTTCCGCGGACTCTTCATGCAACAGGTCCCGGCAAATTGCGTTCAGGAAGTCCGTAACAGAAACCGCTTGTTTTGTAATGTTTCCACTTTTCACAATTACAGTTACAATTACAATTGAAATAAGCACGTACCTTGTCGCACGGATGCAGGAAAAGGTGTCCTCCCAAATACAAATATTTCTGGCACCTTATTTCTGACATCTAATCTTAGATTAGTCATCGCTACTTTATTCTCAGTTGTCGCGACAGCGCCTGCAGCTTATCGGGGGTTGGGTGAGTTGTCAGCCGCGAGAGGGCGCTTCATACTGCACGTGTCGGCAGTGATGCCAACCGTAGGGACTTTTCACTAAATTTCGCCCGCGTAGGAACGTAGGGACAGATTTTGCCAAATGAGGGAAAACGTAGGTACTTTTTTCAATCTTGGTAAATTACATTTTATGAATTAGTTTATCTGGATACTTTAGCGAGGAGGAGAAAAACGAACTAACTAACAAATCTCCATCAGAATTTTGGAACATGTTATCGGTTACCAAAAACTTTCAAGGCAAGTTCCTTTTTGAAAACATTTCCACTCTCGCGAAAATAGTGCTAACATTGCCGCATTCTAACGCGGAAACGGAAAGAATATTTTCAATGTTAAGTGATACAAAAACAAAAAAGGGAAATAAAATGGGACCAAAATTGTTAAAGAATGCAGGAAATACAGCATCACCAACCAACATCCATCTCTTCACAGCAGCAGCATGTATGACTTCAAATAACATAATCAACAGTAAACGACTCAACGTTATTCATTAGGGGTGTGCTGGATTCTTTACTTTAAAAAGTCGTTAATTCTCGACGTTTTCTGCCTTGTAAGTTTCTGGAACTTATCGAAAGTTGTAAGTTTTTATTCTAGAAATGCAAAAACGATCACTTAAAGTGAAAATGACTTGTAAAATTCGAGATTTCCAGTGCTTCGGGAAATTTCGAACATTTCCCGTCCAGAAAATTTTCCGACTTGGTCGGGAAATTGCAAATTTTTCAGTCCCGAATGTCGGGATTTAAAAAAATTACCGTCCCGATCCCGTCCCGACCCAAAAAATTCTGTCCAGCACACCCCTATTATTCATTAAGGCAAGAATTTACAATACCGGACCCTTCTGTAATTTCTATGCTACGTCTTATACTCACGAAATAATTATTCATGATTATTTATCTCAAGTTAACATGTTGGGGTGAGGGGGAAAAAATGTTCATTAACGTGCAGAAGTTGTAAAATAAGCTTTTCAATTCTCGCAATGATTCTCCGTATACAAGTATGGTAGCCATATTTGTTGATATGAACAAATTAAAATTAGTTACGCTGTCTACAGCGTTGCCACACTGTTGATTTCATACTTGGAGAGCATGGATCGTGTAAGAATGGCGGAAGAGAACAGTAAAAAAGTTGTTAATGTTGTACAGATTGTTAGGTGGAGTGTGCAGGAGGATGGCTGTGGGCTAATTAATAAACTTATGGATTTCAGTATATTGCCCAAAGAACGTGCTTACATGTGACAGCGACAATCACGATGTAGAAGAACTGATTTGATTACAGGTAAATTTGGCAACAGTACATCAATCATAAAATTGCAGGATACGAAAATAGCGTCTTCGATGATGAACGTTTGCCGTTAAAGTGCTACGAAAATAATATTTTTTATCGGTTCGTAATCACAATTACCGCAAAACCATTCAGGAATAGCCCCACTGACCATTCTCGGTAAGTTTAGGTTAAGTTAGGTTAGGCAAACATAGTTAAAATTTGGGCTCGAAAAAAACATGCACGGGTAGCCCAACAAACCATTGACGGATAGCCCCACGAACCATTCAGGTACGGTTAGGTTAGGTTAGGATAGGCAAACATCGTTAAAATTTGGGGTCGTAGTAATATCAGGAATGTATATTTCGTTTTTTAAGTATTGGAAACACAAAATCTTCCGGTAAATAATAAGCAATCGTGCTGATCGCGGACCACTCAATGTCACTTATTTTGCAATTTCTACACGTGACCCCCCAAATTTTAACTTCAAATTCGTGATTAGGAGGCCTCAATTAGTGAGTATGCGAAATATTACAAAAAATCGGGGGGAGGTCCTGTATTGTAAATTCGCTCCTTCATTAATTGTGGAAGCACCGAGCAGAAAGATTAGGTAAGAAAATGTGTATATTTTATCTTCTGTTTGCATGCTCATGAGGTGTTTTTTTTTTAGTCACTTTACTTGGCGTAGGGACATTTGGTCAGTTGTAGGGACATTTTGACTACGTCTGTAGGGACATTGCCGAAAAATGGTTAGCAACACTGTCGGCTACCAGACGTCAGTGTTCGTTCATGTTCAATTCTGTTTGCGTTCAACAGTACGCGTGTTGCTTGTACTGTGTTATTGTAATGTGCTTACTCGTGGCCAGTGCTTTATTGTGTGTTAATTGTTATTCATTCATTACTTATGTCGTTAAACAAATATAGTCTTGAACATAGAGTTTTTATGTACGATAATTACGTGAAAACGAATTCTTGCAGAAAAGTGGTCAGGGATTACGATAGACAGGATCTCTTGAACCTAAGAAACGTGTTGTATTGCTGTTGAAGGAAGTCATTTTCAACATCTCTTATAACACAGGAGGTTAGTGATCATCATTATTATTACTTTTAAATATCATTTTACGCTTTCGGTTTGCTTTATGCGCCGGGATGCTGTCTTCCCTTTCTGTCAACTGAGGATAAAGTAGCGATGTCTAATCTAAGATTAGATGTCAGAAATAAGGTGCCGGAAATATTTGTATTTGGGAGGACACCTTTTCCTGCATCCGTGCGACAAGGTACGTGCTTATTTCAATTGTAATTGTAACTGTAATTGTGAAAAGTGGAAACATTACAAAACAAGCGGTTTCTGTTACGGACTTCCTGAACGCAATTTGCCGGGACCTGTTGCATGAAGAGTCCGCGGAACGGCCGTCACGCTGGCGGTGAACGACTGAAATAACCTCCCTGTATGTCATTGGGAGGCCCTCATTGAAGATGAGAGAAGAAATATTTTTTTTGAAAACTAATTCTAGAATAGATATGATAAAACTAGACAAATGTATAATGACTAGGGAAAGTATTTTAAGGTGCAAAATTTTGGTCAGGAAACTGACAGAAAGGTTCTTGAAATGTTTTAAAAAAGTCTTTATTCAATGCTCTTTTTTTTCTGCACCTTCTGTATATAATGCACGCTGACCACATAGAGAGCTGTGGTTCTGCCGAATAGGTTTTGTTGAAGTTTTTGCTTTCTCTTGTTGGCTTTGCTACATTATATTGGGAACTATTGGGGTTGCTATGATTATATTATACCATTTTTTAGTTCTGATTCTGCTCTACAAAATGAGAATATAGATTTTTATGTAGCTGCTCAAGAAGAATAAAAAATATTTATTTTTATGTCCAATTTATTAACAAAACATGAAAGAAAAGATGCTGAAGCATCAAAGAGGGGTAGAAAGGGGTTAGATGTGCTAATCTCACGAAAAGGTTCAACAAAGTGTGTTCATTTTACTAGGTATCCAAAAAAGTTCATGCCGTATTTTGCAGTGAGAAATAAAGACTGTAATTTCTGGCAAATGTGTTTTATTCAGCAAAATAAGCTCCTTCAGCTTCAATTACATGTTCCCAACGAGATACAAGCTTATAAATCCCGCATTTGTAAAAGTGTTGGTCCCTAGAAGCAAAAAATTGTTCTATGACGTGCGTGACATCATCTTGGTTTCGGAACTGTTGCTCACGCAAATGGTTATCCATGGCCAAAAACAAGTGAAAGTCGGATGGGGCAATGTCCGGGGAGTAAAGAGGGTGAGGTAAAATTTCCCAACCAAGTGTGTTGATTACGTCCTTGGTCGTTTTCGCCGTATGAGGTCTAGCATTGTCTTGAAGAAGGATCACTCCTTTCCTGTTGACTAGTTCTGGCTGCTTCGGACGCAGTGCAGCTGCAATCCTTTGCAACTGGGACGAGTACACCTCTGATGTGGTGGTTTTGCCATGCTCTAGTAATTCAAAGTGCACAACACCAGCGCTGGTCCACCAAACACAGAGCAGTACCTTCTGTTCATGAATGTTTTCTTTGGGGGTCAATGCAACAGAACCAGGGGACGACCAATGATGTTTTCTTTTGCGGTTACTGTATAACACCCATTTCTCATCACATGTCAATATCTGGTCCAGGAATGGAGCTTCCTTGTGGCGTGACAGCAATGATGCGCAAATGGTGAGCTGCTGGCATTTGTTTTCCTCGGACAAAACGTGAGGAACCCACTTACTGAGCTTCCAAGTCTTCCCAAGGTTGTGCAGATGCAATCGAATGGTTTCCTCTGACACTCCAAACCCTTGTGCAAGTTCTTTGCACGTTTGCTGTGGATCATGCTCAATGGTCTCCTTCAGCAGGGTTTCGTTGATAGTGGCGGGGCGTCCAGTTTGAGGCTTGTCCTGGAGGTTCTCCTCGCCCGATGCAAATCGACTGAACCACTTTCGCACTGTGCGCTCACTCACTGATGCCTCTCCAAACGCGGAGCATATCTTTCGAGCAGTGGCTGCAGCATTGCTGCCCAATTTGAACTCATACAGTAAAGACGGCCGTGAAACGTCCTTTGACACGGACATGTTCCCTTCAGGATTGTAGTTCCTACAGACCTGCTGTCTATGCAACCGACACGCCTCCCAACTCTGCACTGACTGATGGTTGCCGGGAATGTAAACTTCTGACGTCATCCAGACAGGGTTGCCGACACATGCCGTTTGACTTTCACTTTTCGTTCCAGGATACCTGGTACTTGATTTCATGTCCTAAAATACATATCTCAAATGATCGATATGAAAACAGCTATATTTTTGGAAAGGTGCTGCACCTTAAAATCCCTTCCCTAATAATGACATATTAAGAACAATAAATAATCATTGTCACTAATATTGACAAGTATAAGTTTGAATTCAATATATTGTTGGAAGTTTTCTTATTGTATCTTGTAGCTCAATGCTAAACTTAATGAGAAGCAGGAAACACTGGGAACTCTCCAGGATACCAGAACTACGATAAAGCAAGAAATGGATGCATTGAAAGAAGAATGCTCAAGTTTACAAACTGAAAGCAATATATTGGAAACAAGGATTACAGAAGTAAGTTTTCTCTTTCAAAATTCCATTTTTTTTTTTTGTAATGTTATTTAACCCTTTTCGGATGAGCAACGGCTATAGCCTGTCGTTCACTATAAAATTATATTGTGAATGAAGGATGGGCTATAATCACACCATGTCTCTTCTGCATGTGTGTTGTAACTGCTCTTTCAAATTCCAACTGCTAGATGCCACATTTTCTTTGTTGCTGGATTTTACTTGTACTCATGTGGTATTACGTTGAACTTTTGTTTATATTCTTGAGATAGCATTGAATAATTTGTATGCACATTGTGGAAATTTTTAGAGATGATCCCACTTTAGATTTCACATTTTTAGTGACGTTTTCAGTTAAAGAATTTTTTTTTGCATTAATTGTATTGAATAGACATTTTCAGTAACTTTTACTTCAATGTTCAATATTCTTTTACTTTCAAAAAATTGTTACAGAAAAATAATCATAAATGTTGGAAAATTTATATAATATGCAATATTATTATTATTTATATTATATATTTGTAGAAAGAGGATGTGTTGTAGATTTCAGAAAAAAAGTTAATAGCACACTTAGCAACATATCTTCTATGATATTCTGAAAAACAGCAAAAAAAAAACTATCACCTGGGAAAATCTCAGTATTTTCAAGCTTGTCCGGAAAGGTCTAATAAGGAAAGACTTGCAAAAGTTTTGTCGACACCAATAAAGTACGGATATAAAATTTGTAATCTATGTTCCAGTGTAAAATTTCAAATGTTATGTGTAGAACAAGTATGGTTCATTCACTTCCTTAATGTATGCCATGTTTTGCATGAGTAAACAAACATCACTTGTTGATATTTGAGTCAGTACATTTCCGCTCAATCAAAAATGGCAAGGCTGGAACTCATGATCTCAGATTTTGTTTAAACTTTAGTCGCCAGATGGTCGATATTTGGACCAGCAGCGCACGCCAGCAATTTACGTGCCATTTCATGATTTGATTTGATTTTAAAATTTTGGGTGCGTCAGCACTTAGGCTATTTTGCACCCGTCACATTATATGGGGTCCAGCCCCTTATCTTTACAAAGAACAACTCTAACGTTGCATAAGTAAAATCTTAAAAGCTTAAAATGTTCTGACTTTCGTTAAAAGCTGAGGCTGTAAAGGGGCACTCAGCACACACAAGGACAAAAAACAGGACAACACACACAAAATTATACTGGCCAGAGTGCCAGTCGCCAGAGCCTCGTTCGTCTGCAAAACGCAGTCCAGGGTGTACTAATGTGGAAGTGAGGTTGACAGTTGGGTGTACTACGTGGAAAATCACCCCTTACAACCCGCCATTTCTTGAAAACTACACACAATATTTTAAATACGGAGAAACTAGTACTCACTTTTATCCGCGAAGCTGTTTTTTCTTCTTTTTCGATTAATTTCAGTGGCCACTGCCACCATCCTCGTTGGAACTTGCTGCGCTGTTGCTTGGCGTGCGTCTTTTGTTCGTAGTTCTCTGGCTGCCGTTAGGTGCGCTGCTAGGTGTGCTGTGCATCTTGGTGCGTCGTCTGCTATTTCCGGGCGATAACTGCTGCAGTAGTGGAATCCAAGTATGGTGCGCTTGCCCGCTATCGATGTTTAGTTCGTGCGGGAAGTGCATTATGGCGTGCGTTTCCTTGATTTTGGTGTCTATGAGCGTGTGGGCAGTGGCTTGCTAGACATATCAAATACAATAGCCATAAAATTCAAAAGGTTCGAGTCAAACACACTGCCCACACGCTCATAGACACCAAAATCAAGGAAACGCACGCCATAATGCACTTCCCGCACGAACTAAACATCGATAGCGGGCAAGCGCACCATACTTGGATTCCACTACTGCAGCAGTTATCGCCCGGAAATAGTAGACGACGCACCAAGATGCACAGCGCACCTAACGGCAGCCAGAGAACTACGAACAAAAGACGCACGCCAAGCAACAGCGCAGCAAGTTCCAACGAGGATGGTGGCAGTGGCCACTGAAATTAATCGAAAAAGAAGAAAAAACAGCTTCGCGGATAAAAGTGAGTACTAGTTTCTCCGTATTTATATACTACCGCGTCTCTCTTTTCCCAATCATGAACAATATTTTAGTTGTCTTTGTTTGTCTTTAGTATACATATGAAAGTATGACATTCTCGAATTACAAGAAAATATATCCATTGTTACTATTATTAACAAGCAAAGTCCTTATTTTCCCTTTGTTTCCCTTTGTTGCCATTGTATTATGGGGCAGATTTATGAAAATGGCTATTACTTCTAAACTACTGCATATTTTGAAAAATTTAAATTCTACAAGCAAGAATGTGTAAAGAGCAACATTTTAAGCAACGTCCGACAATTAAGGATTCTGGGGGGGATGTGAACGTAGAGGCCTGATTTTCACGGCAGCAATTACTGTGCCATTTCTTGAAAACTATACATTATATTTCAGTTCAGTCTTCTTTGTTCATTAATATATGTCTGAAAGGTATTATACACTCTAATGTGAAAACAAAAGTATATATATTGTTACTATTACTAACAACCACCATTTGAAAAGGCACTTTGTTTCCCATTTGTTGCCATGGGATAAATTGAAGATAGGGGGCTGTAACTTCTCAACCACTGCATCTTTTTGAAACATTTCAATTCTAAATGTAAGAATGAGTAAAAAGCAACATTTTAAGTAACATCCGACAATTAAGGATGTGGGGGGGGGGAAGTGGTGTCAAAGGCCCAAAGTTGGAAATTTTCCCTAATTATGCAAATTTCCAATATATATATACATTTTCCAAATTTGCTGCACGTGCATTACATATCCTTATAGAGTGGCTTTTTACCGTGCTTCCCTCCAAATTAGGTCTACCCAGCATCCATAGGGTCGATGCTAGAAGCAAAATTCCAGACATTGTTCCGAAGTTGGGCAACACTGCCACTTTATATAATGTTGTTATTTTTTTACTCAAGAAGTATCAGTCTGGTTTCAATCAAACTTTGCACAGTTGTAGCAATGGACCACCGGTACATACATTTTTTTTCGTTCACTTCAGTGTATTGAGGAGGGCACAGAGGCCATTTTTTTTTCAAATCAATTTTCTTCTTCTTTCTTTAACAATAATTATTGGGAGGCTCAATGTATAAATTTTACCACCGCTAAAAGCCCTGTCTTTGAGAAAGAAAACAAAACCAATTTGATATCTCTACAACAATTAGTTCTTGTTACATTTTTTTTGTACTTCACATCAAGTTTGAAAAGCAAGTGCTTGAAAAGGCTCCTGAATCCACTAGAATACAGCACGCTCAAGGTTCTGACCCATAAATGTTAAACCTGGCACGTTTACCGTATTTACGCATGTATAATGTGCACTTTTTTCCAAAATTTTTGCCCCCCAAAACTGTGGTGCGTATTATGCACGGAATAATTCAGACAGCCAAAATGAAATCACGCATTTTTTTTCACTATGTCACTGCGTATAACATGTATATATCTACAGATTGTCTTTCCTTACCAATAATAATTTTAAAAAATAACTTTTAAAAGCGAAATGGCCGTTTTCCATGAGTTTTCACTTAGTATTGAAAAGTTTTGCGACATCGAGAAAAGCAGCACCGTTCTGGCGGCATTGAAGCATGCGCCTCCCGTCACACGGGAGGCGTATCAAGCGGTATTTTTCGCGGGAGAAATAACTTCCACAATTTTTTTTTTCCCCTTAGAAACTGTTGTGAACAGAGATTGGGCGAAAAATACACGTTTTTTGCACTCATTCTATTCGCACTCATTCCCTTCACAAGCACTCTACCGCTCGCAAGTGGGTCTGATCTAAAAATAAATACCACCACGCTTCAGTGATATCCAATAGTACTTGACCTCTGCCCTCCCCTTCCCCAAGCGCACCAATGTTACCCCGCAGCCGACGGCCGCTAGCCAACATGCCAGGCTTGTTTTGCCATTGTGATTTCGTTTGCTCTTGGGTACGCGAGAAGAGATTGAATATGCTTGGATGTTATTTTAAATTGACCTTGTATCAGACAACTTCCGGTAACCCCTTTCATTCAAAACGTGTTCTTTGTTCCCTGTAACACTTCATAAAGAAGCGAAACTGTTAGAGAGAATCAGTCACATAGGCCAACTAAAAATTATCAACCCTCTTAATGCATTTTCATCCAGGTTTCTGCGAAAGTTCTCTTCGATCTTACGTGTATCATAACTCCCGTTTACCTCTTCATACATTTTCATAACTGTGCCCATGTCCTAATATTTGCCAAAAGTATTCCGTTGGCCGAGTGACTTCTCCCTCTTTTCTTCTCAGCAAACGTTTAAGGGAGGGGAGGAGGAATGCCGATTGTTTTCTTGCTCGTGTGTGCACACAGGCTGATTACAAGCGAGGGTGGAAGTGGACCGCTTTCCTTTCCTTTGACTTCTAAAATGGGCAACCAGTTCTGGATGTATTCTTGAAAACGAACAAAAACCATAGGACAAGTAAAAGAAAGAAGTGCCCCCACTTCCCAGCTCATTCTCCACCACTGGTCTGCACGGCAATGTAATAATTGCAGAATTCAGGTCCTATTTTTTTTTCTTTTTTTAATGCTATTGAAATATTGCCCGTATTATTGTCTGTTGCAAGGTAAAATGTAAAGAAAGGGTCATTTCTTTCTTCTTCGCATAGCTTATAAAAAAGTTCCACCTTCGACATTTGCCTTATCTTTGAAATACGGAGGATTTTCCCTTCGACCACTTGTTGCTCGAACTTCCAGCCGGTTGCCTTGTTTTTATGCTGCAACTGGTGCCAGTGTTTCGTCTAGCGTCTGCGAAGTTGTTGCTTGCCGATAACAGCAATGACTCATCCAGTGCGAAGGCAAAAGTCATTTTTTTGAATCTCGCAAAGCTGTTTTGATTTGACGATAAAGAAATTTGATCTTCAGAAAGAAAAACAAGAGTTAAAACAACTTCATGTTCTGCACCTTCTGATAAATAAAAGTGTACATTTTATTTTGCATCTGACACAAGGATAAACTTCCTGAACACTCAGAGCAAGGAAATGCACACAATATAATCGCCGCTTATCTTCAGAACCAATGCTCAATGTGTAAGCTGAGAACGATTTTAAAAAAAGTGCTCAATGTATAAACTGACAACAATTATCCTCGATTAACGTGCGAGTAAATAACGATCTCCCATTTTGATATCTGAAAATGTGCAGGTTTCATAAAGCTTGTTTTGAGTTCATTTTATGCTTTTGGGCTAATCGAGACTAAATATACAGTTTCACTGTAGTGAAATCCAATTCCAAACCAAAATGCGAGTGCGACACTGTTCAATGTGTCTTAGAATACGCATTGGGTGCAAACAGATCGCAAGTTGCGTGTTTCCTTTTTCAGGCTGGCATACAGTATGGACTGCTCCCTGGAATGGGGGAGGGGGTGAAATAGAAGTTGGTTGAAGGAAGGAAAACGTGGCTTTTTTACGATGTATTTTACACAGCCGAACCAGAATGAAATTTATAGCACAATTTTTTTTTTTTTTTTGTGCCTAGAAAGGTAAGATCTTCCGAGAAATCTTATCTTACCAGTTCATCTTGTAACAGACAATGCTCTAGTAGACCCGTATTAAATTCAACATTCATTCTGCCTGATTATCTCCCGATAATCATTATTGGTGCAAATTCCAATAACGACCCCTTCAAAATAACTACCTTTTTCCGGGGAACTGTGAAAGGTCGTTGTATCGAGAGTTGACTGTAACAAATATGAAGGTAAAATAATTTCGTCAACACTTAACAAATAGAAATAACTACTGTATGTTTACTGCACTATTGTAGCTTGACTCACATAAATAAATAAATAATGTTTACACTTAATTTCGTCATTCACTCCTAGTTACTAATACAAGCTGTCTGAAATGTCCTCACTTCCATCCATCTTGTTCGATATTCCCATTACCTTAAAACTTTCGATCACCATTTCCAGGGTGATGGAGTTACATGCCTCACGAACCCATTCACAAACAATCGGCAGTGACACACGTTTCACCCTCCCGCTTGGTGAGAGTTCATGCTGCCTTGATGTTGTCCATCTATTGTAAACATCACACCCTGCGACCTTGAACTGGCGGTTGTTAACTTTGATCCCTCTTCTCCTATGAAAAGCCTAACATCTGGAAGTTCAAGGTCGCGTGGTGAATGCAGCAGCTACGAAAGCAAGGAAAAGCTCGTTTTTATGATCTACTGATTAATTTTAAATGAAATACGTAAATGTTAATTCGACACCAAGAAAGCCATTTCTGGGACCTGAATTGTACTGCGCATTATGTACGAGATATATTTTTTGTTGCGTTTCCCCATCAAAAACGAGGGTGCATATTATATACGCACGTGCATTATACACGCGTAAATACGGTAATCCTTCCGCTGTGGCAAAAAACCACATCATTTTGTTTGCCACCTCTAGATTTTTCATAGCAACTCAAACATTCAGTAATTCCTCTTTTCTTCCATTCACAAAGCCTCCAGTGTGAGGTGTACTGCCTTGTAGAAAAAAATAAATTTCCCTTACAAATTATCCAATATTTTTGAAATTTCATCAATGTTAACCAAACAACAAGGATTTCAGAAAATAATATGACAACATTTGTCATTCATATTTTAGTACAACAATAAATTAATAAGATATTATTATCTGATTTTTTTGACCAAAGAATTATCATTTTGAGGGAAAAGTAAAACACCAACACAAAGTACCCGGGTTTGATACCCGGTGGAGGCACATAGTGGTTCGGAGTCCACTTTAAACTGTAGGTCCAGTCCCGATTAGCCTTACTGTACACAAAGTGGACTTAAAACACCAACTCAATCAATCGATCAAAAAACCAACACAAGTACTTTTAAAATGAGCTTATATAAATGGTCTATCTTATCCAGCAATAAAATTGACGTTTTTTTTCATTCCTTCTGAAAATATGACAACTTATTTATGAAATGCCTACCTGATTTTGTATTTTTCAAATTAACTCAAAATCTAAGAATCTGATTCAAAATGTCATGGAAGAAAATTTTTAGAGCATCAAATTTTACATAACACTCTAATGAAGACTGTGACTGTTCATCCACCCAAAACTCTGATTTCACAGTTGCCATCCACACCAACAGCCATAATACCACCTTCAACATTTGTTTCCGTGTTGCCATTATCCATCTTTTATCCCCCCCCCCCCCACACACACACAGATATGTCTTTTCGAAGGTGATGGGAAAGGGCCTGCCTATATATCAGGCATGCATGCCACTATACCCCCCGGAATCAACCTAGCCAACTAATAACCCTTTCCCCTCTTCCCGAAACTACCCACCCACCATGCAGTAAACACTGGTGAAACTAACTTTGTTTTCTATCTACTGTTTCTGGCAACACTGACAGTAGTAATGCTGCCATCAGTATTCTGTGCCTCTACTCTTTGTAACCATGATCTGTTTCTTCTTCGTTGAAAATGCGACCTGGGTCACGAAATATCAAACCTTTTCTTTTTGTGTTGTAAGTGTTTACTGCCTCTTTCTTCATTTGTGTGTATATATATAATGGATAAAAGCAAGGAGGGCCAAAAGGGCTAAATAAAAATCAAAGGAGAAAGAAAGCACTCACTGGACAGTGGAAAAATTCAAAATTTTCGCTAACTTTGTCGTAGTATCCTTGGTGTGAGAAGAAAGAGACGGAACTGGAAGTTGGGGCCCTGCAGAGTTGCCAGGTCCCCATCAAAGAAGAAGCCGTGCGTAGAACGAAAAAAACTATTTCATCACCAAGCTTGTCGAAAACTGTGAGTGGATGGGTTGGGTTGGGAGGGAGGGAGGGATGGGATGAGGTGGGGACGTTACTGGGTGGCCTTGTTCAGGCCAGGTGGAATGGTCGCACTCATGGCTGATATATATAGCCCCTCTCCCATCTTTTGTGAACAGAGGTGTTGGCTGGTTGGGGTATGAGATGGATGATCGCTACCCAGAAGCAGTCGTTGAAACTGATGTGGTGGTTGGTGTGGATGGCGACAGTGAAGTCCAGGTTGTGGGTGGAGGAGCTCTGGTTATTGATGCGGAGGTTGAGGGCAGTTGATGTTTCCCCCAGGTAAAAATCACCACAGATGTTGAAGGTGAGGATGTAGATCAGGTTTGAGGCATGGCAGGTCCCTTTGGGATGGAGGGTAAATTTTCACCTGGAGGGTGTGACAGGTGATGAGGATGGAGCAGGTTTTGCATCTAGGGTGGTTGCATTTATGGGCGGGGGGGGGGGGGTGTTGGTTGTGTGGTGAAGGAGTGTTGTGGGCCAGGATGTTTTGGAGGTTGTAAGGGGGGGGGGGCATTTGAAAACCACTCTGGGCTTGTCGGAATATATGTTTTTGGTTTCAGGATCACTGTGGAGAATTGGGAAAAGAGAGAGTAGTCTGTGCCTGATTTTGTTGAGGTGGGGATGATATTTGCTCCTAAAGCCCGGATTTTTATGTAATATCAACCCCTAAAATATGTACATAAATATGTAATAAAAATGTCTGAAATATGTAAATTCATAATGAAATATGTACTATAAATATTTATTCCAAACGTTACTTCCTGTTTTTGTTACATTTTTTCCTCACAACGGGATATGTTTATTTCAAAAAGACTTACAAAAATTGAAGTTACAATATTACAATGCTTACATTAAGTATTTTTTATGTTCTTATAGAGCAAAAATATTAACCACAATTTGAATATATTCAATATTTAATATACAATGTCACCAGGTACCATTCAAAATGTTCAGTAGTAAATTTTCGTTGCCCAAATTTTTCGCTCAAAAAGCACTTACAAAAATTCAGGTTATCTTTGATCTTGGGGCAGGCACTGTATTTAATTATTTAACTTACAATATGTTACCAGGTACATTTCCAAATGTTCAGAAGTAAATGTTTGTCGCCGATCAGATAATATGTTCTTGTACGCAGAGAAAGTTCTCTCCACGTCACAAGAAGTAACCGGAGCGTACTTCAGGAGGTGAATGTGGTCGGGAGAAATATAATTGGGAAGGTTAACTGTTTCACCATTGAGAATGCGGCTCACTGTAAATAAGCTGACGTAACCTGGGTTTCTTTCAGTCACTGCGTCAAATTTTCTTCGAGCTTTCTCTCCCACATCTCCTCCAACAGCAGACAGGTTCTTTCTTGCATCCTCATATATATCCATGGCTTCCAGGAGAGGAAGCCCAACAGTTTCAAGTTTTTTTATGCTTGTATCAATCCAACCAAAATTGCTGTTTATGTATGCCATATCACAAGCAAGTTTGGTGTCCTTGAAGAGATTTTGAGCAGTGCGTACCGATACAGCTGAGTCCGCCGAAAATGAGTCAAGCACAGATTTCACTTCTTCAAAATGTTCGTTGTAAAACTTACTTGCCCGGATCCAAGTGCCCCATCTAGTAAGAATAGGTTCCGGAGGAAGTGGTACACCTGGCAATTGTTCCTTGTAAACTTGCACACGTTGTGGTGCCTTCAGAAACACCTTTTTCGTGGAAGAAATAAGTTGGTTGACTTCCGGGAAATTGCCTCTCACCTCCTCAGCAATGCGTTGGAGAGCATGTGCCAAGCAAGTAAAGTGGATCAAGTTAGGATAAAACACTTTAAGTGCCGTAGCAGCTTTTAACATGTATGACGCACTGTCTGTGAACATGAGAAGAACCCTCTCTTCTTGTATGCCATCCGGATACAACAATTTAAGACTGTCATTCACAAATCGTGCTATGGTGGAATGATTAGTACGCTCTAGAACTTTGCATGCAATGAGATGTGGTGTAGATGGAGAATCAGCAATTAGCGTTCCAACAATGAAATTACTTACATACCGTCCCAAAGCATCAGTTGTTTCGTCGATGGAAGTCCACACATAGGAACTGCCTACTTCTGCCCTAATTGATTCTAAAGTTTCTTTGTAGGAATGTGGAAGATATCGCTTTCGAAGGGTTGACTCGTCAGAAAATCCAGAAAATCCCGGAACTTCGGTACTTGAATTTTATACCAAGGGATGTTTGCTGCAATCATTGCTTCGCACATTTCCTTGTAAAACACACTGAATGAAGAATCCTCTTGCATCTGGGTTAGTAAAACTTGCTTCTTTTCACTCCGTAGTTGTTTGTTTTTCACATTAAGTGAAGTTCGAACATGTTGATCTAATTGAGATTTCATAGTGCACCCAACTTTTTTATCGCAAACTCGACAAAAAATAACTTTACCATCCGTAGTAAATGCATCATCGACTGCTATCCAAGATCGCAACTTTTGAGATAACGAGGAGGTAGGCGGAGCCATTCCAGCTTTCTACAGCTAAAACACTGTTTAAATACTGAGGCAAGCTCTTCTTAAAACTCCAATGGTTAAAATGAAAAGGCGACGAAATATATATACGAAATTCTACGGTTGAGTTAACAATACTTCATTCAAGATTTGTCGCCGCCGGCTGCAAAAATCAAAACGATCACAACAATGTACGGATGAAAGGTAAGTGCCTCTCAGCGTTGTACTTGCCACCTTCCATTGTTGGTTCTCTTCGTTCGCTGTGTGTTGCTTGCCGCTCCATGTTACAAACTGGAAACTGAAACTGTCGAATCTTGATGTAATTGTTACGATGCGGCGAATCAACGAACTGCTATGTACGTACAACGAAGGCAAATCGCACTTTTAAGTTACTATATTTTTTAGACCTGGAAATGGGGAAGGGAAGTGAGAAGATACTTTTTTAACTAGTAAGCCAAAAGTTCATTGGATTTTCCTCTTAAGGACTGTTTTATGTAAAAAATATTTCATATCTTAGGAATATGTAACATTTAGTAAAATATGTAATATAAAACTTCACTGTGACATCTCTACTGACGTAATTCGTCAATATATTTTAATTCCACGCTTGTACATATAAAGGAAAAAATATGTAATTACATAGAAATCCGGGCTTTAGTGATGAGTGCAGGTGGGTTGGTGGCAGCAGGTTTCTTGGTGATAGTGGTGTGTGAGTCAGCTCCCCTTATTTGTTTGGTGACCAGAATGGAGGGTTATACACGGTTGACCAGGGCTTGGTGTAGGCAGAGGTTATAATTCTGGCAGGAGGTGGGTGAAGTGTTCAGGCACTGTCCCCTGAGGGCCATTGAGAATGGAATGTTTTTTTTGGTGTGGAATGGGTTGGAGCTGGAGAAGTGTAGGTATTGCATGTGGTTGGTTCGTTTTATGTGGATAGAGATAGTCAGGTGTCCTCCCTCGATGTGCATGTCCACATCCAGGAAGGTGATCTGGTTAGGGGAGTGCGTCCAGGTGAATTTTATAGAACGGAAGTGATTAAGTTGGTCCAGGAAAGCTGATAAGGATGGTTCTCCATGTGACCAGAGCATGAAGATGTCGTCGATGAAGCGGAGCCAGAGGAGGGGTTGGGTATCCAAGAACTCTTGCTCAAGTTTGCCCATGAAGAGGTTTGCATAGGATGGGGCCATTCTGGTACCCATGGCTGTACCTCGGATCTGTAGGAAATGTTTGTTTTCAAAGGTGAAATTGTTACATGTGAGGAAAAGGTCGGCTAGGTGGGTCAGGAAGTTAGTGCTTGCGTTGTAAGGTTTGGGTCTGCTATTGAGCTAGAAGTCTATGGAGCAGAGGCCATGGGAGTGGGGTATGTTGGTGTAGAGGGAAGTGATGTCGATGGTGTTTGGGGGCAATGGTGGAAGTGATTGGTGTCGCAGAGGTAGGAGGGCAGAGCTTTCACAAGAGGCTGGAGATGGTAGTCAACAAAGGCTGAGATTCTTTCTGTGGGTGACTTATAGCTGGACACAATGGGTCTACCAGGGTTGCCAGGTTTGTGTATTTTGGGCAGTAGATAGAAGGTGGGGGTGCAGGGATTATCAGGAATTAATATGGCCGTGGTAGGGGCTCTCAGGCCTTCAGGGGTGCCGTGGGTGTGAATGAAGTCCTGGATTTTGTTGAGGTGTTCGGAGGATAGGTCAGCTGTGGTGGATTTGTAGGTGGAGGGGTCAGCCAGCTGGCGGGTGGCTTCTGCCAGGTAATCTTGAGAGTTCAAGACCACCGTGGTGGACCCCTTGTCAGCTGGGAGGATTTTGATGTTATGTTTGTTGCGGAGATCTCTGAGAGCTTCCTGTTGGGAGGGGTTCAGGTTAGGTTAGGTTGGTTCAGGAGGTCATTTAAGAATGAGCTGTCAGAGGGGGTGGAAATGATGGCAGTAATATGCCTTTCCAAGGGGTGGTTAGTAAGGGATCTTGGGGGGAGGGGGGCTAAATTGAAGGAGGCTTGGGTGGGTTTCATTGTTAGTAGTTTGGAGTGGGGGGTTTTTAGCCCTGAAATGTTCCCATCAGAGGTTACGAGCAAAGGCGTGTATGTCAAAAAGCAGGCAGAATTGGTTGGGGGCAGTTGTGGGCAAGAAGGTGAGGCCTTTGGATAAAACAGCTATTTCATCAGTGCTAAGTTTATGGCTGTATAAATTGAGTACAGTCTGGTTGTTTTGTAGTGGGTTAGGATCATTGGTGGTCGTAGATCTGGTGGGGGTTGGTTTGTCCTTGGACTGGTTGTTTCCCAAGGTGCGATGTGTGGGGGTGCAGATTTGGTTTTCAGGGGGGTCTGTGGTAGTGTGGGAGGGGTGGGCAATGGTAAAGGGGGGTCAGGTATTAGCGGACATCTAGGTTTGGGACTGAAATTGGGCAGAAGTGGAAGGGGGAGAGTGCAGCCAGTCTGAAAAGCTTGACGGCAGAGATTGGAGAGTTTTTGGAGGTGTTTAGTGTTAAGGTCACTGGCGATGGAATGGGCGGTGTACCAGAAGGAGTCTATTTTGGGATGGTGTTTAACTGGGGTCAGCAACACACACACACAGATATATAAATAAAAATCTAAAATTTGCTTCAATGATATTTTGAAAATAGGTTCTTAGATTTTAAGTTAATTTGAAAAATGTAAAATCCAGAAGCCATTTATGGAAAATTTGGAAAGTAGTTTGTCATATTTTCAGAAGGAATAAAAAGAAAACAGTTTATCTGCAGCATAAGTTAGATCATGTAGCCATGTTCATTTTTAAAGTGCTTGTGTTGGTGGTGCACCTTTCCCTCAATGATAATTCAAACTTCAGTAAACCATGTTTTCACACACACACAAAAAAAAATCAGATAATATTTTATTAAGTTATTTGTGTACTAAAATATGAATGTGAAATGTTATGTTACAACCTTAGTGACAATGAAGTTCGACCAGTCACAAATATAGGAGTGCGTTGTGAAAGAAGGAGAACACATGCATATGCTGAACATATTTTATTCAGCAGGCTACATGGAACAAAGAAAAACATAAATTTCCGCTGCAACGCAGCAATGTATGGTGTCCACACAAAATAAAACATTTTCGTCCATCTACACGTGACATTGAAGTTCGACCACTGTTAGAGGGGATCCTGTTTACCATGGTGTGACGCCGCCCCGTCGGCGAATAACTGTGGCAATGCATCGGGGCATGCTGCGGATGAGTCGTTCAAGGTATTCCACATCGATGCAGTGGCATTCCTCCTGCAGGCAGGCGATAAGAGCAGCCACTGTCGTGGGTCCCCTCTGTTGCACACGTCGCTTAAGAACACGCCACACATTCTCAATGGGCGAGAGGTCGGGACTCGATGGTGGCCATGGCAGAGTTCGCACGTGATGGCGAGTCAACCATTCTCTTGTCAGCCGTGCTGTATGAGGCCTGGCATTGTCGTGTTGAAAGATGAGACGCCGCCTGTGGAACAGGTGCCTTCGCACTGTGGGAAGATGCCGCTCCAGTATGCGTGTATAGGCGTGTGCATTCACAATGCCCTCACAGACGTGTAGTGGGCCAACCCCAGATGCCGTCATGCATCCCCATACCATCACTGACGCAGGTTTTTGTACCCGACGTGCATAACATTTTGCTTCATTCTGTTCCTCCTTCCGACAAATGACTGTTTTCCGTATTTTCCCGTACACAACATTGAAAATTGATTCATCCGTCCACAAAACCCTGTTCCACTGCCGAAATGTCCATCCCTGGTACATTCGTGCCCACCGTAGTCGATTGCCTTTGTTCAAGATGGAAAGGAAGGGTTTACGTTTCGCCTTGTACACTCGGTAACCGCATCGCTGTAGGTAACGGCGAATGGTTCTGGTTGACACTTCAATGTGAAAGCGTTCTCGAGTCCACAGTCGTAATTCGGCCACAGAAACATGATTGTTGGTCTGGATATAGCACCTAAATATCCGTAGGTCACGGACTCTCAGCAGGCGTTTTCGACCGGGGGCCTTACCTGGCTGTGTAGTACCCGTATTTTGGTGGTGTTTGATGATGCAGTGGACGGTTGACTTGGGTAAGTTCAGTTGGCGCCCTATTTCCCGTTCACTGGGCCCATCCCGTTGCAACTCCACCACTCTTCTCCTCACGGTGTTGTCAATAGGTTTGCCCCTGGCCATGGTGATGATGCACTGCGGTTCCTCGGTGCACAGCACGTGCTTATATACGGCGGACTCCCTTATCGTGTCCGTGACGTCATGCTTCCGTCGAATGCGCCACTATCTGTAATTTTCCGTATGGGTCTGGTGCCTGGTCGAAGTTCAATGTCACGCATATAGTTCCCCGTTTTCGTTCTTTACGTGACCTTGGGTGCAACATGCTGGGATCACGATTCTTGCCTGCTCACACGCCTCCTCTTACACACATGCGTCACTTCTGCGGGTCACCCATTCCACCGCCTATGCCTCTGTGCATTTAATCACGTATTCCTTTCTGGTCGAACTTCATTGTCACCAAGGTTGTATTTTTTTGAAATCCTTGTTGTTTGGTTAACATTGTTGTGAAATTTTAAAAAGAAGTGAATTATGTGTAACGTAGATAGAATTTTTTTCTACAAGGCTGGAGGTTTTGCGAATGGTAGAAAAGAGGAATTGCTTAATATTTGAGGGGCTATAAAGATGAAACTAGGAAGTGAGACACACACACACAAACACACACACATGTGCACATCCACGCACACATACCCGCATGCCCATGCGCAAAAAAATGTGGTTTCTCACCAGTGTGGAAGGTTAAATGTGCTAGGTTACATCAAAATCTGTGATTATGGGTACAATGATCTAAAGTCCATTTTTTTTACTACGAAGTGGATATAAACAAAAGCATGTGTTCTGGAGAAAACCAGTGCAGCCCTATTGGTGGATTCTGGCAACAGCTCCTCCTCGGACATTTTGAACCCTCATAGATAGTGCATCTAGAAAAGTCTAAAAAACTAGAAATATATAGCGTTGTATGCTCTTCCAAGCAGTTACTAGCCTTATCCTTGCTTATGGATTCATAATCATCCATTAGTATAGCACTTACGTTGTTATTTACACATTGGAATGAAGGACGTTTTAGCCACTTGTCCATCACACTGCATTGGGCAGTGTTGCTAATTGTCAGAATTAAGTTGTCTTTAGTCTTGAAACTCTGTACTTGACAGAAGAGAAAACACCATTTCGGCTGCCAGTGACTGGCATTTGCCAAGCGAATCCCAATATTACACATGTGTATTTTTAATGTTTTGCCTATTTATCCTTTCCTTAAATCCCACGCATAACATGCCTAAATTCATAAATCTGCATTCCCAAATTATGTAAAAGAAATGTGCCAGTTGTATACACTGGCAAATGCTTCGAAGAAGGAATCCATAGAGGGAGGGGTCACAGGCTTTTCACTTGCAAATGGGCGAACTTGGCAACTGCAGTGTTGCTACCCGATCTTTAAAAGAGAACGCACCATTCCTGTTCAGTATTGTCACAAAGCTGATATCCTATCCAATTTCTGAACAGCCAACTTTGCGACTACAAAGTTGAATATGTTCCAATGCATCTTTGCGTAACAAGACCATACTATTTCTTGCAATTTCTTGTTTCTAAGGTACACAGTAAAACTATCATATTTGGAAACACTACTTTCCTGGAAAAGGCTGCTTCCACCTTCAAGCAAACGGTTATTTATAGCTTCCTGAGCTGTAAACCCTCGCAAACCTGTTCGATAGCAGTCAATGACTCAATAGTAAAGTTTGGAGGAATAGTTTCGGTTGTCGTGTGGTGGTTCTCGAGATTTTACGTCATGTTGTATCAGTTGTGTCATTGTTTGTTAATATAATTGCTGCAGCCGGAAGTGTTATCAAGCATCCTCGTGGGAAACCTTTGACAAGTGGTGAGAAGAAAATTGTGCTGAACGTGTTCAATTACCTTACACTGAAGAATCCAGAGTGTTGTGTGGACCAAGTGGTATCGCTGACTTCTGAATGCACAGGTGTTTCGAAAACAAGTATTTACGCGGCGCGCAAGGAAATCGAAGCGAGTGGTAAGGTGGTTACTCCGAAAGGAATGAGAGCCAAACAAAAATGCGGATCACACATTTTAGACGATTTTGCACTTGCCGCTATCAGAAGGATATCTTGGATAAAAAGTTGCCTACTTTAGATAAATTATTATTTGAAATTAATAATGATCCAGACGTGTGCAAGATTAGTTGTTTGATGCTGCACAAAATGCTACGTGATTTAAATTTTGAATTTGTGCACCAAAAGAATCACAGCGCTCTTATTGACCGTGACGACGAACTTTGGAGAAGACTCTATCTTCGTGCAATATGTCAATTTCGTATCGAGCGGTAGGAAAATATACTATCTGGACAAAACTTGGGTTAATGAGGGTCATACTAGGAGTATGCATTCTCATCCGGTCTTAGTGTTGGCTTAAAGAATCCCACCGGAAATGGAAAGAGAATCACCATTCTTCATATTGGAAGCAATGATGGATTCCTACAGAATGGACTGCTGTTTTTTGTATCTCGGTCCTCCAAAGACTACCACGAAGAAATGGATGGCAAAGTGTTCAAGGATTTGTTTCAAAACATTGTTCTGCAATTGGAACCACAGTCTGTTATTGTAATGGACAATGCTCCTTCCCATAGTGTAAAATGTGAAAGGATTCCGACAACAGCATGGAGAAAGGATGACATTTGTGAGTGACTGAGAAACAAAAACGTTCCACATGAATTCAATCAGTTAAAGGCTGAACTGCTTGCAAAAATAACTTCCGTCAAAACAAATTATGACAAATTTGAAATCGACGAAATTGCTAGGGACCATGGATATACTGTTTTGCATTTACCACCTTACCACTCTAATCTGAACCCAATAGAGTTAATTTGGAGCCAAGTAGGAGGACGCGTTGCAACACACAATACAAGTTTCAAACTTCTAGATGTAAAGCTCTTGTTGTTGGAAGGACTTGAGAATGTCACCCACAAGAAATGACAGGATTGTATTCGTCATGTGGAAAACGAAGAAAAAGCACTGTGGCAAATGGACGGGTTGCAAGAAGCAGCTGTCGAACGATTTATCATCAACCTTGACGACGATTCCGAAATCTGATTATGTGTATGATGAGGAAGATGACTCCTTAGATGGTATATTACCCATTGAAGACAACTGACGTCGTTGGTAAGTTGTTGCTTTTATTTTATTTTATTTTTCGTATTTACAACATTATTTATTTTAAAACAAATAGTTACGTTTAAAAAGTCATGTTATATACGTATTTCTTATTCAAACACATTCTCTTATTGACGCGTTGTAAAAAAATCTGACATTGAGGCCAACTCGCGCATTAATACAAATTTCGGTAACTTACAGGCCATGCCTACTTCATTCTAAAGCTGCATGGAGAATAGTTGAACTTATGTGGAACGACCCATTTACATTGTATACATGTGCATTATACCTTTATATTCATATGATGCTAAAATAGCAGAACTTTGCAATTACAGACTGCTTATATAAATATCATATCAGAAAGATTATTAGCAATTTTACCACTAAGCCAATATCGGCCTGTACATTAAAGTACTGATTAATCTGTACCACCCTATTTAATAAAGGTGGGGTTCAGCCAGAACCAATGCCAGTGGTAAGTATAAGTGGCAATTTATTCACCAATACTAGTGGATACTTTTCTGGAGTTTGGCTATTTCTTTATTTATTTCTATTGTAGTCTACGGTTATTACAAACATAAAAACACAGTTTTCGTTGTGACGTTTTCAGGAGAACACATGCTCCCTTCACACGTCACAACGAAAAACTGTGTTTTTATGCTTGTAATAACCGTAGACTACAAGAGGAATAATTCTACAATGCAAGCAATGCATACATACAAGATAAATGATTTTTTTGGAATCCACAAAAATCCTGGGAATTATGCAAAATAGAAATTTTTCATTTAAAACATTCATATTGGATTTTACATGGCAGCTGCCGCAATCTTGTAATTCTTGAATTTTTTAAAATGAATCTCTGGTATGTTGATGCATGTAATTGCAGTGAAATACTTACATATTAATATCAGTGCATATTTTGAGCAATTTTTAAGCATCTGTTTCGGTATTGGTGAGAATCATTAAAAATAGTAGCTTTGCTATTAAATGAAGTAGTAAAATAAACATCCAGCACTTGCCCCCCCCCTCAGTTTTCTGCTAGCCTTCCACCTTTCTATTTTATATATTTTAAGCCCCTTTCCCCCTTTTTTAATGTTTTAAACTTCTTGAGAAGACTGACGATGGCTTAGGAAATGGGACTGGGCATCGGGACATTGTGCATCGGTTTTGGTTTTAGTTGCTGTTTTAAGTCCACTTTATGCACAGTAAGGCTAATCGGGACTGGACCTACAGTTTACAGTGGAATCCGAACCACTTGTGCCCCCACCTGGTATCGAACCCGGGACCCCTTGATTACAAGGCAATGACGCTACCACTGCGCCATGGGGGAGGCCATTGTGCATCGGAAACAGAACAAAAAGTATTTTTTAAATTTTCTTCTTGTGAAACAGTGGTTTTGCAAACATTCAAGATGTATTAAATTTTTAAATCTCTCTACTTGTTATAACTGTAATCTGTGTTCTCCTGAAATATAATAATATCGTGCGTCCATTTCGATCTTCAGCCGAGAGATCGAGAGAAGCTTGGCAGGCGGCGCTGACGGAGATGCAGACATTTGCAGCCTGTAATGCCCGCTTATTTTTATGGACATATGGAGACATTTATATAAATATTGCAAATCGAGCACTAACCTGTGTTATAAGAGTACGGTTTTAATTTTAGTAGCTTAGTGGCTGTATGTGCTGATGATTTTGACATGCCCACCTCTTGTGAAAAATGGCGTAGAGGTTTGTTTGGAGAACGTTCTAACGCTGCACCAATATCATCGAGTTTTGCTTCGGTTAGAATCAGTCGTTTTTGCTTAGGTGTTTTAAAATTTAACGATCCAGTTTCTCGTAATTTAAGGACAAGATGTCTAACCGTATCTCTGTGTGGAGTTGAAACGCCTGGGAATTTCTGTACAAATTGCCTACACACGTCTCGACACGAGTCTGTTTTCACGTACGTGTCATACATAAAAAATCTTTGTTCTAACGTGAACCTTGCGGCTGGCATTCCAATCGTCTCACTGACACAACACACATACACACTGCTATAACACAAACAAGTAACTGCAAGTAACCAAGAATAACACTCTTGCCCACAGTACGAAATTAACACGCTCTTGGTTTACATTGCTCGCCACTATATTCACAACTCTGTCTTCATCTAGTCGCGAAGGAACAAAAAAACTCGAGCTCGGATATTTCGGATTGCAAGGAAGCTCACGAAAACCATTCACTTTTAACGGTTTTGTCTGCAGCGTAATCTTGATACAGTGTTGCACATTCGAAACCTCCAAACGATTCCCATGGCCACAAAACTCTTTCAAGGATATAAACTTAAGCAGGACGTTACTGGTCAAAACTATGATTAAAATCCTTTATTATCTGTGGCTCTTAACATCGTTTCTATAGCGTATTTATTTGTGTATATAAGAGCAGAACTTGGATGAATTACAGAAGAACTTTTGCGTGATATAACCCAGGTTAGTGCTCGTTTTGCAATATTTATATAAATGTCTGCATATGTCTAAAAATAAGCGGGCATTACAGGCCGCAAATGTCGGCATCTCCGCCAGCGCCGCCCGCCACGCTTCTCCCGATCTCTCGGCTGAGGATCCAAATGAACGCACTGTATAAAGTGTGTGAACCTTAAAAAAGGCAGTGGGTGGGAAAAAATTTCTGTTGAATAGAGTTGGAATTTTGTGAGGTGAAAACATGACACTATTTCTTCCAGCTGGATGTGGAAATAAACAAGTTACGCCTGAACATAGTGGATGATCCGGAGAAAGTCAAAGCAGATCTTTTGGAGAGCCAAGTGCGGCAGAAAGAAGTTGATGTTGAGCGAAATGAAAGTGCAGCGAGACTTAAATATGTGAAGCAGGTTGTGGACAAATTGAGTAAAATAATTCCAGTAGTTAAAGAGGCAAAGCAGCTCCAGAGGGAGGTGATTGCACTCCTCAAAGAAATGAAGTAAGTGCTCTGTTATATTTTATGTCTATTAATTTGTCTTCCCATGTTGCAGCATGATACGATGCAAGGGGTTCCTGCATTCAAATCCCAGCCTGTACATGGCTGTCCTCTGTGAATGTCCTTGCATCAATTTCATCATATTAACATTCATATAAAATAAGCCAATCTTCGGTTATTGCAAGATCTGATTTAATATGTCATATAAAGTTGGAGAGTTAACAATTTTAGCTTCGTTAGGAGAAATCTCAACCAGGAATTCCTTGAATTCCCAAAAAAATATTATTGCTTTCTGGGTGAATTTTCTTTGCAGACATGAACAATGGCCACAATACATTTTTAGGAGAGGGTAGTCTTTTATTTTGGCTGTCACCCTTTAACTTCATTGAAGATTTATGTTATTATATTGAGATGTCACCTAGATGTTGGATGGTCCCTTTATACGTGGGTTGGAGATTTATTTATTTATTTACAAATGATACAAAAGAGATACCTCTGTGAATCTTTTACAGCCCTTTGATGTAGTCACTAGCATTGTGTACAACTGTTGCCAGCGATGCGGAAGTCGTAGTATACCCGTAGCAGCGCCTGTTTATGTTGATGCTTTGAATGGAATGGTCTATTGCTTGAAGAATCTCTGGAACAGTTCGGAAGCTTCATCTTAGGGATCAAATCAAAGTCACAGGGGATGGTAGAGCACCTGCCAGTGCCATCGAGCTAACAAATCAGCCACAGTGTGCTACATGAGCCTGGGCATTATCCTGCAAAATGATGGGAGGATACAGCAAAAAGTGTTGCCTCTTCTTTCGCAATGCAGGTTGAAGGTAACGCAGATTCCCCACATGTGTCACGAATACCTTGATGACACTATCGTGCTCTACGGCTGCGGTCACATTCAATCTTTATCCAACTCTGCTGTTCCTGCTTCAAAAACATTGTTGTGACTATGCAACTTTAAACCATCAACTCCAATGATACTCTTATTTCTCTTGTCACTGTGCATGCACCTAGTGTTTGAAGAAAGAGTCTATTTACTGGGACGTAGGTTAGGTGTCAAACTAACATGTGGTATAAGCAAGAGTACCAGTTCCGTTACATGTCCAATATACAACAGTGTTGCCATTATTAAATCTCCAACCCACGTAGATCACGAAAAAGAGGTGATCATCATAATTTATTCTTTCCGTAATGAAAAAGTTAATATGATATTATATGAATGTAGAGTTGGAAGTGGTCGGAGAAAAAAAACAACTGCTTTTTTGGGGGATAACAGTTTTTCTTTCGTGGCTTTTTCGGCTTTTTTCCCCAATGTGTTTCAAATCAATGAAAATACTTTACTTGGCTGCATTTCTCTTGTTTCACAGCTTTCATTTATATCTCTACTGTAAAGGATGCCCACATCTAAATTTAAAGTCCACCTTTTGATATGGAATTTATAGCTAGATAAAGCAGTTTGCAAAAATGATGGCTTTTTTGAATGGATAGTTCTTCCCAAATGTAATCTTCAAATTTCAGTGGGTCTGAAAATATGTCTACGTAGTATATACACAAACTCACATAACTTGAGTAGTGCTGCACGTATATTTTGTAAATAGAATGTAATAGTATAGTACAATTTTCAATGTTTGGTTCTTTTGTTTGAATTGTT
The DNA here is from genome assembly GCF_977018435.1 of Lepisma saccharinum. NCBI lineage: Eukaryota > Metazoa > Arthropoda > Insecta > Zygentoma > Lepismatidae > Lepisma > Lepisma saccharinum. Next base: position 36,938,224 of record NC_139237.1, read on the forward strand.
TTTAGTCCACTTTATGCATAGTTAGGATCATTGGGACTGGACATACAGTTTAAAGTGGGATCCAAACCACTGTGCAATGTGCCTCCACCGGTTATCGAACTCTGAATTATTTAATTACAAGGCCACTACATTATCACTACACCATGGGTTAGGCACTTTTTAATGTTTGAATTTACATACAAAACAAGAAAACGAAGAAATCTTGCTACATCTTTTAACACAATCAAATGCTACCTTGATGATACAGTTTCTTCTTGAACTTTGACTATGAATGAATATCTAATATCAAACTCCTTGACATTTGTATTCGCATAAAATATTTGTAACCTGACATTTGAGTGTAACGTATAATTTGGCTTAATGGCCACTAAACTAGGTCATGGTGTATTTTGGTCACCTAGTGTAGAGATTCTCAACTGTTGAGACCACAGCATGGTAAATTCAGTTTATAAAAGCCAATGCCCTGCTCAAAAAATTCAAATTTCTATTATTTTTAAGCTTTATACATTAATATGCACCCTTGAAATTAAGTGTTAATAATGGAATATGGTATGTGCATAGGCTTGTTGACAAATATAAAATTGGGTGTAAAACAGTTGGCAATCATTTGATCTAATGAACTCTTGTGACCTGGTATATATGCCAGGCCCCAGTACAGGGCCACAGCCTGGTACTTGAGAGGCATTGCAATAGTGCATGGTGGTACCAAAATGAGGCAGAAACTGAAATAGATTGGCCACAAATGGCAATTTAAAAAGATAATCTCGCTTTCTGCCAGTAAAATTTTTTGTTTCTTTAATTAATCCCACTTTATGCTCAGACAAGTTAATTGGGATTGGACCTACAGCTTAAAATGGGACCTGAATCACTGTGCCTTTATTGGGGATTGAACCTGGAAACCCTTGAATACAAGGTGATAACATTACTTTATGCCACCAGCAAGCCTGTATCTACTGAAAGGACCATGGGGCCATGCCCCTCCTCGATCTATGAAATATTTAAATATGAGCCTATAGAAAGCCAGAAAAATAACTTCGACGATTTTTCACATTTGTAAAAAAATTCAATTTTGTCATGATTAGTTTTCTTGTGTAAAGAGGCACATTCTAGAAGTCTGCAGTCTGGAATTTTGGTAGTTTTAGTTTTATAACCATCGATTGACGTTTTCCATGCCCATGGAAATGGGTCAACAGAAATAAAGAATTTATTATTATTATTAATATGCAAGGCTACCAGATGTCCCAAATTAGTTGGGACTAACTAACTAACTAACTAACTAACTCTCTAGCCTTCTTAAACCCGAAGGTTCATGGCTGCAGCAACACAGGCCTTCCATCTGTCCCTATCTTGAGCAAGATCTATATACTCTTTTCCATCCCTACCGATTTCCTTTAAATCCATCTCAACGTTGTCCCTCCATCTTCGTCTTGGCCTTCCTACAGGTCTCTGAATCCTGTAAACTCCTCTTTCCTCTCCCATTCGTGCCACATGGCCTGCCCACCTAAGTCTTCTTGATTTAATTATTCTAATAATATCTGGACATGAATACAAATTATGTAGTACTAAATTATGTAACCTTCTCCACTCACCTGTCTCCTCATCCATTTTAGGTCCAAATATTTTCCTAAGGATCTTATTTTCAAATACTCTCAATTTATGTTCCACTTTCAATGTAAGGGACCAAGTTTCACACCCATATAATACTACAGGCAAAATTACTGTTTTGTATATTTTAACTTTTAGTTTCTTAGATATTAAACGAGAAGACAAAAGTTTATGAAGAGAGAAGTAACATGTTTCCTGAATTAAGCCTACTTTTTATTTCCTCTTTAATATAATTTTCATTTGTTAATATTACTCCTAAGTATTTGAATTTGGAAACTGGTTCAAACGAGTTGTTATCAATAATTAGATTTTGATTATTACCTAACACTTGGTTTCGGTCTGTAAGCATATATTTAGGTTTTTCTTTGTTAACTTCCAAACCTATCTCTTTAGCAGGTTTGAAAAATATTTTAGCATTATTCTTAATTGTATTTATATCATCCCCTAATAAGTCTACATCATCTGCATATGCTAACAACTGAGTCATACCATTTAATTTTAGTCCTTGGTTAGTTTCTTTTACCTTCCTAACAGCATATTCTAAGGCAAAATTAAAGAGCAATGGAGATAATGCATCTCCTTGTTTTAACCCATCATGAATTGTAAATTTGTCAGACATATTAATACCCACACGAATTTTACTTTCTGTTTCACTGGTGCATATTTTTATCATACTAACAAGCTTCTTAGGTATTCCAAACTCTACTAATATATTATATAATTTCTCTCTTTTGACCGAATCATATGCTTTTTTGAAATCAATGAATAGCTGATGGACATTTTGATTATATTCCCACTTTTTTTTCAAGTGTCTGTCTGATGTGAAAAATTTGATCTGTAGTTGATCTGTTACGTTTAAATCCACATTGATAATCACCTATAATTTCATTAGCATATGGGGTAAGTCTTGTTAAAAGAATGTTAGATAATATTTTATATGTTGTTGAGAGTAGAGAAATTCCACGGTAATTATTGCAGTTCATTTTATCACCTTTTTTAAACACAGGAACAATTATGGAGTCTTTCCACTGTTGAGGGATTTCTTCTTTATTCCATATTAAACAAATTAATTTACGAATTTGACATATTAATGAATTTCCATCATATTTAATTAACTCAGCTGGTATTAAATCAATGCCAGGTGCTTTGTTATTCTTTAGCCTTTTAATAGCATCTTTAACTTCAGTCAAGTTAGGTTCTGGAACTAAAGGTTCTGCTGTGTGTACTTCATTTACTTCTGATTTATCTCCTACATGAACATTTAAAAGGTCATTAAAGTAGTTCTTCCATCTATTTAGAATATCACTTGGGTCAGCTAGAAAATCACCTTCTTTATCTTTTATCAAGTTTACTTTAGGTTGCCACCTCTTTCTAAATTCATTTACACCTTTATATAAATCTCTGATATTTTTGTTTTTGCTGTTTGTTTCAATTTCGTTAATTTTGCTTTTCAAGTAATCTTTTTTTTTTTACTTCTAAATGTGCTGTTAACTTCTTGCTTTATTCTATTATAATTGCTTAGATTTGTATCATCAGAGTTATTTAACTACCTAACTCTAGCCTGTTTTCTTATTTTTATTAGATTATGACATTTAATTTTAAACCTTGGCTTACTTTTTTCTTGGTTTATGGTATCCTATACTTTCTATAGCTGCTGATTCTATTGCATTACGTATGTGCTCCCAATTCTTATTTACATCTGTTTCATTTATATTTTCATCATCATTTAAATCCTGCAAAACATCAAATCTATTTGACAGTTTAATTTGGTAATCTTTCTTAATTCTTTCATCAGCAAATTTTCCTGTATTAAATTTTAGAACTTTTAGATTTTGTTGCTTATGATTTATCACTGAGAGTCTTTCTCTTAATTTAGCAATTACTAAATAATGGTCACTGGCACAGTCAGCACCTCTATGTGTACGAACGTCAATTATACTAGTATGCCTTCTCTTATCAATGAGAATATGATCTATCTGATTATGAGTTTTACCATCTGGAGAAGACCAGGTATATTTATGGAGAACTTTATGTTTAAAAGTGGTACTTTTCACAATTAAATTCTTTGAGGTTGCAAAAGTAATCAATCTTATACCATTATCATTACTTAATTCATGAAGACTTTCTTTACCAATCGTGGGTTTCAATGTCTCTTCTTTGCCAATCTGTGCATTACAGTCACCTAACATATCATACTGAGAAAATTTATCAAAGACCTGTTCTAACACTGCATAAAAATCATCTTTAGTATTATCATCTTTATCTTCCGTTGGTGCATGTATGTTTATTAAAATAATTTTACACCACCTACCCTGTAAAACTGCATATGATATCCTATCATTAATAAATTCTACTATTTTAAGAGCCGAGATAATTCTATTATTTATGAAAAAGCCTGTTCCAAAATTATGATTTTCAGTACCACCATAGAAAAAAGTATAATTTTTAGTTTTACAGTTCCCTTCTCCTGGCCACCTAACTTCCTGGACAGCAACTACATCTAATTTATACTTAACTATCTCATTAACTGTACACTGAAATGCCCCAGGCCGGTAAAGGCTCAGAACATTCCAGGTGCCTAATTTAATATCCTTATTCCTAACGTAGATCTTATCCTTAGTCCAGGGACCTCCCAAAGTAGTCCCCACCCGGAGATCCGAATGGGGGAATATTTTACCTCCGGAATATTTTACCTTGGGAATATCCATGGCCTCATACTGCTGTTTCTTGACATGTCTTTTTACAGTGCAGAGTTGTCAGCTCTACGCCTAACCCCCAATATGAATGGAGGACCGCATGTGTCGTTGGTCAGCGGATCCCTCGGATCTAGCTGGGAGGATCATATAGTAGTCCACCAACCATACCCCACTTCTGCCGATTGTGGGATGCTCATAGAGCCATGACAGGACAGCTCTGTACAGGAAAACCTCGTTAATACGATATTGGTTAATACGAAGTACCCTTTAATCCGAAGTTCTTCCCATTCCCAAGCCGATAAGATAGGATTTATAATGTATTTCAGTATGGATAAATCGAAATACGGATAATTTTTAATACGAAGTTGTTTACAAGACCCTTCCGCAAAACTGGTTTCGCTTAATTCGAAGTAGACACCTGTGTAAGTTGACAAGAGAAGATCGAATGTGGAGAGAGCTTGGAAGTTATTTTAACTTGACCTTGACATGTTTCCTTGTCCTAAGAGCTGCTGACAACTCGAGGGAAGCAGCCCGAAGTTCCTGCTAGACATTGACATTCTTTGTCAACCGCTGAATGCGGCACCTTGGAAATATTCACCAGTGCTAGATGAGAAATGCGAGATAAGATCGCATGAATGTTCCAAAATACAAGATACGTGGCGCCTGGAAGTCTCACCCATCTGTCTAGCTCTGAGCTCGAGATAGAGCAATTTTCCGTGAGCGAGGAACTTTTGGCCTGGTAGCCGACAACTTCCGGTAACCACTTTCATTAAAAGCATGTTCTTTGTGCCCTGTAGAACTTTATAAAAAAAATGGGAAACTATTACAGATAATCAAAGCCGCATAGGCCAACTAAAGATCGTCAACCTGCTTAATGCGTTGTCATCTAGGTTTCCCGCAAAAGTTGACGTCGATCTTATGTATGTTGCAACTCCAGTTTTCCACTTCATACGTTTCCCAACTGTGCCGGTTATAAAATTTGCCAAAACAGTGTTTTGTTGTCTGAGTGACTTCTCCCCTTTATCTATCAGCAAATGGGGGGTGGGGGGGGGTGGGGGGTTGTCCATTGCTAATTGTTTCGGCCACGATTTTCTTGCTCGTGTGCGCACATGGGCTCCTTTCCTTTGGCGTCTAAGAAAAAGCAAACAGTTCTGAATACCTTCTTCAAAACGAACAAAAACTGCATGATAAGTAAAAGAAAAGTGACCCCCTTCCTTCTCCTACAACAACAGCTCATTATCCGCCACTAGTGTGCATGGTAATGTGATAATCGCAGAATTCAGGTCCCTCTTTCTTGTTTGAATGCAGCTGTCTGGATAGGAAATATTGCCCGTATTATTGTCTGTTGCATGGTAAAACGAAATGCAAGGATCATTTTTTTTTCACACTGCTAGTAAAAGTTCAGTCTTCGACAACTGTGTTATGTTTAAAATGCCGATGATTTCCCTTCTGCCACCTGCTGCTCTAACTTCCAGCCGGTCTCATTGTGTTTACGCTGCAGCTGACGCCAGTGTTTAGTCTAACGTCTGGAAAGCTCTCGCTTGCCGATAACTGCAATGACTCATTTAGTGGGAAGGAATAAGCCTCATTGTTTTGAATCTTGCAAAGCCATATAATCCCCGCTTTTCTTCAGAACCATTAGCGTGCTGCTGTTAAAAAACAACAACAACAAAAAAAAAACAACGCAATGCTCAATGTAGAAGTACGAGAGGAAAAGTTTTGGCGGAGCGAGTGTTTGACCTCCAGAATACTCCTGAAACCTACAATAAATTGTCGATTAATCTGAAAATACGCAAGTTTCGTAAAGCTTGTTTTTAGTTCATTTTATGCTGATGAGCAAAGCGGGACTAAATATACAGTTTAAAGTAGGATCCAAACCAGAGTGATTATCGAGTGCGGCACTGTTTAATGTGTCCTAGGATACACATTCAGTGCAAACAGATTGCAAGTTGTGTATTTACTTTTTCAGAGTGGATTACAATGCAAGATGAGGAAGAGTTTGAACTGATCCCTGCAAAGGAGGAGGGGGGGGGGGGCGGATATGAAGTTAACTGAAGCAAGGAATACGTGACTTTTTTTACGGTGTGTTTTAGACAGCCGAACCAGGTACAAAATTTACAGCCACGATTTTTATGTTTTGTTTTGTGCCAGGGAAAGGTTGTGTTCTCTCCCAAGAGAATCTTCTCTTACCAGTTAATCCTGTAACAGACAATGTTCTAGTGAACGCACATAAAATCCAATATTCATTCTGTCCGATTATCTCCCATCTCTTGCTCGCGCCAGTGTGACTACTGTCAAGATTCTTCAGAGTTTCACTTCTTGCAATGAACGAGATTGTTTTCCTTTCCGTAGGTCTCCGTGCAAACGGGTTTCTTATGAACTAAAATTGTAAGAATTTCGTGGAAGAGCACCGACTTTGCACAATTAAAAGAAAATACAGTTTTTTAAAATACTTTTTGCCACAACATGCATCCCGTGCATAACCGGTTGTCTAACTAGGCAGGGTAAATGGTGTTAACAGTCTCCTTGGAATCTTTGTGTCCGCGTAAGCTCAGTGTTCTCATTTTATGTAAAATTTTTTACACTTTCTTTAAAACGTTCAATATTATTATATAGTACATATAAAGCTCATTTTCTGAGCTACCACCAAGTATAAAACATCCTTTGTGGTGGTAATTTATACTCTACTTTATTTACACCTGAAAACAGGCACCATCTTGAAAAGTTTGGATAACTCGAAGTCGTTTAATACGAAGTTGACATTTTTTAGTCTCTTGAACTTCGTATTAATGAGGTTTTCCTGTATATATAATTTTATCTATCAATCTTATCATCTATTAACTTTTCAAAGAACCCACACCATCTTCATAAATTGGACACAACCATTGATCACATTTTCCTACCCTCGTCTTCAAATACAAGAAGACATAGGATCAAGCATTGAATGAAATGAAGATGTCTTCCCATTTCGCCATCTTGGCATTGGAGCTTGAGGTATTTCCTATATTGTTTCATATAACATTAGTTTTGTCTGGTAGCCATGTCTGCGGCATCAAACTCCAAACTTTTCTTTAAGTCCTAGCATGAAAGTATTTCCAACCTATCCTTCACCTAAACAAAAATAGCATGAGCCTTCGACTCGTCTCAAATGTATCACTAGGCATGAAGTGTACCTGTCTATCCTAAAACTAAACTAAGTCTCCACACATAACAAGACATACAGATAAAATATAGTAGTCAAAGTAAAATATTGGTGCCTCCGCAATGACGCAGTGGTAGCATCGTCACCTTGTAATCAAGGGGTCCCATGTTCGATACCCGGTGGAGGCATATAGTGGTTCGGATCCCACTTTAAACTGTAGGTCCAGTCCCGATTAGCCTTAATGTGCATAAGGTGGACTTAAAAACACCAAATCAACCAATCAAAGTAAAATCTTGAACACATTACATATGAATTATAAAGTATAATATACTGATTATACTTTATTATAAGTTATTATATTATTAGTTGGGACAGCCCATTCATTTTCTTCCCTTTTCTGGCTTTTTCAAAGCAGTCGTCATGAGAAAATATATCTTTATTTTTTGGTTATCTCACATTTAAACATGTTTTTTATAATAATAATAACTGCTAACACGTATAATTTAATTTTTATATGTATTATTTTCTAAACAAAGAATTATCATGGCTGTTCAATGATAGTGGTATAAAAAAATTTAGGAAACCTAAAACCATTGTTAATTTGTGGAACACAGTACTACCTGAAAACTTCCGAGAATTGAATGTAAATAATAAACACCACGCTGTACACCGTGTGACAGCCTTTGCCAGTAAGCGACTAGTATATGTTGCAGATTGGTGGGTGGGGGGTATATATTTTTTCCGTTTCTTTGGACCATAATACTGCAAATATACAATTTTATGTTTAGCTCTAGTACCTACTCCAACAGCATTTTGCCGACCGCTGTGGCAGAGTGGTTAACAAAGTATGCTACGACACCAGAGGGGTCCCGGGTTTGAATTCTGGCCTGGGTGTTGTTTGTTAGTATGTTTCTTCATCAATTTCATCATATCATCACTCATCCTCATCATCACGATTAGACTTGGCAGGAAAATGATGTAAAATAACCTAATTCAATCAACCCTACAGAATTTTAGATCTTCTCTTTGTTCCACATTTTCGGATCTCCACCCTCCTCCAAGGACGTAATTCGGACCTATGGACTCCACCAACCCCCGAAAGACTTACCAAATTCGAAAGTGAAATATTGAAAATATACTTCATAATTGGGAAAAGAGAGATGTGGTAGTATATAAATAAGGAGAAACTAGTACTCACTTTTATCCTCCAACGAGGATGGTGGCAGTGGCCACTGAAATTAATTGAAAAAGAAGAAAAAGTGGCTTTGTGGATAAAAGTGAGTACTAGTTTCTCCGTATTTATGAAAATATACTTGTTTAGCATTTGTTGTATAGTTTGTTATTCACTTCTGTTGAATTTATTGCAAGGCAATGATTATATTGAGATCACATGGCTTTGAAGGACAGTATCAGATTTATGGACGCTACTATTTATACACAAAATATTAATGAGAAACTTTGCTTTTCATCAACTAGATCCTAACATTCCTTTTTGTTATTCAATAAATATTGAATTCTATGTCTACTTGACATTAAATTTCTTAACTGTACTGTTGTTTCATACAAATTTTGGTAGTCTTAACTACACATAAGCTAGATAATGAATATGTAGTTATATCTCTCTTCTTATACCTTGTTTTTACCTATTCACATAATAAGAATACAGTATTAATTAATTTATGCATTATGAATAGACCAATAAATTATGTTAATGTATTAATTTCATGTATAACATTCAATCAAAAATCTAGCCATTTTCCAACAACAGTACGTGCATTTATAAGTAACTTTGGGGGGGGCCTCCCCGATGTGCTGTGGTAGTGTTGTCGCCTTGTAATCAAGGGGTCCCAGGTTCGATACCTGTTGGATTCACATAGTGGTTCGGATCCCACTTTAAACTGTAGGTCTAGTCCTGGTTAGCCTTACTGTGGGTTGTATTACCAACCACGGTAATATGATATAATAAAACATGTGGGTTCGATTTTATACAAAATAATAATTTAATCCATAAGTAAGAATATACAACATGGCTAACTCCATGTTTGACAATCCAAATCAACAAAACAATTGAACATCTATATTCAAAGATATAACAACATCATAGATGTTTCACAATCTAGCTACTGCAACTTTCCTCTTCTTCCAAATGACAGCTGCAGCCTTCAGGTGGTTTCCTCCTTCTAAAAGATCGTCATGGACTGTTCACTGCTGAGGCGGTAACAGCTTCCTCTCGCTCAGTCTGCGGTCTATCCTCACCAGCCCTGTCTTGTGATGGCATGGAAGATCCAAAAATTATCTTCTGCTCTGTCCACATCCGACATGTTTGATTTAAACTTCACTTGATGCAGGTGTACCCTTCTCGTTGTTCCACCGACATTGACCAATAACAAGCATCTTCCTAAATGACCCGTAACTGTAGCTCGTACGTATTTTGGAAATCTGGATGTATAATTTCTTGTCCACACTATACTTCCAATTGATGGTAATTCTTCGTTCTTATTGATCTCACTTCTCACCACTTCCTTCTCCATTATTTTCGACCAGGACCAATTATAGATATTACGAGGTTCATATGACAACAACAACTCTGTAGGAGTCTTCCCCGTAGTATGGCAAGGTGTAAACCTGGCTACTCTTAACGCACCTTCCACCGCTTCTCTGAAATCGAAACTTTTTCCTAGATGGCAATCTTCTAACCATCTCTTCTTCAGAGTACTTTTTACGTTTTGGGCTCACTTTTCGGCTCAAGCATTGCTAGGTGGATGATATGGTGGTGAATGAATAATTCGTATTCCTAACTTAGTGGAAAATTCTTTAAGCTTTCTTTCTAAAAATGGAGGTCCATTATCACATGCGATTACAGTACCATTACTCCTCTGTAAATTACATTTGAATGGCTTATTGCAGAAAGGGACCTGAGTCACTTTTGCACAATTCTGAGAAAAACAAGAAAAATCGTATAATATTGAGAGTGTAAGAAAGAAATGTGCTGTTGTTGGCTCAAATTTTTAGCATAATGAATAGTTAATTTTGCAACCCTCAATGCGCCCTCCTGCAGTATGCTGCTAGAGACAGAGGAGATGAAAAAGTTGTGACTCCGGTACCTTTCTGCAATAAAAGTGGAGACTGTGTGAAATGACGAGAAATGTCCTACAAACGCCCGTTTGTCGTTGCCACATACGCTAGGTTAGGTTAGATTATGTTATATATGTCACAGAAAATTATAGATTCATCAATGAATGACAGTGTAGTGCACTTTCTGGACTTTATTGTCGGTGTTTGAAGTACAATAATGTACGAGCTCATACATGCATGTGCTATTCTACATCTGAGTCTGTTTCATTGCCGTGTGTAGTTGGCCACTGAAGAGTATCTTCATAATCATTTAACGTCGTCTGGTACATACGAGAAGGCAGATCATATGTCCTTCAATTTAGTAAGCTTGATCAGCATACGTGCAACTGGGAACGTACGTACGTGGCGTAGGAATTACAATTCTTGCACCTTTGGACAGATAGAAGGTGTGAGACGTCAAACCTTTGATGAATTCGGAAACTTTGACAGTACCCTTATGTTCAACACAGTATTCAAAGTAATGATACTTGGAAATATGAAAAATACTGCCTATTCTTGTAGGAACACATGGTAGTTTCCACAGATGCCACATTTTTTTGTATACATGAGGCCATCACGTTGTGAAACCAATACTGTTACTGGTGTCAATAAGTTTGACTGTATTTTTACCGCCCCGAGCTGCATTACGGATTAGCGTACACAGTTCTTACAACGTATAAATATGGCTAAGTTTATTGCAGAAAAGGACGCGAGTCAGTAACTCAGGTACCTTTCTGCATTAAAGTACACTTTTTACTGTGCATTTTCTTGGCTATAGCCTCGTGTGACTGACGTCCTTTCTGCACTAAAAGATGTGTCTGTAACTAGGAAAATCAAAAATACCATTAACTCCGATATCTCAAAAATGTGACTCAGGTCCCTTTCTGCAATAAGCCATTCATTTGAATAAGGTAAAAAGCTCGTTTCTTTTACACAACAAGTAGTCTGTTCTGAAATTTTAAGCAGTCAAATCAACATTTACTGGAAATGCACCAGATTGGCCCGCCACCTACACCTGACACCTCCCGCATCAAATACACATAATCTCACATCTGACACACCTCTACATTTCATTCACTGAAGATGAGAGTGATGTTACGTCTCAAAAGCTAGAAAACCTATACAGAAATTACCTGGTTGACATTCTGATAAAAACTCTTTATCTTCAACATCTACTTTATTTTTCTCTTCCCATAAAGAGACAGTCCTAGCTAGAGAACACTTAATTGTTGCCTTCTCCCTTTCCAAAATAATTTGTACAAAATTATGTGAAATATACTCTTGCTGTGATCTGATATTGCATCATTTAACTTTTTGACACAAGGCCAGCAATGAATGCTGTTTTAGTATGAGCTTATTTGTCTTTGAAAACATCAGATTTCTAGACTTCAGTGCAAAGAAGACAAATAACCACCTGTGCTTTTAGCTTGATTCTCCTTCCACTATTTGAAATGAAGTCTATCAATACAACCACCAATTTGGTGCTTGCTTTTGTTGCATTCCTCCTGACTCTTTGCCTTCAACATTTTCATTCAACACATCATCTTCAGACTTCAAGGAATTACTCCCCATGGCAGATTCTCGAATGTTGCCTTTTTGCATTAGCAATGTAAGAACTGCTATTTCTTTTACACACTATATTTTTGACAAAAATGCATATATTTTTGTAGTGATGTATAATATAGTGTGTCCGGCTTAAAAGTATAATGAAAGAAAAGTTAGTTTTCTTCTACCTATAGAGTAACTCAAACAGTTTTTTACATACTTAATACACTTTGATGTGTGCACAATTAGTTGCGTGACAGATGTCCAACCTATATTCAAGCTCTGTGCATGTGTTGTAGAGCATTACTGACGTCACATTCTGGATTGCAGCATAAATGCGACGTACATCAGGAAGGCCACAAACTTTTTGTTTGATATAAGTCTTTACAAAACCTCACAAAAAAAGCAAGCAAAGTAATGTCTGGGGATCTAAAGGCTAAGCAATAGGAGCACCTCTCCCAATCCAGCATCCAGGAAATCCCCCACTTCTTGCTCGTAATGGCACGGTGCTCCTATTGTTTAGCCCTCTAGATCCCTGGACATTACTTTGCTTGATTTTTTTGTGAGGTTTTGTAAAGTCTTAAGTATATCAAACATAAAGTGTGCGGCCTTCCTGATGTATGACGTTGCATTTATGCTGCAATCCGGAATTTGACGCCAGTAATGCTCTACAACACATGCATGGAGCTTGAATATAGGTTTGACATCTTGTCACGCAACAAATTGTGCACATAACGAAGTGTATTAAGTATGTAAAAAAAACTGTTTGAGTTACTCTATAGATAGAAGAAAACTGTATGCAAATATCTTAATAAAGTTACAAGTTATTAATTTTTCTTTAATTATACTTTTAAGCCAGGCACACTGTATAAAGCAAAGTAAAAAAAATATTGTGATGGACAATTTTGAATCAACTTACCATCTGAAGATAATTGCAAGGTTGACTTGAGAAGGGAAATATGGCATGAAGAATGGAAAGAAACATGCATAGAACCACCTATGTGCCTTCCTAAGATACTAACCTAGCATTTTTCTGTGAAAAAAACATCTGTAAACTTGAGCCAGGATCATCCTTATGCTTTTTCAGCTGTTTGCTAGCTGAACACTAGCTTTGAATGCCAGTGACTCTGGTTCAAGTTCTGGCTGAGATAATTTTTTTTATATTTTTTAATCTTTTATATTGAAGTCCAATGTAATTAATTTACTAAGTAAATTTTGAATTTTTAAAATTGCACAATAATTAATGTGCCATTCAATGAAAGAGCTTTCTTTTCTCTTCCAGAAAAGAAAAATCTGATGTGGAGCTGACAAAGAAGCAGAAGTTGTCTGTGGATGAAAAGATAGAAGAGGCTGAGGAATACGTACGGGGGCTGAAAATTAAGAATGCTGCAGCGATGGAGCAGAAGACAGCTCTGAAGGTCAAATGGGAAAAGAAAATTGGAACTATTGCAGAAAATTTTGAGATGCTTGAAATGTGAGTAAATTTTATGGAATATTGGTATGTATGTATTTTTTTTATATATTACTGTGTCTTCATTTTTTCCCTTTATATTGAATTACCATTTTACAGAGTCTCTCAACAGTTGTGAAACCATTAATTTGATCATTAACAACAGAAGTAAATTGAAACTCAGCTCCTACTACTTGAAAATTATTTTTAATTGATTGCCGACGACACCAACATATGTGAATACTTGTACATTGCTGCAATTTAAAGTTGTTTACAGTAGTTATAATGACATTAGAGGTGGAACAGATTAATTAGACCATATCAATCCACCAGGGTTATGTTGATTGAAACAATTCTTTTAGCTGGTGGTGAGATCGAACTATAACAGTGCAGGTAAATCACAAGTGGATATCATAGGTTTGATGTTGGCTGGAGCATGGTGCTGATCACATCACCTCCAAGATGGCAGAATTAATGAAAACACTTCTTCAGTTTTTGTGTCATTAAAATTACAGAAATGAGGAATGTTTGTCTCCTTTAGCAAAAAATTGTGTAAACATTTACAAATGACTTACGGGAAAATATGAATATTTTATGTGAATAGAGAAAACAAACTAGTGGTGGACTAGAGGCAAGGGTGAACACAGGATTTTTCTAGGGGGTGCAACAACGAAATTTTCTTCCAGGAAGGAAGAATGGTAAGAAAGTCATCCCTCCTTCCCCCCAAAAAATTGCTGTTTGATTCTGAAGTTACCATGTTTCTGTAACAATCTAAACTAGCCTTGCTTGTAATTAGAAATCCTTTTAATAATTAACAAAAAATACTGTAACTGAAATTAAATTCTGTATGTGAAACATATTCTTTAAAACTGACATTCATTTTCAAAAGTGGAGGAAGGGGGGTTAATGTTTCCCCTCTCTGGATGTTGTTAGGAACATGAGTAGCTGATAGTTAAGAGTATGGCACATTTTTGGTTAAGTGTTTTAACCTTCCCCAGTCCCTGCTGGAAGCTTCAATTGGCATCCTTTTACAACACACTTTTTTAAACCTTTTGCCTGGGTTCTAGTTAAGAGGGTTTCCCCCAGTAATGTGAAGGGTGCAAATAGCCTTAAGCCCTGACCAACTCATAAAATTTAACTCACTTATTCGCTCACAGTGGACCCAAAAAAAAATGAATGCATACGTATGAGTTAAATTTAACAAATAAGGTAGTAAAGTTTTTTTTTCTTCCGATCTAGTGACTACAAGAAAGTTTCAATGAAAGTAGAGGAGGCAGAGAGACTGTACAAGGAGAAAAAGAAGATGGGAGATGAATATGAGAAGAAAACAACAGAAAAGAAGGAGTTTCGTGAAAATTACTGTATTGGTATGCAGGATTTGTATGCAAAAATTATTGAACGAGTAAGTATAAAATATTGGTTATCATCAATATTATTGTTGAAGTAGATATAAATAATACAGGCTTTTCTCGATGGTATGCTGGTAATGTTGTCACCTTGCAATCAAGGATTCCATAGTTCAATGCCTGCTGGGGCAGATAGTGCTTCCAATCACATTTTAAACTGTATGTCCAGTCCCAATTAGCCTATCTTAGCATAAAGTTGATTTGGAAAATAAACTTTGATAAATAATACAATTATAATACAGTGAAATCTCAGTTATACGTTTTATGGGGGACAGAAGGAGAAAAACGTATTATTGAAATATAATTAAAATGGTAAAATTACGTACACAAAGAAGGAAAAGGCTCAATAAGTCCCTGGTCTGCGGCCATCTTGAATTCAACATATTGAATTTTAAATGAGAAGGGGGTGATATGATATATCAAATTAGGCTAGAATTTCACAAGAAATTCAATGGTGAACGTTTTTTCGACATATCTTCGCAATGGCATGCGAACTTCTCTCCCTAGACGTCACTTTGATGTCGATGCGTTACTAACACGCTAAAGACATTTTAATGTTAATTTCTGACACCTCGAAAAGGAGCAAATTAGTACAAGAATTCAGTCATAACTTTTTACT
Source organism: Lepisma saccharinum (assembly GCF_977018435.1). Taxonomy (NCBI): domain Eukaryota; kingdom Metazoa; phylum Arthropoda; class Insecta; order Zygentoma; family Lepismatidae; genus Lepisma; species Lepisma saccharinum. The sequence continues at coordinate 36,953,801 of NC_139237.1, forward strand.
GGTTGAAGATACGTCGAAAAAACCTTCATCATTTAATTTCTCGTGAAATTCTAGCCTGATTTGATATCTCATATCACTCCCTTTCCATTTAAAATTCTGAACCGCTGACCCCGCGGGTGGCATCAGTGTGATTTCCCCTTGCTCTGGCAACTATTGGTCATTGCACACTGCAGTGGCCTTGTACTGGGGGTTTTAAGAAACTTATTGAGCCACCCTGTACTTATACACCAAAGCTTGCTGTATTGCACTAATCTGTTCTAAATCATTGTTATAAATTCGCAAGAAAGAGACATTTAAGGCACCGGGGGTTGAAACAGTTACAAGTAAGGTTTACCTGGTTAATCCATTCAGCCAATTCCCTGCAAAAATCCATGCTGAACATTAGGACGTTTATCTTGATCTTATGTTTACTGTAACTCTAGTTTCCAGCTTTATACGTTTTCCAAACCCCACCGATGACAAAATTTGGCAAAAGCCTGTCCCGTATGCCAGTGGACCTCTCCCTCCCCTCTACCTTACTTTTGTACAGGCTATTCATTCACCAAGCGACCTTGAACTCTTTTCTTATGATCGGGGAACAAGCGAACTATTGCTAAAACGATAGTCATTAAATTCTGCTTTCTCTAGCATTTTAACACATTCTAAAAGTGTGACTCGGGTGTCTTTGTTGTGCCTCCCCCTACAAAGATGTATGTGGACAATTGATAACATGGCTCAATCACTATTCCCATTTCTTTATTTACGTAATCGTTCCTAGTAAAATGGGAAAGGAGAGGTGGGGGGGACTTGCTTGGAAAACTTCCTTTCTTGTTTGCCGAGAGAAGAGTAAGAATAATTTGCCAATCCCGGTTATCCAATATTGGTGTAGGAACAAGTGAAAAAAGTCTCTAATCTCCTCTCACAAGAGATAATTAATCTGCAACTGCTGTGCAGGGCAAGTGGCATGCCCAGGATTTTTAAAAGGGAGTTGTTTGAGTATACTTTTTTAAGTAGTCAGCCCTAATTTTGCCATCTTTTCCTGCCTACAACGTTCTTTTTTGTAGGATTACTGGGCCAAGGGGGAGGGGGTATGATCCCCACCAACCCTCCTTTGTGCACACCACTGTGCAGGTCTATGCAATAATTTCACGAAGTAGCCTTCTGTTTAATGCAGCTCTGCATACGAAACATTACTCGTGTGGCCCTTACAATACAATAATCCTTCCCCCTTTCTTTCTGTAACTTGATTCAGGAATAAGCAAGCTGCTGACTAAAAGAAAAACATCATTCAGCTTTTCTTGTCTTCAGCAACTGATTTATTTTTAAAACGTGCAGAACATTTTATTCCGCCACCTATGCATTGGTGCCAGTCTGTCTGGAGGGAGGCTACGACTGGCGCCAGTGTTATGTCTAGCTCTTCCAAAGCAGTCATTTGCCTATAAATCTTCTGACAGCAATGACTCATCGAACATAAAGGATGCAATTTTTCGTTCTTGTCTTGCCTTCTGATAAACAAAACCGTTACTCTTATCTTGTGGATAACACGAGATTAATACTTTTGAACACTAGAGTCAGTGGCGTGCCGAGGATTTTCGGGGGGGTTACATCCTCGCGTGCCTGTATTCCCATTGAAGTCTGCACCTTTGCAAGCATGGACTTTTCAAACTTGCCGCTAGTACAAAAAATCATAGCTCGAGAACTAATTGTCGTAGAGAGAAGGAAATTGGTTTGTTTTCTTCTTAAACACATGACTTTTAGCGGAGGTAAAATTTATACATTGTGCCTCCCAATAATTTGGGTTAACCAAATTTCGAGGGAAGCACGACAAAAGACCACTCTATGAGGATATGTAATGCTCATGCTGCAACTTTGAAAAAAAGAGTAAAAAAAAAATTACTGTGTTCGGAAATTTTGCTTAATTACGGAATTTCGCTTCTAGCGTCAGCCCTATGGATGTTGGATGGACCACATTTTGAGGGAAGCACAACAAAAAACCACTCTATCAGGATATGTAATGCTCGTGCCGCAACTTTATTTTAAAAACAAACTGAAATCACAGTATTCGGAAATTTTACGTAATTACGGAATTTCGCTTCTAGCGTCAGCCCTATGGATGTTGGATGGACCACATTTTGAGGGAAGCACGACAAAAAACCACTCTATCAGGATATGTAATGCTCGTGCCGCAACTTTTTTTAAAAACAAACTGAAATCACAGTATTCGGAAATTTTACGTAATTACAGAATTTCGCTTCTAGCGTCAGCCCTATGGACGCTGGATGGACCAAATTTTGAGAGAAGGACAACAAAAAACCACTCTATGTGCATATATAATCCCCCCGCTGCAACTTTGAAAAAAGATGCAAATTATGGCGTTCAGAAATTTTGCATAATTACAGAAAAATTTGAACTTGGGTATTTTGTGCCCGCTTCCCCCCTGGACTCTTGTTGGAAGTTACTTTAAAAGTTGCTTCTTGTTCATTCTTACATTTAGAATTTAATTTTTTAAAAAAGATGCAGTGGTTGAGCAGTTATAGCCTTTTATCTTCAATTTATCCCATAGTAACAAAAGGAAAAAAGTGCTTATTTCAAATGACGCTTGCGAAATAAAAAGGCACACAGTGTATGATTGCTGATTTACTTCAAAAACATTCACACATTAAAAATAAGTCACGGTGTTCAATAATTCATTTATCTGCGATTTCGTTTTGCATAATAAAAAGTACTGCAATGTCTCCGTCTTCAACAACCGTATTATCTTTAAATATGATGGTAATAAGACCCAACGGAACTCATCCTTCCTGCAGGCTGCTGTTGACTGACTCCACCTCCCTTTCTTCAGGTTGTTTATAATGTTTAGGACAGGCTGGGAAGTGTGGCGCCAATGACTTGTCTGACAGCTGGAAATATATCAATCTCCAATCTGATATCTCAGCCAGATATGACTTGCCAAAGGCAATGCAAAGAACAAAACTAGGATTATTTAGCACAGGCCAATCTTGTTCAAGGGTGCATAGCCCCCTTTCTCTCGGATGCAAGCGACAAAAATAGAATTCCAAGTCGAGAGTCTGGTTCAATGGTTGCAGCTGATAAGAAAACTTGTATGAGAATGGGTGACAGATGTTATCATCATGGAAATCTTGAACTCAAAGATCAGCATTCTTTCGAGCAAGTCTAGTTAAAAACGTTGGGACTGAACTCGTTGAACGTATAACTTTAAAAATCGTATATCTGAAAATTGTATAACTGAAATATAATAGTACGCAGCTTTATGGGAATTGGCTGGGACCGCCAGAAAAAAACGTACTATCGTGAAACATATAATTGCAATTCCACTGTAGTAATGTGGGAGCCGTGGTGGTCTACTCGGTAGGGCATCTGTCTGCCATGTGGGAGAACCGGTTGGGTGATCTGAGGTCAGAATTTTTCCAGGCTTGTTCCCGCATAAAGTGGCTCCGGGGCTCACCCAGGCTCAAATCAATGGGTACCTGGGTGGTAAAGGCAGCCAGAGCATGGTGCTGATCACCTCCAAAATGGACGAGATCAAGAATGTGTCTTCATGGCATGGTGTTATATGCATGGGGAACTTTACCTTTTGCCTATTATAGTAGTGGGACAATAATCACTACCTTACTCTTAGGGACAGACATCAGAATTCTGATATAGAAATGGACTGAATTTCAGTTTCAAATTCTGTATGTAAAATAATATATGCTATTATTCTGACAAAAATCTGAAATTTTGAAATTTTCCAGTTACTGTACAAAGTAAAAATTTCCATTTGATAGATATTCATACAGAATTAATCAATGTTTCAGGATTTTCCATACGTTACAGGGTAATTGAAACCCAGGAAACTGATGTTAAACATTGTATCTAAAGATATCTGTTTGGTGGTTACGCGGAGATAGGTAATTTACTCTGATAAGCTTACTTTTCATTTTTCTGCACAAATTTTTTTCGCAATCGATTTCACCACCCATCTGGTGGCTTCGTCAGGTGTGTACTCTCTTGCTGCGGGTGATGTAGTTCCTCCTTCTGCTTGTGCTCGTGGCAGCGCTAGTTGACATGTTCCTTTCACTTTCTGCCTTTCTGGTGTGGGTGCAGTGCATCCTTTTTTTGCCGCATGTTGTAGGTGCTGTAGGCATTGGTTTTCGGTCTCATCTACTTTCATGGAATGGCTTTTGATCATATGTGCAAACAGCTATTGATTCATCCCCCCTATTCACAGAAGAGGAGGCCTCCCCTATGGTGCATGCAGTGGTAGCATCGATGCCTTGTAATCAAGGGGTCCCGGGTTCGATACCCGGTGGAGGCACATACTGTTTAACCTGCGATCCGAGAGCTCTTGAGTTGTCTACTCATCACCAAAGTAGCAGAGTCCAGTCGTAAATTGTGGGAGCTGCTTCTCTGAAGCGTGTGTGTCATGTGTGGAAAGAGAGCAATGTTGCCAACCGGATAATATTGACACTAAGATGTTGGAAGTGCTCTGGCCGTGAGGCGGCGTGTTTGCAACAAAACGTGGAAAGACGTGAAGTTTGTTTGTTTGTTTGTGTGTGTGTGTGTGTAGTGTGTTTATGCGGAGTTCTGTATGTGCTTTTGTAATGATGGACCTAGGACGGTCAAAACGTTCTGGTGTTAAACCATTACGCAGCATGTGCAAACAGATGGTGGGTGCACAATGTGTTTGCATTCTGCGACTAAGAAGCATTAGAATGCCACCCTCTACATGGTTACCTACACATGTGTAAACAAGTATGTAGGTATGACAAAGCGCCGACTTGATGATAGGCTCAAGGAGCATGATGCTGACCTTCGACTTGAGAGGAGGAGAACAGGCCTTTCCTGCCATCTCATAGATGAAAACCATAACATAGACTCTGCCAAAATAGTCTTGCAAGCGAAATCCACCTTGGAAAGGTTCTCAAAAGATACCTATGCAATAGTGACCACTCCCGTCGACCTCAACACTAACCCCGGGGCCCTCAATAAAACCTGGCTTTCCCGCTATCTGCAATATGCACACCCACCCAACCTGCTCCTCCCTGCATGACAAGAAATCAAGCATGGGCCTTAAGAGTTCTCAAAAAAGCCAACCTGAGCATACGAACAAATACCATTCCACGAAAGCAGACGACGAGACCGAGAACCGATGCCTACAGCACCATAACCCTGATGTGCAGCAAAAGCAAGACCTAAGTGTCGCAAATGGATGATTTTTTTTAATGACGGGGCTTTTAGCAGAGTTGAAATTTATAAATTGTACCTCCCAATAATGGAAGTTAAAGCAAGAAGAAGAAAATCAAAATTTAAAAAAAATCATGCCATATGCACAATAGACCAAAGGGCTATGATTCCATTTGAAATCAACCAATGGAGAGGCAGTTTTCAACCTTACATTTATTGATTAATTTGAAATTTGGCATACTGAAAGGGCCAACTGAGGTAGAACAATATGCAAAGTTGCAGATCCATATCTTTTGCATTTCCCAAATCACAGGGGAGCAGAATGTGCGATGTTGACCATTCTTTTCATCTTGTAAACTTTAAATCACAGTATTTCTGAAATCAGGGCACCTATAGAAGTGATTCAGATCACGTTGGAAAGGTCTTGAAGGGCTCTTTCAGGTGAGATATTACACAGCTGTGTCATGGTAAAGAAAATAATTGAAAATGGTGTATAGAAAGTATTGGTAGCCATTTTCTCAAAAATGGGTCTTTTGATTTTTTTAAAAAATTATGTCATACACTATTTCGTAATAACTACAAAATGCAAGGTGCCCTGAAATATTGCAATTTATAAAGTTAACAAGAGTTTGGAAAAATATGCAAAATCACACATTTTGCATCCCTATAATTCTGGAAATAAAAGAGATATGAATCTGCATCTTTGCATATTTTCCTACCCCAGTTGGCCCCTTCAGTATGCCAAATTTCAAATGAATCAAAATATGTAAGGTTGAGGACATCGTTGATTTGACCCCAAAGTGAATGAAAAATGTGGCATGGAGCAGTGGTACACTCATACAACCATGTGGGAGCAAAATACTTAAAGTTTGGAACTGACATTGTCAACGAGTAAATGGGGATTTGTCAAACAAGAAGTGTCGGTATTTAAATTGGATAATTCTTTAAAACTATGAAGATCCTTCCAGTCAAATAATGTGTGAATAATTGAAATACAGAATCGTCTTAATGCTTAATGATTCAGGGGCAGGCTCCCCTTTTGGTTCAAGATTTGTGCTATAAATGTACATTTCGTGCAAGTTCAGGGGAGAAGTTCAATTACTCAAACAGAATATGTGATAGTTGAGAGAACCTAAATTGTTTGTACAGAGTGTTGGAGTTGTGTGGTACATATATGCCTTGTATATTTCATGTTGTGTAATGAAGGGGAGAGGTTTTGATGTTACCCGAGGATTTGCACAATGGTTTTCACTTACGGTATTCAAATGCACATACTTTCTTGCCATTAATGCCATTGTTACAATTTGATCCACTGCATAGTATTATTGTTTCTGGTTTGGGAGATGAATAACCTTAGCCTTAGTAAAAAGGAGCCAGAAGTTTAACGTATCGTATAGCTTCAGGTCCCCACTCAAAAGAGTTGCCTTTAGAATTGACTAACATACAAGTGGGGAGTGGTATTGGGAACCCCGTGCAACTTGAGCGGTCTCTCGGTTAAGTGCATGCTAATTCTAATTTTGATACAGAATACACCTCAAAACCAGTTGACCACATACCCCACTTTTGTCCGTTTGTGGTGATGGTCCTTATTTATTCTTACCTTTTTGGAACACTGGGTCATCGTCCAAAACACTGGACAGCCCTACTTTACCACAGTAGTGTTACAGGGTAGGGTACAGCTGACTTGGAAATACCTTGCTTTTCAAGTGCCTAACAGTCAGTAATCACATGACTTAAGAGTCACCAATGAATCACTATTTTGGTAAAATACTGGAACAGCAACTGCATGTTGCAATCCAAGTTTCAGCAAATGGTGTATACTTTTGTTAAATTAATGAAATCGATAAGTGTTGTCAAAGCTGTGAGGGAAAATTTCCCACACCAGACAAAAATTACTGTTTTATTGAAACACCTTTCATGATTAATATGTCAGAATGTATCCATCTGTACATTTAAATGCATTGAATATTTTCTTGTGTATGCTTTTCAGCCCATAGTTTTATTTCCTTAAGGATATTTTAAAGCTTTCAAGACTATGCCTAGGCTTTACAATAATTAAAATCAGAGTTTAATATTTGTCCCTTACCAAGAAAATTTTTAAGTAAGGAGATTTTCCGTATCTCGTAAAGAGAGTGTAAATAACCTCAAATGCTGATACCCATTTTAAATTTAAAAAGCAAGAAAACAAATGTGAATATTCATACATACTTAACGATATTTTTATACTTTCAGGTTAGGAATGCCAACAAGGAAGCTCGGAAGTCTTTGAAGGAGATGAGAGAGAGAGAAAAGTAGTTGATTTCAGTTTAAGATTTTGTACTTTATCAATCATAATGATTGTTCATAGACTGATTATGATAACCTGTCAAAAAAGTTTCACAGTTGCCTTATTATTGTCTTAGATTAAAGTTCATATTTTGAAAGTAAAACTGTTGTTTTCTTCTCACATTCATCTTAATGAGTTTTGAAGCAGTGCTTGTAATAGAATTCATTCATTGATTACAGCAGTGTGCACAATCAACATAAAATGAAAAGAGCTACGATTTAAGTTCAGTTTTTTCACAGGTGTAACAAAGATAACCAGTGTGTTACTAATAAGCCTGTGAAATCTTTTGCAGAAACCAGACTGTAAATACAGACCAAAGAAAACTAACTGCAACAACCAATTTAAAAGAAAATTGTAAACTAACAACCAGGGTTGTTAAAGGTTCTATTGGGAATGAATGAAAATACATTAAGCATTAAAAGGTTCTTTACAGTCTAGAACCCATGTTACGTACCCAATGGGACCAACTCATGTAAACGGTTTGCCAAGGAGGAATAGAGATGGCAGCACTAGGAGTGCAAGATTAAGGGCATGCGATACAATTTCCACGGGAGTCTTCCCAAGCCCTTCCGTCCATGGCAGTGTGCCAACTTAGCTCTCTTGGAGCCAGATCTGGCTCTTTCGTGCATTCTAGCCAGACCCTGTGGCGAGTAGTTAGCACATCACGCTGCGACGCCAAGGGTCCCGGGTTCGAATCCCGCTCGGGCTTGGTTGTTTGCGAATGTCCATTCATCAATTTCATCACTCATCCCCATCTTCACAAATTAGCCAAGAGGCACAAAACGCGAAGTAAAATGAACTAAATCAATCAATCTTTCGTGCACTTGTTCAGCTGTGAACTGGGACGCCCACCCCCCGTGCCCAACTATGATGCCATCTCTGGTTCCGACCCACAAAGACCACCTTTCGTCATAATTATACATTTTGCATGTGACGTGATATTGTTATATTGGCTGTGTCGCCCCACTCTCTCTTATCTCCCCAGCTACTTCTTTTAGCGCAATGTTAGACGTGAAATTGACATAATATTGTCGTCAGGGAATTCTTCACTTTCGATTTCATACCACCATCAGTGGATTATTGAGATGGGCGATGCCGCCGGATCTAGATGTTGAAAACTAGAGTTAACGATAATAGCAGTGCCCCACCCCTTTGACAACTAACATTACCCTAGAAGGCACTTCATCCAGCCATCGTAAATCTAGCTCCATGAGAGTCAAGTTTTAACTCCATTTAAGGTGAAATTTAGTTATTTTATGCCCATCAGGTTTGGCAACACTGCCAGGAGGCAAGGAAAAAAGCATTGATCATATGGGAGTATGATTTGATTCATTCTCTTGTGGATATAAATCTTCCGGTGGAATAGAAAGAGATGTCAACGGGAAGAGGGCAGTTTGAAGATGAATTTCACCAGCGGAAAAGTCGAAACTTCCATTTGATTAGCCGTAACTTGATGTTGAAGTTGATTCCCCATAAGGAATACATGGGATTCCAACAACTCTTATTCATCATATTTTTCAAACATCGTGTCCAGCTTAATAATCAACATAACAAAATGTTTGCACTTGCAACATGGAGAGAAATTCATACTCTTGAATACACCCAAGGTTTTTTTTAGTAGCAGTGCCCATTCGGGCGATACTGAAATAAATGCACAATTGGTGTGTAATTGTATCTCCTCGCCTTAAGAATTAAGATGATATATGTGAATAACTTTATAAATAAGAAGAAAGCACATTGGAAAGATGAATAACAATAGAATGTACTATAAGAAGATAAAGAATAAATATAAAAGAAATAAATTCATGTATATATTCGATATATCAAATCAGAGATCATATGTAAGTTAATACGAAAATTTAAGAAGTAAAAGCAATGATACAAATTTTTGTCTTTGAACAGATCTTGAATCTGTCTAATTTGATTTACCTTTCCAATAGCGGAAATTTTGTTTACACCAGTGGCGGTGCGTTCCAGTCGAAGCCCCACAGCACTTCTGGTTGCGCGTTTCAGCCGTGGCACCTACTTGGATGCACGTGTAAGTCATTTGTCACCAAGTACGCACTATGTTGGACATATTTCATGTTGGCACGTTTCAATCGCAGCCTCAAGGGAGGAAATGAGTATAGTTCCCAAAGCCTAAAGGAAAAAGCTGGAAGAAGGATAAAGGAATTCCCAAATCATAGAAAAGTGGAAATAGAAGGAAGTTCAGATCCAGATATTCCATTAAGAAGGAAGTCCAGATCCAACTCATCCATTAAGAAGGAAGTCCAGATCCAGAACATCCATTAAGAAAGAAGTCCAGATCCAGATTCTCCTTATTGAGAAGGAAGTTCAGATCCAGACTGTCCATTGAGAAGGAAGTTCAGATCCAGACTGTCCATTGAGAAGGAAGTTCAGATCCAGACTGTCCATTGAGAAGGAAGTTCAGATCCAGACTGTCCATTGAGAAGGAAGTTCAGATCCAGACTGTCCATTGAGAAGGAAGTTCAGATCCAGACTGTCCATTGAGAAGGAAGTTCAGATCCAGACTGTTCATTGAGAAGGAAGTTCAGATCCAGACTGTCCATTGAGAAGGAAGTTCAGATCCAGACTGTCCATTGAGAAGGAAGTCCAGACCCAGACCATCCATTAAGAAGGAAGTCCAGAAAGTCCATTAAGAAGGAAGTCCAGATCCAGATCGTACCTTATGAAAGAAGTCCAGAGAGAAGAATATTCAAATCGAGAAAAGAAATAATAAAAAGCATATTGAAATGAAAATTACAGAAGAATGTAGCTTATCATGTAAATATTCTGATTCCATATATCCTGTGTTCGAATAATATATACGTTTAAACGTCTCCATTGGAAGGCACCCTGTCTGGTTTCGTTGTCTACGAAGAACCCTACCCTGTAGATATTCTAGCTGAGGTTTAAAATTAAGATTTATGTACCTTTGCACAAATGGAGGTAGCACCCATTTACACTTGCTGATTTTTTCTCCTGGACAGGAATTGAATTTATTTACAATTCCTGGACATTTAACAACCCAGGGATTGTTAAAGGTCCATGAACCCTTACATTCTATTAGGTTCCGTATTGAAATGAAACAAGTTGCATATTGTATTTAAATTGACCTGGAAAAAATATTCCTGGATTGTATTTAAATTGATCTGGGGAAAAAGGTTCCTGGACCGAATTGAAATACTTTACAAATAAAAAGGTTCTTTACAGTTCAGAACCCATTTGCGCTTGCTGATTTTCTCCCTTGGACCAGAATTGAATATATTTAAAATTCCTGGACCTTAAATGCTCCTACCGATGTGCTGAAACCATATTGCACTATTCTATCTGCTATTCATAAAAAGTATAATACAATTAAATTAGTGTTCCTGAAAACTACGAAACATAATGTTTTCTTGTTAACTCTCAACATATTATAAACGAGGACCTTTAAAATTAGGTCACAGATAGAATGGCTCCTGTCATGTATAATTCAACAGTCTACCTAAGGAGAGCTGAGCATCCGCAGTTCTATGTTTGGCAAGCTTCGTGATCTCTGTCCGATCCCACAATTCACACTGTGAACACGAAGGTTTTCTCAGCAGTATGATGTCATCCTTCGTTGTTTTGCAGCGGGGTGCCCAAGAATTTGTAAAGGAGGTATGTGCAGTGGCATATCAAGGGGTGGATGAAGTAGGTGACCTCCCAGGGCCTCGTGTCTCTTGGGGTTCATACAAAAATGTCTTAAATAGAAGTGAGGGGGTGGGGAAGTTGGTTGAGGCCAATTTTTGTAGGCAATAAAATTAAAGCAGTCTGTTTTTACCTGGCTTTGAATTCTAGTTAAACGTTATAATACGTCAGATCAGGGGCGTAACACACAGGCGAGCGGGCTCTAAGTGTAAGGGAACCTGGAAAAAGTAAAAATTATTGTTATTTTTTTCATGTGCAACATTTTCGCAAAAACTCGTGGGCCTCCCCGATGGTGCAGTGGTAGCGTTGTCACCTTGTAATCAAGGGGTCTCTGGTTCGATACCCGGTGGAGGCACTTAGTGGTTCGGATCCCACTTTAAGCTGTAGGTCTAGTCCTGATTAGCCTTACTGTGCATAAAGTAGACTTAAAACACCAAATCAATCAATCGATCGCAAAAATTCATGATAACTTGTGTGGATATTTTTACTCATTCATTCTGTTGTCAAATAGAAAGTAATTTGTCTTGTCTTTTCTTCTTTCTCTCGACTTTGCACTCCCGATTTTAATATGTTAACAATAAAGCACAAAGAAAGACATTTTTAGGGCGAGTGAAATTATTAAATATGATTTTCTTCTGTAATTTATTATTATTTAAATGTGATAATTTGCTGAAGTATGCCTGAAGATTTTGTATGAATTCACACTGAGATTTCTAATTTAAAAATGGATGGTGGCCTCTCATTCGAATCACGCCCAGGCCTCGCGATATGTTGCTATGTCACTGGGTATATGGGTTGTCATGGCTGCTTTTATTTTTATATATTTTTTTAAAACAATCGACTCATATTTTACCTCGCAGGGTGGGCCACAATTAGAGGGTTAAGATTTACTCCAATATATCTGTCCACCCTAATGCCTCCTGTAAGAAGTAATTTAGTATTGGAGAAACTACATGAAAAGCACATCCTAAGTGGCATCGACGAGGAATTATAATTGATTGTAAAGGGTGTTCCGTATACGACGCCAAATTTGAATCAAGTGCTATTGTTTTGTTTCGAGGTTGGCAGACCTGTTCTTACCAATTTTGGCATCTGTAATCCAGGAGCGTGAAATACATCCATCCACTGAGAATGAATGTGTGGAGTGGGCTTTGGCAGGTGGAGTATGATCTTACACCCTGTGATTTCTTCTTATGAGGGTTTGTGAAATAACAGGTGTATGCCAACAAACCACGAACCCTTTAGTAACTGCGATGTGCTAACTACTCTGCCACGACTTTTTTAAATTACTTGTCTTGGATGTCTTCTCGATTTGATTTGATTTATTTGGTATTTTAAGTCCAGTTTATGCACAGTAAGGCTAATTGGGACTCGACCTACACTTTAAATTGGGATCAGAACCACCATGTGCCTCCAACAGGTATCGAACCTGGGACCTCTTGATTACAAGGTGACTACGCTACCACTGTGCCATCGGGAAGGCACACAGCTAGCCGTGCTCCTTTTCGACTTGAAATGACACGAATTCCATTGCATTGCATTTAAAACAGAATCTGAAAGCGTATACCATTCTTCACACAATCGAATCCGTCCAGTATATCTTCCAACAGCATGTCGTGGAGTGGGCAATTACAAGAAGATGGAAGGACACAGTTCGGCAAAGAGGCATATTTTTGCCTCTGTAATCTGGGTGTGCCTGCTTACGTCATTCTGCCTTATTTCTTCTACATGGCCTGCGTGAACTGAAATAAAAAGATGTTATCAAAGCAAGCGTCAGTAACAGGAGCATTGCTTTATTTGACACACGCTACTCAAGATTAACATTTTTCAGGGGAACATAGGTGAAAACGGTTTTGGAGGAAATGGCTCTAAGCAATACATACCCTTGTTTGGAAATCACAAATTCTAGCATATCAAGTTCGTCATTGGGGATTCATCTTCACAAGCAAGAAGATGATGGTAATTTTGATTTGAAGCGTGCTTTTCCTGCCACAATTTTTAAATCGCGGCGAAGTGAGTGGTTGGAAGAAATGGGTGAATAGGCAATCAGAGAACCCTAGCAATAGAATGCTTGTGGTGATGTAGAAAGTCGAGCACTTGACGCCGCTCCATACTTACTGAGCACAATTCGAAACAAAGAGAACCTTTCAAAGAATCACATATAGAATGTTTCGTTTCACGAGTAGCATTTTCTCTTCAATGGGAATAGAGTTTCCCAATAGCAGCCTGAAGGCAGTCACATGAGTTTCTTACATCATTGTATGATTTGAAGATCACAACCTGTCAACTTTACTTCCACAACCGGATCTATCTGGTCAAGAGTGTGGTGATATTATTACCCATTTCAAGCATAGGTAAAGAAGGGCAGGAAATTAAAGAGTCGGGTAAAGCGATTCCAGTAGGTACGTATTAACCGCGATTGATCATCACCAAAAGAAATTTCTTAAAATGACACTTCATTATAATATTTTGTTCTGTTGTGTTTAATTTGATCATGTTGGTTGGCTGAATTTCCAACGAGAAGATCAGTGCTTATTAGTATGCGCCCGAGAGATTTTTATTTCAGAAGAGTTCAAAACATACTGTTTTGTTTGTCTCATCCTTACGATCCAGATGATCTGTGGGAGCGAATATGTTTGAAGAATGGACTGATTGAAGTCAAACTTGGAATGACGTCTAATTTTCGAAGTGAGAGAGTCCCGGAGAACAAGCCTTATGGCTTAAGTAAGCAATTTTCTCTCTACCAAAAAGTGCACTACGTTGGCATACGTAGGAAGAAATGGGGAAGGTGGTTTTGTAAAAAATAGAAACGTGAAATGCCGTTGATGTAACGGTTATACTTTCAAAGATAACGCGTGAATATGGAAGCATTCACGTACAAGACAGCAGCTGGTGTCGAATGAAAATCCACGGTCTGAAATCAGTTGTGTTATTGGTGCAGAAGGAGTTGTTTGACAACGAAATGTTGCATAAAGGTTTCTTTGACAACGAAATGTTAATCTGCTTTCGTGACTTGTATTGTCGGGAAATGAAAAGCTTAGTGTGATATTGTAGGTGTAGTTTGATAGTAATCGGGGATGTAGCTCAGTGGTAGAGCGTTCGCTTTGCATGTGAAAGGCCCCGGGTTCGATCCCCGGCATCTCCATTTTTCTTCATTTGACCTATTAGCAGTGTCGTTGCTGCGAGAAGCTCGTTCACGTCCCAAGGTGATTCCGAACAAATTCTTCCACTGTACTGGAAAGAGGTCATTGAGAAATTGTTACCAACGCTGCATCATAGTCGTTGAAATGTTGAATGTTACAAAGTTCGTCGTAGATTCAAATATCTAAGGCTTTCCTAGACATGCAAACTTGATAACAATGAGTGTTAATATCGTCCCGTCCCGTGGAATTTTAAAAAGTCGAACGGCTTTGGAATAGAATATTGTTAAGTGCGGTTGTTATTTTGAATATGTGTATTTTTGTGCACGTGTTTACACGAAATTGTCGTACATGGGAAGTGTTGAAGCTGAAAAGTAACGCCCAGCGTGGGGCTCGAACCCACGACCCTGAGATTAAGAGTCTCATGCTCTACCGACTTTTTTTTTTTTTTTTTTTTTTTTTTTTAAAAGGAAAGCCCCTATGCGGAAGCTTCCCCCATCACACTTCATTCACTCATATCATTTCATTCATATTTCAATTTCAAGACTTTTCAGGACAGACAATCACAAACATCCATGGCCGAGCCGGGAATCGAACCTGGGACCCCTGGCGTCGTAGCGCGATGTGCTAACCACTCCGCCACAGGGGCCGCCCACCGACTGAGCTAGCCGGGCTCCGTTGCGACTTTCGAAGTGTCACGAATATCATTGCATTCCATTTGTAACAAAATCTGTAAGCGTATACCATTCTTCACACAATCGAATCCGTCCAGTATATCTTCCAACAGCATGTCGTGGAGTGGGCAATTACAAGAAGATGGAAGGACACAGTTCGGTAAAGAGGCACTTTTTTTGCCTCTGTAATCTGGGTGTGCCTGCTTACGTCATTCTGCCTTATTTCTTCTACATGGCCTGCGTGAACTGAAATAAAAAGATGTTAACAAAGCAAGCGTCAGTAACAGGAGCATTGCTTTATTTGACACACACTACTCAAGATTAACATCTTTCAGGGGAACATAGGTGAAGACGGTTTTGGAGGAAATGGCTCTAAGCAATACATACCCTTGTTTGGAAATCACAAATTCTAGCATATCAAGTTCGTCATTGGGGATTCATCTTCACAAGCAAGAAGATGATGGTAATTTTGATTTGAAGCGTGCTTTTCCTGCCACAATTGTTAAATCGCGGCGAAGTGTGTGGTTGGAAGAAATGGATGAATAGGCAATCACAGAGAACTTGACGCCCCGCCATACTTACTGAGTACAATTCGAAACAAAGAGAACCTTTCAAAGAATCACATATAGAATGTTTCGTTTCACGAGTAGCATTTTCTCTTCAATGGGAATAGAGTTTCCCAATAGCAGCCTGAAGGTAGTCACATGAGTTTCTTACATCATTGTATGATTTGAAGATCACAACCTGTCAACTTTACTTCGACAACCGGATCTATCAGGTCAAGAGTGTGGTGAAATTATTACCCATTTCAAGTATAGGAAAGAAGGGCAGGAAATTAAAGAGTCGGGTAAAGCGATTCCAGTAGGTACGTATTAACCGCGATTGATCATCACCAAAAGAAATTGCTTAAAATGACACTTCATTATAATATTTTGTTCTGTTGTGTTTAATTTGATCATGTTGTTTGGCTGAATTTCCAACGAGAAGCTCAGTGCTCATTAGTATGCGCCCGAGAGATTTTTACTTCCGAAGAGTTCAAAACATACTGTTTTGTTGTCTCATCCTTACGATCCGGGTGATCTGTGGGAGCGAATGTGTTTGAAGAATGGACTGATTGAAGTCACACTTGGAATGACGTCTAATATTCGCACCGATTGGAAGTGAGAGAGTCCCGGAGAACAAGCCTTATGGCTTAAGTAAGCAATTTTCTCTCTACCAAAAAGTGCACTACGTTGGCATACGTAGGAAGAAATGGGGAAGTTGGTTTTGTAAAAAATAGAAACGTGAAATGCCGTTGATGTAACGGTTATACTTTCAAAGATAACGCGTGAATATGGAAGCATTCACGTACAAGACAGCAGCTGGTGTCGAATGAAAATCCACGGTCTGAAATCAGTTGTGTTATTGGTGCAGAAGGAGTTGTTTGACAACGAAATGTTGCATAAAGGTTTCTTTGACAACGAAATGTTAATCTGCTTTCGTGACTTGTATTGTCGGGAAATGAAAAGCTTAGTGTGATATTGTAGGTGTAGTTTGATAGTAATCGAGGATGTAGCTCAGTGGTAGAGCGTTCGCTTTGCATGTGAAAGGCCCCGGGTTCGATCCCCGGCATCTCCATTTTTCTTCATTTGACCTATTAGCAGTGTCGTTGCTGCGAGAAGCTCGTTCACGTCCCAAGGTGATTCCGAACAAACTCTTCCACTGTACTGGAAAGAGGTCATTGAGAAATTGTTACCAACGCTGCATCATAGTCGTTGAAATGTTGAATGTTACAAAGTTCGTCGTAGATTCAAATATCTAAGGCTTTCCTAGACATGCAAACTTGATAACAATGAGTGTTAATATCGTCCCGTCCCGTGGAATTTTAAAAAGTCGAACGGCTTTGGAATAGAATATTGTTAAGTGCGGTTGTTATTTTGAATATGTGTATTTTTGTGCACGTATTTACACGAAATTGTCGTACATGGGAAGTGTTGAAGCTGAAAAGTAACGCCCAGCGTGTGGCTCGAACCCACGACCCTGAGATTAAGAGTCTCATGCTCTACCGACTTTTTTTTTTTTAAAAGGAAAGCCCCTATGCGGAAGCTTCCCCCATCACACTTCATTCACTCATATCATTTCATTCATATTTCAATTTCAAGACTTTTCAGGACAGACAATCACAAACATCCATGGCCGAGCCGGGAATCGAACCCGGGACCCCTGGCTTCGTAGCGCGATGTGCTAACCACTCCGCCACAGGGGCCGCCCACTGAGCTAGCCGGGCTCCGTTGCGACTTTCGAAGTGTCACGAATATCATTGCATTCCATTTGTAACAAAATCTGAAAGCGTATACCATTCTTCACACAATCGAATCCGTCCAGTATATCTTCCAACAGCATGTCGTGGAGTGGGCAATTACAAGAAGATGGAAGGACACAGTTCGGTAAAGAGGCACTTTTTTTGCCTCTGTAATCTGGGTGTGCCTGCTTACGTCATTCTGCCTTATTTCTTCTACATGGCCTGCGTGAACTGAAATAAAAAGATGTTAACAAAGCAAGCGTCAGTAACAGGAGCATTGCTTTATTTGACACACACTACTCAAGATTAACATCTTTCAGGGGAACATAGGTGAAGACGGTTTTGGAGAAATGGCTCTAAGCAATACATACCCTTGTTTGGAAATCACAAATTCTAGCATATCAAGTTCGTCATTGGGGATTCATCTTCACAAGCAAGAAGATGATGGTAATTTTGATTTGAAGCGTGCTTTTCCTGCCACAATTGTTAAATCGCGGCGAAGTGTGTGGTTGGAAGAAATGGATGAATAGGCAATCACAGAGAACTTGACGCCCCGCCATACTTACTGAGTACAATTCGAAACAAAGAGAACCTTTCAAAGAATCACATATAGAATGTTTCGTTTCACGAGTAGCATTTTCTCTTCAATGGGAATAGAGTTTCCCAATAGCAGCCTGAAGGTAGTCACATGAGTTTCTTACATCATTGTATGATTTGAAGATCACAACCTGTCAACTTTACTTCGACAACCGGATCTATCAGGTCAAGGGTGTGGTGAAATTATTACCCATTTCAAGTATAGGAAAGAAGGGCAGGAAATTAAAGAGTCGGGTAAAGCGATTCCGGTAGGTACGTATTAACCGTGATTGATCATCACCAAAAGAAATTGCTTAAAATGACACTTCATTATAATATTTTGTTCTGTTGTGTTTAATTTGATCATGTTGTTTGGCTGAATTTCCAACGAGAAGCTCAGTGCTCATTAGTATGCGCCCGAGAGATTTTTACTTCCGAAGAGTTCAAAACATACTGTTTTGTTGTCTCATCCTTACGATCCGGGTGATCTGTGGGAGCGAATGTGTTTGAAGAATGGACTGATTGAAGTCACACTTGGAATGACGTCTAATATTCGCACCGATTCGAAGTGAGAGAGTCCCGGAGAACAAGCCTTATGGCTTAAGTAAGCAATTTTCTCTCTACCAAAAAGTGCACTACGTTGGCATACGTAGGAAGAAATGGGGAAGGTGGTTTTGTAAAAAATAGAAACGTGAAATGCCGTTGATGTAACGGTTATACTTTCAAAGATAACGCGTGAATATGGAAGCATTCACGTACAAGACAGCAGCTGGTGTCGAATGAAAATCCACGGTCTGAAATCAGTTGTGTTATTGGTGCAGAAGGAGTTGTTTGACAACGAAATGTTGCATAAAGGTTTCTTTGACAACGAGATGTTAATCTGCTTTCGTGACTTGTATTGTCGGGAAATGAAAAGCTTAGTGTGATATTGTAGGTGTAGTTTGATAGTAATCGGGGATGTAGCTCAGTGGTAGAGCGTTCGCTTTGCATGTGAAAGGCCCCGGGTTCGATCCCCGGCATCTCCATTTTTCTTCATTTGACCTATTAGCAGTGTCGTTGCTGCGAGAAGCTCGTTCACGTCCCAAGGTGATTCCGAACAAACTCTTCCACTGTACTGGAAAGAGGTCATTGAGAAATTGTTACCAACGCTGCATCATAGTCGTTGAAATGTTGAATGTTACAAAGTTCGTCGTAGATTCAAATATCTAAGGCTTTCCTAGACATGCACACTTGATAACAATGAGTGTTAATATCGTCCCGTCCCGTGGAATTTTAAAAAGTCGAACGGCTTTGGAATAGAAGATTGTTAAGTGCGGTTGTTATTTTGAATATGTGTATTTTTGTGCACGTATTTACACGAAATTGTCGTACATGGGAAGTGTTGAAGCTGAAAAGTAACGCCCAGCGTGGGGCTCGAACCCACGACCCTGAGATTAAGAGTCTCATGCTCTACCGACTGAGCTAGCCGGGCTCCGTTGCGACTTTGGAAGTGTCACGAATATCATTGCATTCCATTTGTAACAGAATCTGAAAGCGTATACCATTCTTCACACAATCGAATCCGTCCAGTATATCTTCCAACAGCATGTCGTGGAGTGGGCAATTACAAGAAGATGGAAGGACACAGTTCGGTAAAGAGGCACTTTTTTTGCCTGTGTAATCTGGGTGTGCCTGCTTACGTCATTCTGCCTTATTTCTTCTACATGGCCTGCGTGAACTGAAATAAAAAGATGTTAACAAAGCAAGCGTCAGTAACAGGAGCATTGCTTTATTTGACACACACTACTCAAGATTAACATCTTTCAGGGGAACATAGGTGAAGACGGTTTTGGAGGAAATGGCTCTAAGCAATACATACCCTTGTTTGGAAATCACAAATTCTAGCATATCAAGTTCGTCATTGGGGATTCATCTTCACAAGCAAGAAGATGATGGTAATTTTGATTTGAAGCGTGCTTTTCCTGCCACAATTGTTAAATCGCGGCGAAGTGTGTGGTTGGAAGAAATGGATGAATAGGCAATCACAGAGAACTTGACGCCCCGCCATACTTACTGAGTACAATTCGAAACAAAGAGAACCTTTCAAAGAATCACATATAGAATGTTTCGTTTCACGAGTAGCATTTTCTCTTCAATGGGAATAGAGTTTCCCAATAGCAGCCTGAAGGTAGTCACATGAGTTTCTTACATCATTGTATGATTTGAAGATCACAACCTGTCAACTTTACTTCGACAACCGGATCTATCAGGTCAAGAGTGTGGTGAAATTATTACCCATTTCAAGTATAGGAAAGAAGGGCAGGAAATTAAAGAGTCGGGTAAAGCGATTCCAGTAGGTACGTATTAACCGCGATTGATCATCACCAAAAGAAATTGCTTAAAATGACACTTCATTATAATATTTTGTTCTGTTGTGTTTAATTTGATCATGTTGTTTGGCTGAATTTCCAACGAGAAGCTCAGTGCTCATTAGTATGCGCCCGAGAGATTTTTACTTCCGAAGAGTTCAAAACATACTGTTTTGTTGTCTCATCCTTACGATCCGGGTGATCTGTGGGAGCGAATGTGTTTGAAGAATGGACTGATTGAAGTCACACTTGGAATGACGTCTAATATTCGCACCGATTGGAAGTGAGAGAGTCCCGGAGAACAAGCCTTATGGCTTAAGTAAGCAATTTTCTCTCTACCAAAAAGTGCACTACGTTGGCATACGTAGGAAGAAATGGGGAAGTTGGTTTTGTAAAAAATAGAAACGTGAAATGCCGTTGATGTAACGGTTATACTTTCAAAGATAACGCGTGAATATGGAAGCATTCACGTACAAGACAGCAGCTGGTGTCGAATGAAAATCCACGGTCTGAAATCAGTTGTGTTATTGGTGCAGAAGGAGTTGTTTGACAACGAAATGTTGCATAAAGGTTTCTTTGACAACGAAATGTTAATCTGCTTTCGTGACTTGTATTGTCGGGAAATGAAAAGCTTAGTGTGATATTGTAGGTGTAGTTTGATAGTAATCGGGGATGTAGCTCAGTGGTAGAGCGTTCGCTTTGCATGTGAAAGGCCCCGGGTTCGATCCCCGGCATCTCCATTTTTCTTCATTTGACCTATTAGCAGTGTCGTTGCTGCGAGAAGCTCGTTCACGTCCCAAGGTGATTCCGAACAAACTCTTCCACTGTACTGGAAAGAGGTCATTGAGAAATTGTTACCAACGCTGCATCATAGTCGTTGAAATGTTGAATGTTACAAAGTTCGTCGTAGATTCAAATATCTAAGGCTTTCCTAGACATGCAAACTTGATAACAATGAGTGTTAATATCGTCCCGTCCCGTGGAATTTTAAAAAGTCGAACGGCTTTGGAATAGAATATTGTTAAGTGCGGTTGTTATTTTGAATATGTGTATTTTTGTGCACGTATTTACACGAAATTGTCGTACATGGGAAGTGTTGAAGCTGAAAAGTAACGCCCAGCGTGGGGCTCGAACCCACGACCCTGAGATTAAGAGTCTCATGCTCTACCGACTGAGCTAGCCGGGCCCCGTTGCGACTTTCGAAGTGTCACGAATATCATTGCATTCCATTTGTAACAAAATCTGAAAGCGTATACCATTCTTCACACAATCGAATCCGTCCAGTATATCTTCCAACAGCATGTCGTGGAGTGGGCAATTACAAGAAGATGGAAGGACACAGTTCGGTAAAGAGGCACTTTTTTTGCCTGTGTAATCTGGGTGTGCCTGCTTACGTCATTCTGCCTTATTTCTTCTACATGGCCTGCGTGAACTGAAATAAAAAGATGTTAACAAAGCAAGCGTCAGTAACAGGAGCATTGCTTTATTTGACACACACTACTCAAGATTAACATCTTTCAGGGGAACATAGGTGAAGACGGTTTTGGAGGAAATGGCTCTAAGCAATACATACCCTTGTTTGGAAATCACAAATTCTAGCATATCAAGTTCGTCATTGGGGATTCATCTTCACAAGCAAGAAGATGATGGTAATTTTGATTTGAAGCGTGCTTTTCCTGCCACAATTGTTAAATCGCGGCGAAGTGTGTGGTTGGAAGAAATGGATGAATAGGCAATCACAGAGAACTTGACGCCCCGCCATACTTACTGAGTACAATTCGAAACAAAGAGAACCTTTCAAAGAATCACATATAGAATGTTTCGTTTCACGAGTAGCATTTTCTCTTCAATGGGAATAGAGTTTCCCAATAGCAGCCTGAAGGTAGTCACATGAGTTTCTTACATCATTGTATGATTTGAAGATCACAACCTGTCAACTTTACTTCGACAACCGGATCTATCAGGTCAAGAGTGTGGTGAAATTATTACCCATTTCAAGTATAGGAAAGAAGGGCAGGAAATTAAAGAGTCGGGTAAAGCGATTCCAGTAGGTACGTATTAACCGCGATTGATCATCACCAAAAGAAATTGCTTAAAATGACACTTCATTATAATATTTTGTTCTGTTGTGTTTAATTTGATCATGTTGTTTGGCTGAATTTCCAACGAGAAGCTCAGTGCTCATTAGTATGCGCCCGAGAGATTTTTACTTCCGAAGAGTTCAAAACATACTGTTTTGTTGTCTCATCCTTACGATCCGGGTGATCTGTGGGAGCGAATGTGTTTGAAGAATGGACTGATTGAAGTCACACTTGGAATGACGTCTAATATTCGCACCGATTGGAAGTGAGAGAGTCCCGGAGAACAAGCCTTATGGCTTAAGTAAGCAATTTTCTCTCTACCAAAAAGTGCACTACGTTGGCATACGTAGGAAGAAATGGGGAAGTTGATTTGTAAAAAATAGAAACGTGAAATGCCGTTGATGTAACGGTTATACTTTCAAAGATAACGCGTGAATATGGAAGCATTCACGTACAAGACAGCAGCTGGTGTCGAATGAAAATCCACGGTCTGAAATCAGTTGTGTTATTGGTGCAGAAGGAGTTGTTTGACAACGAAATGTTGCATAAAGGTTTCTTTGACAACGAAATGTTAATCTGCTTTCGTGACTTGTATTGTCGGGAAATGAAAAGCTTAGTGTGATATTGTAGGTGTAGTTTGATAGTAATCGAGGATGTAGCTCAGTGGTAGAGCGTTCGCTTTGCATGTGAAAGGCCCCGGGTTCGATCCCCGGCATCTCCATTTTTCTTCATTTGACCTATTAGCAGTGTCGTTGCTGCGAGAAGCTCGTTCACGTCCCAAGGTGATTCCGAACAAACTCTTCCACTGTACTGGAAAGAGGTCATTGAGAAATTGTTACCAACGCTGCATCATAGTCGTTGAAATGTTGAATGTTACAAAGTTCGTCGTAGATTCAAATATCTAAGGCTTTCCTAGACATGCAAACTTGATAACAATGAGTGTTAATATCGTCCCGTCCCGTGGAATTTTAAAAAGTCGAACGGCTTTGGAATAGAATATTGTTAAGTGCGGTTGTTATTTTGAATATGTGTATTTTTGTGCACGTATTTACACGAAATTGTCGTACATGGGAAGTGTTGAAGCTGAAAAGTAACGCCCAGCGTGGGGCTCGAACCCACGACCCTGAGATTAAGAGTCTCATGCTCTACCGACTTTTTTTTTTTTTTTTTTTTTTAAAAGGAAAGCCCCTATGCGGAAGCTTCCCCCATCACACTTCATTCACTCATATCATTTCATTCATATTTCAATTTCAAGACTTTTCAGGACAGACAATCACAAACATCCATGGCCGAGCCGGGAATCGAACCCGGGACCCCTGGCTTCGTAGCGCGATGTGCTAACCACTCCGCCACAGGGGCCGCCCACTGAGCTAGCCGGGCTCCGTTGCGACTTTCGAAGTGTCACGAATATCATTGCATTCCATTTGTAACAAAATCTGAAAGCGTATACCATTCTTCACACAATCGAATCCGTCCAGTATATCTTCCAACAGCATGTCGTGGAGTGGGCAATTACAAGAAGATGGAAGGACACAGTTCGGTAAAGAGGCACTTTTTTTGCCTCTGTAATCTGGGTGTGCCTGCTTACGTCATTCTGCCTTATTTCTTCTACATGGCCTGCGTGAACTGAAATAAAAAGATGTTAACAAAGCAAGCGTCAGTAACAGGAGCATTGCTTTATTTGACACACACTACTCAAGATTAACATCTTTCAGGGGAACATAGGTGAAGACGGTTTTGGAGAAATGGCTCTAAGCAATACATACCCTTGTTTGGAAATCACAAATTCTAGCATATCAAGTTCGTCATTGGGGATTCATCTTCACAAGCAAGAAGATGATGGTAATTTTGATTTGAAGCGTGCTTTTCCTGCCACAATTGTTAAATCGCGGCGAAGTGTGTGGTTGGAAGAAATGGATGAATAGGCAATCACAGAGAACTTGACGCCCCGCCATACTTACTGAGTACAATTCGAAACAAAGAGAACCTTTCAAAGAATCACATATAGAATGTTTCGTTTCACGAGTAGCATTTTCTCTTCAATGGGAATAGAGTTTCCCAATAGCAGCCTGAAGGTAGTCACATGAGTTTCTTACATCATTGTATGATTTGAAGATCACAACCTGTCAACTTTACTTCGACAACCGGATCTATCAGGTCAAGGGTGTGGTGAAATTATTACCCATTTCAAGTATAGGAAAGAAGGGCAGGAAATTAAAGAGTCGGGTAAAGCGATTCCGGTAGGTACGTATTAACCGTGATTGATCATCACCAAAAGAAATTGCTTAAAATGACACTTCATTATAATATTTTGTTCTGTTGTGTTTAATTTGATCATGTTGTTTGGCTGAATTTCCAACGAGAAGCTCAGTGCTCATTAGTATGCGCCCGAGAGATTTTTACTTCCGAAGAGTTCAAAACATACTGTTTTGTTGTCTCATCCTTACGATCCGGGTGATCTGTGGGAGCGAATGTGTTTGAAGAATGGACTGATTGAAGTCACACTTGGAATGACGTCTAATATTCGCACCGATTCGAAGTGAGAGAGTCCCGGAGAACAAGCCTTATGGCTTAAGTAAGCAATTTTCTCTCTACCAAAAAGTGCACTACGTTGGCATACGTAGGAAGAAATGGGGAAGGTGGTTTTGTAAAAAATAGAAACGTGAAATGCCGTTGATGTAACGGTTATACTTTCAAAGATAACGCGTGAATATGGAAGCATTCACGTACAAGACAGCAGCTGGTGTCGAATGAAAATCCACGGTCTGAAATCAGTTGTGTTATTGGTGCAGAAGGAGTTGTTTGACAACGAAATGTTGCATAAAGGTTTCTTTGACAACGAGATGTTAATCTGCTTTCGTGACTTGTATTGTCGGGAAATGAAAAGCTTAGTGTGATATTGTAGGTGTAGTTTGATAGTAATCGGGGATGTAGCTCAGTGGTAGAGCGTTCGCTTTGCATGTGAAAGGCCCCGGGTTCGATCCCCGGCATCTCCATTTTTCTTCATTTGACCTATTAGCAGTGTCGTTGCTGCGAGAAGCTCGTTCACGTCCCAAGGTGATTCCGAACAAACTCTTCCACTGTACTGGAAAGAGGTCATTGAGAAATTGTTACCAACGCTGCATCATAGTCGTTGAAATGTTGAATGTTACAAAGTTCGTCGTAGATTCAAATATCTAAGGCTTTCCTAGACATGCAAACTTGATAACAATGAGTGTTAATATCGTCCCGTCCCGTGGAATTTTAAAAAGTCGAACGGCTTTGGAATAGAATATTGTTAAGTGCGGTTGTTATTTTGAATATGTGTATTTTTGTGCACGTATTTACACGAAATTGTCGTACATGGGAAGTGTTGAAGCTGAAAAGTAACGCCCAGCGTGGGGCTCGAACCCACGACCCTGAGATTAAGAGTCTCATGCTCTACCGACTGAGCTAGCCGGGCTCCGTTGCGACTTTGGAAGTGTCACGAATATCATTGCATTCCATTTGTAACAGAATCTGAAAGCGTATACCATTCTTCACACAATCGAATCCGTCCAGTATATCTTCCAACAGCATGTCGTGGAGTGGGCAATTACAAGAAGATGGAAGGACACAGTTCGGTAAAGAGGCACTTTTTTTGCCTCTGTAATCTGGGTGTGCCTGCTTACGTCATTCTGCCTTATTTCTTCTACATGGCCTGCGTGAACTGAAATAAAAAGATGTTAACAAAGCAAGCGTCAGTAACAGGAGCATTGCTTTATTTGACACACACTACTCAAGATTAACATCTTTCAGGGGAACATAGGTGAAGACGGTTTTGGAGGAAATGGCTCTAAGCAATACATACCCTTGTTTGGAAATCACAAATTCTAGCATATCAAGTTCGTCATTGGGGATTCATCTTCACAAGCAAGAAGATGATGGTAATTTTGATTTGAAGCGTGCTTTTCCTGCCACAATTGTTAAATCGCGGCGAAGTGTGTGGTTGGAAGAAATGGATGAATAGGCAATCACAGAGAACTTGACGCCCCGCCATACTTACTGAGTACAATTCGAAACAAAGAGAACCTTTCAAAGAATCACATATAGAATGTTTCGTTTCACGAGTAGCATTTTCTCTTCAATGGGAATAGAGTTTCCCAATAGCAGCCTGAAGGTAGTCACATGAGTTTCTTACATCATTGTATGATTTGAAGATCACAACCTGTCAACTTTACTTCGACAACCGGATCTATCAGGTCAAGAGTGTGGTGAAATTATTACCCATTTCAAGTATAGGAAAGAAGGGCAGGAAATTAAAGAGTCGGGTAAAGCGATTCCAGTAGGTACGTATTAACCGCGATTGATCATCACCAAAAGAAATTGCTTAAAATGACACTTCATTATAATATTTTGTTCTGTTGTGTTTAATTTGATCATGTTGTTTGGCTGAATTTCCAACGAGAAGCTCAGTGCTCATTAGTATGCGCCCGAGAGATTTTTACTTCCGAAGAGTTCAAAACATACTGTTTTGTTGTCTCATCCTTACGATCCGGGTGATCTGTGGGAGCGAATGTGTTTGAAGAATGGACTGATTGAAGTCACACTTGGAATGACGTCTAATATTCGCACCGATTCGAAGTGAGAGAGTCCCGGAGAACAAGCCTTATGGCTTAAGTAAGCAATTTTCTCTCTACCAAAAAGTGCACTACGTTGGCATACGTAGGAAGAAATGGGGAAGGTGGTTTTGTAAAAAATAGAAACGTGAAATGCCGTTGATGTAACGGTTATACTTTCAAAGATAACGCGTGAATATGGAAGCATTCACGTACAAGACAGCAGCTGGTGTCGAATGAAAATCCACGGTCTGAAATCAGTTGTGTTATTGGTGCAGAAGGAGTTGTTTGACAACGAAATGTTGCATAAAGGTTTCTTTGACAACGAAATGTTAATCTGCTTTCGTGACTTGTATTGTCGGGAAATGAAAAGCTTAGTGTGATATTGTAGGTGTAGTTTGATAGTAATCGGGGATGTAGCTCAGTGGTAGAGCGTTCGCTTTGCATGTGAAAGGCCCCGGGTTCGATCCCCGGCATCTCCATTTTTCTTCATTTGACCTATTAGCAGTGTCGTTGCTGCGAGAAGCTCGTTCACGTCCCAAGGTGATTCCGAACAAACTCTTCCACTGTACTGGAAAGAGGTCATTGAGAAATTGTTACCAACGCTGCATCATAGTCGTTGAAATGTTGAATGTTACAAAGTTCGTCGTAGATTCAAATATCTAAGGCTTTCCTAGACATGCAAACTTGATAACAATGAGTGTTAATATCGTCCCGTCCCGTGGAATTTTAAAAAGTCGAACGGCTTTGGAATAGAATATTGTTAAGTGCGGTTGTTATTTTGAATATGTGTATTTTTGTGCACGTATTTACACGAAATTGTCGTACATGGGAAGTGTTGAAGCTGAAAAGTAACGCCCAGCGTGGGGCTCGAACCCACGACCCTGAGATTAAGAGTCTCATGCTCTACCGACTGAGCTAGCCGGGCTCCGTTGCGACTTTGGAAGTGTCACGAATATCATTGCATTCCATTTGTAACAGAATCTGAAAGCGTATACCATTCTTCACACAATCGAATCCGTCCAGTATATCTTCCAACAGCATGTCGTGGAGTGGGCAATTACAAGAAGATGGAAGGACACAGTTCGGTAAAGAGGCACTTTTTTTGCCTGTGTAATCTGGGTGTGCCTGCTTACGTCATTCTGCCTTATTTCTTCTACATGGCCTGCGTGAACTGAAATAAAAAGATGTTAACAAAGCAAGCGTCAGTAACAGGAGCATTGCTTTATTTGACACACACTACTCAAGATTAACATCTTTCAGGGGAACATAGGTGAAGACGGTTTTGGAGGAAATGGCTCTAAGCAATACATACCCTTGTTTGGAAATCACAAATTCTAGCATATCAAGTTCGTCATTGGGGATTCATCTTCACAAGCAAGAAGATGATGGTAATTTTGATTTGAAGCGTGCTTTTCCTGCCACAATTGTTAAATCGCGGCGAAGTGTGTGGTTGGAAGAAATGGATGAATAGGCAATCACAGAGAACTTGACGCCCCGCCATACTTACTGAGTACAATTCGAAACAAAGAGAACCTTTCAAAGAATCACATATAGAATGTTTCGTTTCACGAGTAGCATTTTCTCTTCAATGGGAATAGAGTTTCCCAATAGCAGCCTGAAGGTAGTCACATGAGTTTCTTACATCATTGTATGATTTGAAGATCACAACCTGTCAACTTTACTTCGACAACCGGATCTATCAGGTCAAGAGTGTGGTGAAATTATTACCCATTTCAAGTATAGGAAAGAAGGGCAGGAAATTAAAGAGTCGGGTAAAGCGATTCCAGTAGGTACGTATTAACCGCGATTGATCATCACCAAAAGAAATTGCTTAAAATGACACTTCATTATAATATTTTGTTCTGTTGTGTTTAATTTGATCATGTTGTTTGGCTGAATTTCCAACGAGAAGCTCAGTGCTCATTAGTATGCGCCCGAGAGATTTTTACTTCCGAAGAGTTCAAAACATACTGTTTTGTTGTCTCATCCTTACGATCCGGGTGATCTGTGGGAGCGAATGTGTTTGAAGAATGGACTGATTGAAGTCACACTTGGAATGACGTCTAATATTCGCACCGATTCGAAGTGAGAGAGTCCCGGAGAACAAGCCTTATGGCTTAAGTAAGCAATTTTCTCTCTACCAAAAAGTGCACTACGTTGGCATACGTAGGAAGAAATGGGGAAGGTGGTTTTGTAAAAAATAGAAACGTGAAATGCCGTTGATGTAACGGTTATACTTTCAAAGATAACGCGTGAATATGGAAGCATTCACGTACAAGACAGCAGCTGGTGTCGAATGAAAATCCACGGTCTGAAATCAGTTGTGTTATTGGTGCAGAAGGAGTTGTTTGACAACGAAATGTTGCATAAAGGTTTCTTTGACAACGAAATGTTAATCTGCTTTCGTGACTTGTATTGTCGGGAAATGAAAAGCTTAGTGTGATATTGTAGGTGTAGTTTGATAGTAATCGGGGATGTAGCTCAGTGGTAGAGCGTTCGCTTTGCATGTGAAAGGCCCCGGGTTCGATCCCCGGCATCTCCATTTTTCTTCATTTGACCTATTAGCAGTGTCGTTGCTGCGAGAAGCTCGTTCACGTCCCAAGGTGATTCCGAACAAACTCTTCCACTGTACTGGAAAGAGGTCATTGAGAAATTGTTACCAACGCTGCATCATAGTCGTTGAAATGTTGAATGTTACAAAGTTCGTCGTAGATTCAAATATCTAAGGCTTTCCTAGACATGCAAACTTGATAACAATGAGTGTTAATATCGTCCCGTCCCGTGGAATTTTAAAAAGTCGAACGGCTTTGGAATAGAATATTGTTAAGTGCGGTTGTTATTTTGAATATGTGTATTTTTGTGCACGTATTTACACGAAATTGTCGTACATGGGAAGTGTTGAAGCTGAAAAGTAACGCCCAGCGTGGGGCTCGAACCCACGACCCTGAGATTAAGAGTCTCATGCTCTACCGACTTTTTTTTTTTTAAAAGGAAAGCCCCTATGCGGAAGCTTCCCCCATCACACTTCATTCACTCATATCATTTCATTCATATTTCAATTTCAAGACTTTTCAGGACAGACAATCACAAACATCCATGGCCGAGCCGGGAATCGAACCCGGGACCCCTGGCTTCGTAGCGCGATGTGCTAACCACTCCGCCACAGGGGCCGCCCACTGAGCTAGCCGGGCTCCGTTGCGACTTTCGAAGTGTCACGAATATCATTGCATTCCATTTGTAACAAAATCTGAAAGCGTATACCATTCTTCACACAATCGAATCCGTCCAGTATATCTTCCAACAGCATGTCGTGGAGTGGGCAATTACAAGAAGATGGAAGGACACAGTTCGGTAAAGAGGCACTTTTTTTGCCTCTGTAATCTGGGTGTGCCTGCTTACGTCATTCTGCCTTATTTCTTCTACATGGCCTGCGTGAACTGAAATAAAAAGATGTTAACAAAGCAAGCGTCAGTAACAGGAGCATTGCTTTATTTGACACACACTACTCAAGATTAACATCTTTCAGGGGAACATAGGTGAAGACGGTTTTGGAGAAATGGCTCTAAGCAATACATACCCTTGTTTGGAAATCACAAATTCTAGCATATCAAGTTCGTCATTGGGGATTCATCTTCACAAGCAAGAAGATGATGGTAATTTTGATTTGAAGCGTGCTTTTCCTGCCACAATTGTTAAATCGCGGCGAAGTGTGTGGTTGGAAGAAATGGATGAATAGGCAATCACAGAGAACTTGACGCCCCGCCATACTTACTGAGTACAATTCGAAACAAAGAGAACCTTTCAAAGAATCACATATAGAATGTTTCGTTTCACGAGTAGCATTTTCTCTTCAATGGGAATAGAGTTTCCCAATAGCAGCCTGAAGGTAGTCACATGAGTTTCTTACATCATTGTATGATTTGAAGATCACAACCTGTCAACTTTACTTCGACAACCGGATCTATCAGGTCAAGGGTGTGGTGAAATTATTACCCATTTCAAGTATAGGAAAGAAGGGCAGGAAATTAAAGAGTCGGGTAAAGCGATTCCGGTAGGTACGTATTAACCGTGATTGATCATCACCAAAAGAAATTGCTTAAAATGACACTTCATTATAATATTTTGTTCTGTTGTGTTTAATTTGATCATGTTGTTTGGCTGAATTTCCAACGAGAAGCTCAGTGCTCATTAGTATGCGCCCGAGAGATTTTTACTTCCGAAGAGTTCAAAACATACTGTTTTGTTGTCTCATCCTTACGATCCGGGTGATCTGTGGGAGCGAATGTGTTTGAAGAATGGACTGATTGAAGTCACACTTGGAATGACGTCTAATATTCGCACCGATTCGAAGTGAGAGAGTCCCGGAGAACAAGCCTTATGGCTTAAGTAAGCAATTTTCTCTCTACCAAAAAGTGCACTACGTTGGCATACGTAGGAAGAAATGGGGAAGGTGGTTTTGTAAAAAATAGAAACGTGAAATGCCGTTGATGTAACGGTTATACTTTCAAAGATAACGCGTGAATATGGAAGCATTCACGTACAAGACAGCAGCTGGTGTCGAATGAAAATCCACGGTCTGAAATCAGTTGTGTTATTGGTGCAGAAGGAGTTGTTTGACAACGAAATGTTGCATAAAGGTTTCTTTGACAACGAAATGTTAATCTGCTTTCGTGACTTGTATTGTCGGGAAATGAAAAGCTTAGTGTGATATTGTAGGTGTAGTTTGATAGTAATCGGGGATGTAGCTCAGTGGTAGAGCGTTCGCTTTGCATGTGAAAGGCCCCGGGTTCGATCCCCGGCATCTCCATTTTTCTTCATTTGACCTATTAGCAGTGTCGTTGCTGCGAGAAGCTCGTTCACGTCCCAAGGTGATTCCGAACAAACTCTTCCACTGTACTGGAAAGAGGTCATTGAGAAATTGTTACCAACGCTGCATCATAGTCGTTGAAATGTTGAATGTTACAAAGTTCGTCGTAGATTCAAATATCTAAGGCTTTCCTAGACATGCAAACTTGATAACAATGAGTGTTAATATCGTCCCGTCCCGTGGAATTTTAAAAAGTCGAACGGCTTTGGAATAGAATATTGTTAAGTGCGGTTGTTATTTTGAATATGTGTATTTTTGTGCACGTATTTACACGAAATTGTCGTACATGGGAAGTGTTGAAGCTGAAAAGTAACGCCCAGCGTGGGGCTCGAACCCACGACCCTGAGATTAAGAGTCTCATGCTCTACCGACTGAGCTAGCCGGGCTCCGTTGCGACTTTGGAAGTGTCACGAATATCATTGCATTCCATTTGTAACAGAATCTGAAAGCGTATACCATTCTTCACACAATCGAATCCGTCCAGTATATCTTCCAACAGCATGTCGTGGAGTGGGCAATTACAAGAAGATGGAAGGACACAGTTCGGTAAAGAGGCACTTTTTTTGCCTGTGTAATCTGGGTGTGCCTGCTTACGTCATTCTGCCTTATTTCTTCTACATGGCCTGCGTGAACTGAAATAAAAAGATGTTAACAAAGCAAGCGTCAGTAACAGGAGCATTGCTTTATTTGACACACACTACTCAAGATTAACATCTTTCAGGGGAACATAGGTGAAGACGGTTTTGGAGGAAATGGCTCTAAGCAATACATACCCTTGTTTGGAAATCACAAATTCTAGCATATCAAGTTCGTCATTGGGGATTCATCTTCACAAGCAAGAAGATGATGGTAATTTTGATTTGAAGCGTGCTTTTCCTGCCACAATTGTTAAATCGCGGCGAAGTGTGTGGTTGGAAGAAATGGATGAATAGGCAATCACAGAGAACTTGACGCCCCGCCATACTTACTGAGTACAATTCGAAACAAAGAGAACCTTTCAAAGAATCACATATAGAATGTTTCGTTTCACGAGTAGCATTTTCTCTTCAATGGGAATAGAGTTTCCCAATAGCAGCCTGAAGGTAGTCACATGAGTTTCTTACATCATTGTATGATTTGAAGATCACAACCTGTCAACTTTACTTCGACAACCGGATCTATCAGGTCAAGAGTGTGGTGAAATTATTACCCATTTCAAGTATAGGAAAGAAGGGCAGGAAATTAAAGAGTCGGGTAAAGCGATTCCAGTAGGTACGTATTAACCGCGATTGATCATCACCAAAAGAAATTGCTTAAAATGACACTTCATTATAATATTTTGTTCTGTTGTGTTTAATTTGATCATGTTGTTTGGCTGAATTTCCAACGAGAAGCTCAGTGCTCATTAGTATGCGCCCGAGAGATTTTTACTTCCGAAGAGTTCAAAACATACTGTTTTGTTGTCTCATCCTTACGATCCGGGTGATCTGTGGGAGCGAATGTGTTTGAAGAATGGACTGATTGAAGTCACACTTGGAATGACGTCTAATATTCGCACCGATTCGAAGTGAGAGAGTCCCGGAGAACAAGCCTTATGGCTTAAGTAAGCAATTTTCTCTCTACCAAAAAGTGCACTACGTTGGCATACGTAGGAAGAAATGGGGAAGGTGGTTTTGTAAAAAATAGAAACGTGAAATGCCGTTGATGTAACGGTTATACTTTCAAAGATAACGCGTGAATATGGAAGCATTCACGTACAAGACAGCAGCTGGTGTCGAATGAAAATCCACGGTCTGAAATCAGTTGTGTTATTGGTGCAGAAGGAGTTGTTTGACAACGAAATGTTGCATAAAGGTTTCTTTGACAACGAGATGTTAATCTGCTTTCGTGACTTGTATTGTCGGGAAATGAAAAGCTTAGTGTGATATTGTAGGTGTAGTTTGATAGTAATCGGGGATGTAGCTCAGTGGTAGAGCGTTCGCTTTGCATGTGAAAGGCCCCGGGTTCGATCCCCGGCATCTCCATTTTTCTTCATTTGACCTATTAGCAGTGTCGTTGCTGCGAGAAGCTCGTTCACGTCCCAAGGTGATTCCGAACAAACTCTTCCACTGTACTGGAAAGAGGTCATTGAGAAATTGTTACCAACGCTGCATCATAGTCGTTGAAATGTTGAATGTTACAAAGTTCGTCGTAGATTCAAATATCTAAGGCTTTCCTAGACATGCAAACTTGATAACAATGAGTGTTAATATCGTCCCGTCCCGTGGAATTTTAAAAAGTCGAACGGCTTTGGAATAGAATATTGTTAAGTGCGGTTGTTATTTTGAATATGTGTATTTTTGTGCACGTATTTACACGAAATTGTCGTACATGGGAAGTGTTGAAGCTGAAAAGTAACGCCCAGCGTGGGGCTCGAACCCACGACCCTGAGATTAAGAGTCTCATGCTCTACCGACTGAGCTAGCCGGGCTCCGTTGCGACTTTGGAAGTGTCACGAATATCATTGCATTCCATTTGTAACAGAATCTGAAAGCGTATACCATTCTTCACACAATCGAATCCGTCCAGTATATCTTCCAACAGCATGTCGTGGAGTGGGCAATTACAAGAAGATGGAAGGACACAGTTCGGTAAAGAGGCACTTTTTTTGCCTCTGTAATCTGGGTGTGCCTGCTTACGTCATTCTGCCTTATTTCTTCTACATGGCCTGCGTGAACTGAAATAAAAAGATGTTAACAAAGCAAGCGTCAGTAACAGGAGCATTGCTTTATTTGACACACACTACTCAAGATTAACATCTTTCAGGGGAACATAGGTGAAGACGGTTTTGGAGGAAATGGCTCTAAGCAATACATACCCTTGTTTGGAAATCACAAATTCTAGCATATCAAGTTCGTCATTGGGGATTCATCTTCACAAGCAAGAAGATGATGGTAATTTTGATTTGAAGAGTGCTTTTCCTGCCACAATTGTTAAATCGCGGCGAAGTGTGTGGTTGGAAGAAATGGATGAATAGGCAATCACAGAGAACTTGACGCCCCGCCATACTTACTGAGTACAATTCGAAACAAAGAGAACCTTTCAAAGAATCACATATAGAATGTTTCGTTTCACGAGTAGCATTTTCTCTTCAATGGGAATAGAGTTTCCCAATAGCAGCCTGAAGGTAGTCACATGAGTTTCTTACATCATTGTATGATTTGAAGATCACAACCTGTCAACTTTACTTCGACAACCGGATCTATCAGGTCAAGAGTGTGGTGAAATTATTACCCATTTCAAGTATAGGAAAGAAGGGCAGGAAATTAAAGAGTCGGGTAAAGCGATTCCAGTAGGTACGTATTAACCGCGATTGATCATCACCAAAAGAAATTGCTTAAAATGACACTTCATTATAATATTTTGTTCTGTTGTGTTTAATTTGATCATGTTGTTTGGCTGAATTTCCAACGAGAAGCTCAGTGCTCATTAGTATGCGCCCGAGAGATTTTTACTTCCGAAGAGTTCAAAACATACTGTTTTGTTGTCTCATCCTTACGATCCGGGTGATCTGTGGGAGCGAATGTGTTTGAAGAATGGACTGATTGAAGTCACACTTGGAATGACGTCTAATATTCGCACCGATTCGAAGTGAGAGAGTCCCGGAGAACAAGCCTTATGGCTTAAGTAAGCAATTTTCTCTCTACCAAAAAGTGCACTACGTTGGCATACGTAGGAAGAAATGGGGAAGGTGGTTTTGTAAAAAATAGAAACGTGAAATGCCGTTGATGTAACGGTTATACTTTCAAAGATAACGCGTGAATATGGAAGCATTCACGTACAAGACAGCAGCTGGTGTCGAATGAAAATCCACGGTCTGAAATCAGTTGTGTTATTGGTGCAGAAGGAGTTGTTTGACAACGAAATGTTGCATAAAGGTTTCTTTGACAACGAGATGTTAATCTGCTTTCGTGACTTGTATTGTCGGGAAATGAAAAGCTTAGTGTGATATTGTAGGTGTAGTTTGATAGTAATCGGGGATGTAGCTCAGTGGTAGAGCGTTCGCTTTGCATGTGAAAGGCCCCGGGTTCGATCCCCGGCATCTCCATTTTTCTTCATTTGACCTATTAGCAGTGTCGTTGCTGCGAGAAGCTCGTTCACGTCCCAAGGTGATTCCGAACAAACTCTTCCACTGTACTGGAAAGAGGTCATTGAGAAATTGTTACCAACGCTGCATCATAGTCGTTGAAATGTTGAATGTTACAAAGTTCGTCGTAGATTCAAATATCTAAGGCTTTCCTAGACATGCAAACTTGATAACAATGAGTGTTAATATCGTCCCGTCCCGTGGAATTTTAAAAAGTCGAACGGCTTTGGAATAGAATATTGTTAAGTGCGGTTGTTATTTTGAATATGTGTATTTTTGTGCACGTATTTACACGAAATTGTCGTACATGGGAAGTGTTGAAGCTGAAAAGTAACGCCCAGCGTGGGGCTCGAACCCACGACCCTGAGATTAAGAGTCTCATGCTCTACCGACTTTTTTTTTTTTTTTTTAAAAAAAAGGAAAGCCCCTATGCGGAAGCTTCCCCCATCACACTTCATTCACTCATATCATTTCATTCATATTTCAATTTCAAGACTTTTCAGGACAGACAATCACAAACATCCATGGCCGAGCCGGGAATCGAACCCGGGACACCTGGCGTCGTAGCGCGATGTGCTAACCACTCCGCCACAGGGGCCGCCCACCGACTGAGCTAGCCGGGCTCCGTTGCGACTTTCGAAGTGTCACGAATATCATTGCATTCCATTTGTAACAAAATCTGAAAGCGTATACCATTCTTCACACAATCGAATCCGTCCAGTATATCTTCCAACAGCATGTCGTGGAGTGGGCAATTACAAGAAGATGGAAGGACACAGTTCGGTAAAGAGGCACTTTTTTTGCCTCTGTAATCTGGGTGTGCCTGCTTACGTCATTCTGCCTTATTTCTTCTACATGGCCTGCGTGAACTGAAATAAAAAGATGTTAACAAAGCAAGCGTCAGTAACAGGAGCATTGCTTTATTTGACACACACTACTCAAGATTAACATCTTTCAGGGGAACATAGGTGAAGACGGTTTTGGAGGAAATGGCTCTAAGCAATACATACCCTTGTTTGGAAATCACAAATTCTAGCATATCAAGTTCGTCATTGGGGATTCATCTTCACAAGCAAGAAGATGATGGTAATTTTGATTTGAAGCGTGCTTTTCCTGCCACAATTGTTAAATCGCGGCGAAGTGTGTGGTTGGAAGAAATGGATGAATAGGCAATCACAGAGAACTTGACGCCCCGCCATACTTACTGAGTACAATTCGAAACAAAGAGAACCTTTCAAAGAATCACATATAGAATGTTTCGTTTCACGAGTAGCATTTTCTCTTCAATGGGAATAGAGTTTCCCAATAGCAGCCTGAAGGTAGTCACATGAGTTTCTTACATCATTGTATGATTTGAAGATCACAACCTGTCAACTTTACTTCGACAACCGGATCTATCAGGTCAAGAGTGTGGTGAAATTATTACCCATTTCAAGTATAGGAAAGAAGGGCAGGAAATTAAAGAGTCGGGTAAAGCGATTCCAGTAGGTACGTATTAACCGCGATTGATCATCACCAAAAGAAATTGCTTAAAATGACACTTCATTATAATATTTTGTTCTGTTGTGTTTAATTTGATCATGTTGTTTGGCTGAATTTCCAACGAGAAGCTCAGTGCTCATTAGTATGCGCCCGAGAGATTTTTACTTCCGAAGAGTTCAAAACATACTGTTTTGTTGTCTCATCCTTACGATCCGGGTGATCTGTGGGAGCGAATGTGTTTGAAGAATGGACTGATTGAAGTCACACTTGGAATGACGTCTAATATTCGCACCGATTCGAAGTGAGAGAGTCCCGGAGAACAAGCCTTATGGCTTAAGTAAGCAATTTTCTCTCTACCAAAAAGTGCACTACGTTGGCATACGTAGGAAGAAATGGGGAAGGTGGTTTTGTAAAAAATAGAAACGTGAAATGCCGTTGATGTAACGGTTATACTTTCAAAGATAACGCGTGAATATGGAAGCATTCACGTACAAGACAGCAGCTGGTGTCGAATGAAAATCCACGGTCTGAAATCAGTTGTGTTATTGGTGCAGAAGGAGTTGTTTGACAACGAAATGTTGCATAAAGGTTTCTTTGACAACGAGATGTTAATCTGCTTTCGTGACTTGTATTGTCGGGAAATGAAAAGCTTAGTGTGATATTGTAGGTGTAGTTTGATAGTAATCGGGGATGTAGCTCAGTGGTAGAGCGTTCGCTTTGCATGTGAAAGGCCCCGGGTTCGATCCCCGGCATCTCCATTTTTCTTCATTTGACCTATTAGCAGTGTCGTTGCTGCGAGAAGCTCGTTCACGTCCCAAGGTGATTCCGAACAAACTCTTCCACTGTACTGGAAAGAGGTCATTGAGAAATTGTTACCAACGCTGCATCATAGTCGTTGAAATGTTGAATGTTACAAAGTTCGTCGTAGATTCAAATATCTAAGGCTTTCCTAGACATGCAAACTTGATAACAATGAGTGTTAATATCGTCCCGTCCCGTGGAATTTTAAAAAGTCGAACGGCTTTGGAATAGAATATTGTTAAGTGCGGTTGTTATTTTGAATATGTGTATTTTTGTGCACGTGTTTACACGAAATTGTCGTACATGGGAAGTGTTGAAGCTGAAAAGTAACGCCCAGCGTGGGGCTCGAACCCACGACCCTGAGATTAAGAGTCTCATGCTCTACCGACTGAGCTAGCCGGGCTCCGTTGCGACTTTGGAAGTGTCACGAATATCATTGCATTCCATTTGTAACAGAATCTGAAAGCGTATACCATTCTTCACACAATCGAATCCGTCCAGTATATCTTCCAACAGCATGTCGTGGAGTGGGCAATTACAAGAAGATGGAAGGACACAGTTCGGTAAAGAGGCACTTTTTTTGCCTCTGTAATCTGGGTGTGCCTGCTTACGTCATTCTGCCTTATTTCTTCTACATGGCCTGCGTGAACTGAAATAAAAAGATGTTAACAAAGCAAGCGTCAGTAACAGGAGCATTGCTTTATTTGACACACACTACTCAAGATTAACATCTTTCAGGGGAACATAGGTGAAGACGGTTTTGGAGGAAATGGCTCTAAGCAATACATACCCTTGTTTGGAAATCACAAATTCTAGCATATCAAGTTCGTCATTGGGGATTCATCTTCACAAGCAAGAAGATGATGGTAATTTTGATTTGAAGCGTGCTTTTCCTGCCACAATTGTTAAATCGCGGCGAAGTGTGTGGTTGGAAGAAATGGATGAATAGGCAATCACAGAGAACTTGACGCCCCGCCATACTTACTGAGTACAATTCGAAACAAAGA
Source organism: Lepisma saccharinum (assembly GCF_977018435.1). Classification (NCBI taxonomy): domain Eukaryota; kingdom Metazoa; phylum Arthropoda; class Insecta; order Zygentoma; family Lepismatidae; genus Lepisma; species Lepisma saccharinum. The sequence continues at coordinate 36,992,907 of NC_139237.1, forward strand.
GAACCTTTCAAAGAATCACATATAGAATGTTTCGTTTCACGAGTAGCATTTTCTCTTCAATGGGAATAGAGTTTCCCAATAGCAGCCTGAAGGTAGTCACATGAGTTTCTTACATCATTGTATGATTTGAAGATCACAACTTTACTTTACTTTACTGTCAACTTTACTTCGACAACCGGATCTATCAGGTCAAGAGTGTGGTGAAATTATTACCCATTTCAAGTATAGGAAAGAAGGGCAGGAAATTAAAGAGTCGGGTAAAGCGATTCCAGTAGGTACGTATTAACCGCGATTGATCATCACCAAAAGAAATTGCTTAAAATGACACTTCATTATAATATTTTGTTCTGTTGTGTTTAATTTGATCATGTTGTTTGGCTGAATTTCCAACGAGAAGCTCAGTGCTCATTAGTATGCGCCCGAGAGATTTTTACTTCCGAAGAGTTCAAAACATACTGTTTTGTTGTCTCATCCTTACGATCCGGGTGATCTGTGGGAGCGAATGTGTTTGAAGAATGGACTGATTGAAGTCACACTTGGAATGACGTATAATATTCGCACCGATTCGAAGTGAGAGAGTCCCGGAGAACAAGCCTTATGGCTTAAGTAAGCAATTTTCTCTCTACCAAAAAGTGCACTACGTTGGCATACGTAGGAAGAAATGGGGAAGGTGGTTTTGTAAAAAATAGAAACGTGAAATGCCGTTGATGTAACGGTTATACTTTCAAAGATAACGCGTGAATATGGAAGCATTCACGTACAAGACAGCAGCTGGTGTCGAATGAAAATCCACGGTCTGAAATCAGTTGTGTTATTGGTGCAGAAGGAGTTGTTTGACAACGAAATGTTGCATAAAGGTTTCTTTGACAACGAAATGTTAATCTGCTTTCGTGACTTGTATTGTCGGGAAATGAAAAGCTTAGTGTGATATTGTAGGTGTAGTTTGATAGTAATCGGGGATGTAGCTCAGTGGAGGCGGCCCCTGTGGCGGAGTGGTTAGCACATCGCGCTACGACGCCAGGGGTCCCGGGTTCGATTCCCGGCTCGGCCATGGATGTTTGTGATTGTCTGTCCTGAAAAGTCTTGAAATTGAAATATGAATGAAATGATATGAGTGAATGAAGTGTGATGGGGGAAGCTTCCGCATAGGGGCTTTCCTTTTAATAAAAAAAAAAAAAAGTGGTAGAGCGTTCGCTTTGCATGTGAAAGGCCCCGGGTTCGATCCCCGGCATCTCCATTTTTCTTCATTTTACCTATTAGCAGTGTCGTTGCTGCGAGAAGCTCGTTCACGTCCCAAGCTGATTCCGAACAAACTCTTCCACTGTACTGGAAAGAGGTCATTGAGAAATTGTTACCAACGCTGCATCATAGTCGTTGAAATGTTGAATGTTACAAAGTTCGTCGTAGATTCAAATATCTAAGGCTTTCCTAGACATGCAAACTTGATAACAATGAGTGTTAATATCGTCCCGTCCCGTGGAATTTTAAAAAGTCGAACGGCTTTGGAATAGAATATTGTTAAGTGCGGTTGTTATTTTGAATATGTGTATTTTTGTGCACGTATTTACACGAAATTGTCGTACATGGGAAGTGTTGAAGCTGAAAAGTAACGCCCAGCGTGGGGCTCGAACCCACGACCCTGAGATTAAGAGTCTCATTCTCTACCGACTTCTTTTTTTTTTTTTTTTTTTTTTTTTTAAAGGAAAGCCCCTATGCGGAAGCTTCCCCCATCACACTTCATTCACTCATATCATTTCATTCATATTTCAATTTCAAGACTTTTCAGGACAGACAATCACAAACATCCATGGCCGAGCCGGGAATCGAACCCGGGACCCCTGGCGTCGTAGCGCGATGTGCCAACCACTCCGCCACAGGGGCCGCCCACTGAGCTAGCCGGGCTCCGTTGCGACTTTCGAAGTGTCACGAATATCATTGCATTCCATTTGTAACAAAATCTGAAAGCGTATACCATTCTTCACACAATCGAATCCGTCCAGTATATCTTCCAACAGCATGTCGTGGAGTGGGCAATTACAAGAAGATGGAAGGACACAGTTCGGTAAAGAGGCACTTTTTTTGCCTCTGTAATCTGGGTGTGCCTGCTTACGTCATTCTGCCTTATTTCTTCTACATGGCCTGCTTGAACTGAAATAAAAAGATGTTAAGAAAGCAAGCGTCAGTAACAGGAGCATTGCTTTATTTGACACACACTACTCAAGATTAACATCTTTCAGGGGAACATAGGTGAAGACGGTTTTGGAGGAAATGGCTCTAAGCAATACATACCCTTGTTTGGAAATCACAAATTCTAGCATATCAAGTTCGTCATTGGGGATTCATCTTCACAAGCAAGAAGATGATGGTAATTTTGATTTGAAGCGTGCTTTTCCTGCCACAATTGTTAAATCGCGGCGAAGTGTGTGGTTGGAAGAAATGGATGAATAGGCAATCACAGAGAACTTGACGCCCCGCCATACTTACTGAGTACAATTCGAAACAAAGAGAACCTTTCAAAGAATCACAGATAGAATGTTTCGTTTCACGAGTAGCATTTTCTCTTCAATGGGAATAGAGTTTCCCAATAGCAGCCTGAAGGTAGTCACATGAGTTTCTTACATCATTGTATGATTTGAAGATCACAACCTGTCAACTTTACTTCGACAACCGGATCTATCAGGTCAAGGGTGTGGTGAAATTATTACCCATTTCAAGTATAGGAAAGAAGGGCAGGAAATTAAAGAGTCGGGTAAAGCGATTCCAGTAGGTACGTATTAACCGCGATTGATCATCACCAAAAGAAATTGCTTAAAATGACACTTCATTATAATATTTTGTTCTGTTGTGTTTAATTTGATCATGTTGTTTGGCTGAATTTCCAACGAGAAGCTCAGTGCTCATTAGTATGCGCCCGAGAGATTTTTACTTCCGAAGAGTTCAAAACATACTGTTTTGTTGTCTCATCCTTACGATCCGGGTGATCTGTGGGAGCGAATGTGTTTGAAGAATGGACTGATTGAAGTCACACTTGGAATGACGTCTAATATTCGCACCGATTCGAAGTGAGAGAGTCCCGGAGAACAAGCCTTATGGCTTAAGTAAGCAATTTTCTCTCTACCAAAAAGTGCACTACGTTGGCATACGTAGGAAGAAATGGGGAAGGTGGTTTTGTAAAAAATAGAAACGTGAAATGCCGTTGATGTAACGGTTATACTTTCAAAGATAACGCGTGAATATGGAAGCATTCACGTACAAGACAGCAGCTGGTGTCGAATGAAAATCCACGGTCTGAAATCAGTTGTGTTATTGGTGCAGAAGGAGTTGTTTGACAACGAAATGTTGCATAAAGGTTTCTTTGACAACGAAATGTTAATCTGCTTTCGTGACTTGTATTGTCGGGAAATGAAAAGCTTAGTGTGATATTGTAGGTGTAGTTTGATAGTAATCGGGGATGTAGCTCAGTGGTAGAGCGTTCGCTTTGCATGTGAAAGGCCCCGGGTTCGATCCCCGGCATCTCCATTTTTCTTCATTTTACCTATTAGCAGTGTCGTTGCTGCGAGAAGCTCGTTCACGTCCCAAGGTGATTCCGAACAAACTCTTCCACTGTACTGGAAAGAGGTCATTGAGAAATTGTTACCAACGCTGCATCATAGTCGTTGAAATGTTGAATGTTACAAAGTTCGTCGTAGATTCAAATATCTAAGGCTTTCCTAGACATGCAAACTTGATAACAATGAGTGTTAATATCGTCCCGTCCCGTGGAATTTTAAAAAGTCGAACGGCTTTGGAATAGAATATTGTTAAGTGCGGTTGTTATTTTGAATATGTGTATTTTTGTGCACGTATTTACACGAAATTGTCGTACATGGGAAGTGTTGAAGCTGAAAAGTAACGCCCAGCGTGGGGCTCGAACCCACGACCCTGAGATTAAGAGTCTCATGCTCTACCGACTGAGCTAGCCGGGCTCCGTTGCGACTTTCGAAGTGTCACGAATATCATTGCATTCCATTTGTAACAAAATCTGAAAGCGTATACCATTCTTCACACAATCGAATCCGTCCAGTATATCTTCCAACAGCATGTCGTGGAGTGGGCAATTACAAGAAGATGGAAGGACACAGTTCGGTAAAGAGGCACTTTTTTTTTGCCTCTGTAATCTGGGTGTGCCTGCTTACGTCATTCTGCCTTATTTCTTCTACATGGCCTGCGTGAACTGAAATAAAAAGATGTTAACAAAGCAAGCGTCAGTAACAGGAGCATTGCTTTACTTGACACACACTACTCAAGATTAACATCTTTCAGGGGTACATAGGTGAAGACGGTTTTGGAGGAAATGGCTCTAAGCAATACTTACCCTTGTTTGGAAATCACAAATTCTAGCATATCAAGTTCGTCATTGGGGATTCATCTTCACAAGCAAGAAGATGATGGTAATTTTGATTTGAAGCGTGCTTTTCCTGCCACAATTGTTAAATCGCGGCGAAGTGTGTGGTTGGAAGAAATGGATGAATAGGCAATCACAGAGAACTTGACGCCCCGCCATACTTACTGAGTACAATTCGAAACAAAGAGAACCTTTCAAAGAATCACATATAGAATGTTTCGTTTCACGAGTAGCATTTTCTCTTCAATGGGAATAGAGTTTCCCAATAGCAGCCTGAAGGTAGTCACATGAGTTTCTTACATCATTGTATGATTTGAAGATCACAACCTGTCAACTTTACTTCGACAACCGGATCTATCAGGTCAAGAGTGTGGTGAAATTATTACCCATTTGAAGTATAGGTAAAGAAGGGCAGGAAATTAAAGAGTCGGGTAAAGCGATTCCAGTAGGTACGTATTAACCGCGATTGATCATCACCAAAAGAAATTGCTTAAAATGACACTTCATTATAATATTTTGTTCTGTTGTGTTTAATTTGATCATGTTGTTTGGCTGAATTTCCAACGAGAAGCTCAGTGCTCATTAGTATGCGCCCGAGAGATTTTTACTTCCGAAGAGTTCAAAACATACTGTTTTGTTGTCTCATCCTTACGATCCGGGTGATCTGTGGGAGCGAATGTGTTTGAAGAATGGACTGATTGAAGTCACACTTGGAATGACGTATAATATTCGCACCGATTCGAAGTGAGAGAGTCCCGGAGAACAAGCCTTATGGCTTAAGTAAGCAATTTTCTCTCTACCAAAAAGTGCACTACGTTGGCATACGTAGGAAGAAATGGGGAAGGTGGTTTTGTAAAAAATAGAAACGTGAAATGCCGTTGATGTAACGGTTATACTTTCAAAGATAACGCGTGAATATGGAAGCATTCACGTACAAGACAGCAGCTGGTGTCGAATGAAAATCCACGGTCTGAAATCAGTTGTGTTATTGGTGCAGAAGGAGTTGTTTGACAACGAAATGTTGCATAAAGGTTTCTTTGACAACGAAATGTTAATCTGCTTTCGTGACTTGTATTGTCGGGAAATGAAAAGCTTAGTGTGATATTGTAGGTGTAGTTTGATAGTAATCTGGGATGTAGCTCAGTGGTAGAGCGTTCGCTTTGCATGTGAAAGGCCCAGGGTTCGATCCCCGGCATCTCCATTTTTCTCCATTTGACCTATTAGCAGTGTCGTTGCTGCGAGAAGCTCGTTCACGTCCCAAGGTGATTCCGAACAAACTCTTCCACTGTACTGGAAAGAGGTCATTGAGAAATTGTTACCAACGCTGCATCATAGTCGTTGAAATGTTGAATGTTACAAAGTTCGTCGTAGATTCAAATATCTAAGGCTTTCCTAGACATGCAAACTTGATAACAATGAGTGTTAATATCGTCCCGTCCCGTGGAATTTTAAAAAGTCGAACGGCTTTGGAATAGAATATTGTTAAGTGCGGTTGTTATTTTGAATATGTGTATTTTTGTGCACGTATTTACACGAAATTGTCGTACATGGGAAGTGTTGAAGCTGAAAAGTAACGCCCAGCGTGGGGCTCGAACCCACGACCCTGAGATTAAGAGTCTCATTCTCTACCGACTTCTTTTTTTTTTTTTTTTTTTTTTAAAGGAAAGCCCCTATGCGGAAGCTTCCCCCATCACACTTCATTCACTCATATCATTTCATTCATATTTCAATTTCAAGACTTTTCAGGACAGACAATCACAAACATCCATGGCCGAGCCGGGAATCGAACCCGGGACCCCTGGCGTCGTAGCGCCATGTGCCAACCACTCCGCCACAGGGGCCGCCCACTGAGCTAGCCGGGCTCCGTTGCGACTTTCGAAGTGTCACGAATATCATTGCATTCCATTTGTAACAAAATCTGAAAGCGTATACCATTCTTCACACAATCGAATCCGTCCAGTATATCTTCCAACAGCATGTCGTGGAGTGGGCAATTACAAGAAGATGGAAGGACACAGTTCGGTAAAGAGGCACTTTTTTTGCCTCTGTAATCTGGGTGTGCCTGCTTACGTCATTCTGCCTTATTTCTTCTACATGGCCTGCGTGAACTGAAATAAAAAGATGTTAACAAAGCAAGCGTCAGTAACAGGAGCATTGCTTTATTTGACACACACTACTCAAGATTAACATCTTTCAGGGGAACATAGGTGAAGACGGTTTTGGAGGAAATGGCTCTAAGCAATACATACCCTTGTTTGGAAATCACAAATTCTAGCATATCAAGTTCGTCATTGGGGATTCATCTTCACAAGCAAGAAGATGATGGTAATTTTGATTTGAAGCGTGCTTTTCCTGCCACAATTGTTAAATCGCGGCGAAGTGTGTGGTTGGAAGAAATGGATGAATAGGCAATCACAGAGAACTTGACGCCCCGCCATACTTACTGAGTACAATTCGAAACAAAGAGAACCTTTCAAAGAATCACATATAGAATGTTTCGTTTCACGAGTAGCATTTTCTCTTCAATGGGAATAGAGTTTCCCAATAGCAGCCTGAAGGTAGTCACATGAGTTTCTTACATCATTGTATGATTTGAAGATCACAACCTGTAAACTTTACTTCGACAACCGGATCTATCAGGTCAAGGGTGTGGTGAAATTATTACCCATTTCAAGTATAGGAAAGAAGGGCAGGAAATTAAAGAGTCGGGTAAAGCGATTCCAGTAGGTACGTATTAACCGCGATTGATCATCACCAAAAGAAATTGCTTAAAATGACACTTCATTATAATATTTTGTTCTGTTGTGTTTAATTTGATCATGTTGTTTGGCTGAATTTCCAACGAGAAGCTCAGTGCTCATTAGTATGCGCCCGAGAGATTTTTACTTCCGAAGAGTTCAAAACATACTGTTTTGTTGTCTCATCCTTACGATCCGGGTGATCTGTGGGAGCGAATGTGTTTGAAGAATGGACTGATTGAAGTCACACTTGGAATGACGTCTAATATTCGCACCGATTCGAAGTGAGAGAGTCCCGGAGAACAAGCCTTATGGCTTAAGTAAGCAATTTTCTCTCTACCAAAAAGTGCACTACGTTGGCATACGTAGGAAGAAATGGGGAAGGTGGTTTTGTAAAAAATAGAAACGTGAAATGCCGTTGATGTAACGGTTATACTTTCAAAGATAACGCGTGAATATGGAAGCATTCACGTACAAGACAGCAGCTGGTGTCGAATGAAAATCCACGGTCTGAAATCAGTTGTGTTATTGGTGCAGAAGGAGTTGTTTGACAACGAAATGTTGCATAAAGGTTTCTTTGACAACGAAATGTTAATCTGCTTTCGTGACTTGTATTGTCGGGAAATGAAAAGCTTAGTGTGATATTGTAGGTGTAGTTTGATAGTAATCGGGGATGTAGCTCAGTGGTAGAGCGTTCGCTTTGCATGTGAAAGGCCCCGGGTTCGATCCCCGGCATCTCCATTTTTCTTCATTTGACCTATTAGCAGTGTCGTTGCTGCGAGAAGCTCGTTCACGTCCCAAGGTGATTCCGAACAAACTCTTCCACTGTACTGGAAAGAGGTCATTGAGAAATTGTTACCAACGCTGCATCATAGTCGTTGAAATGTTGAATGTTACAAAGTTCGTCGTAGATTCAAATATCTAAGGCTTTCCTAGACATGCAAACTTGATAACAATGAGTGTTAATATCGTCCCGTCCCGTGGAATTTTAAAAAGTCGAACGGCTTTGGAATAGAATATTGTTAAGTGCGGTTGTTATTTTGAATATGTGTATTTTTGTGCACGTATTTACACGAAATTGTCGTACATGGGAAGTGTTGAAGCTGAAAAGTAACGCCCAGCGTGGGGCTCGAACCCACGACCCTGAGATTAAGAGTCTCATTCTCTACCGACTTTTTTTTTTTTTTTTTTTTTTTTTTTAAAGGAAAGCCCCTATGCGGAAGCTTCCCCCATCACACTTCATTCACTCATATCATTTCATTCATATTTCAATTTCAAGACTTTTCAGGACAGACAATCACAAACATCCATGGCCGAGCCGGGAATCGAACCCGGGACCCCTGGCTTCGTAGCGCGATGTGCTAACCACTCCGCCACAGGGGCCGCCCACTGAGCTAGCCGGGCTCCGTTGCGACTTTCGAAGTGTCACGAATATCATTGCATTCCATTTGTAACAAAATCTGAAAGCGTATACCATTCTTCACACAATCGAATCCGTCCAGTATATCTTCCAACAGCATGTCGTGGAGTGGGCAATTACAAGAAGATGGAAGGACACAGTTCGGTAAAGAGGCACTTTTTTTGCCTCTGTAATCTGGGTGTGCCTGCTTACGTCATTCTGCCTTATTTCTTCTACATGGCCTGCGTGAACTGAAATAAAAAGATGTTAACAAAGCAAGCGTCAGTAACAGGAGCATTGCTTTATTTGACACACACTACTCAAGATTAACATCTTTCAGGGGAACATAGGTGAAGACGGTTTTGGAGAAATGGCTCTAAGCAATACATACCCTTGTTTGGAAATCACAAATTCTAACATATCAAGTTCGTCATTGGGGATTCATCTTCACAAGCAAGAAGATGATGGTAATTTTGATTTGAAGCGTGCTTTTCCTGCCACAATTGTTAAATCGCGGCGAAGTGTGTGGTTGGAAGAAATGGATGAATAGGCAATCACAGAGAACTTGACGCCCCGCCATACTTACTGAGTACAATTCGAAACAAAGAGAACCTTTCAAAGAATCACATATAGAATGTTTCGTTTCACGAGTAGCATTTTCTCTTCAATGGGAATAGAGTTTCCCAATAGCAGCCTGAAGGTAGTCACATGAGTTTCTTACATCATTGTATGATTTGAAGATCACAACCTGTCAACTTTACTTCGACAACCGGATCTATCAGGTCAAGGGTGTGGTGAAATTATTACCCATTTCAAGTATAGGAAAGAAGGGCAGGAAATTAAAGAGTCGGGTAAAGCGATTCCAGTAGGTACGTATTAACCGTGATTGATCATCACCAAAAGAAATTGCTTAAAATGACACTTCATTATAATATTTTGTTCTGTTGTGTTTAATTTGATCATGTTGTTTGGCTGAATTTCCAACGAGAAGCTCAGTGCTCATTAGTATGCGCCCGAGAGATTTTTACTTCCGAAGAGTTCAAAACATACTGTTTTGTTGTCTCATCCTTACGATCCGGGTGATCTGTGGGAGCGAATGTGTTTGAAGAATGGACTGATTGAAGTCACACTTGGAATGACGTCTAATATTCGCACCGATTCGAAGTGAGAGAGTCCCGGAGAACAAGCCTTATGGCTTAAGTAAGCAATTTTCTCTCTACCAAAAAGTGCACTACGTTGGCATACGTAGGAAGAAATGGGGAAGGTGGTTTTGTAAAAAATAGAAACGTGAAATGCCGTTGATGTAACGGTTATACTTTCAAAGATAACGCGTGAATATGGAAGCATTCACGTACAAGACAGCAGCTGGTGTCGAATGAAAATCCACGGTCTGAAATCAGTTGTGTTATTGGTGCAGAAGGAGTTGTTTGACAACGAAATGTTGCATAAAGGTTTCTTTGACAACGAAATGTTAATCTGCTTTCGTGACTTGTATTGTCGGGAAATGAAAAGCTTAGTGTGATATTGTAGGTGTAGTTTGATAGTAATCGGGGATGTAGCTCAGTGGTAGAGCGTTCGCTTTGCATGTGAAAGGCCCCGGGTTCGATCCCCGGCATCTCCATTTTTCTTCATTTGACCTATTAGCAGTGTCGTTGCTGCGAGAAGCTCGTTCACGTCCCAAGGTGATTCCGAACAAACTCTTCCACTGTACTGGAAAGAGGTCATTGAGAAATTGTTACCAACGCTGCATCATAGTCGTTGAAATGTTGAATGTTACAAAGTTCGTCGTAGATTCAAATATCTAAGGCTTTCCTAGACATGCAAACTTGATAACAATGAGTGTTAATATCGTCCCGTCCCGTGGAATTTTAAAAAGTCGAACGGCTTTGGAATAGAAGATTGTTAAGTGCGGTTGTTATTTTGAATATGTGTATTTTTGTGCACGTATTTACACGAAATTGTCGTACATGGGAAGTGTTGAAGCTGAAAAGTAACGCCCAGCGTGGGGCTCGAACCCACGACCCTGAGATTAAGAGTCTCATGCTCTACCGACTGAGCTAGCCGGGCTCCGTTGCGACTTTGGAAGTGTCACGAATATCATTGCATTCCATTTGTAACAGAATCTGAAAGCGTATACCATTCTTCACACAATCGAATCCGTCCAGTATATCTTCCAACAGCATGTCGTGGAGTGGGCAATTACAAGAAGATGGAAGGACACAGTTCGGTAAAGAGGCACTTTTTTTGCCTCTGTAATCTGGGTGTGCCTGCTTACGTCATTCTGCCTTATTTCTTCTACATGGCCTGCGTGAACTGAAATAAAAAGATGTTAACAAAGCAAGCGTCAGTAACAGGAGCATTGCTTTATTTGACACACACTACTCAAGATTAACATCTTTCAGGGGAACATAGGTGAAGACGGTTTTGGAGGAAATGGCTCTAAGCAATACATACCCTTGTTTGGAAATCACAAATTCTAGCATATCAAGTTCGTCATTGGGGATTCATCTTCACAAGCAAGAAGATGATGGTAATTTTGATTTGAAGCGTGCTTTTCCTGCCACAATTGTTAAATCGCGGCGAAGTGTGTGGTTGGAAGAAATGGATGAATAGGCAATCACAGAGAACTTGACGCCCCGCCATACTTACTGAGTACAATTCGAAACAAAGAGAACCTTTCAAAGAATCACATATAGAATGTTTCGTTTCACGAGTAGCATTTTCTCTTCAATGGGAATAGAGTTTCCCAATAGCAGCCTGAAGGTAGTCACATGAGTTTCTTACATCATTGTATGATTTGAAGATCACAACCTGTCAACTTTACTTCGACAACCGGATCTATCAGGTCAAGAGTGTGGTGAAATTATTACCCATTTCAAGTATAGGAAAGAAGGGCAGGAAATTAAAGAGTCGGGTAAAGCGATTCCAGTAGGTACGTATTAACCGCGATTGATCATCACCAAAAGAAATTGCTTAAAATGACACTTCATTATAATATTTTGTTCTGTTGTGTTTAATTTGATCATGTTGTTTGGCTGAATTTCCAACGAGAAGCTCAGTGCTCATTAGTATGCGCCCGAGAGATTTTTACTTCCGAAGAGTTCAAAACATACTGTTTTGTTGTCTCATCCTTACGATCCGGGTGATCTGTGGGAGCGAATGTGTTTGAAGAATGGACTGATTGAAGTCACACTTGGAATGACGTCTAATATTCGCACCGATTCCAAGTGAGAGAGTCCCGGAGAACAAGCCTTATGGCTTAAGTAAGCAATTTTCTCTCTACCAAAAAGTGCACTACGTTGGCATACGTCTGAAGAAATGGGGAAGTTGGTTTTGTAAAAAATAGAAACGTGAAATGCCGTTGATGTAACGGTTATACTTTCAAAGATAACGCGTGAATATGGAAGCATTCACGTACAAGACAGCAGCTGGTGTCGAATGAAAATCCACGGTCTGAAATCAGTTGTGTTATTGGTGCAGAAGGAGTTGTTTGACAACGAAATGTTGCATAAAGGTTTCTTTGACAACGAAATGTTAATCTGCTTTCGTGACTTGTATTGTCGGGAAATGAAAAGCTTAGTGTGATATTGTAGGTGTAGTTTGATAGTAATCGGGGATGTAGCTCAGTGGTAGAGCGTTCGCTTTGCATGTGAAAGGCCCCGGGTTCGATCCCCGGCATCTCCATTTTTCTTCATTTGACCTATTAGCAGTGTCGTTGCTGCGAGAAGCTCGTTCACGTCCCAAGGTGATTCCGAACAAACTCTTCCACTGTACTGGAAAGAGGTCATTGAGAAATTGTTACCAACGCTGCATCATAGTCGTTGAAATGTTGAATGTTACAAAGTTCGTCGTAGATTCAAATATCTAAGGCTTTCCTAGACATGCAAACTTGATAACAATGAGTGTTAATATCGTCCCGTCCCGTGGAATTTTAAAAAGTCGAACGGCTTTGGAATAGAATATTGTTAAGTGCGGTTGTTATTTTGAATATGTGTATTTTTGTGCACGTATGTACACGAAATTGTTGTACATGGGAAGTGTTGAAGCTGAAAAGTAACGCCCAGCGTGGGGCTCGAACCCACGACCCTGAGATTAAGAGTCTCATGCTCTACCGACTTTTTTTTTTTTAAAAGGAAAGCCCCTATGCGGAAGCTTCCCCCATCACACTTCATTCACTCATATCATTTCATTCATATTTCAATTTCAAGACTTTTCAGGACAGACAATCACAAACATCCATGGCCGAGCCGGGAATCGAACCCGGAACCCTTGGCGTCGTACCGCGATGTGCTAACCACTCCGCCACAGGGGCCGCCCACTGAGCTAGCCGGGCTCCGTTGCGACTTTCGAAGTGTCACGAATATCATTGCATTCCATTTGTAACAAAATCTGAAAGCGTATACCATTCTTCACACAATCGAATCCGTCCAGTATATCTTCCAACAGCATATCGTGGAGTGGGCAATTACAAGAAGATGGAAGGACACAGTTCGGTAAAGAGGCACTTTTTTTTGCCTCTGTAATCTGGGTGTGCCTGCTTACGTCATTCTGCCTTATTTCTTCTACATGGCCTGCGTGAACTGAAATAAAAAGATGTTATGAAAGCAAGCGTCAGTAACAGGAGCATTGCTTTACTTGACACACACTACTCAAGATTAACATCTTTCAGGGGTACATAGGTGAAGACGGTTTTGGAGGAAATGGCTCTAAGCAATACATACCCTTGTTTGGAAATCACAAATTCTAGCATATCAAGTTCGTCATTGGGGATTCATCTTCACAAGCAAGAAGATGATGGTAATTTTGATTTGAAACGTGCTTTTCCTGCCACAATTGTTAAATCGCGGCGAAGTGTGTGGTTGGAAGAAATGGATGAATAGGCAATCACAGAGAACTTGACGCCCCGCCATACTTACTGAGTACATCTCGAAACAAAGAGAACCTTTCAAAGAATCACATATAGAATGTTTCGTTTCACGAGTAGCATTTTCTCTTCAATGGGAATAGAGTTTCCCAATAGCAGCCTGAAGGTAGTCACATGAGTTTCTTACATCATTGTATGATTTGAAGATCACAACCTGTCAACTTTACTTCGACAACCGGATCTATCAGGTCAAGAGTGTGGTGAAATTATTACCCATTTGAAGTATAGGAAAGAAGGGCAGGAAATTAAAGAGTCGGGTAAAGCGATTCCAGTAGGTACGTATTAACCGCGATTGATCATCACCAAAAGAAATTGCTTAAAATGACACTTCATTATAATATTTTGTTCTGTTGTGTTTAATTTGATGATGTTGTTTGGCTGAATTTCCAACGAGAAGCTCAGTGCTCATTAGTATGCGCCCGAGAGATTTTTACTTCCGAAGAGTTCAAAACATACTGTTTTGTTGTCTCATCCTTACGATCCGGGTGATCTGTGGGAGCGAATGTGTTTGAAGAATGGACTGATTGAAGTCACACTTGGAATGACGTCTAATATTCGCACCGATTGGAAGTGAGAGAGTCCCGGAGAACAAGCCTTATGGCTTAAGTAAGCAATTTTCTCTCTACCAAAAAGTGCACTACGTTGGCATACGTAGGAAGAAATGGGGAAGGTGGTTTTGTAAAAAATAGAAACGTGAAATGCCGTTGATGTAACGGTTATACTTTCAAAGATAACGCGTGAATATGGAAGCATTCACGTACAAGACAGCAGCTGGTGTCGAATGAAAATCCACGGTCTGAAATCAGTTGTGTTATTGGTGCAGAAGGAGTTGTTTGACAACGAAATGTTGCATAAAGGTTTCTTTGACAACGAAATGTTAATCTGCTTTCGTGACTTGTATTGTCGGGAAATGAAAAGCTTAGTGTGATATTGTAGGTGTAGTTTGATAGTAATCGGGGATGTAGCTCAGTGGTAGAGTGTTCGCTTTGCATGTGAAAGGCCCCGGGTTCGATCCCCGGCATCTCCATTTTTCTTCATTTGACCTATTAGCAGTGTCGTTGCTGCGAGAAGCTCGTTCACGTCCCAAGGTGATTCCGAACAAACTCTTCCACTGTACTGGAAAGAGGTCATTGAGAAATTGTTACCAACGCTGCATCATAGTCGTTGAAATGTTGAATGTTACAAAGTTCGTCGTAGATTCAAATATCTAAGGCTTTCCTAGACATGCAAACTTGATAACAATGAGTGTTAATATCGTCCCGTCCCGTGGAATTTTAAAAAGTCGAACGGCTTTGGAATAGAATATTGTTAAGTGCGGTTGTTATTTTGAATATGTGTATTTTTGTGCACGTATTTACACGAAATTGTCGTACATGGGAAGTGTTGAAGCTGAAAAGTAACGCCCAGCGTGGGGCTCGAACCCACGACCCTGAGATTAAGAGTCTCATGCTCTACCGACTTTTTTTTTTTTTTTTTCTTAAAGGAAAGCCCCTATGCGGAAGCTTCCCCCATCACACTTCATTCACTCATATCATTTCATTCATATTTCAATTTCAAGACTTTTCAGGACAGACAATCACAAACATCCATGGCCGAGCCGGGAATCGAACCCGGGACCCCTGGCGTCGTACCGCGATGTGCTAACCACTCCGCCACAGGGGCCGCCCACTGAGCTAGCCGGGCTCCGTTGCGACTTTCGAAGTGTCACGAATATCATTGCATTCCATTTGTAACAAAATCTGAAAGCGTATACCATTCTTCACACGATCGAATCCGTCCAGTATATCTTCCAACAGCATGTCGTGGAGTGGGCAATTACAAGAAGATGGAAGGACACAGTTCGGTAAAGAGGCACTTTTTTTTTGCCTCTGTAATCTGGGTGTGCCTGCTTACGTCATTCTGCCTTATTTCTTCTACATGGCCTGCGTGAACTGAAATAAAAAGATGTTAACAAAGCAAGCGTCAGTAACAGGAGCATTGCTTTATTTGACACACACTA
The DNA here is from genome assembly GCF_977018435.1 of Lepisma saccharinum. Taxonomy (NCBI): domain Eukaryota; kingdom Metazoa; phylum Arthropoda; class Insecta; order Zygentoma; family Lepismatidae; genus Lepisma; species Lepisma saccharinum. Next base: position 37,008,351 of record NC_139237.1, read on the forward strand.
CTCAAGATTAACATCTTTCAGGGGAACATAGGTGAAGACGGTTTTGGAGGAAATGGCTCTAAGCAATACATACCCTTGTTTGGAAATCACAAATTCTAGCATATCAAGTTCGTCATTGGGGATTCATCTTCACAAGCAAGAAGATGATGGTAATTTTGATTTGAAGCTTGCTTTTCCTGCCACAATTGTTAAATCGCGGCGAAGTGTGTGGTTGGAAGAAATGGATGAATAGGCAATCACAGAGAACTTGACGCCCCGCCATACTTACTGAGTACAATTCGAAACAAAGAGAACCTTTCAAAGAATCACAGATAGAATGTTTCGTTTCACGAGTAGCATTTTCTCTTCAATGGGAATAGAGTTTCCCAATAGCAGCCTGAAGGTAGTCACATGAGTTTCTTACATCATTGTATGATTTGAAGATCACAACCTGTCAACTTTACATCGACAACCGGATCTATCAGGTCAAGGGTGTGGTGAAATTATTACCCATTTCAAGTATAGGAAAGAAGGGCAGGAAATTAAAGAGTCGGGTAAAGCGATTCCAGTAGGTACGTATTAACCGCGATTGATCATCACCAAAAGAAATTGCTTAAAATGACACTTCATTATAATATTTTGTTCTGTTGTGTTTAATTTGATCATGTTGTTTGGCTGAATTTCCAACGAGAAGCTCAGTGCTCATTAGTATGCGCCCGAGAGATTTTTACTTCCGAAGAGTTCAAAACATACTGTTTTGTTGTCTCATCCTTACGATCCGGGTGATCTGTGGGAGCGAATGTGTTTGAAGAATGGACTGATTGAAGTCACACTTGGAATGACGTATAATATTCGCACCGATTCGAAGTGAGAGAGTCCCGGAGAACAAGCCTTATGGCTTAAGTAAGCAATTTTCTCTCTACCAAAAAGTGCACTACGTTGGCATACGCAGGAAGAAATGGGGAAGTTGGTTTTGTAAAAAATAGAAACGTGAAATGCCGTTGATGTAACGGTTATACTTTCAAAGATAACGCGTGAATATGGAAGCATTCACGTACAAGACAGCAGCTGGTGTCGAATGAAAATCCACGGTCTGAAATCAGTTGTGTTATTGGTGCAGAAGGAGTTGTTTGACAACGAAATGTTGCATAAAGGTTTCTTTGACAACGAAATGTTAATCTGCTTTCGTGACTTGTATTGTCGGGAAATGAAAAGCTTAGTGTGATATTGTAGGTGTAGTTTGATAGTAATCGGGGATGTAGCTCAGTGGTAGAGCGTTCGCTTTGCATGTGAAAGGCCCCGGGTTCGATCCCCGACATCTCCTTTTTTCTTCATTTTACCTATTAGCAGTGTCGTTGCTGCGAGAAGCTCGTTCACGTCCCAAGGTGATTCCGAACAAACTCTTCCACTGTACTGGAAAGAGGTCATTGAGAAATTGTTACCAACGCTGCATCATAGTCGTTGAAATGTTGAATGTTACAAAGTTCGTCGTAGATTCAAATATCTAAGGCTTTCCTAGACATGCAAACTTGATAACAATGAGTGTTAATATCGTCCCGTCCCGTGGAATTTTAAAAAGTCGAACGGCTTTGGAATAGAATATTGTTAAGTGCGGTTGTTATTTTGAATATGTGTATTTTTGTGCACGTATTTACACGAAATTGTCGTACATGGGAAGTGTTGAAGCTGAAAAGTAACGCCCAGCGTGGGGCTCGAACCCACGACCCTGAGATTAAGAGTCACATGCTCTACCGACTGAGCTAGCCGGGCTCCGTTGCGACTTTCGAAGTGTCACGAATATCATTGCATTCCATTTGTAACAAAATCTGAAAGCGTATACCATTCTTCACACAATCGAATCCGTCCAGTATATCTTCCAACAGCATGTCGTGGAGTGGGCAATTACAAGAAGATGGAAGGACACAGTTCGGTAAAGAGGCACTTTTTTTGCCTCTGTAATCTGGGTGTGCCTGCTTACGTCATTCTGCCTTATTTCTTCTACATGGCCTGCGTGAACTGAAATAAAAAGATGTTAACAAAGCAAGCGTCAGTAACAGGAGCATTGCTTTATTTGACACACACTACTCAAGATTAACATCTTTCAGGGGAACATAGGTGAAGACGGTTTTGGAGGAAATGGCTCTAAGCAATACATACCCTTGTTTGGAAATCACAAATTCTAGCATATCAAGTTCGTCATTGGGGATTCATCTTCACAAGCAAGAAGATGATGGTAATTTTGATTTGAAGCGTGCTTTTCCTGCCACAATTGTTAAATCGCGGCGAAGTGTGTGGTTGGAAGAAATGGATGAATAGGCAATCACAGAGAACTTGACGCCCCGCCATACTTACTGAGTACAATTCGAAACAAAGAGAACCTTTCAAAGAATCACATATAGAATGTTTCGTTTCACGAGTAGCATTTTCTCTTCAATGGGAATAGAGTTTCCCAATAGCAGCCTGAAGGTAGTCACATGAGTTTCTTACATCATTGTATGATTTGAAGAACACAACCTGTCAACTTTACTTCGACAACCGGATCTATCAGGTCAAGGGTGTGGTGAAATTATTACCCATTTCAAGTATAGGAAAGAAGGGCAGGAAATTAAAGAGTCGGGTAAAGCGATTCCAGTAGGTACGTATTAACCGCGATTGATCATCACCAAAAGAAATTGCTTAAAATGACACTTCATTATAATATTTTGTTCTGTTGTGTTTAATTTGATCATGTTGTTTGGCTGAATTTCCAACGAGAAGCTCAGTGCTCATTAGTATGCGCCCGAGAGATTTTTACTTCCGAAGAGTTCAAAACATACTGTTTTGTTGTCTCATCCTTACGATCCGGGTGATCTGTGGGAGCGAATGTGTTTGAAGAATGGACTGATTGAAGTCACACTTGGAATGACGTCTAATATTCGCACCGATTCGAAGTGAGAGAGTCCCGGAGAACAAGCCTTATGGCTTAAGTAAGCAATTTTCTCTCTACCAAAAAGTGCACTACGTTGGCATACGCAGGAAGAAATGGGGAAGGTGGTTTTGTAAGAAATAGAAACGTGAAATGCCGTTGATGTAACGGTTATACTTTCAAAGATAACGCGTGAATATGGAAGCATTCACGTACAAGACAGCAGCTGGTGTCGAATGAAAATCCACGGTCTGAAATCAGTTGTGTTATTGGTGCAGAAGGAGTTGTTTGACAACGAAATGTTGCATAAAGGTTTCTTTGACAACGAAATGTTAATCTGCTTTCGTGACTTGTATTGTCGGGAAATGAAAAGCTTAGTGTGATATTGTAGGTGTAGTTTGATAGTAATCGGGGATGTAGCTCAGTGGTAGAGCGTTCGCTTTGCATGTGAAAGGCCCCGGGTTCGATCCCCGGCATCTCCATTTTTCTTCATTTGACCTATTAGCAGTGTCGTTGCTGCGAGAAGCTCGTTCACGTCCCAAGGTGATTCCGAACAAACTCTTCCACTGTACTGGAAAGAGGTCATTGAGAAATTGTTGCCAACGCTGCATCATAGTCGTTGAAATGTTGAATGTTACAAAAATTGTCGTAGATTCAAATATCTAAGGCTTTCCTAGACATGCAAACTTGATAACAATGAGTGTTAATATCGTCCCGTCCCGTGGAATTTTAAAAAGGCGAACGGCTTTGGAATAGAATATTGTTAAGTGCGGTTGTTATTTTGAATATGTGTATTTTTGTGCACGTATTTACACGAAATTGTCGTACATGGGAAGTGTTGAAGCTGAAAAGTAACGCCCAGCGTGGGGCTCGAACCCACGACCCTGAGATTAAGAGTCTCATGCTCTACCGACTTTTTTTTTTTTTTTTTTTTTTTTTTTTTAAAGGAAAGCCCCTATGCGGAAGCTTCCCCCATCACACTTCATTCACTCATATCATTTCATTCATATTTCAATTTCAAGACTTTTCAGGACAGACAATCACAAACATCCATGGCCGAGCCGGGAATCGAACCCGGGACCCCTGGCGTCGTACCGCGATGTGCTAACCACTCCGCCACAGGGGCCGCCCACTGAGCTAGCCGGGCTCCGTTGCGACTTTCGAAGTGTCACGAATATCATTGCATTCCATTTGTAACAAAATCTGAAAGCGTATACCATTCTTCACACAATCGAATCCGTCCAGTATATCTTCCAACAGCATGTCGTGGAGTGGGCAATTACAAGAAGATGGAAGGACACAGTTCGGTAAAGAGGCACTTTTTTTGCCTCTGTAATCTGGGTGTGCCTCCTTACGTCATTCTGCCTTATTTCTTCTACATGGCCTGCGTGAACTGAAATAAAAAGATGTTAACAAAGCAAGCGTCAGTAACAGGAGCATTGCTTTATTTGACACACACTACTCAAGATTAACATCTTTCAGGGGAACATAGGTGAAGACGGTTTTGGAGGAAATGGCTCTAAGCAATACATACCCTTGTTTGGAAATCACAAATTCTAGCATATCAAGTTCGTCATTGGGGATTCATCTTCACAAGCAAGAAGATGATGGTAATTTTGATTTGAAGCGTGCTTTTCCTGCCACAATTGTTAAATCGCGGCGAAGTGTGTGGTTGGAAGAAATGGATGAATAGGCAATCACAGAGAACTTGACGCCCCGCCATACTTACTGAGTACAATTCGAAACAAAGAGAACCTTTCAAAGAATCACAGATAGAATGTTTCGTTTCACGAGTAGCATTTTCTCTTCAATGGGAATAGAGTTTCCCAATAGCAGCCTGAAGGTAGTCACATGAGTTTCTTACATCATTGTATGATTTGAAGATCACAACCTGTCAACTTTACATCGACAACCGGATCTATCAGGTCAAGGGTGTGGTGAAATTATTACCCATTTCAAGTATAGGAAAGAAGGGCAGGAAATTAAAGAGTCGGGTAAAGCGATTCCAGTAGGTACGTATTAACCGCGATTGATCATCACCAAAAGAAATTGCTTAAAATGACACTTCATTATAATATTTTGTTCTGTTGTGTTTAATTTGATCATGTTGTTTGGCTGAATTTCCAACGAGAAGCTCAGTGCTCATTAGTATGCGCCCGAGAGATTTTTACTTCCGAAGAGTTCAAAACATACTGTTTTGTTGTCTCATCCTTACGATCCGGGTGATCTGTGGGAGCGAATGTGTTTGAAGAATGGACTGATTGAAGTCACACTTGGAATGACGTATAATATTCGCACCGATTCGAAGTGAGAGAGTCCCGGAGAACAAGCCTTATGGCTTAAGTAAGCAATTTTCTCTCTACCAAAAAGTGCACTACGTTGGCATACGTAGGAAGAAATGGGGAAGGTGGTTTTGTAAAAAATAGAAACGTGAAATGCCGTTGATGTAACGGTTATACTTTCAAAGATAACGCGTGAATATGGAAGCATTCACGTACAAGACAGCAGCTGGTGTCGAATGAAAATCCACGGTCTGAAATCAGTTGTGTTATTGGTGCAGAAGGAGTTGTTTGACAACGAAATGTTGCATAAAGATTTCTTTGACAACGAAATGTTAATCTGCTTTCGTGACTTGTATTGTCGGGAAATGAAAAGCTTAGTGTGATATTGTAGGTGTAGTTTGATAGTAATCGGGGATGTAGCTCAGTGGTAGAGCGTTCGCTTTGCATGTGAAAGGCCCCGGGTTCGATCCCCGGCATCTCCATTTTTCTTCATTTGACCTATTAGCAGTGTCGTTGCTGCGAGAATCTCGTTCACGTCCCAAGGTGATTCCGAACAAACTCTTCCACTGTACTGGAAAGAGGTCATTGAGAAATTGTTACCAACGCTGCATCATAGTCGTTGAAATGTTGAATGTTACAAAGTTCGTCGTAGATTCAAATATCTAAGGCTTTCCTAGACATGCAAACTTGATAACAATGAGTGTTAATATCGTCCCGTCCCGTGGAATTTTAAAAAGTCGAACGGCTTTGGAATAGAATATTGTTAAGTGCGGTTGTTATTTTGAATATGTGTATTTTTGTGCACGTATTTACACGAAATTGTCGTACATGGGAAGTGTTGAAGCTGAAAAGTAACGCCCAGCGTGGGGCTCGAACCCACGACCCTGAGATTAAGAGTCTCATGCTCTACCGACATTTTTTTTTTTTTCTTAAAGGAAAGCCCCTATGCGGAAGCTTCCCCCATCACACTTCATTCACTCATATCATTTCATTCATATTTCAATTTCAAGACTTTTCAGGACAGACAATCACAAACATCCATGGCCGAGCCGGGAATCGAACCCGGGACCCCTGGCGTCGTAGCGCGATGTGCCAACCACTCCGCCACAGGGGCCGCCCACTGAGCTAGCCGGGCTCCGTTGCGACTTTCGAAGTGTCACGAATATCATTGCATTCCATTTGTAACAAAATCTGAAAGCGTATACCATTCTTCACACAATCGAATCCGTCCAGTATATCTTCCAACAGCATGTCGTGGAGTGGGCAATTACAAGAAGATGGAAGGACACAGTTCGGTAAAGAGGCACTTTTTTTGCCTCTGTAATCTGGGTGTGCCTGCTTACGTCATTCTGCCTTATTTCTTCTACATGGCCTGCGTGAACTGAAATAAAAAGATGTTAACAAAGCAAGCGTCAGTAACAGGAGCATTGCTTTATTTGACACACACTACTCAAGATTAACATCTTTCAGGGGAACATAGGTGAAGACGGTTTTGGAGGAAATGGCTCTAAGCAATACATACCCTTGTTTGGAAATCACAAATTCTAGCATATCAAGTTCGTCATTGGGGATTCATCTTCACAAGCAAGAAGATGATGGTAATTTTGATTTGAAGCGTGCTTTTCCTGCCACAATTGTTAAATCGCGGCGAAGTGTGTGGTTGGAAGAAATGGATGAATAGGCAATCACAGAGAACTTGACGCCCCGCCATACTTACTGAGTACAATTCGAAACAAAGAGAACCTTTCAAAGAATCACATATAGAATGTTTCGTTTCACGAGTAGCATTTTCTCTTCAATGGGAATAGAGTTTCCCAATAGCAGCCTGAAGGTAGTCACATGAGTTTCTTACATCATTGTATGATTTGAAGATCACAACCTGTAAACTTTACTTCGACAACCGGATCTATCAGGTCAAGGGTGTGGTGAAATTATTACCCATTTCAAGTATAGGAAAGAAGGGCAGGAAATTAAAGAGTCGGGTAAAGCGATTCCAGTAGGTACGTATTAACCGCGATTGATCATCACCAAAAGAAATTGCTTAAAATGACACTTCATTATAATATTTTGTTCTGTTGTGTTTAATTTGATCATGTTGTTTGGCTGAATTTCCAACGAGAAGCTCAGTGCTCATTAGTATGCGCCCGAGAGATTTTTACTTCCGAAGAGTTCAAAACATACTGTTTTGTTGTCTCATCCTTACGATCCGGGTGATCTGTGGGAGCGAATGTGTTTGAAGAATGGACTGATTGAAGTCACACTTGGAATGACGTCTAATATTCGCACCGATTGGAAGTGAGAGAGTCCCGGAGAACAAGCCTTATGGCTTAAGTAAGCAATTTTCTCTCTACCAAAAAGTGCACTACGTTGGCATACGTAGGAAGAAATGGGGAAGGTGGTTTTGTAAAAAATAGAAACGTGAAATGCCGTTGATGTAACGGTTATACTTTCAAAGATAACGCGTGAATATGGAAGCATTCACGTACAAGACAGCAGCTGGTGTCGAATGAAAATCCACGGTCTGAAATCAGTTGTGTTATTGGTGCAGAAGGAGTTGTTTGACAACGAAATGTTGCATAAAGGTTTCTTTGACAACGAAATGTTAATCTGCTTTCGTGACTTGTATTGTCGGGAAATGAAAAGCTTAGTGTGATATTGTAGGTGTAGTTTGATAGTAATCGGGGATGTAGCTCAGTGGTAGAGCGTTCGCTTTGCATGTGAAAGGCCCCGGGTTCGATCCCCGGCATCTCCATTTTTCTTCATTTGACCTATTAGCAGTGTCGTTGCTGCGAGAAGCTCGTTCACGTCCCAAGGTGATTCCGAACAAACTCTTCCACTGTACTGGAAAGAGGTCATTGAGAAATTGTTACCAACGCTGCATCATAGTCGTTGAAATGTTGAATGTTACAAAGTTCGTCGTAGATTCAAATATCTAAGGCTTTCCTAGACATGCAAACTTGATAACAATGAGTGTTAATATCGTCCCGTCCCGTGGAATTTTAAAAAGTCGAACGGCTTTGGAATAGAATATTGTTAAGTGCGGTTGTTATTTTGAATATGTGTATTTTTGTGCACGTATTTACACGAAATTGTCGTACATGGGAAGTGTTGAAGCTGAAAAGTAACGCCCAGCGTGGGGCTCGAACCCACGACCCTGAGATTAAGAGTCTCATTCTCAACCGACTTTTTTTTCTTTTTTTTTTTTTTTTAAAGGAAAGCCCCTATGCGGAAGCTTCCCCCATCACACTTCATTCACTCATATCATTTCATTCATATTTCAATTTCAAGACTTTTCAGGACAGACAATCACAAACATCCATGGCCGAGCCGGGAATCGAACCCGGGACCCCTGGCGTCGTAGCGCGATGTGCCAACCACTCCGCCACAGGGGCCGCCCACTGAGCTAGCCGGGCTCCGTTGCGACTTTCGAAATGTCACGAATATCATTGCATTCCATTTGTAACAAAATCTGAAAGCGTATACCATTCTTCACACAATCGAATCCGTCCAGTATATCTTCCAACAGCATGTCGTGGAGTGGGCAATTACAAGAAGATGGAAGGACACAGTTCGGTAAAGAGGCACTTTTTTTGCCTCTGTAATCTGGGTGTGCCTGCTTACGTCATTCTGCCTTATTTCTTCTACATGGCCTGCGTGAACTGAAATAAAAAGATGTTAACAAAGCAAGCGTCAGTAACAGGAGCATTGCTTTATTTGACACACACTACTCAAGATTAACATCTTTCAGGGGAACATAGGTGAAGACGGTTTTGGAGGAAATGGCTCTAAGCAATACATACCCTTGTTTGGAAATCACAAATTCTAGCATATCAAGTTCGTCATTGGGGATTCATCTTCACAAGCAAGAAGATGATGGTAATTTTGATTTGAAGCGTGCTTTTCCTGCCACAATTGTTAAATCGCGGCGAAGTGTGTGGTTGGAAGAAATGGATGAATAGGCAATCACAGAGAACTTGACGCCCCGCCATACTTACTGAGTACAATTCGAAACAAAGAGAACCTTTCAAAGAATCACATATAGAATGTTTCGTTTCACGAGTAGCATTTTCTCTTCAATGGGAATAGAGTTTCCCAATAGCAGCCTGAAGGTAGTCACATGAGTTTCTTACATCATTGTATGATTTGAAGATCACAACCTGTCAACTTTACTTCGACAACCGGATCTATCAGGTCAAGGGTGTGGTGAAATTATTACCCATTTCAAGTATAGGAAAGAAGGGCAGGAAATTAAAGAGTCGGGTAAAGCGATTCCAGTAGGTACGTATTAACCGCGATTGATCATCACCAAAAGAAATTGCTTAAAATGACACTTCATTATAATATTTTGTTCTGTTGTGTTTAATTTGATCATGTTGTTTGGCTGAATTTCCAACGAGAAGCTCAGTGCTCATTAGTATGCGCCCGAGAGATTTTTACTTCCGAAGAGTTCAAAACATACTGTTTTGTTGTCTCATCCTTACGATCCGGGTGATCTGTGGGAGCGAATGTGTTTGAAGAATGGACTGATTGAAGTCACACTTGGAATGACGTCTAATATTCGCACCGATTCGAAGTGAGAGAGTCCCGGAGAACAAGCCTTATGGCTTAAGTAAGCAATTTTCTCTCTACCAAAAAGTGCACTACGTTGGCATACGCAGGAAGAAATGGGGAAGGTGGTTTTGTAAGAAATAGAAACGTGAAATGCCGTTGATGTAACGGTTATACTTTCAAAGATAACGCGTGAATATGGAAGCATTCACGTACAAGACAGCAGCTGGTGTCGAATGAAAATCCACGGTCTGAAATCAGTTGTGTTATTGGTGCAGAAGGAGTTGTTTGACAACGAAATGTTGCATAAAGGTTTCTTTGACAACGAAATGTTAATCTGCTTTCGTGACTTGTATTGTCGGGAAATGAAAAGCTTAGTGTGATATTGTAGGTGTAGTTTGATAGTAATCGGGGATGTAGCTCAGTGGTAGAGCGTTCGCTTTGCATGTGAAAGGCCCCGGGTTCGATCCCCGGCATCTCCATTTTTCTTCATTTGACCTATTAGCAGTGTCGTTGCTGCGAGAAGCTCGTTCACGTCCCAAGGTGATTCCGAACAAACTCTTCCACTGTACTGGAAAGAGGTCATTGAGAAATTGTTGCCAACGCTGCATCATAGTCGTTGAAATGTTGAATGTTACAAAGTTCGTCGTAGATTCAAATATCTAAGGCTTTCCTAGACATGCAAACTTGATAACAATGAGTGTTAATATCGTCCCGTCCCGTGGAATTTTAAAAAGTCGAACGGCTTTGGAATAGAATATTGTTAAGTGCGGTTGTTATTTTGAATATGTGTATTTTTGTGCACGTATTTACACGAAATTGTCGTACATGGGAAGTGTTGAAGCTGAAAAGTAACGCCCAGCGTGGGGCTCGAACCCACGACCTGAGATTAAGAGTCTCATGCTCTACCTACTTTTTTTTTTTTTTTTTTTTTTTAAAGGAAAGCCCCTATGCGGAAGCTTCCCCCATCACACTTCATTCACTCATATCATTTCATTCATATTTCAATTTCAAGACTTTTCAGGACAGACAATCACAAACATCCATGGCCGAGCCGGGAATCGAACCCGGGACCCCTGGCGTCGTACCGCGATGTGCTAACCACTCCGCCACAGGGGCCGCCCACTGAGCTAGCCGGGCTCCGTTGCGACTTTCGAAGTGTCACGAATATCATTGCATTCCATTTGTAACAAAATCTGAAAGCGTATACCATTCTTCACACAATCGAATCCGTCCAGTATATCTTCCAACAGCATGTCGTGGAGTGGGCAATTACAAGAAGATGGAAGGACACAGTTCGGTAAAGAGGCACTTTTTTTGCCTCTGTAATCTGGGTGTGCCTCCTTACGTCATTCTGCCTTATTTCTTCTACATGGCCTGCGTGAACTGAAATAAAAAGATGTTAACAAAGCAAGCGTCAGTAACAGGAGCATTGCTTTATTTGACACACACTACTCAAGATTAACATCTTTCAGGGGAACATAGGTGAAGACGGTTTTGGAGGAAATGGCTCTAAGCAATACATACCCTTGTTTGGAAATCACAAATTCTAGCATATCAAGTTCGTCATTGGGGATTCATCTTCACAAGCAAGAAGATGATGGTAATTTTGATTTGAAGCGTGATTTTCCTGCCACAATTGTTAAATCGCGGCGAAGTGTGTGGTTGGAAGAAATGGATGAATAGGCAATCACAGAGAACTTGACGCCCCGCCATACTTACTGAGTACAATTCGAAACAAAGAGAACCTTTCAAAGAATCACAGATAGAATGTTTCGTTTCACGAGTAGCATTTTCTCTTCAATGGGAATAGAGTTTCCCAATAGCAGCCTGAAGGTAGTCACATGAGTTTCTTACATCATTGTATGATTTGAAGATCACAACCTGTCAACTTTACTTCGACAACCGGATCTATCAGGTCAAGGGTGTGGTGAAATTATTACCCATTTCAAGTATAGGAAAGAAGGGCAGGAAATTAAAGAGTCGGGTAAAGCGATTCCAGTAGGTACGTATTAACCGCGATTGATCATCACCAAAAGAAATTGCTTAAAATGACACTTCATTATAATATTTTGTTCTGTTGTGTTTAATTTGATCATGTTGTTTGGCTGAATTTCCAACGAGAAGCTCAGTGCTCATTAGTATGCGCCCGAGAGATTTTTACTTCCGAAGAGTTCAAAACATACTGTTTTGTTGTCTCATCCTTACGATCCGGGTGATCTGTGGGAGCGAATGTGTTTGAAGAATGGACTGATTGAAGTCACACTTGGAATGACGTCTAATATTCGCACCGATTCGAAGTGAGAGAGTCCCGGAGAACAAGCCTTATGGCTTAAGTAAGCAATTTTCTCTCTACCAAAAAGTGCACTACGTTGGCATACGCAGGAAGAAATGGGGAAGGTGGTTTTGTAAGAAATAGAAACGTGAAATGCCGTTGATGTAACGGTTATACTTTCAAAGATAACGCGTGAATATGGAAGCATTCACGTACAAGACAGCAGCTGGTGTCGAATGAAAATCCACGGTCTGAAATCAGTTGTGTTATTGGTGCAGAAGGAGTTGTTTGACAACGAAATGTTGCATAAAGGTTTCTTTGACAACGAGATGTTAATCTGCTTTCGTGACTTGTATTGTCGGGAAATGAAAAGCTTAGTGTGATATTGTAGGTGTAGTTTGATAGTAATCGGGGATGTAGCTCAGTGGTAGAGCGTTCGCTTTGCATGTGAAAGGCCCCGGGTTCGATCCCCGGCATCTCCATTTTTCTTCATTTTACCTATTAGCAGTGTCGTTGCTGCGAGAAGCTCGTTCACGTCCCAAGGTGATTCCGAACAAACTCTTCCACTGTACTGGAAAGAGGTCATTGAGAAATTGTTGCCAACGCTGCATCATAGTCGTTGAAATGTTGAATGTTACAAAGTTCGTCGTAGATTCAAATATCTAAGGCTTTCCTAGACATGCAAACTTGATAACAATGAGTGTTAATATCGTCCCGTCCCGTGGAATTTTAAAAAGGCGAACGGCTTTGGAATAGAATATTGTTAAGTGCGGTTGTTATTTTGAATATGTGTATTTTTGTGCACGTATTTACACGAAATTGTCGTACATGGGAAGTGTTGAAGCTGAAAAGTAACGCCCAGCGTGGGGCTCGAACCCACGACCCTGAGATTAAGAGTCTCATGCTCTACCGACTTTTTTTTTTTTTTTTTTTTTTTTTTTTTTTAAAGGAAAGCCCCTATGCGGAAGCTTCCCCCATCACACTTCATTCACTCATATCATTTCATTCATATTTCAATTTCAAGACTTTTCAGGACAGACAATCACAAACATCCATGGCCGAGCCGGGAATCGAACCCGGGACCCCTGGCGTCGTACCGCGATGTGCTAACCACTCCGCCACAGGGGCCGCCCACTGAGCTAGCCGGGCTCCGTTGCGACTTTCGAAGTGTCACGAATATCATTGCATTCCATTTGTAACAAAATCTGAAAGCGTATACCATTCTTCACACAATCGAATCCGTCCAGTATATCTTCCAACAGCATGTCGTGGAGTGGGCAATTACAAGAAGATGGAAGGACACAGTTCGGTAAAGAGGCACTTTTTTTGCCTCTGTAATCTGGGTGTGCCTCCTTACGTCATTCTGCCTTATTTCTTCTACATGGCCTGCGTGAACTGAAATAAAAAGATGTTAACAAAGCAAGCGTCAGTAACAGGAGCATTGCTTTATTTGACACACACTACTCAAGATTAACATCTTTCAGGGGAACATAGGTGAAGACGGTTTTGGAGGAAATGGCTCTAAGCAATACATACCCTTGTTTGGAAATCACAAATTCTAGCATATCAAGTTCGTCATTGGGGATTCATCTTCACAAGCAAGAAGATGATGGTAATTTTGATTTGAAGCGTGCTTTTCCTGCCACAATTGTTAAATCGCGGCGAAGTGTGTGGTTGGAAGAAATGGATGAATAGGCAATCACAGAGAACTTGACGCCCCGCCATACTTACTGAGTACAATTCGAAACAAAGAGAACCTTTCAAAGAATCACAGATAGAATGTTTCGTTTCACGAGTAGCATTTTCTCTTCAATGGGAATAGAGTTTCCCAATAGCAGCCTGAAGGTAGTCACATGAGTTTCTTACATCATTGTATGATTTGAAGATCACAACCTGTCAACTTTACATCGACAACCGGATCTATCAGGTCAAGGGTGTGGTGAAATTATTACCCATTTCAAGTATAGGAAAGAAGGGCAGGAAATTAAAGAGTCGGGTAAAGCGATTCCAGTAGGTACGTATTAACCGCGATTGATCATCACCAAAAGAAATTGCTTAAAATGACACTTCATTATAATATTTTGTTCTGTTGTGTTTAATTTGATCATGTTGTTTGGCTGAATTTCCAACGAGAAGCTCAGTGCTCATTAGTATGCGCCCGAGAGATTTTTACTTCCGAAGAGTTCAAAACATACTGTTTTGTTGTCTCATCCTTACGATCCGGGTGATCTGTGGGAGCGAATGTGTTTGAAGAATGGACTGATTGAAGTCACACTTGGAATGACGTCTAATATTCGCACCGATTCGAAGTGAGAGAGTCCCGGAGAACAAGCCTTATGGCTTAAGTAAGCAATTTTCTCTCTACCAAAAAGTGCACTACGTTGGCATACGCAGGAAGAAATGGGGAAGGTGGTTTTGTAAGAAATAGAAACGTGAAATGCCGTTGATGTAACGGTTATACTTTCAAAGATAACGCGTGAATATGGAAGCATTCACGTACAAGACAGCAGCTGGTGTCGAATGAAAATCCACGGTCTGAAATCAGTTGTGTTATTGGTGCAGAAGGAGTTGTTTGACAACGAAATGTTGCATAAAGGTTTCTTTGACAACGAAATGTTAATCTGCTTTCGTGACTTGTATTGTCGGGAAATGAAAAGCTTAGTGTGATATTGTAGGTGTAGTTTGATAGTAATCGGGGATGTAGCTCAGTGGTAGAGCGTTCGCTTTGCATGTGAAAGGCCCCGGGTTCGATCCCCGGCATCTCCATTTTTCTTCATTTGACCTATTAGCAGTGTCGTTGCTGCGAGAAGCTCGTTCACGTCCCAAGGTGATTCCGAACAAACTCTTCCACTGTACTGGAAAGAGGTCATTGAGAAATTGTTGCCAACGCTGCATCATAGTCGTTGAAATGTTGAATGTTACAAAGTTCGTCGTAGATTCAAATATCTAAGGCTTTCCTAGACATGCAAACTTGATAACAATGAGTGTTAATATCGTCCCGTCCCGTGGAATTTTAAAAAGTCGAACGGCTTTGGAATAGAATATTGTTAAGTGCGGTTGTTATTTTGAATATGTGTATTTTTGTGCACGTATTTACACGAAATTGTCGTACATGGGAAGTGTTGAAGCTGAAAAGTAACGCCCAGCGTGGGGCTCGAACCCACGACCCTGAGATTAAGAGTCTCATGCTCTACCTACTTTTTTTTTTTTTTTTTTTTTTTTAAAGGAAAGCCCCTATGCGGAAGCTTCCCCCATCACACTTCATTCACTCATATCATTTCATTCATATTTCAATTTCAAGACTTTTCAGGACAGACAATCACAAACATCCATGGCCGAGCCGGGAATCGAACCCGGGACCCCTGGCGTCGTACCGCGATGTGCTAACCACTCCGCCACAGGGGCCGCCCACTGAGCTAGCCGGGCTCCGTTGCGACTTTCGAAGTGTCACGAATATCATTGCATTCCATTTGTAACAAAATCTGAAAGCGTATACCATTCTTCACACAATCGAATCCGTCCAGTATATCTTCCAACAGCATGTCGTGGAGTGGGCAATTACAAGAAGATGGAAGGACACAGTTCGGTAAAGAGGCACTTTTTTTGCCTCTGTAATCTGGGTGTGCCTCCTTACGTCATTCTGCCTTATTTCTTCTACATGGCCTGCGTGAACTGAAATAAAAAGATGTTAACAAAGCAAGCGTCAGTAACAGGAGCATTGCTTTATTTGACACACACTACTCAAGATTAACATCTTTCAGGGGAACATAGGTGAAGACGGTTTTGGAGGAAATGGCTCTAAGCAATACATACCCTTGTTTGGAAATCACAAATTCTAGCATATCAAGTTCGTCATTGGGGATTCATCTTCACAAGCAAGAAGATGATGGTAATTTTGATTTGAAGCGTGCTTTTCCTGCCACAATTGTTAAATCGCGGCGAAGTGTGTGGTTGGAAGAAATGGATGAATAGGCAATCACAGAGAACTTGACGCCCCGCCATACTTACTGAGTACAATTCGAAACAAAGAGAACCTTTCAAAGAATCACAGATAGAATGTTTCGTTTCACGAGTAGCATTTTCTCTTCAATGGGAATAGAGTTTCCCAATAGCAGCCTGAAGGTAGTCACATGAGTTTCTTACATCATTGTATGATTTGAAGATCACAACCTGTCAACTTTACATCGACAACCGGATCTATCAGGTCAAGGGTGTGGTGAAATTATTACCCATTTCAAGTATAGGAAAGAAGGGCAGGAAATTAAAGAGTCGGGTAAAGCGATTCCAGTAGGTACGTATTAACCGCGATTGATCATCACCAAAAGAAATTGCTTAAAATGACACTTCATTATAATATTTTGTTCTGTTGTGTTTAATTTGATCATGTTGTTTGGCTGAATTTCCAACGAGAAGCTCAGTGCTCATTAGTATGCGCCCGAGAGATTTTTACTTCCGAAGAGTTCAAAACATACTGTTTTGTTGTCTCATCCTTACGATCCGGGTGATCTGTGGGAGCGAATGTGTTTGAAGAATGGACTGATTGAAGTCACACTTGGAATGACGTCTAATATTCGCACCGATTCGAAGTGAGAGAGTCCCGGAGAACAAGCCTTATGGCTTAAGTAAGCAATTTTCTCTCTACCAAAAAGTGCACTACGTTGGCATACGCAGGAAGAAATGGGGAAGGTGGTTTTGTAAGAAATAGAAACGTGAAATGCCGTTGATGTAACGGTTATACTTTCAAAGATAACGCGTGAATATGGAAGCATTCACGTACAAGACAGCAGCTGGTGTCGAATGAAAATCCACGGTCTGAAATCAGTTGTGTTATTGGTGCAGAAGGAGTTGTTTGACAACGAAATGTTGCATAAAGGTTTCTTTGACAACGAAATGTTAATCTGCTTTCGTGACTTGTATTGTCGGGAAATGAAAAGCTTAGTGTGATATTGTAGGTGTAGTTTGATAGTAATCGGGGATGTAGCTCAGTGGTAGAGCGTTCGCTTTGCATGTGAAAGGCCCCGGGTTCGATCCCCGGCATCTCCATTTTTCTTCATTTGACCTATTAGCAGTGTCGTTGCTGCGAGAAGCTCGTTCACGTCCCAAGGTGATTCCGAACAAACTCTTCCACTGTACTGGAAAGAGGTCATTGAGAAATTGTTGCCAACGCTGCATCATAGTCGTTGAAATGTTGAATGTTACAAAGTTCGTCGTAGATTCAAATATCTAAGGCTTTCCTAGACATGCAAACTTGATAACAATGAGTGTTAATATCGTCCCGTCCCGTGGAATTTTAAAAAGTCGAACGGCTTTGGAATAGAATATTGTTAAGTGCGGTTGTTATTTTGAATATGTGTATTTTTGTGCACGTATTTACACGAAATTGTCGTACATGGGAAGTGTTGAAGCTGAAAAGTAACGCCCAGCGTGGGGCTCGAACCCACGACCCTGAGATTAAGAGTCTCATGCTCTACCTACTTTTTTTTTTTTTTTTTTTTTTTAAAGGAAAGCCCCTATGCGGAAGCTTCCCCCATCACACTTCATTCACTCATATCATTTCATTCATATTTCAATTTCAAGACTTTTCAGGACAGACAATCACAAACATCCATGGCCGAGCCGGGAATCGAACCCGGGACCCCTGGCGTCGTACCGCGATGTGCTAACCACTCCGCCACAGGGGCCGCCCACTGAGCTAGCCGGGCTCCGTTGCGACTTTCGAAGTGTCACGAATATCATTGCATTCCATTTGTAACAAAATCTGAAAGCGTATACCATTCTTCACACAATCGAATCCGTCCAGTATATCTTCCAACAGCATGTCGTGGAGTGGGCAATTACAAGAAGATGGAAGGACACAGTTCGGTAAAGAGGCACTTTTTTTGCCTCTGTAATCTGGGTGTGCCTCCTTACGTCATTCTGCCTTATTTCTTCTACATGGCCTGCGTGAACTGAAATAAAAAGATGTTAACAAAGCAAGCGTCAGTAACAGGAGCATTGCTTTATTTGACACACACTACTCAAGATTAACATCTTTCAGGGGAACATAGGTGAAGACGGTTTTGGAGGAAATGGCTCTAAGCAATACATACCCTTGTTTGGAAATCACAAATTCTAGCATATCAAGTTCGTCATTGGGGATTCATCTTCACAAGCAAGAAGATGATGGTAATTTTGATTTGAAGCGTGCTTTTCCTGCCACAATTGTTAAATCGCGGCGAAGTGTGTGGTTGGAAGAAATGGATGAATAGGCAATCACAGAGAACTTGACGCCCCGCCATACTTACTGAGTACAATTCGAAACAAAGAGAACCTTTCAAAGAATCACAGATAGAATGTTTCGTTTCACGAGTAGCATTTTCTCTTCAATGGGAATAGAGTTTCCCAATAGCAGCCTGAAGGTAGTCACATGAGTTTCTTACATCATTGTATGATTTGAAGATCACAACCTGTCAACTTTACTTCGACAACCGGATCTATCAGGTCAAGGGTGTGGTGAAATTATTACCCATTTCAAGTATAGGAAAGAAGGGCAGGAAATTAAAGAGTCGGGTAAAGCGATTCCAGTAGGTACGTATTAACCGCGATTGATCATCACCAAAAGAAATTGCTTAAAATGACACTTCATTATAATATTTTGTTCTGTTGTGTTTAATTTGATCATGTTGTTTGGCTGAATTTCCAACGAGAAGCTCAGTGCTCATTAGTATGCGCCCGAGAGATTTTTACTTCCGAAGAGTTCAAAACATACTGTTTTGTTGTCTCATCCTTACGATCCGGGTGATCTGTGGGAGCGAATGTATTTGAAGAATGGACTGATTGAAGTCACACTTGGAATGACGTCTAATATTCGCACCGATTCGAAGTGAGAGAGTCCCGGAGAACAAGCCTTATGGCTTAAGTAAGCAATTTTCTCTCTACCAAAAAGTGCACTACGTTGGCATACGCAGGAAGAAATGGGGAAGTTGGTTTTGTAAAAAATAGAAACGTGAAATGCCGTTGATGTAACGGTTATACTTTCAAAGATAACGCGTGAATATGGAAGCATTCACGTACAAGACAGCAGCTGGTGTCGAATGAAAATCCACGGTCTGAAATCAGTTGTGTTATTGGTGCAGAAGGAGTTGTTTGACAACGAAATGTTGCATAAAGGTTTCTTTGACAACGAAATGTTAATCTGCTTTCGTGACTTGTATTGTCGGGAAATGAAAAGCTTAGTGTGATATTGTAGGTGTAGTTTGATAGTAATCGGGGATGTAGCTCAGTGGTAGAGCGTTCGCTTTGCATGTGAAAGGCCCCGGGTTCGATCCCCGGCATCTCCATTTTTCTTCATTTGACCTATTAGCAGTGTCGTTGCTGCGAGAAGCTCGTTCACGTCCCAAGGTGATTCCGAACAAACTCTTCCACTGTACTGGAAAGAGGTCATTGAGAAATTGTTACCAACGCTGCATCATAGTCGTTGAAATGTTGAATGTTACAAAGTTCGTCGTAGATTCAAATATCTAAGGCTTTCCTAGACATGCAAACTTGATAACAATGAGTGTTAATATCGTCCCGTCCCGTGGAATTTTAAAAAGTCGAACGGCTTTGGAATAGAATGTTGTTAAGTGCGGTTGTTATTTTGAATATGTGTATTTTTGTGCACGTATTTACACGAAATTGTCGTACATGGGAAGTGTTGAAGCTGAAAAGTAACGCCCAGCGTGGGGCTCGAACCCACGACCCTGAGATTAAGAGTCTCATGCTCTACCGACTGAGCTAGCCGGGCTCCGTTGCGACTTTCGAAGTGTCACGAATATCATTGCATTCCATTTGTAACAAAATCTGAAAGCGTATACCATTCTTCACACAATCGAATCCGTCCAGTATATCTTCCAACAGCATGTCGTGGAGTGGGCAATTACAAGAAGATGGAAGGACACAGTTCGGTAAAGAGGCACTTTTTTTGCCTCTGTAATCTGGGTGTGCCTGCTTACGTCATTCTGCCTTATTTCTTCTACATGGCCTGCGTGAACTGAAATAAAAAGATGTTAACAAAGCAAGCGTCAGTAACAGGAGCATTGCTTTATTTGACACACACTACTCAAGATTAACATCTTTCAGGGGAACATAGGTGAAGACGGTTTTGGAGGAAATGGCTCTAAGCAATACATACCCTTGTTTGGAAATCACAAATTCTAGCATATCAAGTTCGTCATTGGGGATTCATCTTCACAAGCAAGAAGATGATGGTAATTTTGATTTGAAGCGTGCTTTTCCTGCCACAATTGTTAAATCGCGGCGAAGTGTGTGGTTGGAAGAAATGGATGAATAGGCAATCACAGAGAACTTGACGCCCCGCCATACTTACTGAGTACAATTCGAAACAAAGAGAACCTTTCAAAGAATCACATATAGAATGTTTCGTTTCACGAGTAGCATTTTCTCTTCAATGGGAATAGAGTTTCCCAATAGCAGCCTGAAGGTAGTCACATGAGTTTCTTACATCATTGTATGATTTGAAGATCACAACCTGTAAACTTTACTTCGACAACCGGATCTATCAGGTCAAGGGTGTGGTGAAATTATTACCCATTTCAAGTATAGGAAAGAAGGGCAGGAAATTAAAGAGTCGGGTAAAGCGATTCCAGTAGGTACGTATTAACCGCGATTGATCATCACCAAAAGAAATTGCTTAAAATGACACTTCATTATAATATTTTGTTCTGTTGTGTTTAATTTGATCATGTTGTTTGGCTGAATTTCCAACGAGAAGCTCAGTGCTCATTAGTATGCGCCCGAGAGATTTTTACTTCCGAAGAGTTCAAAACATACTGTTTTGTTGTCTCATCCTTACGATCCGGGTGATCTGTGGGAGCGAATGTGTTTGAAGAATGGACTGATTGAAGTCACACTTGGAATGACGTCTAATATTCGCACCGATTCGAAGTGAGAGAGTCCCGGAGAACAAGCCTTATGGCTTAAGTAAGCAATTTTCTCTCTACCAAAAAGTGCACTACGTTGGCATACGCAGGAAGAAATGGGGAATGTGGTTTTGTAAGAAATAGAAACGTGAAATGCCGTTGATGTAACGGTTATACTTTCAAAGATAACGCGTGAATATGGAAGCATTCACGTACAAGACAGCAGCTGGTGTCGAATGAAAATCCACGGTCTGAAATCAGTTGTGTTATTGGTGCAGAAGGAGTTGTTTGACAACGAAATGTTGCATAAAGGTTTCTTTGACAACGAGATGTTAATCTGCTTTCGTGACTTGCATTGTCGGGAAATGAAAAGCTTAGTGTGATATTGTAGGTGTAGTTTGATAGTAATCGGGGATGTAGCTCAGTGGTAGAGCGTTCGCTTTGCATGTGAAAGGCCCCGGGTTCGATCCCCGGCATCTCCATTTTTCTTCATTTGACCTATTAGCAGTGTCGTTGCTGCGAGAAGCTCGTTCACGTCCCAAGGTGATTCCGAACAAACTCTTCCACTGTACTGGAAAGAGGTCATTGAGAAATTGTTGCCAACGCTGCATCATAGTCGTTGAAATGTTGAATGTTACAAAGTTCGTCGTAGATTCAAATATCTAAGGCTTTCCTAGACATGCAAACTTGATAACAATGAGTGTTAATATCGTCCCGTCCCGTGGAATTTTAAAAAGGCGAACGGCTTTGGAATAGAATATTGTTAAGTGCGGTTGTTATTTTGAATATGTGTATTTTTGTGCACGTATTTACACGAAATTGTCGTACATGGGAAGTGTTGAAGCTGAAAAGTAACGCCCAGCGTGGGGCTCGAACCCACGACCCTGAGATTAAGAGTCTCATGCTCTACCGACTTTTTTTTTTTTTTTTTTAAAGGAAAGCCCCTATGCGGAAGCTTCCCCCATCACACTTCATTCACTCATATCATTTCATTCATATTTCAATTTCAAGACTTTTCAGGACAGACAATCACAAACATCCATGGCCGAGCCGGGAATCGAACCCGGGACCCCTGGCGTCGTACCGCGATGTGCTAACCACTCCGCCACAGGGGCCGCCCACTGAGCTAGCCGGGCTCCGTTGCGACTTTCGAAGTGTCACGAATATCATTGCATTCCATTTGTAACAAAATCTGAAAGCGTATACCATTCTTCACACAATCGAATCCGTCCAGTATATCTTCCAACAGCATGTCGTGGAGTGGGCAATTACAAGAAGATGGAAGGACACAGTTCGGTAAAGAGGCACTTTTTTTGCCTCTGTAATCTGGGTGTGCCTCCTTACGTCATTCTGCCTTATTTCTTCTACATGGCCTGCGTGAACTGAAATAAAAAGGTGTTAACAAAGCAAGCGTCAGTAACAGGAGCATTGCTTTATTTGACACACACTACTCAAGATTAACATCTTTCAGGGGAACATAGGTGAAGACGGTTTTGGAGGAAATGGCTCTAAGCAATACATACCCTTGTTTGGAAATCACAAATTCTAGCATATCAAGTTCGTCATTGGGGATTCATCTTCACAAGCAAGAAGATGATGGTAATTTTGATTTGAAGCGTGCTTTTCCTGCCACAATTGTTAAATCGCGGCGAAGTGTGTGGTTGGAAGAAATGGATGAATAGGCAATCACAGAGAACTTGACGCCCCGCCATACTTACTGAGTACAATTCGAAACAAAGAGAACCTTTCAAAGAATCACAGATAGAATGTTTCGTTTCACGAGTAGCATTTTCTCTTCAATGGGAATAGAGTTTCCCAATAGCAGCCTGAAGGTAGTCACATGAGTTTCTTACATCATTGTATGATTTGAAGATCACAACCTGTCAACTTTACATCGACAACCGGATCTATCAGGTCAAGGGTGTGGTGAAATTATTACCCATTTCAAGTATAGGAAAGAAGGGCAGGAAATTAAAGAGTCGGGTAAAGCGATTCCAGTAGGTACGTATTAACCGCGATTGATCATCACCAAAAGAAATTGCTTAAAATGACACTTCATTATAATATTTTGTTCTGTTGTGTTTAATTTGATCATGTTGTTTGGCTGAATTTCCAACGAGAAGCTCAGTGCTCATTAGTATGCGCCCGAGAGATTTTTACTTCCGAAGAGTTCAAAACATACTGTTTTGTTGTCTCATCCTTACGATCCGGGTGATCTGTGGGAGCGAATGTGTTTGAAGAATGGACTGATTGAAGTCACACTTGGAATGACGTCTAATATTCGCACCGATTCGAAGTGAGAGAGTCCCGGAGAACAAGCCTTATGGCTTAAGTAAGCAATTTTCTCTCTACCAAAAAGTGCACTACGTTGGCATACGTAGGAAGAAATGGGGAAGTTGGTTTTGTAAAAAATAGAAACGTGAAATGCCGTTGATGTAACGGTTATACTTTCAAAGATAACGCGTGAATATGGAAGCATTCACGTACAAGACAGCAGCTGGTGTCGAATGAAAATCCACGGTCTGAAATCAGTTGTGTTATTGGTGCAGAAGGAGTTGTTTGACAACGAAATGTTGCATAAAGGTTTCTTTGACAACGAAATGTTAATCTGCTTTCGTGACTTGTATTGTCGGGAAATGAAAAGCTTAGTGTGATATTGTAGGTGTAGTTTGATAGTAATCGGGGATGTAGCTCAGTGGTAGAGCGTTCGCTTTGCATTTGAAAGGCCCCGGGTTCGATCCCCGGCATCTCCATTTTTCTTCATTTTACCTATTAGCAGTGTCGTTGCTGCGAGAAGCTCGTTCACGTCCCAAGGTGATTCCGAACAAACTCTTCCACTGTACTGGAAAGAGGTCATTGAGAAATTGTTACCAACGCTGCATCATAGTCGTTGAAATGTTGAATGTTACAAAGTTCGTCGTAGATTCAAATATCTAAGGCTTTCCTAGACATGCAAACTTGATAACAATGAGTGTTAATATCGTCCCGTCCCGTGGAATTTTAAAAAGTCGAACGGCTTTGGAATAGAATATTGTTAAGTGCGGTTGTTATTTTGAATATGTGTATTTTTGTGCACGTATTTACACGAAATTGTCGTACATGGGAAGTGTTGAAGCTGAAAAGTAACGCCCAGCGTGGGGCTCGAACCCACGACCCTGAGATTAAGAGTCTCATGCTCTACCGACTTTTTTTTTTTTTTTTTTTTTTTTTTTTAAAGGAAAGCCCCTATGCGGAAGCTTCCCCCATCACACTTCATTCACTCATATCATTTCATTCATATTTCAATTTCAAGACTTTTCAGGACAGACAATCACAAACATCCATGGCCGAGCCGGGAATCGAACCCGGGACCCCTGGCGTCGTACCGCGATGTGCTAACCACTCCGCCACAGGGGCCGCCCACTGAGCTAGCCGGGCTCCGTTGCGACTTTCGAAGTGTCACGAATATCATTGCATTCCATTTGTAACAAAATCTGAAAGCGTATACCATTCTTCACACAATCGAATCCGTCCAGTATATCTTCCAACAGCATGTCGTGGAGTGGGCAATTACAAGAAGATGGAAGGACACAGTTCGGTAAAGAGGCACTTTTTTTGCCTCTGTAATCTGGGTGTGCCTCCTTACGTCATTCTGCCTTATTTCTTCTACATGGCCTGCGTGAAATGAAATAAAAAGATGTTAACAAAGCAAGCGTCAGTAACAGGAGCATTGCTTTATTTGACACACACTACTCAAGATTAACATCTTTCAGGGGAACATAGGTGAAGACGGTTTTGGAGGAAATGGCTCTAAGCAATACATACCCTTGTTTGGAAATCACAAATTCTAGCATATCAAGTTCGTCATTGGGGATTCATCTTCACAAGCAAGAAGATGATGGTAATTTTGATTTGAAGCGTGCTTTTCCTGCCACAATTGTTAAATCGCGGCGAAGTGTGTGGTTGGAAGAAATGGATGAATAGGCAATCACAGAGAACTTGACGCCCCGCCATACTTACTGAGTACAATTCGAAACAAAGAGAACCTTTCAAAGAATCACAGATAGAATGTTTCGTTTCACGAGTAGCATTTTCTCTTCAATGGGAATAGAGTTTCCCAATAGCAGCCTGAAGGTAGTCACATGAGTTTCTTACATCATTGTATGATTTGAAGATCACAACCTGTCAACTTTACATCGACAACCGGATCTATCAGGTCAAGGGTGTGGTGAAATTATTACCCATTTCAAGTATAGGAAAGAAGGGCAGGAAATTAAAGAGTCGGGTAAAGCGATTCCAGTAGGTACGTATTAACCGCGATTGATCATCACCAAAAGAAATTGCTTAAAATGACACTTCATTATAATATTTTGTTCTGTTGTGTTTAATTTGATCATGTTGTTTGGCTGAATTTCCAACGAGAAGCTCAGTGCTCATTAGTATGCGCCCGAGAGATTTTTACTTCCGAAGAGTTCAAAACATACTGTTTTGTTGTCTCATCCTTACGATCCGGGTGATCTGTGGGAGCGAATGTGTTTGAAGAATGGACTGATTGAAGTCACACTTGGAATGACGTCTAATATTCGCACCGATTCGAAGTGAGAGAGTCCCGGAGAACAAGCCTTATGGCTTAAGTAAGCAATTTTCTCTCTACCAAAAAGTGCACTACGTTGGCATACGCAGGAAGAAATGGGGAAGGTGGTTTTGTAAGAAATAGAAACGTGAAATGCCGTTGATGTAACGGTTATACTTTCAAAGATAACGCGTGAATATGGAAGCATTCACGTACAAGACAGCAGCTGGTGTCGAATGAAAATCCACGGTCTGAAATCAGTTGTGTTATTGGTGCAGAAGGAGTTGTTTGACAACGAAATGTTGCATAAAGGTTTCTTTGACAACGAAATGTTAATCTGCTTTCGTGACTTGTATTGTCGGGAAATGAAAAGCTTAGTGTGATATTGTAGGTGTAGTTTGATAGTAATCGGGGATGTAGCTCAGTGGTAGAGCGTTCGCTTTGCATGTGAAAGGCCCCGGGTTCGATCCCCGGCATCTCCATTTTTCTTCATTTGACCTATTAGCAGTGTCGTTGCTGCGAGAAGCTCGTTCACGTCCCAAGGTGATTCCGAACAAACTCTTCCACTGTACTGGAAAGAGGTCATTGAGAAATTGTTGCCAACGCTGCATCATAGTCGTTGAAATGTTGAATGTTACAAAGTTCGTCGTAGATTCAAATATCTAAGGCTTTCCTAGACATGCAAACTTGATAACAATGAGTGTTAATATCGTCCCGTCCCGTGGAATTTTAAAAAGTCGAACGGCTTTGGAATAGAATATTGTTAAGTGCGGTTGTTATTTTGAATATGTGTATTTTTGTGCACGTATTTACACGAAATTGTCGTACATGGGAAGTGTTGAAGCTGAAAAGTAACGCCCAGCGTGGGGCTCGAACCCACGACCCTGAGATTAAGAGTCTCATGCTCTACCTACTTTTTTTTTTTTTTTTTTTTTTTTTAAAGGAAAGCCCCTATGCGGAAGCTTCCCCCATCACACTTCATTCACTCATATCATTTCATTCATATTTCAATTTCAAGACTTTTCAGGACAGACAATCACAAACATCCATGGCCGAGCCGGGAATCGAACCCGGGACCCCTGGCGTCGTACCGCGATGTGCTAACCACTCCGCCACAGGGGCCGCCCACTGAGCTAGCCGGGCTCCGTTGCGACTTTCGAAGTGTCACGAATATCATTGCATTCCATTTGTAACAAAATCTGAAAGCGTATACCATTCTTCACACAATCGAATCCGTCCAGTATATCTTCCAACAGCATGTCGTGGAGTGGGCAATTACAAGAAGATGGAAGGACACAGTTCGGTAAAGAGGCACTTTTTTTGCCTCTGTAATCTGGGTGTGCCTCCTTACGTCATTCTGCCTTATTTCTTCTACATGGCCTGCGTGAACTGAAATAAAAAGATGTTAACAAAGCAAGCGTCAGTAACAGGAGCATTGCTTTATTTGACACACACTACTCAAGATTAACATCTTTCAGGGGAACATAGGTGAAGACGGTTTTGGAGGAAATGGCTCTAAGCAATACATACCCTTGTTTGGAAATCACAAATTCTAGCATATCAAGTTCGTCATTGGGGATTCATCTTCACAAGCAAGAAGATGATGGTAATTTTGATTTGAAGCGTGCTTTTCCTGCCACAATTGTTAAATCGCGGCGAAGTGTGTGGTTGGAAGAAATGGATGAATAGGCAATCACAGAGAACTTGACGCCCCGCCATACTTACTGAGTACAATTCGAAACAAAGAGAACCTTTCAAAGAATCACAGATAGAATGTTTCGTTTCACGAGTAGCATTTTCTCTTCAATGGGAATAGAGTTTCCCAATAGCAGCCTGAAGGTAGTCACATGAGTTTCTTACATCATTGTATGATTTGAAGATCACAACCTGTCAACTTTACATCGACAACCGGATCTATCAGGTCAAGGGTGTGGTGAAATTATTACCCATTTCAAGTATAGGAAAGAAGGGCAGGAAATTAAAGAGTCGGGTAAAGCGATTCCAGTAGGTACGTATTAACCGCGATTGATCATCACCAAAAGAAATTGCTTAAAATGACACTTCATTATAATATTTTGTTCTGTTGTGTTTAATTTGATCATGTTGTTTGGCTGAATTTCCAACGAGAAGCTCAGTGCTCATTAGTATGCGCCCGAGAGATTTTTACTTCCGAAGAGTTCAAAACATACTGTTTTGTTGTCTCATCCTTACGATCCGGGTGATCTGTGGGAGCGAATGTGTTTGAAGAATGGACTGATTGAAGTCACACTTGGAATGACGTCTAATATTCGCACCGATTCGAAGTGAGAGAGTCCCGGAGAACAAGCCTTATGGCTTAAGTAAGCAATTTTCTCTCTACCAAAAAGTGCACTACGTTGGCATACGCAGGAAGAAATGGGGAATGTGGTTTTGTAAGAAATAGAAACGTGAAATGCCGTTGATGTAACGGTTATACTTTCAAAGATAACGCGTGAATATGGAAGCATTCACGTACAAGACAGCAGCTGGTGTCGAATGAAAATCCACGGTCTGAAATCAGTTGTGTTATTGGTGCAGAAGGAGTTGTTTGACAACGAAATGTTGCATAAAGGTTTCTTTGACAACGAAATGTTAATCTGCTTTCGTGACTTGTATTGTCGGGAAATGAAAAGCTTAGTGTGATATTGTAGGTGTAGTTTGATAGTAATCGGGGATGTAGCTCAGTGGTAGAGCGTTCGCTTTGCATGTGAAAGGCCCCGGGTTCGATCCCCGGCATCTCCATTTTTCTTCATTTGACCTATTAGCAGTGTCGTTGCTGCGAGAAGCTCGTTCACGTCCCAAGGTGATTCCGAACAAACTCTTCCACTGTACTGGAAAGAGGTCATTGAGAAATTGTTGCCAACGCTGCATCATAGTCGTTGAAATGTTGAATGTTACAAAGTTCGTCGTAGATTCAAATATCTAAGGCTTTCCTAGACATGCAAACTTGATAACAATGAGTGTTAATATCGTCCCGTCCCGTGGAATTTTAAAAAGTCGAACGGCTTTGGAATAGAATATTGTTAAGTGCGGTTGTTATTTTGAATATGTGTATTTTTGTGCACGTATTTACACGAAATTGTCGTACATGGGAAGTGTTGAAGCTGAAAAGTAACGCCCAGCGTGGGGCTCGAACCCACGACCCTGAGATTAAGAGTCTCATGCTCTACCTACTTTTTTTTTTTTTTTTTTTTTTTTTAAAGGAAAGCCCCTATGCGGAAGCTTCCCCCATCACACTTCATTCACTCATATCATTTCATTCATATTTCAATTTCAAGACTTTTCAGGACAGACAATCACAAACATCCATGGCCGAGCCGGGAATCGAACCCGGGACCCCTGGCGTCGTACCGCGATGTGCTAACCACTCCGCCACAGGGGCCGCCCACTGAGCTAGCCGGGCTCCGTTGCGACTTTCGAAGTGTCACGAATATCATTGCATTCCATTTGTAACAAAATCTGAAAGCGTATACCATTCTTCACACAATCGAATCCGTCCAGTATATCTTCCAACAGCATGTCGTGGAGTGGGCAATTACAAGAAGATGGAAGGACACAGTTCGGTAAAGAGGCACTTTTTTTGCCTCTGTAAT
Source organism: Lepisma saccharinum (assembly GCF_977018435.1). Taxonomy (NCBI): domain Eukaryota; kingdom Metazoa; phylum Arthropoda; class Insecta; order Zygentoma; family Lepismatidae; genus Lepisma; species Lepisma saccharinum. The sequence goes on from NC_139237.1 coordinate 37,037,403, forward strand.
CTGGGTGTGCCTGCTTACGTCATTCTGCCTTATTTCTTCTACATGGCCTGCGTGAACTGAAATAAAAAGATGTTAACAAAGCAAGCGTCAGTAACAGGAGCATTGCTTTATTTGACACACACTACTCAAGATTAACATCTTTCAGGGGAACATAGGTGAAGACGGTTTTGGAGGAAATGGCTCTAAGCAATACATACCCTTGTTTGGAAATCACAAATTCTAGCATATCAAGTTCGTCATTGGGGATTCATCTTCACAAGCAAGAAGATGATGGTAATTTTGATTTGAAGCGTGCTTTTCCTGCCACAATTGTTAAATCGCGGCGAAGTGTGTGGTTGGAAGAAATGGATGAATAGGCAATCACAGAGAACTTGACGCCCCGCCATACTTACTGAGTACAATTCGAAACAAAGAGAACCTTTCAAAGAATCACATATAGAATGTTTCGTTTCACGAGTAGCATTTTCTCTTCAATGGGAATAGAGTTTCCCAATAGCAGCCTGAAGGTAGTCACATGAGTTTCTTACATCATTGTATGATTTGAAGATCACAACCTGTAAACTTTACTTCGACAACCGGATCTATCAGGTCAAGGGTGTGGTGAAATTATTACCCATTTCAAGTATAGGAAAGAAGGGCAGGAAATTAAAGAGTCGGGTAAAGCGATTCCAGTAGGTACGTATTAACCGCGATTGATCATCACCAAAAGAAATTGCTTAAAATGACACTTCATTATAATATTTTGTTCTGTTGTGTTTAATTTGATCATGTTGTTTGGCTGAATTTCCAACGAGAAGCTCAGTGCTCATTAGTATGCGCCCGAGAGATTTTTACTTCCGAAGAGTTCAAAACATACTGTTTTGTTGTCTCATCCTTACGATCCGGGTGATCTGTGGGAGCGAATGTGTTTGAAGAATGGACTGATTGAAGTCACACTTGGAATGACGTCTAATATTCGCACCGATTCGAAGTGAGAGAGTCCCGGAGAACAAGCCTTATGGCTTAAGTAAGCAATTTTCTCTCTACCAAAAAGTGCACTACGTTGGCATACGCAGGAAGAAATGGGGAATGTGGTTTTGTAAGAAATAGAAACGTGAAATGCCGTTGATGTAACGGTTATACTTTCAAAGATAACGCGTGAATATGGAAGCATTCACGTACAAGACAGCAGCTGGTGTCGAATGAAAATCCACGGTCTGAAATCAGTTGTGTTATTGGTGCAGAAGGAGTTGTTTGACAACGAAATGTTGCATAAAGGTTTCTTTGACAACGAGATGTTAATCTGCTTTCGTGACTTGTATTGTCGGGAAATGAAAAGCTTAGTGTGATATTGTAGGTGTAGTTTGATAGTAATCGGGGATGTAGCTCAGTGGTAGAGCGTTCGCTTTGCATGTGAAAGGCCCCGGGTTCGATCCCCGGCATCTCCATTTTTCTTCATTTGACCTATTAGCAGTGTCGTTGCTGCGAGAAGCTCGTTCACGTCCCAAGGTGATTCCGAACAAACTCTTCCACTGTACTGGAAAGAGGTCATTGAGAAATTGTTGCCAACGCTGCATCATAGTCGTTGAAATGTTGAATGTTACAAAGTTCGTCGTAGATTCAAATATCTAAGGCTTTCCTAGACATGCAAACTTGATAACAATGAGTGTTAATATCGTCCCGTCCCGTGGAATTTTAAAAAGGCGAACGGCTTTGGAATAGAATATTGTTAAGTGCGGTTGTTATTTTGAATATGTGTATTTTTGTGCACGTATTTACACGAAATTGTCGTACATGGGAAGTGTTGAAGCTGAAAAGTAACGCCCAGCGTGGGGCTCGAACCCACGACCCTGAGATTAAGAGTCTCATGCTCTACCGACTTTTTTTTTTTTTTTTTTAAAGGAAAGCCCCTATGCGGAAGCTTCCCCCATCACACTTCATTCACTCATATCATTTCATTCATATTTCAATTTCAAGACTTTTCAGGACAGACAATCACAAACATCCATGGCCGAGCCGGGAATCGAACCCGGGACCCCTGGCGTCGTACCGCGATGTGCTAACCACTCCGCCACAGGGGCCGCCCACTGAGCTAGCCGGGCTCCGTTGCGACTTTCGAAGTGTCACGAATATCATTGCATTCCATTTGTAACAAAATCTGAAAGCGTATACCATTCTTCACACAATCGAATCCGTCCAGTATATCTTCCAACAGCATGTCGTGGAGTGGGCAATTACAAGAAGATGGAAGGACACAGTTCGGTAAAGAGGCACTTTTTTTGCCTCTGTAATCTGGGTGTGCCTCCTTACGTCATTCTGCCTTATTTCTTCTACATGGCCTGCGTGAACTGAAATAAAAAGGTGTTAACAAAGCAAGCGTCAGTAACAGGAGCATTGCTTTATTTGACACACACTACTCAAGATTAACATCTTTCAGGGGAACATAGGTGAAGACGGTTTTGGAGGAAATGGCTCTAAGCAATACATACCCTTGTTTGGAAATCACAAATTCTAGCATATCAAGTTCGTCATTGGGGATTCATCTTCACAAGCAAGAAGATGATGGTAATTTTGATTTGAAGCGTGCTTTTCCTGCCACAATTGTTAAATCGCGGCGAAGTGTGTGGTTGGAAGAAATGGATGAATAGGCAATCACAGAGAACTTGACGCCCCGCCATACTTACTGAGTACAATTCGAAACAAAGAGAACCTTTCAAAGAATCACAGATAGAATGTTTCGTTTCACGAGTAGCATTTTCTCTTCAATGGGAATAGAGTTTCCCAATAGCAGCCTGAAGGTAGTCACATGAGTTTCTTACATCATTGTATGATTTGAAGATCACAACCTGTCAACTTTACATCGACAACCGGATCTATCAGGTCAAGGGTGTGGTGAAATTATTACCCATTTCAAGTATAGGAAAGAAGGGCAGGAAATTAAAGAGTCGGGTAAAGCGATTCCAGTAGGTACGTATTAACCGCGATTGATCATCACCAAAAGAAATTGCTTAAAATGACACTTCATTATAATATTTTGTTCTGTTGTGTTTAATTTGATCATGTTGTTTGGCTGAATTTCCAACGAGAAGCTCAGTGCTCATTAGTATGCGCCCGAGAGATTTTTACTTCCGAAGAGTTCAAAACATACTGTTTTGTTGTCTCATCCTTACGATCCGGGTGATCTGTGGGAGCGAATGTGTTTGAAGAATGGACTGATTGAAGTCACACTTGGAATGACGTCTAATATTCGCACCGATTCGAAGTGAGAGAGTCCCGGAGAACAAGCCTTATGGCTTAAGTAAGCAATTTTCTCTCTACCAAAAAGTGCACTACGTTGGCATACGTAGGAAGAAATGGGGAAGTTGGTTTTGTAAAAAATAGAAACGTGAAATGCCGTTGATGTAACGGTTATACTTTCAAAGATAACGCGTGAATATGGAAGCATTCACGTACAAGACAGCAGCTGGTGTCGAATGAAAATCCACGGTCTGAAATCAGTTGTGTTATTGGTGCAGAAGGAGTTGTTTGACAACGAAATGTTGCATAAAGGTTTCTTTGACAACGAAATGTTAATCTGCTTTCGTGACTTGTATTGTCGGGAAATGAAAAGCTTAGTGTGATATTGTAGGTGTAGTTTGATAGTAATCGGGGATGTAGCTCAGTGGTAGAGCGTTCGCTTTGCATTTGAAAGGCCCCGGGTTCGATCCCCGGCATCTCCATTTTTCTTCATTTGACCTATTAGCAGTGTCGTTGCTGCGAGAAGCTCGTTCACGTCCCAAGGTGATTCCGAACAAACTCTTCCACTGTACTGGAAAGAGGTCATTGAGAAATTGTTACCAACGCTGCATCATAGTCGTTGAAATGTTGAATGTTACAAAGTTCGTCGTAGATTCAAATATCTAAGGCTTTCCTAGACATGCAAACTTGATAACAATGAGTGTTAATATCGTCCCGTCCCGTGGAATTTTAAAAAGTCGAACGGCTTTGGAATAGAATATTGTTAAGTGCGGTTGTTATTTTGAATATGTGTATTTTTGTGCACGTATTTACACGAAATTGTCGTACATGGGAAGTGTTGAAGCTGAAAAGTAACGCCCAGCGTGGGGCTCGAACCCACGACCCTGAGATTAAGAGTCTCATGCTCTACCGACTGAGCTAGCCGGGCTCCGTTGCGACTTTCGAAGTGTCACGAATATCATTGCATTCCATTTGTAACAAAATCTGAAAGCGTATACCATTCTTCACACAATCGAATCCGTCCAGTATATCTTCCAACAGCATGTCGTGGAGTGGGCAATTACAAGAAGATGGAAGGACACAGTTCGGTAAAGAGGCACTTTTTTTGCCTCTGTAATCTGGGTGTGCCTGCTTACGTCATTCTGCCTTATTTCTTCTACATGGCCTGCGTGAACTGAAATAAAAAGATGTTAACAAAGCAAGCGTCAGTAACAGGAGCATTGCTTTATTTGACACACACTACTCAAGATTAACATCTTTCAGGGGAACATAGGTGAAGACGGTTTTGGAGGAAATGGCTCTAAGCAATACATACCCTTGTTTGGAAATCACAAATTCTAGCATATCAAGTTCGTCATTGGGGATTCATCTTCACAAGCAAGAAGATGATGGTAATTTTGATTTGAAGCGTGCTTTTCCTGCCACAATTGTTAAATCGCGGCGAAGTGTGTGGTTGGAAGAAATGGATGAATAGGCAATCACAGAGAACTTGACGCCCCGCCATACTTACTGAGTACAATTCGAAACAAAGAGAACCTTTCAAAGAATCACAGATAGAATGTTTCGTTTCACGAGTAGCATTTTCTCTTCAATGGGAATAGAGTTTCCCAATAGCAGCCTGAAGGTAGTCACATGAGTTTCTTACATCATTGTATGATTTGAAGATCACAACCTGTCAACTTTACTTCGACAACCGGATCTATCAGGTCAAGAGTGTGGTGAAATTATTACCCATTTCAAGTATAGGAAAGAAGGGCAGGAAATTAAAGAGTCGGGTAAAGCGATTCCAGTAGGTACGTATTAACCGCGATTGATCATCACCAAAAGAAATTGCTTAAAATGACACTTCATTATAATATTTTGTTCTGTTGTGTTTAATTTGATCATGTTGTTTGGCTGAATTTCCAACGAGAAGCTCAGTGCTCATTAGTATGCGCCCGAGAGATTTTTACTTCCGAAGAGTTCAAAACATACTGTTTTGTTGTCTCATCCTTACGATCCGGGTGATCTGTGGGAGCGAATGTGTTTGAAGAATGGACTGATTGAAGTCACACTTGGAATGACGTCTAATATTCGCACCGATTGGAAGTGAGAGAGTCCCGGAGAACAAGCCTTATGGCTTAAGTAAGCAATTTTCTCTCTACCAAAAAGTGCACTACGTTGGCATACGTAGGAAGAAATGGGGAAGGTGGTTTTGTAAAAAATAGAAACGTGAAATGCCGTTGATGTAACGGTTATACTTTCAAAGATAACGCGTGAATATGGAAGCATTCACGTACAAGACAGCAGCTGGTGTCGAATGAAAATCCACGGTCTGAAATCAGTTGTGTTATTGGTGCAGAAGGAGTTGTTTGACAACGAAATGTTGCATAAAGGTTTCTTTGACAACGAAATGTTAATCTGCTTTCGTGACTTGTATTGTCGGGAAATGAAAAGCTTAGTGTGATATTGTAGGTGTAGTTTGATAGTAATCGGGGATGTAGCTCAGTGGTAGAGCGTTCGCTTTGCATGTGAAAGGCCCCGGGTTCGATCCCCGGCATCTCCATTTTTCTTCATTTGACCTATTAGCAGTGTCGTTGCTGCGAGAAGCTCGTTCACGTCCCAAGGTGATTCCGAACAAACTCTTCCACTGTACTGGAAAGAGGTCATTGAGAAATTGTTACCAACGCTGCATCATAGTCGTTGAAATGTTGAATGTTACAAAGTTCGTCGTAGATTCAAATATCTAAGGCTTTCCTAGACATGCAAACTTGATAACAATGAGTGTTAATATCGTCCCGTCCCGTGGAATTTTAAAAAGTCGAACGGCTTTGGAATAGAATATTGTTAAGTGCGGTTGTTATTTTGAATATGTGTATTTTTGTGCACGTATTTACACGAAATTGTCGTACATGGGAAGTGTTGAAGCTGAAAAGTAACGCCCAGCGTGGGGCTCGAACCCACGACCCTGAGATTAAGAGTCTCATGCTCTACCGACTGAGCTAGCCGGGCTCGTTGCGACTTTCGAAGTGTCACGAATATCATTGCATTCCATTTGTAACAAAATCTGAAAGCGTATACCATTCTTCACACAATCGAATCCGTCCAGTATATCTTCCAACAGCATGTCGTGGAGTGGGCAATTACAAGAAGATGGAAGGACACAGTTCGGTAAAGAGGCACTTTTTTTGCCTCTGTAATCTGGGTGTGCCTGCTTACGTCATTCTGCCTTATTTCTTCTACATGGCCTGCGTGAACTGAAATAAAAAGATGTTAACAAAGCAAGCGTCAGTAACAGGAGCATTGCTTTATTTGACACACACTACTCAAGATTAACATCTTTCAGGGGAACATAGGTGAAGACGGTTTTGGAGGAAATGGCTCTAAGCAATACATACCCTTGTTTGGAAATCACAAATTCTAGCATATCAAGTTCGTCATTGGGGATTCATCTTCACAAGCAAGAAGATGATGGTAATTTTGATTTGAAGCGTGCTTTTCCTGCCACAATTGTTAAATCGCGGCGAAGTGTGTGGTTGGAAGAAATGGATGAATAGGCAATCACAGAGAACTTGACGCCCCGCCATACTTACTGAGTACAATTCGAAACAAAGAGAACCTTTCAAAGAATCACATATAGAATGTTTCGTTTCACGAGTAGCATTTTCTCTTCAATGGGAATAGAGTTTCCCAATAGCAGCCTGAAGGTAGTCACATGAGTTTCTTACATCATTGTATGATTTGAAGATCACAACCTGTCAACTTTACTTCGACAACCGGATCTATCAGGTCAAGGGTGTGGTGAAATTATTACCCATTTCAAGTATAGGAAAGAAGGGCAGGAAATTAAAGAGTCGGGTAAAGCGATTCCAGTAGGTACGTATTAACCGCGATTGATCATCACCAAAAGAAATTGCTTAAAATGACACTTCATTATAATATTTTGTTCTGTTGTGTTTAATTTGATCATGTTGTTTGGCTGAATTTCCAACGAGAAGCTCAGTGCTCATTAGTATGCGCCCGAGAGATTTTTACTTCCGAAGAGTTCAAAACATACTGTTTTGTTGTCTCATCCTTACGATCCGGGTGATCTGTGGGAGCGAATGTGTTTGAAGAATGGACTGATTGAAGTCACACTTGGAATGACGTCTAATATTCGCACCGATTCGAAGTGAGAGAGTCCCGGAGAACAAGCCTTATGGCTTAAGTAAGCAATTTTCTCTCTACCAAAAAGTGCACTACGTTGGCATACGCAGGAAGAAATGGGGAAGGTGGTTTTGTAAAAAATAGAAACGTGAAATGCCGTTGATGTAACGGTTATACTTTCAAAGATAACGCGTGAATATGGAAGCATTCACGTACAAGACAGCAGCTGGTGTCGAATGAAAATGCACGGTCTGAAATCAGTTGTGTTATTGGTGCAGAAGGAGTTGTTTGACAACGAAATGTTGCATAAAGGTTTCTTTGACAACGAAATGTTAATCTGCTTTCGTGACTTGTATTGTCGGGAAATGAAAAGCTTAGTGTGATATTGTAGGTGTAGTTTGATAGTAATCGGGGATGTAGCTCAGTGGTAGAGCGTTCGCTTTGCATGTGAAAGGCCCCGGGTTCGATCCCCGGCATCTCCATTTTTCTTCATTTTACCTATTAGCAGTGTCGTTGCTGCGAGAAGCTCGTTCACGTCCCAAGGTGATTCCGAACAAACTCTTCCACTGTACTGGAAAGAGGTCATTGAGAAATTGTTACCAACGCTGCATCATAGTCGTTGAAATGTTGAATGTTACAAAGTTCGTCGTAGATTCAAATATCTAAGGCTTTCCTAGACATGCAAACTTGATAACAATGAGTGTTAATATCGTCCCGTCCCGTGGAATTTTAAAAAGTCGAACGGCTTTGGAATAGAATATTGTTAAGTGCGGTTGTTATTTTGAATATGTGTATTTTTGTGCACGTATTTACACGAAATTGTCGTACATGGGAAGTGTTGAAGCTGAAAAGTAACGCCCAGCGTGGGGCTCGAACCCACGACCCTGAGATTAAGAGTCTCATGCTCTACCGACTGAGCTAGCCGGGCTCGTTGCGACTTTCGAAGTGTCACGAATATCATTGCATTCCATTTGTAACAAAATCTGAAAGCGTATACCATTCTTCACACAATCGAATCCGTCCAGTATATCTTCCAACAGCATGTCGTGGAGTGGGCAATTACAAGAAGATGGAAGGACACAGTTCGGTAAAGAGGCACTTTTTTTGCCTCTGTAATCTGGGTGTGCCTGCTTACGTCATTCTGCCTTATTTCTTCTACATGGCCTGCGTGAACTGAAATAAAAAGATGTTAACAAAGCAAGCGTCAGTAACAGGAGCATTGCTTTATTTGACACACACTACTCAAGATTAACATCTTTCAGGGGAACATAGGTGAAGACGGTTTTGGAGGAAATGGCTCTAAGCAATACATACCCTTGTTTGGAAATCACAAATTCTAGCATATCAAGTTCGTCATTGGGGATTCATCTTCACAAGCAAGAAGATGATGGTAATTTTGATTTGAAGCGTGCTTTTCCTGCCACAATTGTTAAATCGCGGCGAAGTGTGTGGTTGGAAGAAATGGATGAATAGGCAATCACAGAGAACTTGACGCCCCGCCATACTTACTGAGTACAATTCGAAACAAAGAGAACCTTTCAAAGAATCACATATAGAATGTTTCGTTTCACGAGTAGCATTTTCTCTTCAATGGGAATAGAGTTTCCCAATAGCAGCCTGAAGGTAGTCACATGAGTTTCTTACATCATTGTATGATTTGAAGATCACAACCTGTCAACTTTACTTCGACAACCGGATCTATCAGGTCAAGGGTGTGGTGAAATTATTACCCATTTCAAGTATAGGAAAGAAGGGCAGGAAATTAAAGAGTCGGGTAAAGCGATTCCAGTAGGTACGTATTAACCGCGATTGATCATCACCAAAAGAAATTGCTTAAAATGACACTTCATTATAATATTTTGTTCTGTTGTGTTTAATTTGATCATGTTGTTTGGCTGAATTTCCAACGAGAAGCTCAGTGCTCATTAGTATGCGCCCGAGAGATTTTTACTTCCGAAGAGTTCAAAACATACTGTTTTGTTGTCTCATCCTTACGATCCGGGTGATCTGTGGGAGCGAATGTGTTTGAAGAATGGACTGATTGAAGTCACACTTGGAATGACGTCTAATATTCGCACCGATTCGAAGTGAGAGAGTCCCGGAGAACAAGCCTTATGGCTTAAGTAAGCAATTTTCTCTCTACCAAAAAGTGCACTACGTTGGCATACGCAGGAAGAAATGGGGAAGGTGGTTTTGTAAAAAATAGAAACGTGAAATGCCGTTGATGTAACGGTTATACTTTCAAAGATAACGCGTGAATATGGAAGCATTCACGTACAAGACAGCAGCTGGTGTCGAATGAAAATCCACGGTCTGAAATCAGTTGTGTTATTGGTGCAGAAGGAGTTGTTTGACAACGAAATGTTGCATAAAGGTTTCTTTGACAACGAAATGTTAATCTGCTTTCGTGACTTGTATTGTCGGGAAATGAAAAGCTTAGTGTGATATTGTAGGTGTAGTTTGATAGTAATCGGGGATGTAGCTCAGTGGTAGAGCGTTCGCTTTGCATGTGAAAGGCCCCGGGTTCGATCCCCGGCATCTCCATTTTTCTTCATTTTACCCCGCCATACTTACTGAGTACAATTCGAAACAAAGAGAACCTTTCAAAGAATCACTTATAGAATGTTTCGTTTCACGAGTAGCATTTTCTCTTCAATGGGAATAGAGTTTCCCAATAGCAGCCTGAAGGTAGTCACATGAGTTTCTTACATCATTGTATGATTTGAAGATCACAACCTGTCAACTTTACTTCGACAACCGGATCTACAACCGTTTTCTTTTTTTTTTTTTTTGTTACTTACTTGTTTTCTTTTTTACTTCTGCTTTGAATATAGTACCCTGCTTCGGCTTGCGAGCTCTGGGTTTATGGTACCAGACCGACCAGTCACTCGTAAGTCTTAAGTTAGCTAATTTGTGAAACAAGAAATAAACCACTGATATCTAATTTTACCTTGTATTGGAAAAAATACACCTTAAAATCCAATAGTCACTACATTTTACAAAACCGTGATATCAACTTTTCTTCAAATGTTGTTCTTGTGCCAGAGAATGTGATGAGGGATTAAAAAAAAATATTTTAGCGACGCTCGTATCAAGTTTTAACAATCGCGGGAAACTCGCAACGCGAAGTCCGACGGCACTACTCCTAACCGAGGAAATCTTTCCGCCCGAGAAAGTTAATGTTACTCCTTTTCTGTTCCCAACCGCACTGTTCTCGTTCATTTCGCACCACTCACCCCATTGCAACTCTAAGTCTGTGATTGGTCTTTGCATAATCACACTATGCAATGTTATGCCAATAGCATTCAAGCTCTTAACCGCCTAGCGACAGCTTCTATTGCGCCACTATGCAAAACCCGCTCACTGTAATCCAACACTCTTCCTACGCACTATTCCTGTTCCTCGTAATCACCCTTTCGTCCTACGTGTGCGTTATTTTACGTGACCCAAAGTAATCGGTCACAATCTGCCCCTCCCTGGGCAAAAATAAAAATTTCGAGTCAAATGAGCAATTTTTATTTCTGTAGGTTGGTCCTAAATGATCAGCTCTATTTACTTTGGTCACTTGACTTCCTCGGTTGGTCATTCACTTTTTGAACACTCCTCGTATAATCACTACACACGCATCATCATTCCCTATCACCACATTGTGTTGGCAAAATTTATATTTAAATTTGACATTTATTTTATAAAGCACAATATATAAAAGTACAAGAGATAATATAAAAATACAAGAGATTATACAATGATTATACAATGTTAGGTAAATCCCTTATTTTCCACCATCCTTTATCCTTTGAAGTAGTACATTGTTTACCTAATAAGAATTAATACATAATAACATATCAAGTTCTTATAACACATTTCTCTAAATACACCAATAATATAACAAATACATAGGAACCTATATTCCAATTTTTATCTAAATATAAAATTATCTTTTTTTTTTTTTTTTTTACAATAACTCGACAACACCCTTCCTTTTATTACACTTAAAAAAACATTTCATATTCTTATCCTAAAAAATTAGCCTTAAAACATATTGACATTTATACAAGAAACTACACTACACTTTTCTTTTTTAATTAACTAATTACTAAATATTCTTCAAATTCTCATTGAAAGCTCTAAAACTTAGTACGTTCTAAATTCCAAATGAAAAGTATTTTTCGGTTTTCAAAACCTAGCCTATTACATTGTAACATTCAATTTTTTACAGTACTCAATTTTCTTTTCCCTTGAACATCTCCATAACTTAAGGTTTTCTACATGTTGGTCACTTACCAACTCCTCAGTATCACAATCTAATAGATCAAAAACTCCGTTTCTAGTTTGTTTCATACAATAATAAGGCCCTCTAAACAAGTCAAAATATTTAGCAATCTTTTTATCAATTAATGAACTATGTTTATGAGTCTTTAAAAATACTAAATCACCTTCTACAATTTCAGTTCTACCTACTTCTTTTTCCGCATGTTTATCTACAAATTTCTGTCTTTTTTCACAAGTTTTAACTTTCACCATTTTTAGTTTATTACTCCAGTTGACATTAATTTCATTTTCGATTCCAAATGTAGCTTTCAAATTTCCATCAATCTGTTCATTTAAATGTACTGAGACAGGAGCTTCTCCTAAAGTTTCATTTATGGAATAATTCAATAAGTTAACAATTTTACTAACATACAACGGCCAATCTTTATGCATGTCTTCACAATATATTCTCATGAGTCGGTTAATCTCCTGGTGAGCACGTTCTACTAAATTGGTTTTAGGATGATAACTGCTACAGTAATATATCTCAACACCAAACTCTTTCATTTTCTGTTTGAACTGTTTACTAATAAAACAAGACCCTCTATCGCAAATCAATCTTTTCGGTATGCCCAAATGAACAAAGTAACAATTAACCAGCTTATCCAGAACTTTTTCTGTAGTAGCGTTTGGTATAGCGTAAGCAACTAAATACCTAGAAAACCCATCCAAAACTGTTAACAAAAATTTCTCTCTACGAGGCCCAGTAGGCAACTGGCCTTGCAAATCTACAAATACTTGCTCCCTTACGGAATTAATGACATGCATACCCAATTTGGCTTTAACAGGGTGTTTATCTGGTTTAGTTTTACCACAAATAACACAGTCATTTATCCAATTTCTCACATCCTTTCTCATCATATTGTGTGGGTAAAAACTTAATAACGTTTCTTCCAACTTCTGTATTAAAAAACATCTTCTTTTCTTGAAAGTCTAACACCCCTTCTATCGTAAACAAAAAATCGCTTCCTAATATCACTGGTAGATTAAGATCTTTAACCACTACAAACTCCATCAATAATTCAGCTCCTTCCAGGTTAAGTATAGTCACTGTTTTTCCTAGCACCCTAGATTTCTTTTTTCCTGTGTAGTCAATCAAAATTAAATTATCTACTTTTGTTAATGAAGGTCTTGTCACCTCAGATGTGACCTTTTTCCATGTCTTCTCGGACATTATCGAAATCATACTTCCGGTGTCTACTAAGCATGTCACTTGAAGTTTATTGACCTCAGCTTTCACGCAGACTGAATGTTTAATCTTTCTTCTGTTAGCCGAACTATTCAAAATTTCTTCATTAAATGCACTATCTTCATCCACTAAATCTTCATACCACCTCACGTCAATTTCACACACTTGTAATAAACTCTTTTCAAAAAGCATTACAAATTCTCTCATTGCTAGTTCATTCCAATGCACCAAGTCTTGTCGATAATTATTACCATTTCCCATCGTCTTCTCATATTTATCTAAGTTAATTTCTCCGTTATCCTTCAAAAACAAACTATCTAGGCTGAGCACTTGAACTTTTTCTCTTTTACCCAACTCTTTAATCACTCTGTTAAAGAATGTAAGTTTTTTCCAATGATCATAACTGCTTTCATTCGCCACTGCAGGCACAGGAGTAACCGTACACAAAACAATCTCTTCACTCTTATTCTCCAATAAGTCTACTAACTCTATGTAGGATTTCTTAAAATCTTCCTTTTTTCCTCTTTTTAAGACATCATTTGTACCTATTAAAACTAACACTTTATCGAACTTCATGCTATGTTCTATTTTCCTTATTTTTTGTAACAAGTCATCAACTTTACACCCACTCTCACACAAACCGACATATCTTCTTCCTTCTCCGTTAAATTTCACTGATCTGTTTAACACAACGTTCGCAAATCGCACTAACTGACTGTCTCCCATCAATTCATAATCTTCAAGTACACATTTGTTCTCAACTTTCTCCACTGATGTTCTTTGTATACTATTCTTGCACTGATTAGCACTAAAACCCACTTTATTATCTTCTTTCTTAAACTTATTCACCGTTTCATCTTCCACTGATTTCTTTGATTCGAGGTCAACTATAGTTGGTGAAGTACAACTTTTTCTTTTACTTTCATTTTCCAGTTTATTTAGTAAAATACGAAGACTATTCCCGACTTTCTCAAAATTAGGAACACATTCACTACACAAATCACTAGGAGACAATTCCTTTTTGTTAACTTCCTCCAAAAATGATTTCAACTCGCCTATTTTAGTTACTAACTTCTCCCTCAATGGAGGCTCATGAACTTCAGCGTTCACAACTAATATGTCATTTATTTCTTTCTCGGGGTTATTTTTACCATTTTTCACTACATCACTGTAAAGACACTTTCGATTTACTATCGTCTGTCCGTTATCAGTTCTATTTTCGGTTCTCATTTTATCAGTCACTATCCGAGAAAAATCACGTGACTCTTCCATTACTCGTTTTTTGAACTAGTACGGTTTGCGGTAGAGTTATTAAAACCTTGGCCATTAACCGGTACATTTCTGGTAATTTCATTTCCTTCCCTATTTGCTAAACTATTTCTAGTTTGATCTTCCTGTCTTCTCTCAAAGTATTCATTTCTTCGAGGTGTCGGCGAGAAACGAGCTTGCTGTGGAAATCGCCCTTGGTAAGGAAATGGCGCTGTTCCAACGTTAGAAGTTACACTTGCATTATTTCCCAGTGGAGTTATTCTATTTTGCCCATAAAAATTTCTAGCGTTTCTTTTGACTTCTACATTCCTCACAGCATATCTCCCTTCATTCTGCCTGGCTCCTCTCACTTCCCCTCTTCTTTCTTCTGTCATTCTTTGTCCTGAGTTTTTCTGTCCAGCCCACAAAATTTCATGCCTTCTTATAACGTCTGCGGCCGAATTCAAAGTTTTGCATTTTGCTGCCAGCAACATTTCTCTTAGTCTAAAAGGTAACTGATTAGCGACCAAACTAACACACTTGTCTTCTGAAAGTGAAGATTGTAGCAATTTCAACTGTCTCACATTATCCCAGTAGAATTCTTCCATTGCTTTTCCGCGTCCAGGTATAAATTTCTGCGTTAATATCTCTGTCAATTTTGTAGATTTCACATCTTCAGATTCAAACTTCCTTAAGAACTTCTTTTTGAAGTGCTCATAATCACTGTACTTAGACTTAGTTTCTAAGAACCATAACTTTGCTGTCTTAGTTAACACAAAAGGAAGTACATGTAAATACTGATATTCCTTCACTCCCATTAAAGTTAAACTTTCTTCGAGATCTTGCAAGAATTCAGACGGTAGCAAGTCGTCCATTTCACCTGAGAACTTTTTCAACTTTGTTATATCACTATATTTGATAGGGCTTTCCTTTACTTTCTCTTGCTTTCTCTTTTCCTTTCTTCTATTTCTTTGTTTCTTCCTTCGATACGTTTTATTATAGGAATCGGAGTCTTCTGAGCTGGCACTCGTGGAAATACGTATCTTACTCCTATCACCTTTCTTCAAACTTTCTTCATCACTTTCATCACTACGAGACGACTCGCTTTCTTCGTCACTATCACTCACTCTTTCTTTCTTAATCACCCTTCGTACTGGTAGTTTAACAACACTTCCGCTAGACTTTTCTACACTACGTCTATCTCTACGACCCCTACTTTCACTACTTTCATCGGCAAATTTCAAACCTTTCTCTACACTTTCACCCGTCATTTCTTCATTTCTCTCAAAAACTAACCCTTTAAAACGCTTCACTTCCTCCTTAAGAGCATCGATTCTGTTATGTATTTGTCTCTTACTTTCTTCCAATTTCCTTTCAAACACTTCAACACTTTCTTCGTTATTCCTTTCTAACAAAAGTATTCTTCTTGCAATAACCTGAACCTCTTTCTCTATCTCTCTTTGTTGCACTTTCAACAATTCATTTTCACTTCTCAGATTATCACATTTCAATTCAAGGTCACCTCGATTTATTTTACACTTATTCTTAACATTACTCAATTCTTCCACTTGTATCTCTAATTTTCCTTCTGACTTTCCCACTGCAATTCCAATTTCTTTCTTCATCTCTTCATGCGCCTCGTTACACCATTCACGATGCAACCGCAACTCTTCCCTAACACTTTCCACACTAACTATTTTACTTTCTAACACTTGAAAACGCTCGATCATTTCACTCTTATCTTCTTCACTTTGTTTCACCATACATTCTAACTTCTCGTTTTGTTTTTCAAATTTCGCATCCATTTTCTCGGAGTTCACTAACAACCGTCGGAGCATTTCCATCACATTTGCATTAGTCATATCATCCCTTTTCTGATCTTCCGACACTACATCCTCCCCCACGGATTCATTTTTCTCTGAACCACTGCACTTTGCACATCTAAACACTTTTTCCTTCTCTTTCACAAAAGACTCGAACTCAACATCAGTCATACTTTCACATGATTTGTGCTTCCAAAGTTTACACTCGCTACATTCTATGCTTCCATCTTCGCTCAGCATCTTGCCACAACACTCTAAAGTAATGTCCCAGTTAACTTCAGGGGCGTCGTCTCTTAATTTAGGGGCAACAGACTTTCTTCTAGCCATTTCTTTTTAATTTAAACACAGCACCACAACACGCAGGACAAAAACATATCGCTCTCCTAGCTGGTCGATGCACAACGTCACGTTTCTTCCAGCTGTGATTGAGCACAACAAGGTCAACACAGATATAAACTATTTGCCTCCTCTCAAACACAACGCAGTTTATCCAACTCACTAGGAAATGTAAGGCTCTTCCCCGATGATTTTAGAAAATTTAGAAGTAAATTTGGGATAATTTAGAATTTAGAAATTTAGTGAGATTAAAACTAACTATCCCGGGTTCAAAAGGCACCAATTTCAACCGTTTTCTTTTTTTTTTTTTTTTGTTACTTACTTGTTTTCTTTTTTACTTCTGCTTTGAATATAGTACCCTGCTTCGGCTTGCGAGCTCTGGGTTTATGGTACCAGACCGACCAGTCACTCGTAAGTCTTAAGTTAGCTAATTTGTGAAACAAGAAATAAACCACTGATATCTAATTTTACCTTGTATTGGAAAAAATACACCTTAAAATCCAATAGTCACTACATTTTACAAAACCGTGATATCAACTTTTCTTCAAATGTTGTTCTTGTGCCAGAGAATGTGATGAGGGATTAAAAAAAATATTTTAGCGACGCTCGTATCAAGTTTTAACAATCGCGGGAAACTCGCAACGCGAAGTCCGACGGCACTACTCCTAACCGAGGAAATCTTTCCGCCCGAGAAAGTTAATGTTACTCCTTTTCTGTTCCCAACCGCACTGTTCTCGTTCATTTCGCACCACTCACCCCATTGCAACTCTAAGTCTGTGATTGGTCTTTGCATAATCACACTATGCAATGTTATGCCAATAGCATTCAAGCTCTTAACCGCCTAGCGACAGCTTCTATTGCGCCACTATGCAAAACCCGCTCACTGTAATCCAACACTCTTCCTACGCACTATTCCTGTTCCTCGTAATCACCCTTTCGTCCTACGTGTGCGTTATTTTACGTGACCCAAAGTAATCGGTCACAGGGTGTGGTGAAATTATTACCCATTTCAAGTATAGGAAAGAAGGGCAGGAAATTAAAGAGTCGGGTAAAGCGATTCCAGTAGGTACGTATTAACCGCGATTGATCATCACCAAAAGAAATTGCTTAAAATGACACTTCATTATAATATTTTGTTCTGTTGTGTTTAATTTGATCATGTTGTTTGGCTGAATTTCCAACGAGAAGCTCAGTGCTCATTAGTATGCGCCCGAGAGATTTTTACTTCCGAAGAGTTCAAAACATACTGTTTTGTTGTCTCATCCTTACGATCCGGGTGATCTGTGGGAGCGAATGTGTTTGAAGAATGGACTGATTGAAGTCACACTTGGAATGACGTCTAATATTCGCACCGATTCGAAGTGAGAGAGTCCCGGAGAACAAGCCTTATGGCTTAAGTAAGCAATTTTCTCTCTACCAAAAAGTGCACTACGTTGGCATACGTAGGAAGAAATGGGGAAGGTGGTTTTGTAAAAAATAGAAACGTGAAATGCCGTTGATGTAACGGTTATACTTTCAAAGATAACGCGTGAATATGGAAGCATTCACGTACAAGACAGCAGCTGGTGTCGAATGAAAATCCACGGTCTGAAATCAGTTGTGTTATTGGTGCAGACGAAGTTGTTTGACAACGAAATGTTGCATAAAGGTTTCTTTGACAACGAAATGTTAATCTGCTTTCGTGACTTGTATTGTCGGGAAATGAAAAGCTTAGTGTGATATTGTAGGTGTAGTTTGATAGTAATCGGGGATGTAGCTCAGTGGTAGAGCGTTCGCTTTGCATGTGAAAGGCCCCGGGTTCGATCCCCGGCATCTCCATTTTTCTTCATTTGACCTATTAGCAGTGTCATTGCTGCGAGAAGCTCGTTCACGTCCCAAGGTGATTCCGAACAAACTCTTCCACTGTACTGGAAAGAGGTCATTGAGAAATTGTTACCAACGCTGCATCATAGTCGTTGAAATGTTGAATGTTACAAAGTTCGTCGTAGATTCAAATATCTAAGGCTTTCCTACACATGCAAACTTGATAACAATGAGTGTTAATATCGTCCCGTCCCGTGGAATTTTAAAAAGTCGAACGGCTTTGGAATAGAATATTGTTAAGTGCGGTTGTTATTTTGAATATGTGTATTTTTGTGCACGTATTTACACGAAATTGTCGTACATGGGAAGTGTTGAAGCTGAAAAGTAACGCCCAGCGTGGGGCTCGAACCCACGACCCTGAGATTAAGAGTCTCATGCTCTACCGACTTTTTTTTTTTTTTTTTTTTTAAAGGAAAGCCCCTATGCGGAAGCTTCCCCCATCACACTTCATTCACTCATATCATTTCATTCATATTTCAATTTCAAGACTTTTCAGGACAGACAATCACAAACATCCATGGCCGAGCCGGGAATCGAACCCGGGACCCCTGGCGTCGTACCGCGATGTGCTAACCACTCCGCCACAGGGGCCGCCCACTGAGCTAGCCGGGCTCCGTTGCGACTTTCGAAGTGTCACGAATATCATTGCATTCCATTTGTAACAAAATCTGAAAGCGTATACCATTCTTCACACAATCGAATCGTGCCAGTATATCTTCCAACAGCATGTCGTGGAGTGGGCAATTACAAGAAGATGGAAGGACACAGTTCGGTAAAGAGGCACTTTTTTTGCCTCTGTAATCTGGGTGTGCCTGCTTACGTCATTCTGCCTTATTTCTTCTACATGGCCTGCGTGAACTGAAATAAAAAGATGTTAACAAAGCAAGCGTCAGTAACAGGAGCATTGCTTTATTTGACACACACTACTCAAGATTAACATCTTTCAGGGGAACATAGGTGAAGACGGTTTTGGAGGAAATGGCTCTAAGCAATACATACCCTTGTTTGGAAATCACAAATTCTAGCATATCAAGTTCGTCATTGGGGATTCATCTTCACAAGCAAGAAGATGATGGTAATTTTGATTTGAAGCGTGCTTTTCCTGCCACAATTGTTAAATCGCGGCGAAGTGTGTGGTTGGAAGAAATGGATGAATAGGCAATCACAGAGAACTTGACGCCCCGCCATACTTACTGAGTACAATTCGAAACAAAGAGAACCTTTCAAAGAATCACATATAGAATGTTTCGTTTCACGAGTAGCATTTTCTCTTCAATGGGAATAGAGTTTCCCAATAGCAGCCTGAAGGTAGTCACATGAGTTTCTTACATCATTGTATGATTTGAAGATCACAACCTGTCAACTTTACTTCGACAACCGGATCTATCAGGTCAAGAGTGTGGTGAAATTATTACCCATTTCAAGTATAGGTAAAGAAGGGCAGGAAATTAAAGAGTCCGGTAAAGCGATTCCAGTAGGTACGTATTAACCGCGATTGATCATCACCAAAAGAAATTGCTTAAAATGACACTTCATTATAATATTTTGTTCTGTTGTGTTTAATTTGATCATGTTGTTTGGCTGAATTTCCAACGAGAAGCTCAGTGCTCATTAGTATGCGCCCGAGAGATTTTTACTTCCGAAGAGTTCAAAACATACTGTTTTGTTGTCTCATCCTTACGATCCGGGTGATCTGTGGGAGCGAATGTGTTTGAAGAATGGACTGATTGAAGTCACACTTGGAATGACGTCTAATATTCGCACCGATTCGAAGTGAGAGAGTCCCGGAGAACAAGCCTTATCGCTTAAGTAAGCAATTTTCTCTCTACCAAAAAGTGCACTACGTTGGCATACTAAGGAAGAAATGGGGAAGGTGGTTTTGTAAAAAATAGAAACGTGAAATGCCGTTGATGTAACGGTTATACTTTCAAAGATAACGCGTGAATATGGAAGCATTCACGTACAAGACAGCAGCTGGTGTCGAATGAAAATCCACGGTCTGAAATCAGTTGTGTTATTGGTGCAGAAGGAGTTGTTTGACAACGAAATGTTGCATAAAGGTTTCTTTGACAACGAAATGTTAATCTGGTTTCGTGACTTGTATTGTCGGGAAATGAAAAGCTTAGTGTGATATTGTAGGTGTAGTTTGATAGTAATCGGGGATGTAGCGTTCGCTTTGCATGTGAAAGGCCCCGGGTTCGATCCCCGGCATCTCCATTTTTCTTCATTTTACCTATTAGCAGTGTCGTTGCTGCGAGAAGCTCGTTCACGTCCCAAGGTGATTCCGAACAAACTCTTCCACTGTACTGGAAAGAGGTCATTGAGAAATTGTTACCAACGCTGCATCATAGTCGTTGAAATGTTGAATGTTACAAAGTTCGTCGTAGATTCAAATATCTAAGGCTTTCCTAGACATGCAAACTTGATAACAATGAGTGTTAATATCGTCCCGTCCCGTGGAATTTTAAAAAGTCGAACGGCTTTGGAATAGAATATTGTTAAGTGCGGTTGTTATTTTGAATATGTGTATTTTTGTGCACGTATTTACACGAAAATGTCGTACATGGGAAGTGTTGAAGCTGAAAAGTAACGCCCAGCGTGGGGCTCGAACCCACGACCCTGAGATTAAGAGTCTCATGCTCTACCGACTTTTTTTTTTTTTTTCTTAAAGGAAAGCCCCTATGCGGAAGCTTCCCCCATCACACTTCATTCACTCATATCATTTCATTCATATTTCAATTTCAAGACTTTTCAGGACAGACAATCACAAACATCCATGGCCGAGCCGGGAATCGAACCCGGGACCCCTGTACTGAGCTAGCCGGGCTCCGTTGCGACTTTCGAAGTGTCACGAATATCATTGCATTCCATTTGTAACAAAATCTGAAAGCGTATACCATTCTTCACACAATCGAATCCGTCCAGTATATCTTCCAACAGCATGTCGTGGAGTGGGCAATTACAAGAAGATGGAAGGACACAGTTCGGTAAAGAGGCACTTTTTTTTGCCTCTGTAATCTGGGTGTGCCTGCTTACGTCATTCTGCCTTATTTCTTCTACATGGCCTGCGTGAACTGAAATAAAAAGATGTTATGAAAGCAAGCGTCAGTAACAGGAGCATTGCTTTATTTGACACACACTACTCAAGATTAACATCTTTCAGGGGAACATAGGTGAAGACGGTTTTGGAGGAAATGGCTCTAAGCAATACATACCCTTGTTTGGAAATCACAAATTCTAGCATATCAAGTTCGTCATTGGGGATTCATCTTCACAAGCAAGAAGATGATGGTAATTTTGATTTGAAGCGTGCTTTTCCTGCCACAATTTTTAAATCGCGGCGAAGTGTATGGTTGGAAGAAATGGATGAATAGGCAATCACAGAGAACTTGACGCCCCGCCATACTTACTGAGTACAATTCGAAACTAAGAGAACCTTTCAAAGAATCACATATAGAATGTTTCGTTTCACGAGAAGAATTTTCTCTTCAATGGGAATAGAGTTTCCCAATAGCAGCCTGAAGGTAGTCACATGAGTTTCTTACATCATTGTATGATTTGAAGATCACAACCTGTCAACTTTACTTCGACAACCGGATCTATCAGGTCAAGAGTGTGGTGAAATTATTACCCATTTCAAGTATAGGAAAGAAGGGCAGGAAATTAAAGAGTCGGGTAAAGCGATTCCAGTAGGTACGTATTAACCGCGATTGATCATCACCAAAAGAAATTGCTTAAAATGACACTTCATTATAATATTTTGTTCTGTTGTGTTTAATTTGATCATGTTGTTTGGCTGAATTTCCAACGAGAAGCTCAGTGCTCATTAGTATGCGCCCGAGAGATTTTTACTTCCGAAGAGTTCAAAACATACTGTTTTGTTGTCTCATCCTTACGATCCGGGTGATCTGTGGGAGCGAATGTGTTTGAAGAATGGACTGATTGAAGTCACACTTGGAATGACGTCTAATATTCGCACCGATTGGAAGTGAGAGAGTCCCGTAGAACAAGCCTTATGTCTTAAGTAAGCAATTTTCTCTCTACCAAAAAGTGCACTACGTTGGCATACGTAGGAAGAAATGGGGAAGGTGGTTTTGTAAAAAATAGAAACGTGAAATGCCGTTGATGTAACGGTTATACTTTCAAAGATAACGCGTGAATATGGAAGCATTCACGTACAAGACAGCAGCTGGTGTCGAATGAAAATCCACGGTCTGAAATCAGTTGTGTTATTGGTGCAGAAGGAGTTGTTTGACAACGAAATGTTAATCTGCTTTCGTGACTTGTATTGTCGGGAAATGAAAAGCTTAGTGTGATATTGTAGGTGTAGTTTGATAGTAATCGGGGATGTAGCTCAGTGGTAGAGCGTTCGCTTTGCATGTGAAAGGCCCCGGGTTCGATCCCCGGCATCTCCATTTTTCTTCATTTGACCTATTAGCAGTGTCGTTGCTGCGAGAAGCTCGTTCACGTCCCAAGGTGATTCCGAACAAACTCTTCCACTGTACTGGAAAGAGGTCATTGAGAAATTGTTACCAACGCTGCATCATAGTCGTTGAAATGTTGAATGTTACAAAGTTCGTCGTAGATTCAAATATCTAAGGCTTTCCTAGACATGCAAACTTGATAACAATGAGTGTTAATATCGTCCCGTCCCGTGGAATTTTAAAAAGTCGAACGGCTTTGGAATAGAATATTGTTAAGTGCGGTTGTTATTTTGAATATGTGTATTTTTGTGCACGTATTTACACGAAATTGTCGTACATGGGAAGTGTTGAAGCTGAAAAGTAACGCCCAGCGTGGGGCTCGAACCCACGACCCTGAGATTAAGAGTCTCATTCTCTACCGACTTTTTTTTTTTTTTTTTTTTTTTAAAGGAAAGCCCCTATGCGGAAGCTTCCCCCATCACACTTCATTCACTCCTATCATTTCATTCATATTTCAATTTCAAGACTTTTCAGGACAGACAATCATAAACATCCATGGCCGAGCCGGGAATCGAACCCGGGACCCCTGGCGTCGTAGCGCGATGTGCTAACCACTCCGCCACAGGGGCCGCCCACTGAGCTAGCCGGGCTCCGTTTCGACTTTCGAAGTGTCACGAATATCATTGCATTCCATTTGTAACAAAATCTGAAAGCGTATACCATTCTTCACACAATCGAATCCGTCCAGTATATCTTCCAACAGCATGTCGTGGAGTGGGCAATTACAAGAAGATGGAAGGACACAGTTCGGTAAAGAGGCACTTTTTTTGCCTCTGTAATCTGGGTGTGCCTGCTTACGTCATTCTGCCTTATTTCTTCTACATGGCCTGCGTGAACTGAAATAAAAAGATGTTAACAAAGCAAGCGTCAGTAACAGGAGCATTGCTTTATTTGACACACACTACTCAAGATTAACATCTTTCAGGGGAACATAGGTGAAGACGGTTTTGGAGGAAATGGCTCTAAGCAATACATACCCTTGTTTGGAAATCACAAATTCTAGCATATCAAGTTCGTCATTGGGGATTCATCTTCACAAGCAAGAAGATGATGGTAATTTTGATTTGAAGCGTGCTTTTCCTGCCACAATTGTTAAATCGCGGCGAAGTGTGTGGTTGGAAGAAATGGATGAATAGGCAATCACAGAGAACTTGACGCCCCGCCATACTTACTGAGTACAATTCGAAACAAAGAGAACCTTTCAAAGAATCACATATAGAATGTTTCGTTTCACGAGTAGCATTTTCTCTTCAATGGGAATAGAGTTTCCCAATAGCAGCCTGAAGGTAGTCACATGAGTTTCTTACATCATTGTATGATTTGAAGATCACAACCTGTCAACTTTACTTCGACAACCGGATCTATCAGGTCAAGGGTGTGGTGAAATTATTACCCATTTCAAGTATAGGAAAGAAGGGCAGGAAATTAAAGAGTCGGGTAAAGCGATTCCAGTAGGTACGTATTAACCGCGATTGATCATCACCAAAAGAAATTGCTTAAAATGACACTTCATTATAATATTTTGTTCTGTTGTGTTTAATTTGATCATGTTGTTTGGCTGAATTTCCAACGAGAAGCTCAGTGCTCATTAGTATGCGCCCGAGAGATTTTTACTTCCGAAGAGTTCAAAACATACTGTTTTGTTGTCTCATCCTTACGATCCGGGTGATCTGTGGGAGCGAATGTGTTTGAAGAATGGACTGATTGAAGTCACACTTGGAATGACGTCTAATATTCGCACCGATTCGAAGTGAGAGAGTCCCGGAGAACAAGCCTTATGGCTTAAGTAAGCAATTTTCTCTCTACCAAAAAGTGCACTACGTTGGCATACGTAGGAAGAAATGGGGAAGGTGGTTTTGTAAAAAATAGAAACGTGAAATGCCGTTGATGTAACGGTTATACTTTCAAAGATAACGCGTGAATATGGAAGCATTCACGTACAAGACAGCAGCTGGTGTCGAATGAAAATCCACGGTCTGAAATCAGTTGTGTTATTGGTGCAGACGAAGTTGTTTGACAACGAAATGTTGCATAAAGGTTTCTTTGACAACGAAATGTTAATCTGCTTTCGTGACTTGTATTGTCGGGAAATGAAAAGCTTAGTGTGATATTGTAGGTGTAGTTTGATAGTAATCGGGGATGTAGCTCAGTGGTAGAGCGTTCGCTTTGCATGTGAAAGGCCCCGGGTTCGATCCCCGGCATCTCCATTTTTCTTCATTTGACCTATTAGCAGTGTCGTTGCTGCGAGAAGCTCGTTCACGTCCCAAGGTGATTCCGAACAAACTCTTCCACTGTACTGGAAAGAGGTCATTGAGAAATTGTTACCAACGCTGCATCATAGTCGTTGAAATGTTGAATGTTACAAAGTTCGTCGTAGATTCAAATATCTAAGGCTTTCCTAGACATGCAAACTTGATAACAATGAGTGTTAATATCGTCCCGTCCCGTGGAATTTTAAAAAGTCGAACGGCTTTGGAATAGAATATTGTTAAGTCCGGTTGTTATTTTGAATATGTGTATTTTTGTGCACGTATTTACACGAAATTGTCGTACATGGGAAGTGTTGAAGCTGAAAAGTAACGCCCAGCGTGGGGCTCGAACCCACGACCCTGAGATTAAGAGTCTCATGCTCTACCGACTGAGCTAGCCGGGCTCCGTTGCGACTTTCGAAGTGTCACGAATATCATTGCATTCCATTTGTAACAAAATCTGAAAGCGTATACCATTCTTCACACAATCGAATCCGTCCAGTATATCTTCCAACAGCATGTCGTGGAGTGGGCAATTACAAGAAGATGGAAGGACACAGTTCGGTAAAGAGGCACTTTTTTTGCCTCTGTAATCTGGGTGTGCCTCCTTACGTCATTCTGCCTTATTTCTTCTACATGGCCTGCGTGAACTGAAATAAAAAGATGTTAACAAAGCAAGCGTCAGTAACAGGAGCATTGCTTTATTTGACACACACTACTCAAGATTAACATCTTTCAGGGGAACATAGGTGAAGACGGTTTTGGAGGAAATGGCTCTAAGCAATACATACCTTTGTTTGGAAATCACAAATTCTAGCATATCAAGTTCGTCATTGGGGATTCATCTTCACAAGCAAGAAGATGATGGTAATTTTGATTTGAAGCGTGCTTTTCCTGCCACAATTGTTAAATCGCGGCGAAGTGTGTGGTTGGAAGAAATGGATGAATAGGCAATCACAGAGAACTTGACGCCCCGCCATACTTACTGAGTACAATTCGAAACAAAGAGAACCTTTCAAAGAATCACATATAGAATGTTTCGTTTCACGAGTAGCATTTTCTCTTCAATGGGAATAGAGTTTCCCAATAGCAGCCTGAAGGTAGTCACATGAGTTTCTTACATCATTGTATGATTTGAAGATCACAACCTGTCAACTTTACTTCGACAACCGGATCTATCAGGTCAAGAGTGTGGTGAAATTATTACCCATTTCAAGTATAGGAAAGAAGGGCAGGAAATTAAAGAGTCGGGTAAAGCGATTCCAGTAGGTACGTATTAACCGCGATTGATCATCACCAAAAGAAATTGCTTAAAATGACACTTCATTATAATATTTTGTTCTGTTGTGTTTAATTTGATCATGTTGTTTGGCTGAATTTCCAACGAGAAGCTCAGTGCTCATTAGTATGCGCCCGAGAGATTTTTACTTCCGAAGAGTTCAAAACATACTGTTTTGTTGTCTCATCCTTACGATCCGGGTGATCTGTGGGAGCGAATGTGTTTGAAGAATGGACTGATTGAAGTCACACTTGGAATGACGTCTAATATTCGCACCGATTCGAAGTGAGAGAGTCCCGGAGAACAAGCCTTATGGCTTAAGTAAGCAATTTTCTCTCTACCAAAAAGTGCACTACGTTGGCATACGTAGGAAGAAATGGGGAAGGTGGTTTTGTAAAAAATAGAAACGTGAAATGCCGTTGATGTAACGGTTATACTTTCAAAGATAACGCGTGAATATGGAAGCATTCACGTACAAGACAGCAGCTGGTGTCGAATGAAAATCCACGGTCTGAAATCAGTTGTGTTATTGGTGCAGACGAAGTTGTTTCACAACGAAATGTTGCATAAAGGTTTCTTTGACAACGAAATGTTAATCTGCTTTCGTGACTTGTATTGTCGGGAAATGAAAAGCTTAGTGTGATATTGTAGGTGTAGTTTGATAGTAATCGGGGATGTAGCTCAGTGGTAGAGCGTTCGCTTTGCATGTGAAAGGCCCCGGGTTCGATCCCCGGCATCTCCATTTTTCTTCATTTGACCTATTAGCAGTGTCGTTGCTGCGAGAAGCTCGTTCACGTCCCAAGGTGATTCCGAACAAACTCTTCCACTGTACTGGAAAGAGGTCATTGAGAAATTGTTACCAACGCTGCATCATAGTCGTTGAAATGTTGAATGTTACAAAGTTCGTCGTAGATTCAAATATCTAAGGCTTTCCTAGACATGCAAACTTGATAACAATGAGTGTTAATATCGTCCCGTCCCGTGGAATTTTAAAAAGTCGAACGGCTTTGGAATAGAATATTGTTAAGTGCGGTTGTTATTTTGAATATGTGTATTTTTGTGCACGTATTTACACGAAATTGTCGTACATGGGAAGTGTTGAAGCTGAAAAGTAACGCCCAGCGTGGGGCTCGAACCCACGACCCTGAGATTAAGAGTCTCATGCTCTACCGACTGAGCTAGCCGGGCTCCGTTGCGACTTTCGAAGTGTCACGAATATCATTGCATTCCATTTGTAACAAAATCTGAAAGCGTATACCATTCTTCACACAATCGAATCCGTCCAGTATATCTTCCAACAGCATGTCGTGGAGTGGGCAATTACAAGAAGATGGAAGGACACAGTTCGGTAAAGAGGCACTTTTTTTGCCTCTGTAATCTGGGTGTGCCTCCTTACGTCATTCTGCCTTATTTCTTCTACATGGCCTGCGTGAACTGAAATAAAAAGATGTTAACAAAGCAAGCGTCAGTAACAGGAGCATTGCTTTATTTGACACACACTACTCAAGATTAACATCTTTCAGGGGAACATAGGTGAAGACGGTTTTGGAGGAAATGGCTCTAAGCAATACATACCTTTGTTTGGAAATCACAAATTCTAGCATATCAAGTTCGTCATTGGGGATTCATCTTCACAAGCAAGAAGATGATGGTAATTTTGATTTGAAGCGTGCTTTTCCTGCCACAATTGTTAAATCGCGGCGAAGTGTGTGGTTGGAAGAAATGGATGAATAGGCAATCACAGAGAACTTGACGCCCCGCCATATTTACTGAGTACAATTCGAAACAAAGAGAACCTTTCAAAGAATCACATATAGAATGTTTCGTTTCACGAGTAGCATTTTCTCTTCAATGGGAATAGAGTTTCCCAATAGCAGCCTGAAGGTAGTCACATGAGTTTCTTACATCATTGTATGATTTGAAGATCACAACCTGTCAACTTTACTTCGACAACCGGATCTATCAGGTCAAGAGTGTGGTGAAATTATTACCCATTTCAAGTATAGGAAAGAAGGGTAGGAAATTAAAGAGTCGGGTAAAGCGATTCCAGTAGGTACGTATTAACCGCGATTGATCATCACCAAAAGAAATTGCTTAAAATGACACTTCATTATAATATTTTGTTCTGTTGTGTTTAATTTGATCATGTTGTTTGGCTGAATTTCCAACGAGAAGCTCAGTGCTCATTAGTATGCGCCCGAGAGATTTTTACTTCCGAAGAGTTCAAAACATACTGTTTTGTTGTCTCATCCTTACGATCCGGGTGATCTGTGGGAGCGAATGTGTTTGAAGAATGGACTGATTGAAGTCACACTTGGAATGACGTCTAATATTCGCACCGATTCGAAGTGAGAGAGTCCCGGAGAACAAGCCTTATGGCTTAAGTAAGCAATTTTCTCTCTACCAAAAAGTGCACTACGTTGGCATACGTAGGAAGAAATGGGGAAGGTGGTTTTGTAAAAAATAGAAACGTGAAATGCCGTTGATGTAACGGTTATACTTTCAAAGATAACGCGTGAATATGGAAGCATTCACGTACAAGACAGCAGCTGGTGTCGAATGAAAATCCACGGTCTGAAATCAGTTGTGTTATTGGTGCAGACGAAGTTGTTTCACAACGAAATGTTGCATAAAGGTTTCTTTGACAACGAAATGTTAATCTGCTTTCGTGACTTGTATTGTCGGGAAATGAAAAGCTTAGTGTGATATTGTAGGTGTAGTTTGATAGTAATCGGGGATGTAGCTCAGTGGTAGAGCGTTCGCTTTGCATGTGAAAGGCCCCGGGTTCGATCCCCGGCATCTCCATTTTTCTTCATTTGACCTATTAGCAGTGTCGTTGCTGCGAGAAGCTCGTTCACGTCCCAAGGTGATTCCGAACAAACTCTTCCACTGTACTGGAAAGAGGTCATTGAGAAATTGTTACCAACGCTGCATCATAGTCGTTGAAATGTTGAATGTTACAAAGTTCGTCGTAGATTCAAATATCTAAGGCTTTCCTAGACATGCAAACTTGATAACAATGAGTGTTAATATCGTCCCGTCCCGTGGAATTTTAAAAAGTCGAACGGCTTTGGAATAGAATATTGTTAAGTGCGGTTGTTATTTTGAATATGTGTATTTTTGTGCACGTATTTACACGAAATTGTCGTACATGGGAAGTGTTGAAGCTGAAAAGTAACGCCCAGCGTGGGGCTCGAACCCACGACCCTGAGATTAAGAGTCTCATGCTCTACCGACTGAGCTAGCCGGGCTCCGTTGCGACTTTCGAAGTGTCACGAATATCATTGCATTCCATTTGTAACAAAATCTGAAAGCGTATACCATTCTTCACACAATCGAATCCGTCCAGTATATCTTCCAACAGCATGTCGTGGAGTGGGCAATTACAAGAAGATGGAAGGACACAGTTCGGTAAAGAGGCACTTTTTTTGCCTCTGTAATCTGGGTGTGCCTCCTTACGTCATTCTGCCTTATTTCTTCTACATGGCCTGCGTGAACTGAAATAAAAAGATGTTAACAAAGCAAGCGTCAGTAACAGGAGCATTGCTTTATTTGACACACACTACTCAAGATTAACATCTTTCAGGGGAACATAGGTGAAGACGGTTTTGGAGGAAATGGCTCTAAGCAATACATACCTTTGTTTGGAAATCACAAATTCTAGCATATCAAGTTCGTCATTGGGGATTCATCTTCACAAGCAAGAAGATGATGGTAATTTTGATTTGAAGCGTGCTTTTCCTGCCACAATTGTTAAATCGCGGCGAAGTGTGTGGTCGGAAGAAATGGATGAATAGGCAATCACAGAGAACTTGACGCCCCGCCATACTTACTGAGTACAATTCGAAACAAAGAGAACCTTTCAAAGAATCACATATAGAATGTTTCGTTTCACGAGTAGCATTTTCTCTTCAATGGGAATAGAGTTTCCCAATAGCAGCCTGAAGGTAGTCACATGAGTTTCTTACATCATTGTATGATTTGAAGATCACAACCTGTCAACTTTACTTCGACAACCGGATCTATCAGGTCAAGAGTGTGGTGAAATTATTACCCATTTCAAGTATAGGAAAGAAGGGCAGGAAATTAAAGAGTCGGGTAAAGCGATTCCAGTAGGTACGTATTAACCGCGATTGATCATCACCAAAAGAAATTGCTTAAAATGACACTTCATTATAATATTTTGTTCTGTTGTGTTTAATTTGATCATGTTGTTTGGCTGAATTTCCAACGAGAAGCTCAGTGCTCATTAGTATGCGCCCGAGAGATTTTTACTTCCGAAGAGTTCAAAACATACTGTTTTGTTGTCTCATCCTTACGATCCGGGTGATCTGTGGGAGCGAATGTGTTTGAAGAATGGACTGATTGAAGTCACACTTGGAATGACGTCTAATATTCGCACCGATTCGAAGTGAGAGAGTCCCGGAGAACAAGCCTTATGGCTTAAGTAAGCAATTTTCTCTCTACCAAAAAGTGCACTACGTTGGCATACGTAGGAAGAAATGGGGAAGGTGGTTTTGTAAAAAATAGAAACGTGAAATGCCGTTGATGTAACGGTTATACTTTCAAAGATAACGCGTGAATATGGAAGCATTCACGTACAAGACAGCAGCTGGTGTCGAATGAAAATCCACGGTCTGAAATCAGTTGTGTTATTGGTGCAGAAGGAGTTGTTTGACAACGAAATGTTGCATAAAGGTTTCTTTGACAACGAAATGTTAATCTGCTTTCGTGACTTGTATTGTCGGGAAATGAAAAGCTTAGTGTGATATTGTAGGTGTAGTTTGATAGTAATCGGGGATGTAGCTCAGTGGTAGAGCGTTCGCTTTGCATGTGAAAGGCCCCGGGTTCGATCCCCGGCATCTCCATTTTTCTTCATTTGACCTATTAGCAGTGTCGTTGCTGCGAGAAGCTCGTTCACGTCCCAAGGTGATTCCGAACAAACTCTTCCACTGTACTGGAAAGAGGTCATTGAGAAATTGTTACCAACGCTGCATCATAGTCGTTGAAATGTTGAATGTTACAAAGTTCGTCGTAGATTCAAATATCTAAGGCTTTCCTAGACATGCAAACTTGATAACAATGAGTGTTAATATCGTCCCGTCCCGTGGAATTTTAAAAAGTCGAACGGCTTTGGAATAGAATATTGTTAAGTGCGGTTGTTATTTTGAATATGTGTATTTTTGTGCACGTATTTACACGAAATTGTCGTACATGGGAAGTGTTGAAGCTGAAAAGTAACGCCCAGCGTGGGGCTCGAACCCACGACCCTGAGATTAAGAGTCTCATGCTCTACCGACTGAGCTAGCCGGGCTCCGTTGCGACTTTCGAAGTGTCACGAATATCATTGCATTCCATTTGTAACAAAATCTGAAAGCGTATACCATTCTTCACACAATCGAATCCGTCCAGTATATCTTCCAACAGCATGTCGTGGAGTGGGCAATTACAAGAAGATGGAAGGACACAGTTCGGTAAAGAGGCACTTTTTTTGCCTCTGTAATCTGGGTGTGCCTGCTTACGTCATTCTGCCTTATTTCTTCTACATGGCCTGCGTGAACTGAAATAAAAAGATGTTAACAAAGCAAGCGTCAGTAACAGGAGCATTGCTTTATTTGACACACACTACTCAAGATTAACATCTTTCAGGGGAACATAGGTGAAGACGGTTTTGGAGGAAATGGCTCTAAGCAATACATACCCTTGTTTGGAAATCACAAATTCTAGCATATCAAGTTCGTCATTGGGGATTCATCTTCACAAGCAAGAAGATGATGGTAATTTTGATTTGAAGCGTGCTTTTCCTGCCACAATTGTTAAATCGCGGCGAAGTGTATGGTTGGAAGAAATGGATGAATAGGCAATCACAGAGAACTTGACGCCCCGCCATACTTACTGAGTACAATTCGAAACAAAGAGAACCTTTCAAAGAATCACATATAGAATGTTTCGTTTCACGAGTAGCATTTTCTCTTCAATGGGAATAGAGTTTCCCAATAGCAGCCTGAAGGTAGTCACATGAGTTTCTTACATCATTGTATGATTTGAAGATCACAACCTGTCAACTTTACTTCGACAACCGGATCTATCAGGTCAAGGGTGTGGTGAAATTATTACCCATTTCAAGTATAGGAAAGAAGGGCAGGAAATTAAAGAGTCGGGTAAAGCGATTCCAGTAGGTACGTATTAACCGCGATTGATCATCACCAAAAGAAATTGCTTAAAATGACACTTCATTATAATATTTTGTTCTGTTGTGTTTAATTTGATCATGTTGTTTGGCTGAATTTCCAACGAGAAGCTCAGTGCTCATTAGTATGCGCCCGAGAGATTTTTACTTCCGAAGAGTTCAAAACATACTGTTTTGTTGTCTCATCCTTACGATCCGGGTGATCTGTGGGAGCGAATGTGTTTGAAGAATGGACTGATTGAAGTCACACTTGGAATGACGTCTAATATTCGCACCGATTGGAAGTGAGAGAGTCCCGGAGAACAAGCCTTATGGCTTAAGTAAGCAATTTTCTCTCTACCAAAAAGTGCACTACGTTGGCATACGTAGGAAGAAATGGGGAAGGTGGTTTTGTAAAAAATAGAAACGTGAAATGCCGTTGATGTAACGGTTATACTTTCAAAGATAACGCGTGAATATGGAAGCATTCACGTACAAGACAGCAGCTGGTGTCGAATGAAAATCCACGGTCTGAAATCAGTTGTGTTATTGGTGCAGAAGGAGTTGTTTGACAACGAAATGTTGCATAAAGGTTTCTTTGACAACGAAATGTTAATCTGCTTTCGTGACTTGTATTGTCGGGAAATGAAAAGCTTAGTGTGATATTGTAGGTGTAGTTTGATAGTAATCGGGGATGTAGCTCAGTGGTAGAACGTTCGCTTTGCATGTGAAAGGCCCCGGGTTCGATCCCCGGCATCTCCATTTTTCTTCATTTTACCTATTAGCAGTGTCGTTGCTGCGAGAAGCTCGTTCACGTCCCAAGGTGATTCCGAACAAACTCTTCCACTGTACTGGAAAGAGGTCATTGAGAAATTGTTACCAACGCTGCATCATAGTCGTTGAAATGTTGAATGTTACAAAGTTCGTCGTAGATTCAAATATCTAAGGCTTTCCTAGACATGCAAACTTGATAACAATGAGTGTTAATATCGTCCCGTCCCGTGGAATTTTAAAAAGTCGAACGGCTTTGGAATAGAATATTGTTAAGTGCGGTTGTTATTTTGAATATGTGTATTTTTGTGCACGTATTTACACGAAATTGTCGTACATGGGAAGTGTTGAAGCTGAAAAGTAACGCCCAGCGTGGGGCTCGAACCCACGACCCTGAGATTAAGAGTCTCATGCTCTACCGACTGAGCTAGCCGGGCTCCGTTGCGACTTTCGAAGTGTCACGAATATCATTGCATTCCATTTGTAACAAAATCTGAAAGCGTATACCATTCTTCACACAATCGAATCCGTCCAGTATATCTTCCAACAGCATGTCGTGGAGTGGGCAATTACAAGAAGATGGAAGGACACAGTTCGGTAAAGAGGCACTTTTTTTGCCTCTGTAATCTGGGTGTGCCTGCTTACGTCATTCTGCCTTATTTCTTCTACATGGCCTGCGTGAACTGAAATAAAAAGATGTTAACAAAGCAAGCGTCAGTAACAGGAGCATTGCTTTATTTGACACACACTACTCAAGATTAACATCTTTCAGGGGAACATAGGTGAAGACGGTTTTGGAGGAAATGGCTCTAAGCAATACATACCCTTGTTTGGAAATCACAAATTCTAGCATATCAAGTTCGTCATTGGGGATTCATCTTCACAAGCAAGAAGATGATGGTAAATTTTGATTTGAAGCGTGCTTTTCCTGCCACAATTGTTAAATCGCGGCGAAGTGTGTGGTTGGAAGAAATGGTTGAATAGGCAATCACAGAGAACCTGACGCCCCGCCATACTTACTGAGTACAATTCGAAACAAAGAGAACCTTTCAAAGAATCACATATAGAATGTTTCGTTTCACGAGTAGCATTTTCTCTTCAATGGGAATAGAGTTTCCCAATAGCAGCCTGAAGGTAGTCACATGAGTTTCTTACATCATTGTATGATTTGAAGATCACAACCTGTCAACTTTATTTCGACAACCGGATCTATCAGGTCAAGAGTGTGGTGAAATTATTACCCATTTCAAGTATAGGAAAGAAGGGCAGGAAATTAAAGAGTCGGGTAAAGCGATTCCAGTAGGTACGTATTAACCGCGATTGATCATCACCAAAAGAAATTGCTTAAAATGACACTTCATTATAATATTTTGTTCTGTTGTGTTTAATTTGATCATGTTGTTTGGCTGAATTTCCAACGAGAAGCTCAGTGCTCATTAGTATGCGCCCGAGAGATTTTTACTTCCGAAGAGTTCAAAACATACTGTTTTGTTGTCTCATCCTTACGATCCGGGTGATCTGTGGGAGCGAATGTGTTTGAAGAATGGACTGATTGAAGTCACACTTGGAATGACGTCTAATATTCGCACCGATTCGAAATGAGAGAGTCCCGGAGAACAAGCCTTATGGCTTAAGTAAGCAATTTTCTCTCTACCAAAAAGTGCACTACGTTGGCATACGCAGGAAGAAATGGGGAAGGTGGTTTTGTAAAAAATAGAAACGTGAAATGCCGTTGATGTAACGGTTATACTTTCAAAGATAACGCGTGAATATGGAAGCATTCACGTACAAGACAGCAGCTGGTGTCGAATGAAAATCCACGGTCTGAAATCAGTTGTGTTATTGGTGCAGAAGGAGTTGTTTGACAACGAAATGTTGCATAAAGGTTTCTTTGACAACGAAATGTTAATCTGCTTTCGTGACTTGTATTGTCGGGAAATGAAAAGCTTAGTGTGAAATTGTAGGTGTAGTTTGATAGTAATCGGGGATGTAGCTCAGTGGTAGAGCGTTCGCTTTGTATGTGAAAGGCCCCGGGTTCGATCCCCGGCATCTCCATTTCTCTTCATTTGACCTATTAGCAGTGTCGTTGCTGCGAGAAGCTCGTTCACGTCCCAAGGTGATTCCGAACAAACTCTTCCACTGTGCTGGAAAGAGGTCATTGAGAAATTGTTACCAACGCTGCATCATAGTCGTTGAAATGTTGAATGTTACAAAGTTCGTCGTAGATTCAAATATCTAAGGCTTTCCTAGACATGCAAACTTGATAACAATGAGTGTTAATATCGTCCCGTCCCGTGGAATTTTAAAAAGTCGAACGGCTTTGGAATAGAATATTGTTAAGTGCGGTTGTTATTTTGAATATGTGTATTTTTGTGCACGTATTTACACGAAATTGTCGTACATGGGAAGTGTTGAAGCTGAAAAGTAACGCCCAGCGTGGGGCTCGAACCCACGACCCTGAGATTAAGAGTCTCATGCTCTACCGACTTTTTTTTTTTTTTTTTCTTAAAGGAAAGCCCCTATGCGGAAGCTTCCCCCATCACACTTCATTCACTCATATCATTTCATTCATATTTCAATTTCAAGACTTTTCAGGACAGACAATCACAAACATCCATGGCCGAGCCGGGAATCGAACCCGGGACCCCTGTACTGAGCTAGCCGGGCTCCGTTGCGACTTTCGAAGTGTCACGAATATCATTGCATTCCATTTGTAACAAAATCTGAAAGCGTATACCATTCTTCACACAATCGAATCCGTCCAGTATATCTTCCAACAGCATGTCGTGGAGTGGGCAATTACAAGAAGATGGAAGGACACAGTTCGGTAAAGAGGCACTTTTTTTTGCCTCTGTAATCTGGGTGTGCCTGCTTACGTCATTCTGCCTTATTTCTTCTACATGGCCTGCGTGAACTGAAATAAAAAGATGTTATGAAAGCAAGCGTCAGTAACAGGAGCATTGCTTTATTTAACACACACTACTCAAGATTAACATCTTTCAGGGGAACATAGGTGAAGACGGTTTTGGAGGAAATGGCTCTAAGCAATACATACCCTTGTTTGGAAATCACAAATTCTAGCATATCAAGTTCGTCATTGGGGATTCATCTCCACAAGCAAGAAGATGATGGTAATTTTGATTTGAAGCGTGCTCTTCCTGCCACAATTGTTAAATCGCGGCGAAGTGTGTGGTTGGAAGAAATGGATGAATAGGCAATCACAGAGAACTTGACGCCCCGCCATACTTACTGAGTACAATTCGAAACAAAGAGAACCTTTCAAAGAATCACATATAGAATGTATCGTTTCACGAGTAGCATTTTCTCTTCAATGGGAATAGAGTTTCCCAATAGCAGCCTGAAGGTAGTCACATGAGTTTCTTACATCATTGTATGATTTGAAGATCACAACCTGTCAACTTTACTTCGACAACCGGATCTATCAGGTCAAGAGTGTGGTGAAATTATTACCCATTTCAAGTATAGGAAAGAAGGGCAGGAAATTAAAGAGTCGGGTAAAGCGATTCCAGTAGGTACGTATTAACCGCGATTGATCATCACCAAAAGAAATTGCTTAAAATGACACTTCATTATAATATTTTGTTCTGTTGTGTTTAATTTGATCATGTTGTTTGGCTGAATTTCCAACGAGAAGCTCAGTGCTCATTAGTATGCGCCCGAGAGATTTTTACTTCCGAAGAGTTCAAAACATACTGTTTTGTTGTCTCATCCTTACGATCCGGGTGATCTGTGGGAGCGAATGTGTTTGAAGAATGGACTGATTGAAGTCACACTTGGAATGACGTCTAATATTCGCACCGATTCGAAGTGAGAGAGTCCCGGAGAACAAGCCTTATGGCTTAAGTAAGCAATTTTCTCTCTACCAAAAAGTGCACTACGTTGGCATACGTAGGAAGAAATGGGGAAGGTGGTTTTGTAAAAAATAGAAACGTGAAATGCCGTTGATGTAACGGTTATACTTTCAAAGATAACGCGTGAATATGGAAGCATTCACGTACAAGACAGCAGCTGGTGTCGAATGAAAATCCACGGTCTGAAATCAGTTGTGTTATTGGTGCAGAAGGAGTTGTTTGACAACGAAATGTTGCATAAAGGTTTCTTTGACAACGAAATGTTAATCTGCTTTCGTGACTTGTATTGTCGGGAAATGAAAAGCTTAGTGTGATATTGTAGGTGTAGTTTGATAGTAATCGGGGATGTAGCTCAGTGGTAGAGCGTTCGCTTTGTATGTGAAAGGCCCCGGGTTCGATCCCCGGCATCTCCATTTCTCTTCATTTGACCTATTAGCAGTGTCGTTGCTGCGAGAAGCTCGTTCACGTCCCAAGGTGATTCCGAACAAACTCTTCCACTGTGCTGGAAAGAGGTCATTGAGAAATTGTTACCAACGCTGCATCATAGTCGTTGAAATGTTGAATGTTACAAAGTTCGTCGTAGATTCAAATATCTAAGGCTTTCCTAGACATGCAAACTTGATAACAATGAGTGTTAATATCGTCCCGTCCCGTGGAATTTTAAAAAGTCGAACGGCTTTGGAAGAGAATATTGTTAAGTGCGGTTGTTATTTTGAATATGTGTATTTTTGTGCACGTATTTACACGAAATTGTCGTACATGGGAAGTGTTGAAGCTGAAAAGTAACGCCCAGCGTGGGGCTCGAACCCACGACCCTGAGATTAAGAGTCTCATGCTCTACCGACTTTTTTTTTTTTTTTTTTCTTAAAGGAAAGCCCCTATGCGGAAGCTTCCCCCATCACACTTCATTCACTCATATCATTTCATTCATATTTCAATTTCAAGACTTTTCAGGACAGACAATCACAAACATCCATGGCCGAGCCGGGAATCGAACCCGGGACCCCTGTACTGAGCTAGCCGGGCTCCGTTGCGACTTTCGAAGTGTCACGAATATCATTGCATTCCATTTGTTACAAAATCTGAAAGCGTATACCATTCTTCACACAATCGAATCCGTCCAGTATATCTTCCAACAGCATGTCGTGGAGTGGGCAATTACAAGAAGATGGAAGGACACAGTTCGGTAAAGAGGCACTTTTTTTTGCCTCTGTAATCTGGGTGTGCCTGCTTACGTCATTCTGCCTTATTTCTTCTACATGGCCTGCGTGAACTGAAATAAAAAGATGTTATGAAAGCAAGCGTCAGTAACAGGAGCATTGCTTTATTTAACACACACTACTCAAGATTAACATCTTTCAGGGGAACATAGGTGAAGACGGTTTTGGAGGAAATGGCTCTAAGCAATACATACCCTTGTTTGGAAATCACAAATTCTAGCATATCAAGTTCGTCATTGGGGATTCATCTCCACAAGCAAGAAGATGATGGTAATTTTGATTTGAAGCGTGCTCTTCCTGCCACAATTGTTAAATCGCGGCGAAGTGTGTGGTTGGAAGAAATGGATGAATAGGCAATCACAGAGAACTTGACGCCCCGCCATACTTACTGAGTACAATTCGAAACAAAGAGAACCTTTCAAAGAATCACATATAGAATGTATCGTTTCACGAGTAGCATTTTCTCTTCAATGGGAATAGAGTTTCCCAATAGCAGCCTGAAGGTAGTCACATGAGTTTCTTACATCATTGTATGATTTGAAGATCACAACCTGTCAACTTTACTTCGACAACCGGATCTATCAGGTCAAGAGTGTGGTGAAATTATTACCCATTTCAAGTATAGGAAAGAAGGGCAGGAAATTAAAGAGTCGGGTAAAGCGATTCCAGTAGGTACGTATTAACCGCGATTGATCATCACCAAAAGAAATTGCTTAAAATGACACTTCATTATAATATTTTGTTCTGTTGTGTTTAATTTGATCATGTTGTTTGGCTGAATTTCCAACGAGAAGCTCAGTGCTCATTAGTATGCGCCCGAGAGATTTTTACTTCCGAAGAGTTCAAAACATACTGTTTTGTTGTCTCATCCTTACGATCCGGGTGATCTGTGGGAGCGAATGTGTTTGAAGAATGGACTGATTGAAGTCACACTTGGAATGACGTCTAATATTCGCACCGATTCGAAGTGAGAGAGTCCCGGAGAACAAGCCTTATGGCTTAAGTAAGCAATTTTCTCTCTACCAAAAAGTGCACTACGTTGGCATACGTAGGAAGAAATGGGGAAGGTGGTTTTGTAAAAAATAGAAACGTGAAATGCCGTTGATGTAACGGTTATACTTTCAAAGATAACGCGTGAATATGGAAGCATTCACGTACAAGACAGCAGCTGGTGTCGAATGAAAATCCACGGTCTGAAATCAGTTGTGTTATTGGTGCAGAAGGAGTTGTTTGACAACGAAATGTTGCATAAAGGTTTCTTTGACAACGAAATGTTAATCTGCTTTCGTGACTTGTATTGTCGGGAAATGAAAAGCTTAGTGTGATATTGTAGGTGTAGTTTGATAGTAATCGGGGATGTAGCGTTCGCTTTGCATGTGAAAGGCCCCGGGTTCGATCCCCGGCATCTCCATTTTTCTTCATTTTACCTATTAGCAGTGTCGTTGCTGCGAGAAGCTCGTTCACGTCCCAAGGTGATTCCGAACAAACTCTTCCACTGTACTGGAAAGAGGTCATTGAGAAATTGTTACCAACGCTGCATCATAGTCGTTGAAATGTTGAATGTTACAAAGTTCGTCGTAGATTCAAATATCTAAGGCTTTCCTAGACATGCAAACTTGATAACAATGAGTGTTAATATCGTCCCGTCCCGTGGAATTTTAAAAAGTCGAACGGCTTTGGAATAGAATATTGTTAAGTGCGGTTGTTATTTTGAATATGTGTATTTTTGTGCACGTATTTACACGAAATTGTCGTACATGGGAAGTGTTGAAGCTGAAAAGTAACGCCCAGCGTGGGGCTCGAACCCACGACCCTGAGATTAAGAGTCTCATGCTCTACCGACTGAGCTAGCCGGGCTCCGTTGCGACTTTCGAAGTGTCACGAATATCATTGCATTCCATTTGTAACAAAATCTGAAAGCGTATACCATTCTTCACACAATCGAATCCGTCCAGTATATCTTCCAACAGCATGTCGTGGAGTGG
The DNA here is from genome assembly GCF_977018435.1 of Lepisma saccharinum. Lineage (NCBI taxonomy): Eukaryota > Metazoa > Arthropoda > Insecta > Zygentoma > Lepismatidae > Lepisma > Lepisma saccharinum. The sequence goes on from NC_139237.1 coordinate 37,077,543, forward strand.
GCAATTACAAGAAGATGGAAGGACACAGTTCGGTAAAGAGGCACTTTTTTTGCCTCTGTAATCTGGGTGTGCCTGCTTACGTCATTCTGCCTTATTTCTTCTACATGGCCTGCGTGAACTGAAATAAAAAGATGTTATGAAAGCAAGCGTCAGTAACAGGAGCATTGCTTTATTTGACACACACTACTCAAGATTAACATCTTTCAGGGGAACATAGGTGAAGACGGTTTTGGAGGAAATGGCTCTAAGCAATACATACCCTTGTTTGGAAATCACAAATTCTAGCATATCAAGTTCGTCATTGGGGATTCATCTTCACAAGCAAGAAGATGATGGTAATTTTGATTTGAAGCGTGCTTTTCCTGCCACAATTGTTAAATCGCGGCGAAGTGTGTGGTTGGAAGAAATGGATGAATAGGCAATCACAGAGAACTTGACGCCCCGCCATACTTACTGAGTACAATTCGAAACAAAGAGAACCTTTCAAAGAATCACATATAGAATGTTTCGTTTCACGAGTAGCATTTTCTATTCAATGGGAATAGAGTTTCCCAATAGCAGCCTGAAGGTAGTCAGATGAGTTTCTTACATCATTGTATGATTTGAAGATCACAACCTGTCAACTTTACTTCGACAACCGGATCTATCAGGTCAAGAGTGTGGTGAAATTATTCCCCATTTCAAGTATAGGTAAAGAAGGGCAGGAAATTAAAGAGTCCGGTAAAGCGATTTCAGTAGGTACGTATTAACCGCGATTGATCATCACCAAAAGAAATTGCTTAAAATGACACTTCATTATAATATTTTGTTCTGTTGTGTTTAATTTGATCATGTTGTTTGGCTGAATTTCCAACGAGAAGCTCAGTGCTCATTAGTATGCGCCCGAGAGATTTTTACTTCCGAAGAGTTCAAAACATACTGTTTTGTTGTCTCATCCTTACGATCCGGGTGATCTGTGGGAGCGAATGTGTTTGAAGAATGGACTGATTGAAGTCACACTTGGAATGACGTCTAATATTCGCACCGATTCGAAGTGAGAGAGTCCCGGAGAACAAGCCTTATGGCTTAAGTAAGCAATTTTCTCTCTACCAAAAAGTGCACTACGTTGGCATACGTAGGAAGAAATGGGGAAGGTGGTTTTGTAAAAAATAGAAACGTGAAATGCCGTTGATGTAACGGTTATACTTTCAAAGATAACGCGTGAAAATGGAAGCATTCACGTACAAGACAGCAGCTGGTGTCGAATGAAAATCCACGGTCTGAAATCAGTTGTGTTATTGGTGCAGAAGGAGTTGTTTGACAACGAAATGTTGCATAAAGTTTTCTTTGACAACGAAATGTTAATCTGCTTTCGTGACTTGTATTGTCGGGAAATGAAAAGCTTAGTGTGATATTGTAGGTGTAGTTTGATAGTAATCGGGGATGTAGCTCAGTGGTAGAGCGTTCGCTTTGCATGTGAAAGGCCCCGGGTTCGATCCCCGGCATCTCCATTTCTCTTCATTTGACCTATTAGCAGTGTCGTTGCTGCGAGAAGCTCGTTCACGTCCCAAGGTGATTCCGAACAAACTCTTCCACTGTGCTGGAAAGAGGTCATTGAGAAATTGTTACCAACGCTGCATCATAGTCGTTGAAATGTTGAATGTTACAAAGTTCGTCGTAGATTCAAATATCTAAGGCTTTCCTAGACATGCAAACTTGATAACAATGAGTGTTAATATCGTCCCGTCCCGTGGAATTTTAAAAAGTCGAACGGCTTTGGAATAGAATATTGTTAAGTGCGGTTGTTATTTTGAATATGTGTATTTTTGTGCACGTATTTACACGAAATTGTCGTACATGGGAAGTGTTGAAGCTGAAAAGTAACGCCCAGCGTGGGGCTCGAACCCACGACCCTGAGATTAAGAGTCTCATGCTCTACCGACTGAGCTAGCCGGGCTCCGTTGCGACTTTCGAAGTGTCACGAATATCATTGCATTCCATTTGTAACAAAATCTGAAAGCGTATACCATTCTTCACACAATCGAATCCGTCCAGTATATCTTCCAACAGCATGTCGTGGAGTGGGCAATTACAAGAAGATGGAAGGACACAGTTCGGTAAAGAGGCACTTTTTTTTGCCTCTGTAATCTGGGTGTGCCTGCTTACGTCATTCTGCCTTATTTCTTCTACATGGCCTGCGTGAACTGAAATAAAAAGATGTTATGAAAGCAAGCGTCAGTAACAGGAGCATTGCTTTATTTGACACACACTACTCAAGATTAACATCTTTCAGGGGAACATAGGTGAAGACGGTTTTGGAGGAAATGGCTCTAAGCAATACATACCCTTGTTTGGAAATCACAAATTCTAGCATATCAAGTTCGTCATTGGGGATTCATCTTCACAAGCAAGAAGATGATGGTAATTTTGATTTGAAGCGTGCTTTTCCTGCCACAATTGTTAAATCGCGGCGAAGTGTGTGGTTGGAAGAAATGGATGAATAGGCAATCACAGAGAACTTGACGCCCCGCCATACTTACTGAGTACAATTCGAAACAAAGAGAACCTTTCAAAGAATCACATATAGAATGTTTCGTTTCACGAGTAGCATTTTCTCTTCAATGGGAATAGAGTTTCCCAATAGCAGCCTGAAGGTAGTCACATGAGTTTCTTACATCATTGTATGATTTGAAGATCACAACCTGTCAACTTTACTTCGACAACCGGATCTATCAGGTCAAGAGTGTGGTGAAATTATTACTCATTTCAAGTATAGGTAAAGAAGGGCAGGAAATTAAAGAGTCCGGTAAAGCGATTCCAGTAGGTACGTATTAACCGCGATTGATCATCACCAAAAGAAATTGCTGGGTGCACAGTTCGGTAAAGAGGCACTTTTTTTGCCTCTGTAATCTGGGTGTGCCTGCTTACGTCATTCTGCCTTATTTCTTCTACATGGCCTGCGTGAACTGAAATAAAAAGATGTTATGAAAGCCAGTGGCGCAGGAACGTTTTTCATTTGGCGGTACAAAATTCAGCCTCTCTCTCTCTCTCTATCTCACACACACACACAGACACACACACACACGCACGTATAGATATATATATATATATATATATATATATATATATATATATATATGTGTGTCCAATCAAGTGTAGCAATAATAATAATTAGGATAATTATATTTAATTAAATTAATATATTATTTAATTAAATATGTAAATTAATTAATATTCTATTGTTATTATTACATGAATAGGTAAAAGATAGTAAAAGAATAGAAATATAACAGCAAGTATTCGAATAACAAAAAAAGGAGTTACATTCAATTAACGAAAAGTAAAGTTCCTCATTAATATTTTATGGATATTATCATTAGTAGTGTGCATAAATCTTTGGAATCCTTCAAAGCCGTATGCGGCAAATTCCTTGCCTTCCAATAAGTTCAGCGGAGAAAACCATCGAGTATACAGGGTGCAGCAGATTTCATTCGTGAATAACAAAGCAACGATCGATGTTATGCAAAATTTTATTTCACAGTTGGAAAAAAACTAGGATTACCATTTTGTTTCCCATATGTGCCGAGACAACTATATGAACGCCCCTACTTTTTTGAGGAAGACGGCACGCAGTTAATGTAACGTCTGACCGTTATGTATGGATGTTACGCAACTTCCTGCAGCCGCAATCGAACGAACGTGGCAAATTGACTGTGTGGTTCCAACAGGGTGGTGCCACAGCACGCGTATCGATGAACGTGCTACGTGAAATGTTTCCAGGGCGTCTAATCTCACTACGAAGTCACCTTCCATGGCCAACTCGTTCCCCCGAGCTCGCACCCTGCGACTTCTTTCTGTGGGAGTACCTGAAGGCTAAAGTTTACCAAGGAAGGCCGAGGACAGCCAATGATCTGAAAGATGGTATCAGACAGGAAAGAGCGGCAATACCGACCAGACATGACTAGGAGGGTAATGCAGATCTTCAGGGCGAGACTTCAGAAATGCGTACACTGTGCAGATCGTCATTTGGACGATATCATTTTAAAAAGTCAACTATGTCACACAAAATGGTGACTTGTGGCAATTTTGACAAAAAGTAATTGGAACATTTTGTTCTTTGCAAATGTGCAATATAATGGTAAACCCTGTTCCTTCCAACTGTGCAATAAAGTTTTGCATAACATCTATCGTTGCTTTGTTATTCACAAATGAAATCCGGGAAATATTTCTGCCGCACCCTAACTTTTAATTGTTACGCTGTTCAAGCATGGTATTGGCATTGATGGAAATTGAGTATAACAAATGCTAAACAATTATATTTTGATAAATTACTTTCACTACTTGGTAAGTCTTTCGGGGGGAAGGGGTCCGGACTCCCTGGACCCCACAAAACGTCCTTGATACCTAGTTATAATGTGAAGCCATGAGAAATATTCTCTTTTAGAACAACACACACGCATGTCCTGTTATTTAATGCAAAATATGCATAAATATTTTTCATTGTTTTTGTTAGAATTTAAGTTTTTTTTAAACAAAAAAAAACAACAGATTTTAAAATCAGTTTTTAGCTACGCATAAAATGTCTTTAAACAATTTATGGCAGATGTGTACCACATCCAATGCCTTTTAGAAGCCATGTATTTGGTATTTTCTCAGACATCTATAGGCTGTTGTATTAAAAAAGAAAAAAATGAGTTCAGATGGTTCCCAATCAATTCGTAAGAAGTCTAACTTTGAAATATTTGTGAGCAATTTGACAAGTCATTTATTTGTAATATAATTAGCTGTACCTAATGACGCTCTTCAAGTACTGAAAGTAATATCATTCGGTACATTTACAAAACCGAAATCCTTCAGCTCTCAGAAGTAGCAAGGAAAGCCATACGCTCAAAAGTTTATTCTTTCTTTTCAATTTTTGGTGGACAATGTGAAGAGCCGGCCAAGGCTTATTTTCGTATGTAGTAGTATTAAATGCAGATACATGCGTGTGTTTTAGGAAGACATGTCATCTTTTATGTGAAAAGGTAAACTTTGATGTAAGCAGAAGCATGTGTACGTCACAGTTAAAGATTTTCGCATCTACAAAGAAAATCCAAAACACATTTCCACCTCGCCGGACTCCGTGGCGGAGGGGTTAGCATAGCGCGCTATGACGCCTGAGGTCTGTCCATGGGTGTTATTTTTGAGTGTCCATCAATTTCATCATATCATCATCACTCATCCTCATCTTCGCGATTAGCCAAAAGTGGCAGAAAGGCGAAGTAAAATAAACCAAATCAATCAATCAAATTTTCACATCTTACTCCCAGAGACCTTGTAAATCCAATCCAAAATCTACCAATAGAACATGCAGTGAGTCTCATTTATCTCGTGCATTCATCTGACTAATGTAATTTTCTTACAATTTGACTTTAGAGTTTAACATAAAATGGCGTTGTGTTTGTGTTGCATTGGATATCACAATTAGATTTTAAGCAATTAATGTCCAAATTATAAGTATACCTAATACATAGGTAAAAAATAGTCCCCCTTTGATAAAATCGAAAATTGCACCCTGTTTAAATGTCTAGGAAAGATTTCATTTCGCCTAGGAATAATATCGCGATGCGATGAGTCTAGAATTGTCACAGCCTCATCTCGTCTCCTGTGTGGTGAGGTCCTTCTCGTTCTTGTTTGTGCTTATTTTTCTTTCGGTTTCCAGTCTGAAGTTATGAAAACTTATTCCAAATCCACCTCATTCTCAGATAGGCTAATCGGCACTCTATTTTTAAAAAAATATATATCTTAATATATAGGTTTAAGTATAGTTTTCCCAACACCCTCTTACAAATTCATGAAAAATATAGGTGAGGTACAGGAATGTATTGTACCCCCCCCCCAAGTTGGTCTGTCGTGTCTCGTCTCGTTCGTGTAAGTGTTCCGTTTCGGAAAATTCCATTATAAATATTCAAAAGAAAATGGGGTCAGTCATATACTCTTCTGATGAAGATTTGTATCATATCTTCGAATCGACGCGACCACTGCTTTAGAAATGTGTACCCCCTTACGCAAAGCAGCAATCGTCTGCAGCGTAATTGTCTGAGAGTCAATCTGATTCCATCGTTCCACACACATTTTAATCAATTTTCATCTCCTTAAAGAGGTTTCCAAGAACTTAGGTCAATGAACTAACTAGTAGCAAGCACAATGTAGTATAATAAGTTTACAATTAAATGTTTTGAATTTCTGTGGTAAGGACTATAATGCTTGAAATTTATAAACAATAATACATTTTTTTAATTGGGCGAATTGATAATAGGTAATTTTAACAGTAGCACCTTCCGTCTGCTGTCAAATTACCAAAGGGGGGTACAGGGGGTACAACTCGATTTACGGATTTAGGGGGGTACAGTACCCCCCTTCAAAAATTTGCGGGGGTACAATGTTCCCCTGTACCCACCCGTTCCTGCGCCACTGATGAAAGCAAGCGTCAGTAACAGGAGCATTGCTTTATTTGACACACACTACTCAAGATTAACATCTTTCAGGGGAACATAGGTGAAGACGGTTTTGGAGGAAATGGCTCTAAGCAATACATACCCTTGTTTGGAAATCACAAATTCTAGCATATCAAGTTCGTCATTGGGGATTCATCTTCACAAGCAAGAAGATGATGGTAATTTTGATTTGAAGCGTGCTTTTCCTGCTACAATTGTTAAATCGCGGCGAAGTGTGTGGTTGGAAGAAATGGATGAATATAGGCAATCGCAGAGAACTTGACGCCCCGCCATACTTACTGAGTACAATTCGAAACAAAGAGAACCTTTCAAAGAATCACATATAGAATGTTTCGTTTCACGAGTAGCATTTTCTCTTCAATGGGAATAGAGTTTCCCAATAGCAGCCTGAAGGTAGTCACATGAGTTTCTTACATCATTGTATGATTTGAAGATCACAACCTGTCAACTTTACTTCGACAACCGGATCTATCAGGTCAAGAGTGTGGTGAAATTATTACCCATTTCAAGTATAGGTAAAGAAGGGCAGGAAATTAAAGAGTCGGGTAAAGCGATTCCAGTAGGTACGTATTAACCGCGATTGATCATCACCAAAAGAAATTGCTTAAAATGACACTTCATTATAATATTTTGTTCTGTTGTGTTTAATTTGATCATGTTGTTTGGCTGAATTTCCAACGAGAAGCTCAGTGCTCATTAGTATGCGCCCGAGAGATTTTTACTTCCGAAGAGTTCAAAACATACTGTTTTGTTGTCTCATCCTTACGATCCAGGTGATCTGTGGGAGCGAATGTGTTTGAAGAATGGACTGATTGAAGTCACACTTGGAATGACGTCTAATATTCGCACCGATTGGAAGTGAGAGAGTCCCGGAGAACAAGCCTTATGGCTTAAGTAAGCAATTTTCTCTCTACCAAAAAGTGCACTACGTTGGCATACGTAGGAAGAAATGGGGAAGGTGGTTTTGTAAAAAATAGAAACGTGAAATGCCGTTGATGTAACGGTTATACTTTCAAAGATAACGCGTGAATATGGAAGCATTCACGTACAAGACAGCAGCTGGTGTCGAATGAAAATCCACGGTCTGAAATCAGTTGTGTTATTGGTGCAGAAGGAGCTGTTTGACAACGAAATGTTGCATAAAGGTTTCTTTGACAACGAAATGTTAATCTGCTTTCGTGACTTGTATTGTCGGGAAATGAAAAGCTCAGTGTGATATTGTAGGTGTAGTTTGATAGTAATCGGGGATGTAGCTCAGTGGTAGAACGTTCGTTTTGCATGTGAAAGGCCCCGGGTTCGATCCCCGGCATCTCCATTTTTCTTCATTTTACCTATTAGCAGTGTCGTTGCTGCGAGAAGCTCGTTCACGTCCCAAGGTGATTCCGAACAAACTCTTCCACTGTACTGGAAAGAGGTCATTGAGAAATTGTTACCAACGCTGCATCATAGTCGTTGAAATGTTGAATGTTACAAAGTTCGTCGTAGAGTCAAATATCTAAGGCTTTCCTAGACATGCAAACTTGATAACAATGAGTGTTAATATCGTATCGTCCCGTGGAATTTTAAAAAGTCGAACGGCTTTGGAATAGAATATTGTTAAGTGCGGTTGTTATTTTGAATATGTGTATTTTTGTGCACGTATTTACACGAAATTGTCGTACATGGGAAGTGTTGAAGCTGAAAAGTAACGCCCAGCGTGGGGCTCGAACCCACGACCCTGAGATTAAGAGTCTCATGCTCTACCGACTGAGCTAGCCGGGCTCCGTTGCGACTTTCGAAGTGTCACGAATATCATTGCATTCCATTTGTAACAAAATCTGAAAGCGTATACCATTCTTCACACAATCGAATCCGTCCAGTATATCTTCCAACAGCATGTCGTGGAGTGGGCAATTACAAGAAGATGGAAGGACACAGTTCGGTAAAGAGGCACTTTTTTTGCCTCTGTAATCTGGGTGTGCCTGCTTACGTCATTCTGCCTTATTTCTTCTACATGGCCTGCGTGAACTGAAATAAAAAGATGTTATGAAATCAAGCGTCAGTAACAGGAGCATTGCTTTATTTGACACACACTACTCAAGATTAACATCTTTCAGGGGAACATAGGTGAAGACGGTTTTGGAGGAAATGGCTCTAAGCAATACATACCCTTGTTTGGAAATCACAAATTCTAGCATATCAAGTTCGTCATTGGGGATTAATCTTCACAAGCAAGAAGATGATGGTAATTTTGATTTGAAGCGTGTTTTTCCTGCCACAATTGTTAAATCGCGGCGAAGTGTGTGGTTGGAAGAAATGGATGAATAGGCAATCACAGAGAACTTGACGCCCCGCCATACTTACTGAGTACAATTCGAAACAAAGAGAACCTTTCAAAGAATCACATATAGAATGTTTCGTTTCACGAGTAGCATTTTCTCTTCAATGGGAATAGAGTTTCCCAATAGCAGCCTGAAGGTAGTCACATGAGTTTCTTACATCATTGTATGATTTGAAGATCACAACCTGTCAACTTTACTTCGACAACCGGATCTATCAGGTCAAGAGTGTGGTGAAATTATTACCCATTTCAAGTATAGGTAAAGAAGGGCAGGAAATTAAAGAGTCGGGTAAAGCGATTCCAGTAGGTACGTATTAACCGCGATTGATCATCACCAAAAGAAATTGCTTAAAATGACACTTCATTATAATATTTTGTTCTGTTAGTAGTTGTATTTGTGCTATTACCAGCTCAGGAAAGTATGAACCCCCCCCCAAGCAGATTTGGCTACACTTAAAACAAGCTCAACATGCCTATATGAGTTTTTTGCTCAAGTGTGGAACTCTGTCTAATCCAAGATTTTTGTAAAAAAGCCCTCATGGACTCCATGAGAAAGTATGACCCTCCTCAGATTGATGAGGCTACACTTACAAAAGGTACTTCTGTGAGATTGTTGTCCATAAACTTGTCAAAAATATGCCCCTCTTGATATTTTTTTTGCCCACACCTAAAATTATGCCACGACACACCCACACACATACACACCCACCCACATACACACCCACACCCACCCACATACACACACACACCCACCCACATACACACACACCCACACCCACCCGCATTGACCTTGACCTTGACCCCGACCTTGACCTTGACCTTGACCCCGACCTTGACCTTGACCCCGACCTTGACCTTGACCCCGACCTTGACCTTGACCACAACCACCCACATACACACCCACATACACACCCATACCCACCCTCATACACACCCACACCCACCCTCATATACACCCACACCCACCTACATACACACCCACACACACCCACACCCACCCACACATATTTACTTCTGGTCTACTTGTGGCCTATTTCTGGTTTATTTATATTGCATCATGCTGTGCAACAGCCAATAAATTATTAGATACGTGTTGTTTTCTGATTGGTTGCTTATGACGTAATGTGATTATGTGTTATATTCTGATTGGCCTATTGTTTCAGATGTGTTGTTTTCTGATTGGTTGCTTATGACGTAATTTGATGATGTGTTATATTCTGATTGGCTTATTGTTTCAATGCGGTCCGTGCTTAGGGTATATAAAGAGATTTTGCATTGCATATCAGCCAGTATTGTAAGAGCTGTTGAAGAGTAAGGTTGTATTGTTCTAGTGCTGCTTATATTTTTTAATTGCAGATTTGTATAAATTGAATTACAAATCACACTGCTGAACCCAACTGATCCAGCATAGAGATTTGATTTGAACCCCAAGAAATTTTATATAAATACCAAAGCCAAAAATATTAACACACACACACACACACACACACACACACACACACACACACACACACACACAGCACTGTGCTGAACCCAACTGATCCAGTATAGAATTTTGAATTGAAGCCCAGGAAATTGTATATAATAAACAACAACAAAAATTCCATAGCCATACACACACACATATACTAGGTATACACACTAGGTATACAAAATACAGTGCTGAACCCAACTGATCCAGTATAGAGTTTTGAATTGAATCCCAGGAAATTGTATATAATAAACAACAACAAAAATGCCAAGTCAAAAATATTGCAATCAATGCAATAAGAATATATCCAGCCCCAATTGGGCCAAGCACCAATAGATTTGTGACCCAGACAAATGCAGAACTCCTACAAAAATATGCCCCAAATGCCATAGAAAATACAGCATGCAATACTTCACATATACACATAAAAATACTTGTTCTGCACAGTCATCAACATTGCCCCTACAACCATCCACATCTGGTCTGAAAAGAAAGCATGAAGTACCTCTTAATGCCAGAGTAGCAAAGCAGCCATGCTTTGCACCTATCCATAGCAGTTTTAATGCCCAACTTAGGGATTATCGGTTTGTATCAGAGCCAAGATGTGGCATTGAGAATTTTTTGAACAGTATAAATCCTGATGTACAGGCAATTCTAAATGCACAAAATGGCTCTTATAAGCTCTCCCTCAAATTGTATACTCAATATAAGAAACCAAATGGCACAAAATTTACACAGCCCCACATAACAGAAACTGTACCGGTATATTCAAATGCAAATTCAGACACAATAATAAGCAGTTTGATAGAACAATTAAACATTAAACACACTGAATTTGCAGCAAAAGAGTCTGGATGGAGCCTATGCGGCTCTCCACACAAGTTATATGTTAATATTTCTGAATTCAGCCCATTACAAGGATCTTCATATCTGCCATTACCTGATAATATTAAAAACAAACAAGCCGTGGTTAATATTGAAAATAATGATGAGAAATGCTTTTTGTGGTGTATTTTAGCTGCTTTGTATCCAGTTTCAAGAAATTCTCAGAGAATAAGTTATTACAAACAACATGAACATGATTTTGACGATGCAATGGAGGGTTTGGAATATCCAATGTCTCTTCAGAATATTGATAAATTTGAAAAAAGAGCCAGGGATATGAATGGCAAACAATTATCTATTAATGTATTTATTTGTTCCACTGGCAATTGCCCGATAGAACCTCTCAGAATCAGTACAATTGATGATGATTTTGCTATTAAAATTGATTTGCTCTTAATTGAAGAAGATGGCACAAATCATTACACTCTGATACATAATCTTGAAGCTTTAGTCAGAACACAACTAGACAAATCTAATAGAATATTTAAGTTGTGCAGAAGATGTTTAACTGTATTTGATGGTAGAAAAACGGTGAAGAGGATTCCTGAAGTGAATGCAGAAATTGCAAAGAACAAATTAATTGAGCATCTGAAATACTGTGGGAACCATAAACCTGTTCATATGGTGATGCCCAATCCAAATGAAAATGCCAAATTCAAAAAGTTTGAAGCCTTGTTGGAACACCCAGTATATATTGTCTGTGATTTTGAATCAAATCTCAAATCTCTTGCATTCTGCAATCCAGATCCTGAAGAATCTTCAATTACACCATACCAGCTACATGAACCTTCCAGCTTTTATTATGTGGTTGTACAGGATGGTGTTGTTACCAAAGAATATTCATACATGGGGCCAGATGCCATCAAAATATTTGCACATAGAATAGAAATTGAGTGCCGTGACATAGCATCTAACATCTTATTAAAATCAAAACCCATGTTGCCTTTAACAGAGAAACAGATTGAAGATTTCAACAATGCAGAAAAATGCCCGGTATGTGATTCTGAATTTTCAGATACAAATATCAAAGTGCATCACCATTCTCATACAGATGGTAAATTCTTAATGGCCTTGTGTAATAGCTGTAATATTAAGATCAAGAGACCAAGATTTGTCCCCATATTTTGCCATGGAGCATCCAATTATGATTTCCATCATCTAATCAGGTACGAGGGGTTTGAGAAGCAGAATTTAAATATTTTAGCTGAAAATGATGAAAAATATATATCTATTAGCAAAACAATTAAAGTTAATGGTGTTCCTATTCACATAAGATTTCTTGATTCTTACAGATTTTTATCTGCTAGCCTGGATACACTGGCCACTCAATTACCTGATAATCAATTCAAAATCACACGTGCATTGTTTCCAAATCAGGACCTGAAATTAATTAGGCGGAAGGGTGTATATCCATATGACTATGTTACAGATTTTTCTAAATTTGATGAATGTTCCCTGCCTCCACAACATGAGTTTTACAGCAAAATCAGAGGTTCTGGAATCACAGATGAAGATTATCACCATGCCCAATTGGTGTGGAACAATTTAAAATGCAAGACATTTGGTGATTATCACATGGCATATTTGAAACTTGATGTGACCATCTTAGCAGATATAATGCAGACATTCAGAAAATCTTCTATGCAAAATTATGGACTGGACCCAGTGTATTTTTTCAGTGCCCCGGGCCTAGCATGGGATGCAATGTTTTTAAACACCAAAATGCCATTGGATTTGATCCAAGATCCAGATATGTATCTGTTTATGGAGAAAAGTATAAGAGGGGGGATGGTGCAATGTTCTCAGAGATATGCCAGAGCAAATAACAAATATATGCCTGATCATGATCCAGCACTGCCATCAAATTATATATTGTATGTGGATGCAAATAGCCTCTATGGTCACGCTATGATGGATAAACTGCCATATGCAGGGCTTGAGTGGGTTGAAGATTTTAATATTGAGGATCTTCAGGACTTTGATGACAGTAACTATGGCCTCTTCTTAGAGGTTGATCTGACAATTCCATATAATTTACACAACAAATTTTCTGATCTGCCCCCAATTCCTGAGGTTCAGTGCTCACCTGGCTCTAAACAGAAGAAGCTCATGATGACACTGGAGCCAAAACAAGGCTATGTCATATATTACAAGAACCTCCAGTTCCTGATGAAACATGGTGTCCAAGTGACCAAAGTTGGAAAAGTTTTGAGGTTCAGGCACTCAGAATGGTTGAAATCATACATTGATACAAACACGGAGCTTCGAACATCTGCAAAGAGCCAATTTGATAAGGCCTTGTTTAAATTAATGGTTAATTCAGTATATGGCAAAACAATTGAAAATGTCAGAAAACATACCGATGTTAAAATAATTACTGACCCCAGCCTGAGCAAAAAATTGGTTGCAAAGCCTAATTTCAATTATAGAAGAATTTATGATGAAAATATGGCACTTTTCAACATGAAAAAAACAAAGATTAAGTTTGATAAACCTATTTATGTAGGGGCTGCAATATTGGAATTGGCCAAATTACATATGTTAACATTGTATTATGATGTGTTGAAACCTTTTTATGGTGATAATATAAAATTGATGTACATGGACACGGATAGTTTTATTCTTGATATTAAAACAGAAGATGTTTATCAAGATATGTCACAGCCTGAATTGTTTCAATATTTTGATACCAGTGAATTGCCAAGCCATTTGAATATTCAACCCCACAACAAAAAAGTGCCCGGCAAGTTAAAAGATGAGACACTTGGTGATGTTATTGTGGAATTTGCTGGGTTAAGTGCCAAGATGTACAGTTTTAAAACATGTAGTGGTGTTGCTGCTAAAAAGGCCAAGGGTATTGGCAAAGTAGCTGTGGAAAAAGAGCTCCAATTTAAAGATTATAAAAATTGCCTCAAATCCCAGAGTTTAATCAGAACATCAGAATCCAGAATTCAGAGTGTGGATCACTTATTGACAAGCAATATTGTAAGAAAAGTGGCTCTGGACCCACATGATGATAAGAGATGCATTTTGTCATGTGGCATACATACTCTACCATGGGGGCATTGTGATTTGAAAAATGGGAATCAATGCCCAATCACAGAGCATGATTTGAAATAAATAAACATGCCTATGAACTTATTTGGGTTTAAAAAACAAGGTATTATGGACCTGGCGACACCACAACCCTCTTCTGATATGCTGTCTAAACTGAGTGGTTTCTTAATTATTCATCTGAATAGCATATTTACAGATGTTGATGATGAAACAGGCAAAATATTGTACATATTTAACAATAATTTAAATCATTACGAATTACCTGTAGGTGGGCAATTGCAATTTATTACAACTCCTGAGGGTGATGTTAAAATTTCAGTAGGGAGAAATATTTACAGAATTAAGCACTCAAACATGATTTCTGGCACTGTATATACTGTTTCTGCTGGTGACTGCTTATATATTGAAGTCCCTGGATCTTATGATAAGCTTATACCCTTTTTTATAGAATTAAGAATCAGATACTCTATAATAAATAACTACTAAACAAAATGCCTAATGATATTTTTGGCCATACAAGACATGAAGATCACAGTGATGAGATTTTGATGCTTGATGTCAGAGTCAAGAAATTAAGAAGTGATTTACAAGCTTTACAAACCACACTCAATGCCAGTCTTCAATTAGAAATTACAAATTTGCAATCACAATGCATGGACCCTCTTCTTAAAATTGATTCTGAACTCAAATTGCTGCTTCAGAAATATACTGACCTGGCTACATTGGATAATTTTCAAAGTTTAGAAGAAGCTGTTGCAGCTCTTCAAGCCAAATTTAAGACCCAGGCTAACAACTCTGAGCAATTGAAACAACAATTGGAAGAGCAGATAAATAATGTCCAGGCACAGCTCCAAACAATTGTCAAAAGCATAAAATCACAAGAAGATTTTGATCTAGTGATTTCCACTCTAAAAGAACAGATTCAGTCACTCCAAATACCTAATCTGGACCCTCTGAACAATGCCATAGCCGAGGTTAAAGAAAAAATTGAGACACTTGAAAATTTTATGAACAATTTGCCATCTTCTGATGCTTTAAATGCAATAACTCGGAGTGTTGCAAATATTAAGCTGCAACTTGAAACATATGAAGATTTTGGAAAAATTCAAAGTTCCATAACCCATCTTGAAGGTACAATAGCAGCAGTACAAAGTGATTTGGCAAATGTACTAGAATCCAGATTGCCTGGGATTGTAGATACTCTTGTCAGTGTCCAGCAACAAATCACAAAGCTTGAAAATCTCAACACTGAATCTGAACTGTCTCATTTTCATCACTTGATAGATGATATCCAAACAAAACTTGAAATTTTACAACAATCCACACCCTCTCAGGCAGATATAGCCCTGCTCCAAAATGCTATGCAAAATGTGGCTCATGCTTCTGAATTAAATGATGTAAAATTGGCACTTGAATTTTTACAAAATACTGTGTCAAATCTTCCTACATCACAGGAACTTAAAAATATTAAGAGAGCAGTGAATAGGATATTGAAATCAGAAGATATCAAGAATATCCAGGTAGAGATCAAACATCTCACACAAACAGTGGCCACTCTTCCAACCAATCAACATATTAATGAATTGCATGCCCTGTTTGAGGATATCAGAAGACAGGTCCATGATCTTACAGCTCAAAATTCAAAATTGGCAGTTGTTGAAAATTTGCAACAAATTGTTGCTAATATCAAGCAGCAGCTAGGGACCATGGAATCCAATCAAGCAAATGCCCTGTCTGTTTTTGCCACCCAGCTACAAGAAATTGTGCAACAATACAAGAGACTTGCTGTGGACATAAAAATAAAGCCAGGCCATGATGATGTTGTTAGAACTATCAATGAGCACCTTGAATCTGTAACAAGCAGATTGCTCACAGCAGAAAAAGAAATAACTGGCATAATCGAGAATCCAAAACATACAGTAATTCTTGAATTGTACAGCATCCCCAACAAAGAATATGATTCTCCATTTACACCAGGTGGCAAAATATATATGCTATCCCCTGCACAATTTTATTACCAGTTTTTTGTTGGGGGCACATTGAGACCAATCAAGATCAAATATTGGCTTCAACCACAGGCACACCACTACCCCACCTTATCAATAACAAATGCTGATAACAAAGTAAAAATCACCAGTGTAGAATTGGAGGATTTTACAGACCCCAATACATTAGAAACAGCCTATGTAGAAGATGATGGCTCTCTGGAATTTAAAATACAGATAGGGGACAAATTATATTTAGAAAATCCTGCAGTATCAGCTGCTGAACACCCCATAGTTGCAATATTCTTGTTTACATATTATGTCTAGACAAATTATTGTTGATGAATTACACAGACAGGCCAGACATAATTTTAAGAGACTCCCAGTAGTCACAAAAAGCATAGATGATTTATGGCAAAGCGACTTGATTGAAATGGCAAGTGGGCAGTTGAAAAACTTAGACAAAATCAACAAGAGCTACAAGTATTTACTCACTGTAATAGACACATTTTCAAAATTTGCCTGGGCTGTGCCACTCAAATCCAAGACTGGGGCATGTGTTACAGAAGCTTTTAGAACAATTATCAATCAGAGTGGAAGATCCCCGCGCTATTTGCAAACAGATAATGGCAAAGAATTTTATAATTCAGTGTTTCAACAATTTATTAAAAGCCAGGCAATAAAACATTACTCGAGTTACAGTGACCTCAAGGCCTCAATTGTAGAGAGATTCAACAGAACCTTAAAAAATCTTATGTATAAACAATTTACACTGCAGGGTAATTATAAATGGGTTAATATTCTTCCAGAACTTCTACATAAATATAACAACTCGGTCCATTCCACAATCAACATGAAACCCTCTGAAGTAACTTCATCTGATGAGCAAAAATTGATCAGCACTGTTTATTATCCTAGATACCAGCCAACAACAAGAAAGGCCAAATACAGGGTGGGTGATCAAGTAAGAATCAGCACTTATTCAAGAGAGGCTTTACAAGAAACTGGAGCACAGAATTATTTACAGTGGTTCAAGTTAAACCCGGGACCCTTAACACATATATAATAAAGGATCACCGAGGAGAAATTCTCAAAGGCAGGTTCTATGAACAAGAGCTCAGCAAAACTAAACAGCCTGACACATATCTCATAGAAAAAATCATCCGCAGAAAAGGCAACAAGTTATTTGTCAAATGGCTGGGTCATCCGGAAAACAGCTGGATCGATGCAAACAAAATAATAATATGAGCACCTGGGATGTTATAAAAAGGCTGCCAGAACCTGAACAACAGAATAAGAGAAATGGCAAATTGCTACCTGATAATATTAGGTGTCTTATTGTTGGGCCATCTGCTTGTGGTAAAACTACACTAATGGTTAATAATTTTTTATTGGCACCCAACTGGTTAGACTGGAAAAACAGGCACTTGTATATCTTCTCTAAGAGCTTGGAACAATTAAAATATCAGCAGCTGATGAAGCTATATGATGGATTGGATATTGCCACTTTTGAACCAGATGTTAAGCCACTTGATGAATGTCTCGATAATTCTGTTGTTGTGTTTGATGATATTATATTGGATAATCAAAACAAGGTTAGAAATTTCTTTACACAGGGCCGCCACAAAAACATTGATTGCTTCTACCTGGCACAGACTTTTTCAAAAATACCCAAGCAACTGATCCGAGACAACAGCAATTTTATATGTGTGTTTCATCAAGACCATACCAACCTCAAACACATACATGATGAATATGTAGGTGGGGACTTGAGCTACAATGATTTTTCCAAGTTTTGCAGCAAGTGCTGGAACCAGGACAGTTATGGGTTTGTCACAATTGATATGACAAGAACACCCAGTAGTGGCAAATACAGAAATAAAATCAACAATTTTCTAGACATTGAAACATATATAAATAAACATGAAAAGGCCAATCATTGATGATCTTAAATTAAGAGATTATCTTGTAAAAAGATTTAAGGGATGGAAATCAGAGAACCGAGGAATTTATGAAAAACACAAACAAACAGAACAGCCTGTAATTGATGCTATTAATAATTTAGGTAAGAATATCAAAACTGTTACAGAGCAAAATCAAAATTTGCTCACAGAGCTTGTACCTGTAGCTGCTAGGAACATATTAGATTATCCATTCACCCCACTTTCAAGTATTCATACACCTAGTCCTATTGCTCCTCGAAGAATTGAGGCTAGTCAGGATCCTATTGAATTGGGTCTTCTTGCTCAAAAATATTTAACCACACCTAAAGACAATAAAGATGAGGTGTTTGGCTTATATGCTGACACAGAGCTTGATGGCAGCATCATACATAGAATTGGCAATTTCAGAGTAACATTTATGGGAGATGATATAATTGTATATTCAGAATCTCGACTTGGAGAAAAAGGTGCTTTTGTTAAGTATCTCGGAACACCTGGATTGTGGGAACTGATGACTAGGAAAAGGCCTGGCAGCTATACAGATCAAGATTATGAGGATTACAAAGAAATATTAATAAAATCAGATGCTCTATACCAGAACAATGATCCCACACAAAAAAGAGTCAAGTCTAGCAGTGGGGCAAAATACAACAATTTAATCAAGCCCATATGGTCACAAATCAAGACTGGCAGTGGAATCAAACAATACAACACCCTGCCTAAAGAATTTGTGTGGGTTGATGATGTCAGGAAACTTGTAGATAGGTTATTGGTGATAGCTGGGGAGGAAAATGCTGGGAACCACAATTTTTACAATGAAAAGGTTGGAATTATGGACATGATAAGCACCAAATTGTCTAATTTTATAGTGAATGACACTAAGGGGATTGGATATCTTATAAAAATTATTAATACTCTACCCCCCAAATTTTGGAATATTTCTGAGGGTCGGGGCTTGGTTAATGACATTATAAACAAGCTGCCATTTGAACTACATATTCCAGGCTATCAGTATTGTGGTCCAGGTACAAAATTGGAGCATAGATTAAACAGAGGGGATCCTGGTGTTAATCCCTTAGATGCTGCTTGTAGAGACCATGATATTGCATACAACACACATTCTGATCTTGACAAGAGACATGTTGCAGACAAGAAATTAGAAGAGGCTGCATTTGGCAGATTTGTAAGCAAAGATGCTTCTTTAAGTGAAAAAATAGCAGCATTGGGAACCACCATAGCTATGAGCACCAAACAAAAACTGGGGTGGGGGTTGTGAATATGTATATAATAAACCTACAATGAAGGCCAAGGGTGTTATGTATCAAATACCTTATGCAGGTCTCAAATCTCTTAAAACTATTGACAGTCTTTTGACCAAAAAACAGCGCAAGAAAAAAAATTCTTGTATTGCAAAGGGGCATGGTATGAAATTGTTACTTAGTACCCCCCAATTAAAAAAATTACAGCAATCAAGAAAAAAATCACATGTGGGGGGATTCATATTTACCATCCCTGCCATCTTAGCTGCTCTCGGGGCTGTTGGGAGCTTGGCTGGGGGATCAGCTGCCATAGCAAAAACAGTAATAGATGCCAAGAAAAATAGGGCAGAATTAGATGAGCAGAAGCGCCATAACCTGGCAATGGAGAAACAAGGCAAAGGTGTTAAGAGAGCCATGAATAAGTTTAAAAAAAACAAGAGCCGCTTACAAACCAAGATATTGAAGCTTTAATCAAGCCACTGGGCATCAAACATTTTAGAGGTGTGTACATGTCTGATTCTTTGCCAGAACAACCACTCAACAAAGAGTGTGGCATTGTTAATTTGGATGAGTACAAAAATCAGGGCACTCACTGGATCTGTTATCTTAAATATTTAAAAAATGAGGCATTTGTGTTTGATTCATTTGGAGGTGTTCCACCTGAAAATTTAGTAAAATATCTAAATTCAACTAATCTTTCTTACAATAATGCCCGTGTTCAAAATTTCAAAGATGTTAATTGCGGACATTTGTGTTTATCAGTTCTTAGATATATGTCTCAAATAAATAAACCATCAATTGAAGATTTTCAAAAAGCCTTGTGGTATCTGAAACATCATGGGGGTATTCCATCTCACCAGCCAAAATTCAATATTGAAACTCAAATTGCATGATGACATAGTGTATCCCAAAACAATAGCTCTCAGAGCATTTTATGGCATGTACCTAATCCCCAATATTACACACCACAACAATACAATTGCAGTAGGGGATGAAAAAATTGTCATCACTCCAGGGCAATATAATCTATCCACTCTAAATGCTCAATTACCCAGAGGTATAGTGTTAAGTCAAAATTCTGTCACTCACAGAGTAGAAATTGTATCTGCTACAGAAACAGTGGATCTGGGTACGATAGGAGAGCTGTTGGGATTTGAGAACAACACAAAACTTGAACCAGGCATCAAACACACTGCTATGAATATACCTAAATTCTTAGCCATAGAGACTCTGAATATTCACTGTAATGTGGCAGAAGGTATGATCACCAAATCAAATGGCATAGGCTCTCACAAACAAACAGGTATTATTGCAACATTCAAGCCTAATTCTGAATTTATGGAGCCAATCATCTACAATCCATCCCCAACATTATATTTTCCTGTGTGCCATAATAGAATAGATTATATTGAATTGATGGTCACTAATGAAAAAGAAGAATTAGTTGATTTTGCTGGAGCCACAACAACTGCTATCATAGAGATTAATATTTAAATAAAAATACATACAAGAAAAAAATGGAAAATATTGAGAGTTATGAGCTACAATCATTCCCTCCAAACAGGAGGACATTTGCAAATTTAAATCAACCCAACACAGAAATTGAGGTTGATCTTGATGTAGGGGATGGATTTATACACCCTCACAGAGCAGATTTATACATCAAATTTGATGTTGTAAAGCTCGATGGAACAGATTATCCGGCAAATTCAAATATAAGACTTGTAGACAATTTTGTGCCCCATCTATTCTCTGAAATTGAGATCAGAAAGCATGGTGTTGTTATAAACAGAGTGGATTATCCCGGCATTACCTCCACAGCTTTGGCCACATTAAAATTATCCAAAACCGAGGCTTCATACTACAAAATAGGAGGATTCGAGGCTGGTGATAAGATATTATCTAAAAACCACACTGTACTGTTCCCTATGCGCCTATTGCCAGGATTCTTCTCAGATTACAAAGATATTATGTGGAAGGGTGGGTTAAGAATTACATTTAGAAGAGCTGCAAATGATAATAATGCTTTGATGAGGTACAGTTCAATAAACCCTACAGGAGAAGCTCTGCCTAATACCCTACCAGATGCAGGCAAGTGTATTATTCAGACTATGGAGTTAAGAATCCCTGTTGTTGAATATGAGGCCGGTTATGCTCTTAAATACAAAGCTGATATAATAAAAAATCCACAGATTCCTCTGCAATTTTATACATATCAATGTGTACAGAAGCCCGCATCTGGTACCTATTATGAGTTTGATGCTACAAATTCATTCTCCAGCATTCAATTTGACATGCCTGATTTTGTAGTGGTACTGTTTCAGACTGGAAGACACAACAATCAGGAAAAAAATTCAAGTAAATTTGATAACTGCAACATCAAGAACATATATCTTAAAAATGGCAGAAATGAGGTATTTCCTAGAGAAAATTACAATTTAGACATGTCCAAGGATGATTTCCTCAAATTATATGAGGCATTTTCGGCTTTCAAACGTGTCACTACTGGCAATACTGACATGTATTACACACCAGATGAATTCAAAGCACAGAGACCCATGTTTGTAATCAATGCTTCAAGAAGAAAACAAGTTGTGGTGAATGACAGGACAAATATTAAAATTATCTGTGAATTCCATGAGGCATTACCTGATGACACCATATGTAGTGTTATTCTCATAGGAGAAAAATCATATGTTTATGATGTAAGAAATGAGAGAGTCACGGAGCAATTCTAGAAGAATTGCATTGTTTTAATATTGGATAAACAAACTGAAGCTGGTATCCAATTGAACTTAAACCAGAAGTAACTATGTGTGTGTATGTAGGTGTGTATGTGTGTGTATGTATGTGTGTGTGTGTGTGTGTCGTGGCATAATTTTAGGTGTGGGCAAAAAAAATATCAAGAGGGGCATATTTTTGACAAGTTTATGGACAACAATCTCACAGAAGTACCTTTTGTAAGTGTAGCCTCATCAATCTGAGGAGGGTCATACTTTCTCATGGAGTCCATGAGGGCTTTTTTACAAAAATCTTGGATTAGACAGAGTTCCACACTTGAGCAAAAAACTCATATAGGCATGTTGAGCTTGTTTTAAGTGTAGCCAAATCTGCTTGGGGGGGTTCATACTTTCCTGAGCTGGTAATAGCACAAATACAACTACTTCTGTTGTGTTTAATTTGATCATGTTGTTTGGCTGAATTTCCAACGAGAAGCTCAGTGCTCATTAGTATGCGCCCGAGAGATTTTTACTTCCGAAGAGTTCAAAACATACTGTTTTGTTGTCTCATCCTTACGATCCGGGTGATCTGTGGGAGCGAATGTGTTTGAAGAATGGACTGATTGAAGTCACACTTGGAATGACGTCTAATATTCGCACCGATTCGAAGTGAGAGAGTCCCGGAGAACAAGCCTTATGGCTTAAGTAAGCAATTTTCTCTCTACCAAAAAGTGCACTACGTTGGCATACGTAGGAAGAAATGGGGAAGGTGGTTTTGTAAAAAATAGAAACGTGAAATGCCGTTGATGTAACGGTTATACTTTCAAAGATAACGCGTGAATATGGAAGCATTCACGTACAAGACAGCAGCTGGTGTCGAATGAAAATCCACGGTCTGAAATCAGTTGTGTTATTGGTGCAGAAGGAGTTGTTTGACAACGAAATGTTGCATAAAGGTTTCTTTGACAACGAAATGTTAATCTGCTTTCGTGACTTGTATTGTCGGGAAATGAAAAGCTTAGTGTGATATTGTAGGTGTAGTTTGATAGTAATCGGGGATGTAGCGTTCGCTTTGCATGTGAAAGGCCCCGGGTTCGATCCCCGGCATCTCCATTTTTCTTCATTTTACCTATTAGCAGTGTCGTTGCTGCGAGAAGCTCGTTCACGTCCCAAGGTGATTCCGAACAAACTCTTCCACTGTACTGGAAAGAGGTCATTGAGAAATTGTTACCAACGCTGCATCATAGTCGTTGAAATGTTGAATGTTACAAAGTTCGTCGTAGATTCAAATATCTAAGGCTTTCCTAGACATGCAAACTTGATAACAATGAGTGTTAATATCGTCCCGTCCCGTGGAATTTTAAAAAGTCGAACGGCTTTGGAATAGAATATTGTTAAGTGCGGTTGTTATTTTGAATATGTGTATTTTTGTGCACGTATTTACACGAAATTGTCGTACATGGGAAGTGTTGAAGCTGAAAAGTAACGCCCAGCGTGGGGCTCGAACCCACGACCCTGAGATTAAGAGTCTCACGCTCTACCGACTGAGCTAGCCGGGCTCCGCTGCGACTTTCGAAGTGTCACGAATATCATTGCATTCCATTTGTAACAAAATCTGAAAGCGTATACCATTCTTCACACAATCGAATCCGTCCAGTATATCTTCCAACAGCATGTCGTGGAGTGGGCAATTACAAGAAGATGGAAGGACACAGTTCGGTAAAGAGGCACTTTTTTTGCCTGTGTAATCTGGGTGTGCCTGCTTACGTCATTCTGCCTTATTTCTTCTACATGGCCTGCGTGAACTGAAATAAAAAGATGTTTACAAAGCAAGCGTCAGTAACAGGAGCATTGCTTTATTTGACACACACTACTCAAGATTAACATCTTTCAGGGGAACATAGGTGAAGACGGTTTTGGAGGAAATGGCTCTAAGCAATACATACCCTTGTTTGGAAATCACAAATTCTAGCATATCAAGTTCGTCATTGGGGATTCATCTTCACAAGCAAGAAGATGATGGTAATTTTGATTTGAAGCGTGCTTTTCCTGCCACAATTGTTAAATCGCGGCGAAGTGTGTGGTTGGAAGAAATGGATGAATAGGCAATCACAGAGAACTTGACGCCCCGCCATACTTACTGAGTACAATTCGAAACAAAGAGAACCTTTCAAAGAATCACATATAGAATGTTTCGTTTCACGAGTAGCATTTTCTCTTCAATGGGAATAGAGTTTCCCAATAGCAGCCTGAAGGTAGTCACATGAGTTTCTTACATCATTGTATGATTTGAAGATCACAACCTGTCAACTTTACTTCGACAACCGGATCTATCAGGTCAAGGGTGTGGTGAAATTATTACCCATTTCAAGTATAGGAAAGAAGGGCAGGAAATTAAAGAGTCGGGTAAAGCGATTCCAGTAGGTACGTATTAACCGCGATTGATCATCACCAAAAGAAATTGCTTAAAATGACACTTCATTATAATATTTTGTTCTGTTGTGTTTAATTTGATCATGTTGTTTGGCTGAATTTCCAACGAGAAGCTCAGTGCTCATTAGTATGCGCCCGAGAGATTTTTACTTCCGAAGAGTTCAAAACATACTGTTTTGTTGTCTCATCCTTACGATCCGGGTGATCTGTGGGAGCGAATGTGTTTGAAGAATGGACTGATTGAAGTCACACTTGGAATGACGTCTAATACTCGCACCGATTCGAAGTGAGAGAGTCCCGGAGAACAAGCCTTATGGCTTAAGTAAGCAATTTTCTCTCTACCAAAAAGTGCACTACGTTGGCATACGTAGGAAGAAATGGGGAAGGTAGTTTTGTAAAAAATAGAAACGTGAAATGCCGTTGATGTAACGGTTATACTTTCAAAGATAACGCGTGAATATGGAAGCATTCACGTACAAGACAGCAGCTGGTGTCGAATGAAAATCCACGGTCTGAAATCAGTTGTGTTATTGGTGCAGAAGGAGTTGTTTGACAACGAAATGTTGCATAAAGGTTTCTTTGACAACGAAATGTTAATCTGCTTTCGTGACTTGTATTGTCGGGAAATGAAAAGCTTAGTGTGATATTGTAGGTGTAGTTTGATAGTAATCGGGGATGTAGCGTTCGCTTTGCATGTGAAAGGCCCCGGGTTCGATCCCCGGCATCTCCATTTTTCTTCATTTTACCTATTAGCAGTGTCGTTGCTGCGAGAAGCTCGTTCACGTCCCAAGGTGATTCCGAACAAACTCTTCCACTGTACTGGAAAGAGGTCATTGAGAAATTGTTACCAACGCTGCATCATAGTCGTTGAAATGTTGAATGTTACAAAGTTCGTCGTAGATTCAAATATCTAAGGCTTTCCTAGACATGCAAACTTGATAACAATGAGTGTTAATATCGTCCCGTCCCGTGGAATTTTAAAAAGTCGAACGGCTTTGGAATAGAATATTGTTAAGTGCGGTTGTTATTTTGAATATGTGTATTTTTGTGCACGTATTTACACGAAATTGTCGTACATGGGAAGTGTTGAAGCTGAAAAGTAACGCCCAGCGTGGGGCTCGAACCCACGACCCTGAGATTAAGAGTCTCATGCTCTACCGACTGAGCTAGCCGGGCTCCGTTGCGACTTTCGAAGTGTCACGAATATCATTGCATTCCATTTGTAACAAAATCTGAAAGCGTATACCATTCTTCACACAATCGAATCCGTCCAGTATATCTTCCAACAGCATGTCGTGGAGTGGGCAATTACAAGAAGATGGAAGGACACAGTTCGGTAAAGAGGCACTTTTTTTGCCTGTGTAATCTGGGTGTGCCTGCTTACGTCATTCTGCCTTATTTCTTCTACATGGCCTGCGTGAACTGAAATAAAAAGATGTTTACAAAGCAAGCGTCAGTAACAGGAGCATTGCTTTATTTGACACACACTACTCAAGATTAACATCTTTCAGGGGAACATAGGTGAAGACGGTTTTGGAGGAAATGGCTCTAAGCAATACATACCCTTGTTTGGAAATCACAAATTCTAGCATATCAAGTTCGTCATTGGGGATTCATCTTCACAAGCAAGAAGATGATGGTAATTTTGATTTGAAGCGTGCTTTTCCTGCCACAATTGTTAAATCGCGGCGAAGTGTGTGGTTGGAAGAAATGGATGAATAGGCAATCACAGAGAACTTGACGCCCCGCCATACTTACTGAGTACAATTCGAAACAAAGAGAACCTTTCAAAGAATCACATATAGAATGTTTCGTTTCACGAGTAGCATTTTCTCTTCAATGGGAATAGAGTTTCCCAATAGCAGCCTGAAGGTAGTCACATGAGTTTCTTACATCATTGTATGATTTGAAGATCACAACCTGTCAACTTTACTTCGACAACCGGATCTATCAGGTCAAGGGTGTGGTGAAATTATTACCCATTTCAAGTATAGGAAAGAAGGGCAGGAAATTAAAGAGTCGGGTAAAGCGATTCCAGTAGGTACGTATTAACCGCGATTGATCATCACCAAAAGAAATTGCTTAAAATGACACTTCATTATAATATTTTGTTCTGTTGTGTTTAATTTGATCATGTTGTTTGGCTGAATTTCCAACGAGAAGCTCAGTGCTCATTAGTATGCGCCCGAGAGATTTTTACTTCCGAAGATTTCTAAACATACTGTTTTGTTGTCTCATCCTTACGATCCGGGTGATCTGTGGGAGCGAACGTCCCGTCCCGTGGAATTTTAAAAAGTCGAACGGCTTTGGAATAGAATATTGTTAACTGCGGTTGTTATTTTGAATATGTGTATTTTTGTGAACGTATTTACACGAAATTGTCGTACACTTCGCAACATGTTATTTGACCGCCCTGAAAAATTTCAAAGTCCGGAATTCGTAAATTTGGCAGCATAGCGCTTCAGAGCCAACTAAGAGTAGCCAACTTTGCAACATTTCTTCTTC
Source organism: Lepisma saccharinum (assembly GCF_977018435.1). Classification (NCBI taxonomy): domain Eukaryota; kingdom Metazoa; phylum Arthropoda; class Insecta; order Zygentoma; family Lepismatidae; genus Lepisma; species Lepisma saccharinum. The sequence continues at coordinate 37,104,597 of NC_139237.1, forward strand.
CTGAATGAAAACGCTCGTGAATTTTTTTTTCATTCTTTCACATTCCATAAAGTAAAGATACCCTAAAGCACTAATAAAATACATGAGTAGACAAAAAAATGTTAAGTAGAAATACGAATGTTGAAAATATTTCAAGATTCCTCGCTCTGAATTTGAAAAGAGGTAAATTTATGTGCATTTTGAAACACTGAACAAGTTCTCATCCACTTGGAAAGAATTGCCGTCACATTTGAATGCAAGGAGGCAAATTCATGATGATTTTATACGAAATTTTTATGAAAGATACCTTGCACAACACCAAACGATTCTGCAAAGTGTGTCTTTTCCTTGGTTATTGGCGAAAAATGGTTCGAAACTCCGGCACAAGGTTTCTTCAACTGAGATCAACGTGCTTTACTGAGGTTTTCGTTACAAATCTCCTGGAGTAGTTGGTTAGATGACAACACTTTTCATTTTTTACTGTTTTCGTCAAGATCGAAACATCGTAGGTTCAAATCCCACCCCTTCCTGATTATGTTTTCTTTTTTATTTACCGAATACGAAGTGTTGTAATAACGTAATATAAGATTATATGATATTACTGTAAATATTTATGCGATGCATACTCAGTGGCGGCGATTGAGTTCCAAAACTGATGGGGCAAGGTGTCAAAACTGGGGGTTTCCCTTGGGAGATAAGGTTTAGCATAGTGGGAGGGCAACTGTTCCTCTACCCCCCCCCCCCGTCTAATCGTTGCCACTGTGCATGCCTCAAGTAATATTTCTACTAATGTTCTTAAACTTTCAGTGATTGGCAGGATGTAGGAAAAACTTATCCTTTCATTCAGCTGTCATAAGTTATGTTAACACATACGCGTATTTAAGAACTTATATGTCATTAATATCTGTTCTTAAACAGGATGTTGTAATCAAGGGGTCCCGGGCTCAACACCCGGTGGAGGCACGTTGCTTCGGATTCTAGTTTAAAATATAGATCCAGTACCGAATAGTCTGTCTGTGCAGCAAGTAGACTTAAAACAACAATAGAGAAACATATACAAATCAGCGGCGTATACTCTGGGTCATCTAGGTAATAACAGATGACCCGGCTGTATTTCTTTTTTTTTAAAAAAAAAAAATGTATATATATACACATTTCTTCCCAATTTTCTTCCAAACCAATTTCGATGCATACATTTCCTTGCTTCCAGCGCGCGAATACTTCCAATCGTTTGCCGCCGAATGTCCGGGAACCTTTCTCCAGCCGGTGGAATGTCTACAGGGAATCTCACCCTGACGTCATTCCTCCCGCTTCCCTTGCAACCCTTGGCGAGGAGGGAGGAGAAAGGAAAGAGGGGGAGGAAACATTGCTTTTCAGGCGCGGTGATTCCGTGCCCAGGGTAAGCTCCTTCTTGTGAGAGTCCACCGGCAGTGATGCCAAAAGCAGGGAAATTTCCCTCGGCACAGGGAAATTTGAGGGTGAAAAGGGAAAAAGGAAATTTAATGAAAAATAGCTAAAAAAACAGGGAAATTGAAACTCACATTTTCGTTTCATTCTTTTAAAAAGTTCGAAAATATTTTTTTCAGCATGAACTTTTTCCAAATGAATAGTTACCAACAGTGACACTTTTCAGTAAGCTTTCTTTCTCCCTGTTATAGATGACCTTGACTAGTCAGTCTTATATTTGTCGCGTTTCCTAGAAAGGCCTCAATGCACGAGCAGCGCTGCACCTGGAAAGAATTTGGGATGCGATTTTCAATTTCCTTCCTTGTTCCATCCATCATTTCAGAACGTGTCTTAGTGGCTGTGTGTGTGACTTTGTGTGTCCTGTGTTGTTGCAAGGAGAATGAAAGAGGTGACTGATAGGAAGCTACATGCAACTCCCAAAAAGGTTAGAAAACGTCGTGGGGATTTATCTGCGGATGAAAATATATCTGGGAAACATGCGAAAAAAATCGTATTGAGTGGCTGCCCATTACTTCACACTTTTATGATTTTCATAAATATTTAATAATAATAATAATAAAGTTTGTTTCTCAGGCAAAACAGGCGTCAAAAGAAAAATATTTACAGCAGGCCCCTAGCTAAGCTTTGACAATGGGTGGGTTTCAAAGTCCGACAATCATTGCGCCGCAGACGAATTTTTTTTTTGGTTTGGGGATTTTTTCAGTACATTAGTGTTTTATTTTAAAATTCAAATGTTTATTTTAGGATAATTATATTATGAAATTATGATCAGTTTCTAGTATTTTATTCAATAGGCGGTTTGAAACCACTAAACCGCCTTATATACGGTCCTGATTAACAGGTATAGAAATACAAAGATACAGCTTCAGATGTGTTTTGAAAATCGAGGGAAATTTAGGTCGAAAAAGGGAAATTTTACACTGGTAAAAGGGAAATTCTGCATTCGGAGATTGGCAACACTGTCCACCGGTCGCACTCTCAACCTTCAGAGCCTCTCCATTCCCTCCGCTGAATAGGGAAAACATACCCGGTAGAGTGCGAAGAACAGGAAAACTGAATAACATGGGCAAACCAATTCTACGCTAATTTTCACTTTACATTTGCTTCTGTCTTGCTGATTTCTGTTACTTGAACATAAATTTATCAAAAGGGAAAAACTTAAATATTGAAGATGAAGCAAACTGAATTAAAATTCAAAGCTTAAGAAATTAAAGCACCTATTTGCTGACTCCCCCCAATCCTTGTATTTACAAAAATAGTGATTGTTTCTCCTCTCTAATCTTCAAAAGCAGCGAGAATACTTCTTTCACGGAACTGAATATTTTTTAAAGGGAAAGATATGAAAAATAAATTATATATATTAGTTAATTTAAGTTGCTATATTCCGCCTGTTTAGATTAATAGTGATGAAGATGAACGAATTAAACATAAACGAAAAAAACACATCAGGCACGTAACCAGGTGGAGGACTCGGGGGGGGCTGAAACCCCCCCTCCCCGAAATCCTACAAATATCTAATTTAAAAAGTGTATAGTGATAATTAATTTTACTTCATTAGCAGGATTAAACACTTTGCATAATACGTTGTAATAATCTGAGATTCATCTTCAGGACTTCTAACCCCACTGTTTCAACTTTATGTGGCGGCTGCTAATAAGGGATGATCCCCATCCCGAAATAAAATTCTGGCTCTGACCTGCAATGATTCGAACTTTTAAAAACCTGTCATTTCGAGCTCGGAAAGGGATTTTTTTTTATCATTCATAGGGAATTTCTTTCTGAGCCAGGAGCACAACAACAGAAGTTTGGCGCGTGAAACTGAATGCGTGTAGTCGTTGGCTTCGTGTTTATTATTTATTAAGGTGTTAGTGTTTGTCGTGATAGTGCTGTGTTAAAGGGTAATGGATGTGATACAAGATTTGCTGGTGAAACCTTTTGGAACAAGATCTTTTCAGGAGAAGTTGCAAATTGTTAATACAGGTAGGCCAGTGTCATCGCTTGAACTTATTTCTACACACAAAGACAAAAATCGGGAATATGTGAGGCATATTCGCAAGCAAATTATGACAAAACACCATGGTTGACAGGAAGTATAAGTGTTAATAAGCTTTGCATTTTTGTTAGCCGTGCTTACTTTTCGGGGCTGAAAAGAATGTATGGACGCGTGGCTGATACTGTAATCTTTGCAACACTTGTGTCAAACATGAAAAATCCAAAAGTCACATAACTTCCTTTGTTAAGCTGCAATCTTTCGCAAAGACACGTATTGACGTGAACTGGACAAACAGCGTGCTTTGGATGTGGTACGGCACAAGTGATCGGGTCCTGGAGTAAGTTGAATTTTGCACTTAAATTAATATTGCGGGTTTTTATTTCACTAGTGCACGTCTTTCATTTTATATTTCACAGGCTGTTTTTTATAGCTTTATAATACTGTCTTGTTTTATTATTTGAAATTCTACACGTATAGTAAACTGCAATAACGAGAATTAATTGATTGTGATCGTAGCAATAAGACAAATATTCCGACACAATATTCCTAAATCCAATATGGAGCTTGACATAAATTGCACGGAAACTTTTGGAGTTTGAGGATGAAAAGGTCGGAGATTACCCACTCGTTAGAACCAGCATACACCACTGATACAAATAGAATGTTCTTTGCTTGGAAGTTACGAGTGAGTAGCGTAACCCGGTCATAAAAATCTTCTATAACGGCTGAGGGCTCGACGTGCTGACCCCACGTCACCTCATACCAGTTGAAGAACTCACACCTCTAGGTAGAATTGTGGGAAGGAGACTGGCAGTCGGGAGATAGGCCAAGGCCCTATATGCTCGTCAATACTCGTCAGAAATTCAATCAAATTCATTCAGCTGTGCGTCATAAGTTGTGTTAACACACATTATGAGTCAATAATAATAAGTTAAGAAATTGACAAGACGTTTCTGTACTGAAGGTAACTAGAGGTTGTTTTCTTGTAACGTCGTTACTGTGTCCAGCTCGGCATTGTGATTAAAATTACTCTATCTGCATGTTCACTTTCCTCTTACATAAGTTTTCCTTTCGCGAAAACATCGTTCCATAGTTTCCAGTTTCTCAATATATTTTTCTATGAAGTGTTGAATATAATTCTAGCCTGCTTTCCACAAGCTACACAACTTCTTCTTCCTCTCTCTCTCTCTCTCACTCAGAGGTGCAATGTAACATAATTTAAGAAGGCCATTGTTGCACAAACGATAAACGAACATGTGTTAAATTCGGTAAGATCAGCAGGTAAGGGAAGCTCGATTTTAGCTGCAAATCAGTGCCTTCGTTACAGGAAAATCCCCAACAAAGCAAGGAAATAACTAATGAATGGTTATGCTTTACGATCTTTAGGGTTAAAAATAGGTGATCTAAATCTTTAAAAGAAAACCGTTTTCCAGATAGAATAGGTGTATGCATGAATAGAAAACAAAAATTAAGATATTGTATTAGCTGTGGAGTTCATTCTGTTGTAGCTTTGTGGCACATCCGGTAAAGGCACCCATTTCCAGTTCCACTTGTGTCTTTGATTAGGGTTCGAGCCTCACTTCATCTGGATATTTTTATTTATATTGAGGCCTGTAAGACAATAATATATGAAAGGTTCCAAATTATTTCTTACACGAGTGTATTTTTTTTTAATTTGTTAGTCCTGAAAAGGACTGTTTGGGAAAATTGAACATTTATTTAATATCTTGTCCAGTAGCCACCTGCATCTATGACATGTCTCAGGCGTCGAGGAACGGATTGCACAAGATGTCGAATATACCTGTGCGAAGTGCACACTTCATTCCAGGCATTGTTGACGTGGTCAAATAGTTCATCACTTCTGCGAGGTGGTGGATCGGGCCAGCTTTCTTTCAAACATTGAACGACCTCGGCCCACATATTTTCAATTGGGTTGATGTCGCATCCCATGGGTGGCCAGTCAATTAGATGTATGTCGTTTCGTTCAGAAAACCAACGCTGAACGATGGCTGAATCATGGATGGAGGAGTGGTCTTGTTGGAAGTCAATATTTCCCTCGGGATACAAAGCTCGCACGCCAGGAACCATAACATGCTCCAAAATGTGCACATACTGTATCCCGTTGAGACGTCCTTCTATGCGGTGTAGGTCACCTCCGCCACCGAGAGATATCCAACCCCAGACAGGCACGCTCACGCGTCCACGCCGACGTGAGTTAGCAAAAAAATGGGGATCAAATCGTTGTCCTTGACGCCGGTAGACCAGAACCGGACCATCATTTGCAGTAGAAAATACTTTCTCGTCTGAGAAGATTACTCTATCCCAAATCCTATCAATATTTTCTTCAGCAAATGCTAGCCTATCAGTTCTGTGTGCATCCGTCAAGACCTCCTTCTTTGCTGCCCTTCGTGCCCGTAAACCAGAAGCAGCCAGCCTCCGCCGAACTGTCTGTGGGCAACCAGGAAAATCGGCCCTTGCCTTGAGTTGAGTGGCTGACTGGAATGGATTGGCTTCACACTCCGCTATCAGCCGATCGTCTTGCACTGGTGTCGAAACACGGCCCCAGCTCTCGCGTCTTTTCCGTGATGCCTCACCAGTTTCTTCGTATCGAGCCCACCACCTCCTTGCTGTCCGTGCTGGAACGCCATACTGCTCGCCAGCTAAACCAGGTGACAATCCAGCTCCCTCGATCAAACCGATCACTCTTTCTCTTGTGGATTTGTTGTAGTGCTCCATTCTTCGCGAGGTTGAAGAAAGAAATGTTGCATGCCTCTGTTTAGAGCGTAGTTCAAAGGAAATAAGGTCTTCTATTGGTATAGTTAATCACGTGATGCTGCAGTTGGTTCAAAGACGACTTCCAATTACATTCAGCCATGAAAAGTTTCGTACGAATTCATACCAGAAAAGGATGTCAAGAATAATAAAATAAATTTAACCATTATTTACAATTACATTACTTTCATTTAACAAATAAATAAAGAATAATTATGACAAATGTGCTACAACGAGTGCTCTTTACATCCATGTGTAAAAGTATTTGGTATTACTAAACACGCACACACGTTCGGAACATCTGTAGCGTAGTTGTAACGTTTCAGACAAGCATACATCTTCTTACGTTCATCTTTTCTCTTTGAGGTATTGGTTCAAACCCGGCTCAGCTTTCACGTTTTTTTTTATGTAATACTTAGTAAAGTTTTTGTCACAATTTTTTCGTCCACAAAAAAAACAATAAAAACAATAATTAAACGATCTTCTCCCCAAAACAATAATTGCAACATCATATTTATTCACATAATAAATCTATTCCACTCATAAAATTGATTCCTTCGGGTCTTAATGCAACATCACCGAAACATTCAAGTTTCAATGTTCATGTTGGAAATTGAACAATAAACAGTTTTGGGGACACATTGCTTTATATAAAACCTCATGTTATTATAGAAATATACACAAGAAGTCGAATGAAAGTATGCGTAAGGAATACTCTTGAAACTCTAGAGTTGTAATCATGCGATTTGTTTTTCATAGAGTAATCTGTTATATTCAAGGTTAATTATTTCAATTTTTTTGTATTCAGTAAATATCGTACTTCTGTGTTCACTTCAACAGAAAAGAAATTGAGCGGCTAGGATTTGAACCTGTGATCTTTCATTTTAGATAAAAAAAAATACACGTCTTACCAACTGTTCTACAAGGAAATAGACAAAAAGTTTCCTAACATGGTTGCGGCAACAACCACCTGCCAGTGCTCCAAACATTTCTTTGCCACAGATTGTGGATAAGTTCCTCTCTACACAAATGCCCGGTATTTTGCAGTGTATTTTAGCTCAAATTTTGCCTAAACTCATGCGAACTTTGATGAAGAGGATTTACCGGGATATCAACGAGGTTATTTCCGGATAGGCTTCCGAGGTTTCGAGAGCTCTTTTATCTTCAGGGATTGAAGGGATGACGGATAACGTGCTTGTTACTGGCAAGCGTGGTCGTAACTGCGATTCCTCATGCTGCCGAATTTTATTTTCGGAAGGAGTATGGCATCGGACGTAAAATATATATATACTGTTCTTGGATGATCTCTCTGTGTGTATCAGGAGGTGGCAGTAATGATGAAGCGTTTAGAATTTTCGGAAACCATTTCAATTATATTACTGAATCACGTGCCACGTGGAATGGCAGAATCAAGTAACGTATAAGCAAGTCTGAGGGTGGCTGTTTTGAATATTGCGAATTTGGTGGAAAGTTCGTTAGATATACTTTCTGTTGAAATAACAGTATTATTTTGTTGAAATTAGACAAGTATTTTGGATATAAAGCAGTGCCGAATTAATGATCATTCTCAAGTTTTGCATTTATTAGATGTCACGTAATATATAAATAGTTATTAGTAGATTTTTATCGCATCGGCCTCGGTCGCAAAAGGTATTTACTTACGTTTATTGGGGATTTATTATTAGATTTAGATGCATTGGAAGATCGAAGTGAGGGGAACAAGAACAGTCATTACTAAATAAACGACATCACATAACCAATCTTAGCGAATTGAATACATTAAACTCTCCCGTTCGTTACAAAAATTCAATACATCAATGTAGTGGATTATTTCCTATTATAATTGTGTGTGTTTGTGTGTTAGTATTTTTAAATAATTAATATTTTATTTGTGGAGTGAAGAGCGTACACAATACTTATCTTAAATTCCATTACTTGATTGATGATTTGGTTTAATTTACTTCGCCTTTGTGACGTTTTTGGTTCATCGCGAAGATGAGAATGGGTGATGGGATGATGAAATTGATGAAGGAACACTTACAAAGAACACCCATGCCTGACCAGGATTCGAACCCAGGATTAAATACCATTACCTACAGCATCCTGAATGCATATATATTATATGTAAATTAGTCATAATGTGTGTTAACTCAGCTTATGACGAATAGCTAAAATACAAAAAGTTTTAACCTTAAATCCTGGCAAGCAACTGAATAAGCATTAACCTTCTTAGGGAGAAAATGTGCAGAAGAGACATCCCTTGAAGTGTGCATCGGATATTTTACAGTGTTGAAATATCAATTGTCTCTGTTTAGCACACACACACACACACACACACACACACACACACACACAAAAAAAAAAAACCCGCGACCTTTCAAGTATGTTGAAAAATATGGATACCAGCGTCTAACCAACTGCTCTACGTTAACTTAATGACAACATTCCCTTACAAACACGTAGATGTTTATGATAAAATCGATCTTCCTGTGTTCCAGCATGTTTTCTCCACAAGTCGTGAAATAAATGATTTCTTTTAGATCTGTTCGATATTGTGCAGGGCATTGTAAATAAAATGTCGCATAAACTCCTCAGAAATTTGCCTCTTTCTACTCAAACTTGATGGCGATTTACTCCAGGTGGAGAAAACCCCTGTTCAGTGTTTCAAACCTATGTGATATCAAGTCGAGCACGCAGAATTGTTACAATTTCGCACGATTCTCATTCTTATTCTAATTTACTATTTCAGTTTCAGTGTGTATTATATTAGCGATTGATAGTTTATAAGTTCATGGAATGTGCGAAATTGGAATCCTTTCACCGCAGCGTTTTTCGTCTAGTTGAATGACGAACTCAAAGTTGGCTACTCTCAGCTGGCGCTGAAGTGCAATGTTGCTAAGTTTACGATTTTCCGACTTAGAATTCTTTCGGGGCGGTCAAATAAGAAGTTGAGAAGTGTACATGGGAAGTGTTGAATCTGAAAAGTAACGCCCAGCGTGGGGCTCGAACCCACGACCCTGAGATTAAGAGTCTCATGCTCTACCGACTGAGCTAGCCGGGCTCCGTTGCGACATTCGAAGTGTCACGAATATCATTGCATTCCATTTGGAACAAAATCTGAAAGCGTATACCATTCGTCACACAATCGAATCTGTCCAGTATATCTTCCAACAGCATGTCGTGGAGTTGGCAATTACAAGAAGATGGAAGGACACAGTTCGGTAAAGAGGCACTTTTTTTGCCTCTGTAATTTGAAAGTAGTCGGGGATGCAGCTCAGTGGTAGAGCGTTCGCTTTGCATGTGAAAGGCCCCGGGTTCGATCCCCGGCATCTCCATTTTTCTTCATTTTACCTATTAGCAGTGTCGTTGTTGCGAGAAGCTCGTTCACGTCCCAAGGTGATTCCGAACAAACTCTTCCACTGTATTGGAAAGAGGTCATTGATAAATTGTTACCAACGCTGCATCTTAGTCGTTGACAATGAGTGTTAATATCGTTCCGTCCAGTGGAATTTTAAAAAGTGGAACGGCTTTCGAATAGAACATTGTTAAGTGCGGTTGTTGCTGTTTTGAATATATGTATTTTTGTGCAAGCCAGTATACAAGAAGACATTCGTATTTACACGAAATTGTCGTACGTAGGAAGTGTTCAAGCAGAAAAGTAACGCCCAGCGTGGGGCTCGAACCCACGACCCTGAGATTAAGAGTCTCATGCTCTACAGACTTTTTTTTTTATTTTTTTTTTTTTTATTTATTATTTTTTTTTTTTAAAGGAAAGCCCCTATGCGGAAGCTTCCCCCCTCACACTTCATTCACTCATATCATTACATTCATATTTCAATTTCAGGACTTTTCAGGACAGACAATCACAAACATCCATGGCTGAGCCGGGAATCGAACCCGGGACCCCTGGCGTCGTAGCGCGATGTGCTAACCACTCCGCCACAGGGGCCGCCCCATTTTTCTTCATTTTACCTATTAGCAGCGTCGTTGTTGCGAGAAGCTCCTTCACGTCCCAAGGTGATTCCGAACAAACTCTTCCACTGTATTGGAAAGAGGTCATTGAGAAATTGTTACCAACGCTGCATCATAGTCGTTGAAATGTTGAATGTTACAAAGTTCGTCGTAGATGGAAATAGCTAAGGCTTTTAGACATGCAAACTTGATAACAATGAGTGTTAATATCGTCCCGTCCCGTGGAATTTTAAAAAGTCGAACGGCTTTCGAATAGAACATTGTTAAGTACGTTGTTGCTGTTTTGAATATATGTATTTTTGTGCAAGCCAGTATACAAGAAGACATTCGTATTTACACGAAATTGTCGTACGTAGGAAGTGTTCAAGCAGAAAAGTAACGCCCAGCGTAGGGCTCGAACCCACGACCCTGAGATTAAGAGTCTCATGCTTTACCGACTTTTTTTTTTTTTTTTTTTTTAACCACTTTTTTTTTTCACAAACAATTACAGAGTTACATCTATTTTTTGTTTACAGTCAACAATCTTGCATAAATACCTATTTTTTGCTTACATTTTTACCTAACTTTCCATGTTTTACATTCCTATAAATAATACACTTCTTAAATAGTTTGCATATAAATATGTACGGGCTTCGGCCTCAATTTGTAAGTAAACTGATTGAAAGTATTCGCACAATGTTTGTTGACACATGATGCCTTTTGGTGTACAGGCATAATAGATGTAGTGTGCTAATAGCCACTGTATTGCTTGTAATTTTCTTAACGGGAAAAGCATAAAATCTGGGAAGAGGAGATGTTCCACTGTAAAATATGTAGGAGGTTTCCTACATATACTGCCGAGACAGCGGCAGAGGAATTTCCAATTGTCTGTCATTTTAGTACAAGTTGTTAATCTATGTCTAAGGGTATCTACTTGATCACAACTTATGCAATTAGGTTCTGCCTCTAGATTAATCCGATATGCTCTTTCTTTAGTTAATATTGTATCATGAATCACCAAGTACCATATCGAGCGCACGGAGGCTGGAATATGTTTTGCTGTTAAGTTGCGCCATACATTCGACCAGTTAATACTAGGTTGCTGGTTCACTATTCTGGGTTTGACCTTGAGCCTGTCGCACTGTTGACGATACAATAATTGGACTGTAATTGCTTCAGTCTGTAATTGTGGACTAGTTATCAAAAGATACACAAATTCTAATACCGTTGATCGGAAATAACTTGTATCACTGTCAAATTTTGGCAGTAATCCAGGTGCTGTAAGTTCGATGTCTCGTAAGTAGGCATGGAGTATATATCCGGTCAAGTTCGGCGTATCTTTTAGCGCTAGTTGAATATTTCTATGATTGAGGAGAGCCTGTGCTTGTATTTCAATATTCATTAGATTTAGTCCACCTGTTCTTAATGGTAAACACAAAGTGGTATAGGCCACTCTAAGTACATGGGACTGCCATATGAACTGTGTGACCAGCCGTCGTATTTCTGCTGCACTTGCTGGTGGTAGTGGTAATACTTGAGCAACATACCATACTTTTGAGAGAAGAAACACGTTACTATAAGTCACTCTAGAGATTATGGATATATTCCTTCGCTTATCACAAAACACTGCATGTCGTAATCTTGATATCACCCCATTATATGTTCTACTTTTCATTTCTTGTATCGTTGAACAAAACACTACCCCCAAGATTGTCACTTCATTCGCAATATCATAAGGTGCATCTTGATAGCAGTTTATTGGGTTTTTTCCTAGCTGCAAAATTTTGGATTTTTTATCGTTTACTTTTAACCCTGTTAATTCTTGCGTTATTTTTAAGATAGCCTGTAACTTCTGCAAGTCGTTGTCATCATTTATCAGAACAGTTACGTCATCTGCATACGCGAATGTTCTAAACGATTTTCTGTAGACTTCCACTCCCCGCACCTGTTCTTGCATCCACCGTACAATGGGTGCAATTGCTAAGCCAAATGCAAAGAGTGATAATGGACACCCTTGTCTTAATGATCGCTTCAGTGGGAAAGACGTTGACAGTGTCCCGTTAACATTAAGGCGTACTCTTGCATTTGTGTAAAGCAACTGAATAGCTGATACAGTTTTTTCTCCTAATCCTACTTTTCTTAACAACGTAAAGAAATAATCGTGCTTGATTGTGTCGAACGCGTTTGCAAAATCCAAGGCCAGGATTGCTGCTTTTGATCCAACTTTCTGTTGTTGAAGTGCCACAACGTCTCTTAATGTATTTAACAGTTCAAAAATTGCACCATGCGCTCGAAAGATAAATTGTTGTGGTCCTATTAATTTCTCTGCCAATTGTTGCAGTCGTTTTGTGATTAGTCGTGTGTATATTTTATAGTCCACACGCAAGAGTGTTATCGGGCGAAAATTCTTTGCCGAGATGAGTCGTCCTGGTTTCGGCACGAGTACCATCACTCCTAACAGGCTCGTTTGTCCCATGCGCTGTTGTCGGAAAACTTCATTTACCCATCGCGTCAGCATGGTCTGTACCACTGGCCAAAATGTTTGGAATAATTCAATAGGTAAGCCATCGATGCCTCCAGCGCGATTGCGTTTGCCGGCCATTACAGCTAGTTCCACTTCCTCTCTTGTAAAGGGCTGTTGGAGGAACTCCTTTTCTTCCTCTGTTACTCTTGGTATATAGTTTCCAATAACGGAAAAATCTTGTTCCTTGTCAGCACTTGTGTCACTGAATTTATTGGAAAAGTAATCTACTAAATGTCTTTGAATGTCTTTCGTATTTGTAAGTTTTACTCCTCCTTCATCGTCGATCTCTGTTATCAACTTTCGTTGTTCTCTGCGTCTTTCTCCTAGGACTTGTGCCAGCGAAGGTTGTTCTTTGGGATCGAACATTACTAATTTGCTTCGATAATTATATCCTTGCATTTTTTGGTTGTACATTCTCAGAACGACCGCTTGTATTTTCTTATATTCACTCAGAACCGTTTGATCTGTTTTGAGTTTGTTTGCTAATTCTCTCAAAACTGCATGGTAAAAGTTATACTTCTTATAAAAATCCGCCATTTTTCCTTTACTGTATTGCATGCAAAAGTATTTAATTGAGGGTTTTAGATAGGAGTCCCACCATTTTATGAAGTCTGTCTGTCTATGACTCATGGCTTCCCATTTTCCCCATTGTTCCTCAAATTCCTTACGAAAGGCTTCATCTTGAAGTAGTTGAAGGTTTAATCGCCAATAACCTCTTCCTTTCCGAACGTGTGGGATATTTAAAGCTATATCTAAATGGACACCTAAATGATCACTGAAACAGTTTGGAAGTACCTCTATTTTTGTGGAATGCGAGAACAGTTCTTTTGTTACATAAAACCTATCGAGTCTACTAGCAGTATTTGTTCTAATGTATGTATATCCTTTTTCGCTAGGATGTTTTCTTTGCCACACATCTATTAGGTCAAACCCAGACACTAAAATGTTTAAACTTGGTGGTGTTAAACCCAGGGGTTTGATCCTCTCGCCTTAACGTACAGTTAAAGTCTCCCGTGCACAATATATGTTGTCTATTTCCACCGAGGGCTGTAGCTACTTGAGTATTGAAAAATTCCTCTCTCTCTTTTCGTGCGTCACTACCAGACGGAGCATAAATATTGCATATCCACACGTCACCCACATTTACACAAATTATTCTACCTGATGGATGGTATAGTACATTTGATACTGTAATACTATTTCTAACTAAAATTGCCGTTCACGTTGAGTTATGATTACTATTATTATATACTACATAATCAAACCCAATATCAAGATTTCCTATACCTAGTTCTTGAAAACACACAATATCTAAATTATAAGAACGTATATAGTCTATGAGAGCTTTTCGTTTAAGTTCAGATGAAAGTTTGTTGATATTTATTGTAGCCACATGGTAAATTATTTCCTGTTCCGTATGCTTGCTTTGCATTAATGTTTTATAACACTCGCTTAAGTTGTCAGAACTTATGTTATTGGTTAGAAATATTAGAAATAGACACCATAGAACAGACACTACTACCATTACTACTATCTATATACTTTGTCAAAGTTACTTATTATTCTCCTTACTATCACCGGTACCTGTGTCCACTGTCGTATTTACTGCCGGTTTCCTTGCCTTATTTCGTTTGGGGTGAGGTCGCTTCGACGCGGTCGGCGATCTCGACGTACTGCGTTTCTTCTGGCGATGCTCAAAGGTGTCTTGGCGACGGCGCTGAAGTTGCCATTCCGCTTCCTTAGCCTGCGAGGACTTCAAAGTTCCGGCATCTATGGACATAGGCATCTCACTGTTCGCACCTTCCATCTTCATTGTAGCATCCATCATCTCAGGGGTGGATATCCCCGGATCTGGCTCCGGCGTGCCGTCGGACGAATCGACCGACGTGTCGGCATGCTGCTCGAGATCCACGTTCACTGGTTCCAGTATGGGGGTGTCTTCTGCATTCTGGTTCTGGTCTGTTGACTGCTCCGTTATCACCTCCATTTCACTGGCGTCGACGGTCTCACTCAGGGGCTCAACTGGTAGCTGTTCTGTCTGTTTTGGGGGGGAGTTCGAAGTCGAAGCGCGATCCAAGTTATTGGTGTCGGTCTCGGTATGCTGCGCAGATAGGTTCGTAAATGTTGCCGACATCACTGGTTCGGTGGCATCGATCTGATTGGGCCCAAATCTGGCGACATTAGCATACAGGGTAGGATTCTTCACGGGCCCAACAGGACGTCGTTGGGGGCACTTCCCTGCCACGTGTCCCCCCAAATCGCAGATAGCACAAGTGCGTTCCTGACCAAGATACGTCACCCAGAACCGTTGTCCACATATTGTAACATATGAGGGAATCGGGTGACGTAATGACATTTTCAAGATTTTTCGTCCCGTTCGAACTTTATAAATATGTTCTCCTGTGTACACTTCGTCCAAAATTTTGTCGATAATTTTGCCATATTGGCTCAAAACTGAACGTATTTCGTCATCTTTGAGTTCCTCGGGTACAACGTGCATCCGGACCGTCACATAATCCATATCTGCCCACGTCATGTCAACACTATATTCATCGTTATCGTCGTGATATTTAACACAGCCATTTGAGTTCTGTATCAAACGTTCACCAAGCACTCGCGAAGTTAATTTCAGGAACACACACTTATGATATAAATCAATTTCTATACTCACTACTTGTTCTGGCGTTAGCTGCAACGTGTCGTTAATCCAACGATGTAAGTCTAAGGTCGAGGGTCTAGTTGCAACATTTCGAAAGTTTAATTTCAGGGTATTAATTCGCCGAAGCACCATTCTACTCACTGGTTCTATTCAACAGGACACAAAAGTTGCCACGCGAATGGAAAGTAACCGCTTATGCAGGAGCAGCGCGCACGACGTCTGCTCACTCACGCGTTCCATGCGAGACTACCGACTGAGCTAGCCGGGCTCCGTTGCGACTTCTGCCTTATTTCTTCTACATGGCCTGCGTGAACTGAAATAAAAATGTTATCAAAGCAAGCGTCAGTAACAGGAGCATTGCTTTATTTGACACACACTACTCAAGATTAACATCTTTCAGGGGAACATAGGTGAAGACGGTTTTGGAGGAAATGGCTCTAAGCAATACATACCCTTGTTTGGAAATCACAAATTCTAGCATATCAAGTTCGTCATTGGGGATTCATCTTCACAAGCAAGAAGATGATGGTAATTTTGATTTGAAGCGTGCTTTTCCTGCCACAATTGTTAAATCGCGGCGAAGTGTGTGGTTGGAAGAAATGGATGAATAAGCAATCACAGAGAACCCTAGCAATAGAATGCTTGTGGTGATATAGAAAGTCGAGAACTTGACGCCCCGCCATACTTACTGAGTACAATTGGAAACAAAGAGAACCTTTCAAAGAATCACATATAGAATGTTTTGTTTCACGAGTAGCATTTTCTCTTCAATGGGAATAGAGTTTCCCAATAGCAGCCTGAAGGCAGTCACATGAGTTTGTTACATCATTGTATGATTTGAAGATCACAACCTGTCAACTTTACTTCCACAACCGGATCTATCAGGTGAAGAGTGTGGTGAAATTATTACCCATTTCAACTATAGGTAAAGAAGGGCAGGAAATTAAAGAGTCGGGTAAAGCGATTCCAGTAGGTACGTATTAACCGCGATTGATCATCACCAAAAGAAATTGCTTAAAATGACACCTCATTATAATATATTGTTTAATTTGATCATGTTGGTTGGCTGAATTTCTAACGAGAAGATCAGTGCTCATTAGTATGCGCCCGAGAGATTTTTGCTTCCGAAGTACTGTTTTGTTGTCTCATCCTTACGATCCGGATGATCTGCGGGAGATAATGTGTTTGAAGAATGGACTGATTGAAGTCACACTTGGAATGACGTCTAATATTCGCACCGATTAGAAGTGAGAGAGTCCCGAAGAACAAGCCTTATGGCTTAAGTAAGTAATTTTCTCTCTACCAAAAAGTGCACTACGTTGGCATACGTAGGAAGAAATGGGGAAGGTGGTTTTGTAAAAAATAGAAACGTGAAATGCCGTTGATGTAACGGTTATACTTTCAAAGGTAACGCGTGAATATGGAAGCATTCATGTACAAGAGAGCAGCTGCTGTCGAATGAAAATCCACGGTCTGAAATCAGTTGTGTTATTGGTACAGAAGGAGTTGTTTGACAACGAAATGTTGATGTCACACTTGGAATGACGTCTAATATTCGCACCGATTAGAAGTGAGAGAGTCCCGAAGAACAAGCCTTATGGCTTAAGTAAGCAATTTTCTCTCTACCAAAAAGTGCACTACGTTCGCATACGTAGGAAGAAATGGGGAAGGTGGTTTTGTAAAAAATAGAAACGTGAAATGCCGTTGATGTAACGGTTATACTTTCAAAGGTAATGCGTGAATATGGAAGCATTCATGTACAAGACAGCAGCTGCTGTCGAATGAAAATCCACGGTCTGAAACCAGTTGTGTTATTGGTGCAGAAGGAGTTGTTTGACAACGAAATGTTGCATAAAGGTTTCTTTGACAACGAAATGTTAATCTGCTTTCGTGACTTGTATTGTCGGGAAATGAAAAGCTTAGTGTGATATTGTAGGTGTAGTTTGAAAGTAATCGGGGATGTAGCTCAGTGGTGTCGACCTACGTGGCGAAGTGGTTAGCAGAGCGCGCTACAACGCCAGGGGTTCTGGGTTCGAGTCCCGGGTAAGGCATGGGTATTTGTGTTCGTCCAGTTGATAAGAAACAAAGAAAATGTAAGAATTGAAAAGTGTAAAAGTGAGAAAAAGAGTGAATGCTGGTGGATACCTCCGTGTAGGGGGTATTTCCTCAAAAAAAAAAAAAAAAAAAGTGGTTAGCAGAGCGCGCTACAACGCCAGGGGTTCCGGGTTCGAGTCCCGGGTAAGGCATGGGTATTTGTGATTGTCTGTCCTGAAAAGTCCTGAAATAGAAATGTAAATGATATGAGTGAATGAAGTGTGATGGGGAAAGCTTCCGCTTAGGGGCTTTCCTTTTTATTCTGTAAAAAAAAAAAGTGGTAGAGCGTTTGCTTTGCATGTGAAAGGCCCCGGGTTCGATCCCCGGCATCTCCATTTTTCTTCATTTTACCTATTAGCAGCGTGGTTGTTGCGAGATACTCGTTCACGTCCCAAGGTTATTCAGAACAAACTCTTCCACTGTACTGGAAAGAGGTCATTGAGAAATTGTTACCGACGCTGCATCATAGTCGTTGAAATGAGTAAGAGAGAGATAAAGGGAATAATGAAGAGAAGAGTGCAGTGGTCGGAAATCAAAGACAGGAAAAGTGATGAGGACTGGAGAAGAGTGGTATGAAGACAAGGGGAGAAGAGGTAGTTGCAGAAAATATGGTCTCAATGTCAAGAATTGATGCATTGATCAAATTATCCACATTAAGATTTTCGATTTTACCTGCGATTATACCATTAAAAACATGAATGTAATTTTCGTATTTATATAAGAATTATCCAATTTTTCTCTACTTCTCAGTTCGTTGGAACAGAGATTTAGATTTGTTCTTTAATGTTTCATCGTTAACTCCAAACACAATCATTCCGTTTCACACGGCGTGGACAATGAACACAATCGGATATGTCTAAAACTTACGAAAATTTTCTGCCACCGTAGGGGATTGAACCTACGACTATCAGGTTAACAATCCTGAACGCTAACCAATACCCTACAAGCTATCGGTTCTATCTGTCATGCTTAAAAGGCATAGAAGGAACTGACCAATGTGAAGTGTAGATGCAACTCATCTTCTGCATGCATTAAGTAAAGAACGCACACATACTTGATTATCAGGAAGGAAACAAAGGTACTTGTAGTACGAATCGACGTAAACATTTAATGTAAATTTGCACATGATGAAAACTAATCTTTGATATATGTGCAAGTAGTCTTGCATTTCACTCGAGTGTCATGATATTCCACTGTGCATGTCGCTCTGTCCGAGATCGGGTATGCAAGAAATAGTAAGAAAATATATTGAAGGATACAGCATTACCACAATCTATGAAGCAAAGTCTGACATAAATCGTGAGGTATATTGGTGATGAGGATAGGTATGTCACTTTCGTCATCATCCAACGTTACTTTTTATTGAAAGGAAAAAATATTTCTGCATTGAAAAATACACACACACACATACACACAGTGGTTCGAATCCATTTCAAATTGTAGGTGCAATCCAGATTAACCTATTTGTGCATCACGTGGACTTCAAAACAAAGTAACAGAAAGGTAGGCTCTTTACTTTCAGCTCACTAAAATCTTTCTCCTAGAAAATCTTATGTGTAGTAAGACTAATAAAAGCACCTCTCATATTTATAATAATAACGAGTAAACAGATGCATAGTCGTTAATCAGTAGAACAATTCCACCTCATATTTACATACGTAACATCTGGTGTCGTGACACGTGATGCCACGTTGCACGCATTACAATTGAGCAAAGTCAGGCGAACCTTATCAGTTAATGTGGATCTGGCAAGTTACTTTAACCGGTTTTGTGCCATATTCTCTTTTACCTCGAACTGGCGAGATCCAAGACTAGGTACGACGGAAAAAATATACAGGATGGCTCAAAAAGTCACTTAACACCCTCGGCACAAGGCCAGTGCAGCGCGCAACGTGGCAATGGTGATGACCAATCGTTGCCAGACCAAGGGGGAACCACATTGATGCCACCCGCACGGTCGGCGGCCATCTTGATGACCACCATCTTGAATTCAACTTCAGAATTTTAAATGGGAAGGGGGTAATATGATATATCAAATCAGGCTAGAATTTCACGAGAAATGCAATGGTGAAGGTTTTTTCGACATATTCTTAACCAGTTAAAAGGTATGACTGAATTATTGTACCAATTTGCTCCTTTTCGAGGTATTAGAAAAATGCCTTATAATTTGTTTAGCGCATCGGTAATGCATCGATATCAAAGTGATGTCTAGGGAGAGAAATTCGCATGCCATTGCACACGATTTTAATCGGATACATCCACGAAGAGCTGTGCATTATGAATGGTTGTCGCGAACAATTTACAGTGTGACGCTTCTATTGAATTAAAAGTCCTTCACAGTGACAAGGCTAATGTTTATGTTCATAAGGAAGTTCATAAACAGAATATGCGACCCTTGTCATCTAATAACTAACTTTGGACAGAAACTGCTTCACAACGTTCCCATAGTGTTCTGGTGTTCCTCCCTATTGAAAAAAAAACTCTGTAAAAAGTACCTTCTTCCATAAGCAAGGATGGAAAAACCTGTTTATTTAACAAATCTAAGTATCCCTAAGCATTTAAGATTCCGTTGATGAAAAATTGACTAACCAATCGTCTTCCACACAGCACGCCACACCATTAACTTACCAGCACTAACCATTCAGCTTTGATCTGTCGAAAATGGGTTATCAGATAAAAAGGATTGAATATTCTGTTTATGAACTTCCTTATGAACATAAACATTAGCCTTGTCACTGTGAAGGACTTTTAATTCAATGGAAGCGTCACACTGTAAATTGTTCGCGACAACCATTCATAATGCACAGCTCTTCGTGGATGTATCCGATTAAAATCGTGTGCAATGGCATGCGAACTTCTCTCCCTAGACATCACTTTGATCTCGATGCATTACCGATGCGCTAAACAAATTTTAAGGCATTTTTCTAACACCTCGAAAAGGAGCAAATTGGTACAATAATTCAGTCATAACTTTTTACTGGTTAAAGATATGTCGAAAAAACCTTCGCCATTGCATTTCTCTTAAAATTCTAGCCTGATTTGATATATCATATCACCCCCTCCCATTTAAAATTCTGAAGTTGAATTCAAGATGGCGGACATCAAGATGGCCGCCGACCGCACGGGTGGCGTCAATGCGGTTCCCCCTTGGCCTCATAACGATTGGTCATCACAATTTCCATGTTGCGCGCTGCAGTGGTCTTGTACCGAGAGTGTTAAGTGACTTTTTGAGCCACCCTGTATTTTGTATTTCGAACTACAATATTTCCCAAATGGAAATGCAAAGAAAATGCACAATGGTTGGTTTGTTTGGCTTCCA
Source organism: Lepisma saccharinum (assembly GCF_977018435.1). Classification (NCBI taxonomy): domain Eukaryota; kingdom Metazoa; phylum Arthropoda; class Insecta; order Zygentoma; family Lepismatidae; genus Lepisma; species Lepisma saccharinum. The sequence continues at coordinate 37,125,355 of NC_139237.1, forward strand.
TAGTTGATTATTTAATGTCGCTTTTCTACTTGCTCAGGCTAATCGCGACAATGAGAATGAATGATTTTTAGATGAAAGAAACGATGAAATACAGGAGTCGAAATACAGGATTCCTGAATGTTTGGCAGCGAGACGCGTACGAGTTGGTTAAATGTTCTTTGTCTTATTTTGGTTCAGAACCAAGTAGTGACATTTTCATGTAATCTTTAGTATTAACTAAACACAATCAAGCGAAACAATGACATTATTTTTCAGTGTTATAGCACTGATTGTAATCGAAACTCAAGTTTCACGCTGAAAAGTGAATTGAATTTGTTATACATTTTATTAGTAAACATTTTATTTTAATTAGATGTAATTAGTGTGATAATCTCATCAATCACATAACTTAGGATTTGATATGAAAATTCAAATTTTAACGTTAGCCTTTTCACCTCAATATTACAATACAATTTGCAATAAAGAAGGAAAAAACAACCGATAAAGGGGCTCGAACACAAGACCTCTTGTATTCAATCCAACAACTTGAACCAGTACTCCACGGCTCTCCGCACCACTCGTTACAGCATACCTTACCTCATTCTGAGAAAAAGTTGGACATTCTCGCTTAACTCGGTAGTTACGGAATTAATATTTCATTCGGAGCTTTTTCTTGAAATGTATGATATTTCTTTGTGGTATATTCCTATTCGTATCTCTTTACATGCCAATAAGCTTGTTCTTTTGAAAACGCTGCTGCTTGTGGCCACGGGTTCTCTGATAAGAACTGGACGTTTCAATACTGGCCTTCTAGCATGAGACCTGCGTCTGCATTTTTATTCTATAATAACAGAAACAGCTTTTTTTAACTTGAAAACAGATCATGATCACATGTAAAACATCCACACTCATACGTACTATTTATGCCAAAATACCAAATAACATAATTTTTTAACATTATACGGTACGGCTTATCACAATTTATATGTAATAATTATATATAAAACGGTACTTGAAATAGATCATTCATGCATACGAACAGCATACCTTGGTATTAAATGTCTCCCTCAACACCCCCAACCAGAATGCACGTTTCTTGCCGTTTACATTCCTTTTTTTAAAATCTGGTAACATCATTGTAAATTATGCACAATACTTTTCACGAAAACTATTGCTTTCCTTCACCCCTCCCCATTCAAAGTTACAACATTAGTTTAGTGCGATTTTTTTGGTTTCTGGCGATGAAAATGTTTCAAACCAGAATAATAGAGCTTTTGGGTGCATGCGGTCTTTCTGGCTGTGAGTGTTGAGCGGTGGATTTGTTTCCAACGAAATCAAGGGCGCGAGTTCGAGTCCTGCGTCGTGCACATATATATATTTTTTTAAATGTCAAATCACATGCTTGCGGGTTTCGTTGGCGTAATATGCGTAGGATTCAAGATACGTTGCGTGCATGTGTGTTTCCATTCTGGTTGTGCTTTCAATTCTAGGTTTGAAAATGAATCAACCTATTTGTAAAATATGTTGGAAAGGATCTTGATTTCGCATTTTGTTTACTCATTTTGTCCATTTACTGTATATATGCGCACTTGCAAGGAAATGATCTGAAATTCATTAGAAATCAGTCCTTCGTGCAGTACGTATTTCGTTTGAATTTCTAAGTCATGTCTATTGGCTGTCAGAAGACATACGTGTATTTGTAGTCCCATTATGTGATTGTAATTATATTGCTACGGAACGAACTTTTGAAAAAAAGTAATAACCTAGCTTTCAAAGTGGATCGGAAAAACAGACTAATATTATTAACTGATATTACAATAATTATGTTGCACTAGAACGGTCACAAGATTCAGATCTAAAGTGTAATATGGTGCTCCTTCAGTTTAAGAAAATAATTTTTTGAAATATTGTAAATCACTTATTTACAAATTTCATCCAACAAAATCTTTTTTCAATGCGTTCATATTTCTTCATATTTTTTAGCAACAAACGAAAAAGTAAGATGAAATGTGTGTTTTGAGATTATTTTCAACTTCTAATGATCTCAGTGAAAACGGTATAAATAATTGAACCACAGTCATGTGAAATATGATTTACTACATATGTTCATTACTTGGAGAGTACGTGACCATATAGAGTAAGTAGCCCTTTTAAAATAACAAACAACATGTTGATGCAAAGAGAGAGACCAAAATGAAACATCGCATAATTCAAGTATAACTTCTGTATAAAACATTCATTTCAGTTAAGTGAAAATGTTGGAACGTTTTCGCATGGTGACAGAAATTATCATGATACTCGAGTGAACTGCAAGACTACTTGCACATATATCAAAGATTAGTTTTCATCATGTGCAAATTTACATTAAATGTTTACGTCGATTCGTACTACAAGTACCTTTGTTTCCTTCCTGATAATCAAGTATGTGTGCGTTCTTTACTTAATGCATGCAGAAGGTGAGTTGCATCTACACTTCACATTGGTCAGTTCCTTCTATGCCTTTTAAGCATGACAGATAGAACCGATAGCTTGTAGGGTATTGGTTAGCGTTCAGGATTGTTAACCTGATAGTCGTAGGTTCAATCCCCTACGGTGGCAGAAAATTTTCGTAAGTTTTAGACATATCCCATTGTGTTCATTGTCCACGCCGTGTGAAACGGAATGATTGTGTTTGGAGTTAACGATGAAACATTAAAGAACAAATCTAAATCTCTGTTCCAACGAACTGAGAAGTAGAGAAAAATTGGATAATTCTTATAAATACGAAAATTACATTCATGTTTTTAATGGTATAATCGCAGGTAAAATCGAAAATCTTAATGTGGATAATTTGATCAATGCATCAATTCTTGACACTGAGACCATATTTTCTGCAACTACCTCTTCTCTCCTCTCGTCTCTAGTCTCTTCTTTTCTCCTCCTCTCCTTCTCATTCTCACTCCTCTTTCTCCTCTGCTTCCATCTCATATCGCCTACCCTCCTATTCTCGCCCCTTGTCTTCATACCACTCTTCTCCAGTCCTCATCACTTTTCCTGTCTTTGATTTCCGACCACTGCACTCTTCTCTTCATTATTCCCTTTATCTATCTCTTACTCTATTTCCCACTCCCCCTTCTCGTCTCCTCCCGTCCTGTCATCTTGTTTTCCTCCTCTCTTCTCTTCTTTGCTCCATATTCCTCATTTCTCCTCGAATCTCTTTCCTTTCTTCTCACTACTTCTCCTCTCCTCGTCTATCCTTTCTTCTCTTCTCTACTTTTCCTCTTCTCCTTTCACTTTCTCTTTCTCCTCTCCTCGTCATTCCTCACTTTCTTCTCTCCTCTATTTTTCCTCTTTTCCTTTCGCTTTCTCTTTCCCCTCTCCTCGTCTATCCTGTCTTTCTTCTCTATTCTATTTTTTCTCTTCTCCTTTCCCTTTCTCTGTCTCCTTTCCTCGTCTAACCTCTCTTTCTTCTCTCCTTTATTTTTCCTCTCCTCCTTTCGCTTTCTCTTTCTCCTCTCCTCGTCTATACTCTCTTTCATCTCTTCTCTATATTTCCTCTTTTCCTTTCGCTTTCTCTTTCTCCTCTCCTCGTATATCCTCTATTTATTCTCTCCTGTACCCTCTCCTCCTTTCGCTTTCTCTTTGTCCTCTCCTCGTCTATTCTCTCTTTCATCTCTTCTCTATATTTTTATTCTCCTTTCGTTTTCTCTTTCTTCTCTTCTCGTCTATCCTTTCTTCTCTTCTCTACTTTTCCTCTTCTCCTTTCGCTTTCTCCTCTCCTCGTCTATCCTCTATTTCCTATCCTTTACTTTTCCTCTTCTCCTTTCGCTTTATCTTTCCCCTCTCCTTTATTTATTTATTTATTTTTCAATAATGAACTCAACAGGCTGGCGCCCAGTTAGAGAGTTCAGAGATACAGGTTTTCATACATGCTTCAGTGACTGTTATTTGATATTGTATTCATTACACAGTTTTTAAATTGTATATATGGCATGGAGAACAAATCAATTTTTTTTGTTACGCTTTTCTAAGGCATTGTAGAGAATACTCATTCTCCAGATAGGGGATTTCTTGACAATGTTTGTTCGCGCTCTATTCACAAAAAAGGTTTGATGATTGGGTCGCGTCTTATTGTTAGGAACGCGTAATTTAAATTGTGAGATCCAATGAGGAGAGCGAAGTTTTCCATTATATATTTTCCAGAGCAGCAGCAGGTCGCGCACGTAACATCTTTGATTGTACTCGCTCTATTTTTGTAGTTTGTACTATACTGTCAGTGTTCCATACAACAGACCCGAATTCAAGTTTTGAACACACTAATGAGTAATATAATACCTTAAGTGTTTGGGTGTCTCGAAAGTCTCTGCCCATTCTAATAATGAACCCGAAAATTTTGTAAGCGTTGCCTATTACTTTGTTAATATGGTGAGTGAAAGTTAGCTTAGAGTCAAAATATATTCCTAGGTCCTTTGCTGTTTCAGATTTTTTTAGATTGGTATTATTAAGTTTATATTGAAAATTTAAGATCGTTCTTTGTTTAGAATAAGTAACGGAATAGCATTTTGCTGCATTAAGAGAAAGACCGTCGCGCAAGCACCACGCACTCAACCTATTTATGTCTTGTTGTAGACACACACAGTCTTCAATATTTTTTATTCTTTGAAAGAATTTCAGGTCGTCTGCAAATAAACAGTTTTTTAGAATTAATCAAATGTTCCGGTAAGTCGTTGATTAATAGAAGAAAGAGAAGAGGTCCTATGTTGGACCCTTGAGGTACTCCGGAACGTACTAGAAATTCGCTGGATGCGTGGCCTTTATACGAGACATATTGTTTTCTATTCATTAAATATGACGCCATAAGTTTCCTGAGGGGAAGGGAAAAGTTAAAAGTGCCCAATTTACTTAGTAGTACATCATGATTTACGGTGTCAAAGGCTTTGGAAAAATCAGTGTATATTACATCCACCTGCCCCCCATCATCTAACACGGTGCTTATATAATGCAGTTTCTCGCCAATGTTTGTTTCTATTGAGCAGTTGGGCAGAAAGCCATGCTGGAATTCAGATAAATTTTCTTTGTCATGGTTATATATGTGGCAATATAAGATTTGCTCAAATATTTTAGCAGGGGCAGATAAAAGAGCTATAGGACGATGGTTTTGTATGTTTCTGTTCTCCGAGGATTTCGGTACTGGACATACAGCAGTAACTTTCCACCGTTCGGGAAACTGCGTGGAAGATAATATCGCATTGTAGATAACAAAGAGTGGAATTTTAAAAATGTCTACACATCCTTTGAAGATGTAGGGTGGGATTTTGTCTGGCCCCGCCGACTTCTTTGGCTTTAATTTTTTTACAGCTGCTTCAATTTCAGACATACTGATCATCTGAATGTTGAGTGAATCTAGCGTTTTGCACTCTGTGTGCCCCGCCATGATCTCGAGGTTATACTTTGCCGTATTGTTTGCGTACACAGATTGAAAGTATTTCGCAAATTCATCAACGACGGTATTCAGGTTTAATATGGGTTCATTGTTTGAAGAAACTGGAAACTGTTTGTTTTGCCTGTTGCGATTTATGTACGACCAGAAAAGTGACGGGTCACTTTGAATATTGCTTTCGATGTCGAACAAGTAATTATTATGGGCGGCTGATATTTCTTTTTTGATTGCTTTTCTGAGTTTTTTAAATTTGTTGGCATGGTGAACTGGGTTACCTACGTTTTGCTTCCATTTTTGGTGGTGGTGAGCCTTTGCTTTTATTTTTTTAATTATATTGGCGGTAAACCAGCATGGATATTTAGGAGGGGTTATGCGTCTTAAGGGGATGCACGCGTCAAATGCTTCGTATATTATGTTGTAAAACATATCTGTCATTTCGTTTACGTTATCACAGAGTTTTAGTGTATCCCAGTTAACGACCGATAGTTTGTTGTATAGTTTGTTAAAGTCAGCTTTTTTGAAATTGTACGAGAGGTTGTTCGGTGGATTGTTACTCTGTGTCCTTTTTCTGTGCTTTATTTCGATTACGAGACAAGGATGATGCTTATCCTCAGGCACGAGTGGCTGAGTTTCTCGTGTCAACTGCATGCCAAAAACGTTACTTAGGACAAGATCGAGAGTTTTGCCGTTACTATTTTGAATATTATTTACGCTGCGTAATTGAAAAAAGCACATATGATTGTATAAATCGCGACATACAGGAGTGGCGTTAACGAGGTTGTATTCGTTGCTTGTTATGCAAGGGATGTTGAAATCCCCTATGAGGAGAATGTTATGTATGGGTCTACAATGCCTTTCAAGAAATTATAAAATAAGTTGTAAGACTTGTCGTTACAGCATGGAGTAAAGTAAACAATACAGATGTATAAGGTAGGCAGTCCATGAATTACAATTTTCACAACCAATGAGTCGACGTTAGGGTCGTCGTTAAATTTGCCTACGAGCGTCGCTGCGTATTTGTTATGAATTGCCAGAAGAGCACCCCCGCCCAGATTTTTCCCAGAGTCAGTCGCGTTCATGTCAGATCGGAACACGTTATAGCGATCATCAAAAAGTTCCGTGCTTAGATGGTTTTCATTAAGCCAAGTCTCTGTAATTGCTACGATGCTGTAATTGTTAGATAATATGTTCTGAGAGAACACTTGCATTTTGGTACGCAACCCGCGAACATTTTGGTACACTATGCTAAATATTTTAGTCTGAGAACTTACGTGTTTATGTTTGTGGGAGTTGCCCCCGGGCTGACATTCTTCCTCCGTTGCTGTCACTGCTACCACGTCACTTGGGGGAGGGGTGGGATTTGGGAGGGGGTGGGGATTTCCAACTTGCTTCCGAGATTCGGCCTTCGTCTTCATCCCTCCATAGAAGCTACACGCACCTTCCGAAACTCATGGCCTGGGGGTTTTGGACGTCCACGTTCTATGAGATGCAGTTCCAGACGCTGGCGATTGTCCACCGTGTGAAGGCGTGGGGGGAGTCCTGCTGTTTCCTCCGAGGTCGACGACTTCCTTCTTTCCTGGAGACGATCCGGATCCTTTGTTCGAAGTTCTTGCCAAATTTACTTGTGCGTCTCTGGAACTTGCTGGAAGTGGTTTTGACGGAACGTTGTTGGATTTCAATTCTTCCAAAGTAAATGGTTTTCCATTTATGAGTAGCTTGTTATATTGCAATTTAGCATGTTGACCGCAGTGGCGTATGCTGGTTTTAACTAGTGGGTAATCTCAGACACTTGATTCATCCACCCACTCCTGAAGTCTCCCTGCAAATTTACCTCAACATTCATACAGGATTTACGAATGTATGTGTGAAAAATGTTACCTTATTGTTGCGACCACTGCCGAATAATTGTTGTGATTGCACTTGCAGTTAATCTACGTTTAGAATTTCAAACAATAAAACAAGATAATATAATAAATCTATAAGAAAAAACCTGTAACAAAGAATATGAAAGGAATTCGGTAGTGAAATAAAAACCCTCAATATTAATTGAAGTGTAAAATTCAAGTTACCCCAGTGCCCAGTTACTCGTGCATTCCTGATTTTTGTTTTAATACACGGAAGTTTGAGTTCAAGACCTGTGGTACAAGAGATTCTACTGGCCTACCTACATTAACTATTTGCAATTTCTCCGGAAAAGATCCCGTTCCAAATATTTTCACACGAAAATATTATATTATATCCATTGCCTTTAACTTTAAACACAGCACTAGCACGAATACTAAACCACTAACAGCTAAACAAATATTAAATTCTCGAATCGGTACAACACGCATTCAATTCCCTGCTCCAATCTTCTATTGTGGTTCCTTACTGCTTGACACAGACTTCATATTCCCTGCGACGCGCGAGGTTCTATAAGTTGCAATCATTGCATTTTTTGTTTATATATTTTACATTCAAACATCTTTTATCATTATGATCATTATTAATCTAGAGAGGGGGGAGAAGCAACTTAAATTACCTAATATATGTGTACGTATATATATAATTTATTTCTGATAGCTTTCCCTTTTAAAAATTATTCATTTCTGTGAAAGAAATACTCTCACTGGTTTTGAAGGCTACAAAGAAAGTAATCACGCATTTTAAAATACAAAAATGAATAAAAGTAAGCATATAAATAGTTTACTTACGTCATTAATCGATTTATTAAATTGTTATTTGACGTCGCTTTTCTGCCACTTTAGGCTAATCACTACGAGTGATGATATGAAATTGATGAAGGGACATTTACAAAGAGCATCCATGCCCAGCCCGGTATTCGAACCCTGGAGCTCTGACGTCGTAGGGAGCTGTGGCAAGCACTCCGCCACAGAGGTCGGTGTAATTTCTTGAATTTCTAGTTAAAATTTTAATTTATTTAATTACCGTCATCTTCAATATTAAAGCTTTTTTTTCCTATGACAATATCTGTTGAAATAGCAGATATCAGGAAGACAGAAGCAAATGTAAAATGAGAATTAACATAGAATTCGTTCGCAAATGTTGTTCACATTTCCCTGTTTCTCGAGCACTTTCAGATGTATTTTCTGTACTTTCCTTTTCAGTACGTAATTTGCGAACCCAGAATTCTGTTTCCTGAGAAATTTCCCTGTCGTAAACAACACAGCTCCTACGATACAAAGGCCACCGTGGAAGTGCCAGCCGAGGGAACGGCAAAGGCTCTGGGGTGGAGAGTGCGACCGATGGACTCTCTCCAGAAGCAGCTTACCCTTGCCACGGAATAACCGCGCCTGAGAAGCAGTGTTTCCTTCCCCTCCCGTCAAGGGATTTAAAGGGAGCCGGTGGAATCTCACCCTGACGTCACCAGATTCCACCAGCTGGAGAAAGTGGCTGAAAGCCTCTCGGACTACGTTTGAAAAACATTCGCGCGCTGGAAGTAAAGAAATATGCGAATCAAAGATTGGTTCGGAAGAATATTGCGAAGAAATAAAAAACAATTTTTAAAAAAAATTATAGTCGGGTCATCTCCGATTACCTAGGTGACCCAGAGTATACGCCGCTGGTTGACCGCGAGCCTTTGCTTCTATAAGGTACGGTTTGAGTTCTGAACGTACCATCCGCGTTCGGCGCGTGTAGTCTTTTTGGATATAGACTGGTGTATTCTCCGCTCTATAACTGTTCATTAAAATTTCCTCCCTCCTTTTATAAAATGCCAATTTTACAATTATTGGCCGGGTCCGTCCGTTTGGCCTGCCGAGACGATGCGCTCTGTCAATGTCGAAATCATCAGTATCGATTCCCATTTCCGTTGATAAAAACTCCCTTACCAAGTCTCCTCACGTTCCTCCCTTATGTTGTAGAAAACGAGGTTATTTCTTCTTGATTGACTTTCCAATCTATCTATAGCGTCCTCGTTCATTAGCACTTGTTGCTTAAGCCTGTCATTTTCTTGTCTCGTGTCATTCAGTTCCTTTGTGAGTTTGGATATTTCACCCTTCAACATGGCCGTGTCTTTGGTCACTGAGTTAAGTTTTTCGTCCATGGAGTCAGGTTTTGCCATGACATCCTCTATGGTGAAGGGGCCAGGATTCTCTTCCAAGCCACTCAACACTAATAACATCAGAGTAATCATGGCCACAAAAAGCAAACGCACTTCTTTAGCGGGGAGCTGCCCTCTCGCTTGCCCCGATTGGGGCCTCCACCTCCCGTTCCACGCGCCTATAGCCAGGCGCCACTGCACAACACTGTTTCCCATCCCGTTACACTTCACTGCACTCAGGAGCTGCGCGAAAACACGTCCGTTCAACTCAGACTCAGACTCACGTGGTCTATCCTCTATTTATTCTCCTCTATTTTTCCTATTTTCCTTTCGCTTTCTCTTTCTCCTCTCCTCGTCTATCCTCTATTATTCTCTCCTGTACTTTTCCTCTTCTCCTCTCGCTTTATCTTTCTCCTCTCCTCGTCTATCCTTTCTTCTCTTCTCTACTTTTCCTCTTCTCCTTTCTCTTTCTCCTCTCCTCGTCTATCCTCTATTTCCTATCCTCTACTTTTCCTCTTGTCCTTTCGCTTTCTCTTTCCCCTCTCCTCGTCTATCCTCTATTTATTCTCTTCTCTATTTTTCCTCTTTTCCTTTCGCTTTCTCTTTCTCTTCTCCTCGCCTATTCTCTATTTATTCTCTCCTGTACCCTCTTCTCCTTTCGCTTTCTCTTTCTCCTCTCCTCGTCTATTCTCTCCTTCATCTCTTCTCTATATTTTTATTCTTCTTTCGCTTTCTCTTTCTCCTCTTCTCGTCTATCCTTTCTTCTCTTCTCTACTTTTCCTCTTCTCCTTTCGCTTTCTCCTCTCCTCGTCTATCCTCTATTTCCTATCCTCTATTTTTCCTCTTGTCCTTTCGCTTTCTCTTTCCCCTCTCCTCGTCTATCCTCTATTTATTCTCTCCTGTACTTTTCCTCTTTTTCTTTCGCTTTATCTATCTCCTCTCATCGTCTATCCTTTCTTTTCTTCTCTACTTTTCCTCTTCTCCCTTCGCTTTCTCCTCTCCTCGTCTATCCTCTATTTTTTATCCTTTACTTTTCCTCTTGTCCTTTCGCTTTATCTTTCCCCTCTCCTCGTCTATCCTCTATTTATTCTCCTCTATTTTTCCTATTTTCCTTTCGCTTTCTCTTTCTCCTCTCCTCGTCTATCCTCTATTATTTTCTCCTGTCCTTTTCCTCTTCTCCTCTCGCTTTCTCTTTCTCCTCTCCTCGTCTATCCTCTATTTCCTATCCTCTACTTTTCCTCTTGTCCTTTCGCTTTCTCTTTCCCCTCTCCTCGTCTATCCTCTATCTATTCTCTCCTCTATTTTTCCTCTTTTCCTTTCGCTTTATCTTTCTCCTCTCCTCGTATATCCTCTAATTATTCTCTCCTCAATGTTTCCTCTTTTCCTTTCGCTTCCTCCTTCTCTCTTCTCCTTTGTCGCCTTTGGTTTCCTCTTTCTTCTTTTCCTTTCTGTAGACTCATCAGCGATGACATACTAGAAAACCTATTTTTTTTCTTTCAGAAATAATTTTGTCACTTACGATCAGGGAGTCGTAACGTAACGAAATGGAACGGTATTTTCAATTACGGTTTCCGTTACGTTACAACCAGAAACAGAATAACTTTTTTCGTGAACAGAAACGTTACCTCAGGTATATGAACATTACGTTACAGGTGTGCATAACGGTACCGAACCATAACTGATCTCTAAAGGAGTAGGTCTTCACGTGACACTTTAACGTTACATCCATTGCCGGCAACCAGTAACGTTACAGGGTAAGAAAGAGGTTCGTCACGTATTGACTAGTAACTTTTGTGTGTGTGCAAAGTGATAGTAACGTTACAATTAACCAGTAACTTAATTGAGGTCACGGCTGTAAAAACGTTACACTCCTTTTTTCAAAGCAACAACGTTATTTATAGCTGGTATGATACAGACGTTCCGATGTGCAATACCGTGTCCGATGCCGTGTTCCGGAGAGAATAACATAGGTCTCTCGTATAATTGTGCTCGTTACTTTTGTAACGTTACAGTTCTTTTCCTCCACAAAAGTCTGTTTCGAAAAAGTGATACACATATCCGTTACGAATAGCAAATACCGTTATCGAAGGCGTTTTCGAAGAAGCTTCATAATTATGATCGGCAGCATACTAACATTACAGTACTTTGACCCCTTGAAAGTCACTAAGTTATAATACGTATTTTCGTTTTGGATGTCAGTGAAAAAATTAAATTGTAAAACAAAACGTTTGAAAACATCAGTAAACAAGATTCGGCGTGACTAAAGTTCTGGTTATTGGAATTTACTTATTAACTATGTATTTATCACAAATATATTTCTTTTCTGCATACTTAATCGCTTTATGTGAATTTGTTCTAATTTGATTATTTATGCTAGATGAATTTTAACATGTACGTTCACTTTATACGATAGCAAAGCAAACGTTTGTTGAGGGAAAAAGTTTATATCTATCTATCTATCTATCTATCTATCTATCTATCTATCTATCTATCTCTCTCTCTCTCTCTCTGTTTACATGTATTACATATTTTTTTTATAAAAAAAATACATTTGTTTGGCGATGAGAATGATTCGTGCTTAGATTAAGTTGCTGAAGGACGAAACATAAAGGACCAACCATGGTCGAGCCAAAAAATCAACCGTGCCACGCGTTCGTCCACCTAAGCGAGAGGCAAGCTTTCTCCTATCGGAAGACGAAAAATAATTGCTTGCTGTGCGACCTTGAGAAGGCGAACAGAACTGATAGCAGCAGCACCACGCAAAATCGGAAAATCTGAATCCTGAAACTTTGTACACGTGACCTTCGATCACGAAGCATCCGAGTAGACAACGCCTTGGGGCGATATGAAAGGCACTTTTGGCAAGTAGAAAATGCGTAGAAACGAAATGTTAGATGTAATTGTTGTACGAAACAAACGAAACCGCGTTTGTGCAACTGGTCTGTAGCTAGACAGGGCCATTGGACTCTCAAGAAGGCAAGAATTGTATGGAAAGTGATTCTCAAAACTAAGCGAATAAAAGGACAGTATATTTATCATTTACAAGGGCCCTCATCCGCTTACAATTTTGAAAATTACTTTCAGTAATTCTTGTCTTCTTGGACAGGAGGTGCATTAAACTTTTTGGTGTAGAAACAGACAGAACGCCCGCCTACCTACCACGTTTGAAAGAAGGGCATAGACAGACAAGAAAGTAATTTTCAAGAACGCAAGAACGGCAGTCGACATGGACATTGAGCAACGTGTGACTGAGAAATACAATCGGAACAAAGGACAAGATTATTCAAGAAACAGTAATTTTATAAAACTTCCTATCATTAACTCAAACTCAGTTCATCCTTTTATCCTCTTTTGTTTGTTATACTTTTGTATTATTCATGTTTTATATCGCTTTTCTGCCACTTGTAGATAATCGCGAGGATGAAGATGAATGGTGATCATATTAAATCTATGAAGGGATGCTTACAAAAAAAACAAAAAAAAAAAAAACAGCCATGCCCAGATGTCTACTCGAACTTGAAATGTTTGGTACCGAGTGTATGAGTGGATCACTAAACGACTTCGGCCTTCGAGGCTACGGTTTCAGTTGCAACATGCAGTATAATTACGTTTCTACTACTCTGAATTGACCAAAGCATGTGGTATGTATCCTTCATTTTACTTAAAAAGCCCCCTTGATACATGAGATACTACAAATAATTTCAGGCATACCCTCGAATTCTGATTGCCTGGTACTTTTTTTTTAACTAAGTAATGAAGTGACGTTTATATTGATATTAGGCCTACGACTAGCTCGAACTAAAAACTCTTGTGAAATACTGTGTATATGTTATCCTTGTGAAGTGAGGAACTTCATATTTTGCTAACAAAATATGTATGAAAAATTATATTTTTAGCTACTACTTAAAGAATTCAAATTATTATTATGATGGAATTTCAACTTACGTATACTCTGCATATAATGTGTTATCGGAGAGGAGTTTTTGTCTCGCAGTCAATATATTTTTAGTTGAGGAACTCGAGAGTAAGTTGGAAATATATAATGACCCACGTTGTGGTGTGCTGTTCGATTAATCAGAATTGGAGTGAGAGAAATCTGTAGTTAACTTCATTCAACACGTCAATTTGTAACTGTGAATGGAAGTTTTCTTTGATTTAGCAGGAAATCAGTCTGCTATTGTTGTAAGTAATAAATGGAAATATATATATATTCTGCTCGAGTAGGAATCCGCAGCCGTTATCCAATCAATCAGTTTCTGTGTTTGAAACTTCTGTCTAGGAAAGCTACATACAATTTGCTTTTAATAACAGCAGCTTCAAAATAACCTATCCATTCTTGTCATGCCAAGTAATGTTTGATTTTGATTTGTTATATTTAACTTTGGTTTTATGCCACTTTTGGCTAATCGCGAAGACGAGGATGGGTGATGAAATGACAAAATTGATGAAAGTACATCACAAAGAAAATAATGCACAGGCTGTGATCCGAACTCGGAACCTGTGGCGTCGTATTGCACTGTGCTAACCACTCCGCCACGGAGCTCAAAGTAATGTTTGACCATACATTGTTCATGAAATAAAAACATAACATATACAGTGGCTCACATTAGTAATCAAATACGTAGCATCTTGCTGCATTTCTTCACAATATTTGAAAATTAACAACATGTACATAAATATAAACGGTGGTGAAATATTTATACTCATTTCTTAAAGTTATATGTAACTTTTTTTTAAAATTTTGGGTGCGTCAGCACTTAGGCTATTTTGCACCCGCCACGTTATACGGGGTGCAGCCCCTTACCATAACAAATAACATAACTGTAATGTCGCATAACTGAAATATTAAAATATTCTGACAGGTTAAAAGCTGAGGCTGTAAAGAGGCACTCAGCGCATATGACAGAAAGCAGGAGAACACACAGAATTATACTGGCCATAGGGCCAGTCGCCAGTCTCTCGTTAGTCTGCAAAGAGCAGTCCAGGGTGTACTACGTGGAATGAAGTTGAGGATTGGATGTACAAGGGTCGTTCAAGGTTGACCGGGACTTTTATTTCTGCAGAGGAAATAGGTAGCAGAAGAAACACCAAACTATGTCAGTTTTTCAAAGTATTCTCCGTGCGCGCCGAGGCACCGTTGCCATCGTTCTGGCAGCTCCCGAATTCCTTTGGCGTAGAAAGAACTTGGTTGTTGTCGTAGCCACTGGCGGACATCGCTCCGCAGTACTTCGTCTGTCGTGAATTTCTTCCCTCCCAGATGGTCTTTAAGGGGTGCAAACAAATGATAATCACTGGGGGCTAAATCCGGACTCTAGGGGGGATGGGGCAGAACTTCCCAGCGAATGTCGGCCAGAGTTGTTGTTGTCACATTGGCCGTGTGAGGGCGGGCATTGTCATGGAGAAGAATGACATTTCCAGACAACATCCCAGGTCTTTTCTTGCGAATGGACTTTCGTACAGCACCACTCAACAATGTGGAGTAATACTGAGCATTAATCGTGCTCCATTTGTCCAGAAAATCCACATGGATAACGCCCTTCATGTCCCAGAAGACACTTGCCATGATCTTTCCAGCGGACGGCTGCGTTTTGCTTTTCTTGGGGGGCGGGGAACCTTTATGCCGCCACTCCATGCTGCGTCTTTTGGTCTCTGGGGTTGAATTGTGCAACCATGTTTCATCACACGTGATGATGGATTGCAACAATTCATCACCTTCTGCTCGAAACCGATTCAGAAGCTGTTCACAGACCGTCCTGCATGTCCACTTCTGATCGAATGTCAGCTGGCGGGGAACCCAGCTTGCACAGATTTTGCGGAAGGCGTAAGTGGTCGTGAATGATTGTCTTAACACTCCCGACACTGATATTCACCTCGGCAGCAATATCCCGCACTGTTACTCGCCGGTTCTCAAGAATCATTTGCTCAACACGTGCGATATTCACTGGTGTGACTGCACCATGTCGGGCGAAGGTGTCCATGCGCTTCATTTGTCACCAGTTCCCATCCTTCGCGAAACTGCTCACACCATTCGTACACTCTTGTCCGCGACATCGTTTGTTCACCATACTGTGCTTGCAATCGTCTGAAAATCTCAGCTGGTTTCACTTTCTCCTTCACAAGAAATTTGATTACACACCGTTGCTCCACAGCCACAGACACACTGCTTGCCGCCATGTTCGCTGTAACTGCTGCGCATGCGCGAAATAAGTCATGCCGGGCGCTAGTTACTCGCGAAGGAATACATTACGTCACCCGCACGTTTCATCATGATCCGGCTATTCATCGATTTTTTACGTACGAAAATCCCGGTCAATCTTGAACGACCCTTGTAATACGTGGAAGGTCACCCCTTACACCCCTGTTACGTTTTCAAATCTGAAAATAGTTATTTATGTTTGGGTGTGAAAAAAGAGATCACTTTAATATTCAGACAAATCGTGAAAGCCTTCTGTTTCTGTTAAGCTACGTTACCATTCTGACAAGTTCCAGACCCATGACGCGCAACATGTGCCGGCGCATGTTGCGCGTCATTCAGTGCACTGTTTCCAATTCAAAACTACTTCTGCAAAATACGCCCGCAACAGCACCGGAGTGCAGGACTTGAGTGTAGCGTTGTTCCATTGTGCTTTAGAGTAGTCAGTGTTTCTTCTCTTGTATTGTAATAATTTGGTAGTGATTTAACTTGTGTAAAGATGAACAATACAACTATGGCGGGTTTTGTGGTTATGGCAGGCGCGTACCATGAACTTGTAAAAATAAGAGGCGAAAACGACCTAGATGGTGGATTAGAAGTTTTCTAGCGAAAAGAAATTCGGAAGGAGCATATAACTCGTTGATGAGAGACTTACGTCTTCAAAGTGGATACGAAAACTTTGTAAGAATGACTGTAAGTGATTTTGCATTGTTATTAAATCTTGTTGGACCACAGATTGTAGTCGCGTCGTCTGTTTCTACTCTAGTGCGCATGCCCCAGGAACTTGCTGCAGGCTGTTTCCATTGTCCGCGGCGCATGTTGTGCGTCTTAATTGTTGGGGCAATTTTGTCCCCGGCACTTGCGCCGCGGCATGTTGCAGACAGTTTCCATTTCAACAAATGCTTGGCACATGCAGCGTCGCATGCCGCGCGTCATGTTGCACGGCAAATTTGTGGTAATAGAAACGAGCCTTGACATAGTTTTTTTTTTTACTGGTCAACTACAGTGCGGGGAAGAAACAATTGATGCTACTTCCTGACTACATTTGTTACCAGTAGCTGCATTGCTCCCTGACTGAAGTACGAGAAAAATGGGTAACAAAAACAAAAATACAACATTTGACGAATGGCAGCTATTTATGTTTACCGTACCTAACCAAAGGGTACAGGGAAATTGAAAATGTTAAGTAGTACATGTAAGCGTACCGTGGGTGATGCAATAAAACATAATGAAAAGCAAAATGAGGTAGATTCCGTATCTCAGAAAATTCAACCAAGAGAAATAGGAGAACGAAATGAACGAGCTTCAGTATAAAAAAATCAAGACCCTTTCCTCATCCCCACCCCCTTTCCAAACCAAGAGCTCCGAAAGCAGCTGGGCAACTTGGAGCAGGCATTGGGACTGCTGTACGGTTCAGTAGCGTTTCGTCGGAAAGCGAAATTTCTGGAAAAATACTACAGTTCGTCTGCGACGGTTTAATGAGTTGCGTTTCGTTCTAGCCTGGCTGATGATGAGTCACACCTTGACTAACCACTGGCAGCGATGGAATTGGTGACTAGTATACCTCGGTTTACAACTTTTAAAACTACATTGCATAGACAGCGGAGTGCAGACTCCAGAGAAATTGTCGAGAGAGAGGTCCGGGTTCGATACCCGGTGGACGCACAAGTGGTTCGGATCCCACTTTAAACTGTAGGTCCAATCCCTATTAGCCTTAATGTGCATAAAGTGGACTTAAAACAACAAATCAAATCAAAACAAATCGTCGAGGAAGTGAACTTGGATCTAGAAATTTTAGTCATGTCAGATGGCAACACTTTCTTACTATCTGACAACTATGAAGGTGAGATTTGCAATTTCCAGAGGGAAAGAAATATTAAAACAACAAAAATATATTTTCTTGGATGGAGCATTTAAGAGTGTTAGCAAGAGTTTGCTTCATTAAACACAATTAGGATGGTAGCCCTCGGACGAAACGCTACTTGGTCAGGTAACCGTAAGTTGCCTGGTCCTGGAATTCGGACGCGAAACGCTACGCCACGTGCTGTACACCTGGCGGTTCAGAAAGCGAAGATGAGCATGAGCGACGAATGCTGAAACTGATGAAGGGACACACACAGAGAACACTCATGTGCAGGTCGGGATTCGAAACCGGGACCCCTGGCGTCGTAGTGCGCTGTGCTAACTACTCTGCCACGTAATATTTTTATTTACTCATTTTTAGCTACTTCCTTTTAAACTAACTAACTAACTAACTCCCTAGCTTTCTTAAACCCGAAGGTTCATGGCTGCAGCAACACAGGCCTTCCATCTGTCCCTATATTGAGCAAGATCTATATACTCTTTTCCATCCCTACCGATTTCCTTTAGGCCCATCTCAAAGTTGTCCCTCCATCTTGGTCTTGGTCTTCCTATAGGTCTCTTACCATCAGGTTTCCCAACAAGAATCCTATAAACTCCTCTTTCCTCTCCCATTCGTGCCATATGGCCTGCCCACCTAAGTCTTCTTGATTTAATTAGTCTAATAACATTTGGCCATGAATACAAATTATGTAGTTCTAAATTACGTAACCTTCTCCACTCACCTGTCTCCTCATCCCTCCAAATATTTTCCTAAGAACCTTATTTTCAAATACTCTCAATTTATGTTCCTCTTTCAATGTAACGAACCAAGTTTCACACCCATATAATACGAGTACTACATACAAAATTACTGTTTTGTATATTTTAACTTTTAGTTTCTTAGTTATTAAACTAGAAGACAAAAGTTTATGAAGAGAGAAGTAACATGCATTTCCTGAATTAAGCCTACTTTTTATTTCCTCTTTAATATAATTTTCATTGGTTAATATACTCCTAAGTATTTGAATTTGGAAACTGGTTCAAACGAGTTGTTATCAATAATTAGATTTTGATTATTACCTAACACTTGGTTTCGGCCTGTAAGCATATATTTAGTTTTCTCTTAGTTCACTTCCAAACCTATCTCTTTAGCAGTTTGGAAAAATATTTTAGCAATATTCTTAATTGTATTTATATCATCCCCTAATAAGTCTACATCATCTGCATATGCTAACAACTGAGTCACACCATTTAATTTTAGTCCTTCGTTAGTTTCTGTTACCTTCCTAACAGCATATTCTAAGGCAAAATGAAAGAGCAATGGAGATAATGATGCATCTCCTTGTTTCAACCCATCATGAATTGTAAATTTGTCAGACACATAAATACCCACACGAATTTTACTTTCTGTTTCACTGGTGCATACTTTTATCATATTAACAAGCTTCTTAGGTATTCCAAATTCGATTAATATATTATATAATTTTTCTCTTTTGACCGAATCATATGCTTTTTTGAAATCAATGAATACCTGATGGACATTTTGATTATATTCCCACTTTATTCAAGTGACTTCCTTTTACCTACGCTAAAAAAAGAAATTTAAAAAAATGAATATGTCTTTTTTTCAACATGTCCATTGAGAATGTAAATGATCTGTCCATTTTTTATTTTGTCAGGAAATCTTTAAAGTTTTACATTATAATTATTGGACCTTTGTCGCCATTGCACTGAAAGTTTACATCATTGCAAAGGTTGATATATCTATCTACCAGATAGAACACTGGAATTGAATGAGATTAGGTAGTTGTTCTGTAATGGAGATAACACAATTCCATTATAACTTTGTCATTCGGTAAAATAATCGATTACTTTGATTTCACTATTATTCAAAATGTATCTATCTGTTAAAAGCAAAAGTAAGAACCGAAGTCCACCATGCCAGCAACACTACTACTTCTAAGCAGCTCCCACAATTGACTGAGGTTAGAATGAAAGTTTGTCTTGTTTTAAGTTCACTTGTATGCACAGATAGGCTAATTGGGAGTGGGCCTACAGTTTAAAGTGGGAAATGAACCACTGTGCCTCCACCAGGAATCGAACCCGGTTAGAATGCAAGTGGTTTCTCATACTCAGATGGCAATTGTAGTTGATTGAGGGAAATTGTAGGCTGCAATTGTTTCATCTTTTATCGTCTGATGTCTACATACAAGCAATTTGGTATATTGAGTGTGTTTTTCGTTCATCTACGCAATATGGCAGCAGCCACGAGAATGCAAACTCAAGACAGGCACACAAATTTGGAAGTAGTAAATACTGTATAGATGAATGAACAGGGCAAAATTTAAATTAACACACAAGTATTGCTTTCGAAAATCTTAGCATGCTGTGGAGCAAATTGTGGTTTTGCATTAAAGGGAAGACACGCGAATACCACTACTCACTCGTGGATGCAGTGATCGAAGTGGTAGTTTGTAGCTAGGGTGAAACGAGCCTTGGAAATCGGTCGGGAAGTTGTTTGTTATTGTTTCACATAATTTGTAGGTAGTCACACGTAGTCTGAGAAACAGAAAAGTCACACATACAAGAACCTTGCTTGCAGGCCACGGATAATAATCCTGGGGAAGTGGCGCTACCAGCTCCTATTTTCCAAAATTTGGCACGTTAGGTATTACACCAGATGTGTCATTTGGGTATGATACATTTTTATTATATTCCTGTGGAGATTCGAACAGTGTTCTCGGCTTGCGAGCCAGCTTAAATCGGCGTTAGCGTCCAATGTTTCGAGCGCATACATTGCTCCCATCATAAGGTAGAGAGCATCCTGCTTAGAGCAATGTATGCACTCCATTAGTTTGAGAAAATCTAAAATAAGAGGAATTCCTATCCCTGTTCTCGTGTTGATATTTCCTGGCAAATAAGAGGCTGTCGCGGTCTATTGCCGCGCTATACATTGAAGAAACAATGCTTTCTAACGACCGCCATGTCGGGCAGATTTCAGTTGTATATTGGCATTTATCTTATTCGTATATTTTCAAGTTTAGAACTTGGATTAAATTATTTATAGTTAATTGTTTTTATAATTCATGTATATATTACGTTTCTTTATATTTTATAATATTATTCACGTATTTTTTTTTTTTTACTTTCTTTTTCGCGTATTTTTGCAACATTTGTTCAAAATTTATAGGATCCCAAATAATATATGCAACGTTTTCATTGTTTTTGAAGCACAAGTTAAATACATTTCTTCTTAATATCGATTTTTGTTCAACAATGTACAAGATTGAAGTAATTTGTCTTCCTTATAAACTAAATATTTATTTAATCATTTTTTTATGTACAAGGGCAAATATGATTTATTTGATAAAATCAGTTTAGTTATTTCTATATAGTTTATTAGTACGGACGCGATAAGAAGCGGCGTGCAATCAGAACGCAGAACGGCAGAACGTGACCAAATTCTGTCTCCTCGTTGGCTGCCATGTGGCTGGGGGGGGTTCTACCAGGGAGTCGTAACGTAACGAAATGGAACGGTATTTTCAATTATGGTTTCCGTTACGTTACAACCAGAAACAGAATAACTTTTTTCGTGAACAGAAACGTTACCTCAGGTATATGAACATTATGTTACAGGTGTGCATAACGGTACCGAACCATAACTGATCTGTAAATCAGTAGGTCGTTAGGTGACGCTTTAACGTTACATCCATTGCAACCAGTAACGTTACAGGGTAAGAAACAAGTTTGTCACGTATTGACTAGTAACTTTAGTGTGTATGGAAAGTGGTAGTAACGTTACAATTAACCAGTAACTTAATTGAGGCCACGACTGTAAAAACGTTACACTCCTTGCTTCAAAGCAACAACGTTATTGATAGCTGGTATCATACAGACGTTCCGATGTGCAATACCGTGTCCGATGCCGTGTTCCGGAGAGAATAACATAGGTCTCTCGTATAATTGTGCTCGTTACTTTTGTAACGTTACAGTTCTTTTCCTCCACAAAAGTCTGTTTCGAAAAAGTGATACACATATCCGTTACGAATAGCAAATACCGTTATCGAAGGCGTGTTCGAAGCAGGGTTTCGAAGCGGAGTGCGGAGCGTACTAAAGGAGCGCTCCGGAGCGATTTCGAAGCGTCAGTTCTACTCCGCTCCTCGCTCCGGAGCGGAGCGTAGGACGACAGCACTCCGCTCCGGAGCGGAGTGGTTGGATGTTTCTGCTTCCACGCTCCGGAGCGGAGTGGTTAGTAATTTTTACACGCACGCTCCGATCCGGAGCGGAGCGTGGTGCGATACCACTTCGCTCCGGAGCGGAGCATGGTACTACAGCACTCCGCTCCGGAGCGGAGTGGTTACTTATTTTTACATGCACGATCCGATCCGGAGCGGGGCGAGATACAATAGTGCTCTGATCCGCAATCGGAGCATTTGAAGTGCAAGCTCATATCCGGTGAGATAGTTATTTTTATATATGAATGGTGTAACCGCAACTGCTGGTCTAGTCGGTAGGGCGTCTGACTGCAACGCTGGAGACCAGGGTTTGAATCCCGCGGTGGATGATCTAACTTCGAAATTATTCCGGCCTTGTCCCAGCATATAGCGGCTCCTGGGCTAACCCAGACTCAAATAAATGGATAACTAGGGGAAACCCTCGGGGGGGGGGGGGGGGTAAAGGTGGCCGGAGCGTGGTGCTGATCACATCACCTCCAAATGGCCGAGCGAGATTGGGAATGTGTCGGGCCCTACCCCCACATCAATGGTTATCTCAACGCTTCACGACTCCAGTCTGGGAATTGGAGTTCTCTGTGATTGACCCTTCTTCAATTTCATCATATCTCATCCTTATCTTAATTTGGATATGAACCCGTTCAAGCAATCAGTGTTGCGGGATTGTACGTTTGCTTATGCTACCTCCCCCACACGACAGCCCTGTTTGTTTTCGTGTTCTGCGCTTCTTGTGTAGGTGACTGACGTCAGTGCTACCGGCTAGCGGATTGGCCTTGTTGTTCCCCTTTCAAGAGGAAAGGTGGAGGAAACTGGCGCGTAGTGTCTTGCTCGCTCCTTGGCAGGTGCATTGCGTCATGACTTCTGCTGTTGTACGTACTTGGCAGACAGATCGTTGCCTTTTCGAGGGAGATGCAGCGTTGCCAATCGTATTAAAAGTGTGCTACACCGACTCTGGCTTACGCGTATTGTTACTTTCTTAAAGAGACGTTTTAAAATATGTGTTCTCTTCTAAAAGTATGTTCATAGTATGTGTGCCTGTGAACTTTGATTTATGGGCATTTAAAATATTTTTTTAACACGGATGGAGGGATCCTTCCGAAACAGTCTCGGTTAGTGGAATTATAAGCTGTCTACAATTATTGCAAACAATGTACAACAACGACAAATAAAATCTTTAATCGTTAGTTCCATGCATCTGAAACCTTGGTAATCATTGAAGGTCTATAGTAGAACTAACTAATTAATTGATTGATTTGCTTTATTTTACTTCGCTTCTTGTGCCACTTTTGGCTAATTTGCGAAGATGAGAATGAGTGATGATATGATGAACTTGATGAATGGACACTCACAAACATCCATGCCCAGCCGGTATTCGAACCCGGAACCCCTGGCGTCATAGCGCGATGTGCTAACCACTCGGCCACAGGGTCGGGCTCGTTTTACATGTCACCCCCTTCCCACCCCAGGGGTGCCAGGAGTGTCTTGGAATTGAACGGCATTGAGAGTGTCATTATTAATCTTAGCGACCCCGAAAACTATTGATTCCACACTAATATCGGTCGTTTTTTATTATTTTTACATGTCGCCCCCTTCTCACCCCACCCCTAGGGTTGCCAGGGGTGTTTTGGAGTTGAACGGCATTGGGAGTATCACTATTCATCTTAGCGACCCCGAAAACTATGGATTCCACACTAATATCGGTCGTTTTACATGTCAACCCTTCCCACCCTCACCCCTAGGGGTGCCAGAGATGTCTTACACAGTATTTCTTTCGAGATTGCAAGTGATACGTGTTCCAAGTTTGGTTGAAATCGTTCCAGGCGTTCGAGAGTTATGCCGGAACAAACATACAGTGAAAATTAGCAACCTGAATTCCCAATTACTTTAAACTTTTATCTTTCGCTACATTCAAAGTATCATCATAACCAGCGCAAAGAAAGTTAGATATGGCAATCATGCACCAGCGAGTGTTTTGTTTTGCATGAACACCTGTCTGCCTGTCATCTTCCTCTGTACACGTTGTTTCGTCTTTCCTCTGCGTGCTCCTGGCGTTCGAAAGGTCAAATGGATTCTCTGCAGTAGTTTGACCAATGTTACTCGAACCAATATTCCGGAATAACTCACTTCTCCCACGGTGTGGACTGTAACGTCGGACCGATATGCCGAAGTGCTTAGCCCGAACCAGAAGTCGAACGGAAATGAGTTTTAGTCGCGATCCCTGGTGGCAGGAAATGAGAGTTCCATTCTCTCAACTTATAAAACCACAGGTGGCACACCTGCTATTGAAATATATTGTCCCCAGAAGTAGTAGTAGAGTAGTAAAAGTGATAATGAAAATAGTAATAATAATAATAATAATAATAATAATATCGCTCTCTTCACGAAAACAGTCCAGTGAAGATCAAAGCTTCCCCTTGCCTCCTACACACCCCTGGTTCTCCAGGTTTTCCACACTTCTTCTACGCTTCACAGTTGACACATTGCGCGTTGTACGTATGCGGTTGATTGTGCCTTCCCTGGTGTATTGTGTAAGGATTATTCCTTGCTTATTGGCAACACTGTAGGTGAGTGACGTGATCTTGACTGGACTGTTTCCGTGGCGTTAGCTTTAGTAATAATCAGTTTTATAACAACAATAACAGGCGATGTTCAAATGCCGTACAAATTCCACAAACAAAATTACTAATGTACTCGGAACCCTTGATCGATAGTTTTCTGTATACACTCGTATTATCCAACCTTGGAGCGCTCCGGAGCGGAGTGGGCAAGTTCTTATAATCTCGCTCCGGAGCGAAGCGTCACACGGTATCGCTCCGGAGCGGAGTGAACCATTCTATAAAATTTCGCTCCTTGCTCCGGAGCGGAGCGAGAAATTTTCCAACTTCCTCTGCTCCGATCCGGAGCGGAGCGTGTCAAGGTAGCGCTCCGCTCCGGAGCGGAGTGAACCATTTTCTAAAATTTCGCTCCTCGCTCCGAAGCGGAGCGAGAAATTTTTCGATTCTCGCTGCTCCGCTCCGGAGCGGAGCGGGCTAAGACATCGCTCCGCTCCGGAGTGGAGCGAACCATTTCTTAGAATCTCGCTCCTCGCTCCTGAGCGTGGGCAACAGCTGGAGCGTTGATCCGCTCCGCTCCGAAACCCTGGTTCGAAGAAGCCTCATAATTGTGATCGGCAGCATAGTAACATTACAGTATTTTGACATTTTGAAAGTCATTAAATTATAATACGTATTTTCGTTTTGGATGTCAGTGAAAAAATGAAATTGTAAAACAAAACGTTTGAAAACATCCGTAAACAAGATTCGGCGTGACAGAAGTCCTGGTTATTGGAATTTACTGATTAACTATGTATTTATCACAAATATATTTATTTTCTGCATACTAAATCACTTTACGTGGATTTGTTCTAATTTGATTATCTATGCAAGATGAATTTTAACATGTGCGTTCACTTTATACGATAGGAAAACAAACGTTTGTTGTAAGAAAACGTTTATGTATATCTTTCTCTCTCTCTCTCTTTGTATGCTACGTCCTCCCTTGCCCGGGAAAACAAATGCAACCACTACCTAGATAGAGGCGGCAAAATCTCCCTCGGACAAGCGAAATAGCGTAACGGTCCAGGAGAAGTTCCTGTGTAGGAACCGGTGACCGACAGTGCATAGTGATAAGCCATATCGAATAAACACAAAGACATATGTACTTTCAAATAACCACCTCTTTACCTGTAGCCGGGAAGCGGCTAGCTGCATACCTGAAAATCACGGGTAGCGACATGCATACGAAAATGATATAGCCCAAAATTAACATGAAAATAAAAAGTATATTCTATTCATAACCAACAAAAATGGAATCATTACAGGTCCCCACACTTGCACTCTCACATTCTCTCTCAGATTCAATCCTCATGGGGTCATCGACACAAGAAATTATACATGACATGTACAGGTTTTATCACGACAAGCCCTAATTATTGCATTCTCAATTAATTTTATCTTACTTTTTGTCTAATCAGGTCATTTGTGATTTTTTGCTCCAGTGCTACTTAAATCCTAGCCAGCCCTTACTTAAGTTCACCTTTTGTTTTTAAAAAGAAACTAGTCGGCGCGGTGACAATACATTACTTGACCAGTATAAACAAAGGCGTCTCAACGGCAATTACATTCACGTGGGCGGACGCTTTCCTTTTACAAGACCTCACGTGGTTCCATACATAACAAATAACCTCCGTTGAGCGACGCAAACATATACTCTCTAGCAGGCGGGACTTAAACACTTCGCCGCGACGAGCAATTCACATTACCAGGCAAATACTTTTACTAAATGATCACACATGCGGCCTGACATAGCTAGCATTGACACATAAAAATGAACAAACCTCAAGTAGATTATGCAATTAAGCGGGCGGCGCTTTACTCTAATAGTACGCACTTTAAACAAATACAAAGGAGCACAAACAACAATGAATTTAAGATCATAAAAAAATATCACAAGGAATAAGAAAAATTGACCTGAGACGAATAGATTACAAATGACAAGCGCGACGGGAGTTTGATATAAAATTTCGAGTTGAGTGGGCGTTTTCAAAATGTCGACGAATTTCAAGGGCGTTCTCTAAATCAATCGGGCCGTCACGTGCTGACAATCACACAGATGAATACATTACCAACTCTCAGCTTCCGAGGTGCATCCTGGCGTCGTTATGGGCGATTGAAAAACACATATTATTCACACGGAAGGTTTCCTTGGTCGCGACGATGGAGATGCGAAACGTGTTCAAACACCTAGTTCCCCGGCTGCTCTTCCTCTCGGGATCGGTGGATCTCTGTGGTATGGCGCGGTTCGGACGTCGCATCTGAGCGGTCGTTGTAGGCGTCGTCGGCGTCGTCGGGGCGTCAACATCTCTCTGTCGCGGCTGGTAGGCGTCGTCGGGGCGTCAACATCTCTCTCTACGTCTCTCTGTCGCGGCTGGTAGGCGTCGTCGGCGTCGTCGGGGCGTCAACGTGGCGGATGGTAGGCGTCATCGGCGTATCAATAGGGCGGCGTTCGACGTTCTCTCTCTCTCCATGGCGGCGGATAGGCATCATCGGCGTAGTTTCTTCTGACATCTGGCGAATCGACGTAACGCCCTCATCTCTCTTCTTCTAGCCCGCCATAGTTTCCGGTGTTCCTCGTTTCTCAAAAATTATAAATGGCGTAAGGTAATCACGGAAACACGGTTTCGCTTCAACTTCCCCCAGCGGTTGAGGTAGGCGCACTCGTGTAGACTTACTGCCTATCACACACACTGGTGTTCGCACAACACAACAAAGTCCACTGTACACGAAAGGTAGCGCGAAGGTGCTCTCGTTCCAAGAATCGCGGCAAAACTGTATATGGAGAGTTAGCACGGAGCTGCTCTCACTACAAGGATCGCGGTAAGACTGTGTATCGGAAAACCATGTCCTTCGTTTTATTTAGATTTTGAAAAGAGACGCTAGGCGTTCGTTGAAGTGACGCTTCCGCAGAGGTTATTCCACCACGCTCTATTGTCTCCAAACTAGGACAGACCGTGTCCGAAGTTTACTCAGACGGATTAAGCTTCCGCCTGGCTGTCGCCCATAGCTCAATTGCAATCGCTGTCCACAAACTGATCAATTAGAACCGATTTGATCTGGCGTCCGTAATTGTCGCTTGATCGTGACGAAACTCCACACATCTGTCCTTGCACATATGCCGCTGCGCTGGTATAAGTTTCACACGAATCTGACCGTTGGAAACCGAGATATTTAAATGTTTGTCATTACGGTCGAATTTCCTAAGCTTTACACGCATAGCGTGACCCTTCAGGTGCTCACCCTTAACACAAGCGAATGTCTCGTTCCTCCCGTCGGCTTGGCAAAAATCAAGTATGTAATCTTACAAATTAAAACACTCAACACTTTGAATCAACACGTCTTTTTACCGCTACATACATGAATAATAATGATAATAATAATGACGGTAAATCTGACTGTCACATCTTTCTCTTTCTCTCTCTCTCTCTCTCTTTTCAGTTTACATGTGTTACATCAATTAAAAAGATACAGTATGTTTGGCGATGAGAATGATTCGTGCTTAGATTAAGTTGCTGAAGGACGAAACATAAAGGACCAACCAAAGAATCATCTGTGCTACGCGTTCATCCACGTAAGCGAGAGGCAAGCTTTTTCCTATCGGAAGACGAAAAACAATTGCTTGCTGCACGACCTTGATAAGGCGAACTGAATCACAAGGAAAGAAACCTGTGCAGACCCGCGACTCCTGTGCACTGTACTACCGCGTGGAGGGGAGGGGGAGAGTTGACCGTTCTTCCTTATGGGCCGAGCTGAAGAGTAGAAGGGAAGCTGCGCTGGGACTTTTCGTCCAAGGTTTTTTCCCTTGTGTTCGCTCGTAGCAGCAGCACCACGCAAAATCGGAAAATGTGAATCCTCAAACTTTGTACACGTGACCTTCGGTCACGAAGCAGCCGAGTAGAGAACGCCCTGGGGCGATATGAAAGGCACTTTTAGCAAGTAGAAACTACGTAGAAACGAAACGTTAGATGGATTGTTGTACGAAACAAACGAAACCGCGTTTGTGCAACTGGTTTGTGGCTAGACAGGGCCATTGGACTCTCAAGAAGGCAAGAATTGTATGGGAAGTGATTCTCAAAACTAAGCGAATAAAAGGACAGTATATTTTATCATTTACAAGGGCCCTCATCCGCTTACAATTTTGAAAATTACTTTCAGTAATTCTTGTCTTCTTGGACAGGAGGTTCATTAAACTTTTTGGTGTAGAAACAGACAGAGCGCCCACCTACCACGTTTGAAAGAAGAGCATAGGCAGACATGAAAGTAATTTTCAAGTACGTAAGGACGACAGTCGACGTGAACATTGAGCAACGTGTGAGTGAGAAATAAAATCGTAACAAAGGACAGGATTCTTCAAGAAACAGTAATTTTATAAAACTTCCTATCATTAACTCTTTTGTTTGTTATACTATTATTCTTGTTTTATATCGCTTTTCTCCCACTTGTAGATAATCGCGACGATGAAGATGAATGATGATCATATTAAATCTATGAAGGGATGCTTACAAAAAAAAACAGCCATGCCCAGGTGTCTACTCGAACTTGAAATGTTTGGTACCGAGTGTATGAGTGGACCACCCAACGACTTCGGTCTTCGAGGCTAGGGTTTCAGTTGCAACATGCAGTATAATTACGTTTCTACTATTACTACTTAAAAAGCCCCCTTGATACATGAGATACTACAAATAATTTCAGGCATACCCTCGAATTTTGATTGCCTGGCACTTTTTTAAACTAAGTAATGAAGTGACGTTTATATTCATATTAGGCCTACGACTAGCTCGAACTAAAAACTCTTGTGAAATACTATATATATGTTATCCTTGTGAAGTGAGAAACTTCATATTTTGCTAAGAAAATATGCATGAAAAATTATATTTGTAGCTACTACTTGAAGAATTCAAATTATTATGATGGAATTTCAACTTACATATACTCTGCATATAACGTGGTATATAGTTATCGCAGAGGAGTTTTTGTCTCGCAGTCAATTTATTTTTAGTTGAGGAACTCGAGAGTAAGTTGGAAATATTTAATGACCCACGTTGTGGTGTGCTGTTCGATTAATCAGAATTGGAGTGAGAGAAGTCTGTAGTTAAGGTCATTCAACACGTCAATTTGTAACCGTGAATGCAAGTTTTCTTTGATTTAGCGGGAAATCAGTCTGCTATTGTTGTACGTAATAAATTGAAACATATATATTTTCTGCTCGAGTAGGAATCCACAGCCCTTATGCAATCAATCAGTTTCTGTGTTTGAAACTTCTGTCTAGGAAAGCTACATACAATTTGCTTTTAATAACAGCAGCTTCAAAATAACCTATCCATTCTTGTCTTGCAAAGTAATGTTTGATTTTGATTTGTTATATTTAACTTTGGTTTTCTGCCACTTTTGGCTAATCGCGAAGACGAGGATGGGTGATGCAATGACAAAATTGATGAAAGGACATCACGAAGAAAATAATGAAAACAATACACAGGCTGGGATCTGAACTCGGGACCTGTGGTGTCGCATTGTTCATGAAATAAAAACATAACATGTACAGTGGCTCACATTAGTAATCGAATATGTAGCATTTTGCTGCATTTCTTCACAATATTTCAAAATTAACAACATGTACATAAATATAAACGATAGTGAAATATTTATAGGCATTTATTAAAGCTATATTCCCTGTTACATTTTTCTTTTTTAATTTTGGGTGCGTCAGCACTTAGGCTATTTTGCAACCGCCACGTTATACGGGGTCCAGCCCCTTACCATAACAAATAACGTAACTGTAATATCGAATAACTGAAATATTAAAATATTCTGACTTAGGTTAAAAGCTGAGGCTGTAAAGAGGCACTCAGCACACATGACAAAAAACAGAACACACAGAATTATACTGGCTATAGGGTCAGTCGCCAGAGCCTCGTTAGTCTGCAAAGAGCAGTTCAGGGTGTACTACGTGGAATGAAGTTGACGATTGGGTGTACTACGTGGAAGGTCACCTCTTACACCCCTGTTACGGTTTCAAATCTGAAAATGGTTATTTATGTTTGGGTGTGAAAGAAGAGATCACTTTAATATTCAGACAAATCGTGAAAGCCTTCTGTTTCTGTTAAGATCCTTAGGAAAATATTTGGACCTAAAAGGGATGAGGAGACAATTAGAATAATTAAATCAAGAAGACTTAGGTGGGCAGGCCATGTGGCACGAATGGGAGAGGAAAGAGGAGTTTACAGGATTCTTGTTGGGAAACCCGATGGTAAGAGAACTTTAGGAAGGCCAAGACGAAGATGAGGGACAACGTTGAGATAGACCTAAAGGAAATCGGTAGGGATGGAAAAGAGTATATAGAACTTGCTCAAGATAGGGACAGATGGAAGGCCTGTGTTGCTGCAGCCATGAACCTTCGGGTTTAAGAAGGCTAGAGAGTTAGTTAGTTAGCTAGTTATGTTCATGCAATAATTAACATATATTATTGCAGCTGAAATGGAATTGTGTGATATATATATAGTTTTTGGTTGACTTTCATTTTCCAGGTGGGTCGTGCACCCCCCCCCCCCTCCCTTGCCTCTCTTTCGGACTTCCATGCAAAGGTTCTATTTTTATTTCGCGTCTACCACTTTCGGTTAATCGCGATGATAAAGGATGTGATAGGTGATGGAAGTGGTATAAAGGCAATGACCCAACCCATACATATTTTCTAGTCCAGGCTCTAATCCGACATTAGACTTCGCAGTTTATTACGCTAACCAATTTGCCACGGGATCGGTTTTTCGTGTTTGTCTGCTCATCAAATGATTAATTAGTTATTCAAACTATATAGGTAGGAAAGCTATCTAAAATAACGAAACAGAAAAATAAATCCACTTGACGTCTTGTAGCACTATCATTAACCTACAATTTCATGCTCACAAATCCACACAGAAAACTTTTTGTGGCATTAGTTTTACGGAATGGCCTTGGGGAATAAACATCGCCCATTTCCTGGTTCAGCTCGAAACAATTCAGGTGCCTTATCGAAGCTGCTCTTGAGCACGCAGGGTTTCTAACCTACTTCGCCGTAATTCAGTTGTTGTATCTTGATTAATATGATGTATTGTAGAGTCAACCGCAGATTAAATAGGAAAAAAAAGATTTTCCCGACAGAAAATAAGTTGGTAATGCTGCAAACACCGAGGCATTCTTGATAAGACGCTTGAGGAGCGTCGAGCAAACTTTCCTGAAAAAGCGCAACCCCAGTATCGAAGGTCATGCTACACGTGGATTGGCAACTTTCGGGAGCATGCTGTCTGTCTACACAATTCTACCCAAATACCTGTTTGAAAATGAATCTTCTGTTCGCATTTTATTTTTCAAATGTAGTTCTGACATTGTAATCATTTTGCAATTATTTTTATTTGTTCTTATTTTGCTTCGCTTTTATGTCACTTTTATAATTAATCGAAACTATGAAGATGGATGATAATTAGATTAAATTAATTAAGAGACACCTAAAAAAGATATTTACAGACCAGGACTCGAACCCGGAACCTAAAGCGGATAGGTTGTGGGGAAAACCGTCAATAACTCCCGCCACGAACTTACTTATAATTTTTGTAATTTCTCACGAGTATTTTTTGTTCTGTTCATGCATAATGCCTGCTTTCGGAAACTTAATTTATAAGTGACACACTTCGTTCGGTAGGGACAAGCCACGTATTGTTTGAATGGAGGGACACATCTCGTTCATATACTACTAGATACAATCATGGACTATACTTGAAATGGCCTCCCCGATGGCGCAGTGGTAGCGTCGTCGCCTTGTAATGAAGGGGTCCCGGCTTCGATACCCGGTGGAGACACAAGTGATTGGGATTTCAATTTAAACTGTAGGTCCAGTCCCGATTAGCCTAACTGTGCATAAAGTGGACTCAAATTAATCAATCATATATGATAGAAGTTACGAAAAATATAAAAGATAAAAATTTTAGAAGAGATACTGTGAGCAAGTCGAGTTGGAGAGAGATTGTCTTTTGTCTTTTGTCTTTGTTAAATGTATGTCATGTAGTTTATATAACATGAAGTTATAAGTTAAATAAAAGTTGTTTTGTTCGTTAACGTTTGGCTTAATTGAAGATTATTACAATATACTTGAAATGTGACGTGCTAAACACTATTTTCGGAGATCAGTTGGACATGGCAATTTTGATATACAAGTTGCATTTTCTCTACTTAGATTCATTATGTCCAAATTTTATCCTAATAGATAATCTCCCAACAACGCAAAATGTTTTAATTGACTCGAATTCACAATGACTCATATACAGTGTGTTTATAAATGAACGGTGGGGTTTCAAAAATTACTAATACATCTATTTATTACCTTACACGGGCAAAACGTACACCGTAAGCAGCAGCAACTGTCCAAGTTTATATAACTTTATTTATATTTGTATAAAGATAGAAATCAAGAGGGGGCAATTGCCCCTCTGTGCCTCATTCCAGGTGCTCTTGACCGTCTGGAAGAAATAGTGCACGACAGACGTGAAAACTAAATCCATCTTCAGTATCCCTTTGTCTTGCTACTCTTAGATTCTGCAACCTTTCTTTCTATAGTCCAATGTTTGCATTCCTTACCTCCTAGAATTGATTTCCGTACAAGTTTGAGGGCTAATCTCCCCTGCCCCCTGCCCCCTGTGGTTGTGCCACTGCACCTTCTTCCGCCGTTGTTGCTTTGTGAACTTTCATCGGCTTCGAAATACTTCATTTTCTTCAAGAGCATAATATCGTTTAATAACCGGCGATAAGATTCCTCAACCCTAAATTTCTGGATTAAAGTATAATAATATAGGAGTATGGAAATCTGAAAGGGGGCGAGGATGGCCACATCTCCCCTTTAGAAAACGAATGTCAGCTAAAAGTATATATTTCACGCGTATAATTTGATCCCAGTCATAGTAATGTACATTAATTTATTATAATGGGAATGCAGGAATGCAATAATTTCGAATTCAAGTGGTGTTTCTTGAGGGGGCAACACTATTATCTGGTTAATATGCCCCATGGAAAAATACCTTGCTTGTCCCTGCGTCGAAAATATCGGCAGACGTCAATGATTAGGGGGTGGGGCATGTGCCCCCCTCCCCTTTGCACCCCGTGCGCACGTCTATGACTACTCATTTCTACATTAGTTGGAAGCTGTATTCAATTTCGAGCCAAAAATGTAATTTTCAAATCAGGGTTGTTAAACGTCCACGAACCCATAAATTCTATTGGGTTCTATTGGGTTCCGCAACAAGACCGGAACCTTCTTTATCGCACAGTTTTAATTCGGTCCAAGTTGCGTATTCTTTCATTTCAATATGGAACTTATACCGTCTTTAAATTGATCAGGAAAGAAGGTCCCTGTGCCGTATTTCAATTGATCCGGAGAAAATGTTCCTGGAACGAATTGAAATATTTTAAACATAAAAAGGCTGTTTACGGTCCAGATCCATTTATGCTTCCTAATATTCCCTGCTGAACCGGAATTGAATTGATTTAAAATTCCTGACCCTTTAACAACCCTGGTTGAAATTCATTTTTTTACAAACAACCATATTTTTAACGGCTATTTCACATTAATCCCATACGATATACTGAGTTATTTTTCGCAATGTTCAAAAGAAAGGTAAGAGATTTGGGCTATTCCTTTTTCTTCCTTGATGTTTAATAGATTATATTTGTCACGCGCCTATAACGTTACCAGCTAACATTTGTGAATTGTTCTTTCCTTGTAACGTTAACATCTACCATACTGAATTTATTTACGTTCCTTATGCAGATGGTATGTACCCAACTGCATTTTGTTCCGTTCCGCTACAGTGGTTTACATTTTGTTACATTCCTATGTAACGTTAATTAACCATATTGCCTTTCACTTCGTTCCGTTACGGAGGATTGCATTCATTACGTTCCTATGTACCGTTATTTACTACCATGTTGCATTTCGTTAGGTTTTTTTGTAACGCTAGTATATACCATATTGCATTTCGTTACTACGTTCCTTGTAACGGTAGTATATACCATATTGCATATTACGTTATGTTCCAATGTGCTCATTTCGTTCCGTTCCTTTATAACGTTAATATCTACCACAATACATTTTGTTACGTTCCTTGTAACGTCAATCTATAACATATTGCATTTCGTTACGTTACATGGGTACCAGCAGTGAAACCATACTCTTCCTCCTACAAAATGGAACGTACCGTGTAACGCAAATTGGGTACGTTACGACTCCCTGGTCCCAAGGTGATTCCGAACAAACTCTTCCACTGTACTGGAAAGAGGTCATTGAGAAATTGTTACCAACGCTGCATCATAGTCGTTGAAATGTTGAATGTTACAAAGTTCGTCGTAGATGGAAATAGCCTAGGCTTTCCTAGACATGCAAACTTGATAGCAATGAGTGTTAATATCGTCCCGTCCCGTGGAATTTTAAAAAGTCGAACGGCTTTCGAATAGAACATTGTTAAGTGCGGTTGTTGTTGTTTTGAATATGTGTATTCTTGTGCAAGCCAGTATAGAAGAAGACATTCGTATTTACACGAAATTGTCGTACGTAGAAAGTGTTCAAGCTGAAAAGTAACGCCCAGCGTGGGGCTCGAACCCACGACCCTGAGATTAAGAGTCTCATGCTCTACCGACTTTTTTTTTTTTTTTTTTTTTTTTATTTTTTTTTTTTTTTTTTAAAAGGAAAGCCCCTATGCGGAAGCTTCCCCCATCACACTTCATTCACTCATATCATTTCATTCATATTTCAATTTCAAGACTTTTCAGGACAGACAATCACAAACATCCATGGCCGAGCCGGGAATCGAACCCGGGACCCCTGTACTGAGCTAGCCGGGCTCCGTTGCGACTTTCGAAGTGTCACGAATATCATTGCATTCCATTTGTAACAAAATCTGAAAGCGTATACCATTCTTCACACAATCGAATCCGTCCAGTATATCTTCCAACAGCATGTCGTGGAGTGGGCAATTACAAGAAGATGGAAGGACACAGTTCGCTAAAGAGGCACTTATTTTGCCTCTGTAATCTGTGTGTGCCTGCTTACGTCATTCTGCCTTATTTCTTCTACATAGCCTGCGTGAACTGAAATGAAAAGATGTTATCAAAGCAAGCGTCAGTAACAGGAGCATTGCTTTATTTGACACACACTACTCAAGATTAACATCTTTCAGGGGAACATAGGTGAAGACGGTTTTGGAGGAAATGGCTCTAAGCAATACATACCCTTGTTTGGAAATCACAAATTCTAGCATATCAAGTTCGTCATTGGGGATTCATCTTCACAAGCAAGAAGATGATGGTAATTTTGATTTGAAGCGTGCTTTTCCTGCCACAATTGTTAAATCGCGGTGAAGTGTGTGGTTGGAAGAAATGGATGAATAAGCAATCACAGAGAACCCTAGCAATAGAATGCTTGTGGTGATATAGAAAGTCGAGAACTTGACGCCCCGCCATACTTACTGAGTACAATTGGAAACAAAGAGAACCTCTCAAAGCATCACATATAGAATGTTTTGTTTCACGAGTAGCATTTTCTCTTCAATGGGAATAGAGTTTCCCAATAGCTGCCTGAAGGCAGTCACATGAGTTTGTTACATCATTGTATGATTTGAAGATCACAACCTGTCAACTTTACTTCCACAACCGGATCTATCAGGTCAAGAGTGTGGTGTAGTTTGATGGTAATCGGGGATGTAACTCAGTGGTAGAGCGTTCGCTTTGCATGTGATCGGGTTCGATCCCCGGGATCTTCATTTTTCTTCACTTTACCTATTAGCAGCGTCGTTGCTGCGAGAAGCTCGTTCACGTCCCAAGGTGATTCCGAACAAACTCTTCCACAGTATCATAATCGTTGAAATGTTGAATGTTACAAAGTTCGTCGTATATGGAAATAGCTAAGGCTTTCCTAGACATGCAAACTTGATAACAATGAGTGTTAATATCGTCCCGTCCCAAGGAATTTTAAAAAGTCGAACGGCTTTGGAATAGAATATTGTTAAGTGCGGTTTTTATTTGTAATATGTGTATTTTTGTGCAAGTCAGTATACAAGAAGACATTCGTACATATACCTGAGCCGGGTTGGAACCTACGCCGTCCCGCAGCGAACGATCTCAAGACGAGTGAACGCCTTAACCCGCTAGGTTACGGGGTTAATATTGAATAACATATACAACGAATATATATATATATATTTTCAATAAAAGCTGGAATTTTTTACGTGGCTGCTAAGAATTTTCACATTAACGTTCCACTTGTTCTTGATCTTGCGTGATTTGCAAAGCAAGAACACATTCTGTAAGATGTTTAATATCGAGTAGTTACTCTCAAACCCATTACATTCTTATTAAATTATTTAAAAGGAATACCCCTACGCGGTGGTATCCCCCGTCATTCACACTTTTCAACTTTTTACAATATTCTCAGTTTATCACGTTTGGACAAACATAAATACCCATGCCTTATTCGCGACTCGAACCCGGAACCCCTGGCTTTGCAGCGCGCTGTGCTAACCACTTTTTATTTTTTAAAAAAATAAGGGAAATACCCCCTACACAAAGGTATCCCTCACCATTCGCACTTTTACACTTTTGTTACAGTTTCTCAGTTTCTTATCATCTGGACAAACATAAATACCCATGTCTTACCCAGGACTCGAACCCGGAACCCCTGGCGTTGTAGCGCGCTCTGCGAACCTCTCTCTTTTTTTAAAAAAAAATTAAAAGGAATACCCCTGCGCGGTGATATTCCACGTCATTCACACTTTTTCAACTTTTATACTTTTCAATTTTTACAGTATTCTCAGTTTTTCACGTTCGGACAAACACAAATACCCATGCCTTACCCGGGACTCGAACCCGGAACCCCTGGCGTTGTAGCGCGCTGTGCTAACCTCTCCGCCACGGAGCTCGACCACCACTCGGCCACAGGGTCCAGCATTTGCCTGCATTTGCCCACTTCAGCGCTACGAGTGATTATCGTAACTAGGTGTCGAAAATCTTCTACAACGGCTGGGGGTACGACGTGCTGACCCCATGTCACCCCAATAGCGGTTGAAGTTCTCCACACCTCTATGGAGGATTGTGGGAGGGAGACAGGCAGTCGGGAGATAGGCCAAGGGCCTTCGAGGGATCTCGCGCTATGGGTTATTTATTATTTATTTATTTAAGAAGGAAGAATCTAAGGTGTTTTTCGAAATTAGCAGGTGAAATCATGGATTAAAAATGCACGTGGTATGCACTTCCCACATCCCATTATCCCATGTATTCGAGATTCTGTGGACACAAATAAATAAAAAATCGCTGTATAATTGCGGATTCGAAAAATTTGGTGCCTCATTGGCAACTAAAAAATAAAACAATTCTGTAACCGGGCTCGAACACGCATCCTTCAGATCGTAAAACCGTAACACTAACCAGTCACCTACACTTTCTATTGATACGTGTTTTTTTTTTTTACTTATCGTGTAAGTTTTCGAATTGTTTCACTACTGGCGACGCGAATTTCTTCTCGCTTATTTTCTTTCAGATGTAGTTGTTTTTCCAGACCGATTCACTTTTTTTTACCTTTTGTCACCCACGGAGATCCTTATGGAATACATTATTGAAACGTAACTCCCAGAAAAGAGAGAATATGTTAGTTTCAAGAAACTTGAAGTGGGAATGGTGTGTTCAGTCACACATTTGACCTTAATATTTTTCATATTTGAAGTTTTGCTTTCAACGCCACCATCAACCTAGCATTTTCTTTCTGGACAGATAGTACATATTTTGTACTTTGATATTGCATAAGAATCCGGGGTCTAGTTATAAGTGAAGGCATCGAAAGTGATAACATTGGATTTCCACACTAGGGAAATTCCTCTTTCACGATTGGCAACACTGCTCCAAACCTCTAAAAGCTCTCATATAGCTGCCACGTGCCTCAAGAGTTTCCTTTGCCACGTTCTGTTGCCGAAATAAAAATAAGGCCGTGCGAAATCAGGCATTCAGAAATAGGAGGAGCACAGATAGCTACAATCAGTACAACTCTTCTCCACTTGTGTGTAGAATGTATTATCAAAGACTGCTCTTGCAAGGCGAAAGACTGCCTACTCTAACTCGGAACCGAAGGAGCTGGTGGATAATATCAATGCTTATTTCCTTTTAAAAAATTTCTTTAAAATACAGGGTGGTCACAAATTATTTAACCCATTTCCGTGATGGCTGATGAATAGTAGAACAAAAAAGAGTTGATGCAGCCATATTATACATGGAATCATAAATCATTTCAAACAATTATTCCTTACACGTGTCCAAGCTTTAACAACAAGTTCACGTTTTCATGTTGAAACCAGCTGAAAATCTTGTATCAAATCACTTATTATGTAGGCAACTAATTTTTCACAATCGTAATAACAAGTTGTTAACCAGAGGATCATTTAATTAATTCTAGAGAAATGAACTCTTTTCTGAGGACAGTCTTAGATCTTAACACGTTGTGACATCTGCTGTTGGTACGTGGCATCCGGACAAAAGGAGACGTCAGTTCATCAATGAACAGTTGATCAATCATGATTTTGAGAAGAAATCCCAAGTCTGACTTTCGGCGGCGAAGAGACAGATCCCGTATTTAAGGACTGAATAGAATTTAGAATTATTTGAGAGGGTCAGACATCTATGTTTAACTATTCAGATTTGCTGCTAAGTAAAAGTTAGTTACCATACATGTTAATTGTGTAATATTTATATGATTTCACTTTGCTAGTAGTCTTGACGAAAACTTAGAGAGAGAGATTGTTTTCTTATTACGTGTAATACTGCTTCTTTCATAATTATGACATGTTTAGTGGCCTGTTGGTCTAGGGGTATGATTCTCGCTTCGGGTGCGAGAAGTCCCGGGTTCAAATCCCGGACAGGCCCAACACTTTTTATCTTTCCATCTGTGTACTTGGCAAGAACGTAATGAAAATCCATCGTTTTTATAGTATATTTATTCATTTCGTCCTCCTCCGTAACCGTGCGATCTAAGGCGTTGTGCTCTGGGCTCCAACTGCGGGACGTCATAGGTTCGAGTCCTCTTGTGTTCTGTCTCTTGGTTCTCGGCCTGTGTATAGGACCGGTGGCAACCCACCATCGTGAGGAAATTGGGGAGCTACGAGTGAGTAGCGTAATCCGGTCTCGAAAATCTATAACGACTGGGGGTTCGACATGCTGACCCCACTTCACCCCAAGATCTCCACACCTCTAGGTAGGATTGTGGGAGGGAGACTGGCAGTCGGGAGATAGGGCAAGGCCCTTCAAGGGCTGTTGCACCACGGATTATTATTATTATTTTTTCATTTCAATGATTAGTGCTTAACAAGAGAGGTTGTTTCCCCATTGTCCCCGGTTGTTTAAAATGCATTGTATGCCTGTGAAGAAATGGGAGTATCTCATAAGCCAGGACCTCAAATTTAGGTCATCTGTACCTCTCGGGAATATTATTGATTTTTGATTTAGTTTATTTTACTTCGCGTTTTGTGCCTCTTGGCTAATTTGCGAAGATGGGGATGAGTGATGAAATGATGAAATTGATGAATGGACATTCACAAACAACCAAGCCCGACCGGGATTCGAACCCGGGACCCTTGGCGTCGCAGCGCGATGTGCTAACCACTCGGCCACAGGGTCGGGCTCGGGAATATTAGTCACATATGATTTTTTGTAAGGTATGGATGCCTAGAGAGGGAAAATATGTGATAGCAAGACTTTGCCTTGTGTCTGATATTATTGGATTAGCAAGCATGGACAAAAAAAATAATAGCTTTCATATCTTTTTATAAATAGCATATAAATTCATCATAATATTGGGGAAAATAAATTAATTTCAATAGACTGATTATATCCAACAGTGTTTTAACAGGCGCCCGTGACGGAGTGGTTAGCACATCATTCATCCTCATCGTCGCCATTAGCCAGAAGTGGAAGAAAAGCGATGCTAAATATAAAAAATCGAAACAAAATCAAAGACAAAAACAAAAAATGCAGATGAGAACACGATTGAAAACTTAGCAGGCCATATTATCGAACAACTGAAATTGAAAATTTCTGGTGTTGTTGCATTTGTGCTCGCAATTGATAAAAATACGGACTGTGGGATTGCTCAGTTGGCTGTATTCATTCGTGGATGTGATTCATATCTCAGTGTGACAAAAGAAACTGCTTGACATGATTCCTCTCCGTGACACCCATCAGGAGAAGAAATTTCCAAGCAAATGGAGGTCATTTTGCAAAGGTACGGTCTTCCTTTATTCAACTTGGTAATCTATATAATTTATAAATTAAAGTTAAAATATCAGTAATTTCACAGTTTGTCAGGAATACCAGTCTGTGAACCCAATTTAAGCCAATACTCGTCCAAAGTAAAAATACTGCTTGATGAATTTGAAAACAGTTTCAAGACTTCAAAGACTACGAAGGGAAACTTTCTTGTCCAATGCTCCCTTTTCTTTTGAAGCTGCGTGTGCAAGCCCCGGCCTTCAAATGGAACTTTTTTAAGGGCCTGGTAAAGTAAATTATTGGCAGCACCCCTGTTGTGTACCTACGCTTTTGATGGGCAATTGTTCTCCCATTTAAATACATGGGAAATTTGATGCTGAACGTGCTGCTATTACATTAAATTGCAAGTTTAATTTCATCTTAACTTCAGAAATTATGTCGGAACATGATAGATAAATAACACTGATAAACAAGCCGTAGATATCTGACATGATGTTTATGTTTTCTAATGCAGTTTTTCATGCTGATTTCAAATCTAAAAACTGTTTTGTTCTATCACGTCAGGTTTTGGAGATATCGACAAAATTTTATTTTTCATGGAATACCGTTCATCGAAAAATGTTTCGTCGTTTTTCGTTATTTTTCATGCAACACCGAAATTTTTTTTCGTCGTTTGTGAAAACAGTTATACTTAATGTAATACGTCGAAATATTTACAAGATCGCATTACTATACTTTCATTTGTTTCTTTTTTATTTTGAGTGACAGTGGATTATGGCATCCAAAGGTTGCATAAATTCACCAGATCTGTTTTGCTACGTGTGCGGCTATCTAACAGACAAATCCCATCGGAAGTTTTTTTACACCGTTTCTGAAGAAAGCATATGAAACTCGTATACTTTGATTTGAAGGTGGATAGTGGTAAGTCGTGGTCACCACAGTTCATCTGTTTGGCATGTGCATGCAACTTGCGCGGTTGGATAAGGAAGGCGAAGAAGTGATGCTGCTTCATCTGTAAGTGGGATAGCAGAGATAGAAAGCACCACTACATAAACAAGAATTGGCCGATCAGAGATAGAATGCAGTCATGAAGTAAAAACGTCCTTCGTGTGCCGTTGGTTGAGCGTGAAAAGTTATCATGCCACCGCTTCATTTGAAGCTGGGGCTCATGAAGAATTTTATGAAGGCACTAGACAACGACTCAAATGCTTTTCGGTACCTATGCAACAAGTTTCCGGAGTTGAGTTATGCGAAAGTGAAAGAAGGTGTGTTCATAGGTCCACAAATAAGGAAGATCATTGCTGACAGCCACTTCCAGGATTTACTGAGTGGCACTGAAAGAGACGCATGGGTGGCCTTCAAGTCAGTCGTAGCCAATTTCATTGGAAATTATAAATCTGCTGACTATGTGAATGTTGTGCAGAAGTGCACTAGTGCGTACAGACAGCTGGCTTGCAACATGTCCCTCAAAATACATCTCCTTGACTCACATCTTGACTTCTTCCCCGAGAACCTAGGTTCAGTCAGCGACAAACATGGTGAACGTTTTCATCAGGACATCTTGGTGATGGAGTCACGCTATCAGGGTCGATGGAGTGCAGCAATGTTGGCGGATTACTGTTGGATGCTTCAGCGCGACATGCCAAATGCTCAGCACAAACGCAACTCTACAGCCAAGAAATTCAAACCAAACACACCTCAAATTAAGGAAGTATATTCTATATCTATGTATTTTATATGTGTATTATACCTACAACTAGATGTTACTATATAGAATTTGTGTCATGTGATGCATTTGCACTATTTTCTTAGCTAAAGCCATGTTCACTAGTACTCCATGTAGCAATAAGTGCTCTAGTGAAACCTACGTCTGTGAGTTGTTTGCCTTGATACAATGTTAAACACATATAAATGGTTGATGTCGTATATCTCAAGAATGGTGGGTGTTACAGACAAATGGTTTGCATATT
This sequence comes from Lepisma saccharinum, assembly GCF_977018435.1. Classification (NCBI taxonomy): domain Eukaryota; kingdom Metazoa; phylum Arthropoda; class Insecta; order Zygentoma; family Lepismatidae; genus Lepisma; species Lepisma saccharinum. Next base: position 37,167,886 of record NC_139237.1, read on the forward strand.
TTGAATCAGTATGTTTCAATTGTCTTAGAACGCATGTTGGATACCAAGATATCTGCCGAATTTTTTTTTTTGTTAATCAGTGTAATCAGTGCTGTGAAACTAAGAATTTTAATAAGACGATCGTCAACAACAGAAAAGATATCGGAACTCAAAAAAGCCTTAAAATTTGCACAGCACTTGTTTACGTCACTTGCAATTTTCACAATTTAAGTGCTTTATTCTTGTGAATCTAGTAAAGAATACATAAAAATTCCACGCGACTGTACTTTTATTTTTCTAGTTGTTATTAATAACTGACTCCCTACTTTACGTGATATCATACTTTTCCTCATGGCTAGTAAATATGGTACTCTATTTTATACACACACATTTATCGAGAAGAATAGTTATTACAAGAAATATTTTATATTCTGTTTCTTGTCTCGCAACCTCTACTGCTTTCTTATTTACAGAAATTATAATTTTAAATAATTTTAAAATTCTTGTAACCCTGAACAGAAAGGACAAAAATATTGGGGGGAATGTCTGCTTAATACCAAGAAAACATGTGTTGATATTAAGTTATCGGATAGGGCATAGTGTATAATAATAAATTTCATGCGCTTACGCACTTAATATATTTATTTCTTTGTATTTTGGTGAGTTTCTCCGATTCCTACTTCCGCCATTGAATTACACATACTTGCAAGTCGCAACAAGAGAAAACATAAAAGCATGGTGTACGAATCTAAATTTTTGTATTACAGACCCCTGGTAGCTAGGGGTGACCAAAATTACGTTAAGTTTAGTGCTCTTTGTGCATATACATACTATTTAGCTCGTTTGAGCTACCCTGCCGTTGCGCTTTGACATATTAATTCCTAGGTTCAGGAGAATGTAATTTTCAGAAAATTGTGACTTGCTATCTAATCTTAAAGGTTTGCTAAACACATTTTTGTTTTCGATTTACACGAGAAATTCTTATCTTTGTTGAAAATAACGTTTGAATAGCCATCCTATCGCGCTCCAATGTAAAGCTTAGGGCAACCAGATGACGTACGAAATTCTTTATGGACACAACAGGGAGGGGCGCCTCTAGCGGAAAGTTTGGCAATGAACAGCCCCATTACAATACGACTCAGTATTGAGAGAGAATTATCAAGAGGTGGTCCTAATTTTTGACATATCTCTCAGAGCAGTATCCTGGAATAAGTCATTTTGCTGCTGGAATTTTAATGATGTTTGACAGTTGAATAGTTTTCCATTATGAAGATTAATAAAACAGCCCAATGATCAAGAGCGACTGACAAAGTTCCCTGCTCACGAAAACAAAATGCAGATATTGAGAAGCTAGTTTCTTAAAAACAAATGGTGTCAAATCTCTGGGAAATAAAAGTAGAATTGTGCATATACGGTTCCTTGCCAAAATGTTTGCACAATTGTAACCAATTTATTTTATTTTATATCAATAATAATAAAACATAATAAATAATAACCAGTAGCTCGACAGCCCTTGAAGGGCCTAGGCAGATCTCCCGACTGCCAGTCTCCCTCCCACAATCCTACCTAGAGGTCAAGGACGTATTTAAGGGGGATCCAGGTGGTTACTAAGTACAAAAAATAAATAACGAAATTAATGAAATAATAAAATAACTCAAATTGAATAATGAAAATATACTTGTTGTATAATCCAGGGATATTTATTTCTACCAAACTTATTGGAAGGCAATGATTACATTAGTATCATACGACTTTGAATAACAGCACCAAAAAAGATTTTTGCAAGATTTATAACTACTTATAATAACTTACTTACTTACTTATTCCAATCCTCTTCTACCGATTGGTGTCGAGGTTTTGTAGAGAGCTCGCCATCTGTCACGATCTTCTGCCAACTTCCTTCCTTCACTCCACGAGATGTTCCTCCTGCTCAGGATATCCTTCATTCCCTCATTCCATGTCCTCCGTGGTCTTCCTTTCGGTCTCTTTGCACCCAATCCTCCCATTCTTGCTTCCCATACCTGTTTAGGTATTCGATGTTCAGGCATTCTGCTGAGGTGTCCAAACCATCTGAGTTGTGCTTGCTCCACATCCTGATATATTGGTTTTGTGTTTAATGTTATTCTGATTGTTTGATTTCTGATTTTGTCCCTTCTGGTCTTTCCCACTGTTCTCCTCAAATATTTCATTTCTATTATTTGTAAGTTTTGTTTTTGTTTTTCATTAATTATCCAGGATTCACTTCCATATATCAATGTTGGTACATAAGTTGATTTGTACACAATCATTTTTTGTTTTTTGGCTTATTTCCTTTTTCCCTAAAAATCGTTTGTTTATGGCATAATATAATCTGTTTGTATTCTTTATTCGAGTGTTTAATTCTTCATCTATTTTTCCATTACTATTGATTGTAACACCTAAATACTTAAAACTTTGTACTTGTTTTAGCTCTGAATCTTCAAGGCTTATTATGCAGGGTTTTTCTATTCTCCCTATCCTTAACACAGTTGTTTTATCTTTGTTTATTTTCATATATTTCTTTGACATATTACAATTTATTATTTCTAAATTTCTTTGTAGGTTTGCTTGTGAATTTGCAAACAATACAATATCATCTGCATATAAAAGTTCAGATACAGTTACAGTTTTCAGTTTCCAATTTCCTACTTTGAATTTTCTCATCTTTGGTTTTATTTCTTTCAGAACATCATCCATCAGAATAATAAACAAATATGGGGATAAAATATCACCTTGTCTCACTCCTGTTGATGTTTTGAATTCCTCTGATCTGTTATTGCCAGTTCTGACATAGCATCTATTTGTTCTGTAGAAACTTTGTATTGCTTCTACTAATTGTTTGTTTACATTGTTTTTCTTTAGGGTTTTCCATAGCTCTTGCCATGGCACCCTATCGAAAGCCTTTTCCAAATCTTTAAAGCATAGGTATAATTCTCTATTGTATTCTATAACTTTCTCTATTATTTGCCTTATTGTAAATATGTGATCTTGGACACCTCTACCTGGTCTGAATCCACTTTGTGTCTCCTCTAATTTATCCTCGATTTCTTGTCTTAGTCTAGTTTCCAAAATTCTTGAATAGACTTTGCCAGGCACACTCTGTGATTTCCGCATTCCCTGTTATCTCCTTTCTTATATATTGGTATTAGTATTGATATTTCCCAATCCTTCACTATCTTCTTTTCCTTCCATGCCACATTTATTATTCTGAGCAGCAAATCTTCTCCTTCTTTGTTTCTGTAACTGCAAGGTATTTCACTTTTGTTTCCTTTATCTCTCTTACTAATTCACATTCTTTCCCATTTAGACCCCTTACATTCCATGTTCCAACATTCACTGAGCCATATCCTCGCCAATTCGTCGTCGTCGTGATCTGTCCGGCTTGCTCTCTTGTTCTTCTTTTAATCATTGTAGGTTCAAATGTGCAGGGGATTGGCCTACAGCATTTTAGCCCAGTGGAGGGGCTGCCTCCTTTCTGCCTCTGGGCTGGCAGTGAGCATAGCTTAGCTGTTCTGCTCTACGTTTTACGGGTATAGTTAATGTCTCTCACTCCAACCCCCAACCTGGGGGACCAGGATTTTCTTTCGGGGTTTACTCCCTTAGCCTTTGAAGTTCCCCTTCTCCACAAGGCAGTGGTTTCCCTCTTCTCCCAAGAGAGTAGGTTGCCTCTTCCGCCATCTCTGCCGTTCCGAAGGTCTCCTTCTCCACCACAGATGTCGTTAAGGTCTTGACCGTAACCCTGGCAAAGGACCCTTACAAGGTGCAACCATCCGGAGCCAATGGACCAAGGTTTTTTATAGAGGTATTACTCCTCTAGGTTCCTCCGCCTCCTCAGCCGTTTAGATGACCATCCATCTTCTTCCTCCTTTGGAGCCGTTGACCGTTAGGTTGCTTCTTAGTCTGACTCTTTACCCGCTATCCTGCCTGGCACGGGAGACCCTGCCAGTAGCTATGCTACCGCCGGTATAGCCTAGGGGATCATCAGAGCACGCAAGCCCCACCACCAACTACAAGGTCCTGCAACCACTAGGTGGGGACTTATAATAACATGCATAAAATATTACCAGGAACTTTACTTTTCGTCATCTGGATCTAACATCCTTTTTTTATGTTCAACTAGCTGATGGCCCGACGTTTCCCTGGTATTTATTTATCCCAATCTTCTATTAGACAGTAATATAATGAATTCTAACTATAGTGTAAAATGAACTTGGAGTTGAACGGCATTGGGAGTGTCACCATTCATCTCAGCGGCCCCGAAAACTATGTATTCCACACTAATATCGGTCCTTTTACATGCCACCCTTTTCCCTTCCCCTCCCCTAGGGGTGCCAGAGGTGTCTTGGAGTTGAACGGCATTGGGAGAGTCACTATTCATCTTAGCGACCCCAAAAACTTTGGATTCCACACTAATATCGTTCGTTTTACATTTCACCCCTTCCCACCCCCACCCCTCGGGGTGCTAGGGGTGTCTTGGAGTTGAACGGCATTGGGAGTGTCACTATTCATCTTAGCGACCCCGATAACTATGGATTCCATACTAATATCGGTCGTTTTTTTATTTTTTTTATATGTCACCCCCTTCCCACCCCCACCCCCACCCCTAGAGGTGCCACGGGTGTCTTACCTGCACAGTATTTCTTTCCAGATTGTAAGTCATACGTGTACCAAGTTTGGTTGAAATCGCTCCAGGCTTTCGAGAGTTATGCCGGAACAAACAAACACACATTCATGGGCGTATATATAGTTCACGTAAGGGAAGGGGTTTCAACTTTTGGTATGATTAGGGTTGCTATATTTCATAAGTGAAAATCCGCGACACAGCTGACCTGAAGCTTGATCGGGAGCGGGGTCCCGACAAAGTTGTGTGTATGTACATATCCATAATCATATTCTTTACACTTCTTAAAAAGAAACAGAAACCTGTTTCGAAGTATATCATTGGCATAGGCGTGCGCAGATTAGGGGGGGACAAAAGCCTTCATGAAAGTTCAGTCTGGAAAGAAAAACCTCATTTTATCTCATTCTTTTAGTTTTGTTTGCATTGAGGGTCGAGTGTGTATATAATATTATATATATATTATACATATTATTTAAATATACAGGGTGTCCCACGAACGGCGCAACTGGGAATTAAGAGTGGCGTTACTTTGTAACCGAAACCTGTACACACATAAGTCATACACCAAATGTTAGCCCTGTCCAAGTAGATATTTTTAAACACAGAAACAACAAACGGGGTGCAGTGTTGCCAAATGCAAGTGAAAGTGTAAATTTATTTTTCCACAAAGCATGGAAAATTGCATGTCAAACATTCGTACGGAAATTTGGACGTCAATTTCCACCTTGGGTAGGTGGACTATTTCGCCATCTATAGTTCAGAGAAGAAAACCGATCGTTTTCGCGTATAGCCAATCCTGAAATGCCTCGTAAAGGCGTACCGGTCCAAATGGGTGTTTTAAAAAAATTATGAGGTACAGTTGTCACGGACGACGACAAACGACGGGAACGGCGATCGCAAATTGTCACGAACGCAATGGCAGTGCCACTTGCCAAGGACGACGTGACTTCCGATCGGACGTAAAGTTGTATACCCCAAATATACTGTAGACAAATGAGGCACAGGCGAAGAAAAACGCACAACCACTGATCGGTCGCACGGCAGCTGCTTTACTGGACGCGACGAACGTCTCGACGCTACTGTCAACTCAACCTCTTTCACAGCGAGCGCGGCTCTGCTCGTCTTACCTACCTGCGAGACTTACTATGGCCGTTACGCGCGCTTATTCACGCATGAGGGTTGACCTTAGCTTTATGTAAGACGCAATTCATCTGCGTAATATATATATGTATGTTCATATAACTATAACTGTGTGTTATTTCACTCTCCACTATAGATAGCCTTTCAGTAACACACACACACAGAGAGCTGCAAATTATGGTAATCCTAGCCTGCCTCAATCTTCCAAATACCTTATGTTCTAATTTCACCTCGGCTAAAACTCAGACGGCTAAATGGGATACTCTGACCCCTCTCAGGTACGGGCTTGGTGAATAAAGCATTGAGAACTTAAGGGTGTTGTTGGTGAATCATGAAATAAATGAACGACTATTCTCAAAATTTAAGATTGGCAACTGCATCTTCTGGGAGGTTACTTTGACCTTTCTTTTCATTCATTTATATCCAGGAGATGGTTTATTTCCAATACATACGAAAGCTTACATTACACTCAAGTTACAATTTACAGTCCATGAATATCCTTAGATTTAAAAGAAATACAGAATCCCCTGTTCGTTAATATTCGATTCGATGAATCCAGAATTCTAATTTGCTGCATGTCTCCACGGGGAAAATCCAAATATGTATATGTGTAGGGAATAGTTACGTGTGTATGTGTGTCGCTAGGAGGAAGCCGTACCAGGGAAGAGAACCCTGTCGTTTTTGCAACCGTAGACGAAGCTTACGGCCTACCATTCAGTAGCAGACAAAAACTTTCGTACGTGCCCCTTCCTACAGTATTGCGACCAAAATGTGTCACGAGTATCGAAGTTAATACGGGCAGGATTTAAGCAGAATCGAATCTACGGGCTCCACTGAGTACTTGGGATCGAGAAACGTTAATAGGCAGAGATTGCAACAAGATACACGCCAATGATGACATTTTCATTGAAAAACGAGACATATTACATTACATGTCTAGTTTTGCTTCCTTGCCCAAATAAGTCTACGTTGAATAAATTTTGAAGAAGGCCAAAATAAAGTTCGGAGATCTGAAATTCTATCATTTATCCGTAAGAATGAGAATATATGGGTCAACAGTGACAAATACATGTCCAATAGGCAGGCGTCATTAACCTCAAAGGATTTCGGCCGATCCTAACCTGTCGTCCCATAACATTTTAAATTTCGAAGTATAAATTGTGCTTGGCGAAATACAGGTATCTTTATTCCCAAGTGTCATTAGATGTTTATATCGTAGAGCCGACGCTGATGGAATGCGTGCAAACTAAGCTCCGCATTGACTTATATACCTTTCCAATCGATGCTCACTTGTTAAGCATTACGTAATTTGCACAGCGCGACTTGCGACATTTCCAAAAACTAAATACTCATCAATGTCTATATTCACAATCTCAATATCAAAGTTGAACTAATTTCCACGTTGCAGCAAAACCAAATAAAATTGTATAAGGGGAACGATTCGCCTCTGTTAATAAAGACTAAACTCTAATCATTCCCCGTTGCAACTTGAACCTTATTGAATACATTAAACTTAAAAGAACAGATTCGATCTTCCCATTGTTGTTAAACGAAATCTATGTCAATCTAAATCATAAACATTTTTCTGCCGTGAAAGAACACAGATTTACATATCCAATATTAAAGATTCGGTCAAAAAATTAACATATAGATTATTACATTAGGCTGCGTTTACACTTATTGTTACAATAAAGAAAATATTAGTGGATTATATAAGTCTAGTAATAATCTTTCTATTTATCAAAAATTATGAAATATGAAATATTAAATATCAAATAATAAGAACTAACTAATATAAAATAACCCAGAATAATTAACGGCACATGGATATGAGCCGTGAGGTTCATATCATATGGCCCCCACTTTGAAAATCGTTTCTTGGACGAAATACATATATACATATATAAATGAAGGAGAAGAACGATTTACAGAGAATATGCACTATACGAATTACCCTTTTTTTTCACAAAAATACTAAATAATACGCAATATTAATACAAAGGAATATTTACAAGTACAGACATCCACTAAAACCATTAAATATCTATGGGTATTACAAACATATTATATACACCAAACACCTGGAGTGTTAGTCATAATATCTCCTTTAAATTTCAAGGAACTTTCATGCAAACAATGCCCTTATTGACACAAACATGTTTCATCAGCCTTTTCTTTAATTTGCTACGGCTGCCCACATACTTAAGTTCTGCAACCATACGGCTAACAAGTTCTTCAAACTTCAGTTGCTTTCCAGCGATTTGCTCGGAAATCTTCTCCTTAAGATTCTGATTAGAACCTTGATCGATTTCACACACTAAAGGAAAATTTCCTTTAGAGTCTACCTCACTGATTTCTTCCATTTCACTCCAAACTGACTCTTCACCAAGAGCACTAAGTTCGTCATAAAGTCTTGGCGATATGGTTAGATCCACCAACATTTCATCGTCCAGACTAATCTCACTTAAACCATCTTCTTCACTTATTCTTCGGGAACATTCCGGCTTTTCTTCTACAGGCACTTGCATTTCCATAGTCTTTATAATTAAGTCCATTCGGGATTCTTTGCGACAACCGCAAAGGTTACACATCTCGATTTCTTCTTCAGTTTGTACCGCCACATCCATTACATCTCTCTGCACATGCACGGCGCCTTGCATCATCGTAGAGAGCAACGGATCTCGACCACCATCTTGAATTCCTATAGGATTCTTGAAGTCTTTAGTGCCAGCAATTTCCTCAACTTCTTTTACGTTTGTCCCAGAGAGTTCTGCGGTTAACGATTTCCTCAACAGGGAAAATTGCAAAGACATCTCTTCTTTCAGATATTTCTTCAAGTCGGCAATTTCTTCTGTCACGTGTTCACGCAGCGAATCCTCCAAAGGTTGGATCTGCTCGGACACAACTTCTGAAATTAGTTTCTCTGTGTGTATTTCTCTGTACATATCTTGTTCTGTCTTTTCGAATTCTCTCTGCCACTCGACGTATTTTCTTGAATTTATTTCATGTAGCTTACGCTGCTACGCCATCCTTTTCTTCCCTTCTTCTGGATTTACTTCCGGTCGGACGTAAGACATTAGATTTAATGGATCCTTGTTATATAATTGCGCCTCTGACACAACTGATGAACATCCAAAGGACGTTGAGTGTTTTATCTTAAAGGACTGCATCTCTGGATTCAATTGAAATGTTTATCTTCCTTCCGTCTCAATCTAGCTATCACCAATCTTTTTCTCAATCGAGCCTTCACCAATCTTTTCTCAATCGGGAATCACCAATCTTTTCTCAATCGGGCCTTCACCAACCTTTTCTCAATCGAGCCTTCACCAATCTTTTCTCAATCGGGAATCACCAATCTTTTCTCAAACGAGCCCCACGTTTAGGGTGCCAATTGTCACGGACGACGACAAACGACGGGAACGGCGATCGCAAATTGTCACGAACGCAATGGCAGTGCCACTTGCCAAGGACGACGTGACTTCCGATCGGACGTAAAGTTGTATACCCCAAATATACTGTAGACAAATGAGGCACAGGCGAAGAAAAACGCACAACCACTGATCGGTCGCACGGCAGCTGCTTTACTGGACGCGACGAACGTCTCGACGCTACTGTCAACTCAACCTCTTTCACAGCGAGCGCGGCTCTGCTCGTCTTACCTACCTGCGAGACTTACTATGGCCGTTACGCGCGCTTATTCACGCATGAGGGTTGACCTTAGCTTTATGTAAGACGCAATTCATCTGCGTAATATATATATGTATGTTCATATAACTATAACTGTGTGTTATTTCACTCTCCACTATAGATAGCCTTTCAGTAACACACACACACAGAGAGCTGCAAATTATGGTAATCCTAGCCTGCCTCAATCTTCCAAATACCTTATGTTCTAATTTCACCTCGGCTAAAACTCAGACGGCTAAATGGGATACTCTGACCCCTCTCAGGTACGGGCTTGGTGAATAAAGCATTGAGAACTTAAGGGTGTTGTTGGTGAATCATGAAATAAATGAACGACTATTCTCAAAATTTAAGATTGGCAACTGCATCTTCTGGGAGGTTACTTTGACCTTTCTTTTCATTCATTTATATCCAGGAGATGGTTTATTTCCAATACATACGAAAGCTTACATTACACTCAAGTTACAATTTACAGTCCATGAATATCCTTAGATTTAAAAGAAATACAGAATCCCCTGTTCGTTAATATTCGATTCGATGAATCCAGAATTCTAATTTGCTGCATGTCTCCACGGGGAAAATCCAAATATGTATATGTGTAGGGAATAGTTACGTGTGTATGTGTGTCGCTAGGAGGAAGCCGTACCAGGGAAGAGAACCCTGTCGTTTTTGCAACCGTAGACGAAGCTTACGGCCTACCATTCAGTAGCAGACAAAAACTTTCGTACGTGCCCCTTCCTACAGTATTGCGACCAAAATGTGTCACGAGTATCGAAGTTAATACGGGCAGGATTTAAGCAGAATCGAATCTACGGGCTCCACTGAGTACTTGGGATCGAGAAACGTTAATAGGCAGAGATTGCAACAAGATACACGCCAATGATGACATTTTCATTGAAAAACGAGACATATTACATTACATGTCTAGTTTTGCTTCCTTGCCCAAATAAGTCTACGTTGAATAAATTTTGAAGAAGGCCAAAATAAAGTTCGGAGATCTGAAATTCTATCATTTATCCGTAAGAATGAGAATATATGGGTCAACAGTGACAAATACATGTCCAATAGGCAGGCGTCATTAACCTCAAAGGATTTCGGCCGATCCTAACCTGTCGTCCCATAACATTTTAAATTTCGAAGTATAAATTGTGCTTGGCGAAATACAGGTATCTTTATTCCCAAGTGTCATTAGATGTTTATATCGTAGAGCCGACGCTGATGGAATGCGTGCAAACTAAGCTCCGCATTGACTTATATACCTTTCCAATCGATGCTCACTTGTTAAGCATTACGTAATTTGCACAGCGCGACTTGCGACATTTCCAAAAACTAAATACTCATCAATGTCTATATTCACAATCTCAATATCAAAGTTGAACTAATTTCCACGTTGCAGCAAAACCAAATAAAATTGTATAAGGGGAACGATTCGCCTCTGTTAATAAAGACTAAACTCTAATCATTCCCCGTTGCAACTTGAACCTTATTGAATACATTAAACTTAAAAGAACAGATTCGATCTTCCCATTGTTGTTAAACGAAATCTATGTCAATCTAAATCATAAACATTTTTCTGCCGTGAAAGAACACAGATTTACATATCCAATATTAAAGATTCGGTCAAAAAATTAACATATAGATTATTACATTAGGCTGCGTTTACACTTATTGTTACAATAAAGAAAATATTAGTGGATTATATAAGTCTAGTAATAATCTTTCTATTTATCAAAAATTATGAAATATGAAATATTAAATATCAAATAATAAGAACTAATATAAAATAACCCAGAATAATTAACGGCACATGGATATGAGCCGTGAGGTTCATATCACAGTGGTAACACTGTTGATGTTTTAAGGCAACAAAAGGTGTGTTTAGTGATGGTCTATGACATGGAAATACTGGAAACAGGAAAAAAAGAAAATTTTCATTTTCTTTTTTTCCTGTTTCCAGTATTTTCATGTCATAGACCATCACTAAATTTTCATTTTCTTTTTTTCCTGTTTCTAGTATTTCCATGTCATAGATCATCACTAAACACACCTTTTGTTGCCTTCAAACATCAACAGTGTTACCACTGTACCTCATAATTTTTTTAAAACACCCATTTGGACCGGTACGCCTTTACGAGGCATTTCAGGATTGGCTATACGCGAAAACGATCGGTTTTCTTCTCTGAACTATAGATGGCGAAATAGTCCACCTACCCAAGGTGGAAATTGACGTCCAAATTTCCGTACGAATGTTTGACATGCAATTTTCCATGCTTTGTGGAAAAATAAATTTACACTTTCACTTACATTTGGCAACACTGCATGAACAACACTGCACCCCGTTTGTTGTTTCTGTGTTCAAAAATATCTACTTGGACAGGGCTAACATTTGGTGTATGACTTATGTGTGTACAGGTTTCTTTTACAAAGTAACGCCACTCTTAATTCCCAGTTGCGTCGTTCGTGGGACACCCTGTATTACATAATCAATTCATCCTCCCCATAAAAAATCAACAGCAAAATTGATATAAATTGTCTCTGAAATGTGCCCGCACCTTTACCTCCCAACAATTGATTTGTTTTATTTTACTTCGCTTCTTGTGCCACTTTTGGCTAATTTGCGATGAGAATGAGTGATGATATGACGAAATTGATGAATGGACACTCACTCTCAAACATCCATGCCCAAGCGGCCAGGATTCGAACCCGGGGCCCCTGGCGTCGTACCGCGATGTGCTAACTATTCCGCCATGGGGGCGGCCTGCGAACAAATTGTTCTTGCATTTAAGACAAAACTGTTTACCAGCAACAGTCTGAAGTCCTTAATTGTTATTATTTCTTTCTCTCTCTCTTTCTAGTAATTTATAATGCAGTACAGAAAAGAAGTAAAATGCGAGCGAAGCGAGCAAGAAAGAAAATCTGATCCAAATTTTTGCAAACTGAAAACAATATTGATTTAATAGGGCACAAAACATTTCATGGTGCCCCATGGCATTCTCTTCACATTTTTTTCAATTAGATTGTTTTTGCCCGAGGGCCAACTCCCGGTAAAATTTTAAACTGAAAAGGCAATTACCCCTCTGTACCCCACTGCAGGTTCTCTTGGCCATCTGGAAGAAATAATTCAAGAAAGACGTAAAAATTAATACCATCTTGAGTGTCCTTTTGTCCTGCTACTCTCAGATTCAGCTAGCCTTGTTTTATTTTACTTAAATTTTTGCCCCCCCCCCCCAGAATTGATTTCCGTCCACTGCACCCCCTTAGCCCGTAGTTGCTTTGAACTTTCATCAGTTTGAAAATATAATATCGTTTAATAACGGCAATAAGATTCCTCTACACTAATTTTCTAGGTGAAAGTATAACAGGGGAATGGACATCAGGAAGGGGCACAAGGATGGCCACACTTCCCCCTTAGAAAACGAATGTCAATCTAAAAGTATATATTTCACACATATAATTTGATTTCAGTTACAGTAATTTACATTAAATATTGTAATGGGGATGCGGGAATGCGATAATTTCAAATTGTAAGGTCCGTAGTTTTTATAATTAGTGAATACAATTCCACAAGCCACGCTACTTAGTATTGATGCTTTTCTGTTCATCTTGTGTCAAATAACCTAAAAATGTTTAGGTGTTTTCCTGGTTTTCTTGCACTGCGTTTTTAAAAACCAAATTCCTTTAAGAAAACTCAAACGAAAAAAACCTGATTTGACAGTCCCAATGCAGTTTCTTATCGCAGAAATTCCAAAACTATCATCAAAAACTTTTGTACTTGATACAGAGTCTGATGAAGACCTTGCTAGAAGGTTGAAACGTTACATTTAGTTTATGTTTTTAATAAAATAAATTACTGCCTTGGTCAGCATATTTAGTTTTTCATAATTTAATATAATTACTCTAGTTTAAACCTTATTATTATTATTATTATTATTATTATTATTATTAGACACTTTGTTCGGACCCGAACCGAAACATATTTCTAGATACTGCCTGCTAGAGGTGTAGAGATCTTAAACCGGTAATGGGGTGACGTGGGGTCAGCACGACGAACCCCCAGCCGTTATACGTAGAAGATTTCCGAGATCGGGTTACGCTACTCACTCGTGGCTCCCCAATTTCCTCACGATGGTGGGTTGCCACCGGATCTACACACAGGCCGAGAACCCAGAGACTGAATCAAGGAGAACTCGAACCCATGCGTCCCTCAGTCGGAGCCCAAAGCACGGCCACGGAGGAGGACCAATAATAAATCATATAAGGATCAAAATTAAAATATTTTTCATTACACCACACATGGGTAATAGTGTAATCATTCAATTCTAAGCAGGGTGTTACATACAGGGGGATGAGGGGGAATTACCCCTCTGATTTCTTGCATCTCACCGGTTGCTAATTTTTGTTACTTGGGGTGGAGTAGGCTCTACATATAGGTTATATACTATACCTATGCTGCAATAGAATTCATGGAAATCCCCCCTTCCCTGTCTGGGGCGAAGCCGTTAGTTTTGGGCTTCAAAAAGTTGGTGTTCGAGGTGTGAGGCCCGGAAAGTTTTGACATTATCGTCATGCGGCCCTACTTACGAATGGAGTTTGACATTTGAAAGTGGCATAGGAAGAGTAACATGAGTGAGAACCGGGCGTAGACCAAAGGTCAATACTTCCTCCCCTCTCCCCCACCCACAGCAAGTAACATTCAATTAATACATGCCCTTTCATCACAAATAAACATTTCTGTATGGTACTTTGTAGTTTATTGAACATAATTCCCCCAACCAGATTATATTTCCGTTCTCCTTCTGCTTTCCCACTCATTTATTTTTCTGGCGCCTTCGGTAGGAGAGAATTTGCTACCTATCTAATTTATGAACGGACTAGAAGCTGATTCCCTGAAGATATAAAATTCCCAAACACAAATGAACCGACGCACACACAAGTTCTTGCCATTTCGGAAACTTTAGTAGAAAACAGAAAACTTAATATTAATATTAAAAATATTTTTCATAGAAAAAATCAATTTCCCCCCAAAAAATCTTCATGGACCTGTCCACTTCACGTAACTCCTGATATGGGAATCCCTACTGAGATGACAAACATAATCATCAAAAGCTAATTTTATCTCCCATGTTGCATTATGGAGAAACCGTGTTGTTGTGGTGGAAAGGAATGGATAAGATTAGAAATGATTTTGTTCTTATTTAAGAATGTAAGTGCAGAAAGCATTTTGTCCTGTTTTCGAACTTCCCTTTCTTTTTCTCACTTTTAGAATATCTCCGTTCGAGTTTTCTTACTTCCTCTTTCATCTGATTAATCTATTTCTATATTTTTCTTAACGCCTTTCCCTTCGTTTTCTTCTTTTTCTCTCTCTCTTTCTCTCTCTCTTTCTTTCTCTTTCTCAATGTTTCTTTCATACATTTCGCTCTCTTTTCCTGTCTCAATTCTATGTCTCATTCACTTGCTTTGCTTTCCTTTCTTTCCCTTTCTGTCTCTACTTTATTTATCTTTCCTTCTTTCTTTCCCTCGCTGTTTCCCATTTATTTATCTTCCCTTGTTTCCTATTTGTCCGCCTACTTTATTTACCTTTATTTCTCTTGCTGTTTCTCACTGTCTATTTTACTTATCTATCTTTGTCTCTCTTTTCCTCACTTCTTTATATATTTTCTCATCTTTTGCTTTTGTCTGTCTTTTTTCTTCCTTACCCTTTGTGTTTCCACTCTATTTCACTTTTTTCTCTCGCTGCTTCTCACTTGCATATTTATCATCTTTTCCTTTTGTCTGTATACTTATTTATCTTTCTTTCACTTCCCGTTTCTCACTTATTTGTTTATCATTTCCTTTGAGTTTTCTTAAAGGAATTTGGTTTTTAAAAACGCAGTGCAAGAAAACCAGGAAAACACCGTAACATTTTCAAGTTGTTTGACACAAGATGAACAGAAAAGCATCAATACTAAGTAGCGTGGCTTGTGGAATTGTATTCACTAATTTATAAAACTTCCGATGGAATAGAAAGAGATGCCAACGGGAAGAGGGCAGTTTGAATATGAATTTCACCAGCGGAAAAGTCGAAACTTCCATTTGATTAGCCGTAACTTGATGTTGAAGTTTATTCCCCATAAGGAATACATGGGATTCCAAAAACTCTTATTCATCATATTTTTCAAACTCAATAATCAACATATAAAAACGTTTCCATTTGCAACATGGAGAGAAATTCATACTCTTGGATACACCCAGGTTTTTTGGTAGCAGTGCCCATTCGGGCGATATTGAAATAAATGCACAATTGGTGCGTAACTGTATCTCCTCCCCGTAAGGGAGGATTCAACGGGTGCAAACTCCCCCTTTTGGTTCAGTAAAATTAACAGATTACCTGTTCTATTCGCTTGTTTATAAAAATTTCTTCGGACTTATTTTATTCTCCTAAATTACGTAATTCCATACACCAGATGGGACTGCAGATCAAATGTCTGCAATTTCCTGATAGTTTCGGAATTTCTGCGATAAGAAACTGCATTGGGACTCTCAAATCAGTTATAATTTTCTTCCCTCGAGTCTTCGTGACACGCACCTTCTACCCTTAGGGCTTTATGTTAGTCTGGTTACAACCCTTTTATCTGACTTCTCAAAGGCTTCTAAGGGTTAGTAGGACCAAGCTCTTGCGAGGTCTGTGGTGCAGGATTTATTTTTAATTATTGCCTATATATGTTTGAAATAAAAGATCATTAAGATCTTTTACTCGGAGATTTATTTGAACTTCCGATGATATACAAACACTTTTCAAACAGACAATTCACCCGATACAACTTGTAGGCCTAAACCTATTAGTTGTACCGAAGTTTATAACCCTGGTCTCTTTGATGACGCAGGGAGAACGCCTTATTCAGAGTTGGGTTTGCCAAATGGAACACAAGTACACCAGCTAATCCGAAGATTGAAGCAAGATATTACCCAACGTCCCCTGAACCATCAGCCTTTCGGCGGCCAGGAGAATGTCCCGTAGGCTTTCAAAAGTCTAGCTCTTTTATATCATATTTTTGTTTACAATTTACCATGGTTACTACATAGTTGTTTTACATTTCCATAGTTTCAGCATTTTTCCTTGATTTAAGTTATTCATTACCTATTGTAACATTAACAATAACATTTTTATGGAAAGAAATCTAACAATCTTTAGAGAAAAGATTCAGCACTAATTCTTAACAACATAGATTTTTATAACATAGACTGAATAGTTTAGTACTTAAAAGGCATGTGTTGACAGGGGTGACACATTCTTAAAGAAATCTGTTTTTTGCAAGAAAACCAGGTAAACATCGTAACATTCTCAAGTTGTTTGACACAAAATGAACAGAAAACTATCAATACTAGGTAGCGTGACTTCGTGACTACATACACACAAATTTGTCGGGTCCAGCACCCCCCTCCCCCTCCCCGCTCCCGAACAAGCTTCCGGTCAGCAGTGTCATGGATTTTCACTTATGAAATAAAGCAACCCTAATCACACCAAAGGTGTGAACTATACTTTACTTGAACTATATATACGCCCATGAGCACACCCCTTAGGTTATAGAAGGAGACGTGGTGGTACACTCTGTAGGTCGACTGACTACCAGGTGCGAGACCAGGGTTCGATTCTCGAAGTAGGTGATCTCAGGTCAAAAAAAAATTCAAGACATGTTCCCGAGGTCTGATAAAATGGGTACCTGGATGCAAAGATCGTGTTTGCGTGGAGTTCCTATATCCACACCTCCTACGAGTCTCCATGGTTTTATTTTTCTTTCTTTTCTTTTCTTTTGCAATGCTTCACTCTTTTTACATGTGGTGTATAATGTATAATAGCGTCAGAGGAAAGGGAGCAGTATCAAAGGTAGAAATTCATCCATACCTCCTTAAAATACAACTGATTAAACTTGTAGAAAACATTCACTTAGAAGCTCATAGAACTGTCCATCTTTAATGGAGATCGCCATATTGAAAACGGAACAATTTTATAACCAACCAGGATTAAGGCACTTACAATAAATCTGAAGCAAGAAGATTAAAATTTATCCCTGAAATAAATAATCGTAACCACTAAACCACCCCTCAAATTTATTTAATGATTGGTTTGTTTTACTTGACTTCGCTTTTTTGTCACTTCTGGAAAAGACGGATGAAAAAATTATATTGGTGAAAGGACAATCACAAACGTACATGAACAGGACACAAACCCCACACAGGATTACACTGGCTGTGAGTCTAGACGCCAGTGCCTCGTTAGTGTGCATAATACAGTCCATGTGCACTACGTGGAAGAGAGGTTCACATTTGGATGTCTTCGGGAAGGCAAGGCTGTTTACGTGAGTGTCCATTCATTAATTTAATTTAGTTATCACTCATCCTCATTTCTACCTCTGTCAAAAGTGGCAGAAAAGAGACGATAAATACAAGAAACACTCATACAAATGACATTAATGTGGACTATTGCAACTTTCTATTATGAGATCAAATAGTGTCATAAAATTGGTTCATATTACGTTTATTACAAAACAATTGGCCAAAACTAAAAAAGAAAACTGTTAATGTTGGATGAAACCAGATGGCAGATTTTAAGTGATCGTTTCAATCTTGCATTTTATTGTGTAATACGTATTAATCGAGCTTTAAAGATTTGGAAATAAAACCAAGTAAGAAAAGGAAGCTAAGTGGAAACTGCTGTGTTAAACATATAAATTCATGTAAAATACAAACATGTTTTAAAATAATGTAAATGAGTGAAAGATCTTTTATATGTAGATCCCGCCGTACCGTTTTACTATAATTAGGGAAGATGCCGTAAGCATTACGGCAAGAAGAACATCGCTCTATCTATTTTAATTGTGAAAGATACCGTAAACGGTATGGCGAAAGGGGCATCGCTCCACTAATTGGGAAAGAAACCGTAAACGTTTGGGCAAGAACACACACTCTCTATTTTAATTGTAGACAAAACCGTAAACTGTACAGGAAGAAGGACCTCTCCCGACTTCGGAGAAAACTGTAAACTGTAAAAAGGACAAGTCTAGACTCTAATTCAAGAATAAATTGTATTTGAAATAATTTGTAATAAATTTCCAGCATGAGCTTGATTGCGCCTAAATTTATCAACCGACACTTAGGGAATTCTACATGAAATTTTGGTTATTCATCAAATGAAATGTTTATTTGATAGTACCAAAGAAACCGGAACGCTTTATATTAAAAAGTCCTTATCTCTTTCGTTAAATGATTTGAAAGTTTATATTTTTTATTGCGGTTATTATAATATTTACGCAGCTTATTGGAAAACAGTTGGCAGTAAATTTATTTTATTTTCATTTCTTCTCTGCACTAGTATCTTTACTTTTCGTAAATTACAGTTTGACCCAATCTTTACCAAATGGCTTGATTATATTACATCTCGGTGAAACTTTTACGTTGCTCTATCTACAGATATTTTTCTTAACTAAGACAAGACTTTAATTAGAAAATATTTTAATTTAGTTTCTTTCAGTAAACCTCCTGTGAAAATACTTATCTTTTATGTCATAAGAACCCGCATTGGAGTACTGTGATGTAACAATATCGTTAACTTTATAGAATCGTTACAAGCCAGGTTTGTACATAACTGTACAAAACACTCTGATCAAATGTAATCCTTTAAAAGTGAAAGATGCCTTAACATAGGCAGATAGATTGATTGATTGATTATTTAACTTCGCTTTTCTGCCTCTCTTAGCTAATTGCAAAGATAAGGATGAGTGATGATATGATAAAATTGATGAAGGAACACTCACAAAGAACACCCATGCCCAGACCTGAATTCGAACCCGGGACCCCTGGCGTCGTAGCGCGCTGTGCTAACCACTCTGCAACGGAGGTCGACGCTTTAAGGAAGGCAAAACAATATATGTCTGTACGTACTGTACAATATACGTCCTTTTATCATAATTACGTGTACCATCCCTGTAGTCTTTGAAAATGTTTATATTATTTTTCATTTGTGTCATTTTCAAAAATATATTTGCGTGTTTTGGTTACAAGCTCTAATTCTTAATCTTTTTTTCTGTATTTACGTTCAAGTTAAATGAAATTACAACGGCGTTTGACTTTTTCTGTTCATTTTCTTACTTAAAACAATATTCTAAGCACAGGAGATATTTTTGCTAACCAAAATTCCAAATTTGTTCCTGGCATTTTCTCGTTCATTCGTTTAACATGGTGACACTGAGATAGCTGACTGGATGCCTTGCCTACATTTTCCTAGCTGGAGAGGTGTCACCCTGACTCTTGAATTATACATAAACAATTTATTGAACATATAATTTAGAAAAAATATAAGAGAATGTTGTTGGTTGGTTGATTTGGTGTTTTAAGTCCACTTTATGCACAGTAAGGCTAATCGGAACTGGACCTACAGTTTAAAGTAGGGTCCGAACCACTATAGCCCTCCACCGGGTATTGAACCCGGGACCCCTTGATTACAAGGCGGCAACGCTACCACTGCGCCATTTTTTTAAAAAGGAAATACCCCCTACACGGAAGTATCCCCCACCATTCACTCTTTTTATCACTTTTACACTTTTCAATTCTTACATTTTTCTTTGTCTCTTATCAACTGGACGAACACAAATACCCATGCCTTACCCGGGACTCGAACCCAGAACCCCTGGCGTTGTAGCGCTTCTTTTTATATCTTTTTTTTTCCGTCTTCCAAAAATTTTTAAATCTTTCGTCTCTGTCTTGCTCCCCTATCCAGGACAAATCTTGCCGGTGTGCAATGACAAGATTTTATCCGGATGACCTGCCTGCACGACTTCGCCACGGAGGTCGACGCGCCATCGGGGAAACCCAAGGGAAAGTTGTCAAATCACATATATACTCCTGATTATCAATGTCATCTCAGTCTTGACACTTTGAATGGTGAGTCACCATAAAAAAATAGAACAAGAAGAGAGAGGCAGAAGAATATTTTCATCTGGAGCAGCAATAATTAACAACAAATAAGATGTACTCTGCCACGATGTTAGAAGAAGTCGTTATTAAGCATGGATATTTTGGGGAGGGGCAAATATTTCCCCCCATAATAGTGCTGCGCCTTCAAAACACACTCCGTCAGTTATCATGTCTCAGCAACACCCTTAACATAAATTACTGTGATTGAAATGACATTTTATCTACAAAATAAATAATTTTAGCAAGAGCACGAGGAACAGTTTCAATATCCAGCAGACGCGAGTATCAAAAACTGCTCCTCTCTCATCGATCTTTCACCGTGCGAGCTGAAGAAAGAGAGGCATTATTTGCGCTGTATGGTTGCAGAAGGGGGAGAAAATATAGCATTACGTTTATTGGAGCATTATTTTACTTATTCTGGAGGGGGTATTATATTCTCACCAATGGATTCTGAAATCTCTAACCATTGCTCTGGCGTCAGCTCCCCCCCCCCCCTAATCCACCCCATGAGGGTCATCATTGGTAACACATGAGCCTAATAAGATATAAAACTCAATTTTAAACTCATCCGACCAAAACCTTTTTTTTCCTTTCGAAAAAGCATACATGCATTAGATCCCTCTTCTTTTATTTTAATTTGAACGTGATTTTGATGTGATTTGGTAGCAGATTCATCATAGGTTAAAGGTTGGTAATATTGTGACTATAGTAATATTGTGATAGTTGCTATGTAAAATTGTCACAGGCTAAACGAGCTAGAAGTTTTCTCTCTGCTTTCCTGCATTCCTCGAGAAGCGAACCTGTAGTTAGCATAATGGTGTATCGCAAGAAGAACGCGAGCAGGAGCCAGTCTTCAAAGAAAATGAACAATACCAAAGAAAAGAGGTAAGTTGATACAAAAATGACGTATTTAAGAGAAGTAATAACTGGTTAGCCCCCCCTAGTGGTTGCAGGACCTTGTAGTTGGTGGTGGGGCTTACGTGCTCTGATGATCCCCTAGACTATACCGGCGGCAGCATAGGTACTGGCAGGGTCTCCCATGCCGGGCAGGCTAGCAGGTAAAGAGCCAGACTAAGAAGCAACCTAACGGTCAACGGCTCCAAAGGCGGAAGAAGATGGATGGTCTTCTCAACGTCTGAGGAGGCAGAGGAACCTAGAGGAGTAATACCTCTATAAAAACCTTGGTCCATTGGCTCCGGATGGTAGCACCTTGTAAAGGCCCCTTGCCAGGGTTACGGTCAAGACCTCAACGACATCTGTGGTGGAGAAGGAGACCTTCGGAACGGCAGAGATGGCGGAAGAGGCAACCTACCCTCTTGGGAGAAGAGGGAAACCACTGCCTTGTGGAGAAGGGGAACTTCAAAGGCTAAGGGAGTAAACCCCGAAAGAAAATCCTGGTCCCCCAGGTTGGGGGTTGGAGTGAGAGACATTAACTATACCCGTAAAACGTAGAGCAGAACAGCTAAGCTATGCTCACTGCAAGCCCAGAGGCAGAAAGGAGGCAGCCCCTCCACTGGGCTAAAATGCTGTAGGCCAATCCCCTGCACATTTGAACCTACAATGATTAAAAGAAGAACAAGAGAGCAAGCCGGACAGATCACGATGACGACGAATTGGCGAGGATATGGTTCAGTGAAAGTTGGAACATGGAATGTAAGCGGTCTAAATGGGAAAAAATGTAAATTAGTAAGAGAGATAAAGGAAACAAAAGTGAAATACCTTGCAGTTACAGAAACAAAGAAGAAAGGTAATGAAATTGAAGAACTTGATGAAAACGTTTTTCTATTCTACAGTGGAGTACCAAAACAAGAAAGAGTAAGATCAGGAGTGGCATGTATGATAAATAAAGATAGAAAGGAAAATATCAAGGGATGGAAATTTATAAATGAGAGAATAATGACAGTAGACATTTTAGAGCAGAAGGAATTAACTCTAGTGATTGTATATGCCCCTAACGAGAATGAAATTTCAAACAACAAAGATCAGTTTTATGAAATACTACAAATAACTATTGAAGACATAGATAAATAAGTTATTATCCTAGGAGATATGAATGCCAGAGTGGGAAATAAAACTGATCGATGGGGAAAAGTAATAGGAAAGTATGGAGGAGAAGTGCTAAATAACAATGGAGAGAGACTATTGGAACTCTGCTTAATAAATGATCTGATTATCACCAACACTATGTATATACATAAAGACATACACAAATATACTAGAGAAGAACCAAGTAGAAATTTAAAATCTATAATAGATTACATCATTGTGCGGAGAGAGATGAAAAAGTTCATAAGAGATGCAAGAATTAAAAGAAGGCCAGAAGTAAACACTGATCATAAACTTCTCATATTAGATATGACCATAGGGGTTAAAAGTAAAACATCAAGGATGAATAGAAGGAAGAAAACGACAAATAACAACATAAGAGAGAATATAAAGGAATACAATATGAAAGATAAAAATGTTCAATAAGAATTTAGAAAGAAAGTGAAAGAAGAACTAGTGAATGAGCAAGTAGAAGAAAGAGAAGAGGACTTAGAAAAACTCTGGAGTAAATGGAAAGGGGCAATAATATCTGCAGCGGAACAAGTGTGTGGAACATCTAGAGTAGGAAGCAAGAAGAAGATAACAAATTGGTGGAATCCAGAAATAGAAGCAGAGGTAAAAGAAAAGAAAGAAAAATGGAAGAAATACCTGTCAGTGGGTACTTGAAGAATATAGAAAGCAGAGAGATAAAGTGAAGAAAGTGGTTCAAGGGCAAAGAAAGAAACGTGGGAGCAATTTGGAAGAAATATGGAGCAAAATCGTAAAGAAAATCAAAAACTTTTTTACAAAGTTTTGAAGAACACGAGAAACAAAAAGATTGCCCTTTAAAATTTATATATGATGAAAATAAGAAAATATTAACAAATTCTGAAGAAATAATGAAAAGACGGAAAAACTACTTCCAAAAATTATTAAGTGAAAATGAAATAAGAAACATACCAAATGAAGGGGAGGAGGAGGAGGAGGAGGAGAGTAGGCCTGAAGAACCAGATATCCTAGATGTAGAACAAGAAGTAATTACACGGGAAGAGTTAAAGAAAGCTATTAGTAGAATGAAACTAGGAAAGGCAGCTGGTCATGATGACATTGCACCAGAAATGATCAAGTATATGGGAAAGGAAGGAGAAGATCTGTTGCTCAGAATAATAAATGTGGCATGGAAGGAAAAGAAGATAGTGAAGGATTGGGAAATATCAATACTAATTCCAATATATAAGAAAGGAGATAACAGGGAATGCGGAAATCACAGAGGTATTTCACTACTCAGTGTGCCTGGCAAAGTCTATTCAAGAATTTTGGAAACTAGACTAAGACAAGAAATAGAGGATAAATTAGAGAAGACACAAAGTGGATTCAGACCAGGTAGAGGTGTCCAAGATTACATATTTACAATAAGGCAAATAATAGAGAAAGTTATAGAATACAATAGAGAATTATACCTATGTTTTATAAACTTGGAAAAGGCTTTCGATAGGGTGCCATAGCAAGAGCTATGGAAAACCCTAAAGAAAAACAACGTAAACAAAAAATTAGTAGAAGCAATACAAAGTTTCTACAAAACAAATACATGCTATGTCAGAACTGGCAATAACAGATCAGAGAAATTCATAACAACAGCAGGAGTAAGACAAGGTGATATTTTATCCCCATACTTGCTTATCATTCTGATGGATGATGTTCTGAAAGAAATAAAACCAAGGATGAGAAAATTCAAAGTAGGAAACTGGAAACTGAAAACTGTAACTGTTTCTGAACTTTTATATGCAGATGATATTGTATTGTTTGCAAATTCGCAAGCAAACCTACAAAGAAATTTAGAAATAATAAATGGTAATATGTCAAAGAAATATATGAAAATAAACAAAGATAAAACAACTGTGCTGAGGATAGGGAGAATAGAAAAACCATGTATAATAAGCCTTGAGATTCAGAGCTAAAACAAGTACAAAGTTTTAAATGTCTAGGTGTTACAATCAATAGTAATGAAAAATTGATGAAGAATTAAACACCCGAATAAAGAATACAAACAGATTATATTATGCGATAAACAAAGGATTTTTAGGGAAAAAGGAAATAAGCCAAAAAACAAAAATGATTGTGTACAAATCAACTTATGTATCAACATTGATATATGGAAGTGAATCCTGGATAATTAATTAAAAACAAAACAAAACTTACAAACAGTAGAAATGAAATATTTGAGGACAGTGGGAAAGACCAGAAGGGACAAAATCAGAAATCAAACAATCAGAATAACATTAAACACAAAACCAATATATCAGGATGTTGAGCAAGCGCAACTCAGATGGTTTGGACACCTCAGAAGAGTGCCTGAACATCGAATACCTAAACAGGTATGGGAAGCAAGAATGGGAGGATTGGATGCAAAGAGACCGAAAGGAAGACCACGTAGGACATGGAATGATAAAATGAAGGATATCCTGAGCAGGAGGAACATCTCGTGGAGTGAAGGAAGGAAGTTGGCAGAAGATCGTGACAGATGGCGAGCTTTCTGTAAAACCTCGGCACCAACGGTAGAATAAGTTTAAGTAAAATAATTGGTTAGATGCTATAAGTAATATCAAAATGAAATTCAGTGTGCTAATACTGCATATTTAGACGTACTTTTCCTGTGTGAGAATTCCGTTGTCAATGGGTCATATCCCTGCTAGAAGCTTCTGAAGATGGCGTTCTTTCTTACAGAACAGAGTCACAAGATCGAGCAGTGGAGGACGAAAAGGTTCGCAAACGGCGTGATTGTGACCCGCGTAAACTTAAAGATGCCGCAATAATTCATCATGATTGGACAATATATAAGGCTTCAGAAGAGTTTGGGATTTCGCTGAGTACCCTCAAGCTCCATGTAAAGCGACATACCTCCGACAGTTCGTCAGATGTAGAAATTGACATATCTAAACTTGGGTGGACATTCGTGTTATCGAAGGAAGTAGAAACTAAGTTCGTGAAATATCTCATTGAAATGCAGGAACTTGGTTTTGGTTTATCAATTAGTGATTATCAATAAGGAAAACCTCCAATGTTGAAGACCGTCGAATTTCTGACGACCACACTAATGGAACTGCACCTTCTACAAGTAAGGGAAAAGCAGGTGATACGTATTGTGTTGAGTGTTCTGGCTCCTATAATAAGGATGTACATCTCAAAAATGGAGCTGAGTGGATTCAATGTGTTTTTTGTTTTGTATAGTACCACGAAACATGCACCAACATTGAAGAATCTTCACAGTTAATGTGCAAGAAATGTGAGGATTCTGTGAACGATGGCAGTGATTGAGAACAGAATGTGAATTTTTGCCAAAACTTTTGTTATATCAGACACTTAAAATATTACTACAGAAGTTTCTTGTTTATTATATAATATTGATTAATTATGTGAAATACATACGTGGTTTGGGTTTTTAAAGTTTTAAAGTTTGCCAATTAGTTTTATCTTATTTAGTTTGGAAATAAATAGTGTTTTTCTTTAAAATATCACAATATTACCAACCTTTCCCCTATATTACTTTATGAATTATGGCAATAATTGCAAAACATTATTTTAGTTTAGGCTTCGAGCAGTATTTACACTGGAAAAAGCTTTTTCGAAAATATTGATTTCTTCTGAATTTGTACGTGATAGAGGGAAACTAACTTCATTTTGGAATTGTCCAACTTTATATAGCTGAGGGAACGTTAACGGTTGCAGATGGACAAGAGCATTGTAGAAGGGTTTCATTTAGAAGAGAAAGTATTATGCGTCTATGCGAAAGTGTACATTTAACGTTCAGTATCTACTGAAATAATCTGTCGGTGTTTTATCTGAGTTTGATGAATCCATTATTGACGGATTCCTAGCCACTAATTAAGATGCAAATCCAACACAACAAATTAATACCACCCTACGTCTACTGCTATGAAAACAAAATAGTTAACAGTAATAATTATTAGGAACTATATCTTTCCTGGCGACGTGATACGAACAAGTAATCTCTGGTTACCAGCCAGGTTAAATCGGTGTTAGCTTCCAACGTTTCGAGCTCATGCATTCCTCTCATTTCAGCGAATGTAAGCATGGAGACCAGTGTAGGGTTATACGTATAGGTATATGACTATGATGGGGCGAAGCTTGGACGCTGAAGATACTAAGAGCAATGTTTGCGCTCGAAACGTTGGAAGTTAACGCCGATATAACCTGGCTGATAACCAGAGAACACCTGTTCGAGTAATAATTAAACAACGATAAGATAAGTTTTTCCAAAAATGGATCAATGACATCATGCTCTCGAAGCGCCAACTATTGCTCTACCAAGGAGGAAAAAATAAACCTTTTGACGCTGTCTTCTAATTTTCGGCCCTAACCGAGCGAAGGCAGCGTGGGTGATGCTTGGAATGTAATCCTGCCCCTGCGTTGCCAAAGTGCGATGACGTTCTTCAACGCATCATCGTCATCTGGGTAAAACAGTACACAACGAAAGCAGAGGCGTAATATCTAAGTTTGTTGAATTATATCAGCTCCAATAAATAAGAGCCAATTTTAAAAATTTACTGCCGGTATGCTTTTCGGCATCTTGATTTAGTACCGGTATACCATACCGGTTCATACCGGCCCAATTCGATCATTGTCAGCCATCATTTTGCCATATTTTCCTGCCTTTGACGGTTTTTAAAGAAATACTGGGCGAAAAGGTCCACTGGTAGTACAATTTTCAATACATTTGGCAAGTTTGCTTGAGAATTCTGGTGTGCGACTAGAAAATAGTGTAATACGGTTGAAGAGGGCAGGTTTTATATTTTATATACTAGATGTAACTTATTGAATGCTGTTGTCGATTCTGGTCTTACGAGATATTCTAAACTTAATTTGTCCTATGGTCGGTCGACCATACTTTCCCCCGATCTTGAAGATAACGTCATAACAGAGATTTTTACAGCCCCTCTTGTAGGGCTTCTCTGACGTCATCAAGATGTAGCCTATCTTCTTCCGAATGTCCAGCATGGTAAAGCGTGCAACGGTGAGGAAATTGTCTTTGTTAAGCAATCAATAAAACACACACCAAAATTCATATAAATAATTTACAACCATTATGTCGTACATTGGGATGCACAAGCATTTCTCAGCAAATTTTCCATGGTTATTTTTATCAAATGTTTCTCTTGTATCCTATTTTTGTTTTTAAAGAATAGATTTTTGCTGGTGTAGAGGTTATCAGCAGCTTGTTTCTCATTGGGTAAAATTAAGTGCATGAACACAGTGATGGACAATTTGCTTGGTAATATTTATGCATCCCACTGAACTATATGCCAGATAATCTTCTTCCTTCTTCCATTAGCATCACAACCCTTTGTGGGTTTTAGCTTTCTCAGACAAATCATTCCAATCTTTCCTCTTCTTTGCCATTTCTTTCCAATTTCTAACTTTGAGAATCTTTAAATCTTCGCATACATCTTCAATCCATCTCATCCTAGGTCTTCCAATTGGTCGCCTTCCCATAGGTTTCCATTCTAGTATACGTTTTATAGTTCTCATGTTATCCATTCTTTGTATGTGGCCTAACCATTTAATTCTTTGACTTTTAATGTGTCGTATAATGTCTGCACCATTGATTAATTTTTCTAGTTCCACATTATTTCTTATTCTCCATATATCATGTTCTATCTGTACCGGGCCAAAGATCTTCCTTAAAATTTGTCTCTCAAATATTCTTAGTTTGTTTCTATCTTTCTGTGTTAGGGTCCAGGTTTCAGCAGCATATGTAACCACTGGTCTTATCATAGTAAGATATATCTTCATTTTTGTATTTCGTTTCAGAAGTTTCGATTTTAGCAGGGATACATTTGCATAATAGGCCTTATTACCTTTCCTTATTCTTTCATCTATTTCAGATTCTATTTTATTGTTTTCATTAAGTATAGATCCAAGGTATGTAAAATTACTAACACATTCAAAGGAGTAATTATTTATTAATATTGATCTATTATTATTCATGTTAGTTCTATTAATATTCATGTATTTAGTTTTCTTTTCATTAATTTGGAGTCCTACTCTTGCAGCTTCCTCTACTAGGCTTATAAACGTTTCTGAAAGAGCTTTCTTAGTTCTTGCTACAATAGCTACATCATCAGCATATGCTGTGACTTGTTTTAGTCTCGTACTGATGTCTCCTCTCACATCTAATTTTTTAATCTATGCCAGATAATGGTAAGAAGAAAAAGAGACAATATGATGTAAGGTTGCTTTGGGTAGTAAGAATTTTATCGTCCTAAACGATTGTGTACAACAATTAAACCAGAAGATAGCAATAATTGTTAACAATGGTATTCATGGGAATAAGACTACGAAAATATAATTCCAGAAGAACATTATTTAACCATATAAAGGTTTATATGCAATTCTTCCGCCAGAAAGATGTCAGTTTTGGAAAAAGGATATACCTGATTAGAAACGCCGTTGCCGGATAGAAAACAAGGTAGGAATTTCTTGATTTCAGTGCTATATACTGGTCCACTCACTAGCGTATGCAGAAGTTTTTTCAGACGAGGCTGGAATTTTGGAGATGGACTTTACTAGTGGAGTGCAGGATACACAATGACATATCTCCTAACTACCTTCTTAATCTTCATTTTAAAATCTGTTCAAAGACAAAAATATTATAGTAATCGGGGGGTCATTTTAGCACTGCAGTGGTCGCGCGGATCACTATACTCGTATATTTTCACGTGCCACTGCAGTTTGACAACACTCGACCTTGTCTTCCAGTGTACCTTCCTGTAACAGTCCAAGGACTATGTTCGTGCAGCCGCTGTTTGAAATTTATCAATTCTTGACTTGTTATTAGAGCCCATATCTCAGTTGTTCACAATAGAAATCCTTGCGACATTGACGGGAGTGTTTCCGGATACGTAGTGTATCCATAGATATATATAAGTACGTGTTTCTAAAATCTGTTATAAATATGTGAAGTGGATGTGTCCAGCCCCCCAAAAACCTATTTTTTTTATTTATTTTTTTGGGGAAAGAAAATTAAATAAGATTCTAATATGTGTATTTTTGTTTGGTTTCATCACATTCAAATGTTATGCACTAGATTTAAAATTTCCTCTCTACTGTAATATGTTGAGTGAAATAACTTACGATTTTTTGTTAAGTGACCCAGAATACTTAAAAAAGGACATTCTCGCTATAAAACCAGATAAATTTACAAAATAATAGTTAAAAATAAAAATTATTCTGTGGATCACAACAGAGACCAATACCAGGAGTTGTTTTTTTTTTTCTGCGCGATCATTGAAGTGCAAGGGGATTGCATTTACCGCTTTGGTAACACTAATAAGCCTTGTTTACATGTTTTTCAGTGTACACCAAGGTGGATTGATTTGAATCAGGTGATTTTTTTAAAATAACTTTCTTGAAAAACTGATCACATCACCTCCACCTTCGGCCGTGATCAAGAAAGTGTGGGGCCCTAACCCTTCATGGCGTGGTGCATAGCACAGGAGAGCACTTTACCTTTATTATTTTCTTGAAATATATCACTGATTTAAATCACTTTAAATAAATAATTTATAGAATAATGTACATAAGGATTTTGTAGATATCAGAATCACTTTTCGTGAAAGTACATTAATCTCTCAATGATTTAATGATGTTTATTTGGCTCTAAGAAACAAAAACAAAGGAAACAAAATATATGTACTGATGGTGTGAAGCTCAAACGAAAGGAAATGTAGTAGCTATATAAATTGTAAACACAATTACATTTCTCTTGATTTTTAATTCAATAATTTTTATGGGCAAAAATAGCGAACATTTTGTGTGGAAAAATATATAGAATACTAATCATGTTAAAACGTAAATAATGTCATTATCATCAAACTGTAAATAAACATGGCAGTTGATATTTTGGAAACTATCATTAAAAAGATTCAGCTACAAAGACTATAAAAATATTTTAAGCTACAATTAAGTTTCATCCAGTAACGCACTCAACAAGAATTTGTATAGTAGGTTCATATATAAAGCATCAGAAAAAGAAAAATGTATATTTACATATAATTTGTATATGCTTTAATCAAACTGTTCAAATATTTTACAGGGCCGTTTACTAGAAAAAGCCTTTCTACAAAAAAAAAAAAACTATATGTATGGTGCTAAAAGCCATACAAGCAATTTTAAGCGTGTTTTTTTTAAAAAAATCAAACAATTCGATTTAAATCAAAAAATTCTGATTTAAATTTTTTAAAAAAAACTTGAAAAATTATATTTTAATAAAAATCATGATTTTTATCCACCGTAGTGTACACTCATTTGATTTGATTTGATTTTTGCTATTTGGGCTAACCGCGAGCATGAGGATGAGTGGCGATGTAATGAAACTTATGAATGGACACTCACACAGGACACTCATTTCTTGAAGGGGAAGGATCCCACAAGGAATCGAATCCTGACCGCTCACACCAAGGGCGAGAACGCAAAAGGCTACGGGTCCCCCCCGACCTGAAGAATAAAGCAGTTACAATTAGGACTAAGCCGATACCGATGTCGATGTATCGTTATCGACCGCTACAAGTGGTATCGGTATCAGAAAGTATCGGTTGGATTTCATTTAAGGATACCGGTCAATATTTTACCAGCTTTATTTAGCTGAGTTCGCAAAAATGTCCTGGAAATTATACAAAATTCGAAGTTTCAATTGACTTTGTGCCAATATTGTGTGGCAAAACTGTATTGATTGGGTTGGTGTTTTAAGTCCATTTTATGCACAATAAGGCTAATTGGGACTGGACCTATAGTTTAAAGTAAGATCCGAACCACTATGTGCCTCCACCGGGTATTGGACCCAGGACACTTTGATTACAAGGCGACGACGCTACCACTGCGCCATCCGAGAGGTCAGGAAAAACTGTATTTTGTGACTACATGAGGGGTATTTTAATATTGCAATGTAATTCTTGGATATTTTGAAGCAAAACTCTGATAAATTGATGCTAATAATGGAATACTTACACACAAACATTAATCAATATTCTGAGCAACTTTTCATTTTTTCAATTTTCAAGCACCGGTATCGGTTCAAAGTGGTATCGGTTCAGAGTGGTATCTGTGCAAAGTGGTATCGGTTCAGAGTGGTATCTGTGCAAAGTGGTATCGGTTCAGAGTGGTATCGGTGCAAAGTAGTATCGGTTCAGAGTGGTATCGGTTCAGAGTGGTATCGGTTCAGAGTGGTAATGGTTCAGAGTGGTATAGGTTCAGAGTGGTATCGGTTCAAAGTGGTATCGGTTCAGAGTGGTATCGGTTCTAAGTGGTATCGGTTCACAGTGATATCGGTGCAAAGTGGTATCGGTTCAGAGTGGTATCGGTTCAAAGTGGTATCGGTTCAAAGTGGTATCGGTGCAAAGTGGTATCGGTTCAGAGTGGTATCGGTGCAAAGTGGTATCGGTTCAGAGTGGTATCAGTTCAAAGTGGTACGGTTCAGAGTGGTATCAGTTCAAAGTGGTATCGGTTCAGAGTGGTATCGGTTCAAAGTGGTATCGGTTCAGAGTGGTATCAGTTCAAAGTGGTATCGGTTCAGAGTGGTATCGGTGCAAAGTGGTATCGGTTCAGAGTGGTATCGGTTCAAAGTGGTATCGGTTCAGAGTGGTATCGGTTCAAAGTGGTATCGGTTCAAAGTGGTATCAGTTCAAAGTGGTATCGGTTCAGAGTGGTATCGGTTCAAAGTGGTATCGGTTCAGAGTGGTATCGGTTCAGAGTGGTATCCGTTCAAAGTGGTATCGGTTCAGAGTGGTATCGGTTCAAAGTGGTATCGGTTCAGAATGGTATCAGTTCAAAGTAGTATCGGTTCAGAGTGGTATCGGTTCAAAGTGGTATCGGTTCAGAGTGGTATCGGTTCTAAGTGGTATCGGTTCACAGTGATATCGGTGCAAAGTGGTATCGGTTCAGAGTGGTATCGTTTCAAAGTGGTATCGGTTCAGAGTGGTATCGGTGCAAAGTGGTATCGGTTCAGAGTGGTATCGGTGCAAAGTGGTATCGGTTCAGAGTGGTATCGGTGCAAAGTGGTATCGGTTCAGAGTGGTATCAGTTCAAAGTGGTATCGATTCAGAGTGGTATCGGTTCAAAGTGGTATCGGTTCAGAGTGATATCAGTTCAAAGTGGTATCGGTTCAGAGTGGTATCGGTTCAAAGTGGTATAGGTTCAGAGTGGTATCGGTTCAAAGTGGTATCGGTTCAGAGTGGTATCAGTTCAAAGTGGTATCGGTTCAGAGTGGTATCGGTGCAAAGTGGTATCGGTTCAGAGTGGTATCGGTGCAAAGTGGTATCGGTTCAGAGTGGTATCAGTTCAAAGTGGTATCGGTTCAGAGTGGTATCGGTTCAAAGTGGTATCGGTTCAACGTGGTATCGGTTCAACGTGGTATCGGCTCAAATCTAGTCACAATTAATATACACAGTGACAGGTACATTGGAAATGCTGTTTCAGCATTATTTTCCACTATCACTGTTCTTTCTTTCACCAAACGTTTGGCCCCACCCGAAAAGAAGTTTCTGGTTACCTCGATGTCGTAGTGGTAACTCAGTGTCTTGTAACCAAGAGGACTCTGGTTCGATTCCCGGTTGAGACAAATTACACAGCGGCCCTGTATCCCACTCTTAACTGCAGGCTCAGTTGCGATTTGTCTATCTGAGCATAGAGTGGACCTCAAACTAACTTTGACCTTGACAGCGATTCTGTGATGCGTGGTCTCATACATACAGAATAAACAAGCACAGATTTCAATTAGAAAGGTTGTTCACCTGGTCCTTCACATGCTGTGATGGTCTGATAGCGTTGTGCGGATACATCTATAGCCTGACAAGTTAAGTCCCAATATGCGCAGATCGCTGCGGAGCACTTCCTATTACGTCATCCTCCCCACCACTCTTCTACTCACTGGTCTGGCGTTGAGTGATGCTAACTCAGCAAAATTAAGCTAAAACAAATATGACAAACAATTTTCACTGTTTAGCGTGACGGTGTATGCAGGCTCCTATTATATCAGTGGTTCATTTTATTTAATCCGGCCTTTGAAAATGCGTGCGGCGCATGTGCTCGATGTGGCCAGTTTTTTTTTTTTTTAACCTAGTGGGGTGGTGGTTCGTTTGTTTATCGTACAACAATCACTACGAGAAGGCACTCTGATAACATGCTTGACTGTGTTCTTTTCTAAAGCATTGAAATGTTCATGCTCTTTACTCTTGGCTGCAAGATTCTTACTTTGAAAGAGATGGACTTATGGACGAGCGTGTAGATGAACTGAATTAGACTTGGTGAAGCCGATTCAGACACGGACACAGATTCATCGGTAGACACAGACTCGGATGAGTGGGAGAGTGAAACTGAAGAAGGAGAACTGGAAAACATTTAGAAGGTGAGCTCAGTTCTATCGTTTATATATTTTTCATTTTTCTATCGTTTTATTTCATACATTTCTTATGCTGGTAAGAAATATCCCTAATATAACTTAATTCATTTAAGGTTTAAAGGGAAAATATCAAAATGTATTTAGAATTTAGCGTAATCAATAGGTAGTGTAGGTGACGGGATACTAATTCATGCCTTTCACATTCAAATTTCGTTGAAAATTCTCAGACGATTCTCTCCCTCCAGGTTGCAACACTGCGAACGAACGTCGCCGCAGACAATGGAGTGGGGAAATGTGATGTGAGGTGCGCAAACAATGGATTGCAGCGTCTTGTTTTTAAACTTGTCAAGTAATAATAAGGATTGATATATGATAAAGAAAGAGAGAGAGAGAAAAAGAGAGGGAGAGAAAGAAAGAAAAAGAGAGAGAAAGAAAGAAAGAGATAGAGATAATGAATGATAGAGAGAAAGAGAAAGTAATAAAGGGAGAGAGGGAGAGAAAGAAAGAGAGAGAGAGAGAGAGAAAAGAAAGATAGAGAGAGAAAGAAAGAGAGAGAGAACGAAAGAGAGCGAAAGAGATAGGAAGAAAGAAAGAGAGAGTGAGAATGAAAGAAAGAGAAATAGAGAGAGAGAGAAATAAAGAGATAGAGAAAGAAAGAAACAGAGAGAGAGAGAAAGGGAGAGACAGAGAAAGAAAGAAAGGGAGAGGAAGAGAGAAAGAAATTGAATTCGGGGACGATGGTTCTTTTGGTTTCAACATGAGATTGGAAACAAACTATTGTTCTCAGGTATCTATGCATCGTTTTCAGAAGACCCGATACGGAAAAATCAGTGGATTTAGGAAGTAAAGCGAAAAGATTGGACACAAACACGAGGGAGCATGCTCTACAGTCGGCACTTCATCAAATCCAATGAAAATATTTTACGTCTTTCGAAAATTATAATTGTCTGACGCACATGGGTTGACTAAATTTAAAAGTTGGAACTATTTATAATCATATTATAACGCATTTGCCTTTTGGTTGTTGATAAGCGCTCTTTCCTTGGGCGTTGGTAGGTTAGTCGACCCCCCCCCCCCCCAATCTCCCGGAAACTGGCATCCTTCATTTCAAGTTGCAAAAAAAAGCAGGAAGTTTGTTATTTTTATTGTTAATAACAAAAATAAAGTTCACTTGGTTAGTATTCGAACAGAGTAATCAATGTAAAATATGCATTAGATCGAAAAAATGAGTGAAAAATACAGGAACCAAGCTATATTTTCATATTCTACCATTTAATCCAAAGAATAAATGGTTCCACAGTTTTCAGAATTGGAAAAATTATAATTTTAGATGACGTCACACAATATAAACTTTGTGAGTATTTTTTTCTAACTTCTAAAGTTCTTTCTTGAACGACACTTGCAAAAGTTAATGACAAAATACAATAACTGTGCATTTCAATATAGTAACTATGAAATGTAAAATAATTAATGGAAAATACTTGTGCTGGATATTCACTCGGCTTGTGGGTCGAATAGCATGATAATAATAAACAACAACAATAATAATAAAATTCGAAGAAAATTGATTTAATTAGGTATATATTATTAGTGTTTAATAATAATTTTAACCGTAGTAATTATTATTATTTATTTTACTGTTGTAATCGAAGTATTTAAATGTTTATAATTAATGTAAGCTTCATTTTAACCTGGAGAAGTATTTTCAAAAACGAAACTGTTGGTAGAAGATCAACATTGCCTTGGAAAATATTAGTATTATCCCTTATATCTGCATCCAAAGGATCCAGGGAATTATCAATCTTTTCTAGGTAACTTTGTTTCTCTATATCACTCAATAATTTCAAGTGATCCATTTTGTTTCCGATCTTTTATAAGAAAATAAGCTCGGTGACGATATGTATTCCATTTGTTTACATTGGAAAATTCGCCAAACCGGAATTTCAATCTCCGCCATCAATGATCGAACTGTCTGATCGATCATTTTTTGTTTACTCTGGAATAACCCCCATGGATACCGCTCACCACAGTGCACCAGCAAAAGTCACAAAATCAGTTCAGAAGAGAGCACCATCGAGAAGAACAGAAGAAGAAGAAGAAGAAAGAAGACTGTTCTTCATCTTATCGCTTATCTTATCACTGCCTAGTCAGAGCGTAATGGCATGTTTGTTTTGTCCTCTTTCTCTCGAATATCAATATACGTGCTCTTTAACAGTAACACTTAAAGTATTTTAAAATTCGATTGCAAGGAGGGACAAAAGTTAAGAGACATTAAGAATATAAATTATAAAATTCACATCTAAATGCTATTAAATGTTTTATTTACATATTTACGCATGTACTTTGTGGTAGCTGACGAAAGGCGATGAGAAATGGAGAAGAAGTAACAAGTCGGACTAATTTCTGTGTTCCAGGAATTGCTGGGTTCAGAAGTGCCCTTAGAGATGAGGCTCTTTGTTGTACGGTCTTTGTGTATGTTTTCGATATTATTCCAGTAAAGTATATTCGACTCCCAAACCAATTGTTTATGTTTGTTGTTAGTACGAAAAACTCTCCCCCCTGGAAAAGTTTGGTGGGGAGAAATTTCAGGACAAGATCGTTGATTGGGGGGGGGAATTCCCCCTATCGGCCCCCGGGATTTCGCACCCTGAGAAAAAGATAACAAAAGAAGTAAATTTAAAAAAGGAGAGGAAAGCAAGAAATAGACGAAAGTAATGAAGAAGAGAGATAAAAACATGAAGAAACTTAGGAAGGAAAATGATAAATAAAGAAAATGTGTGGGGGGTGCGTGTGTGTGTGTACAAGTACCATTTTTGGCTAAGGTGGTAAATCATGTGAATCCTGTATACATACATGTGCTTGTACGTACACATTATATACCTAGGTACAGGGCTGTAGTCGAGGGTCCCAGGTTCGAATCCTGCTCGGGCTTAGTTGTTTGTGAATGTCTATTCATCAATTACATCACTCATCCCCATCTTCGCAAATTAGCCAAGAGGCACAAAACGCAAAGTAAAATAAACTAAATCAATCAAGGGTATACGGTAATATACCCCGTATACCCTCTGGGTAACCTTATTCGTTAGCGTATCCCTTCTGCTAAAATGTGTACATACTTTCGTTTCGTTTGGCCAGTGAACCCAATACTTCTGGTTTCACGTATCTATTGAGAAGAGGCGAAGGTATGATTTCATGATGCACGGCAGCATTTTGTCGTTATCATATTGATAACTATAACTATTTTGTACTAGTCCGTAAATATAATTTTAGTAGAACTTTTGCTAACACTAACAATTTTTTCTTTGTTGATCTCTATGTACACGATTTGAGTACTATCAAATTTGCTTTTCCGTATCAGAAACCAATGTAGAAGTTTGACTTCACTTGAGATTTCGAAGTTGACCTCTCCTATGGCGCAGTGGTAAGGTCGTTGTCTTGTAATTAAGGGGCCCCGATTTCGATACCCGGTGGATGCACAGTGGTTCGAATCCCAATTTGAACTGTAGGTCCAGTACCGATTAGCCTATCTGTAGACTTAAAACAACAAATAAAAAAAGCGAGTCTCTTGATAATGTTCTTTCTATTTCCCGCATCAATTGGCGGCGTAATGTAAAGGCTCTTATTGTTAAATGCGACAATTGAGGTCTGCCATGTTTCGGAGAGAACGAAAAGAAAAAGTGAATTGCATTTTCTTTTAATTTAGGTGCTTTTTTACGTAAATATTTCCCAAGTTTCTCATTTTTAGTGGAATTTAATTACTAATCAGCAGTATTATTAAAGTTGTTTAGAGCCATTCCATGTGAAAGTGGACAAACAAGGTTAATTTATTTTTTATTCAAAGTATCACTTATTATTTGTTTAATTAAATGAAAACTATGTATAATTTGGAATTATTAATACAAACATTAGTTTAATGGCTTTCAAATAACATATTGCTTCAAACCAATTACTTTTTATAGTAGCAGTGGGATTTTATGTGTATAGGAATTGATTACCAACGATTATAAGTATGTCAGGTAATATTTCCACAAATTTACGCGTAATGTGTGCATATTCCAACTCGGCGTATGGATGTATCAATCGGTAGAATAGAAATCGTCCAAATATCCAGTCTTATAGTTAAGTATCCTCATTTCATTAACTATTTTTAACGTTTCCGTGTAAGCTTAAATATAATTACTTCTCAAATAAATAAACAAATAAATAAATAAATAATCGCGACAAATCTTTCTGAACAAAGTTCTTGCTCTTTGAATGTCTCCAGCGCCGTATTTTAAGACTCTCGATCAGTTCTTCAAATATTTATATTCGCTAACTAGCAATTGACATATTTCAAAGCATAAATTATCTTTATAATTTTAAAAACAATATCACTAATGAAGGGTAATTACAAATCCCATTAAATGAATAAATGGTTCTAGAGCCAGGACAGGTTATTGAAACTTCAAATTGAAGGGAAAGTGAGAATAAAGCAGTGATATGCCTTATACAGTATTGATAATCATAAAATACAGTATACAAGGGCATTGCTTTGCTAAATTGTAAATTATTGACGTAGACGGCACATGACGTTTGAAATCTTGTTAAATGTTACTCCTTGGAGTTACGTTACTTATAAGGGTTTACGAAAGTAAAATTTAAATTCATTTTTTCGTACTTGGAAGCCTGTTATGTATGACAAAAATCTGGGTTCGTTTGTTTCTTATCAACCATTTCAATTGTCTTGACACGTTTAGGATAACGTAAAGTATCTTATTCCAGTGAGCCATGCAACTTCGAAATTGATTTACGAGGTTTGTCCAAAGAGAAAGTGAAATTTCTCGAAATAAATTTATACCTTGTACACAACTTAATCAAAGTAGCGTCCTCTGCTGCTAATACAGAGCCTCCAGCGCTTTTTCTACTGTTGGAATTCGACACCACTTGCTATTGCATATTCCCTTTTCCGCTCGGATTGGTTCAAGGTTCAAGGGCCGCAAACCTTTTTCGTGGAAATTAAGGATCGTTTAAAAGTTTTTAAACTTAGGCAAAAGGTTTTCAAGGCATTTTAAGGTATGAACATGGCTTTTAGGCATTTTTAGAATTTTATGTATCATTTACGCGTTTTAGGTTCTATAAAATTTCAGTAGAGGAGTGATGGTACAAGAAACGCAAAGAACTCTAAATAGCACATCTAGGACGTAGCACAGAAATAGGTATGGAACTAGATATCCGTTTCCTAGTGACGCCTGGGCTCACGAACAAAACTGTTGCGTTCAGTATTTGTAAATTAATCGGCAAATTGATAGAATTTAACCATGGAATATTGAAAATTTTACGTTAACTTCTAAGAAGACAGACAATTTCGAAATACTTATTTAGCATTAATTGTTTGCCTTTCTGTGATATCGTGACTTCTGTGTCACACAATTCATAAACTAAAATGATGTACACTTTCAAAACAATAAGTTGCAACACACACTTTAGGACCACGGAAGAAAATTGGTAACTTCACAGGCACATGTCGAGACATTGATAATTACAATCGTTTTGCCACTCTGCCAAACGTATTTCTTTGACCTAAGATGAGGTTTGATCTAAGATCGATTAATGGACAATTAGCTTTGTACAACATGATAGGAGTGTAAACTTAATTCATTCCCAGACTGTTGATCAAATCTGGAAATTCCGAAAACTTCCCGTCCCGAAAATTTCCTGACGTGGTCTGGATATGGATAATTTTTTCAGTCTCTAACGTCAGGATTATTAATATTTCCTTCCCAATCCCGTCCCGACCAAATATTTTCCGGCCTGACACCTCTAGTTACGGCAGTCAACATGTTTCTAATATGTCTTGTGAAAACGTCTCTCGTTATTTTGTTAGACATTGCAGTTAAGTGCTGTAACTGACAGTCTGTAAATTGCAAAAAACATAAACATTTGTAATAAAATATTGCTATAATTTCACCATTACAATTACATGAACTTTTTCCAGATATCTCACAGGGGGGCGAGGCAGGTTCCTCATAATGCACTCACATAACCTTTTAATCTGTTATCGATACAGAATAGATCAACCTGTCCCACACACTTAACCCTTAACTGCCTAGCGTGTCCATATGGGATAGGTGGAAAATTTTTGCCAAGAATTTAAATTAATTACTTACCATCGCGGTGCCATGTTTGCAACTTAGACACTGTGTATTGTATGTGGTGGTAGAGAAAAATCATTAAGTTACCTGTGTTGTAGCTACAGCTATTTGTAAATAGAAATAATTCGGGAAGTCAATGGTTAAGCATTAAATACACTTAATAAGTTTTCAGTAGAATTGGTTCGATTTCATATATTTTTGTCTACGTTATATTTATTTCCTATTAATACTTGGATGTTAAAATGTCGTAGAAACGGTAATACACTAACTTTGTACAGTATCTGTATCTTCTTGATATACCGGGTGGCCAGAATTAAAGTTAACGAACTCAGAGTCCTCTGGAGCCTGTTTGAGGCATCGTAGAACTCTGAAATTTGGTGAATCCACTATGTAGATCATGGGAAAGAGGATGGCGATTAGAAAATAGTTCAATTTTCCGACACCAGGTTGAAATGTGGCGCTGTACTTCCATGATGAGTTGTAATAATAACGTAAACTGCTCCAATTGGTTATGGATTTGCTTTTACCTTGTAATCTTGCAATAAACGAGGGATTATTTTCTCGCAACTTCCAGCCACTAACAAATGTCTTTCTAATTAATAACTCAGCTAAATCACTTAACGTAAGTTTTAACAAAAGTTCGGAAGTGATCACCATGCCATTAAATAGTAGTAATAGTGCAGCTGCACTGCGAGGCTATTGAACACTGCTGTACTGGCAGAAATCAACAATAAAGATTTGTACACCTGACTTATGTTTTTCAATATTCATTATTACAGCGCCACATTTCAACCTGGTGGAGGGAAATTGAACTATTTTTTATCGCCATCCTCTTGCCCATGGCGTACATAATGGATTCACCAAATTTCAGAGTTCTACGATGCCTCAAACAGGCTAAAGAGGGCTCTGAGTTGGGTAACTTTAATTCTGGCATCAGGTATATAGGCAGTTCTGTAGTCCCAAAATTTTCACAGGCCTATGCTAAGTTTCATGAAACGTTAACTGAAGACCATATTTCTATTAACTTTTAATTATATTTTCATTAAATAAGTTGGATGAAATCATTTAACATTACAAAAAAATGTCATTCATGGCAGAATAATGTTAACGATAATGTACACATGATTGGAATGAAAGAGGGATGGAAGATATTCTTAAAATAAAAAAAACGAAACGCACATTTTAATGATTGCTTCTAAACATGAAGGCTATAGTAGAACAAGTTATTGTACTTTATTATATTGTTGATAATTGCTTTTGAATTATCAGTTTGTATACTGTTAAGAGGAATTCCATTGTGACGGGTGTAAAATTCAGACAAATTTACATTCATTTTTAAAATATTTTCTTAGCACCTCCAAACA
Source organism: Lepisma saccharinum (assembly GCF_977018435.1). Taxonomy (NCBI): domain Eukaryota; kingdom Metazoa; phylum Arthropoda; class Insecta; order Zygentoma; family Lepismatidae; genus Lepisma; species Lepisma saccharinum. Next base: position 37,209,211 of record NC_139237.1, read on the forward strand.
TCTAATTCTATCAATTCACGTAATTGTCCTTGATGAAAGTTATTTATTTTCAGAATATTCCCCCCTTATCTCAATTTTCATGTACAGAAAATATATTTTTGTATTTGTGACGGATGTGACACTTGGGAGACATGACTTTAGGGCTTTCCTCAGCCTTTCAGAAAACTCTGTGAAATATATGTTTACTGATAAAAAAAAATCAGAACGGAAACTTTACTTGACATATAGATGTTTTTTGTTTCTACAAATATAACTACAAACTTTTTTATATAAACATTTTTTGCCTGTGACGGGCGTGACATCATGCACATTAAGGATTATGGAACAATGCAAAGGCTAACAAAATTATCACAAATTTGTAGATTCTTCAAACTAAGATTCGTTTCAGAAACGAAGTAGGATACTTCAGAGCTTAAAACAATAGATGGGGGCCTCCCACATGGCGCAGTGGTAACGTCATTGCCTTGTAATCAAGGGGTCCCGGGTTCGTTACCCGGTGGAGGCACAAGTGGTTCGGATCCCACTTTAAACTGTAGGTCCAGTCCCGATTAGCCTTACTGTGCATAAACTGGACTTAAAACAGCAACTTAAACTTAAACAATAGATGAGACAATTAGAACAAAATTAGAATTAATTTAGTTTTCTTATAGTATAATACTATATCATAATGAAACTAAATTAAGTGGAAGAACCACAGAGCCGCTTTATGCGAGGATAAGGCCGAAAAAATTCCAACCTCAGATCACCCAGCAAGGGAATCGAAGAAATTTCCAGTGATTATTTAAAATACCAGGAACGACAAATTAAAAACAGTATTACAAGAATATCATGAGCTGCGGTAGCTCAGTCATCAATCGACCTCCGTGGCGGTGTGGTTAGCACAGCGCGCTACAAAGCCAGGGGTCCCGGGTTCGAATCCCGACTCGGACGTGGATGTTCGTGATCGTCTGTTCTGATGAAAATGAGAATTGAGAGAAATTGACATGTATGAAATTGATGTGTGGGAAAGGCTGCCGTGTAGGGGTCTTCCTTAGGGTGTCTGACTACCATGCCGGAGTCCCGTGTTTGATCCCCGGCGGGTGAAAACCGGGATTTTTTCAACCTGTTCAAGCGGCTCCGACGCCCACCCAGCGTCGTATAAAGTGGGTACCTGGAGGATACTTCGGGGAGTAAAGGCGGCCAGGGGCGTGGTGCTGACACATCACCCTCACCTTTTAACTGTATACCTACTTTTGCATACCCCCTCCCCATATATCCTTTTCAGCTGAGAGCAATCCAATTGACCATGTGCCACTTCGCTCGTGTTCAACAAATATACATGTACACATAGTTGTGTGGATGAGTGTTCTATGTAATTGATGTTCTATCTAATTCTAATTGTATCAAGTGAAGGTTAGAAAACTCTGTAAATAGAATACAACTTCTACAAAGTAGAATGTTATTCTGGTGTAATAGATTACTGTAGCGAATACCAATGTTACTCTAAAATATAAATGAATCGAGTGTTATTGAAAACTTAGCTGACATTAATATCATTGAGACAGACAACTTCTATTTCTACGTGCTGTTTTACATCTATTGAATTTATACTCGGTTTATATAAATATTCCACAAAACAACAAGACTTACCTGTTCATGCTGCTTCCCTTCATCTTGGGTGGGTTCAAATTTGATGCTGATCGCTGCCTAAGTTGTTTTGTTTTTTTTACTATGCTTCGGGGGCTGGAGTACCACTCTCTAAGAGGTAGACTGACCACACCTCCCACCCTGCGCCCTGAGAGCCACCTGGACCCTTTAAGACCCAACTTGGCTCTTTAGGCCCCCTTTGGTTCTTTCAGGGCTCCATAGGGCCCCTTTGAGGACCCCCTAGAACTCCCTTGAGCCCCCACTTTCCCCCTAGGGGGAAATCAACACTGCAGAGGAGATCCTGGACAATGGGGGAGCCCAGTTCGGAGGGGGACGTGGGGTACCTTCATGCCTTCCGCCCTCCTTCCCACCGAAACCCCCCTCCCCGTGGGAATGAGCTCCCCAGCGTTCCCGGACGCCGTAGTGATGGTGTAGCAGAAGAAGATCTAGGGATCAACCCTCCGTAGTGAGTGTCGAAAGGGACGAGAGAGGCCCACGCACGCACACATGCATACATCACTCACACACATTCAAACACAGACACACACAAAAAATAAATCCAAAAGCTATGAGTTAAATTAAAGATGGAATTGGGGATTAAATACAATGGCCCTAGTCTAATAGCTACTGTGACTCCAGCCGCCATACAGCAGCCGGAGATCACCCTTAATAGCTATTGTGGTCTTTAGCCGCTCGAAAGGCCGGAGACCACCACTTAATCACTACGGTGACACCAGCCACCATACAGCAGCCGGATGTCACCCTTAACTGCTATTGTGGTCTCTAGCCTCTCGAACGGCCGGAGACCACTCTTACAATGCCATACACTACCTCGGCAATAGTGGTAACATGGAAACCCTGTTGTATGTGCAGATAGTTTCTCTGTAACAACATGTTTAGGATACAGCCTCGTCGCCGTTCCCCCTTGTCTCTTGTTGCCTCGTGAAACTCAGACAATGGTGATGATGACTGATTGTAGTGTCGACCGAATGGATGCCATGTTACAAACTACTTGAGCGATATTACAAATACTGTAAACTATCGTTGTTTTCATCTTAAACCTTCACCTAAAGAAAATTATAATTTATCTTATCTGAACCTAACTATACTTTACTCCTTATTTCTATATATATAAATGTTACTATAATTTCCAGTCTGGAACCTTGTTTTCACACTTATAAAACTAAATCATAAACCTAACATTTTCAACAAATCCATGTATATTTTCATATCTATTAATTTCCTATAATATCTGATTATTTCCAACGTTTTGTCTTTGTATAATGAGTGTACCACTTTCTGAAGTAGTTGGCAGATAACTGGTTGATATCAATATAATCACTCCTAATAAGCCTTGCTTGTGTGTATATCCTTGCAAGATAATTTTCTAAATTTCAAACTAGGTCAAGTTCTTATGAATGAAATTTCCTCATTTCTTATTGTAATTTCTGAAAGTCAATAATAATTCATAATTCCTAATCCCTTCTAAGGGGCCCTATTTCTTTCATAGTAGAAGCATTAAAACCTAATAAAGGGCCTCCCCCATGGCGCAGTGGTAGCGTCATTGCCTTGTAATCAAGGGGTCCCGGGTTCGATACCCGGTGGAGGCACAAGTGGTTCGGATTCCACTTTAAACTGTAGGTCCAGTCCCGATTAGCCTTACTGCGCATAAAGTGGACTTAAAACACCAAATCAAACCAAATCAAAAACCTAATAAAAATTTGCTTAAATGTATATATCCTTGCAAAACAATTTTCTTAATTTCAAACTAGGTCTACTTCACATAAATGAAATTTCCTCATTTCTCATTGTAGTTTCAGAAAGTCAATAATAATTCCTAATAATTCTTTATCCCTAATAACTTGTAATGCCTTCTAAGGAACCCTATTTCTTTGATAGTAGAAGCATTGAAACTTAATAAACTTTGCTTGTATGTATATATCCTTGCAAAATAATTTTCTTAATTTCAAACTAGGTCTAGTTCATATAAATGAAATTTCCTCATTTCATATATTGTAGTTTCTGAAAGCTAATAATAATTCCTAATTCCTTCTAAGGGGCCCTACTTCTTTGATAGTAGAAGCATTGAAACTTTGTACTGATTTGTACCTATCGATAGTTTAACTTACTGTTAAATTATATGTAGATTAGATAAAACTAACTGTCCTCCTGTCAGAAACTTTCACCTTATAATATCCAGAGGTTTTTTCCTGGCGATACGCAATGGCACGCCGTACCGTCACAGAACCCTATCTCTTAGATCAATGCATATCATGGTGTGACAAGCACATCATCATTTTTCTATATTCTTGATGTTCAACTAAATCTCAGTGGGTCTTAGATTTCTATTTGTTATTGCTTTATCTATTCACAGCTCCCTATCTCTATTTTCTTCCACTAGTAACTTGCATCTATGTTTATTCATATTGTCCATACTCTATAGCTATATTTATTTACTAATCCAGACGCTATCTACGTTCACAGCAATGCAGTTGTTAAGTATATGACCTAAAGGAAAAATGGTAAGAAGTAACTGAAGATGACTTCCAATGATATCGTATTGTCACAGTCAGATTTATCGTCGACCTGCCTCATTATTATTATTATTATTATTATTATTCTAACCATTAGCCGTAAAAATGTGTTTAGTCAAGGTGTTGAGTGTTTTTATTTGTATGGATATATATTTGATCTGCCAAGCCAACGGGAGAAAGAAAGGGAGTAGCGAGTCTGACGGGCGAGCACCAGGAAGGTCACGTTTTTCGTCTGAAACTTAGGAAATTCGACCTTAACGACAACCATTTAAATATCTCGGGTTCCAGCGGCCGAACTGAAGTGAAACTTTTACCAGCGCAGCAACATGTATGCAAGGACGGATGTGTGGAGATTCGTTGCGATCAAGCAATAATTAAGGATGCCAGATCGAACTGGTTATAATCGATCAGTTTATGGACACAGATTGCAGTTGAGCTGTGGGCGCCGCGCTGACGGCGGCCTAATCCGAACGTACCATACCAGAAGCACACTCTGTCCAGGCTGGGAGACAATGGAGCGAAGAGGAATGACCTCTCCGGAAGCGTCCCTTCAACGACCGTCGAGCGTTCTTTTTCGAAATCCGCATAAAACGAAAGGGCCTGCCATTTCGACACACAGTTTTACCGCGAGTTCCAAGGAGAACACATCCCCGCGCTCCGAAAGTTGAGACTACCATTGTGCCGAATCGTCGTGTGTTGTTACCTTTTGGTGAGGACGAGCGGAAGTGCGCCAGCCTACAGTAGCCGTCCGAGCGAGTTTGTGAGAAGTGGCTGTAAGCGAGATTTTGTCCTTTTCGTGAAGTTAAACGCTCATAAGCATGGCCGGTGAACTGTAGAAGAGAAGAGAGGGGTCACCCTCGGTTCGCCCCGATGCCAGACGAGACACCACGACTAATGCCTACATCATGCCGAAAACCCGAGCTGCGCCGCCTGATGCCTACCAGCCGCCATAGAGAGAGAGAGAGAGAGAGCGAGAGAGAGAGAGAGAGAGAGAGAGATGTCGAACGCTGCCATGTCGACGTCCCGGCGCTTGAGATCGTCCGACGGTGATGGAGAAGACGCCGACGACCCATGAACTACCGCCCACCGCCCAGATGCGACGTCCGAATCACGCCTGACCACGGAGATGCTCACCGACCCCCAGAGGAAGAGACGCCGAGGCCCTTGACCTTCCCCGAGCGACGCCGACGACCCATCGTCACTGATCCGCCGAGGAACCAGATGCATGAACGCTCTTCACCTTCTCGTCGTCGCGACCAAGGAAGAATAAGAAAACCTTTCGTGTGCATACTAAGTGATTTCAATCGCCCGCGAAGACACCAGGATACGCCATGGAACCAGAGAGATGGTAACGTATTCATCTGCATGAATGTCAACACGTACCGGCTCGATTGATATTTAGAGAATGCCCTAGAAATTCGCTGATGTTTTGAAAACGCCCACACTACTCGACCCTTCGTATCAGACTCCCGTTGCGCTTAATAATTGTATTTAATTGTCTCAGGTCAATTTCACTCATTTCTTGTGATTTTTAATGTTCTTAAATTCACTGTTGTTTGTGCTTTTTTTTAAATTTGATTGAAGTGCGTACTGCTAGAATAAAGCGCCGCCCGCTTAATTGTTTTATCTATTTGAGGTTTGTTCAGTTTAATATGTGTCAGCCCTGTGTCGCTGCTAGCTACGTCAGGTCGCGTATGTGATTATGGTTACAGTATTTGCGTGGTAATATTAATCGCTCGTCGCGGCGAAGTGTTGAAGTCCCGCCCGCTAGAGAGTATATGTTTGCGTCACTCAACGGAGGTTATTGTTATGTTTAGGACCACGTGAGGTCAAGTAAAAGAAAAAACGTCCGCCCAAGTGAGCGTAATTGCCGTTGAGATGCTTTGTTTATTCTGGACAAATAATGTATTGTCACCGCACCGACCTATTATTACACGTAAACTTAAGTTAAGGGCTGGCTAGTGATTTGAAGTAGCACTGGAGCAAATTCACAAATGACCTGATTAAACAAAAGTCAATGTAAAAGTAAATGCGAATGCAATAATTAGGGCTCGTCGTCAAAAACCTGTGCATTTTATGTATTATTTTTTGTTGATGACCCCGTAGAGACAATCTGTGAGAGAATGTGTGGATGCAAGAGTGGGGACCTGTACCAAATTGATTTTTTTGTTATGAATTTAATATACTTTTTATTTTTTATGTTAATTTGGGCAATATCATTTCATGCGTATGTCGCTACCCGTGATTTTCAGGTATGCAGCTAGCCGCTTCCCGGCTACAGGTAAAAGTCTGGTAATCGAAAGTATATGTGTTTTCTATTTGATATGGCTAATCGCTATGCACTGTTGGTCACCGTCCCTATACACGAAGTCAACCTGGACCGTTAAGCACTTTCACTTGTCCGAGGGAGATTTTGCCACCTCTATGTAGGTAGTGCTAGTTTTTGTTTTCCCTGGAAAGGAAAAATGGTAAGAAGTAACTGAAGATGACTTCCAATTATATCGTATGATAGAGTCAAATTGGAAAACAGTCAAGAAATAATCAATCAACGATGCATAGGAGTAGTGATAAAAATATTTCCACTGTTAAATTTGGCTTGAGAGAAAATAGAAACATGAAGGACCAAAATATGAATAACGACGAGGAAGACAAAAAGCAAGCAAGGAAGGAACGTAGAAGCAGTCCGGTCACCTCTTGAAAGGGTTTAAAACTGAAGGTAACGCTTGTCTCCTTGCAGAGTGGTTAGCGCTGCGAAGTCGTAGGTTCGAATCTTTCATAAATCATGGACGTTTCATCAATTCATGATTAGAGACCTTGATTTTTCGGAGACGCGATAAGACCGAAAAATATTAATTGTTGCACAGAAAAGTTGCTGTATTTATAGTGACATGTTCTAAACACATTCTTGATAAATTCCTAATAGCAAAATAACCCTAATTTGGCATAAAATGCGAATTATGGCCCTTTTCGCGAATTTCAACACATTACTTAAAAGGCTAAAAATACCGCGAGAACACAACATTCTTGTGTTTTAGGTTTAAAAAATAAAATATGTCATATTTATGGGCGTTTCCAAAATGTTATACTCCCAAGAAACTATGGTGCGTGTTATACATGGATTAATTTCGAAAGCTAGGAGAAACCATGTTTATGGGGATGTTTTCCACGATGTTTCACCTTTTTTGCAAACGTTGTGAATTACCGAGCAAACTCTCTGGGTTGGCGGACATCGAGTGCGCACTTATCGCCACCCGGAGGCCGTAACATCGGTAATTGTCGCGTGAGAAACTTTTCACTTCACCGACCACAATGGCGCTGTTCTGACGGAGATCGAGTGCGCACTTAGGGTCACACAAGACTTGTAACATCAGTATTTGTCGCGCGGAAAATAATGGAAAATATCTTCCTCAAAACTCGTTTCCAAAGTACGAAACTGTGAAGAACAGCAAAGGCCATGTGACTTACAAATTAATATACTTGTTTAAAAGCACAATGAAGGGGTACTTTTAGGTAATATTTGGCAGAGAAGTGTCCTAAAATAGAATGTGAATTTTGGGATATATAGCACGGAAAAGTAAGAAAATAACACGAATTAGGAAAAATGCAACACCGAAAAATGTAGGTCCTTACCTAATATCTTCACGATGCTGGGTGAACAGCAACATTTTGGAACTCATGTGATACCCCGCATCGAAATTATGAGTTCTGACCTTATGGCTACGCGGGATCTCTGGTTCACATAAAGTAAGTTTTTGTAAATCTTATGTAAAAGACGTATAGATAGATATAAGTGAAGGAACGGAAGTGTCACGTTTCTCGCTAGATGTTACATAAGCATGGACGTCCGCAGGATTTTTTCCAGGGAGGGGCAAGGAAGGTACTTTTTTCCCAGGGAGGGGGGCAAACAAGGCACATTTTCTCCAAAAATAGTGTTGTTCCCTAAAAAGACATTGCTTAAATTTGAATTTATGGTGTTCATGCAATAATTAACACATATTATTGTGGCTAAAATGAAATTATATGTGTGAAATACATAATTTTTGGTTGACTTTCATTTTCCTGGGGGGGCCACGCCCCCCCCCCTTGCCCCCCCTTCCGGACGCCCATGTACATAAGTAATATACATCAGGTTCTTCAGTAGAACCGAGGTTCTTTGGACAGTCTTATGTGCCAAAAATATATTTTTTTGATGTCAAAAGTAGTTCATGTTCGATTAATTTCGAAAAAAGCATTAATAATGTTTGCTTTATTTGTCATTTTAATAACGAGTGCAGCTTCATTGTTGAAAACGCGAATTCTGAGGAAAATGACACGAAAAGCGATAAAAACAACACCGATTATTTCCCTTATTTTAAACGCGAAAATTCAAGGTCCTGTTCATGATCCATCCTATTCGTCGTGATTAAGATAGAGAACTTCAAAACAAAGAAAAGTAATCAAAATAAAATTATAAAAAATTGTAGCATGCAGGACCTAGGAAAGTGACAGGGAACTACCAGGATGGTGGGAATTCAAATAAATGAGGGTAAGATACAGTGGTGGTGGGGGGGTAGTTGCCCCATTTTTTTGCCCCCGTACTATGGCTTCTTAATGCTAAGCCTAGTCTACCAAGAAAAATTAAACTGCCCTTGCCCCCAGTTTTGGCTCCGAATCGCCGCTACTGGTAAAATACCAAACAAAAAGAACTTTTTGGAACAGGGTCACGGATGTAAGAAATGATATGTTAAAATATAAAACTAAAGGATAAATACTAGTGGGCAAATTTACCAATGAAGTATATTTAAGGGAATACGAAGACTCACATGAAGAAACTTATAACTCTAAAACGGTTTACTAGTAGGTCTATATTAACGAAATTGGTCTTCGTGATAAAGTGGCACACACGTGTAACTCACGTGGCACACACCAATCAGGACTCCTAGGCTCGAATCTTACTGAAGGCATAGATATGTCGTTATGCTGGTCCTGGTAATATATTTCATCACTCATCGTTTCGATTAGTATAGAGAGATTGATATATAACGAAAAATGACCACAAAGTAAAATTATGAGCAAAGCCTGAGTGAATCTAACATTATACGCATAACAATGATATAGTACTTTGACAATTAGCAACTTATATTAAAATGAACGAGGTAAAGCGAATGGAGACAATAAAAAAGAAAGAAATGTTCGTGATCCAGTGACTCATGTTCACATTCAGTATCCAATGGCTTTTGGATACCTACGTCATTAGTCTATTCTGGGTGTGAATCCTGTATAAGGCACGCATGTTGAGTTTGAGTCCCTATCTATTTCATAAATTATCTGCATCATTATCGTCGCGATTACCTTAGATAAGTAAAAAAGGCTATGTAAAAATGAAAATACGTTGTTTGTTCTATGTCAAAGCTATTATAGAATCCACAAATATTTCTGTCTGTAACTATATGAATGATAAGATGCAATATCCTTAATTAGGAAGTAGCCTTCAATATATGTCAGTAGTTCACCTTACCTAACCGTGTAATCTGACCCTAAATGTGTATGCTTGTATTTTTCCTAAATGTTGTTGAGAAGAAGAGAGAGAGTTGATCCAACATGAACACGTGGTGAGATACATCAAATCACAACGTTTAAGATGGGCAAGACATCTCGTGAGAATGGTGGAGGACAGATTACCATGTTTCGCATTATACCAGAAACTTAGGGGAACAAGGCCCAAGGGAAGACCTAGAGGGGGAGATGCATCGATGAAGTAGATGATGATTTGAAAAGCATGAATGTACGTAATTGGGAGAATGTAGCTGAAGACAGAATGATCTGGAGGAGGATTGTTTGGGATGCCAAAGCCCACCAACTGCTGTAGTGCAAGAGAAGAAGAAGAAGATGGTGCGAAGAAGATTTGATCAAATGGACCTTAGTAACGGCTTAAATGGATTTAGAAGCTTTGTAAATATATTTTTATGCAAGGAAGCCTTTAAAATGTTAACAGCAACTGATGTGAAAAGTTGTCACATGGAAAATTGATAGAGGCATCGATGTATTGTACTGCAGAAGTAATAGGAGTCTGTTATGTGCTGAAATGAACCAGAGATGAGAAAGACTAGAAGCATTCGATATGTGGCTTTGCTGGAGAATGGAAAGTTTTAAATGGATTTGTAAGGTGTGAAATGAACAAGAAAGAGATTTTAAAAGTGGTATAAGACGGCAATGTATGGCAATGTGGAAGAAAGAAGGAAGAGTAAGGAAGAGAACAACGCTTTGGGCGGCTTAATGGGAAGAAAGGGTTGGATTGCCAGGAGTCCTTTTTAGCCAGGGCATATTCCAGGAGCAATTTGGAATTAGAAATCATAAATGTCCTACATTTTGAGCGTTACATAATTTAAGTGAAGGAAATACGTGCTTCAATTAAGAAAAAGAAATAATGTAAGTTAGAAGTCTGTGGATTGCACTCCCAAAATCAATAGTGAAATTAATTTGATTCAGACTTTGAAAACAATAATGTGTTGTGCTAGGACAAGGACTGATGATATTAATGAACAAAGTTTTGGGGTCACATTCTGTTCAATGCCTGAACGGTATTTCTGTACCGATTGGAAGTAATCATGGATCCTTCAAAGTGCTTCACATTCTTATTCAATGTTTTGATTTTATCCAACTGATAACCACACCAAGTGAAACTTCTAGAACGATTTCAAGTTATGTTAGGAACATTATATTTCATATTTTGTATTTCACCCGGGTTCGAATCCCGGTCGGGCTTGGTTGTTTGTGAATGTCCATTCATCAAATTTCATCATTTCATCACTCATCCCCATCTTCGCAAATTAGCCAAGAGGCACAAAACGCGAAGTAAAATAAACTAAATCAATCAATCAATCAATCATATTTTGTATTTCAATTTATGTTATTTGCTGAATATTTGCATGCCATTCCAGATCGTAATGCAAGTATTGAAAGACTATTTTTATTAATGTGAGAAGAATGAACTGACGAGAGAAATAAATTTCTAATAGTGTCTGTAAAAGGTTTGGTACTGATTCAGTATAATTTGCTATTCGGAGTTGTACATGTATATTTTGATTAAACCTGAAACTTTGAGACAATTGGTTCCTCTAAGAAGTGCGACTGAAAACAAGTGTAGTAAGAATTTATATTTTAGTATTAATTAGAAGTTTGGAAAATTTTGTATTTAAGAAATCATTATAAAATCATTATATTTCAAAGCTAAGAATGTGTCAGTTTTACATTAGTTGCTAACATGTACTAGAAATGTATTATTTAGTTAGAATGATTTGTGTCGTACCTTTTGACTTAAAGTCAGCATGCCATAATTTTCTAATCATAAGAATGGGGAACAAAATATGAAGAGAAGCTGTGCCTACAAGCACATTCCCAGATTATGGTGACAGTACAAGAAATTAATATAAGTAAGTGTGGTGAGAGATATCTTTATTACTAAGGTTAGTTGTGTGATATTAGTAGCTGCGAGGTCTGTAGTTATTTGAGATGCGAGATAACATAGAATATAGAGTGCTAAATGAGGTTTTCGTCTAAAAGATGAATATTTGTATTTTGAGCAAGTACGTATTTATAGAGTTTATGTTTGTCTGTGCTTTCGAAAATATTTTGATATCTAAACTGTGGTAGGAAAAGTGAAATAGAGTTTCTATCAATACTGTCTGGTGTTCGAAATAACGCACGTGGTATAGGGTGTCCCAAAAAATATATACACGCATTAACAGCTGAAATGATATGAATGAGTGATTGCTTTTGTCCATTATGTTTTGTCATTTTTGGTGTTGCGATTAGCCTGAGGAAGTAAAAAGAGGATGTTAAATAACCAAAATGCAATGCAGCCAGAAAATGCTGCCTACTTTAGCTGGCTGCTTTGCTTGTGGTGCATGAGTCACTGGAAGAATACTGAAAAAAATCTGGAAAAAATGGAAAGGAGATCGAACTGCTTCCAGGCGACAGAGGACCGAGAGGTGTTGAGTGTAGAGGAGCGAGTCGTGCGAGTTTCCATGCAACCACTACATCCCCTGCAACCCTTCCCCTACACAACTAAGGAGGGAAAAGGGACGGCCTCCCCTGCCTCTCACGAACACCGACAGAGGCGAGCATTCACTTCACGCCTCCTGTACGCCATCACACCACCCCGATACCGAGACCAGGAGCCCCAAGGAGCCCCAAGGAGCCCATTCAGACAGGGCTCGTCAAGGGGTGGAAGTATGGTGTTTTCACCAACGACTGCTTTTCAGCAACCCGCTGGTGCCTACGTCCCTCCCGGCCAGGGTTACATCCCCCAAGGACCATTCACTCCTCCGCAGTGCTAGTTCTCCCCCTCTGAAACCCTCCCCCTTCCCCTACCCTTGAGTCAACCCTTAAAAAATGAACCCCCGTATTTCATCTGGCCCCGAAACTGACCTTTTATCGAGGGAGGAATTTCTTAGGCAACAAACGATTTTTTTTTGTGGAACCTGAAACAAAAAATAGGATCTATTTTAGTCCTGTTTGTGAGATTGAAAAACAAAGTAAATTAGCTATTTCCTTTATTTTGTATAATATAAATAATCACTTCAGGAGGCTGGTTTGCGTGTCCGTACAGTACAGAATATACATTGGTTGCGTTGTCCGTCTTCCGGTTGAGGAATCTTTGCGGTCGTTACTGACACGCAACGCGTGTAAACAGTTAACAAGTAGCATTTATCATAAACATGTCTTACCTTGTATCCTCTGATAATTCGCCACTAGAAAAAAGTACCAGAAAACTTCCAGCAGCAATATAATTAATCTGCCTTGTATATCCTTAATTTAAAAACTGAACTTTTATAAATGAATTATTCAAGGTCATTTTAAGCTTTGTGAAAATCTTCACTCTTACGCAAACTATGTTTGGAACATTCTTCGTTCATATCGGTTATTATACAGAAAGAAGCTCCTGTCGACTCGGTGGCGAGGTCATTACGTGGTCGACTTAGATCACACCACAAAGGACAACTGTTGAGACGAGCTGTTGCCTTTTCCCGCATTTCTAGCCACTGAAAATATTTGGTATCGGTAAGAGAAAATCAACCGATACTCACCAACGCCGATACCACCTGTATCGGTATCGGCTCAGCCCTAGTTAATAGTGTTTTCGGTTGCAAATACGTTTTGGAAAAGCGTAATTACATCTTGAAAAGCTCCGCCCCTGATCACAATCCTCTTTTGTTTACTTTTCATTTAATTTTGACGCTACATTGTTTCATACAAAATAATATTTTCACTTCATGATTTCATTATTGCAAAGGTTCCCAAACTTTTTCGTTTCACGGCGTCCTTAGTGTTTCAAGATTTTTCGCCTGAATTGCAGGACCTCGTACATGTTGCGCCTCTCTAGAGTATGATGTTGGTTGGCTTAAGAGCCCGTATCAGCGTCACTCGAAAAAAGCACGGGACAGATGACAAATTTTCTTCCTAGTCTTACCAATATTGATTCCATTTCCCCCTTCGAACGCAAATCCATTGCATGGGAGACCTATTGAGACTTTACTGGAGGGAGGGTTGCTCTGTCGAAAGAAACAGAAGATAAGGTTTCCTGTCCGCTACTCACCCCCCACCCCGCCTGGAAGGTCAGACTCTGACCATAACAAACCTTTTTCTCAGCCCCCTCGTTTAAAACCCCCAGGGTTTCTGTGACAAGACAACAGTTTTTCCGAGTGTCTGAAAGAAGAAAAACACACATTGACGAACATCGCAATACAACTAAGAGCCAAGGACTATTTAGGGGAGGCGGGATGGGGTGTCCAGGGAGTCCGAATCTTCCACGAGAGACTTACGAAGTACTAAAATTAAATAATGTAAATATGCTTGTTTTGTTTAGCATCTGTGGTATAATCGAGAGAGGTGTATTTCTGTCAAACTTATTGTAAGGGAAGGATTACATTGGGGTCATACAACTTTGGATGACTGTATGAAAGAAGATTTATGCACACCACTACTTAAGTAATATGCTTAAATATTAAATTAAGAATTTTACTTTTCGTCAAATTGATCTAATATCCTTTTTCGTTATTCAATAAATATTCAATTCCTTATCTCTTTCACAATCACCTTGCCAGGGCAGTTGTTTTTATACAAATTGAAGCGATATTAACTATTCATGAGCTACTGAAAACGTGCTGTTATATTCCTATTCTTATGCCGTCTCTTTCGCATTCATGTATTAATAATAACAATATTAATTAATATTTAATATTATTAATTTAATATTACTGTAATTTTAAGTTGTTTTCATTATTAGAAGAAGGTACCAACATTATAGACGTGCGCAGACCCTCTGATAGGGGGGAGGGGCAAAAGCCTTGAAAATTCAGTCAGATCGGGAAAGAAAAACCTCATTTTATCTCACTGTTTTAGTTTCTTGCATTGATGTGATATATATATGCGTGTGTAACCTATATTATATATACACCTAGGTATTAACATATTATTTAAATATATTACGTAATCTATTCATTCGCCCCTTAACAAATCAACAGCAAAAATTATATAAATTGTCTCTGAAATGTGAGCGCTCGTTTTCCTCCAAACCAAATTGTTATAGCAGGAACTGTCTGAATTACTTATTTGTTCTAACTTCTCTCTGGTAATTTACAATGCATTGGAAAAAAGAAACTGCGAGCAAGAAAATTTTTCGATCCAAATTTTTGAAAGTTACAAACAGTATTGATTTAATAGGACGCAAAAAAACTCATGGGACGCCATGGCATTTTCTTTTACAATGTTTCTCAATCAGATTGTTCGGCGCCCAGGGACAACTCCCGCTACTTCCTAGCCACGGCTCGGAAGTTGACCACACCTCGAAAAGAAAAGCAGATACCGTGAGCGAAGCGAGAAAGAAAATTTTACCAAATGTATTTTTATTTGTAAAAAACTTAAAGTCGAGGGGATAATTGCCACTCTTTGCCCCCCTGCTAGTGATCCTGACCGTCTGGAAGAAATAATGCAAGATGGACGTGAAAACTAATTCCGTCTTGAGTATCCTTTTGTACTACTACTAGTAGATTCTGCTAGTCTTGCTTTCTTTTACTTCAATGTATGCTCCTATAATTGATTTCCGTCCAAGGTTGGAAAAAGGCAAAAGGCAATGCCCCCTGTCCCCTTGTGGTTGCGCCATTTCCTTTTAGAGTATAATATTGTTTAATAACAGCGACAATATTCCTCTCCACTAAATTTCTAGGTGAAAGTATAATAATATAGGGGCATGGAACGTCTGGAAGGGGCGGGGGGGGGGCAAGGATGACCACACCTCGAAAACGAAGGTGAACCTAAAAGTATATATTTCACATGTATAATTAGATTTCAGTCATAGTAATTTACATTAATTTACGATAATTTCAAATTCAAGTGGTGTTTTTGAGGGGACAGCACTAGTATCGAAGTAATATACCCCATGGAAAAATACCTTTCTTGTCCCTTTGTGGAAAAATCTACGAACGTCCGTGATTAGGGGGGCAATTCCCCCCCCCCCCCCCGTGCGCACGCCTATGACCAATATATATGGAATAGTTTATAACATCGAGTAGTAGGATATCTCTCCTGTATGGTGCTGTAAACTAGGGAAATAATGACGATGTTTTGTAGGAGTTCATAGCTATTCAGCCTGTTGCGACACATGTGCAGAACAGGCGGAAGACATTCTTTTGTGTTTTCTGCAGTTGGTGGATTATGCTAGGTGAGATGATTTTGATGTTCTTTCTTTTCTTAACGTATTAAAAACGTGTCTTACAACCTAAGGCGTCATGATTTGTGCTCCTCCTGAGGATGAATTATATGATCAAACTGATGAAGGGACACTCACAAAGAGCATCCATGCCGGGATTTGAACTCCCGGATGTGCTAACTAGTCCATCACGGAGGCCAGTGCTAATGCACATGAATATCACTCCAATAGTTAGCCATTTGGAATCATTGGGGAACTCATGTAGTTACTAAAATGTGTACTTTTAGCATTTTTGATACAATTAAAACTATTTACAGCCAATGCATATTACTCATATTGAACCGGAACGACGAATTTGCGAATTTACTACAGGACTTTTCAAACATCAGCAGATAATTGTACATATAAGTAGTGAAGACCTGTTTGTGTGTGTGTGTGTGTGCGTGTGTGTGTGTGGGGGTGCGTGTGTGTGTGTGTGTGTGTGTGTGTGTGTGTGTGTGTGTGTGTGTGTGTGTGTGTGTGTGTGTGTGTGATGTGTGTGTGATGCAGTTATTTGGAAGGTTCATATTCCTGTAATAAATTCTAAGAGGACTTTTGAACTTCAGGAATGGCGCTAAAGGGGGTAGTGAGGGTTGGAGCCCGTCAAAATAGTTCTTAGCCTCCAGATTTTTATTGTACAGAAGACGTATTTCGACCAAAACAAGATAAAAACGTTTTTTTGTTTTTTCATTATAAATCTTTCTTAAAAGGTCATTACAATGCTCAAGTACATTTCCTACTTCAGGGAGATATTACCTTATTACGATGTGTTCTAAAATCGTAAAGGGGCAGGGCAACTGCTTATCTGCCTGGATCAACAACGGCCACTGATCATTTGATACTAAGAAATTGTTAATCATGAGTCGCCAAACTTGTCACGAAATTGACATGATATTGTGCTGTCTACCTGGTAGGTGGATTTATTCAGTGTCTGTGAGATTGTTATCTGGTTCTATAGGTTATATATAGAGTTAAATGTGTACCATTATTATCCTCTGCAAATGGTGTTTCCAATTTCCGGAATAGGTGTGAAAAATGAATTTTTGAAAATTGGAGGACGTTCAACATCTCAAGAACCGTCAAGCTAATTTTCTGTTTGATTGATTTAGTTTACTTTACATCGCTCTTCTGTCACTTTTGCCTAATTGCGAAGATATGATGAAATTGATGAATGGACACCCATACCCAAGCTGGGATTCGAACCCAGGACCTCTGTAGTCTTAGCGCGATGTGCTTACCACTCCGCCGCGGGGGGCACCATTTCTGATTGTAGTTTCTTATTCGAGTATTTGCAATGAACATAATTGTCAGCAATGTTCTCAATCCTTTCATCATTACATCTATTTTTGTTACTGAAAACATCCGAGAGGCAAAAATACGACATTAAGGAATTGAAAGACTACAGAAACTACCTAACTCTTAAATGTTAAGAATTAGAAAGAATATAAGTGAACCTCCCCGCCTCGGTTAGCGGTAATAATGATGCTTTGTAATCGAGGTGTTACGGGTTCGATCCACGGTTAGGCACATTTAATTAAGTGGCTCGGATTCCACTAAGGGCTGTAGGTTTTGTCCCGATTAGCCTTTGTGCAACTAAACATTGCAATTCAGTGCAAAAATCAGCACGCTTGGGCAGTTTTATTCCTTGTAATCCTAGGTCTACATGTTAATAAATTATTATTTATGACGTTGGAAAATAATTTATGCCGAGTGACCAATTTCTATTCCATGGAGAAGAATCAGATGTGAAACACATATAAAACTATTGGTAGTTATTTTCACTACTAATCACATCTGTCCAGTGCGAGAGCTGCAACTGTATCCATTGATTTATGTCAATGATATTGATAGTCAATGCTTTAGTCTCTATTCCTTATACAGAAATAGTGTTACATTACATAGTGTTATTTGTCGTATATCCAGAAAGTTGATTGATTGATTTGCTTTATTTTACTTCGCTTTTTGTGCCACTTTTGGCCAATTTGTGAAGATGGGGATGAGTGATGATATGATGAAAATGATGAATGGACACTCACAAACATCCGCGCCCAAGCCGGAATTCTAACTCGGGACCTCTGGCGTCGTAGCGCGATGTGCTAACCACTCCCCCACCGTGGCCGGCCCCAGAAAGTTGAAAGTGAATGAAATGTTGTGGTGTGTTTTGTATGGTCATTATCAATAGTAAGTCTGTCATATTATTCCACTAAATAATGTCTTTGGAAAAGAAAAAACAACATATAATTAATGTATTTTATTTTACATAAGACCTATGCCTAAAAATACTTTTGTATATGATGACACAGAACTATCTTATGTTGTGATTTATCTTTGGGTCTGACTGTAATATATATATGTAATTGGTGAAAAAATAACGCAGTAAAGTATTAAGTAAATATAGTTTATTACAAATCATGAAAGGAGTCAAATTCGAAATTAAATTGAACGGACGTTCAAAATGTTTAAAAATAGCACTATTTCCATAACAGATCATCAAGTATTTTTTACCATTGACCCTCAGGAATATCTCAAACTTACAATGAACGTTCATTGAACTTATTTATGATCGACAGCTAAAAAGTCATTCATTTGCGTGACTGGTTGATAATCCACCACCAGATAGAATTTACACAATATTTACCTAAAAACTTTGGGTAAAGTCACCTTCCCCCTAAAAAAAATCCCTTGGTAATGAACTTTCGTGTTCTCACAAAAAAAGTTATAATTTGGCACAATTTTTCTTTCGCGTGCAAACCTTTTGTAAAGGTGTACTTCAGTCTGTGCAATCAGCTTTTTCCATTTGTGAACAATATACTGGGGAAATCCACCGTCCTTCGCTGTTGTCATTGCACTACAACCCCATCGTGATTTAGTATTAGGATATATATCGCGTAGTGAAGAACTGTTTACAAGCATCGCCCAAACCATTGATTATCCCCCAAAACCTTTCCCTGCCTTCTTTTTTCTTTTCCTAGCTCTCAGCATGCGGTTTTCTTGCCACTTGGGGGAGGGAAAGCCGATTGTGAAAGAAAAAAGGGATGGCGGAGGAGTGAGGAGGGGGGTTCATGAGGGGCGCGAGCGATACAGAGGGGGAAACTGCTATCGCGACCAGCTTAGAAAAGTAGAAGTTAAAATTTACATACATTGCTCTGTACGTCGAAAAGCTACAGACATTCTAAAGAAAATTCTGTAAGATTACTTTCATTTATTTGCTATAGAAGAACAGTTGAAGCTTTCTTGTGCTTTAAAATGTTGATTTTAGTTATTGCATATAATTGGCAAGCAAGTGAACGAAATTGAGATAAGGAAAACTACGTAATAAATAATGTATTTACAAAAAGGCTTCGCGATATAACTAATTTCATATTTGATCTTTAACTCAGTAAAATTTAAATGCCACACACTTGACTGTTCGAGCACAGAAGGTCGACGCAAGAACCTATTTTTTAGGTATCGTCACCAGCGGTTATACGGGCTCTTAAGTTCGTGTGGCCTGTTGGTCTAGGGGTATGATTCTCGCTTAGGGTGCGAGAGGTCCCGGGTTCAAATCCCGGACAGGCCCAACTTTCCATTGCTTTTTCTTTCCCTTTATAAATCCTCCCTTGCCACTTGTTGAATTGAATTGAATTGTTGTTTTAAGTCCACTTTATGTACAGAAAGGCTAATCGCAACTGGACCTCAGTTTAATGTGGGATCCGATATCGAACCATTGTACCACCACCGGGTATCGAACCTTTCGCCACTTGTCTGAGGAACGATAGTGCATTGAATAAATTCAACATTTTTTTACAAAATGGTTAGTTAGGCAGTTAGATTTTCAAAATAGTGTGAGAGTTTGATGATATTGTTAGACCTTGTTACAAATAGTGATATTTGATATTCAGTCATTCTAAACTATACTCATGTATTAGAAACTTTGATAACTAATTGAAAAGAGAGTGGGTTGTGCAGAGTTTGAGCAGGCAATTACTTGTAATGGGGTCGCCTTAATCGGCATCTCGTTTTCTATGTTCATTTGATTCTTCGTAAATATTCGCGGCAAGGATATCATGTTGAGAAATTGAGACGAGAAGTCTGCGAAGGTGAGCGAGACTACAAATGTTCAAGATTTCAGTCTCGTTCAGGTTATTGTTTCTCTCCCCCCCTCCCTCTCCCCTCTCTCTCTCTCTCTCTCTCTCTCTCTCTCTCTCTCTCTCTCTCTCTCTCTCTCTCTCTCCACAAATCGGCCGCGCTTATTCCCCTCCCGAGCACAGCCTCGATTGCTAATAAATGCTTCTTAAACTCACAAGGCGTATTTGTTGACTTACAAATATACATAATAAGAAGATTGTAGTATTGAATCCACACCTACAAAAAAAAATGCAAACCGATTTATGGAAGAGCTCTGTGCAATGTAAAAAGTGATATTAATCAACGGCAAATAGTAATTACGAGAAGTTGTTTTTGTTCAAAGATGTACAAAGATTTGTTTTCACGATTTATATTACAGTATGCCACTGAAGTTAAATAATATCGTCACAGCAATAAGAAAACCTGTGCTATAGTGATAACCAGTGTCGGCGATTAGGGGGGGTTGTGAGGGAGGCAGTTGCCCCCCCCCCACTTTTTGCCACTCTTGCCCCTATGCTAAAAATTATCTACGAGGAAAAGTAAACTGTCTTTGTCCCCCCCCCCCCAGTTTTGGCACCTTTTCCCCTAATTTTGGTACCCAATCGCCTCCACTAGTGATAACGAATACTAGGAGACTGTAATGTTAAAATTTCATATTTATATGCCTAACACTTTCTGTGCTATAGAAAAATGATATTACGTCAATATGGGTAACATAGGCAATTGAAACGTCCTTTAAAGCACCCGCGCACACATTATTAAAGTCAGTGCTCGAAGTGGAAATTCAAATCAGTGACGTCAGATTGACATATCAGGTTAAACTCTGATTATTTAAAATTTCCGAACTGCCAAGTAACAAATGCAATTCAAAGCGTCTAAATTACACCAATTCCTACCATATTATAATGGGTTCAAGTTCAAACCGCTCACATTTTTCAAGTAACTCGTCGATCCACAACGTATTTTTCCACCCTTACCGCACCATTCCCCGTCACAAAGACGAGTGCATCCGATTTATATACGACAGGGCTTCTCAAACGTTGTACGCGAACCACACGTATACCTTCTGATACTGGTACGCGATGTTGACAGAAAAATACAGAAATCTATTGTAAAATCTCTATTATATTAATATATAATTATAGTTATTTTTTATTTGATTGTTAATAAAATAAGGTAATCTAAGCAGAGTTTTAGTAGTTAAAGAATCAAGTTTAAATGTTAGTATTGAAAACTATGCTTCACGTTTATTTATTTGGATGTGAACGTGCGACTTTGTGAATAGGCTTAGGCAGAAGCTACCATTGTTGAGGGCTAAAATCAAGAAATGTGACAAAACATTAACCATACGTTATTTAATATTTTTATATCTTTTTATTGTCTTCGTACAAGTATAAAATACATTTTCTTTAAATTGAAAGGCATGTTCATAGTTCTTCTTCTACATGTCAGTTAATCCTACTATGTAGAAAGGCAAGATAGTGTTCAAGGAATCTGTATGCCAGTTGTTTCTGAGATCCAGTCCAGATATGGAGTGGTTTTGGTGAAGCCATTGGTTGTTGTAACTGGGCAACCTCCACCAAATGACGTCACAGCAATCTGGATCATGCCATCAGTAAGTAATAGAGGACTTCCACTGTCTCCCTAAAAAAGAATATAAAATATGATATTTGTTTCCGCCTAAAATTTAAAAAAAATAGATAAACTGTTGATAGTTTCTACTAGCACTGTAATTTTTGCTTTATAGAGGTGTATCAAAATATGTGTTTTTCTTAATTGTTTAATGATTCAAATATGCTTACTTTATATTAGATTTTGTTTCACACCAATACAGGGACGCAGTTATGCATTTACAGCGCTAAATAAATATGTGTGTGCGTGTGTGAAAAACAAGGTGGAATTTCAACAACATGAAGAACAAAGTGTGGGTTCAGATTCAATCTTCACGAATTAAAAATAATTGCAACATAAAGATTATTAAATTTATATTCAACTTAATATATAGCTATCCATAGAAGTATACAATAACCAAATAGATAAAACAAATTGTGATCTACACTCAAAGGTATCGAAATAAATACGTAATTTGAAGAGTTATCTTAGAATATTACATTTTCCTCTAAGTCACAAAATTTGGGAGGGGGCATGTGGAAGTATCGGAAAGGCAGTGCCTCCCAGCCTCCCCTTA
Source organism: Lepisma saccharinum (assembly GCF_977018435.1). Taxonomy (NCBI): domain Eukaryota; kingdom Metazoa; phylum Arthropoda; class Insecta; order Zygentoma; family Lepismatidae; genus Lepisma; species Lepisma saccharinum. The sequence continues at coordinate 37,231,394 of NC_139237.1, forward strand.
ACGACTTCCCTGCACTAGTACAAAGCATATATGAAAAAATAAGGAAGTAAAATGCAGAGAATGCGTTATCGAAGTATGTTCCCTCGAATATTAATTTACTTGCACTTTCCGTTTACACTAGTTCCGAAACCTCCTAGACAACCTCCAATTTAATAATAACTGTATTAAGTAAATTTCAATTTGCTTCCTGCTATGGTTCATTTTGCATGAGTGTATGTTTATAATGATGGTATTGCAGATTGTTTAACTAATTAAAATTTCATACTTTGTAAACATTGCATCTCAGCTAAGTATACATTTCTATCAGTGAATGTGCTCCCAGATTTTTGTCATACACTGTAGAGCATCGTTTCGCAACCTATGGGGCGCGACCCATTGCTGGGTCCCGAGGGGACGTTTGGTGGGTCGTGAAGTCGACCAAAGTTTATTTACTGTGTTTTAAAAACCTATTACATTAAAATTACTAATACATACTGTGTTGTACATAGTCTAAACTCTACATTTCTGTTATTCGCGCTCTACCATTGCTTTTTACCGGCATCCCGGTAAACATAATCGGTGTTTAGTTAGATGTTAGACTAGAGTAAATTAGTTCTTAAATTATATATTTACTTTTCTATACTGAAGTATGTGTATTTTTTTAATCAAGCCTAAAAGATGGCTTCTTAAAGTTCTCGATGTTAGCAAAAACATGATTATAAACTGACTACAGGTATTTCTGCCAGTGCTCATGCTTAAGGGTCCCATGAAGTGTAATATCCTTCAAGGTGCGTCCCAGACTGAAAGAGATTTAGAACCACTGCTGTAGAGGCTACATCACGAGCAGGGTTGCCACATTTCCCTTTTGCCAATACAGGGCACGCATTAAATGGCATTGTAACAACAAGATTGTGTACACTCTCTCGCAACAGTGATATATTTTAATATTTTAATGTTCATAATATTAATTATTAAATTAAAATAATATTTATATAAACTTTCACAGGACATAAAAACAGATTGTAAAATACGTTACGTCCTGTGAAAACAGGATACATGACAATCCCAATCATGGCCAGTTGACATGTCACCACACAACAGCCAGTTGTGTTAAAAACAATGAAAGTGAAGTAATGACTCAAAATTAATCAATTTTAATATTACTAAAAACATTTTGCCATACATTAAGTGTGTCAGACTTGCAGATGTTAGTATATCATTATTATGGTTGCTGAGACCTGAAAATATATGTCTGAATGACATCTATACAGGGTGCGATTTAGAGAAAAAGGCGCGAGGAATTTCCCCAACCCCACAGACCGAAATATTGTAGAATCAATATCAGTACTCTCGAAAAATATGACTTACAGGCTTCCCCATGAGATAAACATTCGAAATAGCACCCTAGCACCACTGTTAAAAACACCTTGACGTTATGTACTCAGCTCACGAATCAGAAATTCTCAACAATATTTTAAGTATATACTCATGTTGGGTAAGAGTGTATTAACAAATTTAATGAAAGGAATTTACAAAACAGTCTCACATCAAATCGTTGCACAAGAGGGCGGATTTGGTGAACTCTTCATACAATAAATGTTAATTTAATTTCAATATTCTCGTTTAAAGAATTGCTGTAGAGAACAAGTAAATGAGTAATTTCCGTGATAAAAAATGCAAATTAAAATTCTTGGAAATGAATAAATTAGCATCAATAGAGGCTAGGAACAGTATTTGTATGAAGAAGCGAATATTTCACAATATTTCACTTCTCAAATATTTTAGTGTTTTGCTTGGTTACTGTTGTTAATAATAATCAGTGACGTGCACTGAGGAGTAGCTAGTCTAGCAGAGATAGATCAATCAATCTCGTGTCTCTAATTATTTTCAAATCACAATATTTATTGTCTTCAAACCTCAGTTCATATGCAACACTTTTTTACACGCGCTTCTTGTCCCTCGATGTGATCTGCAGGCACGACTGGTTACCCGTCTCCTCCGTCTCACCAGTTCCAGGTATAGACAGCCGCCCTAAGGGAAAGGGAAGATTTCTACCTCTACCTCCCTTGCCCCCTCGCCTCCCGCTCCAATGGTTGAAAGCCCGTGCTTCCAGGTCCTCCGGTCTATCTCCTATAGAACAGATAGGGGATTGGTTTCCCTTCGATTCCTTTGTAAATCCTCTAAAGAACTCAGTACTTATGTTCTCTGTTACTTACACCACAACATTTTACACGTTGTACAATATGTGTGTATACTATGGGATGTAGTTTTATTTGTTAATGAAATGGGAACGTACTTGTATTATGTGCAGACAAAAACTTTTGTTTCTTTTCTTTCTTTTTTTTCAAATATGGAATAGGCCTATGTAATGATTAAATAACAAATATTTGTTCACGCTCTCTCTCGATCTCGTTTTAGTAGTGTTTTATTTAAATATACGAATCTCTTGGCCTCCAATAAAAAAAATGGGTAAGCTAAACTGTCATAAATACGGATGCATTAATTTGGGCAAGAGAACGCGCGTTCTAATTGTTGTTGTTGGTTTGGTTTATCTTACTTCGCTTTTCTGCCACATTTGGTTATCGCGAATATGAGAATGAGTAATGATATGATCAAATTGATGAAGGGATCTCACAAAGAACAATTCAGACCGGGATCCGAACCCGTGACGAGCGCACATTCTTGTTCCATTGTGTTGTACACTCTGCAGTGAATAATGAAATAATTTGGAATGAAAAATGTATCCTAGAACTCAATGAAGCCAAATGAATATTGTTGAAGAAACTACAAAGAAGTGTGTTTTGTTACCTGTTTATCCCCTCTAAAATATTGAATTTTTTCTACCTTCCATCACCTTTTCTAGCTGTATCGTGATAAGTAGCTAATGAGCTTATGGAAGTCACAGGGACAATCATAAACAGAAAACTCTGGACTCCTGATTTCACAGTGCCCTGCAGATGCACTGAGAGGAAATTATTTGTATTTTTCCCATTTGTTTTAGCGTTGCTTTTCCATCACTTTACCTAACTACTGCCATGACGATGAACGTTGATAAAATTAAACTGATGAAGAGTGGTTACAAAGAAACAATCATGCACAGGCCAGGGCTCGAGCCCGGATCCTTCAGTAACGAGATCATGAGATGAAGAAATTAGGGAAATCAAGCAATGCATTTAAAAAAAACAACGTTAATCATATACAAAGATGGTATTTAAAAAATCCAATTGAAATTTACCACTGAGGAAAAATGCAGTTTACTTTACCGATACCCACGTATCCGAATGGTTAGCGCTTTCCTCTCGTCTTTGTTGTCGGCCGACCTCCGTAAGGGAGTGGAAGTGGTCCCGGATCGGTACTTGGTGGAGGCACATAGTGATACGGATCCCACTTTAAACTGTAGGCTCAGTCCATGTACATAAAGTGATTTAAAATACCAAATCAACCAACCGCGGGGGAGTGTTATCACTGCAAGCTACGACACCAGGAGTTCCGGGTTCGAACCCCGACTTCGGCATGGGTGTTATTTGTGTTTTTTTGTTTCTTCCCTAATTGTATCGTATCATCTTCGCGATTAACCAGATGTGTCAGCGACGCTAAGTAACATAAACCAAATCAAATCATTGATTGATTGTTTCATTTTATTTGTTTTACTTCGCTTTTCCAACAGTGTTGGCTAATCGTGAAGATGATACGATAAATTTGATGAAGGCAGAAGCACAAATAACACGCATGCCCAGGTCGGGATGCGAACCCGGGATATCTGGCTTAGTAGTCAAATCTGCTTGTTTTGGATTTTCGAAAGAGGTAGGGAGTTACGTGTACTTTTTTTTAGTAGTCCTTCCTCATTTTGCAATCTCTTTCTTTCTTTGACTTTCTATTTTTAGGAATATGGGTCCTAAAGAGGGGAGGGGAGATTATAACCCACACCAACCTCCTGGGTACGCCACTGATTGCTACCCCAAGTGTCGACGTCACCGCACGTTACTGATAATAATAATAGCACCAAGTCAAATAAATAAGTTCAAAATTACACAGATAATATTTGTAAGATATAGAATACATGGTAAGAGTAACATATTTATATTTCATCTCATTTCAAATCATATGTAGTTTTCAAAACGTTATCTTACTGGACCTCTAACGCTGTAAAAAGCTTTTAAAACTGTTTGTTTCTCACGTTGGAGTTCTGGTTTGAAAGTAAGACAATTAAATTGGATATACCTTCGAATAAGAATATGGATTTTTTTGTTGCCAAATTATATTTTTGAAAAGTATTTCTCCATTTCCCCAATTCAATTTATTGCTACAGGCAATTAATTCATGTTCAAACTATATCCAATAAATAAATAAAGTTAAGTTTGTTGACCACCACCCCAGGTTTATAGCACCCGTGGTTACAAAATTACTATTATTTTATTGTAATGTAGAATCATAGGATAAAATTTACCATTGTTCCCAGACATTCCAGTGTTAAATCGCAGCCTATCTTATTATAAAAATAAATATGATGATATCGTTATAGGGCTAGTCTGCATAATCTCCGTTCATCTATTAGTAACTTTCGTGAGTATTATATAATCAAACCTTCTTGACTTGTGTCGTCTTTTTCTAATATACCAAGTTGCAAACACTTCGACACAGTTTACATTGTAAAAAATACAAGTAGAATTAAGGCAAAGAACATCAACAATGATATCATCTTTCAGTTCTTTATTCTTTCTTTGCGATTATCAGATACATAATTCAGTAAATTAGAAGTTTTATTTGTAACTTCTGTTTAGTTTGTCAGTTATTAGATAATCCTTATAACTGTCACGAAGGTATTGTTCAAGGGATTTGGATGCCTGTTGTTTCTGTGATCCAGTCTAGGTACGGTGCTGTTCTAGTGAAGCCATTGGTGGTTGTAACCGGACACCCTCCACTACCGAAAGATGTGATTGCAATCTGGACCAGGCCATCAGTAAGGACTAAGGGGCTTCCACTGTCCCCCTACAAGAGTTCAAAATAAATTAATGGTTCTGCAGATTTAAATGGCACGATATGTTGGAGATATTAGATGAATTTTAAACTTTGACTACTCTACCATAAAAAATTTAACTAACTCCCTGGCATTTCTAAATCCGAAGATACTGCAGCAGCAACATAATAATTCCATCTGTCCCTATCCCGAGCAGGATCGATTGATTGATTTGTTTGATTTTTTTTATTTAGCGTCGCTTTTCTGCCATTTTTGGCTAATCGCGAAGATGAGGATGATGAAGGGTCACTCACAAAGAACACCATGCCAGGATTCGAGCCCGGTACCACACTGTGATAACCATTCCGCCACGAGGGTCGGCTGGGCAATATCAAACAGCACTTCCGACAATCCTTATCAAGTTATTTGTTCGCATCTTCACCCATTTCATGATCTCCTCAATTTTATTATTCCATTTATACTTATTTCTTGTTTACTTGTAGCTACGTTTCATAGGTCCAGCCTTTACATACCTACTTTATGTTGTAGCTTCTCTTGGCTATAGTTATTTTGTAAATGAGCCTTTCTTATTTATGGCCTTTCTATTAGGAACAAATGTTATAACTATAATGTTTATAATGTTTACAAAGTATGGTTTCAACGTATTGTTTCTTCCTTCTGAGGAGATTATAAATTATCACTACCTCTCAGTTACTGAAAGCATTCCTTTACTTTGTAAATAATGTAAATACTTTCTGTTCTGCCATGAGAGGGAGTGTGAAAGTTCTAGATCAGAGGGATGTGGTGTGATCAACGTCGAAGACTACATTTCCCTCCAGTAATCCACCTATTTGGAACTTGGATGAACTTAGACCTGTTTTGATTTGTCAGCCATACCCGTACATAGCTCACAACAAAGTCAAGTATATGATTCGGAATGACAAAGGAGGATTAAGAATTCATGAGGTTGGAAATATAATCAGTAATGAATATAGATGATAAGTGTCTAGCCGAAAGCAATTAATTTTATCTGATCCATCCATGCCATGAATATTATGCAAAACGTTCGAGATTCTGTGGTTGCCGAAAATGACTGATCTACTAATATTTCACACTTCATAAGAGCGATTGGGCATCAAACGTTAAATGCTAATGGCATTTAGCCACTTACAGGGTTTGATTTCGAATTATATGGCACCCATCACATTATGTGGCACAATGATGAGGGCCAACTTAGTGACCGAGCAATCTAACTTGACTTTTGATCTCGTCGCTCGAGTTCGAGTCACGTTTTCGAGGACGAGTACTCCTTGCGAGTGTCTCCTCGTTTATTTCACCTAATCATCACTCATCTTCATCGTCCCAATTAGCCAAAGGTGACAGAAAAGTGACGTAAAATAACAGGTTGAACGATAACAAGAACAAGTTCTTTGATGATAGTTGTGTGTGAATCATACTTCGAAGCCAATTCACTGTATGGAACCAATTTCAGACTTGGCAATCAAGGGTTCCCGGGTTCGATATCCGGTGGAGGCTCATAGTGGTTCGGATCCCACTTCAAACTGTAGGTTCAGTCCCGATTAGCCTTACTGTGCATAAAGTGGACTTAAAACACCAATTCAATCAATCAATTCAAAGTTGCTGGTCGCGGGCTGCGTGCTGCTTCTCTTTCATTGCTTCCCGCTTTGGCCTTTTCTTACATTATAATTACATGTGAACACACACGGGAAACGTCTGCAACATTACGTTTCGTCACTTCTTGTTCAGATATACACAAACTCTTTATTTCCTTTGCAACTTTGCAATATAATTTGCTCATAATCAAATGTAAATATTGTATAATAAGAACTACACGTTATTCCTGTTTGGAATATAAATGTAAAGATGAAACAACCCCTGCATATTAAAACATGCCGTGAACATCTACAGGGAGATGTGGAGGTAGGCCCTCACGCATTCACGATCTCGGCTTTATGTAGATATGATGCGATCAGCACCACTCTCCGTCCTCCTTTACCGCAAGTCCCCTTTTATTGAAGGCTTGGTGAACACCAGGGCCGCTCCACGCAGATCATTGCTGGAAAAATCCCCACCTGAAATCACCCATCTCGGGAACGCGAACTCGAGTATCATACCATATCATATCATCAAGAATTACCTCAGAATATTAAATTACATGTTACGTTACAACAAAAGTTTCTTTTTTCGCACAAAACAGATACGAAATAAAAGAAATTTCGAATTTTGCATAATTTCCAGGATAATAAGACTCCGCGAAAATATTAATATTTTAATAATAATAACAGAAACAATAACATTAATACCTAAGCAGAGGCCATCAGAATTTTGACTTAGTAGTTAAATGGCTTTAGCAAGAATTACAGGGTAATTCAAAATGAATGGTGCAACTTTACACAGTTATTATGCCGTTACTATGATAGATAATCAGACAAGGCCTCAATATAAAGAAAAACTGTGAAGAGTCTCACTAAGTGGACTTATGCTGCTTTGCCGCTGTTCCACCAGGATCGCCAGTGTTGCAAAATGGCTAGTGAGTAGTAGAAGGTGCATTGTGTGTTGGAGCTATCAAGAACTGATTCACTCACATTTCCGCATGCGTTTTGCTAGTAATGCACATGTTTCAGCCTTCCGAAAGTTTTGCCAAAGTTACAACTGTGAATTGATTTGGTGTTTTAAGTCCACTTTGTATACAGTAAGGCTAATCGAGACCGGACCTACAGTTTAAAGTGGGATCCGAACCACTATGTGCCTCCACCGGGTATCGAACCCGACAACGACGCTACCACTGCGCCATCGGGGAGGCACAACTGTGAATTGTTAGTGCCTTCGAAACCTAGGACAATGACTTGCTGGCTCGTGCATAGCATGTACTTGATTATCGTTTGGATGTTTACCGCATTACAAGTGGTTCCCATGTTGAATATTTGTAATGTAAGTCATGTGAGTAAAATTTCCACAGTTCATCTTCATGTTGATGCCTTGTCTGATTTTCTATCATAAATAGTAACGTCGTAATAACTGTGTAAAGTTGCACCATTCATTTTAAATTACCCTGTACCATGGCCAATTAGGGCCACTGACCTCAATCCCTTCACCTCTCCCCCTCCTGCTGCTGATACTTCGCCACCGTACTGTGTATGAACACCTCACTAGGTCATGGTCTTGCTGTTTACACGCAATATTAGGAAGGAGTATAAATTAGGAGAATAACAACTTTGCCGCAAGCATGGAGGATGCACCAAAATCTGCTGTCGCCCGGGCAATGAAATCTCCATTTTCGACTCTGTTAATAACACAGTCCTGTTCTACGAAACTTGGCAAAGTATATTATACAGTGACTTTTCAAAACATGCGTTAACTGCATTGAGCACCATGCTCATTGCTCACTTCTTGAAAGTTAAAATGCATTTGAATAGTCTCTACTTACGCTGCAAGGGCTCTTTCCACCGCCTGGGAGTGTGCAGAGCTGTGCGTCAATTATGAAAGACCAATCGCTGTAGCACTCGTCGTGTGTTGCCACCACAAGGTTCACCCACTTCAAGAGAGGGTCGTTGGATGAGTCATCTGGTAAATGAAATTAAATAGTTTTTACTGATTTGAAGAGATTATACACATTGTTAAACATAATAGCTCCATCTAGTTCGATGCACTTTTTGACTCTCTCTGCACTGGCGTGTCTATACAGCGTCGCAACCTTAAAAGTCAGTATGGGTTAAATGGAGAGCGGGGTTGCCAGATCAACAAACGGAGAAACATCGAGTCGCTGTTTATCGCTAATGATTGTGACAAATTTACTTCCTTAATATCGTATAGGAAATCTTCAAAATCTATGTATTTGATGCATTTTGAAAAAAAAATATATAGTTACCTCAAGATTTGCATGTAAATGTTTATATTTCGACGTAACTATTTACCATTTTACATTTGCATTATATGTGTAATACACGCAACTATTGTTACTTCTTTCATTGAATGTTGTATCCTTTACATAAACAGAATTAAATAAATACAAAAACAAACATTAAGATATCTTTTCTCCGGAAAATAAAGCACACTGCACTTCCTACGAACCGAGGCACATGCCTACAACTGAATTGTAACCTTGGTGGCGCGCAATGAATTTGATATGCGAGACAGCCCTCATAAGGAAACTACGATTGCGGAATAAATAACGGTGCTGTGGAGTAACAATGCATGCTAATAATAACTTCAAACAATTGTCTACACTTTTCTCGCTTGGTCTGCACGTGTATCGCGACAAACCGAAAAGTTTCTCGCTAACCAACTTATTCGTGTTACGGTCTGATGATTTATACAAAATATCCAATGTATATATATATAACTCTCGTCGTAAGCAAATTATTTCACTCTGGCGAAGAATATCATATCTACAAACACCATAGATCCCATAGAAAAGAAAACTGTCGAAGTTGTTAAAGCGATTTCATATTTATTGCTTTTGAAGTATTTACTAGAAAAAATTAAGCGTTTTGCAAAATTGCATAATTATGGAAATTTCAGATCACATGAATTTATGACAGGTTATATAATGCCGTCATTAAATAGAGCATAAAAAACCCTACAGGATAATGATTTCACTGTTTGAAATTTATGACTTTTACATTTTGTAAATTTTGTAACATCTGGCGACGCAGCGGTGGTAGAGAAGGACAGAGCTATTTGCAAAACTCATGTATTAGAGAGAGAGAGAAGTACTCCATTTACTTCCATACTGACGTTTAAGGTTGAGACACTCTTAGGGTGACCAGATATTTGTTGACCAAAAAGAGTATAGTCTATAGGTTGAAGGTGCGCATGGACAAAACATAAAAAGAAAATGAAAATAAGGGTGGCTATTTATTATTGCTTCTATTATAGCCCCTATAAAATAGGCCTACACTCTGCAGATTCAAATTACTTATGGGTCTAATGTAATTAGCTAATTACAAATACTTACTCACCAATGGGCTCCATCATTCATACTTCTGGGATGATTTTGCTTTCTTGAGTATGTTCAAGTCATTCTTTATTGCCAGTCCAAATTCTTTACATGTCATGTGCACATTGAATTTCACTTGCATTACTTGTTCGAATGTTGACACCAAGAGTGTACTCTTTTCCTCTCGCCAATAAGTTTTAATAACACTGAAAAGTCTTTCACAATCAACATTTGTACCAGGCAGAGTAAACAAGAATTTTATAAGAGGCACAATCACTTTTAAATTTGACCCAGCCTGTACTAAATCTTTGTACACTGACCTCCACTTACCCATCATTGTTTCTTTTCATTCTGTGGGTTTTAACGCATTTTTGAGCGCAAAATAATGAATGAAATTAAATAGCAAGGAAAAGAGTATATTTGGGGATTTTTGCAAATTGAAAAGAGTATAGAGTATATGAACCTCTAAAAGAGTATAATACTCTTATAAAGGGTATGTCTGGTCACCCTAGACACTCTTATAGTTGGTTACACGATGCAACACCAACTCGTCTACTTCGTTGGTATGGTGTCAAGCAGTGTATTTGGTGTCTGCACTGTTTGCACGAAGTTCTGGAGCGGTGTAATGCGTGGTGTATGATCACGTGGTGCGTACTAACTAATCAAATGAACTTTTAAAGCAGCACACAGTAAGGTAAAAATGTAAAGTGTTCCCCTGTGCTTTGCACCACGCCATGAATGCGTAAGGGAGAGTGGAGTTACGGCCCTACACTTTATTGATCTCAGCTGGGGGTAATGTGATCAGCACCACGCCTCTGGCTGCCTTTACCCCACATAGTTTCCTCCAGACGACGCTGGGTGGGCGCCGGAGCTGTTTGACTGAGCTACCGGAGCAGACAGGCATTTGTTGAATTTTCTGAAACTTGAACCTTTAATGACTTGAACACCGCTATTCGTCTACTTGGTTGAACATCATTTCCTTGCACCAGCCTGACACCGGGATACACCTAGTGTCAGAAAGTGTAGCGAACTATACCTTGTCCCAGCTAACTGTGGAGCAAGGCCGCGCATAGCGTCAGAGAAGCGAGGGAAATCTATTGGCCATAGACAAGCAGTAGACGCTGATGGGAAGGCTGGAAACTTCAGTCGCTTTCCCCCTCTCCATGCACTTCCGTTCCTCTCACGTGTTCATTGGTGGAGTCGTCTCGCGTCACTACTTGCGCAGAGATTTGTTTTCTTTGCCTGCTCCACAGTTAGCTGGGACGGAGTTTAGATGGGACAACTTCATCTAAGAACTACAATTAACTAAGGAACACAATCTAACATGAAGGTGACAAGCAACGAAAATATAAAAACGCTAGCTCTAGTAAAAAGAAATCACGATCCAAATTACTTCTGATATATTTATGATTACAGCTTACCATCTCCATCCACTCCCCATCCCACAGCTGTGACGTCACGGCCAGCAAAGTCATCGCCTGCTTGAGAATGAGTAGGCAGTGTAATGGGCTGGATAACATCTGTAAAATGAAATAATTCACGTAAGTACTAGTTTAAATCAGACTTTGTTAATGGTATCGGACAAATTAAATAAATAACGGAACTTCAACGTATAATAATATACCGGGTGTTTCAGAAATAATTGAGGGGGTTTCACAAATTTATTACAGGTAAACTATTGAAATTACGTTAATGAAACCGGTCCAAAACGAACGAGGAACGCCAACACAGGTTTTCTTTCCCCATCTACAAATGTGTGCACCACGGGTGACACGGCACACATCAACATGATAGTCTAGTTCTCGCATCAATATGGTTCTGTCGATAGTGTATATCGCTGCGATGATACGCTTCCTTAGGGCTGCGATATCACGCGGCATCTCTGGGACGAATACCCTCTTTGATGAAACCCCACAAAAAGAAGTCGCATAGTGTAAGGTCCGGTGATCTTGGCGGCCACAGCAGCTGAACGAAACACCGTTAGTGACGTGTGTCGCCAAACGGCAGGAATGTGAACTCTCATCTTAACAAAACATACACGCACAAACTGTATGCGTTCCTTGTTCGTTCTGGACTGGTTTCATTAACGTAAGTTCAATAGTTTAGGCCAACTTGCAATAAATTTTTATAACCCGTCGAACATTTCTGAAACGCCTGATACTATGTTGAATATTACACCAGTTTCTCTGAATACAAAAATTATGTTAGTGTATACTCGTATAATACAGGAGAATGAGATATATATATATTAATTTATGTGAATGTAAATAAAATATCCAAGCACTTAACAAACCCAGTGGAGACACATAGTGGTTCTGAATTCTGATCGCACTTTAAATTGTATGTCTAGTACCGATTAGACTGTCTGAATATAAAGTGGACATAGAACAAGAATTTTGAAGATATAACCTGAATTACTTTGAACTTACTGAATTAAAAATTACACTGTGTAATAGGAACATAGGGTAAATAAGTAGAATATAATGTAAAAGATTCTGATTCTGTCGATCAGGATTTATTACAATGCAACCTCATGCTGCTTGTAATCGTCTTGAGCATTAATACACATCATCAGTGGCGTCTCGTGGCCTCAAATTTGGCCGGGGCTTATTTTTTAAGGAATTTAAAATATAATGACAATTCACATGAATTACAAAAAATAGGTATTCTTTTCTTCTAGACTACAAAACTGAACTTACGTTTTTGAACGAATTTAAAATGTAATGACAAATTACATGAATTACAGAAAAACGGGTATTTATCTTCTTCTAAACTACAAAACTGGACTTATTTTTTTAAAGAATTTAAAATATAATGACAATTCACATGATTACAAAAGAAACTGGTATTGTTGTGAAACATACCTTTCTACGAACGTTGACTCCTGTTCTTCTGCTCAGCAGATTTTGTTATTACTTTTTCGTTGAAGCCCTCTATGTTTGAAATGTATTCTTTCTCTATTGTAAGAAAGTGCCAAGGCATTTGGTCTGTCTTGTCCCATTGCATTTCTTAAGCAGGTTTTAATACGCTTCAATGTGCTGAAACATCGTTCAGATTCAGCTGTTGCCACTGGAGTTATTAAAACTATGTTTGTCATTTTTACTGTTTCTGAAAAGGTACCCTCTAAATAATTTTAAATAAAAAATGAATGCAATCTACTGATAGAGTTTATGTTTTTCAACTCTTCACTACAATAAAGAACACAAAGTTCCCTCTTTAGTTTTCCCTCTTCTATGAAGGAATAATAAATCTGGGAAGATGCCTGTGTTTAAAGATTGTTCTCTTTCATTATGTCCTCGTAGAGCAAGTTCATGTCGACCACAGAATTTTAAGCAATCGATAATTCTATTTAATATATGCCTATTTTTCCGGACAAATTCATTGTGTCTTGTAATTGACAGCCTATGTCCTTCATCAATTTGTGTTCGAACATCAACCCTGCCAAACTCACTCAAACATAGCGAATGAAAGCCACCACAACACTACAGAACAAGACGCGAGATCGAACGCGACGCGAAGGAACTAGCCCCGAATCAGCACTCAAATCCATTGGACTCTCCCCTCCTCTCTCTGCTAGCATGTGACCTTCACTGTAGCCTAGGTGGGTGTAGGCCACGCCTTCCTTTGCGACGTGCCCCGGACGCGTATTTCACATATGCACATTGAAATAGAGATTGGGGGCGTGGTTTGTAATGGAGAAGTTTCTGGTTGGCTGGTCTATTTTTTTCTTTATTGAGTACTTCTATGGCGTGAACTTGTTGAATGATTTAAACCACTTATATTTTCCTTTCTCATCTATTAGCTACTTTTTATACATTGCTTTGATCTTTTCTACATCTTTCTGTTATGGTTCACTTTCACTAAATCGATAATTATCCTCCAGCGACTTATTTATATTCTTTCAACTTGTGCTGCCATCTACTTTTCTTTTTTGAAACTCATCTCTTTTCATCTTGTGTTGTTGTTTCCAGTATGTAATATCTGGTTTGTAACAACTTTTTACAAGACAAATAGCTGCGCGCTTATATAGTCGAAATTAAGGTTTTGGCGCTACTCAAGGTTTTGACAGTTTTTTAAAGTAAAAATAAAAAATTATCCTTGTTTGCATCTGACGAAAAGCTGAAAATGACCAATATATTAAATAATTGTATAAGAATTTTCATCCAACGCAACATTTTAAAAATTATTGCCGCTTTTATTTCCAATAAGAAAGTCTATTCGCTTTTCGAGTATTGATTACTATCCGATTGCTTTGCATTTTTCCCACTAGATGGTTCTGCTTGTAGTCTGTGGTTTACAGAAAGCGTTCGCACAAGTCAATGAAATAAATGCCAGTGTCCTATCCTATATCATTGCGGCAGTCTGCTAGCCAATAGGGAGCATTCATACACAAACCACGCCCCCAATCTCTATTTCAATGTGCACATGTGAAATACGCGCCCCGGACATCGATAATTGACATCAATGCCGCTAGGAGCGCTGTCGTATCCATTGCAGCAGACGACGAATTTACGTGGGTAAAAATCAGTGACATCATGTAGAGCTTATCAAGAGGAACAACTTTTCTCAGCAACACTTTACTTGTTGGTGCTTTGATTGCACTCTAGGAGCCGTTACATTTTCTATCCTGTATGAATGCAACCCTTGGAGCAGATTCATGGTTTACACTGCCTATTACATTTGCTGTCGGAAAATATTATAAAAGCCATGGTACGTTATGGGGAAAAATCATACCAGGAAACCCCCTTTCCTTCAAATTATAAGTATAATTGTCACAATACACACACATGCGTTGTGCGTTTTCATAAAAGAAAGAATTCGTAATATTTGTAGAGATATTAACACTCCAAGTGAATACTACACGTTTTGTCCTTCTGAGAGAAATAATAGATGTGAGAGCGGCAATTGTGAATCTGTGTCATGCAATGTGATATTTTTTTGAGGTTTCGTAGCAAAATATTGTTCAGAAAAAGTTGTTCGCCTTAATGTCCTTTACACACTGTGCAGTGATATATTTCGACACCCTATCTACACACGTATATAGTGTGACCGGCTTAAAAGTATAATAAAAGAAAAATTAATAACTTTTAAGTTAATATGGCTTGAATATGGGTTTGACATCTGTCGTGCTACTAATGGTGCACATACCGAGATGTACGTATTAGGTATGT
The DNA here is from genome assembly GCF_977018435.1 of Lepisma saccharinum. Lineage (NCBI taxonomy): Eukaryota > Metazoa > Arthropoda > Insecta > Zygentoma > Lepismatidae > Lepisma > Lepisma saccharinum. The sequence continues at coordinate 37,246,461 of NC_139237.1, forward strand.
AAAACAACTTTTGAGTTATTCAATAGATAGAAATAAACTGTACGGAACTATGCTTAAAAGCAAGTTGCATTGATTTCAATCAGGTTAATTTACAACAAGATTTAAATCTCTTTAAAGATATAATTTATAGAATATTGTGCATAAGGATTTTGTAAACATCAGAATCACTTTTGGTGAAAATACATTAATGTCGTAATCATTTAATGATGTTTATTATCCTCTAAGAAAGCAAAATATAGGAAACAAAATATATGTACTGATGGGGTGAAGCTCATACGAAAGGAAATGTAATATGTTTACTGTAAACACACTTACATTTCTCTTGATTTAAAATTCAATAATTATTGTAGACAAAAATAACAAACGTTTTGTGTAGAATAATATACAGAATACTAATCATGGTAAAGTGTAAATAAACATGGCAGCTGATAGTTTGCAAAGTATCATTTAAAATATCACCAAAATTCAGCTACAAAAACTGTAAAAAATATTTTAAGTTACAATTATGCTTTTTTTCTCTGGAAGAAAAGTTACTGAAATTATCATTGTTTCATTAACACATCCAACAAACATTTCCATAGTAGGTTCATATACACAGTATCAGAAACAGAAAAATCTATATTTATATGTAATTTTTTATTTGCTTTAATCAAACTATTCAAACATTTTACAGGGCTGTTTAAGGTAATAGAGAAATCCTTTCTATAAAAAATATGTATCTATATGTATGGTGTCAAAAACCATACAAGCAATTTTAAGCTTGTTTTTTTAATAAAAAAACAATTTAAATAAAAGAAATCTGATTTAAATCAAAAATCATCAAAAATGTTTCTTTTAAATAAGAATCATTATTTTTTCCAATTTGCTTAAAAGTTGTTAATTTCTATTTTATTATACTTAAAATCGGACAGGCCTCCCCGATGGCGCAGTGGGAGCGTCGTCGCCTTGTAATCAAGGAGTCCCGGGTTCGATACCCGGTGGAGACACATAGTGCTTCGGATCTCACTTTAAACTATAGGTCCAGTCCCGATTAGCCTTACTGTGCATAAAGTGGACTTAAAATACCAAATCAATCAATCAATTTAAAATCGGACACCTATATAGAGAGACGAGGTGCTCCAGTGAGGCCCAGTCGACAGCCGACTCGGTGAAGGAGTGCCTTAAGTGGTCAACTTTCGATCTCTCCACGGAAGTTTCCGGTTTCGAATCCCGATCTCGACATGGATGTATTTTGCCAATACATGTGGAAACTTTTTAGACCATTCCCCTTCATAATAAAAACAGCTCTGGGGTTCATCCAGTCTCTATAATTGGATACCTGGGAGCAATCCTGAGGGTAAGAGCGACCGAAGCGTTGTGTTAATCACATCACTTTCATAGTGAAGCCCTAAGTGTCTTCACGGTATGTTGTAATATGAAGGTATGGCGTTACCTGCATGCGTTTATGTAGAAAGCAATAGGAAAGCAAGAGAAGGAATATTGTATCTATATGTTTCTTAAGCTTTTCTGCCTTTTTAAGCTAATCGCGACGATGAGAATTAATGATAAGTTGATGTCTGGATGAAATTTATGAAGAAACAAGCACAGTAGAATGCCCACACTAGGGCCCGAACGTAGGACCATAGGCGGATCCAGGTTTATTTTTTTCTGAGGGGACAGCATATGTTGTAATCATTATGTGTGCATATATTCCCTATACTTTATCTCTTTCCTTTACTTTTTACATTCTAAATGATTTCCGATGTAGGCAATTTCGGTGGGCTCTAGGGTGAGCTAATTCTACTTGCCTGTGTTTGATTGTAATAAGAACAACCTTACATGTCTTACATAATCTAGACAATTGGTAAATCTCAACTATTCTCCATCTACTGTAAGAATGAAATTGATCTCACCAATACCACTCGACTTCTGGTAAATAGTTCCTCTCCTATGTGTTAGTTCTTGCGTTATTTTGCCCATGAATATATTGGTAGCAGAGTAAAATGCCCCACAACTTCAATACAGCAGCTACATTGAGTGGTATGGCCTTATCATTATATTCATACGCGGAAGAATCATACACAACTGTCATTGCAATAACCGATAGGATCTCTGACAAGCCACGTGTTATTGTTTACACTGATTTCGTTCTTAGAGCGGACAGAGAATAGATCACTCGAAGATCATATGTGACCGATGCCACCTTTAGGTACCTGAGAACTGCACTGGCGACTCGAGCTTCACCAGGGCGATGTCATTGTAGAGGTAGTCGCCGTCGAAGTCAGGATGGACGATTCCTTGGCTGGATTGGGCGTCCACTCTTTCGGGATCCCCACCGTCGTCAGGATTCAGGGCACCGAAGTAGATGATGAATTCTTGAAGACCTCTTTGAGACCATTTATAGTGTTGTACAGTGGGATCCATGAGTATTACCGTGCAAATTGTCCATGACTATTTTCATTAATTTTTTTTTAAAACCTATGTGTTTTTAAGCGATGGATTTTTATGTATGCTGGTGAAGAAGTTGTCAACAGCTTGTTTTGAGTTTTCTTTTAATTCTTGAAGCTATTATTTGGTCAAATAAAGTGCACGAACATGGTGATGGACAATTTGCAAGGTAATACTCATGGATCCCACTGTATATGTAATAATAATTGACACATAAACATATAATTGTAGGGTTCGAGTGTAAAACATGGTAAGTGACCTTTTGCTTATTTCTGAGTTCATTAAGAAAAAATGTTATTAGAAGCTACACTGTAGATAAATTGTTTTCATTTTCTGTTTACCAATTTCAGAAGGCTTGACTGAGTCCAATGCAAATTGTATGACATGACAATTTCATTCGAAAATTGTTACTTTGTAACTCAAAAATGACCAAAATGTCACCATGTTTTACACCCGAGCCCTTCAACTGATACATGACTCTCTGATTACATGATTATATGTACACATACATACATGCACTATGATTATAAAGGTGTATCATAATAAACTAATGATACTTTAATTTCAGAACACTAGCTAAACTGAAAGCTAACTAGGAAGATGGTTGAGTATTCTGCTATGCGATTGGATAACGAACGCCCTGTCATCAAACTGTCACGAAAAGTGCCGAGGTGTACGCGTAAGAGGTGACGCTTTCTTAAGACAGTTTGATCCAATTCTTTGGTTATCGTTTGTAAAGGCAAAGCTAAAGTGTATCAAATAATACAAGTGAGTATTTATTTCTCTGACTGTACTTTAATCCATTAAATGATGCTTTATTGATGCACCTATCTGAATCTTTCTCGGTAATGTACTTGAACATTTAGTCTGAGCTACAAACCTTATGCAATCTTTTGTTTCAGCTGATGCATTTACTTTAGTACGTGCACCAGACCCACCTTTCTACGTAAGAAAATAATAGAAATGCTGATCAATGCAGTGTTTATTGTAAAATAACACAATATAAAATATAAGGTTTCCATCCTCTAACAGAATATTTGCAATAAATACTGTTTTGGTCAGCTAATTTATTGTTTTTTTTAAAAAAAACACGATGGAAGGTTTACTACCTTTCTACATGACGAGAACTCATCCTTTTTCATCTTCATTTGACAGAGGAGCCATATTTTATATTCTCAAAATTTACAGGTATTTGGAGACAAAAGCATGTTTAATTACCAAATTTTCTATCTGATGATGGGTGGTGGGAGAGGGGCTGTACGGAAGCGACCGTACCTTGTGCTCTCTGGTATTGTAATACTGTATTGTAATATAATATTCAGAATAAGGAACTCTTTCAGTGTCTTTGTTAAAACACGTCTCACCTGCATAGTGTAGTATTAACAACGCTACACATGCGGTTATTACAGAACACTTAGCCTGACGTGGGTTAAATACTAAACATTATGTGTTTGTCACAGCTACATATAAGTTGAAAATTGATTTCAACAAGTTTTGTGGTGTCGCAGATATTTATATTTTCCCTTAAAATGTCATTCTTTCTCATGCATTTTTGTAGTTGCAGCCCATAAGCGTCGAGAGCAGAGGTCAAATCGGTCCTTCCCATCCCGAAAATTTGCATCGTTCATTTCAAGTTTAGTAACAGAAATAAAGTTGAGTTACTTACGAGTCGAACAGAATAACAAAGGTAACAACTGCGTGTGTCAAACAATTCAGTCTAAAATATCTGAACAAGATTATGTTTTTATATTCTACCATTTAATCCAAAGTATATATGATTCCACAGTTTATCAAAATTCCAAAAATTTGAGTTTTATTTGAGAGGTGACAGAACATAAATTATAAAGAGTAATACTTTTAAGGCTTTTTGTTGAACGATGTATGTACAAGTTAATAATAAAATTGAATAACTGTCAATCTCAGTACACCAACTGCATGAAATGACAAACACTAAAAAAATAGTTGTGCTAAATATTCACTCATCTGTTAGATATAAAAATAATGAATTTGGAATAACATTGGTTTATTTTTATTCGTTCCCAATAGTTATTATTGTGTATTAACGATTATAACGATGATCGTTATTATTATTTATTTGTAAATTGTATTATTTCTAGTATTGAGGTTTGTAAAACCTGGCCCGTCCCTACTAAACTTCCTGCAGTGACGTAAATCACTATTCGTTACGCCCTTGTCAAACGAATCGATCATTACTTTATATTTTATAAGTTAGAATTCTTCATGGAAATGGCAAAGTATTTTGTACACGAGTTCGAACTGTAAACATATGTATAAAAGTGCAAAGAAAATGTATTTAAAAAATTCTGATACATCTTGTAATCCTGTGGTGATTGAGAGTTTTGATAGCAATTTTTATTGTTTCAACAATGTAATCAGCAACACGAGACAACGCAAGTTTCTATCTGCAGCACAAAAGTAACTGTGAGAGGAAAGATAGTCATAGACCTCGTGGCGCAACGGTAGCGCGTCTGACTCCAGATCAGAAGGTTGCGTGTTCAAATCACGTCGAGGTCATGTCCACGAGAATTTTTTCACTTACGTCTCAGAGGAATTGTGCTTCTTGTGACAGAGGAAATCAGTTTTTCTGTATTTGTGTGTATGTTTCTCTCTCTCTCTTTCGCTCACTCCCTCCCTCTCTCTCTCTTTCGCTCACTCCCTCCCTCTCTCTCTCTCTCTCTCACACACACACACACATACACAAGGAGAGAGATGTGTATCTGAATCACGGAAAGAATTCAGAAAAGGTTTCTAAGGTATGTGTTTTACAAAAGATTCCCACGACAAAGTAACGTGAATTATAATAATCTTCTTGACATATTTGGGTTTAAGGGTCTTAGTAATAGAAGGAAAATATTAGAACATGTGTGCTTGTATTAAACAATTAATGACAGCTCCTTTTCGGCCAAATACAATTTAATGTAAGAAAAATAATCTGTGCAATAGAGAAATTCTGACTTCTAAGATTTCAAAAACTCATAAATATAAAATCTCAACAATTAATAGAAGGTGTCAGTTACAATATCCTTGTTGCAAACCACCCATGTGTACATTTTTCACTTCCACTTGACAGATATAAGAGAATAATAAACTCAGTACTAGTACTAGAGAAAACGAAACTCTGATAGAATTTTATAATTTAATATAATTAAGCCTTGTTTCCATATTTAAAAACACTAAGTTGCTGACCAAGGCAGTTTATTAAGATCAAAACACTTAACAGGTAACGTTTCGATCCTGTATCAGGGTCTTCCTCAGACGAAGAACTAAACTAAAATGATGAAATATACTACGCACAGAAAGATTACATACACATAGCAGGGCCACTAGCCATACAACAACAAATCAAGTTGACAGTTCTTATCTAGGAAGATTTCTCCAAAGGATTAAACATATTACTTCCTGACAGTTGTTGACTAAGGGGTCTACTACACTGACAGGTGATTGACAGGTCAAGATTAGCAAGAGTCTAGAACCACCTGCTTACCACTCCCCCACCCCTCCTGCCTTTTTGGTTATGGATGAATACCTCCTCCTCTGGTCTTCTTCTTTTCTCTTCTTTCTTCCTTGTTCATCCTTCTTTTTTCCTTCATTCCTTTTCTTCATCCTTTCAACTTTCTCTAACACACTCTACCATTCCTTGTTTATCTTGAGTCCTCCATTCCAATTCATGATGTCTTCTCCTTTCTTTTCTATTTCTTTGGCCTCCTTCCATTTTCTCACTAGTTCTTTCTTCTCTTTTCCTATTCGCCTAGCCGAATCCCATTCAACTTCATGTCCTGTTTCTCTAGTGTGTTTGAATATGGCATTCCTGTCTCTCTTCAATCTTACATCATCCATATGCTGCTTTAACCTGTCTTTAAGTCTCCTCTTCGTTTCCCCTATATATACACTTCCACATCCTCTGCACTTCACCCTTCCTCTTCTTCCTCTCTCTTTTCTTATTTCTTCTTGCTGGCTATACTTAAAATAGTGCGTCCTCCCTTCCTGTAAGTCCTTATACCCACTTTCATCAGCACTTTGCATATCTTCTCTGTGGCATCGCCCATACTTCTTATACCAAACCATCTCTCTTTTTCTTTTTCTTCCTTCTCTTCCAGTCCTCTCTCTTTTATCTCTTTCCTTCGTCTGTTGATGTTGTGTCTGTCTTTCTTTTCATAGCCATTCTCTTCTAGTTGTTCCCACAAGCTATTAATCATGGTTTCTTCTTCCCCTTTCTCTGTGCATATCTTCTTTATTCGATGTTCCATGTTCCTTATAAAATTATGTTTAGTTCCATCACCCACATCACTTCCTTTGTGGTAGAACACTCCTGCCGAACACTTCTTTTGATACCATGTAGCCACAATCCCCATTCCTCTCTTCTTTTTCATCTCAATATCCAAGAAATTTAATGTTCCTTCCTGTTCCGTTTCGAGCTCAAGGAATATCCCTGCTTTCTCATCTTCTACATCTTTAATAAGCTTACTCAGCTGCCTTTTCGTCCCCTTCCATATCCCAAAACAATCATCCACATATCTACAAAACAGAATTAACTTATCTCCTCCTTTCACTATCACTTCCTTCTCCCATTCATTCATAACTAATTCCGCCAGCACAGGGCTAAAACAAGAGCCTATATTCAGACCTTCACTAATCTTGATGATTTTACAGTGTGCAATACTTATGAATTACTTATAAACTTCTTGTCTAAATGTATGTAGATGTGTAGTGCGTGTGTGAATATGTGTTTGTGTATTCCCATGTAATTTGTGCTATATTAACTAAACGCAGTCTACGTCTTCCGTAATTGGAAGTTTATATCCCTGTAGAAGTGCAAAGAATAAATAAATAAATACCGCTTACCCGTCCACGCAGTGACCAGCTGTAAGGAACCACTCTTCGTTAAGAAGGCTCCCTCCGCAAAGAGCCCAGTAGCCGGTGCCTAGGTTGTGCCACAGGCGACCCATGAAGGGGAACTGGCCACGGGAGGCAAGCTGCCCTCCTGCTATCCTATCTCCGATCCAGACATTCGGCTTCGGAGGTCCTTTCACTGTAAAGAGTAGAGTTCTGTGTTACTTGAAATCATCACGGCAACCAAGACAAAACTACAACAGATTCAAACCAAATTTTTCACTTTTGATTTGATTGATTGATTTGGTGTTTTAAGTCCACTTTATGCACAGTAAGGCTAATCGGGACTGGACCTACAGTTTAAAGTGTGATCCGAACCACTTGTACCTCCACCGGGTATCGAACCCGGGACCCCTTGATTACAAAGCGACGACGTATTTCACTTTTGAGATTATTTCAATGCAAATAGCAATTCCCTTATATTACCACCAGTTTTGCTTAATGGATTATTATCACTAGGACTCCGGATTTTATGTTATAACATATTTTTTATTTAGCATTGGATCAAATACTGGGTTGAGATCTTAACGTACTAATAAAATCAGCCGAAATAGGCAAACTTGATAAGGAAACTTTGACATATTCTACCAATTTCGCGTTTTTACAACATATTTCTTCAATTTTCTCGTAATAAGACATTTTTCTGTATAATTTCGTAATTGTCTTGCACATAATCGGTTATTTTATAATTCATTCTTCGTACCTTTAACGCAACGGATAGTTTATATTATCGATGGCAGGATAAGAACATTGCGGACGAAGAAATTTAGTGCAACTTGTTCTGACAAGAATTTTGTAGGCTGTTTTCCAAATTCTATTTACTTAAAATTTCCCTAAAATTTTATTTGTGTATTTATTGCTGCCCCAAGATGACCTGTGCATTGTTGAGTGTAACGTGTTCTGACAAAAAAATTGTAGGCTGTTTTTCAAATTCTCTACAGTTAAAATCTGCCAAACAACGTTTTGTTTGTGTATTATTTGCCTAGATTGGCTGTAGCGAGCTGCCAATTATGCTTTAGTTTCACAAAAGTGTAAATCTGACATAATAGTAAATTTAATTTAGTATATTTATATTTGCAGTGAACCTCACAATATTTTCAGTATTTTCCCGCTACATTCTTCGGTTAAAGGGATTCTGACTTCATTTAATACCCCACTCTCACCCTAGTCGTTCTTCCGTGGAAGATACTGACCTCCCATATAATGATAAATTCGAAAGTACTCTTGTAAATATTTTTGGCTTTACTGGGAATATTTCTGCATTTTTCTTACATATTTTTTAATTTTTATCACATATTTTTTAAAATGTTTATGACATACTTGCATACATATTTTATAGTTTTATAGGACATAAAGTCTCGGGCCCTACATAATTAAAGCTGCTAGCGCAGCAACATCAAGCACACGAGCTTATCGAGATGCATTCATCAGATCGGATCGACATATAACTGGAAAACCTCATGTAAGTCTATGTTAACTGCAATAATTACCGTGGAATTTCTCTACTCTCAACAACATATAAAATATTATCTAACGTTCTTTTAACAAGACTATCCTCATATGCTAATGAAATTATAGGTGATTATCAATGTGGATTTAAACGTAACAGATCAACTACAGATCAATTTTTTCTCATTAGACAGATACTTGAGAAAAAGTGGGAATATAATCAAAGTGTCCATCAACTATTCATTGATTTCAAAAGAGCATATGATTTAGTCAAAAGAGATAAATTATATACACTGTGTAGCCAAAAGTCAACGGACACCCACTGCTTTTCATTCCAAAGACACCAGCCAGGTAACTAATAAGATGTCGGACCTCCCTTCGCTATTATTACAGAATTTACTCTTCGGTTCTGGTATATTGCTGGTGGATTATTTTTGTCCATTCGTCCTGTAGCCTCGTAAATAGTTCATGGATGGCTTTTGGTCGAGTGGGTCTGGCACGCAACCGACGCTCAAGTTCATCCCAAAGATTTTCTACGGGGTTCAAGTCGGGACTTCGAGCGGGCCAGCTAAGCTTGTTAGTATGATAAAAGTATGCACCAGTGAAACAGAAAGTAAAATTCGTGTGGGTACTAATGTGTCTGACAAATTTACAATTCATGATGGGTTAAAACAAGGAGATGAATTATCTCCATTGTTCTTTAATTTTGCCTTAGAATATCCTGTTAGGAAAGACTAAAATTAAACGGTGTAGCTCAGTTGTTAGCATATGCAGATGATGTAGACTTACTGGGGGATGATATAAATACAATTAAGAATAATGCTAAAATATTTTTCAAAGCTGCTAAAGAGATAGGTTTGGAAGTTAGCAAAGAGTAAACTAAATATATGCTTACTAACAGGCCGAAACCAAGTGTTAGGTAATAATCAAAATCTAATTATTGATAACAACTCGTTTGAAAAAGTTTCCAAATTGAAGTACTTAGGAGTAATACTAACAAATGAAAATGATAATAAAGAGGAAATAAAAAGTAGGCTTAATTCAGGAAATGCATGTTACTTTTCTCTTCATAAACTTTTGTCTTCTCGTTTAATATCTAAGAAACTAAAAGTTAAAATATACAATACAGTAATTTTGCCTGTATTATTATATGCATGTGAAACTTGATCCCTTACATTGAAAGAGGAACATAAATCGAGAGTATTTGATAATAAGATCCGTAGGAAAATATTTGGACCTAAAAGGGATGAGGAGACAGGTGAGTGGAGAAGGTTACATAATTTAGAACTACATAATCGGTATTCATGTCCAGATATTATTAGAATGATTAAATCAAGAAGACTTAGGTGGGCAGGCCATGTGGCACGAATGGGAGAGGAAAGAAGAGTTTACAGGATTCTTGTTGGGAAGCCTGATGGTAAGAGACCTGTAGGAAGGCCAAGACAAAGATGGAGGGATAACGTTGAGATGGACCTAAAGGAAATCGGTAGGGATGGAAATTAGTATACATATCTTGCTCAGGATAGGAACAGATGGAAGGCCTGTGTTCCTGCAGCCATGAACCTTTGGGTTTAAGAAGGCTAGAGAGTTAGTTAGTTAAGTCTTTGTTATAAGAAAAAATTCATTTTCGTATAATAGTGATTCCACGCCTACACATCTAGATTACAGTGGGAAAATATGAGAAATAAGGTAAGTTTTACATATGATAGACTAACGTTGTGCAATTTATAATAATAAACGAAATCAAGGGGCCCCGGTTTCGATCCCCAGTGGAAGCATATTGCACAGTGGTTCAAAACTCTCTTTAACTCGTAGGTCCAGCCGATTAGTGTATATGACAAAAAGTGGTCTTAAAATTACTGTTTTATTTCTATTATATCCAGTCAATCTCCGTGGGCGGATATGTAATCAAGGGATCCCGGGTTCGATACCCGGTGGAGGCACATAGTGGTTTGGATCCCACTTCAAACTGTAGGTCCAGTCCAGATTAGCCTTGCTCTGCATAAAGTGGACTTAAAACTTCAAATCAATCAATCAGTGGGCGGATAATAAATACATGCAATAAGTAAGGCTTGTTGCGGTAAACAAGGTCAAATTTTCAGAATACACCACTGCCGGGTCACAAATACTGAATTGGGCTACAGCCAGTGGCGTGGCGTGGATTTTTAAAAGTGTTACCGGTTATCAGTAGGACATTTAAGGGAGACTTGGGCGCCTCCCAACCTCATGCCCCCCCCCCCCAATGTCTTCCAAGTAGTTCATATAATATTAATCTGGTACGTATGCAATTCCATACTAGATTTTGGTAAAGTTATTAATCAGGAAAAAGATGTTGACAATTGACTTAAGGACTAAAGTGAAATCGCAAACATTGGTTGTTGACACAATAATACGTAATTTGATACTTACAGAAACATCGAAGGCTTCTTATAGAGCAGATCAATCCGACTTTGAAAATAGTTATATGATGCTGGGATCCCGGGTTCGAAACCTAGCTTGGGCATGGGAGTTTGTGATGTCTATTCATCAATTTAATCATATCATCACTCATTCCATCTTCGCAAATTAGCCAAAAGTGGCACAAGCGAAGCAAAATCAATCAAATCAAATCAAAAAACTTCTATGATGCTGTCATAAAGAGAAGTTTTTCATTTGAATTTGAATTTTTGGGTGCGTCATGGTCATGGTCCACGTTATCCACATCTGAATTCGACACGTTTTTTTTTTCACCCGAAAATAGAGTACATGGCTAACAAAAGAGTATCGACAACTGCACACATCCACATAACCACGGATAGTCGTTATACCACGAAACATTGAAATGTCGGTCATATCCAGCAGACGACTTGGTTTTTAAATCGTTCAAAATAGGCTTTGGCCTCCCTTTCGCCACAATTTCGATTTTTTCTGCAAAATAACGAACCGAAAGATTGCTTCAAAATATCTTCTATCGCACGATTACACACACTGTCCAGATAGGATGAACCCGCCACCTCGGAACTCGGAGCAAGCTTCATTAATTAATTGGCAATGCCCGAAAACAACATAAAGACGAAAGACACCAGTCATAAAACTCGCACTGCACAGTCCCTCCCACAAACCGTTGTTTACTTTTGTAACACGTGAAGCACCCTCCTTGCACCCTCCCCTCTCAGCATCGGCCCTTCCCCAATATTTCCTTCCGAACCTGCAAGAAGTCCAGTTCTACTAATGTTGCCATCTTAGTTCTTTTGAAACCAGATTTGCCCAAATCGCAAAACTTTTCGTTTCAAATAAGATTGTAGAGTAGATGTAGTCTTCATCTGTTTCCTAACTACTCCCACTCCCATGTTTCGCTAAATCCACTGAAATCTCATTTCTGACACCACTACTATTTCGTATATTTTACGTCCTTTGCTACCTTTAAGGCTTTCGCTTTATAAGATAATCGTGACGATGAGGATGCATGGTGTATGTAATTATTAATTTTTATAATTATGTAAGTAAAATAATAACAACGAACATTGAAATAACCATTTCTTGCTGAGGATTCGAACCTGCGACACCTGACACTTCAGAGCGTGCTAAGATAACAATCGGGAAATTATGCTTGTAAGTATTGTTTTCACTCAAAAACAGTTCTACCACCTCAAAAACATTGCTTCAATCCGAAATTATTGCATTCCTGCGACAACGTATGTCAATCTCAATCAGTATTATCAACAATTATCACAAATTCCTGTAACCGAAATAATAATATATGTGTGAAATATAGAATTTTAGGTTGACATTTTTAGAAGGACAGCGGACCCCTTGACCATACCCATCCCTCTCCTCTCCTCGCCCATGATGTCGAAGAAGGACAAAGAGGACTTTCATAATCGCTGATATTTAGTGTAAATACAAAATATCACTTGGTAGTTTGCTTTTGCCCCAGTGTGATTTGATTTTTTAAAATTTTGATTTGGCGATTTAAGTCCACTTCATGAACAGTAATGCTAATCGGGACAGTTTAAAGTTGGATCCGAACCACTTGTGCCTCCACCGGGTATCGAACCCGGAATCCCTGGATTATAAGGCGGCGACGCTACCACTGCGCCATCGTTCCCCAGTGTGACTGGACACCTTCAGAGTAAGATAGACCCGATTAGGCGACTTAGCTCTTTTCTGTCAATTTAATATGGCAACACTGGTATGTTTCCGGTAAGGGTCACCGACAACTGCGCCGGCTAAACAGGTATACCATAAACCCTCCTCCTCCCCCCGCGGTCAGTCTTTGCCGCAACGCGAAGTCTTCCTTACGTGGGCTCAGGGCCCTTTCCTCATGTTGCCTGTGTAGGGTACCGGATCAGTCCTCCTCTTCGCTTTTGCCGGTATCAGAAAAAATGTCAGTCTGCAATGTTTACTTTACGACAATATTAGCAGTTTATAATAATATTTTAAGACGGGTTCTTCAATTCTTTATATTTTGGTGTTACCTGCGGTAACAGCGGCTACATGCACGCCACGCCTCTGGCTACAGCTCAAGTGAGAATGTGCGTAATTTTGCTTAACCTAACCAAAATATCATTAACACTTCAACAGAGACTTATCCTAATTTTCTTGTTGTTATGTAAGAGCGCCATACTATTGTGGATGTTCACTGTTGTCTACATGCAAAGGCCGCGATTGGGTGCCAAAACTGAGGCGAGCAAGGAAAGTTTGCTTTCTCTTGGTAGACATGACAGCGTTAAGAAGCCACAGTGCAGGGGTGCCGAAATTGCCTACGTGTATAGTCTAACATAATTTTCCAAGCGGATAGAGATTAACATCGAAAAGTAGAATGTATTGAACGAAGAACAAAGTATATAGGGAATAGAGAGAGAGAAAAATCGAAACCTGAAAGAAGCAATAGATCGTAAGACTTATTGATTTGGTTTATTTTACTTCGCTTTTTGTGCCCTTTTGGCTAGTTTGCGAAGATAGGGAGGAGTGATGACATGGTGAAATTGATGAGCCTCTCCGATGGCTCAGTGGTAGTGTGGTAGCACATAGTGGTTCGGATCCCACTTAAAACTGTAGGTGCAGTCCCGATTAGCCTTAGTGTGCATAAAGTGGACTTGAAACACCAAATCAATCAATCATGTTGAAATTGATGAATAGACACTCACAAACATCCATGTCCAGGCCGGGATTCGAACTTGGAACCCCTGGCGTCGTAACGCCATGCGCTAGCCACTCCGCCACGGGATCCGGCAATAGAGCGTAAGAGAATGACAGAAAACTTAAGAAACCAGACATAAACCAATGCTGTTAAATAGAGAGATAAATGAGAGAAAAATAAATAGAAAGAACGAATATAAATAGTAAATAGAAAGAAGAAATGAGAAAATGAATAAAGCAGTAACAGAAAGAAAAATTAAAGAATGAATCGACAGAGAGAAAGAAATGAAAAAGAAATAATGAAACGAGATAAAAGGAAAGAAACGTGCCGGGTTAGAGATAGAGAGAGAGAGAGAGAGATAAGTAAATGAATGAGGAATAAAGAAATGAGATAGACGGAGAGAAGAAAAACGAACAGAGTTAGGGAGAGAGGAAGAGAGAAGAAAGAGTAATAAAGATGCGAAATAAACGGAAAGAAGAATAACGAGCCGAGTTAGAAAGAGAGAGAGAGAAAGGAAGGTATATAAAGACGGAAAGGCACACAGAGAGAAAGCGAGAAGAAAACAAGACAGAAAATGGGACGAAAGATAGAAAGAAAAGGGATGACCTGGTAGAAAAGAAGTAGGCATGTACAAGGAGATAAAAACTTAGCAAAGATGATCGAAAGTCGAAAAGAATATGGAAGAAAGAAGAAGATCAATAACAGTCATTTTCCTTTTATTCCAGGAACAGGGAGTGTTCTCTTTGCTTTGCTTATCCCTGCGGGTGTCCATGTGCAATATTATAATTAAGTAAAATTCGTGCCCAGTTTTGTAAAATATATTTCATGCAACATATGGCTCATGAACATTTACTGGAAATAGAAGTAAAATACTTTCTAGAAATTAACTCAACAATCTCAAATAACATTGAATTATTCCTTTTATTTATATTTGTTTTTACCATCAATTTGATGGTAAAGATTCTTCAAATTGTTGCAGACTTAAATTATTGAATAAAACTAAGCTACTTCACTTTTTCCTTCCTTGATTGCCAATTTTTCTTAATAAAGTGCAATCACATTAAGTTTTTCATTTATATCAATTCAATTTATAAAAAAGAGTGCGAAAACTGAAAATACTTACCGATGGTTAAGGATGCCAAGCTATCCCTGCGAGGTACGGCCTATGGAAAATGAATATTATAAAGCAGTGTTTTAACCATTTAACATGCATATAAAACAATTACACACCAATATACTCAAAAGGTTTATTACAGAATAGGTTGCCATGCTTCATCTTACCATCTTGTGTTACTGGCCCGTAGCCAGGCAAGGGCCAGACGGAACTGACCCCCCCCCCCCCGGCACTGCCGTCAACCCTAGGTAAAATTATTTTGTATAGTTTATTTGCAGTGAAAATGTAGACAGCAGATATTAGTTTGCTCAGAACTTGGTGAAGGATAAATTCACAGAACATGAAGAGCAGCTATTACATTCGTTCATCTTGTTTACGAGCCGTAGTCTAAGTAGCTGCAAGTATTTCGAAGATTCTCTAGACTTTAGAAGGTTCTTCCATAGGTGAGCTTCTTTATCTGTACTTTCTCTGTCCCTGTTGTGGCCTCCCCTTTAAACAGAAATCTGTGACTGACATTATCATCCACATTCCTTCCTCATCTGCATCAAAGATCAACAGCTCCCAAGTTTTGCAAACTTTATTGCTTCGGCCGGGGGTGGAATGTACGGTAGTCACTGTGAATGAATATTCTGCATTTTTCTGTGTGGTATAAATATCTGTATCATCAAAAGTAGTATTGAGTGTGTACTAAGAAATGATGTCAGTAGGAATTAATTAACACTTCACTATAAAAGATATAGAAAAAACTGTAGTACTTGTATTTGAATTATATTTCTAACTAAGTTTTATATTAAGTTACTGCCCCCTCCCCCCACACACACAACTTACCTTCATTTAATACTGTTAAACTTTTGAAAAATAGACTTGGTTTGCAAAGCCCCCCAGATAACTTGTGAGCCCCCTCCCCTGAAAATCAGTTCTAGCTACGGACTTGCTGTGTTAATTCATTCATGAACGTCCGTCTAATGTCTGGAATTATTCTTATAATTAGAGCCAGGATGTTCAGGCACTGAAAAGTATTAAAAATTGCAGGCACAAAGGTAACGAAAAATTTTAAAAAAGGCAGTGTATGTCGAAAAAAAGGCAGTCAAGTTTCAGAAAGGCAGTGAAAATTGAATAAGAGGTATTAAAAATTGAAGAGGACTTAAATTCTTCTTAAATCTTTAAAAATGTATTTACAAATAATAATTTGATTAACAAGGGTTATTGAAAAACGAAATCAAATAGAAGAAGAGAAATGTAATTTAAAAAAATGCCTTGTCGGAATAACAAAAGAGGCAAAGAAAGGCAAAAATGTTTGAAAAAGGCAGCGTAAGGTGAAATAGGCAAAACAGGCAACATAAAGTATTGTTCAGAATGTTAAGAACCTTCGGATCGGTGTACTTTTGTGTTCAATTCTTGTCTACCAGCGTCGGAAACGAATAGGCATTTTGCCTAAAATCCGGACTCTACTTATAATATTACGTTAGTCATGATTTACACAGGAGTTTCCCGGTGGTAACGCATTGTAAGGATTTTTTAACGATACTGCCACCCACCCCTCTCCCACTAAAGCTGAAGGATTGAACCAATTTGCTTGTAATTATTACTTCCCTACCCTATTCATTTAATCTAATTCAACTGTACGAAATATACATTTTTTTTCTAAAGGAGCCTGTAGTCCTCCAACTACCAAATAAAACATTCCTTACCTGAGCCGCTCCAAACAACAAAGCAATCAATATTAAGCTCTTCATTTTCGAATAACACTTCAAGATCTACTGTCAGTGTTCATCACAAGGAATATTTATATAAAGTTTTACTAAGATAACAAGATTCGTCGTTGATAATGTTAAGTATTTGCTTTATCGTGTAGGTTATTGGAAAATCCCAAATATCTTTTCTTCTAATTTTTGTCTCCGAAAGACATTGTTAGACAAGGTCAATGTCCAGAAGATGAAGTCGCAGTTTTCATTGTTAAATTTCCAAAAAAACAATGAAGAGGAAGTGAATTCATGTAAAGTGCGCATGTCCTTGGGCAAAGTATTAAGAACGCAAGAGTTAATTGAAATCGAATGACGCTTAAAACGAAAGAAGGTATTATCAATCAATTTGTTTTCAGTATCTATATATACGTGTATATAGAATTTCACAATCAATGTTGTTGTGTGAATTTCAGTTCTTCATTCACATTAAACCGTATCCTCAATGAAACGAATAACTTTGAACCGTTTCATAAAAAAGGTAAACATAAACACTGGTGTCAGTGGCACTTCCGGTATGGCCGAATTCCTTTTGTTGTTTACTGGAGATAAAGCAATTGGAAGCGAAATGAGAAAAAAATTATCTCAGTTTAGAAACTAGGTGATGGCCTTAAACAGAAGCATATTCAGGAAACATTCTTATATTGTCAAGTTTTCACAGTTAAAGGAGGTACTGAAACCCTCATTATAAAGAAAAAAGACTCAACCTTTTGAGACTTTACAGACGAGACAGAAATCTCGTTCTGAGAGTGCTACGACGCAGTGGTAGCGTCGTCACCTTGTAATCAAGGGGTCCCGGGTTCGATACCCGGTGGAGGCACATAGTGGTTCGGACCCCACTTTAAACTGTAGGTCCAGTCCCGATTAGCCTTACTGTACATAAAGTGGACTTAAAACACCAAATCAATCAATCATTCTGAAAGTGACGTCTCGTTCTATATTTCTATAAACTACATTGTAAGGTATTTGAAATTATTACCAACATCAAAACTAACTTACTAAGTGACTTAATAAGACCTATAGGTGGCCGTCTGATTAGATACAAGCAGACTGTTTTCAAATAGACAAGCGTGTTGGTTAACTATATATATTTTCTGTTTCACGATGTCTTTCATGTAAATTAGTTGCAAAATTATTTCTATTATAATTTATTTCTTAACCCTAGCTTACCCGTGCCGTACGACGGGGGGGGGGGGGTCACAGGCCCACACTTCTTTTTACAAATCAAATTTTAAAAACTAATAAAATTCAAGAGACCATCTTGTTATTGAATCACTGCTTCCTTTGTTATTTATGTAGGTGGTTATATGTTAATTATAAAAATTACAAAAATTACCAACATTGATAAAAAATAATAACTAATTATTGAATGAGTGTCACACGCATATTTTATCATTTCCTCAAACCTCAAAAAACAATATTAATTTTGCCAGGGACGTCGTTAGGGGGGCACGGGGGGCACTGGCCCCCCGAAACGTTCACGTGGCCCCCGCAAACTGTTCTACATTTGCTGAAAATTTTACTTTCATGACAAATATTGCAAAATAGTTTTTCAGTATTTTTTTTTCAGTTAGAAACACTGTTCTTAATTTGAGTGGCACGAACCCAAAACCACATTTCTTTCTTGTTTTCCTGGTTCTAGCTATAGTGGATGTCAGTGTAGGAACCTAGAACTTCGTTGTTTCTCGAAATTTTGAGGGAGCGATCTTTCCAACCCTAGCAGTCGCAGGTCAACAACAGGCAGGGTTGGGCGTTGAGTGTTGCCGTTGCGTCCAAACAATGTTTTGAGCTTTAGTAGATTGAAGAACGACCGCTTATGCAGCGGTAAACCACATATATGCAAACAGTTACAACTGGTCCCGAATCAGAGCGCAATACACGCTAAATAAGTATAATGGTGGCAGGATGCTTCATATCTCAGGGTAATTAGTATTATTCGCACCAAATATCTATTCTACTATTGAAACAGTTTAAAACACGCAACGTGTTAAAAGTAATTATCTCCACAAACTGTACGATTTCTCGAGTCGCATATTTTTCTCGAGACCGATTTTGAGAATCATCCTTAACAAAAGATGCCTCCCCGATTGCGCAGTGATAGCGTTGTTGCCTTGTAATCGGGGGGTCCCGGGTTCGATACATGGGTGGAGGTACACAGTGGTCCGGATCTTACTTTAAACTGTAGGTCCAGTCCCGATTAGCCTTACTGTGCATAAATTGGACTAAAAGCACCAACTCAACTCAATCCCTTAACAAACTTTTCGAAGAATCGAAAATTTAAACAAGAACAAGTAAATACATTTTTGTAATTTTGAAGTAAATTATTATTATTATTGTTATTATTTTGGGTATTTTTGGTTCGTATGAATCTGCCTCACACAGTAAGCTTATTTTGTTGAGTCAAGTACAATAACAAACCCTTGCAATAAGTCACTGGAAACACATGTGAGGTTGCACATATATTTAAGCATCTATAAATATATAATAACCCGTGGTTCGACAGCCCTGGAAGGGCCTTGGTCTATCTCCCGACTGCCAGTCCCTCCCACAATCCTACCTAAAATTTTAGAGGTGTGGAGATCTTTAACCAGTAATGGGGTGACGTGGGGTCAGCACGTCGAACCCCCAACCGTTATAGGGGATATCGGTAAAGAATAATTATATTATTGTGGTAAGGAGTCGTCGTCATTTAACAAACTTTATTAATTTTTTCCATCAGCATTATTTAAAATGTAGTGACATACTGTACTTACCAACTTAACAAAGGCACATTGATTGCTAAATGAGGCATTTTTCTTGTGTTGCAGAGCAGGTTCAGTTTTTGGAGTTTTGCAATGTTTTACACAGTCCGTTCGAAGAATTTTGAGAATATTGATGTTTTGTCAAAGGGACCACCCCCGAATAAATATCTGTGGATGTTTTACAGGTTTCATCGTATTTAAGAAGGTAATTTTTCCTGTACAACTTTCCTCCGTACAACATGTCTTTTGCCACTCAAGCTGAAGAGCCGATTCATAGGTGCAACAACCTTGGCAGAAAGAAACTCTGATTGGCACCATGTTGACAAAAGACTCAAGAAGTCCCGGAACCGACAGAACTCGAAGCGCTCGTATCCTACGGTGACATAGACTTTGGTTGAACACAAACGGATGCATTGGTAGGAAACGCAGTGATTTTATGGGCCGTCCCTTTCTGGGAAGTCTCGGACCTTTTGAAAACACACTTTCGCTTCATGCACACCAGGGGGCCTAAGCCAGGTCACCCCTTCCCACAAAATCTTCTCTTCATCTGGCTCTGGTTATCGGCCGCGCCGAAACGCACTGCAGGTAGCTAGGACTTTCTGGGTTAATTACTTTATGGTTCACCATGGACATATGCTTTTCAAATTGCAAGAGACAAAATTCTACTGTTTGTCCCTTTTCTGGTGGGAGATGAATGACAAAGATGTCGCGGTTCCTTCAGGTTCCCACACTCAACCCTTGTGCTCATAACCTGCAATGAAGGGAAATGCCATAATAAGCCTTTGTAATGTATCGGCTTTATATCCTTCCTTGGTAACTTTCCACTCATTTTCAAGAAACATCTGCTTCTTTTTGCCCTACTGTGTTGATTGGTCGACAATTGATGACTGTCAGCTAGTTCGAAGAACAGTTTGATCCAAGAAGTGGTTTCATAGTTAGCTTCTGTAAACGGGAGATTCCGGTAGGATCACGGATTGCTTGAGATCTCATTTTCATGCTTTGCGAGTGAAATTTCGATTGATTTGGTTCATTTTACTTCGCTCTTCTGCCACACTTGGCTAATTGCGAAGATGGGGATGAGTGATGATATGATTAAATTGATCAATGGACACAAAAAAAAACCATGCTCAGTCCGGAATTCGAACCCGGCACACCTGGCATCGTAGCACAATGTGCTAACCACTCCGCCACGGGGGTAGGCGAAGTGAAATTTCGAGTGTGAAGCTGCCAGCTTGTTTTCCTCTCGAAAAAGGTGACGTAGGATCGACTGATCAACCAAATGTCCAACACATTAACTTTCTAAATTGGTGTCCGACTACCACACAGGAGACCGCGTTTGACTCCCAGGGCGGTTGATCTCACATGTGATGAAGAATAAGTCACATTTCAATTAAGGAAGGAAACGAGGTATGTAGTCAACTTTATATAGTAGTGTGCATGCTCTAGAAATAATACGTTTCAAAATTCTGCATATTTTGTGATTTTTCTTTATTTAGCCTCCACCAGGGTTGTCAAAGGTCCATCTACCCATAAGTTCTATGGGTTTTATTGGGTTCCGTTGCAGGACCGGAACCTTTCTTCTCGCACAATTTAAATTCGGTCCTAGTAGTGTATTGTTCCATTAAAAAAAGTTACTGGATCGTATTTAAATTGATCCGGAAAAAAATCCTGTACCGAATTTTAATCGATCCTGGAAAAAAGGTTCTTGGACAGTGTTTAAATTCAGCCGCAAAACAAGGTCCCTGGACCGTATTTAAATTTTACCGAAAAAAGAGTTCCTGTACCGTATTTAAATTCATACGGAAAAATTGTTTCTGGGCCGAATTGAGGCCTAGAACCCATTTACACTTGCTGATTTTCTCTCCCGGATGTGAAATGATGAATTTATTTACAATACCTGGACCATTAACAACCCTGGGATTGTTAAAGATTAGGGAACGCATACATTCTAATCCCATTATAGGACCGGAACCTTTTCTCTCGCACAATCTAAATTCGTACCAAGTTGCGAATTGTTTCATTTCAATACGGAACTTTGACCCTATTTAAACTGATCCGGAAAAAAATGTTCCTTGACCGTATTTAAATTCATCAAGAAATAAGGTTCCTGGACCGAATTGAAATTCATCTGGGAAGAATATTCCTGGACCGAATTGAAAACTTTACAAATGAAGAGGTTCATTACGGTCCAGAAACCATTTACGCTTGCTGATTTTCTCTCCTGGACCGGAATTGAATTTATTTAAAATTCCTGGACCTTTAACAACTCTGGCCTCCACCCGCAAATGGAGACGCTGTGGCTGCTGCTTAGGCGGAAAAGTTGACTAGACATACAAATAAAATTAATCCAAAGTTATATAGCGAATAATAGTTACTTATATAATAACATCATGAAATACGGAGAGCCAAATTACTTATCAAGCATTTTCTGTTATTTTTCTATCCTAGTGGGAGCGAAAATCTTTTGCCCTTGCTGGTGAACTCGGTTCCTGCAAATTCAAGACGGCATTTTCTAATTTTCATTTCTATTTGGGCCGACAACTCCGAGGTGGAGTGGTTAGCAGGTTACGCTACGAAGCAGAATGTCCCGTGTTCGAATCCCGACCTGAGAATGTGTCTTCTTTGTGATGGTCCTTTCATCAAGTTAATCTTAACTCATTCTCATCTTCACGATTAGCCAAAAAGTGTCAGAAAAGTGAAGTAAAATGAACCAAGTCAATCAATAATTTCTGTTTCGTTATTTTACGCCGCCTTTCTACCTCTTGTGTTAAATGCGACGATGAGACTGAATGATGATCCGAAGGAATAGCGATGCGAGACATGATGCAACCACACCTGTCCAAGGTCCGAACCTTGGACCTCTGGTTTCGTAGTGTGTCATGCTCATGCTTTGGGAGTGGAATCCTTTGAATGAAAAACTATAAAAGTAGGGTGAAAGAAAACAACATTGTACTGTGCAAAAAAGCCATGTTTAGGTCCTCTAAAGAAAACTACAGTTATTCAGTAAAATTAATTTTGAAGGACAAAGCCTCCGAAGTGTTTTTCCAATCGGTGACGCGTGGCCATCACATCGAGTCCCATCTAGCTTTGAGAGTGGAATTCGCTTACATATTGATTTCAAGTAGCTTCCCAATTGTCCTCACGATGTTAGGCCATCACAGAAATTTTGGAG
Source organism: Lepisma saccharinum (assembly GCF_977018435.1). NCBI lineage: Eukaryota > Metazoa > Arthropoda > Insecta > Zygentoma > Lepismatidae > Lepisma > Lepisma saccharinum. Next base: position 37,269,139 of record NC_139237.1, read on the forward strand.
TTCCTACCAGGGATCGAACCTTGAAAGACTAGAGCGCAATAATTTGAGCGCGCGGGAATTTTGTTGTTTCTATTGCCATCGTATATTAAGTTTTGCACGCGCAAAGAAGATTACTTTTAAGAATCTAGAAGAGCATAAAATTTCGTATATATCGTCATCATTCTCCAATGTGAACAGTACGACGCCACAAAAGACTCGTGCATGTCCCATAGAATAGTGGTTAAGGGTGTCGCCTTGCAATAAAGGCCGCCGGATTCGATTCTGGTATAAACAATATACATGGGATGCCTATCTTGAACTCATTACACAAACATTTCATTTTCGCACCGTTGTCATAATTGTACACCTGATTCCAGCACCCTTTTATATCTAAACCCACGGAAGAGAGTTTTCTCTACTTCTCAATTTTCTTCGAGCAAATTTACAAATCTAAGGAGTAAGGACTAATGCCATTGTTCTTGGTATCTCAAATCTGACATAAGAGAAAATACATGGATTTTTAAAGACTGTCTAGATGCCATTAAGTTAATGCGTTCATTGTGCATTTAGATTCCCGAATAATGGCCGTGGATTTCGCGAGTCTATATTCGTAAATTTTAGGGGGCTACAGGAGAATATAATGTTCTCTTTCAACAATATATATATATATTGTAGAGATAAGGAGACCATTAAACCGAGAAAACCTCGTCATGTTAATATTCACACTTGTTTATTTCCTGAACTTGTCCGACCAGCGAGTGATCCCAAGAATGCGCTAGCTTGTAACTTCCGTAAAAACCAGGAACTGGAAAGGCAAACGCGTGGATCTAAACAGGATCTACCGCGTTTGAAAGGTTTAACAACCTTTCAACGCCTAGAATGATAAAAGCAAGCTCCTACCCGGAGCTAGCGGTCTTTTGATTCTGACACTCATCGACGCTACATGGATAACTAGTCCGATTACTTCACAACACGTTACACTGCTAACTACGACGATGGAACACGGAGTTACCGCTGCCTAGCATGCTACAAGGCGCAAGGGATCGCTTGGCTTGGTGAACTGAGGGTCGCTGGATAGAACCTTGGAACTGTCACGATTCGGTCTGCGAGAAGCATTAGGACAAGACAACACACACATCTACCAGGTATGAACAAGCGTGAATAACCTTTTACACCAACTTTCCATATCTCTACCCTCCTACGGAGCAGGTTCAGCCATCAGACCTTATTAAGCTCTACCTAAATGTTTAAATGAAACTTCCCTGTGACCTCAAAGCCCAGGTAAAACGGGCTTACAACAATATATATATATATATATATAAATATAAATAAAGCACACACACATACTGTACATATATGTAGGCCTATATGGTATATTAATAGTTTGTTAGTTTTTAATGGTTTGATAGAAAAAAATCTTAAGTTTTGGGCCCTCCCGAACTGATCAGCCTAGCTACGTCCCTGAATTTTGCATTAATGCTTCATTGTTTACATAGGTGCAGTTATATGTTTTATAATAGTTACAACAATTACAATCATTAACAAACCAATTGCACACTGTCGCTGGCAGGAGCTCCATGAGGAACACGCATCAAAACATCAAAATGGGTAACGAGATACGTCCACCAAGTGAATTTTTCCTCCTATATACAATTTATGTTTCTATGAACCAAAGTAATACAGAAACATTACTAACACCCTACGGAACAATGCAATTTTCTTTCAATTTTTTATAAAAATGTTTACAGTTGTAAAATCGAAAAACACGAGGTGGCGGGTCTGACAGCACCCCCCCTCCCACCTGCAATAAGGTTTGGGATAATATGTTACTATTTCTTTTCACACTTCAAAATTCTTCATTTTCTATAGTTTGATTATATATTTAAATGTTTGCATATACGAGGGTCACTATCTATGTTTTGAGCCTAACAATGAAAAAACAGGAATTTGGCATTGAAAACTGCTTTATTGTTTTTCGAAGTATTCTCCTTTATGGTCAATACACTTTTGCATTCGTTCGAACCATTTGTCAAAGCAGTTTTTCCAATCTTCTTGAGACACCTCCATAATATGGTTTTTGAACGCATCAACGGCGTTTTCCGCCGACGAAAATCGTTGTCCACGCAATTTATTCTTGACATTCGGGAACAAGAAGAAGTCATTGAGTGCCAAATCAGGACTGCATGGCGGATGACCCATCAATTCGATTTTTTGACTTCGGTTGTTAGACGAGATGTGTGACAGCTGGCATTGTCTTGATGAAGAATGAACCGACGGCGTTCGTTTGTTTTCCGTATTTGACCGAAGACCTCTGGCAAACAAATTGTTGTGTACCATTCAGAGTTGACCGTTCTACGTTCCTCTAAAGGCACAGTTGCCACATGAACAGTTTTCCAGAAAAAACAGGCGACAATTTGTTTCGATGTGCTTCGAGCGCGAACAACTTTTGTTGGATTGGGTTCATCTTGAAACACCCATACAGTCGACTGCTGTTTACGTTCCGGCTCATACGCATATATCCATGATTCGTCACCTGTTACAATCTTATATACGTCTTTTGAAGCACCACGATTGTATTTATTGAGCATAAAATGTTTGCACCAATTGACGCGAGCGTCTTTTTGAGTTTTTGTCAAATTGTGTGGGATCCAACGAGAACATACCTTTCTCACAGCTAAATGATCATGTAATATTTTATATATCCTGGTGGAACTAATGCCTATGGTTGCCTCATTCTCACAGTATGTCACATGACGATCTTGCAGTATTAGGTTTTGCACAGCATCAATGTTTTCTTGAACAGCAACTGATTTTGGACGACCTTCGCGAATCTCGTCGGTGAGCGAATGGCGACCACGATTAAATTCGTTATACCAGCGTTTCACAGTGGCAAAGGATGGGGCTTCATGGCCAAATGTGGAAGTAAGTTGGTCGATGCACTCTTGTCTTGATAATCCACGTCGAAAATCGTAAAAAATCATTGCACGAAAATGTTCACGAGTTAATTCCATTTTATTGTTGTCGCGCAATCTCCAAGGCAACATAAACAACACAAATGAAGCTATTGACAAAACATTTGAAGTACGTTTTGGTCAATAATATCAGACGATTCCGTGCAAACGTCAAATCGCGCCTAACTTCAATCAGTGTTGTCAAGGCTCAAAATATAAATACTGACCCTCGTAATACGTAACAAAAATCTTATATGTCTCATCATAATAAAAGCAAATACAAACATATAAGCTTAGGTTTAAAGATAATTTTGTTTGCGTTAACAATCATTTTTCAGTTCTCAACAATTAGATAGCATATACTGCGATAGTGGGGCACTATATGTGAGACAAAGCAGATATATACATGACGGTGTTCTTCCATGGGATATATCGCACATCTCATAAAAGATAAGAACCCTTAGCTGAGCACATTCTCATGAATTTTAATCATACGCTCTGGATTACTAATATGCTCCAAAAACTTCCAACATGTATATAGAGGTACGCATTCGTATTATTTTTTTCTTATCTTGCGTCGCATTTCTATCTTTTTAGGCTGATCGCGATAATGAATCATCATTTGCTGGAAGTGTTGAAGAGGCAATGGCAAATGGACATTCATGCTCAGACTATACCATGTTATGCGAGTAGAGGCGCTTCAAGGTCAAGCCCTTAACTCTTACCCTCGACGAACACACTCCCTTTTTTCCTATTTCTCTGAACACAGAGGCCTGGCCGCATTCTGCCTAAATTGTATCCTACGCACAGAAGACTTTGAAAGAACAGAACAAATTCATCCACCGACTGCTTTGGAATATTGTTATGTTTGGCACAGCAAGTTTGGAATATTATTATGTTAGACAATATATGATAGGCTCGGTTGCATATGTCGGCAAAAAGACGAGAACGTCCACCAGGCAGATACCAACTGTTGTTGCATTCCAAGGCCGTGTCTATCACCTATTGTCTAACGTAACAATATTCTAAACTTTTTGCGAGGAGTGTATAAAAATTCTGCCAGACAGTTAGTAGAAAACAACAGGCTGGCAACACTGAGCGTAAGTTCGTCAAGAGGAGAGTATAGAGAAGGTAACAAGGATTACAAGGGGCTGATTCTTAGTGGGTGAGAAGCAAGAGAGCGTGTCCTTCACCAGTCTGAAAAGTAAGAAGTTTAGAACTTGAACCAGGAACCTTCGATTGCTTTATATCATAAGTAGACTCGGATTTTTAGGTTCTAAAAAGTGTGCTTTTAGATTCCTAAAATAGGCTCTAAAAGTCGAAAAATCCTGAAGTAGGTTCAGGAAAACTTAAAATAGTTCAAAATTCCTGGAAAATACTGATTAGGTATAGTCACCTATATCCTGAAATACGCACTATCTTGCATAACGTTATGTGTGTTGCCTAACCCTACGGCATTGAAAGAATTTACCATTGGAAATTTGCTTTTAAAATCCACTCTTCGCCTTATAGTTAGGCACAATCTTTTTTTCATGTTATCCACAGTCAAACTCCGCAATTTTGTGTGTGAGGATCATCTTATATATGCTGAAAACAATATTTCAACAAAAACATAGTCAGTGGTGCAAACTTCAATGCTGAAATGTTAGTTAGTGACGCGAAAGTGACCAAGAAAACACAGATCAAACCACTTTGGATTGTACAGGTAACAGTGGCACCAGACATTTTGCTTTCTTCAGAGCTTTGAAAAATCACCATGGACTTGGAGGAAGGGAAATCGACAGAGAGTACGTTTCAAACACGTTCGTCATTGATCAAACAAAGCAAATGCCTCTGTGTGATATAAAAATTCTGTAAAACTTTTAAAAATATATATTTAGGCGCAAAAACCTAAAATAGGTTCTAAGAAGCAAAATAGTTTTTTAGGCACTATAAAACTTTATCAGTTGCGTTTTTTTAATCAAACGTTGACATAACTTATTATTTCTTACATATCTGTAAAGGAAAACATAGGTTAAAAAACTAAAATCCGAGGCCTAATCATAAGTCGACCATTCAATGCTCTCGGCCACAAGTAAGTGAAGTACTATACAATAGTGAAGAATTCTCGTCTCGAATGTCAAGTAGATTTCTATACACGTTATCTTCAGAACTTATCCGTACGTTAAATACATCAAGATCTGGTAGATAAGATTTACAACATTGGATGTTATCAACATTATAAACTGTTACCATCTCATGTTATTGGTTTTAGCCTTGTTATCACCACGTGAAAGTTATAATTTATATTTTATCATTCATACAGTGAATAAATTTCAACAGTACAGTTGATATGAGGAACGTATCTTCTTACTTTATTGATACACCGTGAGGCAAATGACCTACTTTCTCTGTGAAATGGCCTTGGAGGGATTTACAAAGCAGAATAGCATGATGAGTCAATCAGGTTTGCTATTGTTTGCTATACTCTGTCCCGGTAATCTCTGGAGCAAGCGAACGAAAACAAGTCTCTGCGCAAGTAGTGACGCGACACGGTTCCACCAATGAACACGTGAGAGGGACGTGGATTGCGTGGAGGGGGAGAGATTGCAGTTACCAGCCTTCTACTTCGAAACGTGTACTGCTTCGCTCTGCGCACTCGATCCCCGCCCCCTTCTCTGATTCTATGCGCGACCTTGCTCCAGAGATACAGGGATAGGGTAAGTCAAACCAGCTCCCTCTCTGGGTCTCTACCCTTATTTGTTTTTGATTTTATTTTATTTTGAAATTGAATTTTTGGGTGCGTTGGCACTTAAAGGCTATTTTGCACCTGTCACGTTATACGGGGTCCAGCCCAAAATAACTGTAATGTCGTATTAAAATATTCTGACTTCGTTTAAAAGCTGAGGCTGCAAAGGGTCACTCAGCAAACATAAGGAAAAAGCACAGTCGCCAGAGCCTCGTTAGTCTGCAAAATGCATTCGAGGGTGTACTACGTGGAAGTGAGGTTGACAATTGGGTGTCCTACGTGGAATGATCACCCCTTACACCCCTTATTTGTTTTTGAAGACAGGTTTCTCAGTTCCATGTGTTCTCAATTAGCACATGGAATTATTTTTCACTTTTGTGTGTTCGCAATTAGGACAACTTAGACATTGTTCCCAATTAGGACTGTTCGCAATAAGGGCACTAAGGCAAGACTGTCGCCGAACAAGCAAAAGGGGAAAAGTTGCGAAAAAGTAAACGCCCTGGCAGGCCCGTACCCAGGATTTTTTTGAGGGAGAGGCTAGATCCAAAAATGTGTATACTATATATATATATATATATATATATATATATATATCCCGGTCATCGGGAATAAAATAATAAAAATATTGTACTTTATATATTTTAGAGAAACAGTAAAAGAAATAAGTCAGAATACTCGCATATTTGTGCGAGATAAGCCAAGCAACAGCATGAAACAGCTCGAAATACGCAAGAGATTCGCTAATCGTAGCGCATCGAAATGAGGGCCCAGTACTACTCGCGCCGAACCCTCCCGTCAAGTCCCCTATTGAAGACAATGGTGTTAAACGGCTCAGCTCATCGCAGAAATGGTGCGAGTCTCTCTGGTCTCTGCCGGTGCTGAGAACAGCCGAACGCTTCCAAACAGGCAGACACCCTACAAGGTCCAACGACCTGTACTTTCCCCTACTCTTGAAGGTCTAGGTCATAACAGGCCCTTTCTTTCAGCCCCATCCCCATGTTTACAGCCACGGCAGGGTTTATCTGGAGTCATCAAGATTCTTCCGAGTGTTCAGTGGCGTGCTCAAGGAGGGGTTGGTGAGGGTCATAATCCATGCTTAGGCTCAATATCATTTTAAAAAAAGGAAGAAAGAAAAGGCAGGAAAAGATGTCAAAATGAGGAATTCAGGAATAACTACTAAAAAGTACACGTAACCCCTTCCCCTTCGAAAATCCTGGGCACACATTGAACGATATGAAATCTGCTTTTCATTATCAATACAACAATTGGCGGCGAATCATGGGGTTCGCGTGGACTTCAACCTCGAGGTGAGGTAAGCGTCACCGCGCTCCAGTCGCGTCGGGTGTGAAAAAAACGTGACACTCGCCGCTACGCTTGTCTTCACCTGTCGGGGAACATAAACAAGTCCCAGACGCATGGCATGTTGACAGTAAATGAAGCAGAGCTCGGTGACGCATACCTCACCTCGGAGCTGAGGTCCACGCGATTCGCATGGACCATAGATTCGTGCTGAAGTAAGCGTCATCGCGCTCCAGTCGCGTTCGGGTATGAAAGAAAACGAAAAAATGGCTTAAAAAGCTGATTCTTCTTACCTTTAAACGCGACAATTGTGTTTGCATTTCAGTTTCCATCATATTTAATAATTGTCGTTGTATGGGATAGAATTATGTGTCTTTTGTAGTCGTAAGGTCTGTGGTATGAGCTTTTACATTGAATTGGCAATGACCTTGGCGTTTATCGGAGAGAAATATTGTGCCCCTCCGTTGAAAGATCGACCCTGACGTTTGGGAAATCTTGCGATGACTACGTAAAAATGCCACGCTTCGCCACTGATATATATATATATATATATATATATATATATATATATATATATATATATATATATATATATATATATGTGTGTGTGTGTGTGTGTGTGTGTGTGTGTGTGTGTGTGTGTGTGTGTATAATGTAAAGAAATTACAAAATAGTTGTAATATTTTCATTAAGTCTTAGATTTTAATTAATTCTTGCTTTCTATTAATAATGATCATTAAGATTTCATATTTATGTGTGTCTTGCGTTCGTATTTCATCTTTATTTTGTATACGTTGCTAAGGCAACTACCCAGGATTTTTTTAAAGGCGAGGAGCTAGATCCGAAAATGTGGAAGAGAGAAAATATCAGAACTGATTGATTGAATTAGATTATTTTTCGTCGCTCTTCTGTAAAGTTTGTCTAACCTAACCGACGTTGAGGATTGATGAAGGAAGACACTCACAAAGAGCACCTATGCCCAGGCTGGGATTCGGACCCAGAACCCCTGGTGTCGTAGCACGTAGAATTATCATATCGTATTATTATAATATCCATCTAAACATAGACTTTTCATAATTCTTAGAAAATAATATATTTGTAAATTAAATTACGAGTATTAGCAATTATTATTACAATATAGAACTCTAAATGAGAAATTTTCACCTGGTAGCCAGTAGCGGCGATTGTGTGCCACAATTTGGGGGGGGGGCAAGGAGAATTTACTTTCTCTTGATAGACAAGTTTGAGTTTTTGTTTTAGGTCCACTTTTATGCACTAATAGGCTAATCGGGATTGGACCTACAGTTTAACCACTATTTTCCTCCACTGGGTCTTTCTTGGTAGACAAGGCTTAGCATGAAGAGACCATAGTGAAGGGGGAAAGTGGAGAAATGTGAGGGAAAACTGCCTCATATACTCCCTATTCGCCGCTATTGCTGGTAGCGTTGCATCAATGGTAATAATACTAAAACTACCCAATATTGCACGCTGCAGACTTCTGTAGCCTACCTCTCCACACAACAAACACATTCATTTATGCAAGAACAGAACTTAATTTTTTACCAAATTGTTATTTTTCGTAGCTTTTTACGTGTTCATATTAAAAGATTGCATCGTTCGAGGGGGTGGCGCATGGCGCCCTGTCCCCTCCCCTGAGTTCGGGCCTGCGTCCTGGCATCCTGTGGAAGTGGTTCCCAGAAATTTCCAACTGGGGGTGTAGGTCAATATCGTGTGTAAGTGTAAATTCAGCGCCAAAATGAGCATGAATTGAGCCTTTGATTGAATGAATTGCTTTATTTTTCTTCCCCTTTTTGTGCCACTTTTGGCTAATTTGCGAAGATGGGGATGAGTGATGACATGATGAAATTGATGAATGGACACTCACAAACATCCATGTCCAGACCAGGATTCGAACCCGGGACCCCTGGAGTCGTAGCGCAATGTGCTAACCTCTCCACCACGGGGGCCGGCAATTGAGCCTTTGTTTGTTGAAGAAATTTTTGGGGTGCTGTGGGTTGTGTGGATAAATCACTACTGGTATCACATGTAAGTATAGATATCCTGTTAAATTAGGTACTATTGTTGTCGGTGCCTAAAAATATTAGTAAAAATCTTACTCCTGCTTAAAATAGTGATGTGCAGTGCTTTTCTTGGCAGTACGTAACGGAACGCCATACTGGCACCTTTTTATAGGTGAGAATTAAAACTAATAACGTTTTATTTTAACAACTAAATGTGCGTGTATGTATGTGAGTGTGGTGTGTAACTATTAATACATGAATGCACGCTCATTTATGAACATACCACAGAATTTGAGTACATCTTACATGGACTCCCGCAAAAGAAAATTCCAATGAGGGGGTTCAAGATCAAAAAGCTGCTTACATAAGTTAGATATGCTGACATTATGTCGTCATAAGAAGAAGTGCTTAAGGGAGATAGAAAAATGAGAGATCAAAGAAGTAGCAATAGAGAATGAGAGGACAGAAGAGAATTAAGAGACACACAGAGAAAGGGAGCCAGAGAGAGGAAGGGAAAGACTTAGTGAAGCGAGAGAGAGAGAGAGAAATAGATACGCAAAGAGAGAGATAGAAAAGAAATAGATACGCAAATAGAGAGAGAGAAAGAGAATAGATAAGTAATAGAGCAGCGATAGAGAGAGAAAAGAAAATAGAGAGACAGAAATAATGAAAGAAGCGAGAGAGAAAAAGAAAGAAAATTTAAAAAGCGAGGGAGAAAGAAAAGAGAAATTTAAACGAAAACGAGGCAGAGTGAAAGGGAAGGAAGAGAAATAGCAGGTAATCGATAGAGGGAAAAAATAATGAAGAAACAGAAAATAGGAGAGAAAAATTTGAAAAAAAAATACTAAGAAGGGAGAAAGTAAAGACGAACGAAGAGGTGTTAAAACTGAGAAAAGTTCGTAAGGTATAAAGAAAATACAAAGAAAGAGGGAAACAAAAGAGTTACAAATAGAAGGAAGGGAGGAAAGAGAAGTACGCAATTTATCGTTATTTAAAGGGGGTGATACCCAGTCTGGCTAAGGTGGCCGTTCTTTTCCCCTTTCAGCTACTAACACCAAATCTTATATCAAATTTATTCATGAAGGCAAAGGCTGTGTCAGAAAAGTACAAAGTGCACAATTGAAGTACAGTCTTGATGGAAGTGACGTCACCTAGTGCAGTTCGAAAGCGTCAAGTACACGAGCAATCGAGACCATAGCTCGGAGTACGGATCTTTGCTGACTTGATCACATGATCTCTACACTCGTTGTTCATTTGTTTGAAATCAAGGGGGTATAACGCCAGCAACACAAGTTAAATATACGTTATAGGCTAGCAAGTTGTTGGTTGAAGTTCTTCAAATGTGTGGAAATGTATGTATAAGAACATTTGAAAATGCTATGTGATTTCTATGGTGAAAAACAAGTGTTTAAAACGCGGGGAAAACAACGCGCCCTCAGATATATCTATTGATCGTATTTGGCGCTGCAGTCGAAGTGCAATTCGAAAGAGTTTCACTCCCAGTCCACGATTTCAAGACCGAACTGCGAGACCATTCTTGGAGGATGCTCGCTTCAAGTACTGTCTTGCACATTTCGGACAGGGCCTAAATTTGAAAATCCACCGGAAGGCACTCTCCCAGACCTCTAGCTCGCACCTGGTGACGTCATCAAAATGGCTGCAATGAAACGCTACATTGATTTCTCATTTGTGGAGTAACTCCAGAACTATTGGTCGGATTTTAATGTTCTAACTGCCATTTTAAAGCTAATAGAATTCTCTTTCAGAAAGGTTACAGTCATTTTCATCCTATCTGTGATCGTTTTTATTACATGTGCACAAAAGCATTGAACAAGAAGAAAGGGACTTTAAAAATCCTTTTTAGCTAATTCAGCCTATAATACAGTTGAACTGAGATTTAAGATAGCAAAGAGGAACAAATTGAGACTTATTTACATTGGTATCCCGTTTATAATTAAATGAGTCACAATTGCAATTAGACGAATTAGAGCAATACGGGAGAAGAAACACATTGGAAATATGTGGTGTTCCTGTTAATCAGAATGAAAATTTGCTTGAAGTTGTAAAAAATGTAGGGCGAGTGTTAGATATTGAAGTAGATAATCAAATGATAGACACCTGTCATAGATTAAAGAAGCCTCCTCAACAAAAATCTGCAGCCATCATTGTTAAGTTTGTTAGGCGAGTAGATAAGGATAAATTTATGGAAAGAAGAAAAGTAAAAAGAAATCTAAATTGTCTTCATTTGGGTTACACTAACAATGATATGGTATACATTAACCAAAGTCTCACCCCCCTTAGAAGGAAATTATATAGTGAAGTCAGGGCAATTAAACGGGAAAGAAATTAAGCCTACGTATGGGTTGATAATTCTGGAAATATAAGATTGAGAAAGAGAGAGGGTGACAAGGATGTATATGTAGTAAGAACAACTGATGACTTAGATAACTTGAAACAATAAATGGCTTCGGAAAAATGTAATGAACTATCTGTCTACTACCAGAATGTTAGAGGGTTAAATACAAAATTACACAAACTATACTCTAGTATATCCCTCGAAAATTATGATGTAATCATACTAACAGAAACTTGGTTAAATGTAGGTGTATATGATGGCGAGTTCATAGATAACCGGTACAATGTTTATCGTCAAGATCGGGTCCATAAGGGAGGGGGAGGTGTCTTGGTTGCTGTAGCAAACAAATATTCTCTTGAGGAATTTAAAATCACTATAGAATATGTAGAAATAGTATGTATCAAATTTGTATTTGAATATACAAGTTACTTTTTTTATCAGTATATTTTCCACCAAATTCCAATTAAGAAGTATCAGGATTTTTTTGAATTTGTTGAGGAGATTGCTAACCGGCATAGTTTTAAAGTAATTATTGTTGGTGATTTTAATATTACCACAATAATAGATGATCAATATAATTTATTGGAAGGTGGACCTATTAGTATTTCTCTTGCTAATTTTTTATAAATGGGAAATCTTAAATCTGTCAATCATGTAAAAAATAAAAATGGGAAAACCCTTGATTTATTATTGACAAATATAAGTGATAGCATGACTCTTATTAGAAATTTACACCCGTTGTTTGAGGAAGATCACCACCACCCGTCACTACATATTCAGGTCTTTTTAAACAAAAAGGTTACTAGTGTTAAATCAAATCCAGTTACTGTATACAATTATGCAAGGGCAGACTTCTACAATATGTACAAACACTTGGAAAATGAAAAATGGGACAATTTAGCTACTTACAAGAATCCTAATGAAGCCTTAGACTATTTTTACAGGGTAATTAATGGTGTGATAGACATATATGTGCCGAAAATATCAATATGTAAAAAACGTTCTTATCCATGTTGGTTTACATCTGATATAATCAGAAACTTAAAAGAAAAAGAAACATACAGAAGAAAGATGAAATATTCAGACTATTATCAAACTAAATTTGTTGAATTACGTAGAAAACTAAAAAGAATGATAAATATAGCATATAAAACATATGTATCAGAAATAGAGAACAATTTAATAAGCAACATTAAACCATTTTGGAATTTTATAAGAAACAAGAAAAAAACAAATAGGAAACTAGCTTATATGATGTATAAGGGTAATAGATTGGAAACGAACGTATTAATTACTAATGGTTTTGCTGAATATTTTCAAACAGTGTATGCTTCAAATCCTTCAACATATAACATAATTGAATCCTCTGACATGATAGTATCTCAGTCGTTGGTGGTAGATTCTATCACCAACGCAGAATGCAATGAAGCCATAAAAAAACTTAAATCAACCAAATCTAGTGGTCCCGACCAATTGCCAACATACATATTCAAAGGTTGTGCCGAATTATTATGCACCCCTTTGTGTTATATTTACAATATTATTTTAAAAACTCAAATTTTTCCTGATCTTTGGAAAATCAGTAAAATTGGTCCTGTTTTAAAAAAGGGAGACCCATGCGAAATTACAAATTACCGACCCATTTCACTAATCTCAGCTCCTTCAAAAATATTTGAATATATATTATATGATAGGATATACAACCATATCAAACTTTATATATCAATAGATCAACATGGTTTTTGTCCTGGAAAGTCTACTTCAACTAATTTGGTCAATTTCACACAGAGTATATCCGATTCCCTCGATGATAGGAATTCTGTTGATGCAATATATATGGACTTCGCCAAAGCCTTTGATACTCTTGATCACGATGTATTGTTAAGTAAATTGTCTAAGTTAGGTCTCTCTCATAACTTTCTTACGTTAATATCCTCTTACCTATGCAATCGAATGCAATTTGTGACATACAATCAAGCTAAGTCATACACTTACAAAGTCTGTTCCGGTGTACCACAAGGCTCCAATCTTGGACCATTATTCTTTCTATTATACATTAATGATCTACCCACAATTTTTAAATACTCAAAATGCTTACTTTTTGCTGATGACTTAAAATTGTATAAAGTAATGAAAGATTCAAATGATGCACATAAGTTGCAAAAAGACTTGGAAAATGCACAAAGATGGAGCATTGAAAATAAATTAAACTTTAATGTCACAAAATGTTTTGCAATAACTTTTTCCAGGCAAATCAAACCCAATATTTATCAGTATACAATGAATAATCGTGCATTACAAAGAGTAAATCAGATAAATGACTTAGGAGTTACATTAAATAATAAATTATCTTTTGGAACACACATTGATCAGATTTGTAATGATGCTTACAGAACGTTAGGGTTTCTAATTAGAAGTTCACAAGACATGCATAATGAAAGAGCTCTGACAAGCCTGTTTAATTGCCTTGTTCGAACCAAATTAGAATATGCAAGTGTAGTCTGGTCACCTTGCACTCAATGTAATAGCAAAAAGATAGAAATAATTCAGAAGAAATTTGTTCGTTACTTATATTACAAAAAACACAAAAGATCATCTTTTCAGGAACAGGTATCATATAAACAACTACTCAGAGAATTCAATGTTACACCTCTGTACGAAAGGAGAGTAGTATCACATCAATTATTTTTATATAAGTTAGTCAACGGGCTGGTTGACAGTCCAAGTCTCCTCCAAACATTAAAATTTAATGCTAAGAAGGACATGTTGCGGTTCAGGCAGCCTTTTTATTACAGTAAATCCAACTCAACAGATCACCAGAATTCCCCCATTCTAAGACTATGTATTAAACATAATGAAATAGTCAGAAACGGTGGAGACTTGGATTTCGCTATGCCATTCATGCAATTCCTGTCCGTCCTTCGAAGAATATCATGAATAAATAATAAATAATTATAGATGTTTTCTGTGTATATGGGTATGTTTGTAAATACAATTTGCCTGTATGTGTGTATATTTGTTTATATATGAGTATTTACATGTGTATAGTTATAAATGCCTCAATCTGCATATAGATATGTACCTTGTTCTACCTCAGTGAATATCATTTTTGGATTTATGTTCTCTAGAATACTTGTGCTGGTGTTCTTTATGAAACGATTATTGTAGTTTTGCTCTCCTTTTTCTTCTATTGTTTTCGTATTGTTAGAATTATAATTTTTTAATTGTTTAAAATATATATATATATATGTAAGCCTATTGTAATTGGAGCGAAAGCTCTGTTATAGGTGAAATAAATAAATAAATAAATAAATAAATAAATATCTCCAAAACACTCAAACAATCCATCCGCTCATTTGCCGTCATTTTGAAAAAAGAAATTCCCCATTATGGATTTTTGCTCATATTCATAAAAATGATTGTTGCGTGCAAACAATTTTGCCTCAGAAGAATGAAGTTACTTTAAACTGTTAGTCTTTAAACGGGATTTTATTTTAATATCAAAATTGTTTTTATTTCTGTAAATATTATTTTTTATACCTCCGAAAGGAAATTCATAATAAAAACACATTTAGGTACGGAGTTGGCTGTTACGATTCTCCAGTGCCCGAGTTACCTACTCATAAGGCTGTCACTCGAATAAATTACTTTCCCAATTATGAAGTATACAATAGAGCATGTTTATTAAACCTTTCGACAAAGCGAACAGATTACACATTTAACGATAACAATGATGTACATTGTCGAAAACAATGTAGTAGCTATGGAACTCAGCACAAAGCTTTCATGGAAAGAGTTTTATCTTTCAGGTAACATTATAGCAAGTAAGTTTTCGTCACAGACAATCAAGGAACATCAGGTGATTTCCAGTCCAATGGCGTTGAACAACAGTGGCAGTGTTGTCGCATACGTATACTGTAGTGTATATATACTCCCAAGACATATCCTATCCGTTAATAATTTCTGTTCCCAGAGTTTTTCACAGAGTCACTGGGACATGCGCATACCCTCGAATGTATGCGGGTGGAGGTTAGGATACATTCGGTGGTTCCCCCCTTATTGTTGCCAGAGCGTCATTGGGTATAATTAATTTTTATCTTTAACTACTGATAACACCAATTAATTAATTTTTAATCGTTTCAGTAATAAAAAGAACTAGGAGAAGGTAGATTTATACATGTCCTATAGCATCTGTGTTCTTAATGTTAAGGCGTTGCGAAGACGTTGACATGAATCTACAATAGGAGAGTTATTTATCTCCATATTACTTCATGTTATCACTATATCCCACATTATCAATGTCGAGATTAACCTAGAGGGACAATCAAAACACACCTATTATACATGAAATAACGTGCAGCATTTGCCTGGAGTATCTGGAGTTAAGAATTACTTCTACTCCATTTGTTATTTTCCCATTTGTCGAGTTTTCTATTTCGAATTGATTTAACATACAATTCCATTGCATTAGTCTTTCACATCATATCCTGCTTCCCAGTCGTAGTGTTTACAGATATGCACTGTAAAAAAAATGTGTTAAAGCGACATAGACAGTGATTTCAGGAGAAACAGATTACATTTTGATCAACCTTTAACTTCAGGAAGCGAGGGAAGTCTTCCATGATTCGAAATGCAAGTAAAACTGAGGGGCGCCGACTTGTCAAAATTATTGGAGGGGCTCTGATCACTGAAATAAATTAATGAATGACTCACTCCCTCCCTTTTTTAAGTTTTGGCCTCAGTGTTCGGAATCTCGTAAAAGCCCATGAATTCCTCAAAAATATTAAAATTGTCATTTACAGTTCGAATGCAAAATGTCAATTGTTCACGGATGGATATGTCACAAGTTTTGTGAACCATAATAGCAAAATATTCCCGACTTTTAATATCTGCTACCACGGAGCACAAAGCAGATCTCCCTAATATATATCAATGATCTCGTTCTGAATGTCATGTGAGAGCCATTTGTAGCCCGAACATCCCATCCACTCTCGTAGTTCATGCACATCTCTTTTTAGTAAAAATGTTAACAATACTCATAATTATATACTTAATATATAGTAATAAGTCATGTGTTTTGCTGCCTCTGGTCATATCCCTCCGAAAGTAGATGGTTTAGCGGTCTCAGCCCCCAAAGTTGGTCTAGAACATTTCAAATGTGTATTTAAAGTTAAGTTCATGTGGCACAATTCAAAATAAACTTTACAAGAGAAGCAAAATAATACATTAGATCCTCTTTAGCAAAATTATTTGGGGGCTCTGCCCCCACATCGTTAACATTGGGGGGGCTCGAGGCCCCCCCCCCCAAGCCCCATGGAGTCGGCGCCTATGTAGCATCCAGAAATCGACAGGCTCCAAGAAGTCATCAATCAACTCTGGAATACCACGAAGGACGAGCGTATGGAGATAAACTGACTCTCTTGCTGAGGCGAGACGAGGGACTCGAGATTTCTGTCGAGCATTCTCCCGATTCCGTTCAACCAGGAGAGACCGTTCTGCGTACAGACAGATCCAAACATGATGGATCAAAGGTCCTCCGATGATGATAGAATCAACATGCAACGGCATCAAGAACTTGATTTCCGCCATAAACTCTGGAATGCTGCATCATCCACCAGTTCATCTAGAAGATTTTGGGGAAAGTCCTATATATTTACTGACATTCGTCTCTTATACTAGCAATTTGCTCTCCGTGATTAGGGTTTTCAGTGCATAGCTGAAAACATGACGAAACTCTTTACTCTAATATTTGTTCTCTCACCATTTATATTTCACAATTTTCATGCTTGTGATTGAACCTAAAATTAAATCGTTAATAGTTTACCTATTTTTGTTGCATGTTGAAGTTGCAAATTACAAAGACAACTACAAAGAAATATACACGCCCTACCCTTAGCTTCGCAGTGTGTTACGTTAACTACTACACCACAAAAGATAGCATTAATTGCACAGTGTTTCCATGTCTTACTATATGATATTTCTCTACATACCAAAGACGTTGTACGTATGATCTTTAGGGAAGTTTAAAGTTGAGCTAAGTACCATGTGTTGGCAGTAAAATTTTGTTGTTACGTTCAAGTGCACCCTAAAACATTGTTGCTAAAATTCACCTTATTTTTCTCTTTAGGTGCAAGACCCAGTGAGAATATCTCCTGCAAGAAGGTTGCATTACTGTACTGCGTCTGAATTTGTTATTGTTAATTATTTATAACTGTACCATTCTTCATTTTGGGTCCGCAAAGTTTCTTCTTAATCTTTATGGACTTTAGACTTTTGTATTTTTAGTACAGACTTAAAACAAAGAATTAATTCGTGCTGTATGACAAGATCCGTCACCGTGAAAAGAAAGGATCTTGCCATACACTGATGCAATCGACTCCTGTGAGTCGATTGCAGTTGGTTCTCCGGCGCAAGGCTGTAAGTGTACAAATGGCCTTGCGTCCCTCTTTCAACTGAAAAAAGAGGCCCTCACAGATGGTAGAGACGTTGACGGTGTTGTGACGCTTGAACTGACATCTACCTATACCAAAAGTTTAAATGTTATTGCAGGACCCCAACAGTTTCTCGCCTGAAGCAAATCAACATCCGCCCAGCAGACATAAAATGAAAGCCCATGCCTCATAAGAGAGGATGTATACGTACAACAATGAGGGTACCTGACGTTAATTAAGAAGTAGAAATGTTTAATGTATAAAGAAAAAAACCATAAACATCCTTGTGACACAGTGGCAATCAAATTTCCTTAATGATGAATCCATAGGGTAATCACCTGGTATGCTCATTCGGATGAAATGCTTGCGCCTGCTGAGGTAAATCTAGAACACTCTAAACATAGAATTTTTAAAGTAACTAGAAAATTATGGTTCTTTACAGGGGTGACCTCCCCCCTCCAAGCCAATGGCGCGTCCCCAACAAATCATGTCATGTGTCCCCGCAAATCATATCATATGTCAGTAGTGGAGGTGCACGGGTTCAAGAACATCAAGTGAGGATCAAAAAAACCTCAAAAACTCACTTTCTCTCCACGTTCCGCACCTCATTTATTGCGCTGACGATGTTTCACAGCGAAGAAAACAGCACCAAAACCTCAAAAACTCACTTTACTCATTTGAGGATCACCAAAACCTCAAAAACTCACTTTCTCTCATTTATTGCGCTGATGATGTTTCACAGCGTGTTTATATATCGTGACCTTTGCAAACCTCTCTCGGGAACGATGTGTAGTGGACTTTAGAGAGTTCTGCGCCCTTAAGTGAGGTTCAGTGTTACCAACCCCCCAAAGAAAAGTGGACAGAAAAAAGATCTGGCACCACTTTTTTAAGCTATTTTTTACCTCCTGCTCTTATGCTACCTCGTCCTTTGACCTACACTTTTGAAATGACTTACGACATTTTCCTATAAGTCTGTCTCCTCTTACTGTAAGGTCCCTCAGTGTAATCTACTACGACCTTGCTCTCAGCGTAATCTGCTACGATGTTTTTTTTAAAAAAAAACCTCATGTGTGATCTTCTGCGGTGTGTGTGTGTGTGTGTGTGTGTGTGTGTGATATTCAAAATTATTTTTGTTAAGGCCCTCAAAAAAGAATAAAAATATCCCGCCAGAGAGGGGTGCGTGGTGCCCAACACCAGTTCTAATGGTCATGGCTATCAAAGCCATGCCTCTGTAGAGTTTCATGAGTTATTATTTTTTTTTATTTGCGCACCGAACTAACTTACATTGTATTTTATATAACCTTGTTGATTTTTTTAGTATGTGGCAATTATTTTTTTACGAATTATTTTTTAAAACTGCTCCGTCACCCTCTCGTTCTTTACGTCGTGGACGAAGGACTTCTCTGCAATCAGGATGACGCTGCACAGAGTATCGGCAGGTAGCGCGTCGTGGAACTCGCAGACGACCTTGATGTTGGTGCGATCATTGACCACGACCTGCTTTCTCTTAGATGTGTTGATGACGAACATCGGCCTGCGGATTTTGAATTCGCTGGGCGTGTAGTACATGTCCACGCTTCCTTCGGTCACGCGCTTGTAAGCCGTGTAAGCTTCGTAAAGTTTGAGGTAATCATCTTTGGTCATGTCGAGGTTGTAATTTTCACGCGGGAACACTTCGTTCCTACCGTTCTTGAGATAAACGTTCTTGATCTTGCAGTCGTCGAACTTGCTGGAATCTTTTTCCTGATTCTTGTCCCTCCCGGTCTGAAAGAGCACTACGACGAAATCTGGCATGTCGAACTGTATGTTGTTGAACTGAGTCGTGACGTCGAATTCCATGTGACTTCCCGACGCCAACTTCTGCACGCACTGGTAACCGTGAAAATGAATCGGCACCTGTGGACTTTTCAAGATCTCCGCTTTGTACTTGAGGGCGTAGTTCGTTTCGTATTCCACGATCGGCATTCTCAACTCCATGCTCCGGATGACGCACTTGGCTGCTTCGGGTAATGTGTTGGCTATCGGCGTGCCGTCTGCGTTCAAGTTGGTGTATCGCATCAGCGCGTCGTTGTCGTTGGCCGATCTTCGAAACGTGATCCTCAGTCCTCCCTTCCACATGATCTCCTTGTAGTCCGAGAAGAATCCCGGAAGCAGACGCATGGGAAAGAGCACCGTGTGACTTCTCGTCGATATTTTGGTTCCCGCTTCGAATCCTCCCGCCTGATAGTATGTCGCGTCCGTTTTGGATAATTTCAATGTTCCCACTGCCGTCGACGTGATGCCTGGATAATCTATTCTGTCGATGACGGTGTTGTGTTTCCTCACCTCCACCTGCGAGAACAGGTGAGGCACGAAGTTGTCCACGAGTATCAAATTTGCTGCTGCGGGAAACACGTCTCCGCTTTCTTTCTTCACCACGTCGAATTGAAGGTAGAGGTCCGCTCTGTGAGGATGAACGAACCCGTCGCCTACGTTCACGTCGTATTCGATCTCCCGGTTCGCTTCGTTGAGATTGGCGAACGTGCGACGGTTGGGAGGGAAAGATTGCAATTCGTAACTTTCGATTTGCTCCATTTTCACTATGTGTGTTATTTATTATACGTTGATCTCCACGATGGCAGTGGTCGTTGCACCTGCAAAATCCACCACCTCTCCTTTCTCGTTCGTGACCACCAACTCTATGTCGTCTATGCGGTTGCGACATACTGGAAAATAGATCGGCGAAGAAGGTGTGTAGATGATCGGTTCCATGAATTCGGAACTGGGTTTGAACGTGGCGATGATTCCCGTCTGCTTGTGACTTCCCAGCAACCCCCCGTCCGAGGATTTCGTGATCATGCCTTCCGCCACGTTGCAGTGAACGTTCAAAGTTTCGATGGCCAAGAATTTAGGAATGTTGGTTGCTACGTGCTTGATGCCAGCTTCGAGTTTTGTGTCGTTCTCGAAACCTAAAAGTTCTCCTATGGTGCCCAGGTCCACGGTCTCCGTCGCGGATACGATTTCCACTCTGTGCGTGACCGAATTTTGAGAAAGGTACGTGCCTTTGGGTAACTGAGCTTGCAAAGTGGAAAGATTGTATTGACCTGGCGTGACGACGATATGTTCGCTTCCGACGCTAATTTTGTTGTTGTGCTGCGTGACGTTAGGTATGAGGTACATGCTGTAGAATGCACGCAGAGCTACGGATTTAGGATAGACGATGTCGTCGTGCAGCGTGAGTTTCAAGATCGAAGATTCGCTCGTGAGATGGAACACGCCCATCGTGTTTAAGGTTCCACAGTGCTTTCTGGAAATCTTTGATCATAGGCTTATTTATTTGAGAGAGAAACGCGAGCACGGAGAGGCAGAGATGACCGCAGTTCACGTCTCCGAAATCTTGAATGCGTTCGTCGTTGTAGTATGTAGAGGTTTTGTTCGTTTTCAGATAATGAACTAAATTTGTAGGTGGAACACCTCCGAAAGAATCGAAAACGAATGCTTTATTGTCGTTTTTTGTGGTAACATATCCAATGCGTGCCTGGATTTTCTTGACCGTCCAAGTTGACTACTCCACATTCTCTTCTTTTAACGGTTGAAGGTAACGAGTCGGACATGAAAACGCCTCTGAAGTGTTTGATTCGTAATGGTTTGATCAGAGATTCAATGTCTCGGTTGGTGAGTGCTGCTGTTTCTTTTTTTTAAACTTCCTCATCACGCCCTTTCCCCCTTTCTTCTCCATGGCCAGGTTGTGACGTTTCTGTTCTTCCAATTCCGCCTTGTTCTTCTTCGAGTCGATCACGGTTTTCGCGATGGCGGCGCTACCCCCGGCCAAACTTCCCACGGCCCCCAATGCTGCCAGGATGGCCGGGATGCCTCCGATCTTTTGCTGTTTCCGCGAACGCTGCAACCTTTTCAATTGTGGAGTGCTGAGAAGTAATTTCATTCCGTGTCCTTTGGACAAGCAAGAACGTTTCTTCTCGCGTTGTTTCTTGGTGAGTAAGCCATCGAGGGCACCCAGCGTTTTCAGATTCGAATATGGTATCTGGTACCCGACACCCTTGGGCTTCATGTTTTTTTGTTTTTTTTTCACGGTATGTTATTTATATATATAAATGTTCTGAGATTTTTTTTGTCTCGTGTAATTTTTTTTTCAAGGTATGTGTTATTTATATCGTCTCACTCAGAATAGGTGGCGATGTGTTATTTATATATATGTATTCTGGGAAAGAAAAAAAGTTTTTGCTTCGCCTAATGCTATCATGTGGTTTACAAGATCGACAGTTTCAATGTTCGACGCGTACCAGTCTTCGGTAAATCTTCTTCTCCCCTGCCTCCACTCGTGCAGCTCGTCTAACCTATCGTCAATTTTCTTGTTTGCGGCTCGAAAGAGAGTCTCTGGGGAACGGAACATTTTTTTCATTCCGCTTATTTCTCGGAGGTGATCCATGAAAATCATTTTGCACGGTGAACAAAGTTCTGGCGTTACTTTACACAAGTCTATGAGTTTAGTTACATCCCCGTCGAACGTGAACGTAAATATTTTGTGCAACACTTCGGGAGGAAGTTGACTTATACAAGTTGACATTTTTTTCATGGTATGTTATTTATATATATATATTCCGGGGGTTGGGGTGTCCGTGATTAAACAAATTCTATTACGTGCTTCGTTTTCTTACCAAAAAGTTCCTTTGTCCCCTTGTACACGATTCGAGTTTTGTTCTCGATTAAAATAGATAGCTTCTCGTCGGATAACATGTTAGCGTATCGATCTGGTAAAAATAGATTGTATTGTCCGTCGAGCAACAGCCGTACCTTGGGACCATACTGGGTAGAAACGATTGAACCGGAAGTTATCGTGTAAGGTTTGCCGACTTCCAATTCCTGAATTTTTACATACTCGACTGACAAATTTAGCATTTGTTTTAATGCTTGGTGGTCACTCATTTTTTTTTCACTCATATGGAAGAGAAATTTCAGAGTGTTAGAGAAATTTAATTTTTATTCACGATGTGTGTTATTTATATATACTTTTTTCACGAGATTTTTGTATCGAATATTTTTTTTGTGTGTGTTAGAGGAAGTAAGTCCGTGCTTCGGAAAACGCGATGATGTGCGTGATGATTTCTTCGGTCTCCTGTTTAGACTTGCGCCAATCATCCGTGTATCGTCTTCTCCCCTGCCTCGCCTCGTGCAATTCATCCAACCTATCGTTTAATTTTTCCCCTGCGGCCGAAAGAAGAGTGTCGAGATCACCGCACCTCATGCCACTGATCTCCCGAAGACGGTCCTTGACAGCCATTTCACAAGGGATGCGAAAATCCGGCGTTGATCTCGCTATGATTACAAGTTTATTAACATCTCCGTTTACTGCCTGTTTGAATATTTTTCTAAGCAGTTCGTGCGGCAAATCAGTTATGCAAGCCATGTTGTTTTTTTACTGTATGTTATTTATACACCCCACCCAAATTTTTGTTTCGTGTTCATGGCGATGGTGGTGCCCAGTGCTGCAACTCTTTCACCCAACGAAGCGTCTCTGCTGACGAATCTTTCGAAAGCGGCATGTTCCAATTTCTGGTCTGCTTCGTGACGTGCATCCAGATCGGTGCGAGTGGTGTTGTAAGCGATGTCGTGATCTTTGCATGCCGCGTCCAACGGATTCACACCCTTGTCTCCTCTCTCCATCGAGTTTGGTACCCGGTCCGCAGTACTGGTAGCCAGGTAAATGCATCTCGAAAGGTAACTTGTTGATGATGTCGTTCACGAGTCCCTTTCCTTCGGCCACGTTCCAGAATCTCGGAGGCAGCGTGTTGATAATTTTGATCAGGTAGCCGATGCCCTTGTCGTCGTTCACGATGAAGTTGGAAAGTTTCGTGCTGATCATGTCCACGATGCCAACCTTCTCGTTGTAGAAATTACGATTGCCTGCATTCTCTTCGCCGGCTATCACCAACAATCGGTCCACGAGCTTCCTCACGTCGTCCACCCAAACGAATTCTTTGGGTAACGTGTTGTAGCGTTTGACGCCACTTCCACTCTTCACCTCGTTCCAAATCGGTTTGATGAGATTCCTGTACTTCTCACCGCTGCTCGATTTCACCCTATTCTGCGAGGCATCGTTGTTCTGGTACATGGCATCCGTCATGATTAGAATTTCCCTGTAACTCTGCTAATCTTCGTCGGTGTAATCTTTAGGATATTTTTTGGCAACGAGTTCCCACAGTCCCACCGTACCCGGATACCTGGTCCAACTATCCTTATCGCCTAAATTGACTTTAATGTCGTTGCCTTCGAAGGTCACCTTCGATTTTCCAATCTTCCACACCACACCGCCTTCGTTGGTTTCCATGCTCGGATACAATCCGAACACTTCATCCTTGTCGAATTTGCCCGTGCTCAGGTAGTCTCGTGCCAATGGTCCCAACTCGATTTTATCCGAAGACGAAGAGGTACTACCTATGGCTCGACGTCGTGGTACTTCCTTCAGTTCGAACGGTGTCGAAGGAATGCTCGAAATGGGCGTGGGTACAGCGTAACTTTTAGCTGCGAGCGGCACGAGTTCGTTGATCAAATTTTTATTTTGTTCCGTGACGCTTTTAATTTCTTTACCTAGACCGCTGATGGCATCGATCACAGGTTGATCCTGACGTTTCTTCTCTTCGTAGGATCCGCGATTCTCGGATTTCCAACCTTTGAAGCGTTTCACGAGGTATTCCCGCAACTTGAGATTGTCCTCTTCTTGAAATTGACGTTTTGACATTTTTCTATATACGTTGAAACGTTTCTGAAACGTCGAATTCTCAGCCTATACGTTCGGTTCTCGCAGTTTTCTACTGTCACCCGCTTGAGACTATCCACTTTTTCTAACATTCACTTTTTGTTGTAATTGTTATTTATGTATGCTTGTCAGACGTTTGAAAAAAAAGAACGTTTTTTCAAATTTTATTTTTTAGATTCTCGATTTTTGATTTTTTTGGATTTTTTTCTTCTTGTTGCAAATCTGAAATTGTCCTCTTGTTAGCCTTTGAGACGTCTAGATAAACGTTTATTTTATTCCTATATTTTCCATGGTTTGCTTTTCGAGTCATGTCGATGGTCACGAATCCGAAATCGTCACTGTTCCAACAGTGGGAGCAGAATTTAGAAAATAGATTGTAATTTATGTCAGCCCCTACGTAATCATCGTGTGCGTGTTTTAAATTGGTGTGGTCTTGTCGAAACAAACATATGAAATTAGCATTATCGCGTAGCAGTTGTTTCGGAACCTTGGAAAAAGTTTGTGCCAGGTAGAAACAATCTAATCCTTTGTGACGACCTCGAGTGAAAAAATTACGAATCTCGTTATGATTTTCCAAGATCATGTCGTCGAACACCACAACGGAATTCTCGAGACAATCGTCCAGTGGAATGCTTTCAAATGCGAAAGTTGCAATGCCCACTCCCTCGTACAGTTTCATAAGTTGCTGGTATTTCGCTTGTTCGAGACTTTTCGAAAATACGTAGAGGTGTCTGTTTTCCCAGTCTAACCAATTGGGTGCGAGGATAAAATTATCAATGAGCAGTGTCGTCTTTCCGCACCCCGAAGGTCCTACGATCAGACATCGTATGCTGTCGGGGAGCAATTCGCCGTTCCTTTTCTTCGTTTGATTCTCCGAATCAGGTAGACGTTTCACGACATTCCACGCACTCATAGAATCACTTCGTTCGAATCGATCCAACTCGTGTCCGGAAGTCCCAGCCATTTCACCAAAAGTTTGTCACCTCTCTTACGCAAAACTTTTTCGATAAGGTACGTGTCGGGGTATTTAGTTTTAGAGAGTTCCTCCTCTTAGAAGCGCCCCAATAAAATTTCACCGCCACTGTCCTTTATTATATACGTGTGACGGTTCCCGGGTAAAACTCGAACCACGGTAAAGAGTTCAGTGCTCCAGTTTCGTGTGAAACCCCTGTCGAACGTTCGCTTCAATTTACTGATCCTCACCTGGTCTCCAATTTTGTATTTAGGTTTTTTTTTGTCGTGGGTGTGTACTTTGGACAGTAAACGCTAGAAATTAAACGTTGCTCGTCGGACTTGGTAACGTCAGCTGGCTTCATGCCTATCGTTCTGTGCACCGTGTGATTATAGTCGTTAACGAGTTCCGGAAGAATGGTGACCCACTTGTAGCTTCCCTGAAGCGTGAAGCGTGACCACATGCGCGATTTCAGAGTGCGATTGAATCTTTCCACGATGCTGGCTTTGATGTGACTGAAGGTCGAGTAATGTCGAATGTCATGTTTTGAATAAACTTTTGGAATACGGCGTTGTAGAATTCCTTCCCTTTGTCCGTGTGCAGAAACCGAGGTCGTCTGCCGCCGCTTTCGCGAAAAATTATCTTGAATGCTTCCGTGACGCATGTTCCTGTTTTCGCCTTCAAAGGTAGAGCCCATGCGAATTTCGAAAATGTGTCTATGACGGTGAGGAGGTACTTGTTGCCCTTGTTCAATTTATGTACGTTTTTTAACTTGCCGCTACTCATCTCGACGAGGTCGCTTTCCCAGAGGTCGTCGATGCCCTTGGTTACCACCGCCAAACGTTCGTAGTTGCGGCGTGCTGGTCTTCGACGATGGCTTGCCTAGACATTTTTTTTTAGAGATTACGTTTGAAGAGAAGCACCAGCGTGATGGGATTCAAAGAGGGTGGCACTTCGCTCGTGTTTTGAATGATCAGCTTATCGCCGGCACTCACGTCGAAAACGGTAAGATCTTCGTCTTCGTGTATTTCATATATGTTGCGCGTTTCGTTCCAACGTGCCAGAGGAATGTTTCCTGCTTTCTGGACACCACGATTCGATATCAACGTCATGGTGGGAACGCTAGCTTTTCTGCCGTGAGACCAGTACGAAAATTCGTTTATCTGAATCGTGCCATCGAGGAGAAACTTGTAGTACGGATGATAAGGATGTAACATGTACAGTTTGTTACCCTCGACGAACGTGGAGATTCTCTGTTGATTGGGTACGCTGTTGATTTCGATGGCTTGCAAGGTGAACAATTTGGCGAATTTAGTGTCGACGCTGAGCAGATTACTGTGAACGTGTCCGAGTTTATTTTCGATGGGCAACAAATGCTCGACTATGGTATCCGTTACGGCAGAAAATGACAGTTTGATTTTCACTTCCACGTTCAACTGCTTGTAGTTTTCGTTCAGTTCTTGCAACTTGGCACCGAAAGAGGCCAGCGTCGATTCCTACGTGGATTCCAGCACTCCAACTTGATCTCTGATGTTGACGACAATGTTCTGAAGGTTCTCGACTTGATTCAATTTCGAGCTCTTCTCGGTAAGATCGTTCACGATGCTTCGCATCTCTGTAAACTGCGTGTGAAGGTCGGCGACGCTCTGCGAAGTGGGCAGCGTTGACACCAGCGAACTAATTTCATCTCGAATCTGTTCCACGTTCGCCGTTTCCGTTTCTAGTCGTTTCAGCATTCGTGATATGTTCCTTTTCAAAGCGTGTAATTCTTTGGAGGTGGGGAGATTGTCCACCCTATTTTCGAGATCGCTCAATGAACTTTTGATGTCGCTCGAATCGGATAGTGCCGTCACCGCCGTTTTCAATTTCTCCAAATCTTCCTTCGAAGGTACGCTCGTCCGTAACGATTCCAAGTCACCCTGTATGTTGTCGAGTACGTGATGAAAATGAGCGAGGTTCGATTCGACGTTCAAATTTTCTAAATATTCGATCTTCTGCTGAACCGTGCTTAACGTATCTTGAATGCTCGTCAACGCATTCGCTTCAGCGTGAATATTTCTAATTTCTTCGTTGATTAATTCCAGAGACGCCTGAAGCGTAGCGATGGTGGTTTGAATGTGTTCGTAATCTTGATAAGCCTCCAATTGAATTTTTATGTTCGCGACGCTTTTACCGATGACCTGCAGTTCGTCTGACGAAGGTAGGTTCGTCATGGTATCTTCCAAAGTCTGTAACTTGGATTTAATTTCTTCCAACGTACCAGTGAATTCTTCTTGTAATTTGGAAACGACGACGTGCAAGCGTTCTACATCGATATCGTTCACGACGGTTTGAAGTTCAGAGAAATTCTTTTCGATTGCGGAATTCGTTCTTCGATTTCGAGTTTCAATTTTTCCAAATCTTCATTTTTCGATTGAAATTGCTGTAATTTGGCCAAATCATTTTGAAGCGAATCCACGCTCAACTGTATATTTTGAACGTTGTCGTAAGAAGGTACGTCAACATAATTTTTTATGAGCGTTTTCAGTTCGGAATCGATTTTCAGAATAGGATCGAGACATTGCGTTTGGAGCGTAGCGATCTCCGACTCTAAACTTTTGTTTAAGGTCTCCTGCAAAGCGATCAAATCGCTCCTCAACTTTTTAATTCGGACATCCAACATGAGAATCTCTTCTGCGTGGTCCACACGCTTGGTGTGGCCGAAAATGTCGTTAGGCATTTTGGTTAACGGTTATTTATAATAGGATAGACGATTCGTAATTCTACGAAGAGAGGAACGAGTTTGTCGTAATCTCCGAGGAGTTCCACGTAAAGACAATCTCCTGCAGAAACATCGTCCGCCATGTTAGAAAGCACCTTGTCGTGCTTGATTCGAAAAATGTTCTTGCCGCTAGAAATTTTAATATTTCTCGCCCCTTCGTTTTCCGGATTCACGGTGATCCGAAGTGATCCCGTCGATCGGAATTTCGTAGAAATGTAAATTGTTATTGAAGACGTAAAACATCTTGCCCACATCATCATCCAATTTTGTCCAAATACTGTTGAGATGAATGATCAGTAGACCGTTGAGTTTAGATAACACGGAAGGTAGATCTGTCGTCGTGCGGTGTACAGTCTCCATGGTTTGCTTTCGGAAACCAAAAAGATTCATTGTCCTTGCTATTTATTTTATTGTGTATGTGAGACAGTTAAAGTTTTTTTTTTTCAATTGCATTGCCTACAATTTTTACTAATTTCTAAACGATAGTGTCCCCAAGGCAACGTGTGGATTCCACAAGACAAAATACATCTTTTATCGTCATGCGGTTCTAATGCTACTTTCCTAACTTTGTTTGTTGTAATCACGTGGTCTACACTTTGGATTCTTTGTTCTATACTTAGTATCGTCGATTGTGAGTAAAGGCAATCGATGTAATCGTGGAAGGTGAGTTTGTTCTCCACCGTATTCTTGCCCACACCTTTTGCTTTCTTCGTGACGCTACTCTCTGTTCTCATGGCATACATTTTCGAACGCAAACCCGCGAACTCGACCGTTACATTCATCTTTCAGTTTACCTAGGACTTTTTTGTTACGAGATGGAATTCCAAATCTGTTGGGTTGAGGATACGCAGAAGTATCGAAATACTCAAGCATGGAAGGATTTTTTATGTCTTCGTAGAGGTTAGGTGTTTGTATGCTGTAAATGAAGCTGTCGGTGTCCGTGTACAAAAGTGATATCTTATCATTGTAGAAGGGTTTCATCACGTCGTAATGAAATTCGAACATGTAAAGTTTCGACAAGTCGAGAACCGTTGCGCCAACGTAAATTGGTTTTCTGAATTTCATCAATTTTATATCAAGGTTGAAAAGTGCCAAATTCTCGTTGTAAATTTTTCTCGACTTGAATCTAGGATCGGCTATCCACTTCCGACATTTATTCTTATCGGAAATTAATTTCACGTCTACGTGCTTTCTAACATTCTCCATGGTCTTTCCGTACACCGCATTGTTCATTAATTTAAAGAAGTCCTTGTCTAAATCCGAAGTGGCAGCTGTTCTATGTTGTGTGTTAGTTTCTATGTAAGGTCTTAACCACGTGGAATGTTTAAACTTTAGTATTCTTCTAACATTTACTATCTGAACACCCTTCCCAATCAAAAACCGGAGATTCTTGTAGTGGACCACGTATCTCTGTTTAGGGTCCAATGTTAACAAAAGCTTGTCTTGAACCGAGTCGGGTGGACATTTGATTTCGGGAGTCGGAGGCAAATCCGAAAACGTGTCGTGCAGGTGGTCGGAGAATTGGAGATCTACCTCTGCGAAGAAACCACACTCGCTATCGTCGAAATGAATAATGTCTATCGAAGTGGGATCTAACCATTCGAATCCCCCGTACGGAAGTTTCTGAACCATGGCATGTCCGTAGAGATTATTAACGTCGGCGTAGAAGATGTAATTCGATGCTCGATTTGAATCGTAATCTTCTTTCATGTGTACGTTATTAGCTTTTGCATGTCTCTGTACGCATTGCACCATTCCACCTCGTATCCCTCTTTCGATAAATAGCAACATGTCAACGTCCGATATCAGTTCCAGCTTGACCTTTGTCTGGAATAACATTGCCGACCACGCTAATCCCGGTAGACTGTAGAAATACGCTGGATCTAATTTATAAATATTCGTTGCCGTTTTCCTGAACGCTTGAAAAACATCCGCGATTATCGTCACGTCTAATTTTAAGTATGCGTCGTGGTAGTCTCCGAGTGTCCTACATTCTAATTTCTCCCACATGAGTTGCGCGTGTTGGTATTCTTCGTCCGTGATTCCTTTCTCTCTGAGTCTGCTGTAAAATTCTCTTGGAAGTGGAAGAGCGTCGTCGTTAAATTTAGAACCATCACTAACATATTCGTAAGGATAAATCCCTTTACGTCTAACGAGTTCTATGTCTACGTTGGGAAAACTAGATCTAGTTATTTTGAATTGTTCGTCGGTGAGTTTGTTCGCTAAAGCATCCAGACTTGCAGAGAGAAATCTATACGAATCCAGGAAGCGCATCTCGATTGTATTTTTCGTTCCCGGAATCGACACTTGCTTGCTGAGACTAATGTAGCGTTCTTCATTCTCGGCCAAGACACCTATACGTTTCGGATCGTAGCCAAGATGTCTCACCAGGTGGTGAAAATCATATCCGCTTCCGTTGTGAAAAAATATGGGGATGAATTTAGGTTTCTGGATTTTAAGATTGCACGTGTTGCAAATTCCACCTATGTAGTTTCCGCTGAAATGATCGTGGTGGAATATTTTTTTGTTCTCATCAGTGAAACTTTGATCACATACCGGACACACCTCAGTGGAATTGTAATTTTGAAGTTCATTTTCAGTTAAAGGTGTCATCGGTTTTGATGTAAGCAGTACGCTACCAATTACCTCAACCTCCTCCGCCATTTTTTCCAGGAAGCGTTCGATTACATTTGGCCCGCGGTATATATATGCTTCATTTATTTTATCACGTCGCACAACAACATAGCCGAAACTATTAGGTTGATGAAGCTGGAACGGCGTTGTGGAGGAAATTTCAGGATCCGGTTCGCAGTACGAGAGTGGTTTCAGGAAAGACTCGAAATCTGCGACGATGATTGCGGGATGTTCCGACAATGCCTTGTGCATTTTGAATTCTTCGACTTCGTTCGTTTCGGGCATCAACATTCTAGCCGGTCTGTTGTTGTCGCAATATATTTTATGTTCGGCAAGTTTATCGATAGCAATCTGACGTCCAGCGTAATTTCGATAATTGGATTGTTTTCGATCGTCGAACGTGGTTAGGCATCTCGGGCAAACTTCGATGCAACGTTCATACTTGGTAGATTGACTTCTGACCAAACGTGATAGAGAACGAATTAGCGTGTAATGATAGACATCCTCGTTGGAAATGAGAAGGAGATTTATTACACAAGCATCGTCATCGTCAATATCGCTTATCCTGACGGGATGCACGAGATATTTATCTGACGTAAAGGAATATACATTAATAGCAATGCGTTTTCCTGCACGATTTTCAAACTTTGTTATATCCGACAATGTCACCGGGTATTCAATGTCAGACATTACACTTTGAAAGTCGGTCTCGTATTGTTTGTAATTAGAAACCTGTTCTGGATGATTTGACCAATGAACAGGATGCAGTTCAGCCAATACACACCAAAGGAAACATTTTATATCGCTGTTCTGTATATTTAACACAGCCCTCTTGTGTTGAATGTTCGGTGGAAGAGGAACGTAGCTGGATGCACGAAGAGGCGAGAATCGGTTCACGTAAACAGTTAACGTGTGAGGACTTCCACACAGAGACCATCCCGACCCTTTAGCCTCGAAATCGTCATGTTTCTTAACCAGCTCGTTGGTAACTTTATAATAGAAGTTGTTCAAATTTTCGACGTCAGCAAAATAAAGTGTCTGGTTTTTGTACGATGATAAAAAATACTCGTTGTGCCATCAACTTTCTCGTATTCAGAAAACAGAACAACGTATACTTTTATAGAGTTGTTTTCAAGTTTATCTTTCAAAATATTTAGTACAGATGTTTTCGTTTCGTCCAAGAAACTTAGAATGTCACGGCCTGGTTCTGACTTAATTGAAAAATCCTGGAGTTGATCGTTGAATGCAGATCTAATTGGTTTGCGTTCATTAGATAATTTAATTTGCTTGGAAGTGGAAGCTTCCGTTTCTGAATTATCGATTTTCCTTTTCGATGCTTGTTCGGTCGATGGTTTGCAAATTTTGAGGTGTTTACTTAAATTTGTAATGCTGATCATCTTTCCGCATCGAGCACAAGACTTAGAAGGTAACGAACGATTAATTCTCGAACCTGTTTCGCTACATCTTGCCCTATGCTTGCTAATATTAGTTTTAGATATTAATTTTTCGCAAGTAATACATTCGATCAAACTGGTGGATTCCATTATGCTTTCTCAGATCACACAAACCAAAAAAATGATTTCCAGGTATGTTATTTTATATGGAATTTCTCGGGGTGATTACAAAACTCAAAAATTCAATCTACTGTGAATACAATTTTCAGGTATGTTATTTTATATAGAATTTCTTGGGGTGATTACAAAACTCAAAAAAAAAAATTCAATCTATATTGTGAATAGAATTGCAGGTATGTTATTTTATATAGAATTTCTCGGGGGAATACAAAAAAATCAGATCGTCACGAGCATCGTGTGGCCCACGGCGAAGGCTTATTTGCAGTTCGTGGAAAGGCACGCGACTCAATTCGATCTGGGGAGGAAGCTCGATTTGTCAGCCCCCACAGCTGGCTAGCTTCAAGAGCGACTGTATCAACGC
This sequence comes from Lepisma saccharinum, assembly GCF_977018435.1. NCBI lineage: Eukaryota > Metazoa > Arthropoda > Insecta > Zygentoma > Lepismatidae > Lepisma > Lepisma saccharinum. Next base: position 37,301,940 of record NC_139237.1, read on the forward strand.
TCTGGCTTGGCGTCACGTTTTTTTCGAGAAGGTTTTCGGAAAGGATCAGACCATGTACTTGCGAACGATTTTCCCGAACACCGTCTGCGACAGCCACGTTCTCAACGAATTCACGTGGACGACCCAGCATCGTTTCCACACGCATCACTTTCTCAGCTGGGGTCTGATCTATCGATTCTGCTGCATCATACCGACGTTCTTCATCATACACTGCAACATCAATTACTTGGTGCTGCATTATACGGTTCTGGAAAACAAGTCGAACGTCCTGAAAGATTTGTACCAGGACGTAACCGAAACTGACGCGTTCAAAACTCAATTTCTGCGCCTCCTGAGGACAGAAAAAAGAATATCGACTCAGTACAAAACCTTCGAACGGACGATCCTGCCCGATAATTTTCGTTTCCACCAGATCGTAGAGGGTAGCGGCGAGCAGCAGCAGCACCAGCACGTGTGGTCTTGGGCCACGTACATCGATTCTCTCAACCTGGACGCGAGCAAAGAACGCTACTTCCCCAAAAAGGATTCTGCGTTCGTTCGGGAGCGTATCGAGCGCGTGAACTGGGTAAAGATCCCCTCGCCGTGGGTCGACATCGTGCGAACGCTTTTTTCTTATTTTCACATGAAAGATCGCAATTTCGGAACCAGGCAATTTAGAACCGAGGCAAACAACACCGTGAAAGCGGTCGTTTCTCCAAAGTTGGGATTCAGCTTGATCCTCGACCAGATCGACCAGCAGGAGAACGAAGCGTGCTGCCTGCTCCATTTCATCCCGGGCATTCCCATCGAATTCTCCTGCTGCGACGTACCGGACTCGTGCTGCGAATTTTGCCACACGATGTGTTTCCTGCAGACGCTGACCAACACAACCCCGACGCTCATTTCTTTGGATTTGAAAGTTATACTCGTAGGCACCGAACCTTCCTCGTTGCAACCCATCACGAACAATTACAGAGTATGCCAAAAATGCCGCGCCTGGTTTAGATCATCGTCCGACGTCGATGCTGCAAATTTACAATTAATTCATCACCCTAGTGGATTAGTTTTGGATTTGCGCCGGCCCGACAGGATTGTGTTGAATCCGTTTTTGATCGAAGCCTTAGTGTCGCGACCAACGACGAATTAAAAGGACACCACTACAATGACGAGCATCGCCAGCACGACGGACACATCTTCGACCACAAGCCCCTCGCACAATTCGAGTACGAAGACGCCCGCAAACCTCGGTGGTGCCAAAAATAAATTTCCACACTGGTCCGAGCACACCCTTCCGCGCATACGAAAGCATTTCGGCAAGCGCGTGTACGATTTGGACTTCACCTCGACGGTGCTGCAGAACGACGATCCAGTCGATAAGGCACCTCCGATCAAATTAACGCTGCACACCACGATCGGGATCCAATGTAAGTTAGTTCGGTGCGCAAATAAAAAAAATAATAACTCATGAAACTCTACAGAGGCATGGCTTTGATAGCCATGACCATTAGAACTGGTGTTGGGCACCACGCACCCCTCTCTGGCGGGATATTTTATTCTTTTTTGAGGGCCTTAACAAAAATAATTTTGATTATCACACACACACACAGACCGCAGAAGATCACACATGAGTTTTTTAAAAAAAAACAACTAAAAAAACATCGTAGCAGATTACGCTGAGAGCAAGGTCGTAGTAGATTACACTGAGGGACCTTACAGTAAGAGGAGACAGACTTATAGGAAAATGTCGTAAGTCATTTCAAAAGTGTAGGTCAAAGGACGAGGTAGCATAAGAGCAGGAGGTAAAAAATAGCTTAAAAAAGTGATGCCAGATCTTTTTTTCTGTCCACTTTTCTTTGGGGGGTTGGTAACACTGAACCTCACTTAAGGGCGCAGAACTCTCTAAAGTCCACTACACATCGTTCCCGAGAGAGGTTTACAAAGGTCACGATATATAAACACGCTGTGAAACATCATCAGCGCAATAAATGAGAGAAAGTGAGTTTTTTTTGAGGTTTTGGTTTTCTTGGGGTGGGTTGGCAACACTGAACCCCAAATGAGTAAAGTGAGTTTTTGAGGTTTTGGTGCTGTTTTCTTCGCTGTGAAACATCGTCAGCGCAATAAATGAGGCGCGGAACGTGGAGAGAAAGTGAGTTTTTGAGGGTTTTTTTTATCCTCACTTAATGTTTGTCAACCCGTCCACCTGCACTACTAGAGGCTCTCGTGTAGTTTAGCATGTAATAAAAAAGGATAGGTTAAGTTATATCACGTAAGATCGTGGCATTCGTACCAAGTACGAGGTGGGAAAAAAGGGAAATTTTACTAAAACATCGCTAAACGCTAAAACATCGACAAAAAATTGTCAAAATATGTCAAAAACTGATATTCGATTGATAAAAAAAGAGGCTACAAATGCACTCGTACCAAGTACTGCGTTGAAACGCTCAATATACACTACTTATGTCCCCCTAAATCATATCATGTGTCCCCCAAAATCATATCATGTGTCCCCCAAAATCATGTCATTCGTCCTCTCAAACCATGTTAAAATCCCCGTGTAGTATGTAATTACGACAGCATGTCTACTGTAAGTAAATTCTTCGAACACTATACTTGATCTTCCCCTGCTCCCTATAAACAGGGGTGCTCATCACTCCAAGATTGTGGATGTATTACTCCCCCCCCCCAAAAAAAATCGTTCATCATAATCCCCCAAAAATAGTTTGGATGAATACGTAATAATTGATGTTTACTTGAACATAATACCATGTTAAACTGTCCATATATTTTTTTAATTGTTCAATTCTCGAAATAACTTAAAGCTAGCACATTGATTGGTTAAATGTAATAGATTAAATTATTAAACAGTATTTAACACAAAATGTTACACAACTTAAGAATAACTGGGCAAACTAAATAACATGTTCCAGCCTGTGCCCGATTGAATAATTGTTTCACAGAACCATAGCTAGAAATTCCTAAGTTCGGGGCTAGAATATAATACGGTTCCTCCTTCAAAGAACTCGCCGCCTCTGCTTGGGGTAAATATAATTATTTTAGTAATTCATAGCAATAATTACGTGGATTTTATCTTCAGTGTAAATTTCACTTGTTACAATAAAATTGTCCAAGAAGTTAGAAACGCGAATTTGATATTATTTATTTTTCTGTTATATCAGGTAACGTGCAATGTGTTGTTTTACTATGAAGTGCGCTTAGAACTACTATTACAGCATACACGGAATCAATAATACAGCAATACTGCTGATAGAAGTACATCATCCAAATGATGCACTTCCTTTAAATTAAGTATTACACCAACACTAAGCATTATATTTCAAGAAGTGATGTTACTAATCAATAGCGAGGACATGTGTTGTCCTGAACGGCCAAATTTCGTTGCCCACCTCAAACCTAGTCAGGACGTTAGTTCTTCGTTAGTCCTCGATAGTTCTCGTAAAATTTTCGTTAGTTCTCAAAATTTATCCAATTTATTCGCCGATTAGAATATGGAAGCAATTTGAAATTTCCCAATTTTGACACGGAATTTTTCTCAAAAAATGGTCCGTATTGATAGAATCTAGAGAGTATGGGTCAATTTTGTTGAAGCTTTAGTCATTCTATCAAATTTATCCTATTTATTCACTGAATAAATGCTTAGACGAAACGTGTTGTCCTGAACGGCCAAATTTCGTTGCCAACCTCAAACCTAGTCAGGACGTTAGTTCTTCGTTAGTTCTCGATAGTTCTCGTAAAATTTTCGTTAGTTCTCAAAATTTATCCAATTTATTCGCCGATTAGAAAATGGAAGCAATTTGAATTTTCCCAATTTTGACACGGAATTTTCTCACAAAATGGTCCGTATTGGTAGAATGTACAGAGTATGAGTAAATTATATTGAAACTTTAGTCATTTTATCAAATTTATCCAATTTATTCACTGAATAAATGATTGGACGAAATGTGTTGTCCTCAACGGCCAAATTTCGTTGCCCACCTCAAGCCTAGTCAGGACGTTAGTTCTCCGTTAGTTCTCGATAGTTCTCGTAAAATTTTCGTTAGTTTTCAAAATTTATCCAATTTATTCGCCGATTAGAAAATGGAAGCAATTTGAAATTTCTCAATTTTGACACGGAATTTTTCTCAAAAAATGGTCCGTATTGATAGAATCTAGAGAGCATGTGTGAATTTTGTTGAAAATTTAGTCATTTTATCAAATTTATCCAATTTATTCACTGAATAAATGCTTAGACGATATGTGTTGTCCTGAACGGCCAAATTTCGTTGCCCACCTCAAACCTAGTCAGGACGTTAGTTCTTCGTTAGTCCTCGATAGTTCTCGTAAAATTTTCGTTAGTTCTCAAAATTTATCCAATTTATTCGCCGATTAGAAAATGGAAGCAATTTGAAATTTCCCAATTTTGACACGGAATTTTTCTCAAAAAATGGTCCGTATTGATAGAATCTAGAGAGTATGGGTCAATTTTGTTGAAGCTTTAGTCATTCTATCAAATTTATCCTATTTATTCACTGAATAAATGCCTAGACGAAACGTGTTGTCCTGAACGGCCAAATTTCGTTGCCAACCTCAAACCTAGTCAGGACGTTAGTTCTTCGTTAGTTCTCGATAGTTCTCGTAAAATTTTCGTTAGTTCTCAAAATTTATCCAATGTATTCGCCGATTAGAAAATGGAAGCAATTTAAATTTTCCCAATTTTGACACGGAATTTTCTCACAAAATGGTCCGTATTGGTAGAATGTACAGAGTATGGGTAAATTTTGTTCAAACTTTAGTCATTTTATCAAATTTATCCAATTTATTCACTGAATAAATGCTTAGACGAAATGTGATGTCCTCAAGGGCCAAATTTCGTTGCCCACCTCAGAGCTAGTCAGGACGTTAGTTCCTCGGCAGTTCTCGATAGTTTTTATAAAATTTTCGTTAGTTCCGAAATTACATAGAAACTATTAAGGAAATAAATGGGTTGGGCCAAGTTCACACTTTTTCGACCCATATTCAACTTCGAACCGAAAACCATCCAGATCGATTGATTTTCGTTAGTTCCCGTTAGTTCTCATAAAATTTTCGTTAGTTCTCAAAATTTATCCAATTTATTCGCCGAACAAAAAATGGAGGAAATTTGCAGTTTTCCAGTTTTCACACGGAAATTACATAAAAAAATGGTCCGTATTGGTAGAATGTAGAGAGTATGAGTCAATTTTGTTGAAACTTTAGTCATTTTATCAAATTTATCCAATTTATTCACTGAATAAATGCTTAGACGAAATGTGTTGACCTGAACGGCCAAATTTCGTTGCCCACCTCATGCCAAGTCAGGACGTTAGTTCTTCGTTAGTTCTCGATAGTTCTCGTAAAATTTTCGTTAGTTCTCAAAATTTATCCAATTTATTCGCCGATTAGAATATGGAAGCAATTTGAAATTTCTCAATTTTGACACGGACTTTTTCTCAAAAAATGGTCCGTATTGGTAGAATGTAGAGAGTATGTGTAAATTTTGTTGAAAATTTAATCATTTTATCAAATTTATCCAATTTATTCACTGAATAAATGCTTAGACGAAATGTGTTGTCCTGAACGGCCAAATTTCGTTGCCCACCTCAAACCTAGTCAGGACGTTAGTTCCTTGTTAGTCCTCGATAGTTCTCGTAAAATTTTCGTTATTTCTCAAAATTTATCCGATTTATTCGCCGATTAGAATATGGAAGCAATTTGAAATTTCTCAATTTTGACACGGAATTTTTCTCACAAAATGGTCCGTATTGGTAGAATCTAGAGAGTATGTGTCAATTTTGTTGAAAATTTAGTCATTTTATCAAATTTATCCAATTTATTCACTGAATAAATGCTTAGACGAAATATGTTGTCTCGAACGGCCAAATTTCGTTGCCCACCTCAAACCTAGTCAGGACGTTAATTCTTCGTTAGTCCTCGATAGTTCTCGTAAAATTTTCGATAGTTCTCAAAATTTATCCAATTTATTCGCCGATTAGAAAATGGAAGCAATTTGAAATTTCCCAATTTTGACACGGAATTTTTCTCAAAAAATGGTCCGTATTGCTAGAATCTGGAGAGTATGGGTCAATTTTGTTGAAGCTTTAGTCATTTTATCAAATTTATCCAATTTATTCACTGAATAAATGCTTAGACGAAATGTGTTGTCCTGAACGGCCAAATTTCGTTGTCCACCTCAAACCTAGTCAGGACGTTAGTTCTTCGTTAGTTCTCGAAAGTTCTCGTAAAATTTTCGTTAGTTCTCAAAATTTATCCAATTTATTCGCCGATTAGAAAATGGAAGCAATTTGAAATTTCCCAATTTTGACACGGAATTTTTCTCACAAAATGGTCCGTATTGGTAGAATGTAGAGAGTATGGGTAAGTTTTGTTCAAACTTAAGTCATTTTATCAAATTTATCCAATTTATTCACTGAATAAATGCTTTGACGAAATGTGTTGTCCTGAAGGGCCAAATTTAGTTGCCCACCTCAAACCTAGTCAGGACATTAGTTCTTCGTTAGTCCTCGATAGTTCTCGTAAAATTTTCGTTAGTTCTCAAAATTTATCCAATTTATTCGCCGATTAGAATATGGAAGCAATTTGAAATTTCCCAATTTTGACACGGAATTTTTCTCAAAAAATGGTCCGTATTGATAGAATCTAGAGAGTGTAAGTCAATTTTGCTGAAGCTTTAGTCATTTTATCAAATTTATCCAATTTATTAACTGAATAAATGCTTATACGAAATGTGTTGTCCTGAATGGCCAAATTTCGTTGCCCACCTCAAACCTAGTCAGGACGTTAGTTCTTCGTTAGTCCTCGATAGTTCTCGTAAAATTTTCGTTACTTCTCAAAATTTATCCAATTTATTCGCCGATTAGAAAATGGAAGCAATTTGAAATTTCCCAATTTTGACACGGAATTTTCTCACAAAATGGTCCGTATTGGTAGAATGTAGAGAGTATGTGTCAATTTTGTTGAAAATTTAGTCATTTTATCAAATTTATCCAATTTATTCACTGAATAAATGCTTATACGAAATATGTTGTCTCGAACGGCCAAATTTCGTTGCCCACCTCAAACCTAGTCAGGACGTTAATTCTTCGTTAGTCCTCGATAGTTCTCGTAAAATTTTCGTTAGTTCTCAAAATTTATCCAATTTATTCGCAGATTAGAAAATGGAAGCAATTTGAAATTTCCCAATTTTGACACGGAATTTTTCTCAAAAAATGGTCCGTATTGCTAGAATCTAGAGAGTATGGGTCAATTTTGTTGAAGCTTTAGTCATTTTATCAAATTTATCCAATTTATTCACTGAATAAATGCTTAGACGAAATGTGTTGTCCTGAAGGGCCAAATTTCGTTGCCCACCTCAAACCTAGTCAGGACGTTAGTTCTTCGTTAGTTCTCGATAGTTCTCGTAAAATTTTCGTTAGTTCTCAAAATTTATCCAATTTATTCGCCGATTAGAAAATGGAAGCAATTTGAAATTTCCCAATTTTGACACGGAATTTTTCTCACAAAATGGTCCGTATTGGTAGAATGTAGAGAGTATGGGTAAGTTTTGTTCAAACTTAAGTCATTTTATCAAATTTATCCAATTTATTCACTGAATAAATGCTTAGACGAAATGTGTTGTCCTGAAGGGCCAAATTTCGTTGCCCACCTCAAACCTAGTCAGGACATTAGTTCTTCGTTAGTCCTCGATAGTTCTCGTAAAATTTTCGTTAGTTCTCAAAATGTATCCAATTTATTCGCCGATTAGAATATGGAAGCAATTTGAAATTTCCCAATTTTGACACGGAATTTTCTCACAAAATGGTCCGTATTGGTAGAATGTAGAGAGTATGGATAAATTTTGTTCAAGCTTTAGTCATTTTATCAAATTTATCCAATTTATTCACTGAATAAATGCTTAGACGAAATGTGTTGTCCTGAACGGCCAAATTTCGTTGCCCACCTCAAGCCTAGTCAGGACGTTAGTTCTTCGTTAGTTCTCGATAGTTCTCGTAAAATTTTCGTTAGTTCTCAAAATTTATCCAATTTATTCGCCGATTAAAAAATGGAAGCAATTTGAAATTTCCCAATTTTGACACGGAATGTTTCTCAAAAAATGTGCCGTATTGGTAGAATGTAGAGAGTATGTGTAAATTTTGTTGAAAATTTAATCATTTTATCAAATTTATCCGATTTATTCACTGAATAAATGCTTAGACGAAATGTGTTGTCCTGAACGGCCAAATTTCGTTGCCCACCTCAAACCTAGTCAGGACGTTAGTTCCTCGTTAGTCCTCGATAGTTCTCGTAAAATTCTCGTTATTTCTCAAAATTTATCCGATTTATTCGCCGATTAGAATAAAAGCAATTTGAAATTTCTCAATTTTGACACGGAATTTTTCTCACAAAATGGTCCGTATTTGTAGAATCTAGAGAGTATGTGTCAATTTTGTTGAAAATTTAGTCATTTTATCAAATTTATCCAATTTATTCACTGAATAAATGCTTAGACGAAATATGTTGTCTCGAACGGCCAAATTTCGTTGCCCACCTCAAACCTAGTCAGGACGTTAATTCTTCGTTAGTCCTCGATAGTTCTCGTAAAATTTTCGTTAGTTCTCAAAATTTATCCAATTTATTCGCCGATTAGAAAATGGAAGCAATTTGAAATTTCTCAATTTTGACACGGAATTTTTCTCACAAAATGGTCCGTATTGGTAGAATCTAGAGAGTGTAAGTCAATTTTGCTGAAGCTTTAGTCATTTTATCAAATTTATCCAATTTATTAACTGAATAAATGCTTATACGAAATGTGTTGTCCTGAATGGCCAAATTTCGTTGCCCACCTCAAACCTAGTCAGGACGTTAGTTCTTCGTTAGTCCTCGATAGTTCTCGTAAAATTTTCGTTACTTCTCAAAATTTATCCAATTTATTCGCCGATTAGAAAATGGAAGCAATTTGAAATTTCCCAATTTTGACACGGAATTTTCTCACAAAATGGTCCGTATTGGTAGAATGTAGAGAGTATGTGTCAATTTTGTTGAAAATTTAGTCATTTTATCAAATTTATCCAATTTATTCACTGAATAAATGCTTAGACGAAATATGTTGTCTCGAACGGCCAAATTTCGTTGCCCACCTCAAACCTAGTCAGGACGTTAATTCTTCGTTAGTCCTCGATAGTTCTCGTAAAATTTTCGTTAGTTCTCAAAATTTATCCAATTTATTCGCAGATTAGAAAATGGAAGCAATTTGAAATTTCCCAATTTTGACACGGAATTTTTCTCAAAAAATGGTCCGTATTGCTAGAATCTAGAGAGTATGGGTCAATTTTGTTGAAGCTTTAGTCATTTTATCAAATTTATCCAATTTATTCACTGAATAAATGCTTAGACGAAATGTGTTGTCCTGAAGGGCCAAATTTCGTTGCCCACCTCAAACCTAGTCAGGACGTTAGTTCTTCGTTAGTTCTCGATAGTTCTCGTAAAATTTTCGTTAGTTCTCAAAATTTATCCAATTTATTCGCCGATTAGAAAATGGAAGCAATTTGAAATTTCCCAATTTTGACACGGAATTTTTCTCACAAAATGGTCCGTATTGGTAGAATGTAGAGAGTATGGGTAAGTTTTGTTCAAACTTAAGTCATTTTATCAAATTTATCCAATTTATTCACTGAATAAATGCTTAGACGAAATGTGTTGTCCTGAAGGGCCAAATTTCGTTGCCCACCTCAAACCTAGTCAGGACATTAGTTCTTCGTTAGTCCTCGATAGTTCTCGTAAAATTTTCGTTAGTTCTCAAAATGTATCCAATTTATTCGCCGATTAGAATATGGAAGCAATTTGAAATTTCCCAATTTTGACACGGAATTTTCTCACAAAATGGTCCGTATTGGTAGAATGTAGAGAGTATGGATAAATTTTGTTCAAGCTTTAGTCATTTTATCAAATTTATCCAATTTATTCACTGAATAAATGCTTAGACGAAATGTGTTGTCCTGAACGGCCAAATTTCGTTGCCCACCTCAAGCCTAGTCAGGACGTTAGTTCTTCGTTAGTTCTCGATAGTTCTCGTAAAATTTTCGTTAGTTCTCAAAATTTATCCAATTTATTCGCCGATTAAAAAATGGAAGCAATTTGAAATTTCCCAATTTTGACACGGAATGTTTCTCAAAAAATGTGCCGTATTGGTAGAATGTAGAGAGTATGTGTAAATTTTGTTGAAAATTTAATCATTTTATCAAATTTATCCGATTTATTCACTGAATAAATGCTTAGACGAAATGTGTTGTCCTGAACGGCCAAATTTCGTTGCCCACCTCAAACCTAGTCAGGACGTTAGTTCCTCGTTAGTCCTCGATAGTTCTCGTAAAATTCTCGTTATTTCTCAAAATTTATCCGATTTATTCGCCGATTAGAATAAAAGCAATTTGAAATTTCTCAATTTTGACACGGAATTTTTCTCACAAAATGGTCCGTATTTGTAGAATCTAGAGAGTATGTGTCAATTTTGTTGAAAATTTAGTCATTTTATCAAATTTATCCAATTTATTCACTGAATAAATGCTTAGACGAAATATGTTGTCTCGAACGGCCAAATTTCGTTGCCCACCTCAAACCTAGTCAGGACGTTAATTCTTCGTTAGTCCTCGATAGTTCTCGTAAAATTTTCGTTAGTTCTCAAAATTTATCCAATTTATTCGCCGATTAGAAAATGGAAGCAATTTGAAATTTCCCAATTTTGACACGGAATTTTTCTCAAAAAATGGTCCGTATTGCTAGAATCTAGAGAGTATGGGTCAATTTTGTTGAAGCTTTAGTCATTTTATCAAAATTATCCAATTTATTCACTGAATAAATGCTTAGACGAAATGTGTTGTCCTGAACGGCCAAATTTCGTTGCCCACCTCAAACCTAGTCAGGACGTTAGTTCTTCGTTAGTTCTCGATAGTTCTCGTAAAATTTTCGTTAGTTCTAAAAATTTATCCAATTTATTCGCCGATTAGAAAATGGAAGCAATTTGAAATTTCCCAATTTTGACACGGAATTTTTCTCACAAAATGGTCCGTATTGGTAGAATGTAGAGAGTATGGGTAAGTTTTGTTCAAACTTAAGTCATTTTATCAAATTTATCCAATTTATTCACTGAATAAATGCTTAGACGAAATGTGTTGTCCTGAAGGGCCAAATTTCGTTGCCCACCTCAAACCAAGTCAGGATATTAGTTCTTCGTTAGTCCTCGATAGTTCTCGTAAAATTTTCGTTAGTTCTCAAAATGTATCCAATTTATTCGCCGATTAGAATATGGAAGCAATTTGAAATTTCCCAATTTTGACACGGAATTTTTCTCAAAAAATGGTCCGTATTGATAGAATCTAGAGAGTGTGGGTCAATTTTGTTGAAGCTTTAGTCATTTTATCAAATTTATCCAATTTATTCACTGAATAAATGCTTATACGAAATGTGTTGTCCTGAATGGCCAAATTTCGTTGCCCACCTCAAACCTAGTCAGGACGTTAGTTCTTCGTTAGTCCTCGATAGTTCTCGTAAAATTTTCGTTAGTTCTCAAAATTTATCCAATTTATTCGCCGATTAAAAAATGGAAGCAATTTGAAATTTCCCAATTTTGACACGGAATGTTTCTCAAAAAATGGGCCGCATTGGTAGAATGTAGAGAGTGTGTGTAAATTTTGTTGAAAATTTAATCATTTTATCAAATTTATCCAATTTATTCACTGAATAAATGCTTAGACGAAATGTGTTGTCCTGAACGGCCAAATTTCGTTGCCCACCTCAAACCTAGTCAGGACGTTAGTTCCTCGTTAGTCCTCGATAGTTCTCGTAAAATTTTCGTTATTTCTCAAAATTTATCCGATTTATTCGCCGATTAGAATATGGAAGCAATTTGAAATTTCTCAATTTTGACACGGAATTTTTCTCACAAAATGGTCCGTATTGGTAGAATCTAGAGAGTATGGGTCAATTTTGTTGAAGCTTTAGTCATTTTATCAAATTTATCCAATTCATTCACTGAATAAATGCTTAGACGAAATGTGTTGTCCTGAACGGCCAAATTTCGTTGCCCACCTCAAACCTAGTCAGGACGTTAGTTCTTCGTTAGTTCTCGATAGTTCTCGTAAAATTTTCGTTAGTTCTCAAAATTTATCCAATTTATTCGCCGATTAGAAAATGGAAGCAATTTGAAATTTCCCAATTTTGACACGGAATTTTTCTCACAAAATGGTCCGTATTGGTAGAATGTAGAGAGTATGGGTAAGTTTTGTTCAAACTTAAGTCATTTTATCAAATTTATCCAATTTATTCACTGAATAAATGCTTTGACGAAATGTGTTGTCCTGAAGGGCCAAATTTAGTTGCCCACCTCAAACCTAGTCAGGACATTAGTTCTTCGTTAGTCCTCGATAGTTCTCGTAAAATTTTCGTTAGTTCTCAAAATTTATCCAATTTATTCGCCGATTAGAATATGGAAGCAATTTGAAATTTCCCAATTTTGACACGGAATTTTTCTCAAAAAATGGTCCGTATTGATAGAATCTAGAGAGTGTGGGTCAATTTTGTTGAAGCTTTAGTCATTTTATCAAATTTATCCAATTTATTCACTGAATAAATGCTTAGACGAAATGTGTTGTCCTGAACGGCCAAATTTCGTTGCCCACCTCAAGCCTAGTCAGGACGTTAGTTCTTCGATAGTTCTCGATAGTTCTCGTAAAATTTTCGTTAGTTCTCAAAATTTATCCGATTTATTCGCCGATTAAAAAATGGAAGCAATTTGAAATTTCCCAATTTTGACACGGAATTTTCTCACAAAATAGTCCGTATTGGTAGAATGTAGAGAGTATGAGTAAATTATATTGAAACTTTAGTCATTTTATCAAATGTATCCAATTTATTCACTGAATAAATGATTAGACGAAATGTGTTGTCCTGAACGGCCAAATTTCGTTGCCCACCTCAAACCTAGTCAGGACGTTAGTTCTTCGTTAGTTCTCGATAGTTCTCGTAAAATTTTCGTTAGTTCTCAAAATTTATCCAATTTATTCGCCGATTAGAATATGGAAGCAATTTGAAATTTCCCAATTCTTACACGGAATTTTTCTCAAAAAATGGTCCGTATTGCTAGAATCTAGAGAGTATGGGTCAATTTTGTTGAAGCTTTAGTCATTTTATCAAATTTATCCAATTTATTCACTGAATAAATGCTTAGACGAAATGTGTTGTCCTGAAGGGCCAAATTTCGTTGCCCACCTCAAACCTAGTCAGGACGTTAGTTCTTCGTTAGTCCTCGATAGTTCTCGTAAAATTTTCGTTAGTTCTCAAAATGTATCCAATTTATTCGCCGATTAGAATATGGAAGCAATTTGAAATTTCCCAATTTTGACACGGAATTTTTCTCAAAAAATGGTCCGTATTGATAGAATCTAGAGAGTATGGGTCAATTTTGTTGAAGCTTTAGTCATTCTATCAAATTTATCCTATTTATTCACTGAATAAATGCCTAGACGAAACGTGTTGTCCTGAACGGCCAAATTTCGTTGCCAACCTCAAACCTAGTCAGGACGTTAGTTCTTCGTTAGTTCTCGATAGTTCTCGTAAAATTTTCGTTAGTTCTCAAAATTTATCCAATTTATTCGCCGATTAGAAAATGGAAGCAATTTGAATTTTCCTAATTTTGACACGGAATTTTCTCACAAAATGGTCCGTATTGGTAGAATGTACAGAGTATGGGTAAATTTTGTTCAAACTTTAGTCATTTTATCAAATTTATCCAATTTATTCACTGAATAAATGCTTAGACGAAATGTGATGTCCTCAAGGGCCAAATTTCGTTGCCCACCTCAGAGCTAGTCAGGACGTTAGTTCCTCGGCAGTTCTCGATAGTTTTTATAAAATTTTCGTTAGTTCCGAAATTACATAGAAACTATTAAGGAAATAAATGGGTTGGGCCAAGTTCACACTTTTTCGACCCATATTCAACTTCGAACCGAAAACCATCCAGATCGATTGATTTTCGTTAGTTCCCGTTAGTTCTCATAAAATTTTCGTTAGTTCTCAAAATTTATCCAATTTATTCGCCGAACAAAAAATGGAGGAAATTTGCAGTTTTCCAGTTTTCACACGGAAATTACATAAAAAAATGGTCCGTATTGGTAGAATGTAGAGAGTATGAGTCAATTTTGTTGAAACTTTAGTCATTTTATCAAATTTATCCAATTTATTCACTGAATAAATGCTTAGACGAAATGTGTTGACCTGAACGGCCAAATTTCGTTGCCCACCTCATGCCAAGTCAGGACGTTAGTTCTTCGTTAGTTCTCGATAGTTCTCGTAAAATTTTCGTTAGTTCTCAAAATTTATCCAATTTATTCGCCGATTAGAATATGGAAGCAATTTGAAATTTCTCAATTTTGACACGGACTTTTTCTCAAAAAATGGTCCGTATTGGTAGAATGTAGAGAGTATGTGTAAATTTTGTTGAAAATTTAATCATTTTATCAAATTTATCCAATTTATTCACTGAATAAATGCTTAGACGAAATGTGTTGTCCTGAACGGCCAAATTTCGTTGCCCACCTCAAACCTAGTCAGGACGTTAGTTCCTTGTTAGTCCTCGATAGTTCTCGTAAAATTTTCGTTATTTCTCAAAATTTATCCGATTTATTCGCCGATTAGAATATGGAAGCAATTTGAAATTTCTCAATTTTGACACGGAATTTTTCTCACAAAATGGTCCGTATTGGTAGAATCTAGAGAGTATGTGTCAATTTTGTTGAAAATTTAGTCATTTTATCAAATTTATCCAATTTATTCACTGAATAAATGCTTAGACGAAATATGTTGTCTCGAACGGCCAAATTTCGTTGCCCACCTCAAACCTAGTCAGGACGTTAATTCTTCGTTAGTCCTCGATAGTTCTCGTAAAATTTTCGATAGTTCTCAAAATTTATCCAATTTATTCGCCGATTAGAAAATGGAAGCAATTTGAAATTTCCCAATTTTGACACGGAATTTTTCTCAAAAAATGGTCCGTATTGCTAGAATCTGGAGAGTATGGGTCAATTTTGTTGAAGCTTTAGTCATTTTATCAAATTTATCCAATTTATTCACTGAATAAATGCTTAGACGAAATGTGTTGTCCTGAACGGCCAAATTTCGTTGTCCACCTCAAACCTAGTCAGGACGTTAGTTCTTCGTTAGTTCTCGAAAGTTCTCGTAAAATTTTCGTTAGTTCTCAAAATTTATCCAATTTATTCGCCGATTAGAAAATGGAAGCAATTTGAAATTTCCCAATTTTGACACGGAATTTTTCTCACAAAATGGTCCGTATTGGTAGAATGTAGAGAGTATGGGTAAGTTTTGTTCAAACTTAAGTCATTTTATCAAATTTATCCAATTTATTCACTGAATAAATGCTTTGACGAAATGTGTTGTCCTGAAGGGCCAAATTTAGTTGCCCACCTCAAACCTAGTCAGGACATTAGTTCTTCGTTAGTCCTCGATAGTTCTCGTAAAATTTTCGTTAGTTCTCAAAATTTATCCAATTTATTCGCCGATTAGAATATGGAAGCAATTTGAAATTTCCCAATTTTGACACGGAATTTTTCTCAAAAAATGGTCCGTATTGATAGAATCTAGAGAGTGTAAGTCAATTTTGCTGAAGCTTTAGTCATTTTATCAAATTTATCCAATTTATTAACTGAATAAATGCTTATACGAAATGTGTTGTCCTGAATGGCCAAATTTCGTTGCCCACCTCAAACCTAGTCAGGACGTTAGTTCTTCGTTAGTCCTCGATAGTTCTCGTAAAATTTTCGTTACTTCTCAAAATTTATCCAATTTATTCGCCGATTAGAAAATGGAAGCAATTTGAAATTTCCCAATTTTGACACGGAATTTTCTCACAAAATGGTCCGTATTGGTAGAATGTAGAGAGTATGTGTCAATTTTGTTGAAAATTTAGTCATTTTATCAAATTTATCCAATTTATTCACTGAATAAATGCTTAGACGAAATATGTTGTCTCGAACGGCCAAATTTCGTTGCCCACCTCAAACCTAGTCAGGACGTTAATTCTTCGTTAGTCCTCGACAGTTCTCGTAAAATTTTCGTTAGTTCTCAAAATTTATCCAATTTATTCGCAGATTAGAAAATGGAAGCAATTTGAAATTTCCCAATTTTGACACGGAATTTTTCTCAAAAAATGGTCCGTATTGCTAGAATCTAGAGAGTATGGGTCAATTTTGTTGAAGCTTTAGTCATTTTATCAAATTTATCCAATTTATTCACTGAATAAATGCTTAGACGAAATGTGTTGTCCTGAAGGGCCAAATTTCGTTGCCCACCTCAAACCTAGTCAGGACGTTAGTTCTTCGTTAGTTCTCGATAGTTCTCGTAAAATTTTCGTTAGTTCTCAAAATTTATCCAATTTATTCGCCGATTAGAAAATGGAAGCAATTTGAAATTTCCCAATTTTGACACGGAATTTTTCTCACAAAATGGTCCGTATTGGTAGAATGTAGAGAGTATGGGTAAGTTTTGTTCAAACTTAAGTCATTTTATCAAATTTATCCAATTTATTCACTGAATAAATGCTTAGACGAAATGTGTTGTCCTGAAGGGCCAAATTTCGTTGCCCACCTCAAACCTAGTCAGGACATTAGTTCTTCGTTAGTCCTCGATAGTTCTCGTAAAATTTTCGTTAGTTCTCAAAATGTATCCAATTTATTCGCCGATTAGAATATGGAAGCAATTTGAAATTTCCCAATTTTGACACGGAATTTTCTCACAAAATGGTCCGTATTGGTAGAATGTAGAGAGTATGGATAAATTTTGTTCAAGCTTTAGTCATTTTATCAAATTTATCCAATTTATTCACTGAATAAATGCTTAGACGAAATGTGTTGTCCTGAACGGCCAAATTTCGTTGCCCACCTCAAGCCTAGTCAGGACGTTAGTTCTTCGTTAGTTCTCGATAGTTCTCGTAAAATTTTCGTTAGTTCTCAAAATTTATCCAATTTATTCGCCGATTAAAAAATGGAAGCAATTTGAAATTTCCCAATTTTGACACGGAATGTTTCTCAAAAAATCTGCCGTATTTGTAGAATCTAGAGAGTATGTGTCAATTTTGTTGAAAATTTAGTCATTTTATCAAATTTATCCAATTTATTCACTGAATAAATGCTTAGACGAAATATGTTGTCTCGAACGGCCAAATTTCGTTGCCCACCTCAAACCTAGTCAGGACGTTAATTCTTCGTTAGTCCTCGATAGTTCTCGTAAAATTTTCGTTAGTTCTCAAAATTTATCCAATTTATTCGCCGATTAGAAAATGGAAGCAATTTGAAATTTCCCAATTTTGACACGGAATTTTTCTCAAAAAATGGTCCGTATTGCTAGAATCTAGAGAGTATGGGTCAATTTTGTTGAAGCTTTAGTCATTTTATCAAAATTATCCAATTTATTCACTGAATAAATGCTTAGACGAAATGTGTTGTCCTGAACGGCCAAATTTCGTTGCCCACCTCAAACCTAGTCAGGACGTTAGTTCTTCGTTAGTTCTCGATAGTTCTCGTAAAATTTTCGTTAGTTCTAAAAATTTATCCAATTTATTCGCCGATTAGAAAATGGAAGCAATTTGAAATTTCCCAATTTTGACACGGAATTTTTCTCACAAAATGGTCCGTATTGGTAGAATGTAGAGAGTATGGGTAAGTTTTGTTCAAACTTAAGTCATTTTATCAAATTTATCCAATTTATTCACTGAATAAATGCTTAGACGAAATGTGTTGTCCTGAAGGGCCAAATTTCGTTGCCCACCTCAAACCAAGTCAGGATATTAGTTCTTCGTTAGTCCTCGATAGTTCTCGTAAAATTTTCGTTAGTTCTCAAAATGTATCCAATTTATTCGCCGATTAGAATATGGAAGCAATTTGAAATTTCCCAATTTTGACACGGAATTTTTCTCAAAAAATGGTCCGTATTGATAGAATCTAGAGAGTGTGGGTCAATTTTGTTGAAGCTTTAGTCATTTTATCAAATTTATCCAATTTATTCACTGAATAAATGCTTAGACGAAATGTGTTGTCCTGAATGGCCAAATTTCGTTGCCCACCTCAAACCTAGTCAGGACGTTAGTTCTTCGTTAGTCCTCGATAGTTCTCGTAAAATTTTCGTTAGTTCTCAAAATGTATCCAATTTATTCGCCGATTAGAATATGGAAGCAATTTGAAATTTCCCAATTTTGACACGGAATTTTCTCACAAAATGGTCCGTATTGGTAGAATGTAGAGAGTATGGATAAATTTTGTTCAAGCTTTAGTCATTTTATCAAATTTATCCAATTTATTCACTGAATAAATGCTTAGACGAAATGTGTTGTCCTGAACGGCCAAATTTCGTTGCCCACCTCAAACCTAGTCAGGACGTTAGTTCCTCGTTAGTTCTCGCTAGTTCTCGTAAAATTTTCGTTAGTTCTCAAAATTTATCCAATTTATTCGCCGATTAAAAAATGGAAGCAATTTGAAATTTCCCAATTTTGACACGGAATGTTTCTCAAAAAATGGGCCGCATTGGTAGAATGTAGAGAGTGTGTGTAAATTTTGTTGAAAATTTAATCATTTTATCAAATTTATCCAATTTATTCACTGAATAAATGCTTAGACGAAATGTGTTGTCCTGAACGGCCAAATTTCGTTGCCCACCTCAAACCTAGTCAGGACGTTAGTTCCTCGTTAGTCCTCGATAGTTCTCGTAAAATTTTCGTTATTTCTCAAAATTTATCCGATTTATTCGCCGATTAGAATATGGAAGCAATTTGAAATTTCTCAATTTTGACACGGAATTTTTCTCACAAAATGGTCCGTATTGGTAGAATCTAGAGAGTATGGGTCAATTTTGTTGAAGCTTTAGTCATTTTATCAAATTTATCCAATTCATTCACTGAATAAATGCTTAGACGAAATGTGTTGTCCTGAACGGCCAAATTTCGTTGCCCACCTCAAACCTAGTCAGGACGTTAGTTCTTCGTTAGTTCTCGATAGTTCTCGTAAAATTTTCGTTAGTTCTCAAAATTTATCCAATTTATTCGCCGATTAGAAAATGGAAGCAATTTGAAATTTCCCAATTTTGACACGGAATTTTTCTCACAAAATGGTCCGTATTGGTAGAATGTAGAGAGTATGGGTAAGTTTTGTTCAAACTTAAGTCATTTTATCAAATTTATCCAATTTATTCACTGAATAAATGCTTTGACGAAATGTGTTGTCCTGAAGGGCCAAATTTAGTTGCCCACCTCAAACCTAGTCAGGACATTAGTTCTTCGTTAGTCCTCGATAGTTCTCGTAAAATTTTCGTTAGTTCTCAAAATTTATCCAATTTATTCGCCGATTAGAATATGGAAGCAATTTGAAATTTCCCAATTTTGACACGGAATTTTTCTCAAAAAATGGTCCGTATTGATAGAATCTAGAGAGTGTGGGTCAATTTTGTTGAAGCTTTAGTCATTTTATCAAATTTATCCAATTTATTCACTGAATAAATGCTTAGACGAAATGTGTTGTCCTGAACGGCCAAATTTCGTTGCCCACCTCAAGCCTAGTCAGGACGTTAGTTCTTCGATAGTTCTCGATAGTTCTCGTAAAATTTTCGTTAGTTCTCAAAATTTATCCGATTTATTCGCCGATTAAAAAATGGAAGCAATTTGAAATTTCCCAATTTTGACACGGAATTTTCTCACAAAATAGTCCGTATTGGTAGAATGTAGAGAGTATGAGTAAATTATATTGAAACTTTAGTCATTTTATCAAATGTATCCAATTTATTCACTGAATAAATGATTAGACGAAATGTGTTGTCCTGAACGGCCAAATTTCGTTGCCCACCTCAAACCTAGTCAGGACGTTAGTTCTTCGTTAGTTCTCGATAGTTCTCGTAAAATTTTCGTTAGTTCTCAAAATTTATCCAATTTATTCGCCGATTAGAATATGGAAGCAATTTGAAATTTCCCAATTCTTACACGGAATTTTTCTCAAAAAATGGTCCGTATTGCTAGAATCTAGAGAGTATGGGTCAATTTTGTTGAAGCTTTAGTCATTTTATCAAATTTATCCAATTTATTCACTGAATAAATGCTTAGACGAAATGTGTTGTCCTGAAGGGCCAAATTTCGTTGCCCACCTCAAACCTAGTCAGGACGTTAGTTCTTCGTTAGTCCTCGATAGTTCTCGTAAAATTTTCGTTAGTTCTCAAAATGTATCCAATTTATTCGCCGATTAGAATATGGAAGCAATTTGAAATTTCCCAATTTTGACACGGAATTTTTCTCAAAAAATGGTCCGTATTGATAGAATCTAGAGAGTATGGGTCAATTTTGTTGAAGCTTTAGTCATTCTATCAAATTTATCCTATTTATTCACTGAATAAATGCCTAGACGAAACGTGTTGTCCTGAACGGCCAAATTTCGTTGCCAACCTCAAACCTAGTCAGGACGTTAGTTCTTCGTTAGTTCTCGATAGTTCTCGTAAAATTTTCGTTAGTTCTCAAAATTTATCCAATTTATTCGCCGATTAGAAAATGGAAGCAATTTGAATTTTCCTAATTTTGACACGGAATTTTCTCACAAAATGGTCCGTATTGGTAGAATGTACAGAGTATGGGTAAATTTTGTTCAAACTTTAGTCATTTTATCAAATTTATCCAATTTATTCACTGAATAAATGCTTAGACGAAATGTGATGTCCTCAAGGGCCAAATTTCGTTGCCCACCTCAGAGCTAGTCAGGACGTTAGTTCCTCGGCAGTTCTCGATAGTTTTTATAAAATTTTCGTTAGTTCCGAAATTACATAGAAACTATTAAGGAAATAAATGGGTTGGGCCAAGTTCACACTTTTTCGACCCATATTCAACTTCGAACCGAAAACCATCCAGATCGATTGATTTTCGTTAGTTCCCGTTAGTTCTCATAAAATTTTCGTTAGTTCTCAAAATTTATCCAATTTATTCGCCGAACAAAAAATGGAGGAAATTTGCAGTTTTCCAGTTTTCACACGGAAATTACATAAAAAAATGGTCCGTATTGGTAGAATGTAGAGAGTATGAGTCAATTTTGTTGAAACTTTAGTCATTTTATCAAATTTATCCAATTTATTCACTGAATAAATGCTTAGACGATATGTGTTGACCTGAACGGCCAAATTTCGTTGCCCACCTCATGCCAAGTCAGGACGTTAGTTCTTCGTTAGTTCTCGATAGTTCTCGTAAAATTTTCGTTAGTTCTCAAAATTTATCCAATTTATTCGCCGATTAGAATATGGAAGCAATTTGAAATTTCTCAATTTTGACACGGACTTTTTCTCAAAAAATGGTCCGTATTGGTAGAATGTAGAGAGTATGTGTAAATTTTGTTGAAAATTTAATCATTTTATCAAATTTATCCAATTTATTCACTGAATAAATGCTTAGACGAAATGTGTTGTCCTGAACGGCCAAATTTCGTTGCCCACCTCAAACCTAGTCAGGACGTTAGTTCCTTGTTAGTCCTCGATAGTTCTCGTAAAATTTTCGTTATTTCTCAAAATTTATCCGATTTATTCGCCGATTAGAATATGGAAGCAATTTGAAATTTCTCAATTTTGACACGGAATTTTTCTCACAAAATGGTCCGTATTGGTAGAATCTAGAGAGTATGTGTCAATTTTGTTGAAAATTTAGTCATTTTATCAAATTTATCCAATTTATTCACTGAATAAATGCTTAGACGAAATATGTTGTCTCGAACGGCCAAATTTCGTTGCCCACCTCAAACCTAGTCAGGACGTTAATTCTTCGTTAGTCCTCGATAGTTCTCGTAAAATTTTCGATAGTTCTCAAAATTTATCCAATTTATTCGCCGATTAGAAAATGGAAGCAATTTGAAATTTCCCAATTTTGACACGGAATTTTTCTCAAAAAATGGTCCGTATTGCTAGAATCTAGAGAGTATGGGTCAATTTTGTTGAAGCTTTAGTCATTTTATCAAATTTATCCAATTTATTCACTGAATAAATGCTTAGACGAAATGTGTTGTCCTGAACGGCCAAATTTCGTTGTCCACCTCAAACCTAGTCAGGACGTTAGTTCTTCGTTAGTTCTCGAAAGTTCTCGTAAAATTTTCGTTAGTTCTCAAAATTTATCCAATTTATTCGCCGATTAGAAAATGGAAGCAATTTGAAATTTCCCAATTTTGACACGGAATTTTTCTCACAAAATGGTCCGTATTGGTAGAATGTAGAGAGTATGGGTAAGTTTTGTTCAAACTTAAGTCATTTTATCAAATTTATCCAATTTATTCACTGAATAAATGCTTTGACGAAATGTGTTGTCCTGAAGGGCCAAATTTAGTTGCCCACCTCAAACCTAGTCAGGACATTAGTTCTTCGTTAGTCCTCGATAGTTCTCGTAAAATTTTCGTTAGTTCTCAAAATTTATCCAATTTATTCGCCGATTAGAATATGGAAGCAATTTGAAATTTCCCAATTTTGACACGGAATTTTTCTCAAAAAATGGTCCGTATTGATAGAATCTAGAGAGTGTAAGTCAATTTTGCTGAAGCTTTAGTCATTTTATCAAATTTATCCAATTTATTCACTGAATAAATGCTTATACGAAATGTGTTGTCCTGAATGGCCAAATTTCGTTGCCCACCTCAAACCTAGTCAGGACGTTAGTTCTTCGTTAGTCCTCGATAGTTCTCGTAAAATTTTCGTTACTTCTCAAAATTTATCCAATTTATTCGCCGATTAGAAAATGGAAGCAATTTGAAATTTCCCAATTTTGACACGGAATTTTCTCACAAAATGGTCCGTATTGGTAGAATGTAGAGAGTATGTGTCAATTTTGTTGAAAATTTAGTCATTTTATCAAATTTATCCAATTTATTCACTGAATAAATGCTTAGACGAAATATGTTGTCTCGAACGGCCAAATTTCGTTGCCCACCTCAAACCTAGTCAGGACGTTAATTCTTCGTTAGTCCTCGATAGTTCTCGTAAAATTTTCGTTAGTTCTCAAAATTTATCCAATTTATTCGCAGATTAGAAAATGGAAGCAATTTGAAATTTCCCAATTTTGACACGGAATTTTTCTCAAAAAATGGTCCGTATTGCTAGAATCTAGAGAGTATGGGTCAATTTTGTTGAAGCTTTAGTCATTTTATCAAATTTATCCAATTTATTCACTGAATAAATGCTTAGACGAAATGTGTTGTCCTGAAGGGCCAAATTTCGTTGCCCACCTCAAACCTAGTCAGGACGTTAGTTCTTCGTTAGTTCTCGATAGTTCTCGTAAAATTTTCGTTAGTTCTCAAAATTTATCCAATTTATTCGCCGATTAGAAAATGGAAGCAAATTGAAATTTCCCAATTTTGACAAGGAATTTTTCTCACAAAATGGTCCGTATTGGTAGAATGTAGAGAGTATGGGTAAGTTTTGTTCAAACTTAAGTCATTTTATCAAATTTATCCAATTTATTCACTGAATAAATGCTTAGACGAAATGTGTTGTCCTGAAGGGCCAAATTTCGTTGCCCACCTCAAACCTAGTCAGGACATTAGTTCTTCGTTAGTCCTCGATAGTTCTCGTAAAATTTTCGTTAGTTCTCAAAATGTATCCAATTTATTCGCCGATTAGAATATGGAAGCAATTTGAAATTTCCCAATTTTGACACGGAATTTTCTCACAAAATGGTCCGTATTGGTAGAATGTAGAGAGTATGGATAAATTTTGTTCAAGCTTTAGTCATTTTATCAAATTTATCCAATTTATTCACTGAATAAATGCTTAGACGAAATGTGTTGTCCTGAACGGCCAAATTTCGTTGCCCACCTCAAGCCTAGTCAGGACGTTAGTTCTTCGTTAGTTCTCGATAGTTCTCGTAAAATTTTCGTTAGTTCTCAAAATTTATCCAATTTATTCGCCGATTAAAAAATGGAAGCAATTTGAAATTTCCCAATTTTGACACGGAATGTTTCTAAAAAAATGGGCCGTATTGGTAGAATGTAGAGAGTATGTGTAAATTTTGTTGAAAATTTAATCATTTTATCAAATTTATCCAATTTATTCACTGAATAAATGCTTAGACGAAATGTGTTGTCCTGAACGGCCAAATTTCGTTGCCCACCTCAAACCTAGTCAGGACGTTAGTTCCTCGTTAGTCCTCGATAGTTCTCGTAAAATTCTCGTTATTTCTCAAAATTTATCCGATTTATTCGCCGATTAGAATAAAAGCAATTTGAAATTTCTCAATTTTGACACGGAATTTTTCTCACAAAATGGTCCGTATTGGTAGAATCTAGAGAGTATGTGTCAATTTTGTTGAAAATTTAGTCATTTTATCAAATTTATCCAATTTATTCACTGAATAAATGCTTAGACGAAATATGTTGTCTCGAACGGCCAAATTTCGTTGCCCACCTCAAACCTAGTCAGGACGTTAATTCTTCGTTAGTCCTCGATAGTTCTCGTAAAATTTTCGTTAGTTCTCAAAATTTATCCAATTTATTCGCCGATTAGAAAATGGAAGCAATTTGAAATTTCCCAATTTTGACACGGAATTTTTCTCAAAAAATGGTCCGTATTGCTAGAATCTAGAGAGTATGGGTCAATTTTGTTGAAGCTTTAGTCATTTTATCAAAATTATCCAATCTATTCACTGAAAAAATGCTTAGACGAAATGTGTTGTCCTGAACGGCCAAATTTCGTTGCCCAAATCAAACCTAGTCAGGACGTTAGTTCTTCGTTAGTTCTCGATAGTTCTCGTAAAATTTTCGTTAGTTCTCAAAATTTATCCAATTTATTCGCCGATTAGAAAATGGAAGCAATTTGAAATTTCCCAATTTTGACACGGAATTTTTCTCACAAAATGGTCCGTATTGGTAGAATGTAGAGAGTATGGGTAAGTTTTGTTCAAACTTAAGACATTTTATCAAATTTATCCAATTTATTCACTGAATAAATGCTTAGACGAAATGTGTTGTCCTGAAGGGCCAAATTTCGTTGCCCACCTCAAACCAAGTCAGGATATTAGTTCTTCGTTAGTCCTCGATAGTTCTCGTAAAATTTTCGTTAGTTCTCAAAATGTATCCAATTTATTCGCCGATTAGAATATGGAAGCAATTTGAAATTTCCCAATTTTGACACGGAATTTTTCTCAAAAAATGGTCCGTATTGATAGAATCTAGAGAGTATGGGTCAATTTTGTTGAAGCTTTAGTCATTCTATCAAATTTATCCTATTTATTCACTGAATAAATGCCTAGACGAAACGTGTTGTCCTGAACGGCCAAATTTCGTTGTCCACCTCAAACCTAGTCAGGACGTTAGTTCTTCGTTAGTTCTCGAAAGTTCTCGTAAAATTTTCGTTAGTTCTCAAAATTTATCCAATTTATTCGCCGATTAGAAAATGGAAGCAATTTGAAATTTCCCAATTTTGACACGGAATTTTTCTCACAAAATGGTCCGTATTGGTAGAATGTAGAGAGTATGGGTAAGTTTTGTTCAAACTTAAGTCATTTTATCAAATTTATCCAATTTATTCACTGAATAAATGCTTTGACGAAATGTGTTGTCCTGAAGGGCCAAATTTAGTTGCCCACCTCAAACCTAGTCAGGACATTAGTTCTTCGTTAGTCCTCGATAGTTCTCGTAAAATTTTCGTCAGTTCTCAAAATTTATCCAATTTATTCGCCGATTAGAATATGGAAGCAATTTGAAATTTCCCAATTTTGACACGGAATTTTTCTCAAAAAATGGTCCGTATTGATAGAATCTAGAGAGTGTAAGTCAATTTTGCTGAAGCTTTAGTCATTTTATCAAATTTATCCAATTTATTCACTGAATAAATGCTTATACGAAATGTGTTGTCCTGAAGGGCCAAATTTCGTTGCCCACCTCAAACCTAGTCAGGACGTTAGTTCTTCGTTAGTCCTCGATAGTTCTCGTAAAATTTTCGTTACTTCTCAAAATTTATCCAATTTATTCGCCGATTAGAAAATGGAAGCAATTTGAAATTTCCCAATTTTGACACGGAATTTTCTCACAAAATGGTCCGTATTGGTAGAATGTAGAGAGTATGTGTCAATTTTGCTGAAGCTTTAGTCATTTTATCAAATTTTTCCAATTTATTCACTGAATAAATGCTTATACGAAATGTGTTGTCCTGAATGGCCAAATTTCGTTGCCCACCTCAAACCTAGTCAGGACGTTAGTTCTTCGTTAGTCCTCGATAGTTCTCGTAAAATTTTCGTTACTTCTCAAAATTTATCCAATTTATTCGCCGATTAGAAAATGGAAGCAATTTGAAATTTCCCAATTTTGACACGGAATTTTCTCACAAAATGGTCCGTATTGGTAGAATGTAGAGAGTATGGGTAAGTTTTGTTCAAACTTAAGTCATTTTATCAAATTTATCCAATTTATTCACTGAATAAATGCCTAGACGAAATGTGTTGTCCTGAAGGGCCAAATTTCGTTGCCCACCTCAAACCTAGTCAGGACATTAGTTCTTCGTTAGTCCTCGATAGTTCTCGTAAAATTTTCGTTAGTTCTCAAAATTTATCCAATTTATTCGCCGATTAGAATATGGAAGCAATTTGAAATTTCCCAATTTTGACACGGAATTTTTCTCAAAAAATGGTCCGTATTGATAGAATCTAGAGAGTGTAAGTCAATTTTGCTGAAGCTTTAGTCATTTTATCAAATTTATCCAATTTATTCACTGAATAAATGCTTAGACGAAATGTGTTGTCCTGAACGGCCAAATTTCGTTGCCCACCTCAAGCCTAGTCAGGACGTTAGTTCTTCGTTAGTTCTCTATAGTTCTCGTAAAATTTTCGTTAGTTCTCAAAATTTATCCAATTTATTCGCCGATTAAAAAATGGAAGCAATTTGAAATTTCCCAATTTTGACACGGAATGTTTCTCAAAAAATGGGCCGTATTGGTAGAATGTAGAGAGTATGTGTAAATTTTGTTGAAAATTTAATCATTTTATCAAATTTATCCAATTTATTCACTGAATAAATGCTTTGACGAAATGTGTTGTCCTGAACGGCCAAATTTCGTTGCCCACCTCAAACCTAGTCAGGACGTTAGTTCCTCGTTAGTCCTCGATAGTTTTCGTAAAATTCTCGTTATTTCTCAAAATTTATCCGATTTATTCGCCGATTAGAATAAAAGCAATTTGAAATTTCTCAATTTTGACACGGAATTTTTCTCAAAAAATGGTCCGTATTGCTAGAATCTAGAGAGTATGTGTCAATTTTGTTGAAAATTTAGTCATTTTATCAAATTTATCCAATTTATTCACTGAATAAATGCTTAGACGAAATATGTTGTCTCGAACGGCCAAATTTCGTTGCCCACCTCAAACCTAGTCAGGACGTTAATTCTTCGTTAGTCCTCGATAGTTCTCGTAAAATTTTCGTTAGTTCTCAAAATTTATCCAATTTATTCGCCGATTAGAAAATGGAAGCAATTTGAAATTTCCCAATTTTGACACGGAATTTTTCTCAAAAAATGGTCCGTATTGATAGAATCTAGAGAGTGTGGGTCAATTTTGTTGAAGCTTTAGTCATTTTATCAAATTTATCCAATTTATTCACTGAATAAATGCTTATACGAAATGTGTTGTCCTGAATGGCCAAATTTCGTTGCCCACCTCAAACCTAGTCAGGACGTTAGTTCTTCGTTAGTCCTCGATAGTTCTCGTAAAATTTTCGTTAGTTCTCAAAATGTATCCAATTTATTCGCCGATTAGAATATGGAAGCAATTTGAAATTTCCCAATTTTGACACGGAATTTTCTCACAAAATGGTCCGCATTGGTAGAATGTAGAGAGTATGGATAAATTTTGTTCAAGCTTTAGTCATTTTATCAAATTTATCCAATTTATTCACTGAATAAATGCTTAGACGAAATGTGTTGTCCTGAACGGCCAAATTTCGTTGCCCACCTCAAACCTAGTCAGGACGTTAGTTCCTCGTTAGTTCTCGCTAGTTCTCGTAAAATTTTCGTTAGTTCTCAAAATTTATCCAATTTATTCGCCGATTAAAAAATGGAAGCAATTTGAAATTTCCCAATTTTGACACGGAATGTTTCTCAAAAAATGGGCCGTATTGGTAGAATGTAGAGAGTGTGTGTAAATTTTGTTGAAAATTTAATCATTTTATCAAATTTATCCAATTTATTCACTGAATAAATGCTTAGACGAAATGTGTTGTCCTGAACGGCCAAATTTCGTTGCCCACCTCAAACCTAGTCAGGACGTTAGTTCCTCGTTAGTCCTCGATAGTTCTCGTAAAATTTTCGTTATTTCTCAAAATTTATCCGATTTATTCGCCGATTTGAATATGGAAGCAATTTGAAATTTCTCAATTTTGACACGGAATTTTTCTCACAAAATGGTCCGTATTGGTAGAATCTAGAGAGAATGGGTCAATTTTGTTGAAGCTTTAGTCATTTTATCAAATTTATCCAATTTATTCACTGAATAAATGCTTAGACGAAATGTGTTGTCCTGAACGGCCAAATTTCGTTGCCCACCTCAAACCTAGTCAGGACGTTAGTTCTTCGTTAGTTCTCGATAGTTCTCGTAAAATTTTCGTTAGTTCTCAAAATTTATCCAATTTATTCGCCGATTAGAAAATGGAAGCAATTTGAAATTTCCCAATTTTGACACGGAATTTTTCTCAAAAAATGGTCCGTATTGATAGAATCTAGAGAGTGTGGGTCAATTTTGTTGAAGCTTTAGTCATTTTATCAAATTTATCCAATTTATTCACTGAATAAATTCTTAGACGAAATGTGTTGTCCTGAACGGCCAAATTTCGTTGCCCACCTCAAGCCTAGTCAGGACGTTAGTTCTTCGTTAGTTCTCGATAGTTCTCGTAAAATTTTCGTTAGTTCTCAAAATTTATCCGATTTATTCGCCGATTAAAAAATGGAAGCAATTTGAAATTTCCCAATTTTGACACGGAATTTTCTCACAAAATAGTCCGTATTGGTAGAATGTAGAGAGTATGAGTAAATTATATTGAAACTTTAGTCATTTTATCAAATGTATCCAATTTATTCACTGAATAAATGATTAGACGAAATGTGTTGTCCTGAACGGCCAAATTTCGTTGCCCACCTCAAGCCTAGTCAGGACGTTAGTTCTTCGTTAGTTCTCGATAGTTCTCGTAAAATTTTCGTTAGTTCTCAAAATTTATCCAATTTATTCGCCGATTAGAATATGGAAGCAATTTGAAATTTCCCAATTCTGACACGGAATTTTTCTCAAAAAATTGTCCGTATTGCTAGAATCTAGAGAGTATGGGTCAATTTTGTTGAAGCTTTAGTCATTTTATCAAATTTATCCAATTTATTCACTGAATAAATGCTTAGACGAAATGTGTTGTCCTGAAGGGCCAAATTTCGTTGCCCACCTCAAACCTAGTCAGGACGTTAGTTCTTCGTTAGTTCTCGATAGTTCTCGTAAAATTTTCGTTAGTTCTCAAAATTTATCCAATTTATTCGCCGATTAGAAAATGGATGCAATTTGAAATTTCCCAATTTTGACACGGAATTTTTCTCACAAAATGGTCCGTATTGGTAGAATGTAGAGAGTATGGGTAAGTTTTGTTCAAACTTAAGTCATTTTATCAAATTTATCCAATTTATTCACTGAATAAATGCTTAGACGAAATGTGTTGTCCTGAAGGGCCAAATTTCGTTGCCCACCTCAAACCTAGTCAGGACATTAGATCTTCGTTAGTCCTCGATAGTTCTCGTAAAATTTTCGTTAGTTCTCAAAATGTATCCAATTTATTCGCCGATTAGAATATGGAAGCAATTTGAAATTTCCCAATTTTGACACGGAATTTTTCTCAAAAAATGGTCCGTATTGATAGAATCTAGAGAGTGTGGGTCAATTTTGTTGAAGCTTTAGTCATTTTATCAAATTTATCCAATTTATTCACTGAATAAATGCTTATACGAAATGTGTTGTCCTGAATGGCCAAATTTCGTTGCCCACCTCAAACCTAGTCAGGACGTTAGTTCTTCGTTAGTCCTCGATAGTTCTCGTAAAATTTTCGTTAGTTCTCAAAATTTATCCAATTTATTCGCCGATTAGAAAATGGAAGCAATTTGAAATTTCCCAATTTTGACACGGAATTTTCTCACAAAATGGTCCGTATTGGTAGAATGTAGAGAGTATGGATAAATTTTGTTCAAGCTTTAGTCATTTTATCAAATTTATCCAATTTATTCACTGAATAAATGCTTAGACGAAATGTGTTGTCCTGAACGGCCAAATTTCGTTGCCCACCTCAAGCCTAGTCAGGACGTTAGTTCTTCGTTAGTTCTCGATAGTTCTCGTAAAATTTTCGTTAGTTCTCAAAATTTATCCAATTTATTCGCCGATTAAAAAATGGAAGCAATTTGAAATTTCCCAATTTTGACACGGAATGTTTCTCAAAAAATGGGCCGTATTGGTAGAATGTAGAGAGTATGTGTAAATTTTGTTGAAAATTTAATCATTTTATCAAATTTATCCAATTTATTCACTGAATAAATGCTTAGACGAAATGTGTTGTCCTGAACGGCCAAATTTCGTTGCCCACCTCAAACCTAGTCAGGACGTTAGTTCCTCGTTAGTCCTCGATAGTTCTCGTAAAATCTTCGTTATTTCTCAAAATTTATCCGATTTATTCGCCG
Source organism: Lepisma saccharinum (assembly GCF_977018435.1). Classification (NCBI taxonomy): domain Eukaryota; kingdom Metazoa; phylum Arthropoda; class Insecta; order Zygentoma; family Lepismatidae; genus Lepisma; species Lepisma saccharinum. The sequence goes on from NC_139237.1 coordinate 37,332,675, forward strand.
ATTAGAATATGGAAGCAATTTGAAATTTCTCAATTTTGACACGGAACTTTTCTCACAATATGGTCCCTATTGGTAGAATCTAGAGAGTATGTGTCAATTTTGTTGAAAATTAAGTCATTTTATCAAATTTATCCAATTTATTCACTGAATAAATGCTTAGACGAAATATGTTGTCTCGAACGGCCAAATTTCGTTGCCCACCTCAAACCTAGTCTTGACGTTAATTCTTCGTTAGTCCTCGATAGTTCTCGTAAAATTTTCGTTAGTTCTCAAAATTTATCCTATTTATTCGCCGATTAGAAAATGGAAGCAATTTGAAATTTCTAAATTTTGACACGGAATTTTTCTCAAAAAATGGTCCGTATTGCTAGAATCTAGAGAGTATGGGTCAATTTTGTTGAAGCTTTAGTCATTTTATCAAATTTATCCAATTTATTCACTGAATAAATGCTTAGACGAAATGTGTTGTCCTGAAGGGCCAAATTTCGTTGCCCACCTCAAACCTAGTCAGGACGTTAGTTCTTCGTTAGTTCTCGATAGTTCTCGTAAAATTTTCGTTAGTTCTCAAAATTTATCCAATTTATTCGCCGATTAGAAAATGGAAGCAATTTGAAATTTCCCAATTTTGACACGGAATTTTTCTCACAAAATGGTCCGTATTGGTAGAATGTAGAGAGTATGGGTAAGTTTTGTTCAAACTTAAGTCATTTTATCAAATTTATCCAATTTATTCACTGAATAAATGCTTAGACGAAATGTGTTGTCCTGAAGGGCCAAATTTTGTTGCCCACCTCAAACCTAGTCAGGACATTAGTTCTTCGTTAGTCCTCGATAGTTCTCGTAAAATTTTCGTTAGTTCTCAAAATGTATCCAATTTATTCGCCGATTAGAATATGGAAACAATTTGAAATTTCCCAATTTTTACACGGAATTTTTCTCAAAAAATGGTCCGTATTGATAGAATCTAGAGAGTGTGGGTCAATTTTGTTGAAGCTTTAGTCATTTTATCAAATTTATCCAATTTATTCACTGAATAAATGCTTATACGAAATGTGTTGTCCTGAATGGCCAAATTTCGTTGCCAACCTCAAACCTAGTCAGGACGTTAGTTCTTCGTTAGTCCTCGATAGTTCTCGTAAAATTTTCGTTAGTTCTAGAAATTTATCCAATGTATTCGCCGATTAGAAAATGGAAGCAATTTAAATTTTCCCAATTTTGACACGGAATTTTCTCACAAAATGGTCCGTATTGGTAGAATGTACAGAGTATGGGTAAATTTTGTTCAAACTTTAGTCATTTTATCAAATTTATCCAATTTATTCACTGAATAAATGCTTAGACGAAATGTGATGTCCTCAAGGGCCAAATTTCGTTGCCCACCTCAGAGCTAGTCAGGACGTTAGTTCCTCGGCAGTTCTCGATAGTTTTTATAAAATTTTCGTTAGTTCCGAAATTACATAGAAACTATTAAGGAAATAAATGGGTTGGGCCAAGTTCACACTTTTTCGACCCATATTCAACTTCGAACCGAAAACCATCCAGATCGATTGATTTTCGTTAGTTCCCGTTAGTTCTCATAAAATTTTCGTTAGTTCTCAAAATTTATCCAATTTATTCGCCGAACAAAAAATGGAGGAAATTTGCAGTTTTCCAGTTTTCACACGGAAATTACATAAAAAAATGGTCCGTATTGGTAGAATGTAGAGAGTATGAGTCAATTTTGTTGAAACTTTAGTCATTTTATCAAATTTATCCAATTTATTCACTGAATAAATGCTTAGACGAAATGTGTTGACCTGAACGGCCAAATTTCGTTGCCCACCTCATGCCAAGTCAGGACGTTAGTTCTTCGTTAGTTCTCGATAGTTCTCGTAAAATTTTCGTTAGTTCTCAAAATTTATCCAATTTATTCGCCGATTAGAATATGGAAGCAATTTGAAATTTCTCAATTTTGACACGGACTTTTTCTCAAAAAATGGTCCGTATTGGTAGAATGTAGAGAGTATGTGTAAATTTTGTTGAAAATTTAATCATTTTATCAAATTTATCCAATTTATTCACTGAATAAATGCTTAGACGAAATGTGTTGTCCTGAACGGCCAAATTTCGTTGCCCACCTCAAACCTAGTCAGGACGTTAGTTCCTTGTTAGTCCTCGATAGTTCTCGTAAAATTTTCGTTATTTCTCAAAATTTATCCGATTTATTCGCCGATTAGAATATGGAAGCAATTTGAAATTTCTCAATTTTGACACGGAATTTTTCTCACAAAATGGTCCGTATTGGTAGAATCTAGAGAGTATGTGTCAATTTTGTTGAAAATTTAGTCATTTTATCAAATTTATCCAATTTATTCACTGAATAAATGCTTAGACGAAATATGTTGTCTCGAACGGCCAAATTTCGTTGCCCACCTCAAACCTAGTCAGGACGTTAATTCTTCGTTAGTCCTCGATAGTTCTCGTAAAATTTTCGATAGTTCTCAAAATTTATCCAATTTATTCGCCGATTAGAAAATGGAAGCAATTTGAAATTTCCCAATTTTGACACGGAATTTTTCTCAAAAAATGGTCCGTATTGCTAGAATCTGGAGAGTATGGGTCAATTTTGTTGAAGCTTTAGTCATTTTATCAAATTTATCCAATTTATTCACTGAATAAATGCTTAGACGAAATGTGTTGTCCTGAACGGCCAAATTTCGTTGTCCACCTCAAACCTAGTCAGGACGTTAGTTCTTCGTTAGTTCTCGAAAGTTCTCGTAAAATTTTCGTTAGTTCTCAAAATTTATCCAATTTATTCGCCGATTAGAAAATGGAAGCAATTTGAAATTTCCCAATTTTGACACGGAATTTTTCTCACAAAATGGTCCGTATTGGTAGAATGTAGAGAGTATGGGTAAGTTTTGTTCAAACTTAAGTCATTTTATCAAATTTATCCAATTTATTCACTGAATAAATGCTTTGACGAAATGTGTTGTCCTGAAGGGCCAAATTTAGTTGCCCACCTCAAACCTAGTCAGGACATTAGTTCTTCGTTAGTCCTCGATAGTTCTCGTAAAATTTTCGTTAGTTCTCAAAATTTATCCAATTTATTCGCCGATTAGAATATGGAAGCAATTTGAAATTTCCCAATTTTGACACGGAATTTTTCTCAAAAAATGGTCCGTATTGATAGAATCTAGAGAGTGTAAGTCAATTTTGCTGAAGCTTTAGTCATTTTATCAAATTTATCCAATTTATTAACTGAATAAATGCTTATACGAAATGTGTTGTCCTGAATGGCCAAATTTCGTTGCCCACCTCAAACCTAGTCAGGACGTTAGTTCTTCGTTAGTCCTCGATAGTTCTCGTAAAATTTTCGTTACTTCTCAAAATTTATCCAATTTATTCGCCGATTAGAAAATGGAAGCAATTTGAAATTTCCCAATTTTGACACGGAATTTTCTCACAAAATGGTCCGTATTGGTAGAATGTAGAGAGTATGTGTCAATTTTGTTGAAAATTTAGTCATTTTATCAAATTTATCCAATTTATTCACTGAATAAATGCTTAGACGAAATATGTTGTCTCGAACGGCCAAATTTCGTTGCCCACCTCAAACCTAGTCAGGACGTTAATTCTTCGTTAGTCCTCGATAGTTCTCGTAAAATTTTCGTTAGTTCTCAAAATTTATCCAATTTATTCGCAGATTAGAAAATGGAAGCAATTTGAAATTTCCCAATTTTGACACGGAATTTTTCTCAAAAAATGGTCCGTATTGCTAGAATCTAGAGAGTATGGGTGAATTTTGTTGAAGCTTTAGTCATTTTATCAAATTTATCCAATTTATTCACTGAATAAATGCTTAGACGAAATGTGTTGTCCTGAAGGGCCAAATTTCGTTGCCCACCTCAAACCTAGTCAGGACGTTAGTTCTTCGTTAGTTCTCGATAGTTCTCGTAAAATTTTCGTTAGTTCTCAAAATTTATCCAATTTATTCGCCGATTAGAAAATGGAAGCAATTTGAAATTTCCCAATTTTGACACGGAATTTTTCTCACAAAATGGTCCGTATTGGTAGAATGTAGAGAGTATGGGTAAGTTTTGTTCAAACTTAAGTCATTTTATCAAATTTATCCAATTTATTCACTGAATAAATGCTTAGACGAAATGTGTTGTCCTGAAGGGCCAAATTTCGTTGCCCACCTCAAACCTAGTCAGGACATTAGTTCTTCGTTAGTCCTCGATAGTTCTCGTAAAATTTTCGTTAGTTCTCAAAATGTATCCAATTTATTCGCCGATTAGAATATGGAAGCAATTTGAAATTTCCCAATTTTGACACGGAATTTTCTCACAAAATGGTCCGTATTGGTAGAATGTAGAGAGTATGGATAAATTTTGTTCAAGCTTTAGTCATTTTATCAAATTTATCCAATTTATTCACTGAATAAATGCTTAGACGAAATGTGTTGTCCTGAACGGCCAAATTTCGTTGCCCACCTCAAGCCTAGTCAGGACGTTAGTTCTTCGTTAGTTCTCGATAGTTCTCGTAAAATTTTCGTTAGTTCTCAAAATTTATCCAATTTATTCGCCGATTAAAAAATGGAAGCAATTTGAAATTTCCCAATTTTGACACGGAATGTTTCTCAAAAAATGTGCCGTATTGGTAGAATGTAGAGAGTATGTGTAAATTTTGTTGAAAATTTAATCATTTTATCAAATTTATCCGATTTATTCACTGAATAAATGCTTAGACGAAATGTGTTGTCCTGAACGGCCAAATTTCGTTGCCCACCTCAAACCTAGTCAGGACGTTAGTTCCTCGTTAGTCCTCGATAGTTCTCGTAAAATTCTCGTTATTTCTCAAAATTTATCCGATTTATTCGCCGATTAGAATAAAAGCAATTTGAAATTTCTCAATTTTGACACGGAATTTTTCTCACAAAATGGTCCGTATTTGTAGAATCTAGAGAGTATGTGTCAATTTTGTTGAAAATTTAGTCATTTTATCAAATTTATCCAATTTATTCACTGAATAAATGCTTAGACGAAATATGTTGTCTCGAACGGCCAAATTTCGTTGCCCACCTCAAACCTAGTCAGGACGTTAATTCTTCGTTAGTCCTCGATAGTTCTCGTAAAATTTTCGTTAGTTCTCAAAATTTATCCAATTTATTCGCCGATTAGAAAATGGAAGCAATTTGAAATTTCCCAATTTTGACACGGAATTTTTCTCAAAAAATGGTCCGTATTGCTAGAATCTAGAGAGTATGGGTCAATTTTGTTGAAGCTTTAGTCATTTTATCAAAATTATCCAATTTATTCACTGAATAAATGCTTAGACGAAATGTGTTGTCCTGAACGGCCAAATTTCGTTGCCCACCTCAAACCTAGTCAGGACGTTAGTTCTTCGTTAGTTCTCGATAGTTCTCGTAAAATTTTCGTTAGTTCTAAAAATTTATCCAATTTATTCGCCGATTAGAAAATGGAAGCAATTTGAAATTTCCCAATTTTGACACGGAATTTTTCTCACAAAATGGTCCGTATTGGTAGAATGTAGAGAGTATGGGTAAGTTTTGTTCAAACTTAAGTCATTTTATCAAATTTATCCAATTTATTCACTGAATAAATGCTTAGACGAAATGTGTTGTCCTGAAGGGCCAAATTTCGTTGCCCACCTCAAACCAAGTCAGGATATTAGTTCTTCGTTAGTCCTCGATAGTTCTCGTAAAATTTTCGTTAGTTCTCAAAATGTATCCAATTTATTCGCCGATTAGAATATGGAAGCAATTTGAAATTTCCCAATTTTGACACGGAATTTTTCTCAAAAAATGGTCCGTATTGATAGAATCTAGAGAGTGTGGGTCAATTTTGTTGAAGCTTTAGTCATTTTATCAAATTTATCCAATTTATTCACTGAATAAATGCTTATACGAAATGTGTTGTCCTGAATGGCCAAATTTCGTTGCCCACCTCAAACCTAGTCAGGACGTTAGTTCTTCGTTAGTCCTCGATAGTTCTCGTAAAATTTTCGTTAGTTCTCAAAATGTATCCAATTTATTCGCCGATTAGAATATGGAAGCAATTTGAAATTTCCCAATTTTGACACGGAATTTTCTCACAAAATGGTCCGTATTGGTAGAATGTAGAGAGTATGGATAAATTTTGTTCAAGCTTTAGTCATTTTATCAAATTTATCCAATTTATTCACTGAATAAATGCTTAGACGAAATGTGTTGTCCTGAACGGCCAAATTTCGTTGCCCACCTCAAACCTAGTCAGGACGTTAGTTCCTCGTTAGTTCTCGCTAGTTCTCGTAAAATTTTCGTTAGTTCTCAAAATTTATCCAATTTATTCGCCGATTAGAAAATGGAAGCAATTTGAAATTTCCCAATTTTGACACGGAATGTTTCTCAAAAAATGGGCCGCATTGGTAGAATGTAGAGAGTGTGTGTAAATTTTGTTGAAAATTTAATCATTTTATCAAATTTATCCAATTTATTCACTGAATAAATGCTTAGACGAAATGTGTTGTCCTGAACGGCCAAATTTCGTTGCCCACCTCAAACCTAGTCAGGACGTTAGTTCCTCGTTAGTCCTCGATAGTTCTCGTAAAATTTTCGTTATTTCTCAAAATTTATCCGATTTATTCGCCGATTAGAATATGGAAGCAATTTGAAATTTCTCAATTTTGACACGGAATTTTTCTCACAAAATGGTCCGTATTGGTAGAATCTAGAGAGTATGGGTCAATTTTGTTGAAGCTTTAGTCATTTTATCAAATTTATCCAATTCATTCACTGAATAAATGCTTAGACGAAATGTGTTGTCCTGAACGGCCAAATTTCGTTGCCCACCTCAAACCTAGTCAGGACGTTAGTTCTTCGTTAGTTCTCGATAGTTCTCGTAAAATTTTCGTTAGTTCTCAAAATTTATCCAATTTATTCGCCGATTAGAAAATGGAAGCAATTTGAAATTTCCCAATTTTGACACGGAATTTTTCTCACAAAATGGTCCGTATTGGTAGAATGTAGAGAGTATGGGTAAGTTTTGTTCAAACTTAAGTCATTTTATCAAATTTATCCAATTTATTCACTGAATAAATGCTTTGACGAAATGTGTTGTCCTGAAGGGCCAAATTTAGTTGCCCACCTCAAACCTAGTCAGTACATTAGTTCTTCGTTAGTCCTCGATAGTTCTCGTAAAATTTTCGTTAGTTCTCAAAATTTATCCAATTTATTCGCCGATTAGAATATGGAAGCAATTTGAAATTTCCCAATTTTGACACGGAATTTTTCTCAAAAAATGGTCCGTATTGATAGAATCTAGAGAGTGTGGGTCAATTTTGTTGAAGCTTTAGTCATTTTATCAAATTTATCCAATTTATTCACTGAATAAATGCTTAGACGAAATGTGTTGTCCTGAACGGCCAAATTTCGTTGCCCACCTCAAGCCTAGTCAGGACGTTAGTTCTTCGATAGTTCTCGATAGTTCTCGTAAAATTTTCGTTAGTTCTCATAATTTATCCGATTTATTCGCCGATTAAAAAATGGAAGCAATTTGAAATTTCCCAATTTTGACACGGAATTTTCTCACAAAATAGTCCGTATTGGTAGAATGTAGAGAGTATGAGTAAATTATATTGAAACTTTAGTCATTTTATCAAATGTATCCAATTTATTCACTGAATAAATGATTAGACGAAATGTGTTGTCCTGAACGGCCAAATTTCGTTGCCCACCTCAAACCTAGTCAGGACGTTAGTTCTTCGTTAGTTCTCGATAGTTCTCGTAAAATTTTCGTTAGTTCTCAAAATTTATCCAATTTATTCGCCGATTAGAATATGGAAGCAATTTGAAATTTCCCAATTCTTACACGGAATTTTTCTCAAAAAATGGTCCGTATTGCTAGAATCTAGAGAGTATGGGTCAATTTTGTTGAAGCTTTAGTCATTTTATCAAATTTATCCAATTTATTCACTGAATAAATGCTTAGACGAAATGTGTTGTCCTGAAGGGCCAAATTTCGTTGCCCACCTCAAACCTAGTCAGGACGTTAGTTCTTCGTTAGTCCTCGATAGTTCTCGTAAAATTTTCGTTAGTTCTCAAAATGTATCCAATTTATTCGCCGATTAGAATATGGAAGCAATTTGAAATTTCCCAATTTTGACACGGAATTTTTCTCAAAAAATGGTCCGTATTGATAGAATCTAGAGAGTATGGGTCAATTTTGTTGAAGCTTTAGTCATTCTATCAAATTTATCCTATTTATTCACTGAATAAATGCCTAGACGAAACGTGTTGTCCTGAACGGCCAAATTTCGTTGCCAACCTCAAACCTAGTCAGGACGTTAGTTCTTCGTTAGTTCTCGATAGTTCTCGTAAAATTTTCGTTAGTTCTCAAAATTTATCCAATTTATTCGCCGATTAGAAAATGGAAGCAATTTGAATTTTCCTAATTTTGACACGGAATTTTCTCACAAAATGGTCCGTATTGGTAGAATGTACAGAGTATGGGTAAATTTTGTTCAAACTTTAGTCATTTTATCAAATTTATCCAATTTATTCACTGAATAAATGCTTAGACGAAATGTGATGTCCTCAAGGGCCAAATTTCGTTGCCCACCTCAGAGCTAGTCAGGACGTTAGTTCCTCGGCAGTTCTCGATAGTTTTTATAAAATTTTCGTTAGTTCCGAAATTACATAGAAACTATTAAGGAAATAAATGGGTTGGGCCAAGTTCACACTTTTTCGACCCATATTCAACTTCGAACCGAAAACCATCCAGATCGATTGATTTTCGTTAGTTCCCGTTAGTTCTCATAAAATTTTCGTTAGTTCTCAAAATTTATCCAATTTATTCGCCGAACAAAAAATGGAGGAAATTTGCAGTTTTCCAGTTTTCACACGGAAATTACATAAAAAAATGGTCCGTATTGGTAGAATGTAGAGAGTATGAGTCAATTTTGTTGAAACTTTAGTCATTTTATCAAATTTATCCAATTTATTCACTGAATAAATGCTTAGACGATATGTGTTGACCTGAACGGCCAAATTTCGTTGCCCACCTCATGCCAAGTGAGGACGTTAGTTCTTCGTTAGTTCTCGATAGTTCTCGTAAAATTTTCGTTAGTTCTCAAAATTTATCCAATTTATTCGCCGATTAGAATATGGAAGCAATTTGAAATTTCTCAATTTTGACACGGACTTTTTCTCAAAAAATGGTCCGTATTGGTAGAATGTAGAGAGTATGTGTAAATTTTGTTGAAAATTTAATCATTTTATCAAATTTATCCAATTTATTCACTGAATAAATGCTTAGACGAAATGTGTTGTCCTGAACGGCCAAATTTCGTTGCCCACCTCAAACCTAGTCAGGACGTTAGTTCCTTGTTAGTCCTCGATAGTTCTCGTAAAATTTTCGTTATTTCTCAAAATTTATCCGATTTATTCGCCGATTAGAATATGGAAGCAATTTGAAATTTCTCAATTTTGACACGGAATTTTTCTCACAAAATGGTCCGTATTGGTAGAATCTAGAGAGTATGTGTCAATTTTGTTGAAAATTTAGTCATTTTATCAAATTTATCCAATTTATTCACTGAATAAATGCTTAGACGAAATATGTTGTCTCGAACGGCCAAATTTCGTTGCCCACCTCAAACCTAGTCAGGACGTTAATTCTTCGTTAGTCCTCGATAGTTCTCGTAAAATTTTCGATAGTTCTCAAAATTTATCCAATTTATTCGCCGATTAGAAAATGGAAGCAATTTGAAATTTCCCAATTTTGACACGGAATTTTTCTCAAAAAATGGTCCGTATTGCTAGAATCTAGAGAGTATGGGTCAATTTTGTTGAAGCTTTAGTCATTTTATCAAATTTATCCAATTTATTCACTGAATAAATGCTTAGACGAAATGTGTTGTCCTGAACGGCCAAATTTCGTTGTCCACCTCAAACCTAGTCAGGACGTTAGTTCTTCATTAGTTCTCGAAAGTTCTCGTAAAATTTTCGTTAGTTCTCAAAATTTATCCAATTTATTCGCCGATTAGAAAATGGAAGCAATTTGAAATTTCCCAATTTTGACACGGAATTTTTCTCACAAAATGGTCCGTATTGGTAGAATGTAGAGAGTATGGGTAAGTTTTGTTCAAACTTAAGTCATTTTATCAAATTTATCCAATTTATTCACTGAATAAATGCTTTGACGAAATGTGTTGTCCTGAAGGGCCAAATTTAGTTGCCCACCTCAAACCTAGTCAGGACATTAGTTCTTCGTTAGTCCTCGATAGTTCTCGTAAAATTTTCGTTAGTTCTCAAAATTTATCCAATTTATTCGCCGATTAGAATATGGAAGCAATTTGAAATTTCCCAATTTTGACACGGAATTTTTCTCAAAAAATGGTCCGTATTGATAGAATCTAGAGAGTGTAAGTCAATTTTGCTGAAGCTTTAGTCATTTTATCAAATTTATCCAATTTATTCACTGAATAAATGCTTATACGAAATGTGTTGTCCTGAATGGCCAAATTTCGTTGCCCACCTCAAACCTAGTCAGGACGTTAGTTCTTCGTTAGTCCTCGATAGTTCTCGTAAAATTTTCGTTACTTCTCAAAATTTATCCAATTTATTCGCCGATTAGAAAATGGAAGCAATTTGAAATTTCCCAATTTTGACACGGAATTTTCTCACAAAATGGTCCGTATTGGTAGAATGTAGAGAGTATGTGTCAATTTTGTTGAAAATTTAGTCATTTTATCAAATTTATCCAATTTATTCACTGAATAAATGCTTAGACGAAATATGTTGTCTCGAACGGCCAAATTTCGTTGCCCACCTCAAACCTAGTCAGGACGTTAATTCTTCGTTAGTCCTCGATAGTTCTCGTAAAATTTTCGTTAGTTCTCAAAATTTATCCAATTTATTCGCAGATTAGAAAATGGAAGCAATTTGAAATTTCCCAATTTTGACACGGAATTTTTCTCAAAAAATGGTCCGTATTGCTAGAATCTAGAGAGTATGGGTCAATTTTGTTGAAGCTTTAGTCATTTTATCAAATTTATCCAATTTATTCACTGAATAAATGCTTAGACGAAATGTGTTGTCCTGAAGGGCCAAATTTCGTTGCCCACCTCAAACCTAGTCAGGACGTTAGTTCTTCGTTAGTTCTCGATAGTTCTCGTAAAATTTTCGTTAGTTCTCAAAATTTATCCAATTTATTCGCCGATTAGAAAATGGAAGCAAATTGAAATTTCCCAATTTTGACAAGGAATTTTTCTCACAAAATGGTCCGTATTGGTAGAATGTAGAGAGTATGGGTAAGTTTTGTTCAAACTTAAGTCATTTTATCAAATTTATCCAATTTATTCACTGAATAAATGCTTAGACGAAATGTGTTGTCCTGAAGGGCCAAATTTCGTTGCCCACCTCAAACCTAGTCAGGACATTAGTTCTTCGTTAGTCCTCGATAGTTCTCGTAAAATTTTCGTTAGTTCTCAAAATGTATCCAATTTATTCGCCGATTAGAATATGGAAGCAATTTGAAATTTCCCAATTTTGACACGGAATTTTCTCACAAAATGGTCCGTATTGGTAGAATGTAGAGAGTATGGATAAATTTTGTTCAAGCTTTAGTCATTTTATCAAATTTATCCAATTTATTCACTGAATAAATGCTTAGACGAAATGTGTTGTCCTGAACGGCCAAATTTCGTTGCCCACCTCAAGCCTAGTCAGGACGTTAGTTCTTCGTTAGTTCTCGATAGTTCTCGTAAAATTTTCGTTAGTTCTCAAAATTTATCCAATTTATTCGCCGATTAAAAAATGGAAGCAATTTGAAATTTCCCAATTTTGACACGGAATGTTTCTCAAAAAATGGGCCGTATTGGTAGAATGTAGAGAGTATGTGTAAATTTTGTTGAAAATTTAATCATTTTATCAAATTTATCCAATTTATTCACTGAATAAATGCTTAGACGAAATGTGTTGTCCTGAACGGCCAAATTTCGTTGCCCACCTCAAACCTAGTCAGGACGTTAGTTCCTCGTTAGTCCTCGATAGTTCTCGTAAAATTCTCGTTATTTCTCAAAATTTATCCGATTTATTCGCCGATTAGAATAAAAGCAATTTGAAATTTCTCAATTTTGACACGGAATTTTTCTCACAAAATGGTCCGTATTGGTAGAATCTAGAGAGTATGTGTCAATTTTGTTGAAAATTTAGTCATTTTATCAAATTTATCCAATTTATTCACTGAATAAATGCTTAGACGAAATATGTTGTCTCGAACGGCCAAATTTCGTTGCCCACCTCAAACCTAGTCAGGACGTTAATTCTTCGTTAGTCCTCGATAGTTCTCGTAAAATTTTCGTTAGTTCTCAAAATTTATCCAATTTATTCGCCGATTAGAAAATGGAAGCAATTTGAAATTTCCCAATTTTGACACGGAATTTTTCTCAAAAAATGGTCCGTATTGCTAGAATCTAGAGAGTATGGGTCAATTTTGTTGAAGCTTTAGTCATTTTATCAAAATTATCCAATCTATTCACTGAAAAAATGCTTAGACGAAATGTGTTGTCCTGAACGGCCAAATTTCGTTGCCCAAATCAAACCTAGTCAGGACGTTAGTTCTTCGTTAGTTCTCGATAGTTCTCGTAAAATTTTCGTTACTTCTCAAAATTTATCCAATTTATTCGCCGATTAGAAAATGGAAGCAATTTGAAATTTCCCAATTTTGACACGGAATTTTTCTCACAAAATGGTCCGTATTGGTAGAATGTAGAGAGTATGGGTAAGTTTTGTTCAAACTTAAGACATTTTATCAAATTTATCCAATTTATTCACTGAATAAATGCTTAGACGAAATGTGTTGTCCTGAAGGGCCAAATTTCGTTGCCCACCTCAAACCAAGTCAGGATATTAGTTCTTCGTTAGTCCTCGATAGTTCTCGTAAAATTTTCGTTAGTTCTCAAAATGTATCCAATTTATTCGCCGATTAGAATATGGAAGCAATTTGAAATTTCCCAATTTTGACACGGAATTTTTCTCAAAAAATGGTCCGTATTGATAGAATCTAGAGAGTATGGGTCAATTTTGTTGAAGCTTTAGTCATTCTATCAAATTTATCCTATTTATTCACTGAATAAATGCCTAGACGAAACGTGTTGTCCTGAACGGCCAAATTTCGTTGTCCACCTCAAACCTAGTCAGGACGTTAGTTCTTCGTTAGTTCTCGAAAGTTCTCGTAAAATTTTCGTTAGTTCTCAAAATTTATCCAATTTATTCGCCGATTAGAAAATGGAAGCAATTTGAAATTTCCCAATTTTGACACGGAATTTTTCTCACAAAATGGTCCGTATTGGTAGAATGTAGAGAGTATGGGTAAGTTTTGTTCAAACATAAGTCATTTTATCAAATTTATCCAATTTATTCACTGAATAAATGCTTTGACGAAATGTGTTGTCCTGAAGGGCCAAATTTAGTTGCCCACCTCAAACCTAGTCAGGACATTAGTTCTTCGTTAGTCCTCGATAGTTCTCGTAAAATTTTCGTTAGTTCTCAAAATTTATCCAATTTATTCGCCGATTAGAATATGGAAGCAATTTGAAATTTCCCAATTTTGACACGGAATTTTTCTCAAAAAATGGTCCGTATTGATAGAATCTAGAGAGTGTAAGTCAATTTTGCTGAAGCTTTAGTCATTTTATCAAATTTATCCAATTTATTCACTGAATAAATGCTTATACGAAATGTGTTGTCCTGAATGGCCAAATTTCGTTGCCCACCTCAAACCTAGTCAGGACGTTAGTTCTTCGTTAGTCCTCGATAGTTCTCGTAAAATTTTCGTTACTTCTCAAAATTTATCCAATTTATTCGCCGATTAGAAAATGGAAGCAATTTGAAATTTCCCAATTTTGACACGGAATTTTCTCACAAAATGGTCCGTATTGGTAGAATGTAGAGAGTATGTGTCAATTTTGCTGAAGCTTTAGTCATTTTATCAAATTTTTCCAATTTATTCACTGAATAAATGCTTATACGAAATGTGTTGTCCTGAATGGCCAAATTTCGTTGCCCACCTCAAACCTAGTCAGGACGTTAGTTCTTCGTTAGTCCTCGATAGTTCTCGTAAAATTTTCGTTACTTCTCAAAATTTATCCAATTTATTCGCCGATTAGAAAATGGAAGCAATTTGAAATTTCCCAATTTTGACACGGAATTTTCTCACAAAATGGTCCGTATTGGTAGAATGTAGAGAGTATGGGTAAGTTTTGTTCAAACTTAAGTCATTTTATCAAATTTATCCAATTTATTCACTGAATAAATGCCTAGACGAAATGTGTTGTCCTGAAGGGCCAAATTTCGTTGCCCACCTCAAACCTAGTCAGGACATTAGTTCTTCGTTAGTCCTCGATAGTTCTCGTAAAATTTTCGTTAGTTCTCAAAATTTATCCAATTTATTCGCCGATTAGAATATGGAAGCAATTTGAAATTTCCCAATTTTGACACGGAATTTTCTCACAAAATGGTCCGTATTGGTAGAATGTAGAGAGTATGGATAAATTTTGTTCAAGCTTTAGTCATTTTATCAAATTTATCCAATTTATTCACTGAATAAATGCTTAGACGAAATGTGTTGTCCTGAACGGCCAAATTTCGTTGCCCACCTCAAGCCTAGTCAGGACGTTAGTTCTTCGTTAGTTCTCGATAGTTCTCGTAAAATTTTCGTTAGTTCTCAAAATTTATCCAATTTATTCGCCGATTAAAAAATGGAAGCAATTTGAAATTTCCCAATTTTGACACGGAATGTTTCTCAAAAAATGGGCCGTATTGGTAGAATGTAGAGAGTATGTGTAAATTTTGTTGAAAATTTAATCATTTTATCAAATTTATCCAATTTATTCACTGAATAAATGCTTTGACGAAATGTGTTGTCCTGAACGGCCAAATTTCGTTGCCCACCTCAAACCTAGTCAGGACGTTAGTTCCTCGTTAGTCCTCGATAGTTTTCGTAAAATTCTCGTTATTTCTCAAAATTTATCCGATTTATTCGCCGATTAGAATAAAAGCAATTTGAAATTTCTCAATTTTGACACGGAATTTTTCTCAAAAAATGGTCCGTATTGCTAGAATCTAGAGAGTATGTGTCAATTTTGTTGAAAATTTAGTCATTTTATCAAATTTATCCAATTTATTCACTGAATAAATGCTTAGACGAAATATGTTGTCTCGAACGGCCAAATTTCGTTGCCCACCTCAAACCTAGTCAGGACGTTAATTCTTCGTTAGTCCTCGATAGTTCTCGTAAAATTTTCGTTAGTTCTCAAAATTTATCCAATTTATTCGCCGATTAGAAAATGGAAGCAATTTGAAATTTCCCAATTTTGACACGGAATTTTTCTCAAAAAATGGTCCGTATTGCTAGAATCTAGAGAGTATGGGTCAATTTTGTTGAAGCTTTAGTCATTTTATCAAAATTATCCAATTTATTCACTGAATAAATGCTTAGACGAAATATGTTGTCCTGAACGGCCAAATTTCGTTGCCCACCTCAAACCTAGTCAGGACGTTAGTTCTTCGTTAGTTCTCGATAGTTCTCGTAAAATTTTCGTTAGTTCTAAAAATTTATCCAATTTATTCGCCGATTAGAAAATGGGAGCAATTTGAAATTTCCCAATTTTGACACGGAATTTTTCTCACAAAATGGTCCGTATTGGTAGAATGTAGAGAGTATGGGTAAGTTTTGTTCAAACTTAAGTCATTTTATCAAATTTATCCAATTTATTCACTGAATAAATGCTTAGACGAAATGTGTTGTCCTGAAGGGCCAAATTTCGTTGCCCACCTCAAACCAAGTCAGGATATTAGTTCTTCGTTAGTCCTCGATAGTTCTCGTAAAATTTTCGTTAGTTCTCAAAATGTATCCAATTTATTCGCCGATTAGAATATGGAAGCAATTTGAAATTTCCCAATTTTGACACGGAATTTTTCTCAAAAAATGGTCCGTATTGATAGAATCTAGAGAGTGTGGGTCAATTTTGTTGAAGCTTTAGTCATTTTATCAAATTTATCCAATTTATTCACTGAATAAATGCTTATACGAAATGTGTTGTCCTGAATGGCCAAATTTCGTTGCCCACCTCAAACCTAGTCAGGACGTTAGTTCTTCGTTAGTCCTCGATAGTTCTCGTAAAATTTTCGTTAGTTCTCAAAATGTATCCAATTTATTCGCCGATTAGAATATGGAAGCAATTTGAAATTTCCCAATTTTGACACGGAATTTTCTCACAAAATGGTCCGCATTGGTAGAATGTAGAGAGTATGGATAAATTTTGTTCAAGCTTTAGTCATTTTATCAAATTTATCCAATTTATTCACTGAATAAATGCTTAGACGAAATGTGTTGTCCTGAACGGCCAAATTTCGTTGCCCACCTCAAACCTAGTCAGGACGTTAGTTCCTCGTTAGTTCTCGCTAGTTCTCGTAAAATTTTCGTTAGTTCTCAAAATTTATCCAATTTATTCGCCGATTAAAAAATGGAAGCAATTTGAAATTTCCCAATTTTGACACGGAATGTTTCTCAAAAAATGGGCCGTATTGGTAGAATGTAGAGAGTGTGTGTAAATTTTGTTGAAAATTTAATCATTTTATCAAATTTATCCAATTTATTCACTGAATAAATGCTTAGACGAAATGTGTTGTCCTGAACGGCCAAATTTCGTTGCCCACCTCAAACCTAGTCAGGACGTTAGTTCCTCGTTAGTCCTCGATAGTTCTCGTAAAATTTTCGTTATTTCTCAAAATTTATCCGATTTATTCGCCGATTTGAATATGGAAGCAATTTGAAATTTCTCAATTTTGACACGGAATTTTTCTCACAAAATGGTCCGTATTGGTAGAATCTAGAGAGAATGGGTCAATTTTGTTGAAGCTTTAGTCATTTTATCAAATTTATCCAATTTATTCACTGAATAAATGCTTAGACGAAATGTGTTGTCCTGAACGGCCAAATTTCGTTGCCCACCTCAAACCTAGTCAGGACGTTAGTTCTTCGTTAGTTCTCGATAGTTCTCGTAAAATTTTCGTTAGTTCTCAAAATTTATCCAATTTATTCGCCGATTAGAAAATGGAAGCAATTTGAAATTTCCCAATTTTGACACGGAATTTTTCTCAAAAAATGGTCCGTATTGATAGAATCTAGAGAGTGTGGGTCAATTTTGTTGAAGCTTTAGTCATTTTATCAAATTTATCCAATTTATTCACTGAATAAATTCTTAGACGAAATGTGTTGTCCTGAACGGCCAAATTTCGTTGCCCACCTCAAGCCTAGTCAGGACGTTAGTTCTTCGTTAGTTCTCGATAGTTCTCGTAAAATTTTGTTAGTTCTCAAAATTTATCCGATTTATTCGCCGATTAAAAAATGGAAGCAATTTGAAATTTCCCAATTTTGACACGGAATTTTCTCACAAAATAGTCCGTATTGGTAGAATGTAGAGAGTATGAGTAAATTATATTGAAACTTTAGTCATTTTATCAAATGTATCCAATTTATTCACTGAATAAATGATTAGACGAAATGTGTTGTCCTGAACGGCCAAATTTCGTTGCCCACCTCAAGCCTAGTCAGGACGTTAGTTCTTCGTTAGTTCTCGATAGTTCTCGTAAAATTTTCGTTAGTTCTCAAAATTTATCCAATTTATTCGCCGATTAGAATATGGAAGCAATTTGAAATTTCCCAATTCTGACACGGAATTTTTCTCAAAAAATTGTCCGTATTGCTAGAATCTAGAGAGTATGGGTCAATTTTGTTGAAGCTTTAGTCATTTTATCAAATTTATCCAATTTATTCACTGAATAAATGCTTAGACGAAATGTGTTGTCCTGAAGGGCCAAATTTCGTTGCCCACCTCAAACCTAGTCAGGACGTTAGTTCTTCGTTAGTTCTCGATAGTTCTCGTAAAATTTTCGTTAGTTCTCAAAATTTATCCAATTTATTCGCCGATTAGAAAATGGATGCAATTTGAAATTTCCCAATTTTGACACGGAATTTTTCTCACAAAATGGTCCGTATTGGTAGAATGTAGAGAGTATGGGTAAGTTTTGTTCAAACTTAAGTCATTTTATCAAATTTATCCAATTTATTCACTGAATAAATGCTTAGACGAAATGTGTTGTCCTGAAGGGCCAAATTTCGTTGCCCACCTCAAACCTAGTCAGGACATTAGATCTTCGTTAGTCCTCGATAGTTCTCGTAAAATTTTCGTTAGTTCTCAAAATGTATCCAATTTATTCGCCGATTAGACTATGGAAGCAATTTGAAATTTCCCAATTTTGACACGGAATTTTTCTCAAAAAATGGTCCGTATTGATAGAATCTAGAGAGTGTGGGTCAATTTTGTTGAAGCTTTAGTCATTTTATCAAATTTATCCAATTTATTCACTGAATAAATGCTTATACGAAATGTGTTGTCCTGAATGGCCAAATTTCGTTGCCCACCTCAAACCTAGTCAGGACGTTAGTTCTTCGTTAGTCCTCGATAGTTCTCGTAAAATTTTCGTTAGTTCTCAAAATTTATCCAATTTATTCGCCGATTAGAAAATGGAAGCAATTTGAAATTTCCCAATTTTGACACGGAATTTTCTCACAAAATGGTCCGTATTGCTAGAATCTAGAGAGTATGTGTCAATTTTGTTGAAAATTTAGTCATTTTATCAAATTTATCCAATTTATTCACTGAATAAATGCTTAGACGAAATATGTTGTCTCGAACGGCCAAATTTCGTTGCCCACCTCAAACCTAGTCAGGACGTTAATTCTTCGTTAGTCCTCGATAGTTCTCGTAAAATTTTCGTTAGTTCTCAAAATTTATCCAATTTATTCGCCGATTAAAAAATGGAAGCAATTTGAAATTTCCCAATTTTGACACGGAATGTTTCTCAAAAAATGGGCCGTATTGGTAGAATGTAGAGAGTGTGTGTAAATTTTGTTGAAAATTTAATCATTTTATCAAATTTATCCAATTTATTCACTGAATAAATGCTTAGACGAAATGTGTTGTCCTGAACGGCCAAATTTCGTTGCCCACCTCAAACCTAGTCAGGACGTTAGTTCCTCGTTAGTCCTCGATAGTTCTCGTAAAATCTTCGTTATTTCTCAAAATTTATCCGATTTATTCGCCGATTAGAATATGGAAGCAATTTGAAATTTCTCAATTTTGACACGGAACTTTTCTCACAATATGGTCCCTATTGGTAGAATCTAGAGAGTATGTGTCAATTTTGTTGAAAATTAAGTCATTTTATCAAATTTATCCAATTTATTCACTGAATAAATGCTTAGACGAAATATGTTGTCTCGAACGGCCAAATTTCGTTGCCCACCTCAAACCTAGTCAGGACGTTAATTCTTCGTTAGTCCTCGATAGTTCTCGTAAAATTTTCGTTAGTTCTCAAAATTTATCCAATTTATTCGCCGATTAGAAAATGGAAGCAATTTGAAATTTCTAAATTTTGACACGGAATTTTTCTCAAAAAATGGTCCGTATTGCTAGAATCTAGAGAGTATGGGTCAATTTTGTTGAAGCTTTAGTCATTTTATCAAATTTATCCAATTTATTCACTGAATAAATGCTTAGACGAAATGTGTTGTCCTGAAGGGCCAAATTTCGTTGCCCACCTCAAACCTAGTCAGGACGTTAGTTCTTCGTTAGTTCTCGATAGTTCTCGTAAAATTTTCGTTAGTTCTCAAAATTTATCCAATTTATTCGCCGATTAAAAAATGGAAGCAATTTGAAATTTCCCAATTTTGACACGGAATTTTTCTCACAAAATGGTCCGTATTGGTAGAATGTAGAGAGTATGGGTAAGTTTTGTTCAAACTTAAGTCATTTTATCAAATTTATCCAATTTATTCACTGAATAAATGCTTAGACGAAATGTGTTGTCCTGAAGGGCCAAATTTTGTTGCCCACCTCAAACCTAGTCAGGACATTAGTTCTTCGTTAGTCCTCGATAGTTCTCGTAAAATTTTCGTTAGTTCTCAAAATGTATCCAATTTATTCGCCGATTAGAATATGGAAACAATTTGAAATTTCCCAATTTTTACACGGAATTTTTCTCAAAAAATGGTCCGTATTGATAGAATCTAGAGAGTGTGGGTCAATTTTGTTGAAGCTTTAGTCATTTTATCAAATTTATCCAATTTATTCACTGAATAAATGCTTATACGAAATGTGTTGTCCTGAATGGCCAAATTTCGTTGCCAACCTCAAACCTAGTCAGGACGTTAGTTCTTCGTTAGTCCTCGATAGTTCTCGTAAAATTTTCGTTAGTTCTCAGAATTTATCCAATTTATTCGCCGATTAGAAAATGGAAGCAATTTGAAATTTCCCAATTTTGACACGGAATTTTCTCACAAAATGGTCCGTATTGGTAGAATGTAGAGAGTATGGACAAATTTTGTTCATGCTTTAGTCATTTTATCAAATTTATCCAATTTATTCACTGAATAAATGCTTAGACGAAATGTGTTGTCCTGAACGGCCAAATTTCGTTGCCCACCTCAAGCCTAGTCAGGACGTTAGTTCTTCGTTAGTTCTCGATAGTTCTCGTAAAATTTTCGTTAGTTCTCAAAATTTATCCAATTTATTCGCCGATTAAAAAATGGAAGCAATTTGAAATTTCCCAATTTTGACACGGAATGTTTCTCAAAAAATGGGCCGTATTGGTAGAATGTAGAGAGTATGTGTAAATTTTGTTGAAAATTTAATCATTTTATCAAATTTATCCAATTTATTCACTGAATAAATGCTTAGACGAAATGTGTTGTCCTGAACGGCCAAATTTCGTTGCCCACCTCAAACCTAGTCAGGACGTTAGTTCCTCGTTAGTCCTCGATAGTTCTCGTAAAATTTTCGTTATTTCTCAAAATTTATCCCATTTATTCGCCGATTAGAATATGGAAGCAATTTGAAATTTCTCAATTTTGACACGGAATTTTTCTCACAAAATGGTCCGTATTGGTAGAATCTAGAGAGTATGTGTCAATTTTGTTGAAAATTTAGTCATTTTATCAAATTTATCCAATTTATTCACTGAATAAATGCTTAGACGAAATATGTTGTCTCGAACGGCCAAATTTCGTTGCCCACCTCAAACCTAGTCAGGACGTTAATTCTTCGTTAGTCCTCGATAGTTCTCGTAAAATTTTCGTTAGTTCTCAAAATTTATCCAATTTATTCGCCGATTAGAATATGGAAGCAATTTGAAATTTCCCAATTTTGACACGGAATTTTTCTCAAAAAATGGTCCGTATTGCTAGAATCTAGAGAGTATGGGTCAATTTTGTTGAAGCTTTAGTCATTTTATCAAATTTATCCAATTTATTCACTGAATAAATGCTTAGACGAAATGTGTTGTCCTGAACGGCCAAATTTCGTTGCCCACCTCAAACCTAGTCAGGACGTTAGTTCTTCGTTAGTTCTCGATAGTTCTCGTGAAATTTTCGTTAGTTCTCAAAATTTATCCAATTTATTCGCCGATTAGAAAATGGAAGCAATTTGAAATTTCCCAATTTTGACACGGAATTTTTCTCACAAAATGGTCCGTATTGGTAGAATGTAGAGAGTATGGGTAAGTTTTGATCAAACTTAAGTCATTTTCTCAAATTTTTCCAATTTATTCACTGAATAAATGCTTAGACGAAATGTGTTGTCCTGAAGGGCCAAATTTCGTTGCCCACCTCAAACCTAGTCAGGACATTAGTTCTTCGTTAGTCCTCGATAGTTCTCGTAAAATTTTCGTTAGTTCTCAAAATGTATCCAATTTATTCGCCGATTAGAATATGGAAGCAATTTGAAATTTCCCAATTTTGACAAGGAATTTTTCTCAAAAAATGGTCCGTATTGATAGAATCTAGAGAGTGTGGGTCAATTTTGTTGAAGCTTTAGTCATTTTATCAAATTTATCCAATTTATTCACTGAATAAATGCTTATACGAAATGTGTTGTCCTGAATGGCCAAATTTCATTGCCCACCTCAAACCTAGTCAGGACGTTAGTTCTTCGTTAGTCCTCGATAGTTCTCGTAAAATTTTCGTTAGTTCTCAAAATTTATCCAATTTATTCGCCGATTAGAATATGGAAGCAATTTGAAATTTCCCAATTTTGACACGGAATTTTCTCACAAAATGGTCCGTATTGGTAGAATCTAGAGAGTATGTGTCAATTTTGTTGAAAATTTAGTCATTTTATCAAATTTATCCAATTTATTCACTGAATAAATGCTTAGACGAAATATGTTGTCTCGAACGGCCAAATTTCGTTGCCCACCTCAAACCTAGTCAGGACGTTAATTCTTCGTTAGTCCTCGATAGTTCTCGTAAAATTTTCGATAGTTCTCAAAATTTATCCAATTTATTCGCCGATTAGAAAATGGAAGCAATTTGAAATTTCCCAATTTTGACACGGAATTTTTCTCAAAAAATGGTCCGTATTGCTAGAATCTGGAGAGTATGGGTCAATTTTGTTGAAGCTTTAGTCATTTTATCAAATTTATCCAATTTATTCACTGAATAAATGCTTAGACGAAATGTGTTGTCCTGAACGGCCAAATTTCGTTGTCCACCTCAAACCTAGTCAGGACGTTAGTTCTTCGTTAGTTCTCGAAAGTTCTCGTAAAATTTTCGTTAGTTCTCAAAATTTATCCAATTTATTCGCCGATTAGAAAATGGAAGCAATTTGAAATTTCCCAATTTTGACACGGAATTTTTCTCACAAAATGGTCCGTATTGGTAGAATGTAGAGAGTATGGGTAAGTTTTGTTCAAACTTAAGTCATTTTATCAAATTTATCCAATTTATTCACTGAATAAATGCTTTGACGAAATGTGTTGTCCTGAAGGGCCAAATTTAGTTGCCCACCTCAAACCTAGTCAGGACATTAGTTCTTCGTTAGTCCTCGATAGTTCTCGTAAAATTTTCGTTAGTTCTCAAAATTTATCCAATTTATTCGCCGATTAGAATATGGAAGCAATTTGAAATTTCCCAATTTTGACACGGAATTTTTGTCAAAAAATGGTCCGTATTGATAGAATCTAGAGAGTGTAAGTCAATTTTGCTGAAGCTTTAGTCATTTTATCAAATTTATCCAATTTATTCACTGAATAAATGCTTATACGAAATGTGTTGTCCTGAATGGCCAAATTTCGTTGCCCACCTCAAACCTAGTCAGGACGTTAGTTCTTCGTTAGTCCTCGATAGTTCTCGTAAAATTTTCGTTACTTCTCAAAATTTATCCAATTTATTCGCCGATTAGAAAATGGAAGCAATTTGAAATTTCCCAATTTTGACACGGAATTTTCTCACAAAATGGTCCGTATTGGTAGAATGTAGAGAGTATGGGTAAGTTTTGTTCAAACTTAAGTCATTTTATCAAATTTATCCAATTTATTCACTGAATAAATGCTTAGACGAAATGTGTTGTCCTGAAGGGCCAAATTTTGTTGCCCACCTCAAACCTAGTCAGGACATTAGTTCTTCGTTAGTCCTCGATAGTTCTCGTAAAATTTTCGTTAGTTCTCAAAATGTATCCAATTTATTCGCCGATTAGAATATGGAAACAATTTGAAATTTCCCAATTTTTACACGGAATTTTTCTCAAAAAATGGTCCGTATTGATAGAATCTAGAGAGTGTGGGTCAATTTTGTTGAAGCTTTAGTCATTTTATCAAATTTATCCAATTTATTCACTGAATAAATGCTTATACGAAATGTGTTGTCCTGAATGGCCAAATTTCGTTGCCAACCTAAAACCTAGTCAGGACGTTAGTTCTTCGTTAGTCCTCGATAGTTCTCGTAAAATTTTCGTTAGTTCTCAGAATTTATCCAATTTATTCGCCGATTAGAAAATGGAAGCAATTTGAAAATTCCCAATTTTGACACGGAATTTTCTCACAAAATGGTCCGTATTGGTAGAATGTAGAGAGTATGGATAAATTTTGTTCATGCTTTAGTCATTTTATCAAATTTATCCAATTTATTCACTGAATAAATGCTTAGACGAAATGTGTTGTCCTGAACGGCCAAATTTCGTTGCCCACCTCAAGCCTAGTCAGGACGTTAGTTCTTCGTTAGTTCTCGATAGTTCTCGTAAAATTTTCGTTAGTTCTCAAAATTTATCCAATTTATTCGCCGATTAAAAAATGGAAGCAATTTGAAATTTCCCAATTTTGACACGGAATGTTTCTCAAAAAATGGGCCGTATTGGTAGAATGTAGAGAGTATGTGTAAATTTTGTTGAAAATTTAATCATTTTATCAAATTTATCCAATTTATTCACTGAATAAATGCTTAGACGAAATGTGTTGTCCTGAACGGCCAAATTTCGTTGCCCACCTCAAACCTAGTCAGGACGTTAGTTCCTCGTTAGTCCTCGATAGTTCTCGTAAAATTTTCGTTATTTCTCAAAATTTATCCCATTTATTCGCCGATTAGAATATGGAAGCAATTTGAAATTTCTCAATTTTGACACGGAATTTTTCTCACAAAATGGTCCGTATTGGTAGAATCTAGAGAGTATGTGTCAATTTTGTTGAAAATTTAGTCATTTTATCAAATTTATCCAATTTATTCACTGAATAAATGCTTAGACGAAATATGTTGTCTCGAACGGCCAAATTTCGTTGCCCACCTCAAACCTAGTCAGGACGTTAATTCTTCGTTAGTCCTCGATAGTTCTCGTAAAATTTTCGTTAGTTCTCAAAATTTATCCAATTTATTCGCCGATTAGAATATGGAAGCAATTTGAAATTTCCCAATTTTGACACGGAATTTTTCTCAAAAAATGGTCCGTATTGCTAGAATCTAGAGAGTATGGGTCAATTTTGTTGAAGCTTTAGTCATTTTATCAAATTTATCCAATTTATTCACTGAATAAATGCTTAGACGAAATGTGTTGTCCTGAATGGCCAAATTTCATTGCCCACCTCAAACCTAGTCAGGACGTTAGTTCTTCGTTAGTCCTCGATAGTTCTCGTAAAATTTTCGTTAGTTCTCAAAATTTATCCAATTTATTCGCCGATTAGAATATGGAAGCAATTTGAAATTTCCCAATTTTGACACGGAATTTTCTCACAAAATGGTCCGTATTGGTAGAATGTAGAGAGTATGGATAAATTTTGTTCAAGCTTTAGTCATTTTATCAAATTTATCCAATTTATTCACTGAATAAATGCTTAGACGAAATGTGTTGTCCTGAACGGCCAAATTTCGTTGCCCACCTCAAGCCTAGTCAGGACGTTAGTTCTTCGTTAGTTCTCGATAGTTCTCGTAAAATTTTCGTTAGTTCTCAAAATTTATCCAATTTATTCGCCGATTAAAAAATGGAAGCAATTTGAAATTTCCCAATTTTGACACGGAATGTTTCTCAAAAAATGGGCCGTATTGGTAGAATGTAGAGAGTATGTGTAAATTTTGTTGAAAATTTAATCATTTTATCAAATTTATCCAATTTATTCACTGAATAAATGCTTAGACAAAATGTGTTGTCCTGAACGGCCAAATTTCGTTGCCCACCTCAAACCTAGTCAGGACGTTAGTTCCTCGTTAGTCCTCGATAGTTCTCGTAAAATTCGTTATTTCTCAAAATTTATCCGATTTATTCGCCGATTAGAATATGGAAGCAATTTGAAATTTCTCAATTTTGACACGGAATTTTTCTCACAAAATGGTCCGTATTGGTAGAATCTAGAGAGTATGTGTCAATTTTGTTGAAAATTTAGTCATTTTATCAAATTTTAGCCAATTTATTCACTGAATAAATGCTTGGACGAAATGTGTTGTCCTGAAGGGCCAAATTTCGTTGCCCACCTCAAACCTAGTCAGGACGTTAGTTCTTCGTTAGTTCTCGATAGTTCTCGTAAAATTTTCGTTAGTTCTCAAAATTTATCCAATTTATTCGCCGATTAGAAAATGGAAGCAATTTGAAATTTCCCAATTTTGACACGTAATTTTTCTCACAAAATGGTCCGTATTGGTAGAATGTAGAGAGTATGGGTAAGTTTTGTTCAAACTTAAGTCATTTTATCAAATTTATCCAATTTATTCACTGAATAAATGCTTAGACGAAATGTGTTGTCCTGAAGGGCCAAATTTCGTTGCCCACCTCAAACCTAGTCAGGACATTAGTTCTTCGTTAGTCGTCGATAGTTCTCGTAAAATTTTCGTTAGTTCTCAAAATGTATCCAATTTATTCGCCGATTAGAATATGTAAGCAATTTGAAATTTCCCAATTTTGACACGGAATTTTTCTCAAAAAATGGTCCGTATTGATAGAATCTAGAGAGTGTGGGTCAATTTTGTTGAAGCTTTAGTCATTTTATCAAATTTATCCAATTTATTCACTGAATAAATGCTTATACGAAATGTGTTGTCCTGAATGGCCAAATTTCGTTGCCCACCTCAAACCTAGTCAGGACGTTAGTTCTTCGTTAGTCCTCGATAGTTCTCGTAAAATTTTCGTTAGTTCTCAAAATTTATCCAATTTATTCGCCGATTAGAAAATGGAAGCAATTTGAAATTTCCCAATTTTGACACGGAATTTTCTCACAAAATGGTCCGTATTGGTAGAATGTAGAGAGTATGGATAAATTTTGTTGAAGCTTTAGTCATTTTATCAAATTTATCCAATTTATTCACTTAATAAATGCTTAGACGAAATGTGTTGTCCTGAACGGCCAAATTTCGTTGCCCACCTCAAGCCTAGTCAGGACGTTAGTTCTTCGTTAGTTCTCGATAGTTCTCGTAAAATTTTCGTTAGTTCTCAAAATTTATCCAATTTATTCGCCGATTAAAAAATGGAAGCAATTTGAAATTTCCCAATTTTGACACGGAATGTTTCTCAAAAAATGGGCCGTATTGGTAGAATGTAGAGAGTATGTGTAAATTTTGTTGAAAATTTAATCATTTTATCAAATTTATCCAATTTATTCACTGAATAAATGCTTAGACGAAATGTGTTGTCCTGAACGGCCAAATTTCGTTGCCCACCTCAAACCTAGTCAGGACGTTAGTTCTTCGTTAGTTCTCGATAGTTCTCGTGAAATTTTCGTTAGTTCTCAAAATTTATCCAATTTATTCGCCGATTAGAAAATGGAAGCAATTTGAAATTTCCCAATTTTGACACGGAATTTTTCTCACAAAATGGTCCGTATTGGTAGAATGTAGAGAGTATGGGTAAGTTTTGATCAAACTTAAGTCATTTTCTCAAATTTTTCCAATTTATTCACTGAATAAATGCTTAGACGAAATGTGTTGTCCTGAAGGGCCAAATTTCGTTGCCCACCTCAAACCTAGTCAGGACATTAGTTCTTCGTTAGTCCTCGATAGTTCTCGTAAAATTTTCGTTAGTTCTCAAAATGTATCCAATTTATTCGCCGATTAGAATATGGAAGCAATTTGAAATTTCCCAATTTTGACAAGGAATTTTTCTCAAAAAATGGTCCGTATTGATAGAATCTAGAGAGTGTGGGTCAATTTTGTTGAAGCTTTAGTCATTTTATCAAATTTATCCAATTTATTCACTGAATAAATGCTTATACGAAATGTGTTGTCCTGAATGGCCAAATTTCATTGCCCACCTCAAACCTAGTCAGGACGTTAGTTCTTCGTTAGTCCTCGATAGTTCTCGTAAAATTTTCGTTAGTTCTCAAAATTTATCCAATTTATTCGCCGATTAGAATATGGAAGCAATTTGAAATTTCCCAATTTTGACACGGAATTTTCTCACAAAATGGTCCGTATTGGTAGAATCTAGAGAGTATGTGTCAATTTTGTTGAAAATTTAGTCATTTTATCAAATTTATCCAATTTATTCACTGAATAAATGCTTAGACGAAATATGTTGTCTCGAACGGCCAAATTTCGTTGCCCACCTCAAACCTAGTCAGGACGTTAATTCTTCGTTAGTCCTCGATAGTTCTCGTAAAATTTTCGATAGTTCTCAAAATTTATCCAATTTATTCGCCGATTAGAAAATGGAAGCAATTTGAAATTTCCCAATTTTGACACGGAATTTTTCTCAAAAAATGGTCCGTATTGCTAGAATCTGGAGAGTATGGGTCAATTTTGTTGAAGCTTTAGTCATTTTATCAAATTTATCCAATTTATTCACTGAATAAATGCTTAGACGAAATGTGTTGTCCTGAACGGCCAAATTTCGTTGTCCACCTCAAACCTAGTCAGGACGTTAGTTCTTCGTTAGTTCTCGAAAGTTCTCGTAAAATTTTCGTTAGTTCTCAAAATTTATCCAATTTATTCGCCGATTAGAAAATGGAAGCAATTTGAAATTTCCCAATTTTGACACGGAATTTTTCTCACAAAATGGTCCGTATTGGTAGAATGTAGAGAGTATGGGTAAGTTTTGTTCAAACTTAAGTCATTTTATCAAATTTATCCAATTTATTCACTGAATAAATGCTTTGACGAAATGTGTTGTCCTGAAGGGCCAAATTTAGTTGCCCACCTCAAACCTAGTCAGGACATTAGTTCTTCGTTAGTCCTCGATAGTTCTCGTAAAATTTTCGTTAGTTCTCAAAATTTATCCAATTTATTCGCCGATTAGAATATGGAAGCAATTTGAAATTTCCCAATTTTGACACGGAATTTTTGTCAAAAAATGGTCCGTATTGATAGAATCTAGAGAGTGTAAGTCAATTTTGCTGAAGCTTTAGTCATTTTATCAAATTTATCCAATTTATTCACTGAATAAATGCTTATACGAAATGTGTTGTCCTGAATGGCCAAATTTCGTTGCCCACCTCAAACCTAGTCAGGACGTTAGTTCTTCGTTAGTCCTCGATAGTTCTCGTAAAATTTTCGTTACTTCTCAAAATTTATCCAATTTATTCGCCGATTAGAAAATGGAAGCAATTTGAAATTTCCCAATTTTGACACGGAATTTTCTCACAAAATGGTCCGTATTGGTAGAATGTAGAGAGTATGGGTAAGTTTTGTTCAAACTTAAGTCATTTTATCAAATTTATCCAATTTATTCACTGAATAAATGCTTAGACGAAATGTGTTGTCCTGAAGGGCCAAATTTTGTTGCCCACCTCAAACCTAGTCAGGACATTAGTTCTTCGTTAGTCCTCGATAGTTCTCGTAAAATTTTCGTTAGTTCTCAAAATGTATCCAATTTATTCGCCGATTAGAATATGGAAACAATTTGAAATTTCCCAATTTTTACACGGAATTTTTCTCAAAAAATGGTCCGTATTGATAGAATCTAGAGAGTGTGGGTCAATTTTGTTGAAGCTTTAGTCATTTTATCAAATTTATCCAATTTATTCACTGAATAAATGCTTATACGAAATGTGTTGTCCTGAATGGCCAAATTTCGTTGCCAACCTAAAACCTAGTCAGGACGTTAGTTCTTCGTTAGTCCTCGATAGTTCTCGTAAAATTTTCGTTAGTTCTCAGAATTTATCCAATTTATTCGCCGATTAGAAAATGGAAGCAATTTGAAAATTCCCAATTTTGACACGGAATTTTCTCACAAAATGGTCCGTATTGGTAGAATGTAGAGAGTATGGATAAATTTTGTTCATGCTTTAGTCATTTTATCAAATTTATCCAATTTATTCACTGAATAAATGCTTAGACGAAATGTGTTGTCCTGAACGGCCAAATTTCGTTGCCCACCTCAAGCCTAGTCAGGACGTTAGTTCTTCGTTAGTTCTCGATAGTTCTCGTAAAATTTTCGTTAGTTCTCAAAATTTATCCAATTTATTCGCCGATTAAAAAATGGAAGCAATTTGAAATTTCCCAATTTTGACACGGAATGTTTCTCAAAAAATGGGCCGTATTGGTAGAATGTAGAGAGTATGTGTAAATTTTGTTGAAAATTTAATCATTTTATCAAATTTATCCAATTTATTCACTGAATAAATGCTTAGACGAAATGTGTTGTCCTGAACGGCCAAATTTCGTTGCCCACCTCAAACCTAGTCAGGACGTTAGTTCCTCGTTAGTCCTCGATAGTTCTCGTAAAATTTTCGTTATTTCTCAAAATTTATCCCATTTATTCGCCGATTAGAATATGGAAGCAATTTGAAATTTCTCAATTTTGACACGGAATTTTTCTCACAAAATGGTCCGTATTGGTAGAATCTAG
Organism: Lepisma saccharinum; assembly: GCF_977018435.1. Classification (NCBI taxonomy): domain Eukaryota; kingdom Metazoa; phylum Arthropoda; class Insecta; order Zygentoma; family Lepismatidae; genus Lepisma; species Lepisma saccharinum. Next base: position 37,362,816 of record NC_139237.1, read on the forward strand.
AGAGTATGTGTCAATTTTGTTGAAAATTTAGTCATTTTATCAAATTTATCCAATTTATTCACTGAATAAATGCTTAGACGAAATATGTTGTCTCGAACGGCCAAATTTCGTTGCCCACCTCAAACCTAGTCAGGACGTTAATTCTTCGTTAGTCCTCGATAGTTCTCGTAAAATTTTCGTTAGTTCTCAAAATTTATCCAATTTATTCGCCGATTAGAATATGGAAGCAATTTGAAATTTCCCAATTTTGACACGGAATTTTTCTCAAAAAATGGTCCGTATTGCTAGAATCTAGAGAGTATGGGTCAATTTTGTTGAAGCTTTAGTCATTTTATCAAATTTATCCAATTTATTCACTGAATAAATGCTTAGACGAAATGTGTTGTCCTGAATGGCCAAATTTCATTGCCCACCTCAAACCTAGTCAGGACGTTAGTTCTTCGTTAGTCCTCGATAGTTCTCGTAAAATTTTCGTTAGTTCTCAAAATTTATCCAATTTATTCGCCGATTAGAATATGGAAGCAATTTGAAATTTCCCAATTTTGACACGGAATTTTCTCACAAAATGGTCCGTATTGGTAGAATGTAGAGAGTATGGATAAATTTTGTTCAAGCTTTAGTCATTTTATCAAATTTATCCAATTTATTCACTGAATAAATGCTTAGACGAAATGTGTTGTCCTGAACGGCCAAATTTCGTTGCCCACCTCAAGCCTAGTCAGGACGTTAGTTCTTCGTTAGTTCTCGATAGTTCTCGTAAAATTTTCGTTAGTTCTCAAAATTTATCCAATTTATTCGCCGATTAAAAAATGGAAGCAATTTGAAATTTCCCAATTTTGACACGGAATGTTTCTCAAAAAATGGGCCGTATTGGTAGAATGTAGAGAGTATGTGTAAATTTTGTTGAAAATTTAATCATTTTATCAAATTTATCCAATTTATTCACTGAATAAATGCTTAGACAAAATGTGTTGTCCTGAACGGCCAAATTTCGTTGCCCACCTCAAACCTAGTCAGGACGTTAGTTCCTCGTTAGTCCTCGATAGTTCTCGTAAAATTCGTTATTTCTCAAAATTTATCCGATTTATTCGCCGATTAGAATATGGAAGCAATTTGAAATTTCTCAATTTTGACACGGAATTTTTCTCACAAAATGGTCCGTATTGGTAGAATCTAGAGAGTATGTGTCAATTTTGTTGAAAATTTAGTCATTTTATCAAATTTTAGCCAATTTATTCACTGAATAAATGCTTGGACGAAATGTGTTGTCCTGAAGGGCCAAATTTCGTTGCCCACCTCAAACCTAGTCAGGACGTTAGTTCTTCGTTAGTTCTCGATAGTTCTCGTAAAATTTTCGTTAGTTCTCAAAATTTATCCAATTTATTCGCCGATTAGAAAATGGAAGCAATTTGAAATTTCCCAATTTTGACACGTAATTTTTCTCACAAAATGGTCCGTATTGGTAGAATGTAGAGAGTATGGGTAAGTTTTGTTCAAACTTAAGTCATTTTATCAAATTTATCCAATTTATTCACTGAATAAATGCTTAGACGAAATGTGTTGTCCTGAAGGGCCAAATTTCGTTGCCCACCTCAAACCTAGTCAGGACATTAGTTCTTCGTTAGTCGTCGATAGTTCTCGTAAAATTTTCGTTAGTTCTCAAAATGTATCCAATTTATTCGCCGATTAGAATATGTAAGCAATTTGAAATTTCCCAATTTTGACACGGAATTTTTCTCAAAAAATGGTCCGTATTGATAGAATCTAGAGAGTGTGGGTCAATTTTGTTGAAGCTTTAGTCATTTTATCAAATTTATCCAATTTATTCACTGAATAAATGCTTATACGAAATGTGTTGTCCTGAATGGCCAAATTTCGTTGCCCACCTCAAACCTAGTCAGGACGTTAGTTCTTCGTTAGTCCTCGATAGTTCTCGTAAAATTTTCGTTAGTTCTCAAAATTTATCCAATTTATTCGCCGATTAGAAAATGGAAGCAATTTGAAATTTCCCAATTTTGACACGGAATTTTCTCACAAAATGGTCCGTATTGGTAGAATGTAGAGAGTATGGATAAATTTTGTTGAAGCTTTAGTCATTTTATCAAATTTATCCAATTTATTCACTTAATAAATGCTTAGACGAAATGTGTTGTCCTGAACGGCCAAATTTCGTTGCCCACCTCAAGCCTAGTCAGGACGTTAGTTCTTCGTTAGTTCTCGATAGTTCTCGTAAAATTTTCGTTAGTTCTCAAAATTTATCCAATTTATTCGCCGATTAAAAAATGGAAGCAATTTGAAATTTCCCAATTTTGACACGGAATGTTTCTCAAAAAATGGGCCGTATTGGTAGAATGTAGAGAGTATGTGTAAATTTTGTTGAAAATTTAATCATTTTATCAAATTTATCCAATTTATTCACTGAATAAATGCTTAGACGAAATGTGTTGTCCTGAACGGCCAAATTTCGTTGCCCACCTCAAACCTAGTCAGGACGTTAGTTCCTCGTTAGTCCTCGATAGTTCTCGTAAAATTCTCGTTATTTCTCAAAATTTATCCGATTTATTCGCCGATTAGAATAAAAGCAATTTGAAATTTCTCAATTTTGACACGGAATTTTTCTCACAAAATGGTCCGTATTGGTAGAATGTAGAGAGTATGGGTAAGTTTTGTTCAAACTTAAGTCATTTTATCAAATTTATCCAATTTATTCACTGAATAAATGCTTAGACGAAATGTGTTGTCCTGAACGGCCAAATTTCGTTGCCCACCTCAAGCCTAGTCAGGACGTTAGTTCTTCGTTAGTTCTCGATAGTTCTCGTATAATTTTCGTTAGTTCTCAAAATTTATCCAATTTATTCGCCGATTAAAAAATGGAAGCAATTTGAAATTTCCCAACTTTGACACGGATTTTTTCTAAAAAAATGGTCCGTATTGCTAGAATCTAGAGAGTATGGGTCAATTTTGTTGAAGCTTTAGTCATTTTATCAAATTTATCCAATTTATTCACTGAATAAATGCTTAGACGAAATGTGTTGTCCTGAACGGCCAAATTTCGTTGCCCACCTCAAACCTAGTCAGGACGTTAGTTCTTCGTTAGTTCTCGATAGTTCTCGTAAAATTTTCGTTAGTTCTAAAAATTTATCCAATTTATTCGCCGATTAGAAAATGGAAGCAATTTGAAATTTCCCAATTTTGACAAGGAATTTTTCTCACAAAATGGTCCGTATTGGTAGAATGTAGAGAGTATGGGTAAGTTTTGTTCAAACTTAAGTCATTTTATCAAATTTATCCAATTTATTCACTGAATAAATGCTTAGACGAAATGTGTTGTCCTGAACGGCCAAATTTCGTTGCCCACCTCAAACCAAGTCAGGATATTAGTTCTTCGTTAGTCCTCGATAGTTCTCGTAAAATTTTCGTTAGTTCTCAAAATGTATCCAATTTATTCGCCGATTAGAATATGGAAGCAATTTGAAATTTCCCAATTTTGACACGGAATTTTTCTCAAAAAATGTTCCGTATTGATAGAATCTAGAGAGTGTGGGTCAATTTTGTTGAAGCTTTAGTCATTTTATCAAATTTATCCAATTTATTCACTGAATAAATGCTTATACGAAATGTGTTGTCCTGAATGGCCAAATTTCGTTGCCCACCTCAAACCTAGTCAGGACGTTAGTTCTTCGTTAGTCCTCGATAGTTCTCGTAAAATTTTCGTTAGTTCTCAAAATGTATCCAATTTATTCGCCGATTAGAATATGGAAGCAATTTGAAATTTCCCAATTTTGACACGGAATTTTCTCACAAAATGGTCCGTATTGGTAGAATGTAGAGAGCATGGATAAATTTTGTTCAAGCTTTAGTCATTTTATCAAATTTATCCAATTTATTCACTGAATAAATGCTTTGACGAAATGTGTTGTCCTGAACGGCCAAATTTCGTTGCCCACCTCAAACCTAGTCAGGACGTTAGTTCTTCGTTAGTTCTCGCTAGTTCTCGTAAAATTTTCGTTAGTTCTCAAAATTTATCCAATTTATTCGCCGATTAAAAAATGGAAGCAATTTGAAATTTCCCAATTTTGACACGGAATGTTTCTCAAAAAATGGGCCGTATTGGTAGAATGTAGAGAGTGTGTGTAAATTTTGTTGAAAATTTAATCATTTTATCAAATTTATCCAATTTATTCACTGAATAAATGCTTAGACGAAATGTGTTGTCCTGAACGGCCAAATTTCGTTGCCCACCTCAAACCTAGTCAGGACGTTAGTTCCTCGTTAGTCCTCGATAGTTCTCGTAAAATTTTCGTTATTTCTCAAAATTTATCCGATTTATTCGCCGATTAGAATATGGAAGCAATTTGAAATTTCTCAATTTTGACACGGAATTTTTCTCACAAAATGGTCCGTATTGGTAGAATCTAGAGAGTATGGGTCAATTTTGTTGAAGCTTTAGTCATTTTATCAAATTTATCCAATTTATTCACTGAATAAATGCTTAGACGAAATGTGTTGTCCTGAACGGCCAAATTTCGTTGCCCACCTCAAACCTAGTCAGGACATTAGTTCTTCGTTAGTCCTCGATAGTTCTCGTAAAATTTTCGTTAGTTCTCAAAATGTATCCAATTTATTCGCCGATTAGAATATGGAAACAATTTGAAATTTCCCAATTTTTACACGGAATTTTTCTCAAAAAATGGTCCGTATTGATAGAATCTAGAGAGTGTGGGTCAATTTTGTTGAAGCTTTAGTCATTTTATCAAATTTATCCAATTTATTCACTGAATAAATGCTTATACGAAATGTGTTGTCCTGAATGGCCAAATTTCGTTGCCAACCTCAAACCTAGTCAGGACGTTAGTTCTTCGTTAGTCCTCGATAGTTCTCGTAAAATTTTCGTTAGTTCTCAGAATTTATCCAATTTATTCGCCGATTAGAAAATGGAAGCAATTTGAAATTTCCCAATTTTGACACGGAATTTTCTCACAAAATGGTCCGTATTGGTAGAATGTAGAGAGTATGGATAAATTTTGTTCATGCTTTAGTCATTTTATCAAATTTATCCAATTTATTCACTGAATAAATGCTTAGACGAAATGTGTTGTCCTGAACGGCCAAATTTCGTTGCCCACCTCAAGCCTAGTCAGGACGTTAGTTCTTCGTTAGTTCTCGATAGTTCTCGTAAAATTTTCGTTAGTTCTCAAAATTTATCCAATTTATTCGCCGATTAAAAAATGGAAGCAATTTGAAATTTCCCAATTTTGACACGGAATGTTTCTCAAAAAATGGGCCGTATTGGTAGAATGTAGAGAGTATGTGTAAATTTTGTTGAAAATTTAATCATTTTATCAAATTTATCCAATTTATTCACTGAATAAATGCTTAGACGAAATGTGTTGTCCTGAACGGCCAAATTTCGTTGCCCACCTCAAACCTAGTCAGGACGTTAGTTCCTCGTTAGTCCTCGATAGTTCTAGTAAAATTTTCGTTATTTCTCAAAATTTATCCGATTTATTCGCCGATTAGAATATGGAAGCAATTTGAAATTTCTCAATTTTGACACGGAATTTTTCTCACAAAATGGTCCGTATTGGTAGAATCTAGAGAGTATGTGTCAATTTTGTTGAAAATTTAGTCATTTTATCAAATTTATCCAATTTATTCACTGAATAAATGCTTAGACGAAATATGTTGTCTCGAACGGCCAAATTTCGTTGCCCACCTCAAACCTAGTCAGGACGTTAATTCTTCGTTAGTCCTCGATAGTTCTCGTAAAATTTTCGTTAGTTCTCAAAATTTATCCAATTTATTCGCCGATTAGAAAATGGAAGCAATTTGAAATTTCCCAATTTTGACACGGAATTTTTCTCACAAAATGGTCCGTATTGGTAGAATGTAGAGAGTATGGGTAAGTTTTGATCAAACTTAAGTCATTTTCTCAAATTTTTCCAATTTATTCACTGAATAAATGCTTAGACGAAATGTGTTGTCCTGAAGGGCCAAATTTCGTTGCCCACCTCAAACCTAGTCAGGACATTAGTTCTTCGTTAGTCCTCGATAGTTCTCGTAAAATTTTCGTTAGTTCTCAAAATGTATCCAATTTATTCGCCGATTAGAATATGGAAGCAATTTGAAATTTCCCAATTTTGACACGGAATTTTTCTCAAAAAATGGTCCGTATTGATAGAATCTAGAGAGTGTGGGTCAATTTTGTTGAAGCTTTAGTCATTTTATCAAATTTATCCAATTTATTCACTGAATAAATGCTTATACGAAATGTGTTGTCCTGAATGGCCAAATTTCGTTGCCCACCTCAAACCTAGTCAGGACGTTAGTTCTTCGTTAGTCCTCGATAGTTCTCGTAAAATTTTCGTTAGTTCTCAAAATTTATCCAATTTATTCGCCGATTAGAATATGGAAGCAATTTGAAATTTCCCAATTTTGACACGGAATTTTCTCACAAAATGGTCCGTATTGGTAGAATGTAGAGAGTATGGATAAATTTTGTTCAAGCTTTAGTCATTTTATCAAATTTATCCAATTTATTCACTGAATAAATGCTTAGACGAAATGTGTTGTCCTGAACGGCCAAATTTCGTTGCCCACCTCAAGCCTAGTCAGGACGTTAGTTCTTCGTTAGTTCTCGATAGTTCTCGTAAAATTTTCGTTAGTTCTCAAAATTTATCCAATTTATTCGCCGATTAAAAAATGGAAGCAATTTGAAATTTCCCAATTTTGACACGGAATGTTTCTCAAAAAATGGGCCGTATTGGTAGAATGTAGAGAGTATGTGTAAATTTTGTTGAAAATTTAATCATTTTATCAAATTTATCCAATTTATTCACTGAATAAATGCTTAGACAAAATGTGTTGTCCTGAACGGCCAAATTTCGTTGCCCACCTCAAACCTAGTCAGGACGTTAGTTCCTCGTTAGTCCTCGATAGTTCTCGTAAAATTCGTTATTTCTCAAAATTTATCCGATTTATTCGCCGATTAGAATATGGAAGCAATTTGAAATTTCTCAATTTTGACACGGAATTTTTCTCACAAAATGGTCCGTATTGGTAGAATCTAGAGAGTATGTGTCAATTTTGTTGAAAATTTAGTCATTTTATCAAATTTATCCAATTTATTCACTGAATAAATGCTTGGACGAAATGTGTTGTCCTGAAGGGCCAAATTTCGTTGCCCACCTCAAACCTAGTCAGGACGTTAGTTCTTCGTTAGTTCTCGATAGTTCTCGTAAAATTTTCGTTAGTTCTCAAAATTTATCCAATTTATTCGCCGATTAGAAAATGGAAGCAATTTGAAATTTCCCAATTTTGACACGGAATTTTTCTCACAAAATGGTCCGTATTGGTAGAATGTAGAGAGTATGGGTAAGTTTTGTTCAAACTTAAGTCATTTTATCAAATTTATCCAATTTATTCACTGAATAAATGCTTAGACGAAATGTGTTGTCCTGAAGGGCCAAATTTCGTTGCCCACCTCAAACCTAGTCAGGACATTAGTTCTTCGTTAGTCGTCGATAGTTCTCGTAAAATTTTTGTTAGTTCTCAAAATGTATCCAATTTATTCGCCGATTAGAATATGGAAGCAATTTGAAATTTCCCAATTTTGACACGGAATTTTTCTCAAAAAATGGTCCGTATTGATAGAATCTAGAGAGTGTGGGTCAATTTTGTTGAAGCTTTAGTCATTTTATCAAATTTATCCAATTTATTCACTGAATAAATGCTTAGACGAAATGTGTTGTCCTGAACGGCCAAATTTCGTTGCCCACCTCAAACCTAGTCAGGACGTTAGTTCTTCGTTAGTTCTCGATAGTTCTCGTGAAATTTTCGTTAGTTCTCAAAATTTATCCAATTTATTCGCCGATTAGAAAATGGAAGCAATTTGAAATTTCCCAATTTTGACACGGAATTTTTCTCACAAAATGGTCCGTATTGGTAGAATGTAGAGAGTATGGGTAAGTTTTGATCAAACTTAAGTCATTTTCTCAAATTTTTCCAATTTATTCACTGAATAAATGCTTAGACAAAATGTGTTGTCCTGAAGGGCCAAATTTCGTTGCCCACCTCAAACCTAGTCAGGACATTAGTTCTTCGTTAGTCCTCGATAGTTCTCGTAAAATTTTCGTTAGTTCTCAAAATGTATCCAATTTATTCGCCGATTAGAATATGGAAGCAATTTGAAATTTCTCAATTTTGACACGGAATTTTTCTCACAAAATGGTCCGTATTGGTAGAATGTAGAGAGTATGGATAAATTTTGTTCAAGCTTTAGTCATTTTATCAAATTTATCCAATTTATTCACTGAATAAATGCTTAGACGAAATGTGTTGTCCTGAACGGCCAAATTTCGTTGCCCACCTCAAGCCTAGTCAGGACGTTAGTTCTTCGTTAGTTCTCGATAGTTCTCGTAAAATTTTCGTTAGTTCTCAAAATTTATCCAATTTATTCGCCGATTAAAAAATGGAAGCAATTTGAAATTTCCCAATTTTGACACGGAATGTTTCTCAAAAAATGGGCCGTATTGGTAGAATGTGGAGAGTATGGGTCAATTTTGTTGAAAATTTAGTCATTTTATCAAATTTTTCCAATTTATTCACTGAATAAATGCTTAGACGAAATGTGTTGGCCTGAGCGGCCAAATTCTGTTGCCCACCTCAAACCTAGTCAGGATGTTAGTTCTTCGTTAGTTCTCGATAGTTGTCATAAAATTTTATTTAGTTCCGCAAATGCATAGAAACTATTAAGTAAATAAATGGGACACGCCAACGTCACACTTTTTTCACCCACAGGGGTGGACACCGGTGGACAAACGCCCACCCAAAAATTCCTGTGCCCACTCGATTGCCCACCCAATCAAATTAAATAAATATATACAATTAGGGAAATGTAAATGGTTCTGTAAGTATAGGCTGGTACTCACTCCATGTATATTTTACTTGTGAATTTGGAGATTCTCGAGAGTTCAAAAGTTTCATCCCATTACAAGCTTTGCTGTCATTTGGAGAAACCTTTGTCTAATAAGCAAGTTTACAAAGATTAGAGAAAATATCTTCTTGAATGAAATTAATTTAAGCTTTTTCTTTCTTCTTCCTTAATTTTGTCATTGGAGAGCTAAAAGCACTATCAGAACTTTTTTTTTTTAACACTGCTATGACTGGAAGAAATCAACAAGCTTAGTAAGTTTTATTGGATATTCACAATTATGAGGTATGCTATATGATCAAGACTTAATCAGGATTTAGAAGGAAAAAATGTTGAAAAATTGCTTTGAAATCAGCCATATATTGAAGTAAAAAAGATATTAGGAATGTGGAAGTATGAAAAGTATAACTAACCATCTCGCATGACTTGGGTTAAAGGTTATAGACTAACTGACACCTTGCATAGATGGGAGTGAGTTCTTGATGTTGTCAACACCGGACCAGCACATAAATCTCGGCCTGGGTATGATCAAAGTAATAAACAATATACAAATAAAAGCATTTTCCTTCCCTTAATCACAATGATGACTATGAATGATGATGATGAAAATTATGAAGGGACACTCATAAAAACAGCCATGCTCAGACCGGGATTCGAACCTGGGACCCCTGGCGTCATAACCCACTGCGATAATCACTCCCCTGGTAATTTGATGTGTAAATTTCTTTATTCTCTGGCAGTTTTATTTGCATAACTGTCATCTTCAAATAATGCAATGTTTCTAAAATTACAATTTTTGATTTGTTCTAATTAATAACGAGTAATCACAAACACTACCATACCGAGGTGACCCAATTTTAATGTAACAGTTTTGTAGGTTTGGAAAAAATCTATAGAATTACTGAACTGATATTATTAGTGGCTAGCACTATTTGCAAGTTCTCTTCCAACATATAAATTTTCACTATCAGTTATGCAGTTCTTATGATTAACTTGCATGAATTTCAAAGATGATGAAGGAAGGGGTGGAAAGAAACTTTGTTCCCTGTGTATATAGCACCGTGCCATGAAGGTACATTAAGGTATCTGGGCCCTACATATGTTTCGATCATCTTGGAGGTGATGTGATCAGCACCACGCTGCGGCCGCTTTTATCCTCTTCCCCCAGGTACCATTTGATTTTATGTTTGGTGGCCCATAGAGCCGCTTTATGTGGGGACAAAGCCGGAAAAATTACGACCTTAGATCACCCACCAAGATTTTCCCGCGTAGCAGTCAGACTAGAATCAAATGAGGCTAGAATTTCAGGAAAAATGCAATGGTGAAGGTTTCTTCAACAAATCTTTAATCAGGAAGATGTTACGACTGCATGATTGTAACAAATGTATCATTTTCCAGGTGTTAGAAAACAGTGTCATATATATCACATCACCCGTTTAAAAAATTTGAGTTGAATGCAATATGGCACACGTCCGCTTGGAACACACCGACGTAGTTCCCCCTAAGACTAACATGTTTCTATCGACCAATTGTAGCCAGCCTAACTCCTTTCCTTTCTATAGGGGGCGTTAACGGACTTTTGAATCACCCTCTTGTCCCTTATATGTGACTTAGTCAGCATGAGATCAAGAATTACACACGCACACACACATTCATTATAAATGTGTGTGTGTGTATGTATGTATATATATATATATATATATATATATATATATATATATATATAGTGTGTGTGTGTAAAGGTAAGTAGGTAGTAGGGGGCTTTGGTAATATTTTGCGGGGTGGGGGCCAAACTTTGTAGATCCGGCACTGCCAAGATGATTATCTTGACTGCGGTTACAGGCGCTAGAGACTCATTTGCCTACAAGAATACAGTTTACAGGATGTACTATTCAGGAGGGAGGTTGACATTTGAGTGTGTTCGAATAGGTCACACTTACAGCCCAAATGATATGTAAAAAAGATACGAATTACTGGATACGATGATTAGGTTTGATGAATTCCTTATGTCCAGATTGCTTTCTACACAAGGAAGGTAAGAGGGAAATCGAGAGAGAGAGAGAGAGAGAGAGAGAGAGAGAGAGAGAGAGAGAGAGAGAGAGAGAGAGAGACTGGGGGTAGATACGTGTTAGTCAAACTCACCTAATGCCTTACGTTTGTACTGCCCACCCTAATTTATCAATAAACAGCTTCTGCCCACCAGGTCGAAAAATACTGCCGACGTCCCTGTCGACCCATATTCAACTTCGAACCGAAAACCATCCAGATCGATTGATTTTCGTTAGTTCCCGTTAGTTCTCAAAATTTATCCAATTTCCTTGCCGAGCATATTTTTTTTATTTAGTTCTTAACATTAGTCCAAGAAATATGGAGGCCATTTTTGGTTTCCCTATTTTCCGCAGTCGAGTTTGACGATACAGAGGTCCATGTTAGGTTTTAAACAATATTGCCCTGTTTTTTTGTAATACTTAGGTAATTTTGACAAATGTATCCATTGTATTCATGAGATAAATTGGTTGTGAAAATTTGGAATTGGAAGTGGTCGGAGGAAACAGTTTCTCTTTAGGGGGAAATATAAACTTGGGTTTGAAATAATTGTCAGCCACTAAACATAAGTTTTTCTCTTGGCCCGGTACCGGGCCACAGTCCGGCAGTTGAGTGCTCGGTAACCCTAAAACTGAATCAGAAACAGAAATAGAGTGGCCACAAACGGCAAAAAAATCCACTTAAAGCAAAGAAGAAAAAAATGGCTTTCCTAAGACTGTTACATTTAATAAGTAAAAATCCGTGACGTTCTTCACCGGAAGTTTGTTGTGTAGCAAGAGAAGAAGGCTTTGGGGGGTGGGGGTTCTAGATCCGACAAAGTAGAATGTATGCACATCATAATTATTATGCACAGTCCAATTAGCATAATCGCTAAACTTTCTAATAAACAGAAATTCACTTTGAAACTTACACTTCCTTTTGGGTGTCATAATGAACTTGCCCCCGATCTTTTGTGACTCTTTGCCCCGCACTATGTCGTCTTAATGCTAAGTCTTGTCTACCTACGAAAAATGTCGTCCGCCCGCCCGCCCCGAGTTTTGGCACCCAATCGATGCTACTGGAATTAACTTAAATTCAACACCACAAACAGAAGGAAATAACAGATCTCTGCTGCACATTATCGCAACTCAGCAACTGTTGTATTATTGAGAGGAAGCGATTCAATGTGCAGTTTGTTTTGTGAAATGACCATTTGAAACATTGTTCACACATTTAAATAGAAATAATTTTCATGAAAGTATAGTATTAATTATTTCTGCTTTCCCACCCCACTCAGGGATATTTGTGCGTCCCCAAAGAATTTTTCAGGACACTGGGATAAATTATACCTTTCCGGAACTGTCCTGGAAAATGCGGGACGTATAGCAATTCCTAGCATTCCCTCTTTAAAATTGTGTTTGTTTATGCCCAGATATGCTAATTGGGATTGGACCTACGGCTGAAAATGGAACCCGGACCACTGTGCCATTACTTTATGCCATCAGGGAGGCTCATTCTTTTGTTATAGATATATACATAAGATTAAATAAAAAAAATCCGGCAATTTTTCAACAACAGAACTCAAAGTTATAAGATACGTTGGGCTCTAAATTTCCATTGCAGTAGCATACTGATCGTAAGTATTACATTAGGTATATATACATGCAGTTCTGCACACGTATTATGAATTGTAAATTTTCTAATTGCCTTGAAACATCTAATAGTTTAATATTAACATTTGCCTCATTTTTATGACATCACCGGCACAAACACATGAAAAGGTGTTTTATGTCTATTATTATTATTATTATTTATTTAATTAATTATTTTATTAATGCTCAGATAGGTTAATCAGGACTGGCCCAACAGTTTTAAAATGGAATCTGAATTACTATGCCATATGTCTCCAAGAGTATCCAACCTGGTACCCATTGATTACAAGACAACAGTGTTACCAATATGCCCCTGTGTAGGCACGTAGGACAAAAATAAATGATACCCTATCTCAGTTATCTCTGGAGCAAGCGCAAGAGATCAAGCCTCTACGCAAATAGTGACGCGAAACGGGTCATCCAATGAACACGTGGAAGCGACTGCAGTTACTAGCATTCGCAGCAGCGTGTACTGCTTCGCTCTGCCCACTCGATCTCCCCCACTCCCTTTCTACCGGTATGCGCGGCCTTGCTCCAGAGATATTCTACTCAGAGAAGAAATTGCCGACATGTCTCTCGTTGTTGCTACATCATGTAAAATTATTTAGCTAGTTCCAAATATAACATTACGAGGCTCTAAACTCTTAACTGACACTTCAAGGGAACCTCGCATACATTTAGAAAAAGAAAATAGAAATTTATCCACCTCATATTACTACACCTGACTACAAAACTCAATACATACTGTTGAAAAATCTGCAAATGCAAAAAAGGTAACAATATATGACTTTAGCGATGAAAACTTTCTTGCGTAGTACAGGATATTCCAATCCAACAGTTTAATTCATTATATTTCCTTATGCAAATAAATGTAATATGATATTGTTTTTAATGTAGAATTCAATTCCGGTTGAAAATCTTTGTACTTGAGCACTGGACGTGTAATGTGGTGGTTTAAATTGTATTTTAGTGATATATTTAGTAGAAACGAAATTTAAAAAAAAAAATTGAATGATGCTAGAAGTATTGAAGCTCACACTATTATAATTATGTTATCAGGTTAATACATGTGCCCAGTACCTTGCTTATAATAATTGCAAGATTGTGAGTTTCCAACTACTATCTTGTATGGATTTGTGTAAGACAGCAGCAGGGAGCATGGGATGCTGGAGATTAGAATAGAATATTGATACGGTGAAAGTTACAGGAGGCAGTGGTCTGAAAATTTGGGAAACCACTCTAGTAAATTGAAAAGGAAGCTTTTACCCCCTTTTTTAAAATCAGAATCCTACTGCGATGTTACATTAATAGGATGAAATGGTTCAAACAAGTGCAACCTCTGCTCACATGAGAAGTACGATATTTCACAATTTCTCTTGCCCTTGATATCCTTTGTTCCACTTTTTTCGTTGCGGCACATCAAAAGATGTCTGTCCGAGGAACGTGCCTTTCTAACGATTTTTACAAGAAAATTGAACATGTAGGAAGCTCAAAGATATTTATGTAATAACCGTAATAGGATATGTATTTATTACATGTAATTATTATTGCACACATTTCTGTGTATTTTTTAGCGGTGGAGGTTTATATGTTATTGGAAGAATTTGGCCAACCACTTAAGTGGAAAGGAAGGAACAGGTTAACATGACCAGGTGGAAATATCTGTTGTTTACTCGTAATTTAATGGTTAAAAGGCGAATAGCTGGGTGGGAAGTAACTCATTGTTTTCACAAGTAATTGTGAGTGTTGACAATTAGTTGAACATGTATAGGGGACGCTTGCAAAAATTAGTATGAAACGGGGTAGGCTGACAATAAGAAGTGGTTTTCCCTGATGGGAATAACATTTGTTCACTTCCTTTCATTTACCTCTTCACACCAGACTAATTACTCGAAGGCAAGGATTTGTTTGCAGCACCAATATATTACTTCCATCATTCACGACCTCCTTCCTTTTGTGATGTACAGTCCTACCTGTCGACCTAATGCCATCCTCTGTGGTGCCTTATTTAGAAATATCTATTGTTCGTAATGGGTCGTTTCAGGGACATCGGACGCAGCAGCAAGCTTTCACGGCCGTGATGTGTAACAAAGCCTCCTTTCCAGCGCCAGGTGTGTAAAGGTGTTCGCAAGGGCTGCGTTCTGCCGTGAAAGAAATAGCTGTGAAAGCATTCGTAGACTGGATTCTGTTGTAATTGTAATTTTACCGTTAATGGGGAGAGTTGGTTTTGTTGTAGAACTCAGGGGCTCTGACATTTAGAATTGAGCACGCTACTGAATTTGACTCAATTTCACAGATTATTATTATTATTATTATTATTATTATTATTATTAAAGCTACCATTTTGATATTACAATAGATATGCAAGTTCGAACATCAAATTCAAAGTAGCCTTTTTGCAGTGGCGTGCGCGGGATTTTCGAAAGGAAAAGGCTTCATATACTATTTTAGTAGTCCGTCCTCATTTTTTTCTTTGCATGCCTTTCACATTCTTTTTTTTAGAAATACTGGGTCAAAAGGTATGACCCTCATCAACACACCCCCTTAGGCACGCTATTGCCTATTTGAAATCATTAAGAACTCTAAGGATTGTGTAACCGAGCTACAACCAGGGGTCTCGGGTTCCAATCTCGGCCTGGGAATGGGTAATTGTGACTGTCCATTCATTAATTTCATCATATCATCACTCATCCCCATCTTCGCAATTAGCCAACAAGTGACAGGAAGGCGAAGTAAAATAAACTAAATCAATCAGCCAAATCAAAGGATTGTGTGGTGGTTATTACTAGAATTGTGTAATAATTGGTCCTTTTAAGGTTAAATATTCCCTCCATAAAATTGTAGACACGGGCAGATTTAAATACCTACGTATATGTGTTGAATGTAATATTTAAAGTGGAGGATGTCTTTCCCTAGGCTATTGTAATTTAAGTAAAGCAGTCTCTTCCCAGCCTATTCTCAAGGCTCAGAGAAATGCCCCCATTTCGAGTACCAAAACTATTAAGAAATCAGCTGACGACATACGTAAATGTATTTACAGCTTTTTCCATCACTTCTGAAATTTTATATCAAGAAGATAGTAATTTATTCGCTAGAAATTGTAGGAATATATCTACTTTATATGGAAAATTTTCGTGGACTTCCTGAGCTTCAAGCAAAGACGAATGCGATTGTTCTTTTTTCTGGATTTAAATCTTCTTCCACTACAAATAGTTGTATATCATGTATCTTGTCAAGTGTACTTTGGTTAGGTGTTGCAAGACCGAAAATGATAGAAAGAAAAATGTAAGCAGAAATCAGTCCAAGGCCACGGTTTTACCCCCGATGTTGTCTACGCTACCACAGCTTTTCCTCTCTCGCTGGCACTAAACAACAACAACAAATTAAACCATTGGAAAAGCTAAAATTTGTAACCCAATGGTAAGATCTGTAATATGCATAAAACACATCTAAGAAAATAAGTCACTGCGCCCTTGATATGAGCTGAGGTTGTAATGGTATTCGGCATACAAAGGGACAACATACGGGGCAGCACAACTTCACAGACGATTATACTGTATCTACATCTAGTTGACAGAGCCTCGACCATGTAGTTCTAGGTCATACTTCGTGAAAAGGAGATTAACTTTTAGTTGCCTTCAAAAGTCACCCCTTACACTTTGGTATAAAAAATAAACTCTTAAAAAAAACGAGAGCTTAAACACCCCTGTGAAGTTGATTTTTTTTTTTTTTTACTTTGATGTACTAATTCATATGAATACACACATATTCTGATATTGGTGAAGTTTAGAGGTCTTCAAATCATCAATGCAATTTTAAAGAAATGTACTTTGTATCAAGTTTCTTTCCGGTTTTTGTACCGTCACGGAAAATCCGGGAAATATTTTAAAATGTCTCCTTCCTCGCAAAGACACACACTTCACAAGAAAATTATGGATTAAGGACCATGCCTTAGAATATGCTGTTAGGAAGATAAAAGAAACTAACGAAGGACTAAAATTAAATGGTGTGACTCAGTTGTTAGCATGTGCAGATGATGTAGACTTATTAGGGATGATATAAATACAATTAAGGATAATGCTAAAATATTTTTCAAAACTGCTAGAGAGATAGGTTTGGAAGTTAACAAAGAGAAAAGTAAATATATGGTTACAGGTAGGGTGACCAGACGTCCTCTTTTATCCGGACATGTCCTCCTTTTTAGGTGTCTGTCCGGCGTCCGGGCGGATTTTTTAGAAATCTGTAAATGTCCTCCTTTTTTGATAGCATCCAGTGGCGCAACCACAGGGGGCATTGCTCCCCCAACCTTGGACGGAAATGAGTTCTGGGGGGCAAACATTGACGGCTAAGTGTTCCAACAGAGGGCAATTACCACCGACAACTTCAAATTTTATGCAAATAAAAATACTTTTCGTAAAATGTTCTTGCTCGCTTCGCTCGCAGTACCTCCTTTTCTTAGTCTTCTCAAGTTTAGAACTGTAGTTAGGGGATGGCGGAAGTCGGCTCTGGGCGCCGAACGATCTAAATGAAAATAAGTTGTAAAATTGATTGATCGATTTGTGGCTGTAAGTCCACAGAAAGGCTAATCAGAACTAGAGCTACAGTTTAAAGTGGGATCCGAATCACTCTGCCATGTGCCTCCACCGGGTATCGAACCCAGGACCCCTTGATCACAAGGCTACGATGTTACCACTACACCATCGGGGAGGCACAAAAGTTGTAAAAGAGAGAATGCAAGGGCGTCCCATGAAATTATTTGCGCCCTATTAAATCAAAATTGATTTCAGTCTGCAAGAAAAATTGGATCCAGATTGGGCGCGTTAAGTATTCGAGCAATGCTCACCTAGCATCTGGGAGCTGAACACGATCATTTTCCCAACTGAGTCATTAGTGGGGGTGTGGGGGATCCAGAAAAGCCGGTACCGAGATAGGTAAAAAGAATTTCCTGTTCCGATCTCAACTTCGGGGAATTATTTCCACACTTTTCAGGATCCCGAGCAGTCAGGAACCTTCAAATGGTAATTTTTAAAAGTAGTTAATTCTTGAAGTTTTCTGCATTGTAAGTGTCTTGACACTTCTCGAAAATTGTAAAAATAATAATAATAAAATAAAAGACAGTGACGTAAAATTCGTGATTTCCACAGCGTCGGGAAATTTTTAAACATTTCCAGTTCCGAAAATTTCCCGGCTTGATCCGGAAATCGCGATTCTCTCCCGTCCCGACCAAAAATAGTTCTGTCCCGCCCACTCCTAGTCATTACATTAGTACGTATTATTTTAAGTCGTTGCTTCGCAATCTGAGACTTCTCAAACACGTGTAATCTGAGCAGTTCATTTTCGATTGTTTGATATGGTTTATTTTAATTCGCTTTTCTGCCTCCTTTGGCTAATCGCAATGATGAGGATGAGCGATGATATCATGATTTTAATGAAGGGACACTCACAAAGAACACTCATGCTCAAGCTGGGATTCGAACGCGGGACCTCTGGCATTGTGGCGCGGTGTGCTAACCACTCCGCCACAGAGGTCGGCCAGTTCATTTTAGAGTCAAATATACGCGATACAAAAACGCGTAGTGTGAATTTTCTTATTATTAAGTCATATTTACTTTTATGAAATAACGAATGATGATGATCTAAGCAAGAATATATCATGCTTTTAAAGGATGGAAGAAACGAATATGAGGTAAAATATACGGTGGCTGTCACTTTCCCCTGCTGTTGAAAGAGTGCAAACATGTTCGTGACATTAAAATCATATTTCCTGACACAATATAAACTACCTAAAATTTAAATTTCGTTTTTGGAAATAAGTTAAAGTGAAGCTTACTTGTAACATTTGCATTCGCATATGGGGATATTACATTCTAATATCCAAGAATTGGAAAAAATAGTAAAATTCTATGCTTCAAACTATAGATATTCTTAGTTATGGTTGTCATGTTAAACAATAGATTAGGAGATTGCTTTTGTTGCTTAAAAGTAGGAGGAATTTATTGAAAATATCATCAGAATTATCTGTGAGTAAAGTGTTGGTAGTTTTTTTTATTTTTATATTGATTAAATTATGAGTAATGGCAAAATGTGTTCCCATTTTTTGCGATGTCCTCTTTTTTATGACTTTGTCCTCCTTTTTCACCATGCTATGTCCTCTTTTTTTAATGCATGTGTCTGGTCACCCTAGTTACAGGTCGAAACCAAATGTTAGGTAATAATCAAAATCTAATTATTGATAACAACTGGTTTGAACCAGTTTCCAAATTCAAATACTTAGGAGTAGTATTAACAAGTGAAAATTATATTAAAGAGGAAATAAAAAGTAGGCTTAATTCAGGAAATGCATGTTACTTCTCTCTTCAGAAACTTTTGTCTTCTCGTTTAATATCTAAAAAATTAAAGGTAAAATATTCAAAACAGTAATTTTGCCTGTAGTATTATATGGGTGTGAAACTTGGTCCCTTACATTGAAAGAGGAACATAAATTGAGAGTATTTGAAAATAAGATCCTTAGGAAAATATTTGGACCTAAAAGGGATGAGGAGACAGGTGAGTGGAGAAGGTTACATAATTTAGAACTACATAATATGTATTCATGTCCAGATATTATTAGAATAATTAAATCAAGAAGACTTATGTGGGCAGGCCATGTGGCACGAATAAGAGAGGAAGGAGGAGTTTACAGGATCCTTGTGGGGAAACCTGATGGTAAGAGACCTGTAGGAAGGCCAAGACCAAGATGGAGGGACAACCTTGAGATAGACCTAAAGGAAATCGGTAGGGATGGAAAAGAGTATATAGATCTTGCTCAAGATAGGGACAGATGGAAGGCCTGTGTTGCTGCAGCCATGAACCTTCGGGTTTAAGAAGGCTAGAGAGTTAGTTAGTTAGTACTCAGAGTTTAACTCACAAAATGATATAAATAGTAAGTTTCCCTACAAAAGTACTATACGTACTATATATTATCTTTCAAAAACATATTTATTGATTTACTAGCTGATTACCCGGCGTTGCCCGGGTATTTAATGAATTCTAACTATAGCGTAAAATGTAACTAATTTTATTTACAGGTATTTAAAAGTATAAGTAAAATATACAAATTATAAAGTAATATATTTTACAAATTCACTATAATATAAATTTAACAACAATTTATGAACAACATTTTTAGTTCCACCTCCAAGAGCAAGAATGAATAAGTTGATCGGCATTGGGAATGTCACTATTTATCTTAGCAACCCCCAAGATTATGGATTCCACACTAATATCGGTCGTTTTATATTTCACCCCCTTTCCACCACCCTCGGGGGTGCCAGAGGTGTCTTGGAGTTGAACGGCATTGGGAGTGTCACTATTGATCTTAGCGACCCAGAAAACTAATGTTTCCACACTAATATACGTCGTTTTACATTTCACCCCTTCCCAACCCTACCCCTAGGTGTACCAGGGGTGTCTCGGAGTTGGACGGCATGGGAGTGTCACCATTCATCTTACCGACCCCGAAAACTATGGATTAAACAGTTTTCGATTATTTTTACATGTCATACCCCATACAACCCCCACCCCCGCGGGTGCCAGGGGTGTCTTACCCCCACAGTATTTCTTTCCAGGTTGCAAGTGGTACGCATCCCAAGTTTGGTTGAAATCGCTCCAGGTGTTCGAGAGTTATGCCGGTACACACATACATCCTCTTTTAGATATTACACTCGCGTACTTTCGACGTGGCCTTTGGCCTTTGGCCACGTCTTGTACGCTCGCATGCGTGACCTTCGGCCACGTTGTGGACGCAATCATGTTATAGATGGGGTTCCTCAATGATCTTAATGACTTTTAAAATGTCTGCATGTTGTATTGGATGAAGGGAAACAAGTGTATAAGTTCGCTAATTTGAAAAGTTTAGAAAATTACTTTATGTGTGTACTCTAATATTGTACAAATATTCAACACATTATTGTATATTTTTATAATAATAAACTTGGTAAACATTGTCCGTTTCAAAATAGTTAGATATTTCATATAAACAAATTGAATAGCGACACTATATTGGAAAATCAGTCTTCTTTCATTTTCACATTAAACGTCATTTAAAAAATAATTGTTTTCTGTTATTTCGGGCGCTCGTCGACGTGGTTCGCTTATTTGGAAAGTTTTGAACGTAACTTTGTGTGTACGGGCTCTAGTATGGTACAAATATACAAAATATTCAAAATTGTCTATTTTCATAATAATAAAGCGAGTAAGCAATAACCTTTTCAAAATAATTAGTTACTTTTTTTGTATAAACGAATTCAATAGCGACACTAAATCGGAAAAGCAATATATTTTACGTCTCTTATCATTTTCGCATTTTAAAACGTGATTTAAAAATAATTGTTTTCTGTCATTCCCCTCGAATTCCTACCTCTCCTCTGTAATACATTCTGACGCTCATATTTTGAAATTCGAAAAGTCTAGCATAATTCACTTACAGTAGTTTTCGGGGTGAAAATAAACTTTCTTTAAGTTCCCTAGCAACGTCCGTTTCCATGGTCAACAAGAAGCACTGCAAGCTCTAAAGAATTGTTTGTCCTTATACCTCTAAACATTTAGTTGAAACAACCACGATGTAGATATTTTCGCATTGAGTATACCAATGTATACGTACGTAATTGTATCTGGACTGAATCTTCTTCTTATGTAGATATCACCCTTGTTTGAGGCACCTTTTCAAAACCAGGAGTTCATTTATCTGTGTGTCTGATCTGTGAGAAATATAATGTAGCTGTAGCTAGACAATTAAGAAACAATGTGTGCTGCAAAAATGTCCGTGGAAACTGTTGCTAAGGACGTGAAGAAATTGCATTTTCTCCCTTAAAGAAGGGCCAAATGAGCGATTCTTTAATTTTCTCGGCCTTTTGGGACGATTTCATGGGGGGGTCGTAATCGGGCATTTTTTTGCCTCCGGAGCTTCCTTCATGGAGAACATTTATGTCAGTGAATGGTGGGATTTGGGCTATATATATACGAGTATATTGGATTATTAAAGTTTGCACTATGTTTCTGAGAAAACTGGAATATCGGGAATAATTCCGCAAATGATGACTGTTGGTCAGTTGTCGGAACACTACCAGAAGTGCAAAATCCCAAAAGTTCAACTTTAGCTGCTCAAATGGGTCAATCAGAACTTACAGGGGGATGCCAAGCACTGTGCAATGTGCCTCCACCGGAGATTAAACCCGTGACTCCTTCATTACAAAGCCACAACGGTAACACCGACACATAGGGCAGGTGCTAATGGCCAGTTGTTATTATATATACACCCCCCCCTTCCCCTGCTTCCAAAACCTTTCCGACAACCATCGGACCACACGCGGACAAGTAAGTGGTCTTTCACAGAACGTGTTAGTAAATAATGAATTGACATGTGAAAAGGAATCCATGAAATGCAAGTTACTGTGAGCAATATGCTAGGAAAATAGTCGCATTAGGAAATATGTGAAAATGGAAACTTTTGAAACCCATGTCTAATGGCGTATCTTTCCCAGAAGGCAAACGATTTATTTTTGCATTGTGTTGTATTGACTCGAGTTGGTGATAAAAGGACAGCTATCGGGACACTCTGAAATCATTTTTGAGCCAACAGTGAGTCCAGCAGGTACATGTGGTCCAGAAAAGGAAGACGTTTATTTGCCACAACAAGACAGAAGAATATTCGAAGGTAAGTCAATTCGTATATATATATAGCATATACACATCAGTCATTAGGATATTTTATGTTGTGTTATCATGATTTCATGAATTTCTTCCGAATCATTAACTAATGTCCATTTTATTGCACACATGTGCCATTGTCATTTCTTCATCTAACGTATTATGTAACCTGTCCGTCTGTCCGTCCGTGTCAAATTTCAGAAACTACCATAAAGCTACAAAAACAAATTTTGTGTTGGTCTAAGATCAAAATCAAATTATAACATGGACTAAAGCATTTTTAAAAATTGTATTTCACATAACATCAAGCAATTGTCACAGTCCATGTTGAGCTTTTCAATATTATAATGAAATACCAAGTTCAGCCCTCCCCTCCAAAACATTCCAAATTCCGGGTACCCCACTATTGTTCTCAAATCCTCATCTCCAGTAAATTTGGGATAAACAGCTTTATACCTAGGTATTAGCTTATGTTGTATGAGAGTCACATGTTGTCAACAGTTGTATCACACGTGTAGGGACGTCATAAGAGCCGACTGTCTCAGGTGCCATTCTTAAGGGGGCGCCAATGGTTAACACCAAAACCATATCTTTCATTACATAAGCGTGGCACTTTGTTGTTTGAGATTAATTGTAAGTCCCCTTTATGTACAGAAAAACTAATCAGGACCCGACCTACAGTTTAAATTGGATCCGTATTCCTATGTGCCTCCACCCGGTGTGTGGCTATTTGTTTTAAAGGGAGATCGATTTATTGTTGATAATAATTAATTGAAGTTACTTTTGAATAACATAATAAATATGTCGCAAAATCATGTAGTAATTTAAGCTAAGAGATTACTGTTATTTTGATGTCATTATGAAGGTATTAAGTAAACACATACCTGCAATAAAAATATTCTTCAACAGCAACACTTAATAATATTATTAAAATAATGCATAAAATGCATATTTTTCGTCATAAAATACCGTAATTATATAACATGGTCATGTTCATTTTATTGGAGGAAGGTAGAAAGTAAGGGGGGGGCTGCCAAAAATCCACCTAACCCTGGTGAAAATTTTATCCTGCTTCAGCTTCAGGGTGGACAGAATGCCTATAATTTATGTTGCCTTAAGCTGCATTTACGAAATCTGTAAGACCACAGAGCTCTGTAGCTGTAGTTGTTTCTGGCAAATCGATAATTTTTACTGGCGTAAGACAGGCTTTCCTGAAGTTCCCTCATCAGTGCACTGACATTTGTTTTCTGGATGCCGTGATTGATATAAAATCACATTTCAAAATAATCAAAATAGAATATCTAGCCACAACGAATATGATGGGAACCTTCTTTGTTTGGATAACAATGTGAATATCAAAATACATTTCCATTTGAAAGTTTGACACATCCAAATTTTATAAGCCATCCAGTGGCAAAACACATATGTACTAAATACTACTAAATACCACCTGCTTGTCTCTTCCGACTGGATCCAAAGTTAGTGAGGTGCCGAGGTAATTGTATTCAGGTTTCTGGATGCTCTTTTTGTAGTAATGATATTTTGTATTTAGGAGTTTCCACACGGATGTGAACCTGCCCCCCCCCCCCCCAATACATTCTTAATTTGTTCCCTTGAAGATATTTGTAGGCTTTAAAGACAGAAATATATTTTGGAGTACTACAATAATTATATGCAAATTCTATTGTGCCTAAAATTGATATTTTGCTTGTTAGTGCCTGTTTCAATTATTAGTGTTAGTGTTTTAAAAGAGGTAAAGACAGAACCAGGTTTCAATTTCCCATTAAATATCATACAATCTTCTTCCTCTTTTACAAAATCACGGTTGTGAATTTTAAGGGAATATTACGTTGTGATTTATTTTAAAGTTTCGATTTTTCATTAATAAGAATATTAAAAGGTAAAGTTGCTTATTATACATATTTGCTCATTTTTAGTGCATTCTTGCCTCCTTATTTGGACAGTGTTTAGTGCCTAAAAATCCAGGCTCGACAGATTTACCAGCAATTGCTATGTCATGGGGAAATTAAATTTTTCCCTAAAGGGAGGATCTGTCACTTATTACTGAATTCTTTGAAGAGCAGGGCATGCATAAAATACGTATCTTTTAACGTTCAATATTTCTGGAGGCACATACATTTATAAAGTTATAAGATAATTTTAAACAAACTTGTTAATCAAATTATTTTCACAAATATATAGTAACTGATTTTAATTTGAATGCAATAGCCTGTCAAGTGATCGACAGTTTTATCTTAAAGTGTTATAAATTTTCGACACATTGGTTAGATAATTTGAAATGTCAGAAAATGAATTATCCATAAACAGTTTCTTTGAACGGGGAATGAATGTTAAGAAGCCCGCAATTTAATGATTTGATAAAGATAATCTAACTGGGCACACCACTGGAGTACAAATGACATTTTCTATGACAGGGCTTGAATTGTAAAAGTAGGTATTACATTGCTGCGTTCTGGGAGGAAATGGGATACAGTACAAAATATATCGTAAACATAATTTTTTATCTTAGTTTTAAAACTTTGGTCAATGACAGAAATGGTAATCGGGTGTCGTTTTAAGGGGAGTTTGCATTTATCATTTTGGTTTTTCCAGAATTCTTTACTGCTTTCATTTGAGAAATTTGATTTTATAAAAATTTCAGGAGTTACAGAACCATCAGATTCCTCCCTCTCCAAACCCTGCGAATACTAGTGTGGCACACCAAATATTTGTACTTAACTAAAACTGGTTTGTTCGTATGAGTGATTTAATTATTGTTTTATACACAGAGTGTATACATAGAGACAGTGAAAATAGAATTTGGTGCCTGCTGCAATGAATTATCCTCCTAAGCTTAAAGTATTTCATAGTCAACATTTTCTAGACTGTATCTCAAGTGCAAAATTCACTGTCTTATAATGCAGCAGCCGATCGTCGTGCCGGAGGGGTTAGCACAGCCCGCTACGACACCAGGGGTCCCGGGTTGAAATCCCGCACTGGGCATGGGTGTTGTTTGTGAAGTGTCCCTTCATTATTTTCATCATATCATCACTCATTTTCATTTTCGCGATCAGCCAAAAGTGCCGAAAAACGACAGATAATAAGAAAAATCAAATCGCATTGAAGCTATACTATAATATAATATAATATAATCCTTCACAATCATGTTATGAAGACGTCAAAGACGGATAATTGCGAACGAGCAGTCAATACTTTCACAGGCTGTCAAAATCGAAAAGGGTGCATCACTAAGAAGTGAGGGTGGAAAAGTTGTACCATATCAAGTAAATGTTAACACTATCAAAAACTCTTAATTACTTTACCTTCCATATTATCACAAAATGTGTTGTTGTTGTTGTTGTTCTTGAATTGGTGTTTTAAGTCCACTTTATGCACAGTAAGGTTAATCGGGACTGGACCTACAATTTAAAGTAGGATCCGAACCACTTGTGCCTCCACCGGCTTCACAAAATGTAAACCATGAAACTTATCTATATCTACATTATCTGTAATAAATAATACAGGTTTTCAGGAGAGATCACATCCAGCGCCATGTTCCCCTATACTTCGATCCTTGCACACTGCAAGTAACATTGCGAGCGTAGCGATCAACAAACTTTTAGGGTGTTCATTTCGAAATTGGCAATAATACTAACACTAGTCAATGTTGTCACAAAGGACCGCGACCTTTACTCCTTAAATTTTTTTATCTTTTTGTTGCTTCAGACCCACTTTGTTTCTAGGTTTGTGGCATTCCCTTGTCACCTCCCTCCCCGTACCTACGTCTAAGCATCACTCATCCTCATTATCCTAAAGTGACAGAAAAGCGACGTAAAATAGCAAGAATACTTACCCCTGGACTTCTTGTTTAGTAGTCTGTGCTATGTTTTACTTCACTACTTTTTCACGTATCAAATAGTTATAAGCATTTTACTAATTATCCCCACATTTGAGGGATATCTTGTATATCCCCCGCAACATGAATTACTGCCTTAGCATATAAAAAAATAATACAGATTTAAATATGCCATGAGTTAACAAATGAAAAAAATATAATTCCTTTAGCACCACAGATAATGCAGATATCCTTTAGCCCCACAGATAATGCAGATATTATTAGCCCTAATCGTTTTAAAGTAGATAATGAAATAATTTTTCTTAAATCATATTAAAAATTAACCCCAAATCCAGTTATAAATATTGTTAGACAAGACAATAATAATAATAATATTTTACCAATTATAGTAAATGTGCGTATTTCTTTAATTCAAATTAATAAATAAATAAACACCAGCAGCAAGAAAAGTAGTAAATTGATGCAAGGCTACCAAACATCCCGATTTAGTTGAGACATGCCATTCCTTTTATTCCCTGTCCCGACTTTTTTCGGACTGCACTCGTAATGCGAAAATATCGCATTGAACGGGCGTAAAAAGTAAAGTAAAGTGCTCCCCTGTGTATTTGTACCACGCATTGAATTTCATTTACGTGTTTATTTTTTTTAGTACTTTCGATACGCAAAATGTTGTGGCTACTTTACACTCCTATTGTAAATAATGTTACAATGCTCCTGTTTAATAAATGGAGAAATGCTTTTTTGAAAAAAGAACACAGCCCGACCCTGTGGCCGAGTGGTTAGCACATCGCGCTGCGACGCCAAGGGTCCAGGGTTCGAATCCCGGTCGGGTTTGGTTGTTTGTGAATGTCCATTCATCAATTTCATCATTTCATTACTCATCCCCATCTTCGCAAATTAGCCAAGAGGCACAAAACGCGAAGTAAAATAAACTAAATCAAACCAAAATCAAATCAAATCAAAAAAAGAACACACACATACGGCAAATATGGAAATTAAATTCATGCTTTTAGTGGTGTGATCGCAGGTGAAATCGAAAATTTCACGAGGAAGATTTTATCTTCGGTCAGAACTCAGCCAAAAGGCATTTCGTCCCGAGAATATATTACATCGGAATTTTAAAATGTATTTGAATGTTTCATGGTGATATTTGATCATTTCATGAATTGTTTACGCTGAGATGATGATATTTTCTGCAACTATCTCTCCTCTCCTCTCTTCTCCTCTTGTTCTTCTGCTTCTTTGCTTTTATCTCATATCACCTCCTGTTCTCCTCTTCTCCTGTTGTCTCCATCCCACTTTTTTCCACTCCTCTTATCTCGTCCCCTGCCTTCGATTTCCTATTGCATTGCAGTCTTCTCCTCACTTCTTCGTCCTTCACTTTTTCTCTCTATTACTCTACTTTTCACTCTCCCCTCCTCGTCTCCTCTTCTCATCTCATATCATCTCGTTTTTCTCATCTCTTTTCTCAATGTTCCATTTTCCTCATCTCTCCTCCCATCTTTTCCCTTTCTCCTCATTACTTCTCCTCTTGTCTTCTATCCTCTCTTTTCTTCCATCCTCTCCTTTAGCTTCCTCTGTTTTTGCTATCCTCTCCTCTCTCTTTTTTCGTTTCCTTTGTGTAGACTCATCAGCGATGGAATAGTAGAAAATCGATTTTCTTGTTTCAGAAAGAATTTTGTCATTTGCGATATAATGCTGCTCGTATATTTAATGCTTTCATATACATAACACTTAGTTTTATTCCTCTCGCGTATTTCATACATACGTATATATTGTGCATGTGGCAACCCTGAAACTGAAGATAACTCTACTAGCAACCCACCAACGCCTTGTGTAAGTTGGTTTGCTTAGTAAAAGTTGTCGCTGTCCTAGGACTTTGAGAAACGCTGTACAACTGGAGACAAAAACGACAACGTCATAAACCTCCTCACCTACGAGACGAAACGAGAGCCCGAAGTTCTGGGAACTTGGACTGTATATTTTATTTTGAAACATTCAACAACAACGAAAAAAAAAAAACTTGAATATTCCAATATTAAAAAAATATATATATTGTTCAATTTTATGAATTTCTTTTTCTTCTTCAGTTTCAGTTTCCTCATTCCCTCTTAGTGTCCCATGAAATATTTCTCTCAAATAAACGATCATTAATCTCTCAAGGCCTGTAAAGTAGAGAGAGGTGAAAAAAACCAATTCCTGCTCCAACATTTTTTTTCACACAGAACAATATACATGTCGTATTCTGATTGGATAATATTGCATTAAAAATGCAAGTACGTACCATATAACAGGGAGAGCAAAATGTGTTTGAGAATGATACATAACTGAAGCAAAAACTTTACAGGGATAGGCCAAGATATGAATAACCAGAGTATCATAGTGAGGAATTTCATTTCTCGACATCATTATCATCTATCACCTTCACAGATTCTTGATTCCATATCTTTAATCATTTTTTTATTCTGTATTTTCATGTATGAAACCACACCACGTTCATACTCCCGCGATTTTTTGTTGTAAGCTACGCCTGTTACCTACGCTATAGATCCAGTTTCGTTTTAGCCCTAGTGCATAATGTTGACAGTGTTTTTGCCAGTTTATATTATCTTGTTGAAAGATAGAGTCTTATGTAGCTAAGAGTACCATGCACGATACTTGCATATGTTCGTGCCTACTTGTTTCATAATAGTTTCAAAACTAATTTCGTGGGACCCTTCATTTCCTAGAATCGTGTACCTTCTCTACTTGGAAGATAAATCTCTCTGCCACGTGAAGTATAATTCTTCAAAGCTTTATTGCGTTAGTTATAAACACGCAACATTGAAACTTTTTCACTAACTTCTTTGAAATGCAATACAAGGCATCTCACTGCTATGAAAATTACAGATCAAAATACCGGGATCTCATTTTAAGACAGATGGTATTGGCGATCTGCCTCATATTTGACACCCTGAACTTCTTCAAATATGCAAAGTTTTCATTGCCAAACTGTAACCAAACTACATGTCCCATAAATAAGTGAGAATTTTGCTTCTTAATCTCAATCTCGGAATAGTGGTTTAGATAGAGATGAGAAAATATCAGCAGCAGAGAGAACTAAAAGGGCCTAGGAGGCTGAAGCCCGCCTCCAATTGAGCTCGTCTCCCCCCCCCCCCCCCTCGCAGATTTTTATAGTACGGCAGAAACATTTTGACCGAAAAAAGAAAAAGTAGAAGTTTTCTTACTAATACATATTTTTCATTACGATGTTCGAGTAAATTTCCTACTTCAGTAAGATTGTACGATTACTTTATCACGAGGTGTTCTAAAATCTAAAAGGGGGAGCTGAATTTCTCTATTCTGGATGAAATAACATGTTCATTACTAATTCCGGTGCGAGGAATTCAGAGAAAGTCTCAAAATTTGTGTACCACGTCACATTTTCTAGATATACAGGGTATCCCAAATGTCACGCAACTGAGACTGAACGTTCTTAAATTTTGTACAAAAAACGATAGAGATATGAACCTTGTATTAGTTATTAACTTTATCTATGTGGATATTCTATAAACATTAAACACGAAAATAATTATCTGCATGAACGTTCAGTATGGAATAAGAGCTTTTAAGGTGTAAAAAAATATTGTACGAAGGAAAGAAAAACATGGATAAGAGACAGATATGGAGTCGCTTGCAATAATTTTTTATGTGTGTCGATCGTCTCAATGGCTATTTATCGTACTGTACGTAGTTGCCTTGTAATCAAGGGATCCCGGGTTCGATATTCGGTGGAAGCACATGGTGGTTCGGATCCCACTTTAAACTGTAGGTCCAGTCCCAATTAGCCTTACTGTGCATAAAGTGGACTTAAAACACCAAATCAATCAATTAATCGAACTGTAAAAAGAATGATACATTTTTATGCCTTCTATGCATAGAATGTAAAAAAAATTAAAAATGTAAAGTTCCCTGAGCATGTAGTACGGTTAAATGAAAGCATATTAGGAAATGTGGGAGTAATTCTGTGCATTACAGACGATTTGTGGGGTTAATTATGTCATACTGATAAAAAATATATGTTTTTTAAAAGAAGTACGAAATGTACTGGCAACATTGGATATAATATCATTAGATATTAATAGATTTTATCGTAGCAAACAGTCAGAGTCCAGTACCAGGTGTGCCGACATCTGGCGATGTTATTCAATTCATTTCCAGATGAAATAAAACATGTGAAACTTATCGTGTAAAAAAGTAACCTATCCTTTTCTACTTACACTATCTTATATTTGAAAGAACCTTCCTGGTCACGAGAAATGTTTAATTCCACTGTGGTGGATAGTGATTTAGGAATTGGGAATCTCTCACTATGTGCTATCGACTTCAATGCAGAGAGCACATCGGCATATGCACATGCTTTCATTCTTCGAGAAACAGCCACGCATTACAGTGCGACAAAAATAACAATTTGGCACGTGGTCTCTTGGTTCAGACCATATCATTAGATACATCAAAAGGCATTGAATGAATATCATTCCACCATTGTAGCTATTAGTGCTATAGCACAACTATGACATGCACAATGTGAGGTCCATGGGAGGTCTTCACCTCCCAGCGACAACCAAATGACAGTCGGTACGCAATCTTCACACAATCTGTGATTTTTTACATTGCAATTTTCGAATTCGTTGGTCAGAAATGTAACAGAATGTGTTAGGATGATATACACAGCTAAGGGTTTTCTTCAGTCGAAATAGTTTTATCACATCACAGTCCACTGTGTCACTGCACAAATCAACCCTGTAAACTGTATGTTTATTTTTTATATATATATTAATAGATTTTATCGTAGCAAACAGGGTTACAATATACCTCACATACCAACAAATAAGACACGACTTAAGTATACATGGTGATTTGGCACGCAAACAGTTTGCAGTGTTGCCAGATTACAAGAAAAGCGAAATTCAGCTGTGCATACATTACCCATATTATACTAATATGACGTCACGCGTATCTCAAAAATCGTACGTGATGGAGAAAAATGAGTAGCAAATCCGAAATAACCATGTCGAAATTAGTTAAGAACACCTATTCGCTTACTAAATTAATGACCAATCATGAGCCGCTAAAGTTACTACGAAATTGACATGATACTCGGCTGCCCGTTTGGTAGGTGAATTATTCAGTGCTGTGAGGTTCTTCTTTGGTTGGTACAAACGGTGACGAAGAATATAACCTAATTGTGTACAATTATTAGGCTCTATAAATCGTATCACTATTTTCTTTGTATGGGTCTTACAGCTTTGAAAATGAATTTTTGAAAGAGAAGGACATTGAAAATCCAAATAATAGTAGAGTTTATTATTATCTTTTTGTTAGTTCCTCATTCAAGTATCGGCAATGTCGTGAGTGTTGGCAATGTTCTCTTCTTCGTTTCATCGCCATATCTATCCTTACCGTTACAAATATAAGAGAGGGAGAAATTGGATGTTAAGGAATCAGAGAGCATTCAAAGTACTTAAATCGGCTGCTGTCTTGCAATCAAGGGGTCCTGGGTTCGATTCCCGGTAGAGGCACATTTCATTACGCGGATCGGATTCCACTATCAGCTGAAGGTCTCGTCAAAATTAACGTCTGTGCACATAGTGGACCTTAATACATATCCAAACAACTAAACACTGCGAAAGTCAGCATGCTTAGGCATTTTTCTACTTGTGGCCCACATGTTAATTATGGTTTGTCGGATTAGAAAATTATAAGGCCGTAGTACATGAACAAATCCGAAAACTTTCCAAATAGTTTGAGCATTACGCAGTTCAAATTCCATCATGTGAAAGTAAGAGAACTATGTGTGAAGAGGATATTAAAGTTAGGATCTATTTTCCAATTCTTGATCACCTATTTTCTTTAACTAAACGAAAGGTTTACTACTGTTGTGATTTCAGCAGTTAAGGGTGGGATATAGCTGTTGCCAAAAGTGATGGCACAGCAGGAAGCAGAAAGATAAGTCACAATATGAATCCTTCAGCAGCTGCTTTCAATAAATCAAACATTCCAAGTTGCCTTTCAGAAACTTTAAAAACTTTATTATTGCAATACGCATACCCTTATCAACAGTTGGATGTGAGAGAATATTTTCTAGCTCGCGACAAATCAAGTGTTACCTTCGTAATCGAATTGGTTACCATTAGTACAAAAAATAAAAGATTTGACCGGGAAATAATTGCAACACAAAAGTTTTTGTGCCAGATTGTGCGGAATGGTATAGTGAATAATATATTAATAATCCACCATCCAAATGTTTGAGGAAAATCCGTCATTTTGGAAAATAGCGACAATAATTCATCTTAAAAATTTAAAAATATATATAATATCTCGAAATCGGTGCATTGTACACAAGAAGTGAACATAACCAAAATGAAAAAGCAGAAAGTTGCTAAATTATGGTTTTTGTTTGATTATGCTACCGTAAATATTAATGGAATTAGCAAAACTCAAATATTCTCTTTAATTTTTAGAATTAGCGCAAAAGTTAGTTTCTGACCAAAAAACAGCAAATATGTAAGAAACTATGTACTTCACGTCCAAAAGTCACTGAACCAAATTCAAAGCTTATGATTTCCTTCAGAGATTAGTTTTCGTTTCGTGCCTATAGAGTTAGGGGTTGAGGAGATATGTAGGTTTATGCAGAGTAATTTGTTTCCTTAAATTTAAGTGTTACATTTCTTATGATATTGGTGAGAACGTAATATATAGTTTTCTGCAGTGATTCGTTCACTTGCGTTTGTTCCTGCTTCTGTTGTTTACCAATGTATGCACACAGTAGCGGTGATTAGGTGTCTTAACTGAGCGAGGGGGGAGGGGCAAGGACAGTTTATTTTCTACTTACTGCAATTAGAAAGAATCGTATTGCAAATGGAATTCGGCAGATGATTTTGGGTCAAATCCACCACTGATAAACAAGGCTTAGCATTA
This sequence comes from Lepisma saccharinum, assembly GCF_977018435.1. Taxonomy (NCBI): domain Eukaryota; kingdom Metazoa; phylum Arthropoda; class Insecta; order Zygentoma; family Lepismatidae; genus Lepisma; species Lepisma saccharinum. The sequence continues at coordinate 37,395,928 of NC_139237.1, forward strand.
AGAGACAATACTGCTGGTCAAAAAAGTGTGTATGGTGGGGGAGGGGGCCTGTTAACCTTCAGTACATTGAACTAATGTGATATGGTAAAATACGGTTCCAAACCTGTCGCTTTTCCTTAGAGTCCATTGTAAATTTTTTCGTATATACCTGGTACTAACATGTTAAATTTCATAATTTCTTCTACATACAGAAGTGCACTTGTAGCACAGGTGTTGGCCCTGATGGAGGAAAAGGAGAACATATGCGTAACTGATTTTAGATGTAAACTCCACTTTCCAATGGTTTATTGAAATTCCGAACAATACCGAGCAGTGGCTCGGTGGCTAATGTGATACAGCCACAGAGCAGCAGTATATCCTGTTATCTTTCAGAGTTGAACCAAATGTAGATATATATATATTTTTCAGCACTTCAGAGCTTGAACTTACATTACCGTCTAGTTCTGAATTGAGCAGGCTAACGATTATTGAACTTGTCTCAGAAATATGTTCATTTGCAACGTACTTTGTTTAATCAAGTAGCGTAAAAAGTGCTGCATGAACTATGAAATGACGCCTTGTGTCTCTGGCTATCGCTTTTTCGGATTGATTTGTTTTGATATGTCTTAGTTTTCTTATGTCGTTTTTCTTCAAATTTTGTTTCATCGCGAAGATGAGGACTGATGATGATATATGGTGAGATGGATGAAGGAACAATATGAATGACAACACGAGCCCCACATAGGATTCTACTGACTGCGAGTCCGGACGCCAGAGCCTCAGAAACTAACTATTACCCTAATTCTAAAAGTTAAAGAGAATATTTGAGTTTTGCTAATTCCATTAATATTTACGGTAGCGTTATGAAACAAAAACGATAATTTAGCAACTTTTCTGCTCTTTCATTTTGGTTATCTTCACTTCTTGTGTACAATGCACCGTTTTCGATATATTAATTTTTTTAACAATTTTTAAGATGAATGATTGCCGCCATTTTCCAAGATGGCGGATTTTCCCCAAACATTTAAATGGCGGATTTTTAATATATTATTCACTATACCATTTCGCACTATCTGGAACCAAAAAAAAAGAATTGTGTTGCAATTATTTCCGGGTTAGGCTATTTTTTCCCGTTCGTTTCCTCTATTACATAGGTTGAGTGCTCTATCTATTCTATCCATTGAGAAAAATGTGAAAATCGCTTGGATTTAAACAACATTGTAGATAATTTTTCAGATGCTCATAAAACATGCGCATCTTACAGTGGTTAAATATTCCATTTGAGCCAAACATTATTAACACTCTTTACATAGAAATAGTGTTACGTGCAGTATTTATACGTATACCAGAGAGTTCAGAATAACTGTAATTTGTATGGTATATTTTGTGTTGTTAATATGAATATATAGTTCGTGATATTATACCACAAAATTATTTCTTAGTAAAAGAAACTCTATAATTACTATATTTTATTTGGTATAAAGAATTCATGCCTACATGTCCTTTTGTGTATGATGGAACGGAATGCATTATCTTACATAATAATTTACCTTTGGTCTGACTAAAATACGTGATAGCTAAAATTACACCCTAGTAAAGTATGAAGTAAATAACATTTAGCAGGTATTAGTTAGCACCCAAGAATTTGAAACCAAAATCTGTAGCCCCCTCTACTTATTTCATGCTGGCGCCGTCACTGATCAGTAGAAAATGGAGGGGTCACTTTCCATTCAGAAATAAATCGCGGTTCTGCCCGTCATCTTCAAACACAAATACCAAATTCTACATGTATAACAGAGTCAACAGATGTATATAGTGGCTTTTCGAAATTTGCTGCATTTGTGTTTTACGGTTTTCACTAAAAACCTACAACTATAATGATGCGATAAAACTGCCGAAATTTTCGTTTCTTGTTCCATTAAAGTGGGTTGATTTGAAAACCTGCCCCCCTCCCTCCCTTCCACTTCAAAATAAGTTTCGACGTTCCTGATGCACGTTTAATTTTGTAGAGTATTCGCAGATATGAGCAGAATTTGAAGCTTTGACGAAATGGAGAAAATCTTGCCTTCATTTAATATCTTGGGGACCAAAATATTCCCTAACATTACCGAGCTTAGCACCTGACATACGGAATTAGGTTTTATCTTCCGCCATCTTGAAAGACGTCATCCGACTTCACTCAAATGCAATAGCTTTTTAGCTCTTATTTAATCTAAACGCCTAAGTTTATGGCAGTTATGCTTGTAAGATAATTTTGAGGAAATCGCTAAGATATCTTAGGGATGGAAGCCATTCCTTTCTCTATACCTCCACAATTCGCCCATGATCCGAAGTGCATATATTAATATATTAACAATTATGTAATAATCATACATGCATACATCCTCATATATAGGCTACGTATGTAGAAATGAGATTGAAAAAATGGTTGATTTGAAAACCTGCACCCCCTCCCCTCCTTCCACTTCAAAATAATTTCCGTCGTTCCTCATGTATACGTTTAATTTTGTAGAGTATTCGCTTGTGTATTAGAAGCAAAACAAAGTAAGATTTGTTTAAAAGCTTTTAATCAACTTGAGGACTTTGTGAAAATAAATTTAAACTTCAGCCAAAATTCAGCTGCCCCCCAATTTCATTGTGACCTAAGCATTTTATTACCTTGATTGGCTGGGAGATAAAGAGCAAAATATACTTCTGGGCAGAGTCCATTTAATTCAATAATGATACTAGTGAACTGTCTCGTACCATTCACATGAAAGGGAATCCAAAGTCACATTGTTTGATAGGTCTCTTTTTTCCAACAACTCTGTGGGAAATATTTCTTGGTTAGGACTACGGTCTCGAAAAGAAAAACAATATTACACTTTCAATGTGAGGCACCACAAAGGTCTAAAATACTATCTACAGACTCGCACCATACGTTTTTGTAAGGTAAAGTTGATAGTTTGTGCATTTAACTATCTGTTTTGAAATTACATTAATATGTGATGAATATAGACTGACACTGCATAGGCGAACTTGAATCAGTACCGAAAATTTCAAGTCTTCGCACTTCTTGTAAAACACAACACTTCTTGCAACTACACAAAATCAAAAATTCTAGATAAGCCAACAAATACTCTAAAACCAGCATTTGAATTCACTTTGTAACATTAAGCAGCTAATTTCATTGTTAAAAAAAGTCGAATTTTCGAGAATAATTCCGTAAAAGCTGAATTTTCGTCAGTTGTTAGAACACTACTAGGAGTGCAAATGCCCCAAAATCCGCCCCTCCCAGTGGTGCTTCCCCTCCAACCGCCCTCTCCAAAAAAAAAAACACTCACCACAGAAGACTCTTAGTTCTTGAAATATATATCCGTTCGTAACTAATGGACACAAAACAGATATTCTTAGTCTTGATTCTCATAAGATGGAGTACATGAAAGGTACTGTTTGATTTTTGTCTCTGATGTCTGAGGTTTTGTCGTAATTTAAATAATAATCTTACAAATATATTTGTTTCTATAACTTTTTCAACGTTTTTACATTGTAACTTTTGAATGAGCCACCGTAGCTCAGTCGCACTCGGCTTCCATGGCGGAGTTGTCAGAGCGGCGCGCTACGAAACCAGGGGCTCCGGGTTCGAATCCTGGCTAGGACATGTGTATTTGTGTTCGTTCGCAATGAGAAAACCTAGAACATAGTAAACAAATGACATGTGTGAAAGTTGAGAAAGTGGTGAATTACGGGGGATACTACTGCATAGGGATAATACTTCAAAAAAGAACAGAAGTCGTTATGGTGTCTGACTACCATGCGAGAGACCCAGGTTCAACCCCTGGCGGTGGAGAACCAGGATATTTTCCATCTGTTCAAGCGGCTCCGGCGCCCACTCAGCGTCGTATAAAGTAGGTACCTGTAGGAAACTCTGGGGGGTAAAAGCAGCCAGAGACTTGTTGCTGATCACATTACCCCCACCTTCGGCCGTGATCCAGAAAGTGTTCGGCCCTAACTCCACACCCCCTACACACCTTAAAGGCGTGGTGCAAAGCACATCGGGCACTTTTTTTGCTTACCTTACAACTTTTCTATAAATTAAGTGATCGCAAATTGTTTTAAATAAAAGTAGGAGTCTAATTTGTGAGATTTAAAACGATATAAGCTTTAATGCATTTCAATGAAAGATACACCATAAAATGTGTCTTCAAATGTCTCTTGGCGACGATGTTTTCACAGTCACGAAGGCTTTTAGGAATTTGTACTCCTAGTAGTCTTCTAATATCTGACCAAAATTGAATGTTTACTGATTCTTTCCCAACTTGAAACCTATATATTGGGCTAATAGCAAGAACAAACATTTTTGCTGCAAAAATGTAGCTGTTATGAGCCACACACACTTACACAAACATATACATGTATGTTTTGCTTTGCCTCCACTGATATATATATATATATATACATTACAAACGCACACACACAGTATATGCAGTATATATATATATATGTGGATTGATAGATAGATATCGGTGGAGGCATATATTGTTTCAGGCCCCACTTTAAACTGTAGGTCTAGTCCCGATTAGCCTTTGTGTGCGGAAAGTTTACCCGAAACGATGCCCAAATGAGAAAAATTGTTTGTTTTCGTGTCCTCTATAACTTTCCATTGTTCCAGGCGCCATTTTAATGTGTGTGTGTGTGTGTGTGTGTGTGTGTGTGTGTGTGTGTTGTGTGAATTAATCTCCAACAGGCATACAGATTAATTGTTTCTTTTTTTTTAATTATACAGTAAGAAGTGTAGAATTTAGTCAATTTACATAATTAGCTCTAGTGAAACGTGCTCGTTCAATTTTTGCTATTTTAAAACTGTCAGCTAATTATGCTCATCCTTGTAATTTATAGGAACATCGGAAAGTACGAATTTCAAAGAAATTTGGAGTAACGCAACTTATTATGTACGTACATATGTACATATACAGTGCGTTCGTTGTGGCTCTAGGCCGAGATAGCACGTGAACAACTTTGAACAACTCTTATAACACAGGTTAGCACTCTGTATGCAATATAAATATAATTGTATGCATGCTAAATATATGTGGGTAAGTAAGCGAGACGTTACGGGAAGAAAATGCCAGCATTAGCGCCATGCCATGCCATGTCACCCACTATCTCGGCCCAGAGCCAAAACGAACGCACTGTGTGTGTGGGTGTGTGTGTGTGTGTGTGTGTGTGTGTGTGTGTGTGTGTGTGTGTGTGTGTGTGTGTGTGTGTGTGTGTGTGTGTGTGTGTGTGTGTGTGTGTGTGTGTGTGTATGTATATATATGTGTACACACTTCCTATTATTTTAAGGTTTAAACAAAAAATGCAAATACAGTAAAACCTCATTAATCCCGATAAGTTGATCGGTTTAACAAAAGTCCGGATTAACTGAAATAACCTAAAATAACAGTAGAAAGTGCATTACAACTCCGTTAAACGAACAAAACACGTTTATTATGGTGTATTTAAAGGGCATAGGCGCAAATATATTATACAGTTTATTCTGTTGGGACAGTTTTGAATAACGAATGCGATTGTTGACATCTAGCAACATTTAAAACCTTGCATTCTGCTTTTATTTATTTATATTTTGCCTTTTGCCTGTCTGGATTAAGCGAAGTATTGCTTATAGGGGGCCGGATTAACGAGGTTTTACTGTATATTGATTTCAAAGAAAATTCAATTTATTTTCAGATTTGAAATTTCTCGTTGCACGTTGTTTTGTTTAGCATGTGGTAGCAATTGTGTAAAGTAGTGGAAAAAAAGAAAACATTAATTCTGTGGGTAAATGAGCAGACGACTCAACATTATGATGATTCCCTGATGGTGCAGTGGTAGCATAGTCGCCTTGTAATCAAGGGGTCCCGGGTTCGATACCCGGTAGAGGCACATAGTGGTTCATCCACACTTTAAACTGTAGGTCCAGTCCCGATTAGCCTTACTGTGCATAAAGTGAACTTAAAACACGAAATCAATCAATCAAGACTCAACATTATGTACCTTACCAGTTGGAGCATTATATTTGATTTTGCATTTACTTTTGATTTCAGATGCCTAGGAAACCAGTTGTTCCACATGATGAGCTTCTAACAGCTATTTTATCTCAACCGGGTACTATAGATTCCAATGGTATAATTCCAGGCCCAACAGATGCAGTATGGAAGTCCATAAGTGACGAATTTGAAGGCCTATTATCGCCTAAGTACATATATCAGTTTGTACACGAAAACCGCCACGACTCGTATAATAACCTTCGGAGATATCATGGCATCCCCACTCCACAGACATCTCCGATGCGTACTACATGTGATTATTCTTCTGACAGTTCCTCAAATATTCCACCAACACCACCTAATGAATGCCAACTGCTTCCACAGGAAACTTTTGTAGTCAATTTGTCACCCAAAGAGTGGGAAGCTATAAAGCCAGTGGAAAAAATGTACAACAGGAAAGACAGGGGAACAAAGAGAAGGGTTCTGGTTCTTCCTACCAACATCTGGGAGTCAATAATTACAGAGAAATTGTGGGAACAACATAGGATACCGTGTGCATACAAGTTTATGAGAGCTCGTGTGTCCCTAGATGCTCATAACAGTAGTCAGTACGTAAAAATCGATGCCCAATGCACTTTTTGCAATTCGACAGGAACAGGCAGAATTTTAAGTGAGCCCATTATAGGTGAAAGTGTGCAGATGGAATGGCGTGCAAATGATTCACGGGGTATTCCACACAAAAGGAAACGCCATCTTACTGGAGATATCAGAAATAAAATGTCGTCGCTTTTGAAAAACTCGTCGGTTTCTGCTTACCGCAGACTCTTAGCGAGAAATCTAATGGACCAAGGTGATGTCGAACCTCCACATTTGTTTAGTGAAGAAGTATTAAGGAAAGCAAAACAGCAGAAACGAGACGAGGAGCTTCATATCAGACAAGGTGTGCACCCCATTCTTAACTTGTCCGACATGAAACACACGCAGCCATATGCTGGTAGCATACATGATGTTGCACTAGACAAGGTGATGGTGCAATACTGGACACCGGCTCAAATTATGGTATACAAGACATTTTGGAAAGATCAGTTCGTCTCTCTCTCTTTGGATGCCACAGGTACATTAGTAAAAAGATTAGATCGAAGGCATGGTCTTTCCGGAAATATATTTCTGTATGAACTTGTGATGAACACAGGTGACTTTCAATTGCCTGTAAGTCAAATGTTATCGGAGAAACACGATGCGAACAGCATCTTATATTGGCTGCAAGAATGGTCACGTAGTGGGGCGCCTTGCCCTAATGAAGTTGTGGTTGATAACTCCAATGCTCTAAAAAGTGCTCTTGTTCGATCATTTGGACGCTCTTCAGATGTAAAAAAATATATTTTGAAGTGCTTTTTATTACTGCAAGATTCGACCAATGAAAAACCTCCTTGTTATATTAGGCTTGATGTGGCACATTTCCTAAATGCTGCCAGTAAATGGGACATTTGGAGGGATAAGGAGAAAAAAAGGTTGAAAGATTTTTACCTTAGGTGTTTGGGTATCCTCATCAAGTCTCAATCATTAAGTGAGTTCGAAGAAACTTTGGAGCACAATCTTGTAACAGCTAGGTCACCAAATGAAGGAAAAGACGATCATGGGGAGAATCTTCCAATGGAGCACAGCCTAGATTTCCTGAGCAAAAAGATCAAAGGAGATATCAATCCAATGAATGAATGTACTGTCACTGAAGAAGAGCAAGTAAACAGTGATATAAGTTTACCAGAGTGTCTTGAAGAAACTGAAAATTTTTCTAGAACATCCATTATTGCTGAATGGCTTGATAGTATCCGTAAACATGTACGGGAAAAAACCTTGGAAATTCATAATGGTAGATTGAACCCGTATTTCATTCCAAGTGTAGCAGTTGAGTTTGAGAGGCTGGCCGTCCAATTTCCCCTTTGGTCAGCTGTGATGGTGAATATATTTCACTCGCCACATTTGACGGCATCATCTGCTTCAGTGGAGGGAGACTTTAGTGACCTCAAATGCAATATATTAAAGGGAACAGCAAGGCCGATGAGAATAGACAAATTCGTTGCCACGCATTTGCAATCCATAGAGGGTTCCTGCAGGATTGCTGGTGCTTCTCAAATAAAATCAGCCACAAAAGAGCCACAAAATACACTGGTTAGTGAGGCCAAATCGCTCTTAACTGATAGAAATACTGCAAGTGAAGCTTACGATGTGGACACTATTTCTAATGCACAGGAAAATGAAGTCAAATCTTGCAATGTTAGCAAAGATTCTGAGAGCTTACCATTTAACACGCACAACCCTTCTGCCTTATATGAAGACTTAATGGCCTCAGAGGAATTAAATCAAATTGAGAACTGGCGAGGATTAGCAGCAAAAGCCCCGGGAAGGAGAAAGTCCACGTACCTCCATCCTCTTCCGGAACTAGATGCAGCAATAAAGGCAAATAAATTAAAGCAACCATCTAACCGGTTGTTAAGAAATGGCAATGTCACTGGTTTTGCGACGGTGGAACCAGGGACACAAATCCGTGTAACAAACACTTGCGCCTTTGATGCTATTTGCCAAATTTTTGCTGCTGCTTATATCAATTACGAGGAATACAGACTTTATGTAGATAACACAGGGAACAGTCTCCTCAGAACAGCCAAATCCCTAACCATTGCTGGTGCTGTAAAAACTACAGTACATTTAAGAGCAAAGACTCTTGCTGCCATATTGGATCCTCTAGGTACCCTTGTAGCTCCTATTAAAAAAAGTCCACAAGAAAGGACGACCAATATTACATTGGAATATGACTGTTGGGCAAACGTGGGAAATCTTGCAAAGGAGTTATTAAGGGGTGTTCCAAGTACTGAAGTTTTACAAGAGTGTTCAGACAGCATGTGTACAGCTGAGAGAAGCCGAGTGTATGGTGTCATTGAAACCAACGCGAAGGTTCTTCTTTCGGAGGGCTTCGGCAGCTTAGAAAAGGCAACACTGATGTCACTAGGAATTATGGCAGCACATGAAAACGTTGAAGATGTCACCCAGGAGGGAAAGATGATGAACTGCAGGCCACCATGCCAAGGATCACTAAAACTATCATATAATTTTGGTCGCCACTTGGTAATCGATGTGGATTATATGTCTGTTCAAGGAACGCCTCAACTCCTAAACATAAGCCCAAAATATAATCGCACACCGAAGCTGGCAGATTTACCACTTAGCATCAGGTTGTGCGATTTGACATATAATTTGGTTGGAGTTGTTGCTCATGTGCCAGGCCATTGGGTTGCCTACATTCGTAGACTACCAGACTCCTGGGAATTACACGATGACTTGGCCAAGAAGGTAGTTTTGGTTAACGACGAGCAAGACCTTCGTCCCAGTCTACTAGTGTTCGTCGTTAAAAGTAAGTGAACTGTCCTGTCCAGAAACTCGGAGGAAATTACAAATGTGTAAAATTATTATTAGTTTCACAGTTGTGGAGTCATGTGCGTCAAAATTTCCAATCATTTCCCCACTATATTATGTTAAACAAGAAAGTAGTGTGCATTTGAGTTCCAGTGAAACACCGATTGTCAGTGATCATGTTTTTCAAGTAATTCCAACTGTAATATGTCTTGCAGCAATGACATGGTTTTAATTTCGTGTTACAGTATCATTTACTAGAAGGGAGAAAATATAGTTTCATAAATAGTTACAGTCAGGTAGGAGTATTGGACGAACATAAACATACTGCAAAGAACAGTTTGTGAGTGGTACTGGAAATAATAGGTTTTCCTGTGGTATATTTACAAAATTTTCTAATTTTATCGTGGATGCTAATATTTAATATTTTGAACGATGCGCTTGTATTTATATTAACTTTTTACTTTGTTCTGTATATATAAAAAATATATGGTACAGTAGCGAATTTCTTTTTGTATTTCAGTCTGGATTGTACCTTGTAGTATTTTGAAAATACATACCCAAATTTTTATCAGAATGGATGTTAGATAATCTGAGATTTATTTCCATGCCGTGTAAATATTTACTAAAAGGAAATATGTTGTGTTACATTGCGCCAAATGGATACGCTGTATTATTTAGAAACCACAATGCTGCAAATTTTGTCGTTCACAAGTGGATAAAAACTTCGTTCGTTTGATATTATACAATTTCATGTCAAGGGCTTTGTACTTTATTCATTATGTGATCATCTTCGTAGCATGCTTGTGATATTTTATTACCACTGATAAACAATCATTGTTATTTTCATATCTAATCATCGAGCCTTGTGCTTACAAAAGACATAAAAGTCAAATTAAACCTCATAGTTTGTAATTAAATATGGATTAAACATTTCTGTAGTCATTTGTGTACTTGAAATTTGAAAGTGCGTTTTTCTAGTTTTTTAGTGATTGGTAGAGTTTGGAATATAAATGCATTTTAGTAGTATCTTAAAAGAGCTTTATAGTGTACTGTAATGTATAATGTGATTTCTTATGTTCATGCAAGTCGTATTATTTTTTGGAAATTGAATGTTTTAATTGCTATCATTGTAAATAGTTTCTGTAGCCTATGCATACATAACACAAGCGCAAAGACGTGCGTGTGAGCTTAAATACTTCTATATATCAAATCACAAACCCTGACACCTTCTGTAAACAAAACCACCTGCATGCAGAAAGCATTGCAAACTCATAGAAGTAAAATAATCCACACGAAAATCCAGCGATGTTACAGGATTCATTACGTAAGGTAAAACAATGGCAAATTTGTAGTATGGGATACGCTGCCGCAAATGACGTCTCACTTTAAACCCAATGCTCTTTCTTTTTTATATACTTATTGCTTCACCTTTATGGTTAACTCTTTGCACCAGTAATCATTTCCCATAAATTTGGCTTCTTTCTTTGAATATATTTTACTTGCATTTTTTAGACAAAATGATATAACATGGTAATGTATATTTCTAAGGATGATATAGATAGGAGTGTATTTGAAATTTGTTTGTACATTTTATGTAAATTGTATCTTATGTAAATAAAATATATAATGGGCATAAACAGCCATATGCATTGCTGTAAGTCCAATAAATATATTGATGATGATCAAAACAAGACAAAAAGTTCGTAAATTTATTGGGGTTGGAAACTTTGACAAGCATCCTAATAACGATTTTTGTTCCGCCAAATATAGTGCACTTCGTAAAATAACTTGGTGACATGGCAAGGCAAGATAAGTGTGAACATTTTGTAGTAATATAACTTTCAATGAGCTTAGAGATTTGTGTACATAATGATATTTTATAACATTGGTTATTTTCTAAAAATAATCATGTGAACAGCAAGGAAGTAGTGCAACTTAGTAATATTGCCTGACTTAGCCTTAGAAAAATAACATGCCGAGTTCTATGCGTGAGGGAAAGTCTCCGTGTTCTCCGAGCTTGTTTTCAAAACACCAGCAAGGAGAGCCTTTGAAAAGGGGTGAGAAACAGATTCTACTCAATATTTATGTAACGTTCTGTCAGTAGTATCCTGAGAAACCAGTAAATGAAGTGGTTAAGTTGGTATCCCATTGCAGTGATGTGTCAGTGTCTGCAGTTTTAAGGGTTATGAAAGAGAGAATGACCGGGAGAGTAACAATGTATGCGGCTGCATATTCGTCTGATGTTTCGAGAACGGGTTCTCACATTCAGAGGCTCTTATATAAAATGAATAGGTGCGGCGAACTATGAGTGTAACAGCAGATGATTGCGGTCATGGATCAGCTGACGCGGAGTGATACATCGAATCGGTGAGACCGTTTGTTTACAGAAGGTCTCAGGGATGGTGATTTAGACCTTAGCATCATTTATTTTATTTTTTTTAAATTTCGTTTCTACTAAATATATCACTAGAATACAATTTAAACCACCACATTACACGTCTAGTGATCATGTACAAATGTTCAACCCCACTGAATTCTACATTATAAACAATATCATTTTCCTTTGATTTGCATAAGGAAATATATTGAATTAAACTGTTGGATTGGAACATCCTGTACTACACAATAAACTGTTCAATGCTATAATCATATATTGTTACCTTTTTTGAATTTGCATATTTTTTCAACAGTATGTATTGAGTTTTGTAGTCAGGTGTTGTAATATGAAGTGGATAAATTTCTATTTCCTCTTTCTAAATGTATGCGAGATAAATAAGTTGTTGTTAATCTTGCCACTTAAACCAAGTATGTGCTTGTACTTTTACATACTGGTTGAATATATCTCGACGGAAATTGCTTTGTATTAACTCAGGTAACTTTATTACAAAATAAAATTTAAACACAGGTTAGAAGTGTTTCTTTTCTTGTATATGGTCAAACCAATAAACATAAAAGTACCCTGGATAATTCTTACAAAATCTGTGTGATTACATTTAACACTGAGAATATACATTTACAGCCTATACTCACATGTGTATTGGTAAAGTAAAGAATTTGCCAAAATTCCGTGTACAATTTGGGAAACAGCAAATGCCATCCAATACTTATTTGAAGGGCTCGGACGTAAAACATGGTAAGTGACATTTTGATCGTTTTTGAGTTACAAAGTAAAATGTGCCATCCTTCAATTTTCGAGTGAAATTGCCAGGTCACACAATTTGTATTGGACTCAGTGAAGCCTTCTGAATTGATAAACACAACACGAAAATAATTTATCTAAAGCATAGCTTCTAATAACCTTTTTTCTTATTGCACTTAGAAATGACCAAAATGTCACATACCATGTTTTACACGGGAGCCCTTCATTTCATATACTGTATTTTGAGACCTCAAGAAAAAATTATTAGAACTAACGGAAACTAACGAGAATCAACCTATCTTAATAGTTCTAGGTTTGAGTTGATGGTGTTTGCAAAAAAGTCCGTTTTTAATTGATGTTTTTTTCTTTATAAAGCCGGCTTATTCGGGAAGAAGTGGGAATTTTTACATTTTACCAATTGCGGCTAACCAATTTCACTTGCAGAGCCAGTTAAGAGTTTAGAGCCTCGTAATGTTATATTTGGAACTAGCTAAATAATTTTACATGATGTAGCAACAACGAGAGACATGTCGGCAATTTCTTCTCTGAGTAGAATATCTCTGGAGCAAGGCCGCGCATACCGGTAGAAAGGGAGTGGGGGAGATCGAGTGGGCAGAGCGAAGCAGTACACGCTGCTGCGAATGCTAGTAACTGCAGTCGCTTCCACGTGTTCATTGGATGACCCGTTTCGCGTCACTATTTGCGTAGAGGCTTGATCTCTTGCGCTTGCTCCAGAGATAACTGAGATAGGGTATCATTTATTTTTGTCCTACGTGCCTACACAGGGGCATATTGGTAACACTGTTGTCTTGTAATCAATGGGTACCAGGTTGGATACTCTTGGAGACATATGGCATAGTAATTCAGATTCCATTTTAAAACTGTTGGGCCAGTCCTGATTAACCTATCTGAGCATTAATAAAATAATTAATTAAATAAATAATAATAATAATAATAGACATAAAACACCTTTTCATGTGTTTGTGCCGGTGATGTCATAAAAATGAGGCAAATGTTAATATTAAACTATTAGATGTTTCAAGGCAATTAGAAAATTTACAATTCATAATACGTGTGCAGAACTGCATGTATATATACCTAATGTAATACTTACGATCAGTATGCTACTGCAATGGAAATTTAGAGCCCAACGTATCTTATAACTTTGAGTTCTGTTGTTGAAAAATTGCCGGATTTTTTTTATTTAATCTTATGTATATATCTATAACAAAAGAATGAGCCTCCCTGATGGCATAAAGTAATGGCACAGTGGTCCGGGTTCCATTTTCAGCCGTAGGTCCAATCCCAATTAGCATATCTGGGCATAAACAAACACAATTTTAAAGAGGGAATGCTAGGAATTGCTATACGTCCCGCATTTTCCAGGACAGTTCCGGAAAGGTATAATTTATCCCAGTGTCCTGAAAAATTCTTTGGGGACGCACAAATATCCCTGAGTGGGGTGGGAAAGCAGAAATAATTAATACTATACTTTCATGAAAATTATTTCTATTTAAATGTGTGAACAATGTTTCAAATGGTCATTTCACAAAACAAACTGCACATTGAATCGCTTCCTCTCAATAATACAACAGTTGCTGAGTTGCGATAATGTGCAGCAGAGATCTGTTATTTCCTTCTGTTTGTGGTGTTGAATTTAAGTTAATTCCAGTAGCATCGATTGGGTGCCAAAACTCGGGGCGGGCGGGCGGACGACATTTTTCGTAGGTAGACAAGACTTAGCATTAAGACGACATAGTGCGGGGCAAAGAGTCACAAAAGATCGGGGGCAAGTTCATTATGACACCCAAAAGGAAGTGTAAGTTTCAAAGTGAATTTCTGTTTATTAGAAAGTTTAGCGATTATGCTAATTGGACTGTGCATAATAATTATGATGTGCATACATTCTACTTTGTCGGATCTAGAACCCCCACCCCCCAAAGCCTTCTTCTCTTGCTACACAACAAACTTCCGGTGAAGAACGTCACGGATTTTTACTTATTAAATGTAACAGTCTTAGGAAAGCCATTTTTTTCTTCTTTGCTTTAAGTGGATTTTTTTGCCGTTTGTGGCCACTCTATTTCTGTTTCTGATTCAGTTTTAGGGTTACCGAGCACTCAACTGCCGGACTGTGGCCCGGTACCGGGCCAAGAGAAAAACTTATGTTTAGTGGCTGACAATTATTTCAAACCCAAGTTTATATTTCCCCCTAAAGAGAAACTGTTTCCTCCGACCACTTCCAATTCCAAATTTTCACAACCAATTTATCTCATGAATACAATGGATACATTTGTCAAAATTACCTAAGTATTACAAAAAAACAGGGCAATATTGTTTAAAACCTAACATGGACCTCTGTATCGTCAAACTCGACTGCGGAAAATAGGGAAACCACAAATGGCCTCCATATTTCTTGGACTAATGTTAAGAACTAAATAAAAAAATATGCTCGGCAAGGAAATTGGATAAATTTTGAGAACTAACGGGAACTAACGAAAATCAATCGATCTGGATGGTTTTCGGTTCGAAGTTGAATATGGGTCGACAGGGACGTCGGCAGTATTTTTCGACCTGGTGGGCAGAAGCTGTTTATTGATAAATTAGGGTGGGCAGTACAAACGTAAGGCATTAGGTGAGTTTGACAAACACGTATCTACCCCCAGTCTCTCTCTCTCTCTCTCTCTCTCTCTCTCTCTCTCTCTCTCTCTCTCGATTTCCCTCTTACCTTCCTTGTGTAGAAAGCAATCTGGACATAAGGAATTCATCAAACCTAATCATCGTATCCAGTAATTCGTATCTTTTTTACATATCATTTGGGCTGTAAGTGTGACCTATTCGAACACACTCAAATGTCAACCTCCCTCCTGAATAGTACATCCTGTAAACTGTATTCTTGTAGGCAAATGAGTCTCTAGCGCCTGTAACCGCAGTCAAGATAATCATCTTGGCAGTGCCGGATCTACAAAGTTTGGCCCCCACCCCGCAAAATATTACCAAAGCCCCCTACTACCTACTTACCTTTACACACACACACTATATATATATATATATATATATATATATATATATATACATACATACACACACACACATTTATAATGAATGTGTGTGTGCTTGTGTAATTCTTGATCTCATGCTGACTAAGTCACATATAAGGGACAAGAGGGTGATTCAAAAGTCCGTTAACGCCCCCTATAGAAAGGAAAGGAGTTAGGCTGGCTACAATTGGTCGATAGAAACATGTTAGTCTTAGGGGGAACTACGTCGGTGTGTTCCAAGCGGACGTGTGCCATATTGCATTCAACTCAAATTTTTTAAACGGGTGATGTGATATATATGACACTGTTTTCTAACACCTGGAAAATGATACATTTGTTACAATCATGCAGTCGTAACATCTTCCTGATTAAAGATTTGTTGAAGAAACCTTCACCATTGCATTTTTCCTGAAATTCTAGCCTCATTTGATTCTAGTCTGACTGCTACGCGGGAAAATCTTGGTGGGTGATCTAAGGTCGTAATTTTTCCGGCTTTGTCCCCACATAAAGCGGCTCTATGGGCCACCAAACATAAAATCAAATGGTACCTGGGGGAAGAGGATAAAAGCGGCCGCAGCGTGGTGCTGATCACATCACCTCCAAGATGATCGAAACATATGTAGGGCCCAGATACCTTAATGTACCTTCATGGCACGGTGCTATATACACAGGGAACAAAGTTTCTTTCCACCCCTTCCTTCATCATCTTTGAAATTCATGCAAGTTAATCATAAGAACTGCATAACTGATAGTGAAAATTTATATGTTGGAAGAGAACTTGCAAATAGTGCTAGCCACTAATAATATCAGTTCAGTAATTCTATAGATTTTTCCAAACCTACAAAACTGTTACATTAAAATTGGGTCACCTCGGTATGGTAGTGTTTGTGATTACTCGTTATTAATTAGAACAAATCAAAAATTGTAATTTTAGAAACATTGCATTATTTGAAAATGACAGTTATGCAAATAAAACTGCCAGAGAATAAAGAAATTTACACATCAAATTACCAGGGGAGTGATTATCGCAGTGGGTTATGACGCCAGGGGTCCCAGGTTCGAATTCCGGTCTGAGCATGGCTGTTTTTATGAGTGTCCCTTCATAATTTTCATCATCATCATTCATAGTCATCATTGTGATTAAGGGAAGGAAAATGCTTTTATTTGTATATTGTTTATTACTTTGATCATACCCAGGCCGAGATTTATGTGCTGGTCCGGTGTTGACAACATCAAGAACTCACTCCCATCTATGCAAGGTGTCAGTTAGTCTATAACCTTTAACCCAAGTCATGCGAGATGGTTAGTTATACTTTTCATACTTCCACATTCCTAATATCTTTTTTACTTCAATATATGGCTGATTTCAAAGCAATTTTTCAACATTTTTTCCTTCTAAATCCTGATTAAGTCTTGATCATATAGCATACCTCATAATTGTGAATATCCAATAAAACTTACTAAGCTTGTTGATTTCTTCCAGTCATAGCAGTGTTAAAAAAAAAAAAGTTCTGATAGTGCTTTTAGCTCTCCAATGACAAAATTAAGGAAGAAGAAAGAAAAAGCTTAAATTAATTTCACTCAAGAAGATATTTTCTCTAATCTTTGTAAACTTGCTAATTCGACAAAGGATTCTCCAAATGACAGCAAAGCTTGTAATGGGATGAAACTTTTGAACTCTCGAGAATCTCCAAATTCACAAGTAAAATATACATGGAGTGAGTACCAGCCTATACTTACAGAACCATTTACATTTCCCTAATTGTATATATTTATTTAATTTGATTGGGTGGGCAATCGAGTGGGCACAGGAATTTTTGGGTGGGCGTTTGCCCACCGGTGCCCACCCCTGTGGGTGAAAAAAGTGTGACGTTGGCGTGTCCCATTTATTTCCTTAATAGTTTCTATGCATTTGCGGAACTAAATAAAATTTTATGACAACTATCGAGAACTAACGAAGAACTAACATCCTGACTAGGTTTGAGGTGGGCAACAGAATTTGGTCGCTCAGGCCAACACATTTCGTCTAAGCATTTATTCAGTGAATAAATTGGAAAAATTTGATAAAATGACTAACTTTTCAACAAAATTGACCCATACTCTCCACATTCTACCAATACGGCCCATTTTTTGAGAAACATTCCGTGTCAAAATTGGGAAATTTCAAATTGCTTCCATTTTTTAATCGGCGAATAAATTGGATAAATTTTGAGAACTAACGAAAATTTTACGAGAACTATCGAGAACTAACGAAGAACTAACGTCCTGACTAGGCTTGAGGTGGGCAACGAAATTTGGCCGTTCAGGACAACACATTTCGTCTAAGCATTTATTCAGTGCATAAATTGGATAAATTTGATAAAATGACTAAAGCTTGAACAAAATTTATCCATACTCTCTACATTCTACCAATATGGACCATTTTGTGAGAAAATTCCGTGTCAAAATTGGGAAATTTCAAATTGCTTCCATATTCTAATCGGCGAATAAATTGGATACATTTTGAGAACTAACGAAAATTTTACGAGAACTATCGAGGACTAACGAAGAACTAATGTCCTGACTAGGTTTGAGGTGGGCAACGAAATTTGGCCCTTCAGGACAACACATTTCGTCTAAGCATTTATTCAGTGAATAAATTGGATAAATTTGATAAAATGACTTAAGTTTGAACAAAACTTACCCATACTCTCTACATTCTACCAATACGGACCATTTTGTGAGAAAAATTCCGTGTCAAAATTGGGAAATTTCAAATTGCTTCCATTTTCTAATCGGCGAATAAATTGGATACATTTTGAGAACTAACGAAAATTTTACGAGAACTAACGAAGAACTAACGTCCTGACTAGGTTTGAGGTGGGCAACGAAATTTGGCCCTTCAGGACAACACATTACGTCTAAGCATTTATTCAGTGAATAAATTGGATAAATTTGATAAAATGACTAAAGCTTCAACAAAATTGACCCATACTCTCTAGATTCTAGCAATACGGACCATTTTTTGAGAAAAATTCCGTGTCAAAATTGGGAAATTTCAAATTGCTTCCATTTTCTAATCGGCGAATAAATTGGATAAATTTTGAGAACTAACGAAAATTTTACGAGAACTATCGAGGACTAACGAAGAATTAACGTCCTGACTAGGTTTGAGGTGGGCAACGAAATTTGGCCGTTCGAGACAACATATTTCGTCTAAGCATTTATTCAGTGAATAAATTGGATAAATTTGATAAAATGACTAAAGCTTCAACAAAATTGGCCCACACTCTCTAGATTCTATCAATACGGACCATTTTTTGAGAAAAATTCCGTGTCAAAATTGGGAAATTTCAAATTGCTTCCATATTCTAATCGGCGAATAAATTGGATAAATTTTGAGAACTAACGAAAATTTTACGAGAACTATCGAGGACTAACGAAGAACTAATGTCCTGACTAGGTTTGAGGTGGGCAACGAAATTTGGCCCTTCATGACAACACATTTCGTCTAAGCATTTATTCAGTGAATAAATTGGATAAATTTGATAAAATGACTTAAGTTTGAACAAAACTTACCCATACTCTCTACATTCTACCAATACGGACCATTTTGTGAGAAAAATTCCGTGTCAAAATTGGGAAATTTCAAATTGCTTCCATTTTCTAATCGGCGAATAAATTGGATAAATTTTGAGAACTAACGAAAATTTTACGAGAACTATCGAGAACTAACGAAGAACTAACGTCCTGACTAGGTTTGAGGTGGGCAACGAAATTTGGCCCTTCAGGACAACACATTTCGTCTAAGCATTTATTCAGTGAATAAATTGGATAAATTTGATAAAATGACTAAAGCTTCAACAAAATTGACCCATACTCTCTAGATTCTAGCAATACGGACCATTTTTTGAGAAAAATTCCGTGTCAAAATTGGGAAATTTCAAATTGCTTCCATTTTCTAATCGGCGAATAAATTGGATAAATTTTGAGAACTAACGAAAATTTTACGAGAACTATCGAGGACTAACGAAGAATTAACGTCCTGACTAGGTTTGAGGTGGGCAACGAAATTTGGCCGTTCGAGACAACATATTTCGTCTAAGCATTTATTCAGTGAATAAATTGGATAAATTTGATAAAATGACTAAATTTTCAACAAAATTGACACATACTCTCTAGATTCTACCAATACGGACCATTTTGTGAGAAAAATTCCGTGTCAAAATTGAGAAATTTCAAATTGCTTCCATTTTCTAATCGGCGAATAAATGGGATAAATTTTGAGAAATAACGAAAATTTTACGAGAACTATCGAGGACTAACGAGGAACTAACGTCCTGACTAGGTTTGAGGTGGGCAACGAAATTTGGCCGTTCAGGACAACACATTTCGTCTAAGCATTTATTCAGTGAATAAATTGGATAAATTTGATAAAATGATTAAATTTTCAACAAAATTTACACATACTCTCTACATTCTACCAATACGGACCATTTTTTGAGAAAAATTCCGTGTCAAAATTGAGAAATTTCAAATTGCTTCCATATTCTAATCGGCGAATAAATTGGATAAATTTTGAGAACTAACGAAAATTTTACGAGAACTATCGAGAACTAACGAAGAACTAACGTCCTGACTTGGCATGAGGTGGGCAACGAAATTTGGCCGTTCAGGACAACACATTTCGTCTAAGCATTTCTTCAGTGAATAAATTGGATAAATTTGATAAAATGACTAAAGTTTCAACAAAATTGACTCATACTCTCTACATTCTACCAATACGGACCATTTTTTTTATGTAATTTCCGTGTGAAAACTGGAAAACTGCAAATTTCCTCCATTTTTTGTTCGGCGAATAAATTGGATAAATTTTGAGAACTAACGAAAATTTTATGAGAACTAACGGGAACTAACGAAAATCAATCGATCTGGATGGTTTTCGGTTCGAAGTTGAATATGGGTCGAAAAAGTGTGAACTTGGCCCAACCCATTTATTTCCTTAATAGTTTCTATGTAATTTCGGAACTAACGAAAATTTTATAAAAACTATCGAGAACTGCCGAGGAACTAACGTCCTGACTAGCTCTGAGGTGGGCAACGAAATTTGGCCCTTGAGGACATCACATTTCGTCTATGCATTTATTCAGTGAATAAATTGGATTAATTTGATAAAATGACTAAAGTTTGAACAAAATTTACCCATACTCTGTACATTCTACCAATACGGACCATTTTGTGAGAAAATTCCGTGTCAAAATTGGGAAAATTCAAATTGCTTCCATTTTCTAATCGGCGAATAAATTGGATAAATTTTGAGAACTATCGAAAATTTTACGAGAACTATCGAGAACTAACGAAGAACTAACGTCCTGACTAGGTTTGAGGTGGGCAACGAAATTTGGCCGTTCAGGACAACACGTTTCGTCTAAGCATTTTTTCAGTGAATAAATAGGATAAATTTGATAGAATGACTAAAGCTTCAACAAATTTGACCCATACTCTCTAGATTCTATCAATACGGACCATTTTTTGAGAAAAATTCCGTGTCAAAATTGGGAAATTTCAAATTGCTTCCATTTTCTAATCGGCGAATAAATTGGATAAATTTTGAGAACTAACGAAAATTTTACGAGAACTATCGAGGACTAACGAGGAACTAACGTCCTGACTAGGTTTGAGGTGGGCAACGAAATTTGGCCATTCAGGACAACACATTTCGTCTAAGCATTTATTCAGTGAATAAATTGGATAAATTTGATAAAATGACTAAATTTTCAACAAAATTGACACATACTCTCTAGATTCTACCAATACGGACCATTTTTTGAGAAAAATTCCGTGTCAGAATTGGGAAATTTCAAATTGCTTCCATATTCTAATCGGCGAATAAATTGGATAAATTTTGAGAACTAACGAAAATTTTACGAGAACTATCGAGGACTAACGAAGAATTAACGTCCTGACTAGGTTTGAGGTGGGCAACGAAATTTGGCCGTTCGAGACAACATATTTCGTCTAAGCATTTATTCAGTGAATAAATTGGATAAATTTGATAAAATGACTAAATTTTCAACAAAATTGACACATACTCTCTAGATTCTACCAATACGGACCATTTTGTGAGAAAAATTCCGTGTCAAAATTGAGAAATTTCAAATTGCTTCCATATTCTAATCGGCGAATAAATGGGATAAATTTTGAGAAATAACGAAAATTTTACGAGAACTATCGAGGACTAACGAGGAACTAACGTCCTGACTAGGTTTGAGGTGGGCAACGAAATTTGGCCGTTCAGGACAACACATTTCGTCTAAGCATTTATTCAGTGAATAAATTGGATAAATTTGATAAAATGATTAAATTTTCAACAAAATTTACACATACTCTCTACATTCTACCAATACGGACCATTTTTTGAGAAAATTCCGTGTCACAATTGAGAAATTTCAAATTGCTTCCATATTCTAATCGGCGAATAAATTGGATAAATTTTGAGAACTAACGAAAATTTTACGAGAACTATCGAGAACTAACGAAGAACTAACGTCCTGACTTGGCATGAGGTGGGCAACTAAATTTGGCCCTTCAGGACAACACATTTCGTCAAAGCATTTATTCAGTGAATAAATTGGATAAATTTGATAAAATGGCTTAAGTTTGAACAAAACTTACCCATACTCTCTACATTCTACCAATACGGACCATTTTGTGAGAAAAATTCCGTGTCAAAATTGGGAAATTTCAAATTGCTTCCATTTTCTAATCGGCGAATAAATTGGATAAATTTTGAGAACTAACGAAAATTTTACGAGAACTTTCGAGAACTAACGAAGAACTAACGTCCTGACTAGGTTTGAGGTGGGCAACGAGATTTGGCCGTTCAGGACAACACATTTCGTCTAAGCATTTATTCAGTGAATAAATTGGATAAATTTGATAAAATGACTAAAGCTTCAACAAAATTGACCCATACTCTCCAGATTCTAGCAACACGGACCATTTTTTGAGAAAAATTCCGTGTCAAAATTGGGAAATTTCAAATTGCTTCCATATTCTAATCGGCGAATAAATTGGATAAATTTTGAGAACTAGCGAAAATTTTACGAGAACTATCGAGGACTAACGAAGAATTAACGTCCTGACTAGGTTTGAGGTGGGCAACGAAATTTGGCCGTTCGAGACAACATATTTCGTCTAAGCATTTATTCAGTGAATAAATTGGATAAATTTGATAAAATGACTAAATTTTCAACAAAATTGACACATACTCTCTAGATTCTACCAATACGGACCATTTTGTGAGAAAAATTCCGTGTCAAAATTGAGAAATTTCAAATTGCTTCCATATTCTAATCGGCGAATAAATCGGATAAATTTTGAGAAATAACGAAAATTTTACGAGAACTATCGAGGACTAACGAGGAACTAACGTCCTGACTAGGTTTGAGGTGTTCAACGAAATTTGGCCGTTCAGGACAACACATTTCGTCTAAGCATTTATTCAGTGAATAAATTGGATAAATTTGATAAAATGATTAAATTTTCAACAAAATTTACACATACTCTCTACATTCTACCAATACGGACCATTTTTTGAGAAAAAGTCCGTGTCAAAATTGAGAAATTTCAAATTGCTTCCATATTCTAATCGGCGATTAAATTGGATAAATTTTGAGAACTAACGAAAATTTTACGAGAACTATCGAGAACTAACGAAGAACTAACGTCCTGACTTGGCATGAGGTGGGCAACGAAATTTGGCCGTTCAGGACAACACATTTCGTCTAAGCATTTCTTCAGTGAATAAATTGGATAAATTTGATAAAATGACTAGAGTTTCAACAAAATTGACTCATACTCTCTACATTCTACCAATACGGACCATTTTTTTTATGTAATTTCCGTGTGAAAACTGGAAAACTGCAAATTTCCTCCATTTTTTGTTCGGCGAATAAATTGGATAAATTTTGAGAACTAACGAAAATTTTATGAGAACTAACGGGAACTAACGAAAATCAATCGATCTGGATGGTTTTCGGTTCGAAGTTGAATATGGGTCGAAAAAGTGTGAACTTGGCCCAACCCATTTATTTCCTTAATAGTTTCTATGTAATTTCGGAACTAACGAAAATTTTATAAAAACTATCGAGAACTGCCGAGGAACTAACGTCCTGACTAGCTCTGAGGTGGGCAACGAAATTTGGCCCTTGAGGACATCACATTTCGTCTAAGCATTTATTCAGTGAATAAATTGGATAAATTTGATAAAATGACTAAAGTTTGAACAAAATTTACCCATACTCTGTACATTCTACCAATACGGACCATTTTGTGAGAAAATTCCGTGTCAAAATTGGGAAAATTCAAATTGCTTCCATTTTCTAATCGGCGAATAAATTGGATAAATTTTGAGAACTATCGAAAATTTTACGAGAACTATCGAGAACTAACGAAGAACTAACGTCCTGACTAGGTTTGAGGTGGGCAACGAAATTTGGCCGTTCAGGACAACACGTTTCGTCTAAGCATTTTTTCAGTGAATAAATAGGATAAATTTGATAGAATGACTAAAGCTTCAACAAATTTGACCCATACTCTCTAGATTCTATCAATACGGACCATTTTTTGAGAAAAATTCCGTGTCAAAATTGGGAAATTTCAAATTGCTTCCATTTTCTAATCGGCGAATAAATTGGATAAATTTTGAGAACTAACGAAAATTTTACGAGAACTATCGAGGACTAACGAGGAACTAACGTCCTGACTAGGTTTGAGGTGGGCAACGAAATTTGGCCATTCAGGACAACACATTTCGTCTAAGCATTTATTCAGTGAATAAATTGGATAAATTTGATAAAATGACTAAATTTTCAACAAAATTGACACATACTCTCTAGATTCTACCAATACGGACCATTTTTTGAGAAAAATTCCATGTCAGAATTGGGAAATTTCAAATTGCTTCCATATTCTAATCGGCGAATAAATTGGATAAATTTTGAGAACTAACGAAAATTTTACGAGAACTATCGAGAACTAACGAAGAACTAACGTCCTGACTAGGTTTGAGGTGGGCAACGAAATTTGGCCGTTCAGGACAACACATTTCGTCTAATCATTTATTCAGTGAATAAATTGGATACATTTGATAAAATGACTAAAGTTTCAATATAATTTACTCATACTCTCTACATTCTACCAATACGGACCATTTTTTGATAAAATTTCCGTGTGAAAACTGGAAAACTGAAAATTCCCTCGATTTTTTGTTCGGCGAATAAATTGGATAAATTTTGAGAACTAACGAAAATTTTATGAGAACTAACGGGAACTAACGAAAATCAATCGATCTGGATGGTTTTCGGTTCGAATTTGAATATGGGTCGAAAAAGTGTGAACTTGGCCCGACCCATTTATTTCCTTAATAGTTTCTATGTATTTTCGGAACTAACGAAAATTTTACGAGAACTATCGAGAACTAACGAAGAACTAACGTCCTGACTAGTTTTGAAGTGGGCAACGCGAATGGGTCGGGCCAACTTCACAGGGGTGCCGAAAATAGCTGCATTTTAGACTTACTGTTTACAGTATATTGAAGAATGGATATTGCCTCCTCAAAAACACCTCCAAATATTAATTCTCAGTCCCCACACCAGAATTTCTGCAACAGTCCAAGACAATAATAATACACAAGAATTGGATACCCCCTCAATTTAATGCTCAATCCACCCCCTAACTAAAATACCTGCCGTAATCCTGACAACACTGATATTCAAGAGTTGGATATAGTCCTCCAACTTTTAATTCTCATTCCCCTTGAAAGGATCCACATGTCAATTTAAGACCTAATATGTAAGAGTTGGATGTCCCCCCCCCCCCGATAGTACATATTGCCCGTTTCAATTTCCTTAGAAGTCTACAAATTGCTATTTATATATGAGCAATATTTAATTGATTCAACTTGTGTCCAATGCTACATTGTTCACGTTAAATTTCCATCATAAAAATTCCCCTCTTAAATTTGGGTAGAAGCAACGCGCGTCCACAAATCCATCTGTAGACACCCCTACCCCTAAATATGGTTCGTTTAGAGGTATAAAGTTTTTTTTTTCATATATTTTAGAAAAACGTATAGATGTTGAATTTCATATTATTTTAAAGGAAAAAATTCCCCCCAAAATCTCTATGGCGCAGTCTGTGCCATAATCCCTCCCTGTGGACACCCCTGATTATGACGCACTGATCGAATCCTAACAAAAACGAAGTTAATATGAATTGAAAATAAAGCTAATTTACTATTCTTTTCCAACTTTCTCAAGTGACATAGATCCGATTTAGTTTTTATTAATATACGAATTACCGTTTCTTTTAATGTAGTCGCTAGTGACTACTAGTGACATCTAACACTATGAAGCCAAATCTGCGTGACGGTTCTAAATATAAATGCTTACACTAGCGTGACTCCGTGGGTAACCCGTTTGTATGTAAATATACTACTACTCCCACAAGTTAAACAAGATGAAGGTCATTCGATAGCTTCAAGGATCGTAATGTTTGCATAATATTTCATCATTCCCTTTCCTTCACTTAAAGTAATAATCATAAAAGTGGGATTCATTTGTAATCTTTTCCAGACATGCATATGCTACACACTCTCTTCGTTTCGCTTCTTGTCAACATGAGCTGTCGGTGGCAGTTCATTGGCCCCTTACTTGTTCATGCCTCGGCACGAAAACGTTAGAATTCACTCTCACATTTCCATTCCCCTCAGCGATCTGTACTGTAGGATCCCAGCAGGCGATGTGTAGAATGCTCCCTTGTGTCAATGTTGCCAACTGGTGAGGAATTTCACCATTTATGGTGGTGAAATTTGAGGACTCGTCACATTGGTAGGGTTAATGATCTCTCGGAGGGCGGATTTACTGTCGTTCAATAGCTTTATTGAAAATTTATTGCTGGTTTAGACGTCGTGTCTAGGGTGATCGCTTAATTTTAGACGTGAGGCATGCATAGCTTTTCACTCTTTAGTTTGTTGTTAGCTTTAACTTTCTGTGGCACTATCACTTAATTCCAGGCATCAAGGAGGCAATCATTTAATTTTAGGAATCGCCAAACTTTAGACGCCATGAGGCTTTTGAGTTTTGAGTTTTTCTTTCGCTTAGTTCTTAGCTTATGTAGGCACAACTAACCGTTTCCTTTTTCACTAATTTACGAGTTTTGTTCACTTTAGAGGTTTAAAGGGGGTGCTTAGTCAATTTTAGATATCTATTATGGTGATCCACATAATTTTAAGCATGAGAAAGGAAGGTCACTTGATTTTACACATCAAGTAATGTGATCCCATTATTTTAGACATCGAAGAGGGTGATCTCTTGATTTTAGACCTCAAGTGAGACGATCACTAAATTTAAACCTAAACATCACTTGCTCTTCGACCTCAAGACCGAGAAGGTGACTTCCATTTGCAACTCCAGGCGAGAACGATTCAGGCGATTTCACGCACGAAACGAGACCAGATGTCTTGTATCGATACCACTACTATCTAAAATATAGCAATCGTAAACCATGTGAAATCAGCCATTTCTTTGGACCTTTTAGTGACATATTTTCATGGTAATTTCTGATTTGAAATTACCTATGAAGTGAAGATAAACTGTAAGTTTCTGAATATGTACGTATATAGCGTGAATAGTTTCATTTCTATTCACTGAAAAATTAACATACTAGTATTGTGGGAAATATAAAACGCCATCAATTTGAACCTGCTGAACATGCAGACACTGGTGTAATTATAAAGTCCTTGATATAAGTTACTGTTTCATATGAGTAAGAATAAAACAATAGTGTTAATAAACTTAGCATTTTTCAGCCGCGGTAGCTCAGTCGTAGTGTAAAGAGGTAATTAATGTATGAAGAGATGCATAACTATATTACATGTACAAATGTATGCTTACGCCAAAAACCTTGTATAAGGTAGCGAAAATAGGACTCTTAATATATACAATAATTCCAACAGAAATTATGTAAGTAACCATACCTGTTTTTGTATTATACATGTTGATAAAATATTTAAAAAAAGAAAAGTCAAAAGGGCGTCTGACTATCCTGCGAGAGACCCGAGTTCGTACCCGGCGGGGGAGAACCGGGATTTTTTCCACCTGTTCAAGGCGCTCCGGCGCCCACCCAGAGGAAACTCTGGGGGGTAAAGGCATTGTGGTGATCACACCACCCTCACCTTCGGCCGTGATCAAGAAAGTGTGAAGCCCTAACGCCACACCCCCTATACGCCTTCCTGGCGTGGTGCATAGCACAGGGAGCACTCTTTTTTACTTTTGAAAAAATAAAAAATACAATTGAAAAAAGCCTTGAATTTTTTTTAAAGTATGTATGTTCTACGTGTGCTAAAAATTCGAAAATGGAAACTTGAGACATATTCCATATTTTTCTTCATCTTTTTATTACTCTGTACGTTATTATCATTTAAAAATTGAAACTCTCATGTCCAAAAAGGATTGAAATTTTGTTGGTCTGACAATAAGTGACCTATATATCCGCTGTTCTTGTGTGCACTCAAATTTATGTTAATAATTATTATAAAATGAAACATTTTAATATTGTTATCAGGTTTGTAACTGTTGTATTTTTTCTTATATTAAGTCACTTTTGCCACTTTTGGCTAATCGCGACGATGAGGATGAAATTCATGAAGGGGCACTAACAAAGAAGCATAAGTGATCAAGATGGGATTTGAGCTCAGAAACTTTCATAGTGAGAATGTGAGCCCAACCCTCTACGCAATCGGCCACAAAGGCAGCTTATTTGTGGTTCTTGCTACCGCCATGGATTTCGATTGCAGAAATTATAACTGAAAAATTATTAACATCGTGCTGTCGTAAAGCAGTACAGTAGACTGGGTTTCCCAAGAATTGTTTCGCAAAATTTATATTCATTTTTCTTCATACAGAGCTGGAAACACTGTGCCTGCAACACTTGCCAAAACAAACAGTGGCACCTTTCCGTTTCCCGAGCAACACGCCTGCGTTTTATTAATATTAAAATCAAGCTGGTGACGTCATAGTGGCGTGACATCATCGTTTGGAATACGCAGAGAGCTAACGGGAACGTCCGTGGAATGAAATGAGTTTCAAGTTGGCGTTTCGGTTGTTGGATGGCCATGGGAATATAGAACTGGAAATAGCTCCTGCACAACAATGTGCCGGACCATGCACGATTCTTGAGCAATATGTTACATGCTAGAACAGTTGTTCTTAAACTGTGGTACTCGTACCCCCGGGGGGTACGCTATCAGCTCGGAAGAGCCACGTCGAGAATACCCACACGACAACATTTTTGCTGCAGGTGTGTAGAGCAGATTTCATTGTTTCAGACTTCATGGCATTAACACTCAACAGGAAAATAACGCTGATTTTGTCAATAACCAGTAGGGAGTTTTGAGGGTTTTGAGTTTGTTTTAAGACGCAGCAACTTTAAATTCTTGTTGCAATTCCGTAGAGAAACTGTATACTTATTGTACAAATAACGGAACACACACAATACAATACATATTTTATTATCATGAAATGCTTGGTTTTCAAGATCACTCCTTGACTTTTATAAAACGGGACAAATAGTGGCTGGCTTTTTAATAACATGGACGGGACGACCGGGACACGCCTCTGAAACGGGACGTATGGTCACCCTACTACTTGATGTAGTGGCTAAACAGTACGTGCATGTTTCATACTATGTTTGTTTTCAATATCACACCCCCTAAATTTCACTCCGCACCCCCTCAGCACCCCTACATGATTAATCCTGGTGTCGCCACTGATCCGACTGTACATTTCATTGGATTTCCTATTTGTTCTTTGAATTTCATTAGAAACATAGAATATTAATCAGTGCAATAAATCATAATGAAAGACGTAATTAAATCACTATGTTTAAAACAGAACACATAAAATAAAATATAATACAATACATAATTGAAACAAAGCAAATTCTGGCAAAAATAAAAAAAATGCAACCAGAAAGAAGTCCTCCACACCTTACAAATACAGTTAGTATATAATTAATATTATTAACATAGGGAAGGTATTTGTCACTCACATTAATCCATAACTTCAAAAATTATTTGATTGTCGGTTTGATTATAGATTCGTTCTCTCAGCGAGCTAGTTATATTAGTTTTAAATTATCTCACTAGTTGGCAGTTCAGTTTAATAGAGTGACCAAAGTAGGACCCCCGTTTTGTTTTTTATCCCTGGTGTCATTATGGCATATTATTTCTATTAGAATTTAATAAAATAGGTTCTTTGATATGTGTGCTAACGTTTTGAGTAACTTAATCCACCTTAAAGAGCATGATGCTTTTCCAGTAAGCATTTCTGTAAAAAGGGAGGAAAATTAACAACGGAGAAAAAGTGGCCAAAGTCGGACCCCTTCTTTAACAAGTTCCAAAAATTGGAAAAGAGGCAAAGGAATGTAAATATATGATATGTAGTAAATTATTTACATTTATTGAGCTTGCATAAAGAATATACAGGGTGGCTCAATAAGTCACTTAACACTCTCAGTACAAGGCCACTGCGGCATGGAATTTGAAATTGGCGATGACCAATCGTTATCTGGCTAAGGGGGAACCACATTGACGCCACCCACACGGTCGGCGGCCATCTCGATGTCCGCCATCTTAATTTCAACTTCAGAATTTTAAATGGGAAGGCTGTCGTGCGACATATCAAAATGGGCTAGAATTTTACGAGAAATGCAATGGTGAAGGTTTTCTCGACGTATCTTTAACCAGTAAAAAGTTATGACTGACTTTTTGTACCAATTTGTTCCTTTTCGGGTTTGTGTTAGAAAAATGCCTTAAAATTTGTTTAGCGCTTCGGTAATGGATCGAGATCAAAGTGGCGTCTATGGAGAGATGTTCGCATGTCATTGCACATTATTTTAATCGGATACATCCATGAAGAGCTGTGCATTATGAATGGTTGTCGCGAACAATTTACAGTGTGACGCTTTCATTGAATTAAAAGTCCTTCACAGTGACAAGGGTAATGTTTATGTTCATAAGGAAGTTCATAAACAGAATATTCGATGATTTTTATCTGATAACCCATTTTCGACAGATCAAAGCTGAATGGTTAGTGTTGGTAAGTTAATGGTGTGGCGTGCTGTGTGGAACACGATTGGTTAGTCAATTTTCCATCAACCGAACCTTAAATGCTTAGGGCTACTTGGATTTGTTAAATAAACAGGTTTTTTCATCCTTGTTTATGGAAGAAGGTACTTTTTACAGAGTTTTTTCAATAGGGAAGAACACCAGAACACTTATGGGAACGTTATGAACCAGTTTTTGTCCAAAGTTAGTTATCAGATGACAAGAGTCGCATATTCTGTTTATAAACTTCCTTATGAACATAAACATTAGCCTTGTCACTGTGAAGGACTTTTAATTCAATGGAAGCGTCACACTGTAAATTGCACGCGACAACCATTCATAATGCACAGCTCTTCATGGATGTATCCGATTAAAATAATGTGCAATGACATGCGAACGTCTCTCCATAAACGCCACTTTGATCTCGATCCATTACCGAAGCGCTAAACAAATTTTAAGGCATTTTTCTAACACCTCGAAAAGAAGCAAATTGGTACAAGAATTCAGTCATAACTTTTTACTGGTTAAAGATACGTAGAAAAAACCTTCACCATTGCATTTCTCATGAAATTCTAGCCCATTTTGATATGTCGCACGACCCCCTTCCCATTTAAAATTCTGAAGTTGAATTCAAGATGGCGGACATCAAGATGGCCGCCGACCGTGTGGGTGGCGTCAATGTGGTTCACCCTTGGCCTGATAACGATTGGTCATAACCATTTCCATGTTGCGCGCTGCAGTGGCCTTGTACTGGGGGTGTTAAGTGACTTATTGAGACACCCTGTAGATGTACAAATGCAATATAATATAGACTACGAATATCCTAAATGCGTCAATCGCCCTTTCCATTTGTTAGACATCCCACCTTGTACAGTCTTGGACAGTTCTGCGTTGTAACGACCCTATTGAAAAAGCACTCAAGCAAGCCATCCATGTCTGTCCACCAAGCGCCTTGTGACTAGACAACTCAAACAACATTGTAATTCTGCGGCTTGTATACCAGTCACGGGTATACATTTCTGTAAATTGAGCAGTGATGCCAATGAGAAATACGAGATGAAGATTGTCGGAAGTAATGTTTCTTGTTCTCGACATGGAATAATACTCGGTCCAAGTTACGTTCCTTTATTTAATGTTGTTTGGTAACAAACCTGACGGACTGGGTTTATATTTTCACTCCTTGCATTACACTAAGTTCTATATTTAACAGTTATATTAATGCTTTGAACGAAAATAATACCTAGAACAACATCCAACACACGTTCGCACCACTCTTGTCACACACATGCACGTGAAAACGCACACACAAAGCTAAGTTTTAACTTCCAAGCGAATGTCCAAATGACAGTAAACGGAGAAGCATGATGTGCGAAACATGTGATATTTCACAGAAAGAATGTGTCTATTTTTGACATACGTGGTTTCTATTAATAGAGAATGAGACAATTATCAGAAATTAAGATGCATTTGCTTTTTCATGTGCTGAGGAAGGAAACAGACTGATTGAATAAAGAAGAGAATATAGTGTTATTGATAGTGTGTTGGTTAGCGTGTAGAACTTTCATCAGCGAGGCCTGGGTTCGATCCCTACCATGGGCAAACTTTTTTTATTATTCGCTTGCAGTGAACAAATTTATTATATTGTTTTCTAGGCATCTTAACGAAAGGATACACATCAAATTTAATATTTTATTCTGTCCTTTCATTCTTATAATAGGTTCTCTATCACAAGGGATATAGAGATTCTCTATCTTGACGAAGGATATTTTATTAATAGTTCCGTAGCTACGATTCTCCAGTCCCTTCCCCCCACTTATTTATTTACTTTCTTCATATCTACTCACGAAATACCATGAGTCTAAGGAAAACACACAGATATAGTTAGAACAAGAAACACACCTCGCATCGAAGGTTCCAGGTTTGAGTTCTGGATTTATTGCGAGGGTGGATTATTCCTGTGTATCTATTTATCATCTTCGTCTAAAAAATATTTCTCACTATTCCCGTGATTAACTTAGGGAGAGACCAAAGCTACTCAAATAACAAAAGTACAGAAAACGCAAGACACACCTGGCTACGCATGTTACACCTTGGGAATTAGCAATCTGAAAATAAACTTTCGTTTTGATGGACTATTTTCTAAATCGTTTCGTGTTGTCTCGTTTGGAGTGTTGGCTAGCGTGTCGGACTTGCGTGCGGGCAACCTGAGTTCAAGCCCAGCTTAAGGTACCTTTTTTTCCGTCAAATTTCATCCAACCTTATTTATAAAATTCAGATTTCTTTAAAACCTTTTGAATTACATGCCACTTCGTATGTTAGTAATCTGAAAGCAGCAAAGATGAAAAGTAATACGATTTTTGTTATTATTCCCAGAAAATGACAATGAAACAATTAATAACGGTTTTTGCAATGTGATATTGATATCATATATTAAAATACTAAAAATGGAGAATTTCGCTTAAACCAACTTATAAATAATCATATCCTGATGTAAGATGCACGATCAGAAAGCCTGAATGTTGCATTCAAAACTGCAGAGGACTATCTAACTAACTAACTCTCTAGGCTTTTTAAACCCGAAGGTTCATGGCTGCAGCAACACAGGCCTTCCATCTGTCCCTATCCTGAACACTATCTATATACTCTTTTCCATCCCTACAAATTTCCTTTAGGTCCAACTGAACGTAGTCCCTCCATCTTCGTCTTGGCCTTCCTACAGGTCTCTTACCATCAGGTGTCCCAACAAGAATCCTATAAACTCCTCATTCCTCTCCCATTCGTGCCACATGGCCTGCCCACCTAAGTCTTCCTCATTTCATTATTCTAATATTCAATAATATCTGGACATGAATACAAATTATGTAACCTTCTCCACTCACCTGTCTCCTCATCCCTTTTAGGTCCAAATATTTTCCTAAGGATCTTATTTTCAAATACTCTCAATTTATGTTCCTCTTTCAATGTAAGGGACCAAGTTTCACACCCATATAATACTACAGGCAAAATTACTGTTTTGTATATTTTAACTTTTAGTTTCTTAGATATTAAACGAGAAGACAAAAGTTTATGAAGAGAAAAGTAACGTGCATTTCCTGAATTAAGCCTACTTTTTATTTCCTCTTTAATATAATTTTCACTTGTTAATATTACTCCTAAGTATTTGAATTTGGAGACTGGTTCAAACGAGTTGTTATCAATAATTAGATTTTGATTATTACCTAACACTTGGTTTCGGCCTGTAAGCATATATTTAGTTTTCTCTTTGTTAAGTTCCAAACCTATCTCTTTAGCAGTTTTGAAAAATATTTTAGCATTATTCTTAATTGTATTTATATCATCCCCTAATAAGTCTACATCATCTGCATATGCTAACAACTGAGTCACACAATTTAATTTAGTCCTTCGTCCTTTTACCTTCCTAACAGCATATTTTAAGGCAAAATTAAAGAGCAATGGAGATAATGCATCTCCTTGTTTTAACCCATTATGAATTGTAAATTTGTCAGACATATTAATATCCACACGAATTTTACTTTCTGTTTCACTGGTGCATACTTTTATCATATTAACAAGCTTCTTAGGTATTCCAAACTCGACTAATATATTATATAATTTATATCTTTTGACCGAATCATATGCTTTTTTGAAATCAATGAATAGCTGATGGACATTTTGATTATATTCCCACTTTTTCTCAAATGTCTATCTGATGTGAAAAAATTGATCTGTAGTTGATCTGTCACGTTTAATGTAATTACATAAACTGCACTTACTACACAAAACTGCAGAGAACAATGCATTATTTTTTAACAGTTTATAATGCATGACTTATGAATAGTGAAATTATTTTTTTTACTATAGTAGGAATTTAGTTATTAATATAAATAAATAAGAGAGAAGAATTAGTGATTAAATAAAATTGTAAACTAAAATAAAATATCTAAGTCTCTCAGGAAAAAGCACACAAGTCACAAACTGCGAATATCTGTTGATTCCATCTAAGAAGGAGAGGCTACGGTTTGGAACGGGACTTTGTATAGTGGTAGGGTACCCTGTAGTTTTTTTTTTATTATTATTAATGAATTACAGGAATACACCTATTCGTCAGTATCCCCAGATCTTCACATTTTTCTCAGTTGTCATACATGTCAATTTTCTCTATGTTCTCTTTATTCTCATTGGGACAAACACAAACATCCATGCCCGAAAAGAGTATTGATAATATCGCACGTTAGCCAGCAATTTCCGAGGAAAAGTTTGATACCCGATTTATACGCGAGTGGTTGGGATCCCACTTTAAACTGTAGGTCCAGTGCGGTATAAGCTTTATTACTGTGCATAAAGTGGACTTAAAAGAAGAAAAAATCCGAGGAAAAGCGCTTGAAGGTTTCAATGCTTTCCAAGTGCCTTGATGAGGAGATGCTATAGTAGCGAATAAGTATCACGTCCCGAAGGTTATGGGTTCGATTCCCGTTCTACTTCCCAATTTTATTTTAATAACTCGAGCAACAAATGTTTGCATTTTATTTAATAATTTATTGAAATAAAGGTGAAATATATTTTTACTTAATTTTTGGTGGAAATCTCTATTTTACCGTTTTCAATTTTATTTATGGAAATATTTTTTTAAGATAGTTTTCCAATTTTTTCATCATTTTACAAACATTTACATATTAAATTGTCCACGTTTTTTATTCAAAAAATGTTATCCTGGTGAAAAGTATACATTTCTTTCGAGAAAATGAACCAGGAATAAATATAATTCTATTCGCAAGTAATTATCGTAAAAGTTTGGAAAACAAAATTCAATTCGAAATTCAACAATTCGCACAGCAAATAAAATAAGAATGTGTGTAATAAATA
Source organism: Lepisma saccharinum (assembly GCF_977018435.1). Taxonomy (NCBI): domain Eukaryota; kingdom Metazoa; phylum Arthropoda; class Insecta; order Zygentoma; family Lepismatidae; genus Lepisma; species Lepisma saccharinum. Next base: position 37,431,514 of record NC_139237.1, read on the forward strand.
AAATGAAATAATTCGTTGCTTGAGTTAAGAAAAAAATTGGAGGCAATCAAATGGAATCGAACCAAGTACCTTCTGCGTGTCAAACTAACACGCTACCACCACACCACCGAGCCTTCTGACAGACGGACAATATATTCGTCTTGTGAGTACCGCTTGCTAAGTTTCCAAACATTGAAGCGCTTTTTTCTCGGGAGTGACTGACTAATGTAATTGTTGTTGTGTGTCAAGGAGATATGTTTACTGCAAGATTTGAGCACACAATCAAAACATACAGAAAAAAGATGTTTTTTCTGCACTTCATTACTTTTCTCCGAGTTCAAAAAATATCCAGAATCCAAACTCACTGCTAGTTACCCAGTTATGCAAAATGTCCTTGGCCTACACGCATGCGCTTTATCAAGGATGCGAAGGAACCTCGCAAAGTTACAGAATGTTCTCTGGGGTGCTGTCGGTTGGCCGCGGAGTCACGTGGTGTCTGGTTATCAGTCGAACATGACCTTGTGCAGCACACTGAAGCGAGCGAAGGTATTTTATGTGATTTTCAAGCTGGAACAGACTTTACACGCGTTACAATAGACAGAGGTTTGTCTTCAGCTTATTCTTTAGGGACAGGCAAACCACACTAGGCATACAGAGTATAATGTAATATGGGAGGCATTTATTTGTCAGTCTTCTCACCCTGACAATTTTATTACCATTTTTGGAGTTAGTTGGCCGTAGAAACGGATCTTATTATTGAAGTCGTATCTCGTACGATGGCTTGGTTCAGTATGCTGATCAGGTTTTCTGACAAAAGCATGACAGGTTACCCAAGAACAATCTGCTTCCTTCCTCATCCTGTATAAAACATACGAGCACATAGCACAAATATGTAAGAGAAATATTTGTTAATTTGGTAACTTGTTTGCAATTGAATTTCTATCATTAACAGCTGCAAAGAAACAAAGGCTTTCCTTTTTAAAGATTAATAATAATAATAACCCATAGCTCTACAGCCCGTGAGGGCCTTGGCTTACCTACCGACTGCTGGTCTCCCTCCCATACTGTTCCTCCGTCACCAAAGATTACCATAAATAATTTTTATTTGAGTAGGAAACTAAGAATGACTTCAGTATTCTCATGCAGTACACAATAGATTATAAACACTCTCTAAAACATACTACTGCTCGTTGCAACACATTATTTCTACAATCAAGACACAAAATTAAGGGCATGCTCAATTAAAATTACGTATATTTCTTTAATTATCAAGTGCTTTACGGGCTCAACGTCAAGTTTGGATTTCTCGGTTATCCAAATATTATTAATTTTGAAAATACTCTTTCAGTTGGTGGAATGTGCCTGAAATTGAATGACATATTAAATCGTGAACGTATTTTGTTTCTTTAATTAAAACTTTTAGTTTACAAATTAGTTCATCAAACCAACCTGTGTTCTTCTCCCTTGTTTATTTATAGTAATATCTAAAATCCCATTGAAGCATAGAAAAACTTTTCGCTGTTCATAAGCCAGTCATGGTTCTCTGCAGTTTTCAATGCAACATTCAGGCGTTCTGATCGTCATCTTACGCTTCACATCAGTAGTATTTATAAGTTGGTTTAAGATAAATTCTCCATTTTTAATCTTTCAACATATGATATCAATATCACATTGCAAAAACAGTTATTAATGGTTTCAATGTCATTTGCTGGGAAAGAAAATCATATTACTTTGGATTCCAACATCCAAACCCAAGTATCAAAGTATTTACTTTAGACGGCACCCACGATTTTGAAACGTGGAAAGGTAATCATTTTACGGGGAACGTTAAGTTGGTGTGTTGACATAATGTAGCTATTGCCATATTAGCACTGACAACTATGATCTCAGTTATAACGTGGCTGCATGCTTTTCGCTAATAAATAACTGTGCCTTTTAACTTATACACAAATACATCGTCGCTTCGGAACAAAAAATGTTCATCTTTGCTGCTTTCAGATTACTAACATACGAAGTGGCATGTAATTCAAAAGGTTTTAAAGAAATCTGAATTTTATAAATAAGGTTGGATGAAATTTGACGAAAAAAAAGGTACCTTAAGCTGGGCTTGAACTCAGGTTGCCCGCACGCAAGTCCGACACGCTAGCCAACACTCCAAACGAGACAACACGAAACGATTTAGAAAATAGTCCATCAAAACGAAAGTTTATTTTCAGATTGCTAATTCCCAAGGTGTAACATGCGTAGCCAGGTGTGTCTTGCGTTTTCTGTACTTTTGTTATTTGAGTAGCTTTGGTCTCTCCCTAAGTTAATCACGGGAATAGTGAGAAATATTTTTTAGACGAAGATGATCAATAGATACACAGGAATAATCCACCCTCGCAATAAATCCAGAACTCAAACCTGGAACCTTCGATGCGAGGTGTGTTTCTTGTTCTAACTATATCTGTGTGTTTTCCTTAGACTCATGGTATTTCGTGAGTAGATATGAAGAAAGTAAATAAATAAGTGGGGGGAAGGGACTGGAGAATCGTAGCTACGGAACTATTAATAAAATATCCTTCGTCAAGATAGAGAATCTCTATATCCCTTGTGATAGAGAACCTATTATAAGAATGAAAGGACAGAATAAAATATTAAATTTGATGTGTATCCTTTCGTTAAGATGCCTAGAAAACAATATAATAAATTTGTTCACTGCAAGCGAATAATAAAAAAAGTTTGCCCATGGTAGGGATCGAACCCAGGCCTCGCTGATGAAAGTTCTACACGCTAACCAACACACTATCAATAACACTATATTCTCTTCTTTATTCAATCAGTCTGTTTCCTTCCTCAGCACATGAAAAAGCAAATGCATCTTAATTTCTGATAATTGTCTCATTCTCTATTAATAGAAACCACGTATGTCAAAAATAGACACATTCTTTCTGTGAAATATCACATGTTTCGCACATCATGCTTCTCCGTTTATGGAAAATATAAATATGCTGACCAAGGCAGTAATTTATTTTATTAAAAACATAAATTAAACGTAACGTTTCAACCTTCTAGCAAGGTCTTCATCAGACTCTGTATCAAGTACAAAAGTAACAAGATACACAATAAGGGCATTATATATACACAAACATTACTCCCTCCAGACTATTAATAATAATAATAATAATAATAATCCCTTGCGCAACAGCCCATGAAGGGCCTAGGCATACCTACCGACTGCCGGTCTCCCTCCCACACTTTCCTTCGTCACCTCTAAGCGTGGATATCTTCAACCAGTATTGGAATAGTCGGGGGGTCAGCCCGACGTATCCCCAGCCGTTATAGTAGGTCTTCTCGACCGGATTACGCTCACTCGCTCGGAGCTTCCCATTTTCCTCACGATGGTGGGTTGCCACCGGCCCTATACGTAGGCCGAATAAATTCCGACCAGAGCCGGATTCGAACCTACGCCGTCCCGCAGCGAACGATCTCAAGACGAGTGAATGCCTTAACCCGCTCGACTACGGAGGAGGACCCTCCAGACTATTAGACATTATTAAAAAGAGAATGGGAAAGGAAATTATAGGAGAATGGGATAGTGAAAGGGTAGTGAAGGCGCTGGAAACCATTTGGAATAACGGTTACAGTATAATGGGAGATAAAATAATGTTAATGAGTGAAGGACTGAATATAGGTTCTAGCCTAAGCCCAGCATTGGCTGAATTGGTTATGAATGAATGGGAAAAGAAAGTGATAGAAAAAGGAGGTGACAAAATAATTCTGTTTTGCAGATATGTGGACGATTGTTTTGGCATATGGAAGGGAACAAAGAGGCAGCTCGACATTTTTGCCAAAGAAATACAAGATGAAGAAAGAGGAATTTTATTGGAACTTGAAATAGAAGAAGGAGGCAAGTTAAGCTACCTTGATATATTGATGAAAAGGAAGAGAGGAGAAGAAATTGAAACCGCTTGGCATCAGAAGAAGTGTGCAGCAGGGGTTTTCTGCCACAAAAGAAGTGATGTAAGTGAGGTGACAAAAAGAAATCTCATAAAGAATATGGATTACAGAATAACGAAAATATGCACGAAGGAATGTGAAAAAGAAGGCAAAATAAATAGCCTATGGAAACAGCTGGAAAAGAATGGCTATGAGAAGCAGGATAGACTAGACATAAACAGAAGAAGGAAGAAAAGAGGAAGGGGAGAATTGGAAGAGAAAGAAAAAGATGAAGAGAAAGAAAAAGAGAGAAGGTTTGGAATAAGGAGTATGGGGAAGACCACGGAAAAGATATGCAAAGTGCTTAAGAAAGCGGGAATTAAAACTTACAGGAAGGAAGGGAGAAGCATCTTAGGAATAGCGAAGAATACAAACAAGAAAAAGGAAAACAGAGAAGAGGAAGAGGAAGGGATTATCTACGAAGTAAAATGTAAAGAATGTCAGAGTGTGTACATAGGAGAAACAAAAAAGAGACTGAAAGATAGGTTGAAACAACATCGGGATGATGTACGACTTAAAAGAGAGAGAAATGCGATATTTAAACACACGAGAGAAACAGGGCATGACATAGAGTGGGATGAGGCTAAGCAGATAGGAAGGGAGAAGAGAATGCTAGTGAGAAAATGGAAGGAAGCCAAGGAAATAGAGAAGAAAGGTGAAGAAGACACAATGAACTTGAATGGGGGACTGAAGTTAAACAAAGAATGGAAGAAAGTGTTATAAAAAGTGGAAAGGACAAGAGAGAAAGAGGAGAAGGGAGAAAAATGAAGGTAAAAGAGCGTGAGATATTCTATATGAATATCTCTTCACATTCTATATGAAAGTAATTATGTTTAGCCTTTTAGGTGAAAGTACAGTTGGAAAGTGAAAGCCACCTGCTAGAAAGTTCCTAACAACTTTCTAATAGTCTGGAGGGAGTAATGTTTGTGTGTATATATAATGCCCTTTTTGTGTATCTTGTTACTTTTGTACTTGATACAGAGTCTGATGAAGACCTTGCTAGAAGGTTGAAACGTTACGTTTAGTTTATGTTTTTAATAAAATAAATTACTGTCTTGGTCAGCATATTTTTTTTTTTCATAATCATGGAAACAAGGCTTAATGGTGTTATAATTCTCCGTTTACTGTCATTTGGACATTCACTTGGAAGTTAAAACTTAGCTTTGTGTGTGCGTTTTCACGTGCATATGTGTGACAAGAGTGGTGCGAACGTGTGTTGGATGTTGTTCTAGGTATTATTTTCGTTCAAAGCATTAATATAACTGTTAAATATAGAACTTAGTGTAATGCAAGGAGTGAAAATATAAACCCAGTCCGTCAGGTTCGTTACCAAACAACATTAAATAAAGGAACGTAACTTGGACCGAGTATTATTCCATGTCGAGAACAAGAAACATTACTTCCGACAATCTTCATCTCGTATTTCTCATTGGCATCACTGCTCAATTTACAGAAATGTATACCCGTGACTGGTATACAAGCCGCAGAATTACAATGTTGTTTGAGTTGTCTAGTCACAAGGCGCTTGGTGGACAGACATGGATGGCTTGCTTGAGTGCTTTTTCAATAGGGTCGTTACAACGCAGAACTGTCCAAGACTGTACCACCTGCATTCAGCAATGTCTTTTCCCTTGAACATCTGAAACAATATGTAATAGGACTTTACTAACGAGTATAATGACCCTTTGCTTCAATTACAATTGTAATGTTAGGCATTTATTGAGGGGTCCGACTTTGGGCAGTAGACAGGGGTCCTACTAAGGGCATTTTACTCGTGGTGTCTTATTGTTTATATAATAATGAAACCACACGTATCTTCAAACAAACCATTACCATCATTTCAAAGTAAAATACTTACTAGTGTCTAAATTGTAACAAGACTGCCACTTACATCTCTCTTAATTAGCAAAATTCCCACTGTTCTGCACCGATGTACAAACTTTCATTAACATAAAAACAAGTCATGGCGGACCAAAGCACCTGATACTTGCACGTTACTGCTGATACCTTCCCTACACAATCTTTTCGTTATTCTTGACGTGTTTAGCCCATTGTCACCACGCGGCAGAGCCTACTTACGGAAACAGGGAGGGTCCGGGTTTGGTTATTTTCCTCTATAAGAAATTAGCGTAGTGTTTCAAAATTTCTTTGTTTAGAATGTAATAATTAATTAAAATTTAGATTAATTATATAAATTTGAATCTAATGTAATGCACTGGAAACAATAGAATATTTTTTGCTTGTATTTCGATACGAAATTTGAAATCCCTCAATATTAGGATTAACAACAACTTGCCAATAACAATTTATTCTTAAAGTCGACCACATGGATCCGTGCCTTGAAACTAAAAGTATTATTTATGTGTAATTTTTGCATGGGTCGGATTTTACTGGCCTTTGTAGTGAACCGCAATTTTTACAGAGTGGGTTTGATGCTAGGCACATCCACCAACTGCTAACACCGCGAAAATCTGGTCCCGTGTTCGATACACGATGGAGGCACAGTGGTTCGGATCCAACTTGAAACTGTATAGCAAGTACAGTATCAGTAGTGCAAAATCGCAAAAGTCCCCGCCCCTCCTCGCGGTTCTCCCTCCCCCCGCGCCCCCCGAACATAAATTTCGCAGACTCTCACTGCATGACCTATATCTCCGTAACCAATGGATGTAGACAGATAGTCTTTATTTAGTCTTAATCCTCATTAGATGGGATACAAAAAAGGTTCTGTTTAATATTTCGATAATCTAAGTAGTTTTGCCGTAATTTAAAAAATAATCTCTAATTTTTTTTTCTAGTACTATCTAAAGTTTTTCCTTTGTAACTATTGAACATATTATTTGACAGGAAATTGTTTTGAATGAAAGTTGTTTTTAGGTCGTTTTTAGTAGATGTTCTTCAAATGTAGGGGTATTGGAGGGTAATTCACTTGAACATCCCCTCTCGCACCTGTGATGCCCCTTGCCTGTTTTAGATATATTTTAAAGCGCATTAAAGGCAGGACAAACCAATTGTGGGTGTCCCTCTATGAATGTTATGTTTACTGCAGCTTGTATAAAGACGAGGACTTGGTGACATATTCCCTTGACAGCTTCCCTTGCATACTTTGGCATAATAGATTCGCCAGAAATTTTGAGAAATTTATCATTCCAAGTACCAATCCCCTGCTCAGCACTTCATTCAGTTCCAACAATAAAGGTTACTTAATATATGCCAATGAATCGTATAGCAAGATTGATTGATTGATTGATTTGGAGTTTTAAGTCCACTTTATGCACAGTAAGGCTATCGTATAGCACGAGAGATAAAATTCACTTCCTGATCAAGTAGACATATTCAGATATGAGCTTCAAAAAATTAGGGATCGGTATCGGAAAGTATCGGTCGAAATTCATATACCGATACCAGCCGATACTTCCCCGCATTTTGGTCTTTGTCTAATTATCCTGAAAATTATGCAAAATTCAAACTTTCTTTTTATTTTGCACCAATCTTTCACGAAAAACTGCATTTTGTAATTACATAATAGCTATTTGAATATTCTGATGTAATTCTTGAATATTCTAAAGCAAATTCCTTGGTAAATTGATGCATATAATTGGACAAGAATATTTACACACCAATATTGATCAATATTTTGGACAAATTTTAATTATTGAAATTTTCAAGTATCGGTATCGGTGGGAATCGGTAAGAGTATCGGTTCAAAGTGGTATCGGCTCAGTCCTACAAAAAATACATATCTAGCTAACCATTGTTATTGTTAATTATGGTTTGTGTGTATTTATTTTGTTTGTGATTATTTCTTTCTTATGAATTATTATCAAAAACAGCATAAAGAACATGCTCACACAGAATTTTGTGAATTTGGTGTATGTAAATTCGCATTGATATTCTTCGCAAACATCTGCACTAACCTCCAAATACACTCAATTGAATATTTACCAATCATGCAACAGTTATTTGTGAATCTTCCAGTTAGAAAAAAATATGATCATCTGTGTAATACTTTCTTGACATTGTGCATCCCTTTCATTTCTATGTATGTGTGTGTGTGTGTGTGTGTGTGTGTGTGTGTGTGTGTGTGTGTGTGTGTGTGTGTGTGTGTGTGTGTGTGTGTGTGTGTGTGTGTGTGTGTGTGTGTGTGTGTATATATATATATATATTCAGGGTGAACAGAAACTATAGGGACAAACTTCAGGACGTGATTCCTGACAGGAAAAGGAACAAAAAAGTTCTTATCAACATATGTCCGGAAACGCATATTTGCCAAGGTAGATGGCACTGAAGAACGACATCATCCTCTCATAACAATACTCACAGTGTGCTTTTTTGTGTTGCGTGATTGGAGCTACGTCGAAGCACCATGGTCCGTTATTCATACCTAGAACAAGCCGAGATGGTCTTCGTATATGGTCAAGTAGATGGAAACGGTCGAGAGGCCCGCCAGCATGATGTAAGTCAAGCGACGGGGTTGTGTATCCTGTATGAAAACCGCTACTATCCCTATCACCTGCAACGTGTGCAGGGATTATCCAACGGATTTTCCTCCAAGGGAACGGTTCTGTCGCTAGTTTTTGCAACAGGCGACCACCATATTGGGATTTCTGTCGTCAGTCCTTTTCAACGATGAAGCGACCTTTGGTAGAGATGGCATCGTCAACCTACACAATCGTCATCTGTGGGCTACAGTCAATCCTCGGGAAATGGTTGAATCGTCTCATAAGCAACGGGCAGGGATTATTGGCCACCACCTACTTTGACTATTTGTTCTTCCACAACGCCTTAACGGACAGACGTATCTGGATTTCCTGCAGAACACTGCCTCATTTGCTTCAGAATGTTCCTTTGGCAATACGACAAGTAATGTGGCTGATGAATGATGTAGCGCCAGCCCACTTACGCAACACCTCAACAACATCTTCCTCAGAAGATGGATCGGACGAGGAGGCCCTGTGGCATGGCTTGCTCGATCACCGAACTTAAACCCCCTTGATTTTTACTTGTGGTGGCATCTGAAAAGTGTTGTGTATGCTGAGCCACTTCCTCATTTCCAGACCCTTGAACAGCGTGTACGTGTAGCCTGTGACGCTATTCGGGTACAGGCTGGAACATTCGAACGAGTGAGGCAATCCATGATGCGACGTGTGGACGCTTGCATTGCATCCCATGGAGGCCACTTTGAGAACCTGTTGTAACATGGATGAAAGTCATGCCATGTAATGTGTACCTGTACTAATTGCTTTATTACAGACTCACCGTCCATTTCCGGACATATGTTGATATGAACGTTTTGTTCCTTTACCTGTCAGGAATCACCTCCTGAAGTTTGTCCTTTTAGTTTCTGTTCACCCTGCATATATATACATCCATACATACATATTCCTTTCATTATTTTTATTTTTACATAATGTTATTTTATCTTGTCTAAAATATTATATTGAGTATGTCAAATTCCTGTAATGTAATCAACGTTTCAGTCCACCAACTTATCTGTATGTTTTTACATTTATTTGTTGATATTTGTTTTTAAATGTAATGTAATTGGGCAATTAAATGCCTGTTGGTCACTCAAACTCAAATAAATAAAAAGCAAAAAAATGGACTAGAAATTGGCTCGAAAGAAAATATGGTATGATATTCGCGATTAACAAACAGTAGGAGAAATACGGCGGAAAATAAAATTATTAAAATTGCATTGTTAAACTGATTCCCAGTTATAATATTACGACTAAACTAGACTCCGTGGTGCAACAGCCCTTTGAAGACCCCCGGGTTCGATACCCGGTGGAGACACAAGTAGTTCGGATCCCACTTTAAACTGTAGGTCCAGTCCCGATTAGCCTTACTGTCCATAAAGTGGACTTAAAACACCAACTCAACTCAACTCAACCTTTGAGGACGGGGTGTACACGGCATTTCACTGCTTGACGATGGTCAGCACATCAAGTCCATCGCCGCTGTTTCCTGTCCATCGAGACTAGTTTCCGCTGCTATTGCTTAAAATGGCTCCCAATTGTCTGTCCTCACTATGCTGGGTCAACACCGAAATGTTGGGACTTCCACCGGGAATCGAAGCCCGGACCACTCTCACCAAAGACGAGAGCGCTGTGGCTAAGGGGATAAAAATCTCCTGTAATTTAGAAGCAATTTTATTATACAATAGAATCAATGAGGTATCAACTGTGTTACATCTGATGCAGATAACGGAGAAAATTTCAAAATATTGCCACTAGATGGCGGCGTAAAGATTCATATAAACTTTTCAATATTTTAAAACCAAAAGTTTTTCAAATTAAGAAAGTTCCATTAATTAAATTCAGTTACGTAAGTTTATGTAACAGACATGGAAAATTAAATCCAATTTATCTTATTATACTCATGTTGTGGTATTATATTATGCTATCAATGTTATTCATTTTAGAAAATCGTTTAATAAGAGGTCATTCGGATGTTATGTATTTTAACATTGTGCAATATTCAGTTTAATATTTTTGGTGTGCTTGGCATCTGTCGAGCTCGGTTACAGTAATTTCACGAAAAAAATGGGGGGGAAACGTCTCCTCTCTTCTCCAATCTTCTCTTCCCCTCTCATCTCATCTTTTTCTCCCCTATTCTCGTCATTTCTCTATTTTCCTCATCTCTCCTCGTATCATTTTCCTTTCTTCTCTCCTTTTCTTCCCTCCTCTACTTTTCCTCTGTTCTCCCCTTTTGTATCCTCTCTTCTCATCTTTCTCTTTGTGTAGACTCGTCAGTAGAGCCCGGATTTGTATGTAATTACTAGAGACCGGATTTTAAAGGGAAAAATGTTGAATCTCTGAGACATGATTTAGAAAAGTTGTAGCTCATGTGATGTCATATTTTCTAATAAATGAGATCTATAGTGCTTACAATCACCTAAAACTGTCTGCCAAGTCGAAAAACAGGCTGGAAAAAAACCCTGTTATTTATCGAAATATGCTGGAGTTTCTCTCTCCCCTTTTTTTCTGGTTACATATGGACGGGTTAAAGTTACAGTGGTGTAAGTCATTTTCTTAAAGAGAAAAAAACAGTCTCACAGCACTTTGCTGGTCAACACAGCAGCTGTTTCCTTTATCACGAGACCTTAAACTGTCATCTGTTGACAGTTGAATGAATCTCTGACTTACTTCACGTTTTCTGTTAACAGATTGACTCATATAAATCTGGTTTCTGTGTCTAAGTCTTTTTTTAAAAAAAAGTGACTTACGTACCTCACTGTAACTTTAACCGGTCCATATTTTCTTTTCGCTTTTAGGTTTCCGTAAAGCACATAGAAACCTGGCATGGGTGGACAAGAGAGCTAATTTGTGTACGTAGCAAGTTACACAATATGTTCCTTTGTACAAAAAGTAGAAAAGTAGCTACGTTTTCTCATTCGATTCTTCTTTCTGTAATGTTTTCTTTTTTTACAATTTGTTTCGAAAGTTACGAAGAGAGCTCTTACGTATTTACATATTATTTACATATTTACATATTACAATAATTTGCGATGTGAAAAGTAATTATAGTTGACAAAATTGGTTTCTTAAATATGTGCACGTTGCTGTGCTTTTTTAAGTTTATAAATTTGATACAAATTTTAATTTGAACAACACATGTCCTTAAAATTATGTTGAATATGATCAAATAAAATAAATATCTAGTAAAATTCTTGAAATTGCTTGGATACTCGATTACATATTTAGCTATATATCCTTTTCATAGCTAATACATATTTAGGTACTTGTTTTATCAATTATTGTTACATATTTATGTACATATTTTGTACTTTGATATTACATAAAAATCATGGGTCTACTCTCATCAGCGAAGAAATAGTAGAAAATCAATTTTCTTTCTTTCACAAAGTATTATTTGTTATTTGCGATATAATACTCATATTTTAATATTTTTTGTAGGTAGGGGAAAGTGGGGCACTTTGCAACATGGGCACGTTGCAACAGTGCTTTTTCTGTTATGTAGGATGGCTCTACTGCGTTGCGCTTACTGTCGTTCCAACACACGTTGGTAGGTGTCTCTGATGAACCGTTCGTTACACCAGTTTTTCAGATGTTGTCTGAGTGGAGGAAGAAAGAAGAATTTTGAGGACGGTGAGTAATTTTTAAGAATCTCTTACAATTTTTAATACGCAATTCCTATAAATGACCACAGCATGCGACATGTGGTCAATTGAAAGCATGTTTATTGAAGGTGTGGAAAGTGATATTGCTTTTTATGTTATGCAATTTTTGTGGAGGCAAGAATAGCTTTCGTAATCAAACATGTCGGTGAGGCAAGTTGCAACAGATGTTGCAACTTACCCCACAATGTTGCAAACTGCCCCATGACAGACCAGCGCTTGAATAAGATATTGAATGTAATTGTTCACTGTCCCGAATGTGATAAATCGAAATACGGTTTATTGTTTACTAATTTTACAATATTTTCAAGTAAAAGAAAAATGTGATCGCATATATTTAGTCCTATATTCAGTAACCAACACACATTTTCAATTTTCACTTATTTATTCTTATACAAAATTACACGCACGTCAGTACGGCAAGAAAACACTATATTTCACTAAGTAGTGCTAGATAAATTGTGAATGAATTTTTGTTTATAATCATGTGCATGTAATTTCTACTAGCAGCACGAAACATTAATATTGTTATGCTTTCTGATATGGTCTCTTTCGTCTTGCAGATTTATTTTTAAAAGATTGTTCCTTCTTATGTTCCCGCCGAAACTATTGTTGTCGAATTGCTGTATAATTGTTGCCGTATTATTATTATTATTATTTCTATTGTTTCAGGTAGCCTGCAAGATGAGGAACTACAAGAGGAAGACCCAAAAGGGGACTACACCGCCTGATGTGATGGATAGAGCAGCAAATTTAGTCCTGGAACACGAAGATGACAAAAATGTCAGCTTAAGACAAGTGGCTGTAGAGTTCAACATTCATTATTCAACCCTCTCAAGATACATACAAAAGAAGAAATTACAAGAAGTGGTCCTCGTGAGGGACAGAACATAAGTTGTGGTTATGCGAAACCGTGGAAAGTGTTTTCAGAGGAAGAAGAGAATATCTTCAAAATGTACTTGCAGCGTTCCAGTGAGATTATGTTTGGACTAACACCACAGGAAGTGCGAAAATTGGCTCATCTCTGTGCAGTTAAGTTTGATATAAGTGCTCCTTCATCGTGGTCTGTAAACTGGTATTGAATGGTTCAGGGGATTCCTACAGAGAAACAAAGATCTTTCGGTGCGCTTTCCTGAATCAACTTCTTTAGCACGAATGTCCAGTTTCAACAAAGAAAATGTGCGCATGTTTTTTGACAAAGTTTCCGAAGTTCTGTCCAGAAACAATTATTCATCCTCAAGAATTTGGAACATGGATGAAACTGGTGTCACAACTGTCATGAAACCAAATAAGCTTGTAGCTCGAAAAGGAACAAATCAGATTGGCATAGTGAGCAGTGCAGAAAGAGGTGAACTTGTGACAGTTGCAGTGGCAGTTAGTGCTCAAGGGACTTTTATACCTCCAATGCTAATATTTCCACGTAAGAACTTTCGGGACCATTTCATTCGAGATGGCCCAACAGACTGCATTGGAGCAGCTACTGGTTCAGGTTGGATGATTGAGGAAACGTTTGTCCAATTCATTCGACACTTCATTTCTCAGGTGAATCCTAACGAAAACTCCCCTGTGCTTCTTTTCATCGATAATCACTCTTCCCATCTCAGCTGTGAAGCTTTAGATGAATGCAAAAATAATAATATTATCCTTTTGTAATTTCCTCCACACTGTTCGCATCGACTACAACCGTTAGATGTCAGTGTTTTTGGTCCATTTAAGAAAGTGTGTGACCGAGCAATTGATTCTTGGCATAAGAATAATCCAGGAAAAACTCTTACAATCTACGACATACCACATATAGTTAAAACAGCATTTTTGAATACAGTTACCCCTACCAACATAACATCAGGTTTTGTTCAAACAGGAATATTTCCCTTCAGTTCTGAGGTATTCCAAGAAAGAGACTTTGCGTCGTGTTTCGTTTCAGATCGACCAAATCCAGCAGGACAGGTAGATAGTAGGCCTCCCGTATCTGATAGTGATGACATAGTCCAAACTGCCAGGTGCGATGCACTGCCAACTAAATCATCTTCAGGTGATGTTCAAATCGAACATTTGCTTTCGCAAATTGAAATACCGGATCCAAGTGGCACACAAATGTCTTCAGTAGTGAGTAGACCTAAAGTTTCCTTCTCTCCTGAAAATGTTCGTCCATACCCAAAGGCTGAACCCAGGAAAACGACGAATCGTAAACGTAAACGAAGTGCCATTCTAACAGACACACCTGAAAAAAGGCTTTGGAAGATGCAAAAAAGAGTAGTGCAAAGGAAAAGGGCAAGAAGAAAATTATGTGCAAGAAAACATTATTCCAAAGTTCTTGCAAAGAATATCACTGTTTAGTGTGTGGAGAATCCTACAAAGAAGAAGAAGACTGGGTGCAGTGCAAGCAATGCAAAATGTGGTCCCATTGGCTGTGCGCGGAGAGAAATCCTTATTATGTGTGCATTGATTGCAAATAGTGTCATTCAGACAACGCATAATCCCTGTTGCAACGTACCCCAAACACTGTTGCAACTTACCCCATGCATGGGGCACATAGCAACACTCGGACCTGCTTTAAATTAACAGACTTTTCTCACTTGAGGTTCAAAATTAAAATTTCATATTTGTTTCGTAAGTAGCCAAAAGATGTACCATTTCATAGCATATTTGTAACTTGTTCCAACTGTAACAGTTTTTGAATAAAAAAAAATAAACTGAAAAGTGTTGCAAAGTCCCCCATAATGTAGATACTAAATATACATTTTTTTCTAATTTCCGGGTCATTCCATATCAAATCAACCTAGGTCTGAACCTTGACATCTCAGAAATTGATATTTTTTGGTGCAGTGGTAGTACCAGAAAAGTTGACGAAAACTGAAGAGAACTGAACAGAAGAGCCACAGATAAAGATATATCTGTGATGCCACCAATTTGAGCTCTCTAGGTCAAATAGCTGTCCTTCTACTTGACCGTGCGGTCTAAGGCGCTGTGCTTTGGGCTCCGACTGTGGGACGGCATGGGTTCAAGTCGACCTGGTTTGGTCTCTGGGTTCTCGGTCTGTGTATAGGACCGGTGGCAACCCGCCGTCATGAGGAAATTGGGGAGCTACGAGTGAGTAGCGTAACCCGGTCATAAAAATATCCTATAACGGCTGAGGGTTCGGCGTGCTGACCCCACGTCACTCCATTACCGGTTGAAGATCTCCACACCTCTAGGTAGGATTGTGGGAGGGAGACTGGCAGTCGGGTCATAGGCCAAGGCCCTTCCAGGGCTGTAGAGCCATGAGTTATAGGTCAAATAGCTTTTGATTTACAGCTGTTTAAAGATTTCAAAATGTCGCCAAATTTTGGGATTTTTTTTTTAAAGTCCATAACTCAAAAACTAAGAGCCGAGAAAATCTGAAATTTGGCAGTTTTTGTCCTTTTGATAGGTACAATGTATAAACAAAAATCTAAAAAATCTAAATCCTAAAGGTTCAAAGTTAATTTTTATTGGTTGATTTGAAAATGACCCTTCCAGAACATTTTTGTGAGATACAGAATCTTATGGCATCTTGAAACTAAACTGTAACATTTTCCACGAGCAATAAGGTTACAGAACACTATATCATGCATACATATGCTTTTATAAGCATTTTCATGAGCACAATGACAAATATTATTTAGTTTTACTACAAAAAATCGATAAATGTATCAGTAAATGCATGTAATTGTAGTCTTGAAATGTCACAGAGATTACGTAACAATGCACTACGACTACGACCTTAACAAATTGCTCAAGTTGGTATTGTATCCAGTAGTTTATTACTGATGGATAAGGGTTATTACAAGCTGTAACATATGCTGTTTTTCGAGAAATGGATACTTTCAGGGCATTTATCTTTCTATGACAGAGACCAGATAGCAGTGAGTTACAACACCCTACAAAGTTGTACTCGAAAGCTCAATAAAAATATTTCCCAGGAGGGATCATATGTGAAACTTTAATTTGTTTAATTATATAATTTGTGAATTTTAATATCAGTGACGATGTTTCTATTTACTGCAATTTGTTTTTATCGTCTTTCCCTTCTTAATCTGAAGAAAATAAATATTACGCGTATGAGTAAGTTTTCTATTGGCTAGTGTCGAAGGCTAGCGTGAGCTACCCACTACTCACCCAATTGAGGCTTATCGCGTTTGAAGGTAACAGACGGAAGTACAGTCACGGACACGACCCTACTGAAATTAAATGGAGTTGTTACAATCCAGAAGTGTCCATGACTGTACAAATCAATTATCTGGAAGTACATTTGCATGCAAATCAACTACATTCCCCAACAAGCTATCTACAGATTTATATATTACGATTTTAAATATCAGTGAACATGTGAGATACTGACTGGTAGTATTATGTTAAATCTGCTCAATCCCGACAACACTCAGTCAAGAAGAGGGATACATCATGGATGCAATGAAACAGAATAGGTATCCTCCAACCATAACTGACAGAGTCATCCATTCAAACAGACACAAAACAATATCTAAGACTGACTCAAAAGGCAGAGTATGCACAACGTATTGTTGATTGATTGTTCGATTTAGTGATTTAAGTCCACTTTATGCACAGTAAGGCTAATCGGGACTGGACCTACAGTTTAAGGTGGGATCCGAACCACTATGTGGCTCCACCGGATATCGAACCCGGAACCCCTTGATTACAAGGCAACGACTTAACTAATGCGCCATCGGGGAGGCCTCACAACGTATTGTCTCAGGGTTATTATAAAAGAGAAGCAGAATTGGCTCAAAGTTCCAACTTAGGACAACATTCTACAGTATTGAAACACTGACAAATTTACTATCAAACATCACGCCAGAAAACTCCAAACAATGCAGTAAAAATTCCAAATAGAGAAATGAATCGTGTAGAATACAAGAGAACATCATAACGGTTTTACATAAGGAATTAAGTTGGAATCTCTGAAAAATTAAAGAAACAGGTTTCATAGGCTTGGCAAAAATTCATATAAGCATTTTCATCGTAGATTTGAAGCATGTATGGACCAGAGGGCCGGATTAAGACGAAATTGGGCCATGCTTGAAATTTTCGGTGAACAATAAACACAACGATGTTATAGTTAAGTCACAGCGCAAAGAATAATAGTAACTGTATAATAATTAACGCTGTGTCCAGGCGTCCAAAATTGGGGCTCAAAATTTCATTCTAAGATTTATCTTCAGGCTAATATAGCAAAAGAAAACTGTTCATCTTTCGGAAAATTCTCATCTGTTTTCATTTGGGCCTATTTCAGGAATGGGCCTAATGCTGCAGCATCAATAGCACCCACAGCACACACCTTAATCCGGCCCTGACCAAGTGTCAGGAAATAGAATTAGTAACTTAACTGGAATAAAGGGACAGGATAGACTTTTGGATCGTCGTGGAGTAATTGGTTAGCTCGGTGGATATCTGTCGTAGGTTCGATCTGGTTAAAAAAAATTTGTTCATCTGAAAACGGAGAAAGTCTCTCGAATTGTAGTGTTAGAATAAGTGAAAGTAGAAGACACTAGGTGATGGTTAATATCCACTTAACATTGCATGATAATTTTACAGCAAGTTGACTGCCATTTCCACTGCGTGCTTTGAGTGATCAAATATGTGGGCTTGTTATACATGATTTGTCTTAGATGCAAACCCTGAAGAAATTTTTGGCAACACAACAACTACAAAGATTCAGAAATCTCTGAGGCAAGGAATGAGTAAGCAAACCATTCGGAAACCCGTTTTATTTTTCATAAAAAGGCATTCTGCAAGAAAACAAACGAAACATGCAAAGTAGCAAGCAATAAACATGTAAAAAATTGGTTGGAAATGGAATAGGGACAGTTCCTAAACATTTCTGCCAATCTTCGAACTTCTTATGAACTTGGTCCTAAGATATCTAAGACGTTTTTCATGACTACGGAATTCAAATAATCTGCGAAAGTAGAAACTCAGTGCCTGAAAGAAGAGAGAGTTTTTTGGAACTTTACAAGAGGCCATGAGTACCCAATCTGAAAATTTGACAAGTGCAACAAAGGTTGATGGTCCACTGACTTGTAAGAATGGAGTAAAAATTCTGCTAATATAGAACTCATGAAAACTACAGCTGTCCTATTGTACGCAACACTATTCGCGGCAGCTGTTATATCGGTAATTTCTTCAGTTGTTAAAGTAAAATGATTGCAGGGCAGAATTCATGACGTTTATCATATACGCAATATAGCCTGATATGGATATGATTGGCAACCCAGAATTTTGAATGTCTTTAAGTGTATCAATGTCCGTGCAATACAGAGGAATCACCATATGCTTCACCAAACTACTTTGGTATAAAGTATTAAAGTATTGATCACCATGAAGCAAATTATGGAAAGCAGAAAAGAAATTTTGAAATGCTTATTTCTGGGTACGTTAGGGAGAATAAGGACAAAGACAATACTTTCAGAAAAATAAAGGAAATGTTGGAGGGTTGAGTGGGAGAAGTTAGACGATAAATAAATCTATCTGCTGATGCGACAAACAAAAACATGGCTGTTAATGCAATCCACAAATGAGAACTGAAAGGGAGAAAGAAACGCATTCATTGTGGAACTTCTGGTGATTTTTGGAACAAGGAATACAAAATTCTCAAGACGAACCATTGGAAGAAAATCTTCACTATGAGATACACCATAAGAACTGTACTTGGGAGTTGTGTCATTAAAATAACCTCTTTGAAAACTTTCTACCCATTTGCCATTAGGCGGTAGACGATAGGTCCTACCTCCTAAGCTCCATACAAGGACTGGAGTAAAATCCATGTGCTTTATAATAGCTCCCAAACCTTCGTGTTGACTGTCATCTGGGAACAACCTAAATCCACCATCTCTCGGGTAAAATACTTACTTTACTTCTTCTTTCCCTTCGTGCTGTTAGGCGTCGGGGTCCTTCAGCCATCTGCTAAAACTCTTCCTATCTTCTTAACTTCCATTAGTGCCTTTCCTCTTTTAGTAACCATCTCCGACAGGTATTGCTCCCATTCTATCCGAGGTCTTCCTCTTCCTCTCCTTCCTTCTGGTCTCGCTTCCATTACTTGTTTCAGTTTTCTTTCTTCTCCCATTCTCATGACATGGCCATACCAGCCCAGTGTTCTTCTCTCTATTATCTCTTTAATTGATTCTACTTGTAGCTGTTCCCTGATTTTAGTGTTCCTGGTTCTATCTCGTCTGGTTTTTCCTACGACTCTTCTGAGGTATTTCATCTCTGTTGCCCTTAATCTACTTTTATGCTTATTTTGGAGCGTTAAGCTTTCTATGCCATAGAGCATTGTTGGTATAATTATGGGTTTGTAAATCCTTAATTTAGTATTTTCTTGTACCTCCTTTTTTCCTACTATTGTATTACTTATTTGGTAATATATTTTATTTGTTTTTTGAACCCTGCTATTTATTTCTTCTTCTACTTTTCCGTCGGCTGTTATTATTGTTCCCAAATATTCATATCTATTCACTTGTTCTAGCTGTTCTCCTTGCCATTTTATTTCCAATCTCTCTTCATTTCCATGCTTTGATATATGCATTACTTTACTCTTCTTTGGGTTCACTATCATTTCTCTATCTTGTATTGAACTGGCCCATTCTATTACTGTATTTTGTAGTTCCTGTTTTGTGGATGTTATTAATGCTATGTCATCAGCATACATAAGTGATTGTACATAAACTGGTTTCAGTTTCCTATTTCCAACCTTACATTTTCGCGTTCTTCTTCTACTTTGTTTATGTATTTGATCCATTAGTATTATAAATAGTAAGGGGTGAGGCTATCTCCTTGTTTAACTCCTTTGTTCATGTTAAATTCTTTTGATTTCTCCCCTCCTATTCTCACTATTCCTTTAACTGTCTTGTAGACACTTTGTATTCTTCTTACTAATTTTTCTGAGGCTCCTATTTTCTGTAACGCTGACCATAGTTGCTGTCGTGGTACTGTATCAAAGGCTGCCTTTAAATCCAGAAAGGCTAGAAACAGTTCTTTTTGTCTGCTAAGAAATTTATCTATGGCTTGTCGTAGCGTAAAAATGTGATCTTGCGTTTGTCTTCCTCTTGTGAAAGCTGCTCGTGCTACTTCTAACTCCTCCTCTACTTCATCTTTTAGCCTTCTTTCTAAGATTCTTGTGTATATTTTTAGAGCTACTGAAGATAGACAGATTGCTCTATAGTTTTCACATTTTACAGTGCTACCCTTTTTGTGGATTGGTATGATCATGTTTCTTTCCCAATCTTTGGGTATTTTAATTCTCTTCCATGCTTCATTACAAATCTTCCACAACAATTGTACAACTTTCTTTCCTCCCATCTTTATTAGTTCTGGGCATACTCCGTCGGCTCCTGCTGCTTTTCCTAATTTCACTCTCTTTATTGCATCCTCCACTTCTTGCATTTTTATTTCATATCTTCCATCCTCTTCTACATTTGCACTCTCTGTTGCATCTTCTTCATTCATCTTCCCATTTTCATCTCTAAATGTGTTTTCGTAATACCTACTCCATGTCTTCAATATATCTTCAGTTTCTGTTTGGATCTTTCCTGATTCATCTTCTATGTTTCTTATTCTCTTTCCATATTTTCCTTTCATTGCTTTTACTGTCTGCCAGAACTTTCTACTATTCCCTTGGTAGTTTTTCTCTAATTGTAACCCAAACTCTTCCCATGATTCTTTCTTTGCTTGTCGGACTGTTTCTTTTGCTTCATTTCTTCTCTGAACATATTAATTCCATTTCTCCTCTGTTTTATTTTCCATGTACCTCTTCCATGCTTGTTTCTTCCTTTTAACGATTTATTTAACCAAGTTATTCCACCATCTTGATCTTTTCTTCTGTAGCTGTTTTAATCAATACTCTTTTTAGAATATTCCATCTTTCTTCTAATTTTTCTTTATCTTGGTTCTGGATACTTAGCTCTCTCTCTCTCTCTTTTGTTCAACTCTTCCTTCACTTGCCTTTTAAATTCCTTTTGCTTGCATTCTGTGCTTAGTTCTGCTATTTTAATTTTTGTGTACTTTACTTTTTGTATTTGTTTAGGTTCCTGAAATCTTGTTTTCATTATTAGTAATTTATGCTCAGTGCTTCTTTGAATTTTGAATTTGAATTTAAAATTGTGGGTGCGTAAGCACTAAGGCTATTTTGCACCCGTCACATTATACGGGGTCCAGCCCCTTATCGTTACAAATAACAACTCTATCGTTGCAGAACTAAAATCATAAAATATTAAAATGTTCTGACTTTCGTTAAAAGCTGAGGCTGTACAAGGGGCACTCAGCACACATAAGGACAAAAGAACAGGACAATACAAACAAAATTATACTGGCCAAGGGGCCAATCGCCAGAGCCTCGTTAGTCTTCAGTCCAGGGTGCACTAATGTGGAAGTGAGGTTGACATTTGGGTATACTACGTGGAAGGTCACCCCTTACACCCCAGTTCTGCACTTCTATACACTCTAATATCTTGTATTGCATACCTTGTATTTTCTGTGTAAGTGAAATAATCTATTGCACTTCTTGCTCGTCTCCTTTCTGCTATAAATGTTATTTTATGTGGAAAAAATGTATTTCCTATAAGTAAATTATTGCCTATACAATATTCAATCATTCTCTCTCCATTGCTATTTTTCACTGTTTCTGCTGTATGCTTTTCCATACACTCGTTCCCCTTCTCTGATTCATTTCCAATTCTGGCATTCCAGTCTCCCATGATGATCACATGTCTAGCAAAGTATTTAGCCTTATTTATAGTATCCTGTAAGTTGACATAGAAAATATATTTTTCACATTCATTTGCATCCTCTGTAGGTGCATAGATCTGAATAAATTATATCTTCTCCTCCATTTCCATATCTACTCTTATTATTCTTGATGTAATTGGTTCCCAATTTACTATTTTCTTTGTACATTCTTCTTCAAATATTATACCTACACCTTCTTTTGCTCTTGTTTTCTTATCTACTTCTGAGAATATTAAGGTATATCCCTTATTCATCAGCATCTCTCCTGATCCTTTCCTTTTTGTCTCGCTTATGCCTAAGATTTTAATCTTGTATTTTTCCATTTCTTCTATTATCTCACATTATTTTCCTGTCAGAGAGGTTATATTCCATGTTCCAATAATAATTTTCCTTTTCTTGCCTTGTCGTTTCCATTTCATCTATCCGGCATCTACCTTATGTTTTCTCTGAATAAAATGAATTTCGACGCCACGTGGGTTATTAGCCCTACGGTGAGTCTAGCCGAATAAAGGGGCTGCCTTCTTATGGCTTTCCGGCCTGTCAGTTTGGAGGGTTTACTCCCTCGCAGTGTCACAGCCATTCTGTTGCTCCAACTCCGCCTGTGACTGTCTGGTTCTAGACTCTTTTGGACTGATGTCCTCTTCGACTCTAGGGCAGTACTGAAGAGGCTGCTGCCTCTCTTCAGGGATTTTTATCGACTTCCCAGTCTAGATCCACAGTGTTTAGCGAAATCAGGGTTACCTCGAGAAGGATGTATTCATCGAACACGCACTGCGGTCTTGGAAAGGGAGGGGTTATATGTTCACTTCACCTTACCCTGGGTCGCCCCCTCGACCCCTTGGGTAAAATACACCCTTCAAAAATTGTATGTAGAATGGATGTCGTTGTTATCTTGAACTCCGAATTATAAAATACACTTAACTCGTTTTCTGTTACTTTGACAGTAGTTGTATTTGTGAATGGATTATATGACGAGACGCATACAGTTCCTGAATTTGTTGTGAGATTGTCACATATTCTCACGTTCAACAGAAATATTCGAGTTTAATTTTCCTTTATTCCAGGTAATTCTGATGTAAAACGTATGTACCATATCCTTGACTCGAAATCAACTGTCTTTATTCCCTTGCCTTGTTTTGCCATCTCCTTGTGATACAACATAATTCATTCATTTCCAATTATCCTAATTGTTACGTTCCTGGTAACTCTTCTAACCCTTTACTCCAGTAGTCGAGAATCCCATCTCAAGTTAGTTTT
Source organism: Lepisma saccharinum (assembly GCF_977018435.1). Taxonomy (NCBI): domain Eukaryota; kingdom Metazoa; phylum Arthropoda; class Insecta; order Zygentoma; family Lepismatidae; genus Lepisma; species Lepisma saccharinum. The sequence continues at coordinate 37,454,624 of NC_139237.1, forward strand.
TTGAAAGAATCCAACCAAGGTTGTAAAGTTTAGATAAATGTTTATTTAACCACTGAGACACTTACAACGAGCAGGTAAGTAACTCGAAAGCCGTAACTTGTAGTATTGTTTCTCGTAGATAAAATTATACTCACTTGATGATCAACACTAAGGTGGCCCAAATCTAGATTTTACAGAAGAGCGGTTTAAACCTATTACACTTCTTCGTGGACTGACACTGACCTCTTTACAAGCCAAAATGCGTCGTATTTATATCTACTCAAGTTTCCAGCCTCGAATTCCAGCTTTTAGGTAATTTTCTGATACAATATTCAGAATTATAACACATAGAAATTTAGAATATACATAGTTTTGCTTTCAGTAATTTACAAAGAAAGTTTACATATTCATTTGAATTAAGAATTATTTCTTTAACGTTGATAAACTTCTTACATTTTGGAAAAATTACAAATTTAAACGTTCCACCATAATCTAAACACAATCTGGGTAGTTAATTAACATTGGTAAGCTTTGATTGGCGGATTTATATTTACACCATAGCATTATGCATGTTGCGTTAAACGAACTGACTTCATTAGTATATTACATAAAGGTTAATTCATTAGATCATAAACACCCTGATTGTTGCGTTCACGTTTACGTCACAAACTGAGTTATACAACATGTAATTTTATAAACATTATCAAGCAATCGAGATGATACTACATCGTTCTTCTTTTAGCATGTACAGTGGGATCCATGAGTATTACCGTGCAAATTGTCCATGACTATTTTCGTTAATTTTTTTCTTACATCCTATGTGTTTTTAAGCGATGGAGTTTTATGTATGCTGGTGCAGAAGTTATCAACATCTTGTTTTGAGTTTTCTTTTAATTCTTGAACCTCTTATTGGGTCAATTTAAGTGCACGAACATGGTGATGGACAATTTGCACGATAATACTCATGGATCCCACTGTACATTTACAATCATAATACAAAGTTACAAAATGTGCAAGGACGTAAGATAATGTGTGCATATTTATTGTCACAGGCAATAAAAATGGGATATCTAGATCCTGAAATACTACAACTTTATACTTGGAAGTTCTGCTATCGCCGTAGAGTTAGGCAACACACATAACGCAACTCATCGAAGGGAAGCCAGTGTTTCAGGATCATGGTATTACATTTTTATTTTCGGCGACTGTGTCTCACTATTCCTCTCACAGTAGCAAATACAAGTATAGTTTTCTAAATTTAAAATTATAAAACACTATTTACGCAGTATTATTAGTCAGAAACGTCTTAGTGGTCTGTCTATACTTTCAACTTAAAATGACAGAGCCAAAAAATCAAGTTTAACAAAGTAATCGATGCTTTTTCGCTAATTTTTATCTATAATGTAGCATTGTAATTAATCATTAATCTTAATTTGTTAATGAACAACGAATGTATTTTACAGTATGTATTTTATTAGTTATTTTGTGCTATTCGTCACTTGTATTTATAAAAAACAAACATATATTTAATCATAATAAAGAGAATTATATTTGCTTACACCCCAGAGGCTAAATTACGCATTACGTTATCTTCAGTGCAAAATTTTCCTGTGACAAGAAGATAGAAATGTGGATTGTTCCAAATTGTGCACCTGCTTTAAATTAAGCAGTATAGTATACTAACACTAAGCATTATATTTTAAGAATTTTAAGACCTGATGTTATTAATGAATATCGATAATATCGCTTATGTATTGTCATGGACGTCCGCAGGATTTTTTCCAGGGAGGGGCAAGAAAGGTAATTTTTCCCAGGGGGGGAGCAAAGGACACATATTTTCCTCCAAAATAGTGATGCCCTCTCAAAAAAACACTATTTCAGTCTGAAATTATCATGTTTCTTAACGAATTTATAATAATTAACATAAATTACTGTGATTGAAATGAAATTATGTGTGACATATATATTTTTTAATTGTAATATAATTAAGCCTTGTTTCCATATTAAAACCAATAAGTTGCTGACCAAGGCAGTTTATTAAGATAAAAACACTTAACACGTAACGTTTCGACCCTGTATCAGGGTCTTCCTCAGACGAAGAACCAAACTAAAAAATATATAGTTTGGTTCTTCGTCTGAGGAAGACCCTGATACAGGGTCGAAACGTTACGTGTTAAGTGTTTTTATCTTAATAAACTGCCTTGGTCAGCAACTTATTGGTTTTAATATTTTTTAAGTACACATTCATTTTCCGGGGGGCGTGGCCCCCCTTGCCCCTCCTTCCGGACGCCCATGTGTATTGTAATGCACCTATAGAATAAAACTTCACATTCACCTCAGTAAAGGGCTAAACACGCATATCTGTAACACAACAAGCGAGCTAGAAACTTTTTACATCCATTTCTTTGCAGGCTTTCAAGAATATTAATTTAATGGGGTATCAATACTTTCTTAGGATCCCGAGATATGTAGTCTTTTCCAGCTTCTCTTCTAGCACGTTCGGGGTCGAAAACGTGTGGATACCATATCGCTAAATGCAGACTCCAAAAGTTAATGTTCGAACTCTCTCTCCACTACAGAAATCCCTTGACAATCTAAGATTTAACACTTTATCAAAAGCTTCCTATCGCTGCCTTTAAATTTAATACTCAATCCTACCACCAAAATTCCCATGCCAATTTTAGACTTACTGTTGATATTGAAGAGTGGATATTGCCTCCTCCGAAATTCTGTCTCCACGCCAGAATTTCCGCAACATTCTAAGACAATAGTAATGCACAAAAATTGGATACCCCCTCAATTTAATGCTCAATTCCCCTCTAACTAAAATACCCGCCATAATCTAAGAAATACATCGCGCTACGACGCCAGGGGTCCCGGGTTCGAATCCTGGCCTGGGCATGGATGTTTGTGAGTGTCCATTCATGACTTTCTTCCTATCATCACTCATCCCGATCTTCGCACCAAAAGTGGCACAAAAAAGCGAAGTAAAATAAAGCAAATCAATCAATCAATAATCTAAGACCTAGAGTTGGATACTGCCCGGGGCTTCCGCGATGCGTATACTTCGTATATAAATATCTCGGAGGTCCCATACTGCTCCCCCCTCCAACGTTTAATTCAGAATCGCCATCCGAGAACCCACCTGTCAATTATGGACCAATATGTAAGAGTTGCATGTTTCTCCCCCCCCCCCCCCGCCCACCGCTTCGATAATACCTTTAAACAGTTTCTTTTCTTCATTTAATGGATTAAATTTGGTGCAATTAAGGTGTACAATTTTACATATATTTTGGAAAAACATATAAATGTTGAATTTTACGTTATTTGACGGGAAAAAATCCCCCCCAAAAAATCTCCATTGCACAGCCTGAGCCATAATCCCCCTCCCCCCACCTGTGGGCACCCCTGCGCACATTTTTTTAGTAGTCATTCCTCATTTCTGTTATTAAATCTACATCCACCAACGCACGTTAGGTGATGTGATGCAAATGTACATAACCAGTGTTGTCAATGAAATGAAATTCCCATCATAGCAGGGGAATTGTGAAGGAATATTTTCCTGAAGGGAAAAACGAAATATTATGAAGGGAAATTATGCTCTTGGTATATGGCAACACTGGGACAAGCTGTTCGTGTTTGGACTGGTGTTTATGTTTATGCTCAGGTTACGCCTTACCAGCTGAGTGTCTGAGACATTTGAAATTGAAACCGGCGTGAACTGAATTTTGACATTCCAATACATTGGAAAAAACTGTAAATGGAGTTGTTTTATCAAGATGCTTGCACTAAAGTTTAAAAGTGAAGAACGTTTGCACATATCAAAAGGCCCTGGTATAAAATCATGGAGCATCCTTGTAGGTAAGCAGACAGCTCTAGAAAGTGAAAGTCCTCTTCCGTATTAATATGCGTATGCGTACAGATTCTCTGCTTGCTAAATTTAGTATGGGAAGTATTTGTACAGGTGTTTTCTGCGTTTGTCAACTATTACATTAAAGGTGACAATCATATTGCATTACAATTTAAATTATGTTACTATCAAACGCATTTTAATATGGTTAAAATTATTTTTTGCTTTCACATTTATGAATGCGTCGATGTCAAAGTTTTGTTGAGCATGGTTCTAGTGCGTACGTTTTGTCAAAAGTGTATGTATGAATTATGTTGTAGAAATGCAGTGTTCAGAAAGTTATTTTTGAAATTAAGTGTTAATACACTTACTTGGTTCAGAAAGTAACCGAGTTACAGTTACATTTTAAAGAGTAACTCCATTACAGTTACTTTTATTTTGCATCTTAATTTGTTGTAAGAAATAGAATTTTACTGATTCTGAAGTAGATGTCGTACTTTATTTTTACTTCATGCACTTTTTTCAATGCATAACCCTCACATAGCACAAATAGAGTGGATGAACGTAGTGATGTACAATTCACGTACTATTAACATTGGCGTTGGCTGTACCTGACTGTGTTACCAGTGCTATTTTCCAAGATAAAAACTGTTAACCCGTTTTACAAATGCTTAAAAATTGTTAGTGATTACCAGGCTTGTTACCTAAATCCAAGCACATTTGCAGATATGAAATTTATTTTTAATACCCTCTTCAAGCGAACTGAGTAAATTACCTCGGGTTAAGATTGGCTCAATTATAGGGATTATAGTAACAACAATAAATGTCAAAATTAAGAGCTGAACCGACGTTGATACTCTCACTGATTCCCACCAATACCAATACTTGTATAATTCCAGTTTAAAATAACAAAAGCTTGTTACAGATCGAGTCATACTAACTGATCACATCCTTTAATGACATTAAATAACTCCCAAGTTATTCTCATGTAGCATTATAACACTTTAAAATGCCTTGTGACATTTGGTAATTGTGTCTTCAATTTCATGTAAACACTTTTCATTCTTGTCATGTGGGTTGATACAAGAAGGAGAAAAGCAACAGTTATTAAAATAACACTCATCCGACAGGTTCTCTTTATTCCCTGCTCTCCCTGTCACTGCAGTATGGGCAATACCATCACATAAAAGACTTACGTAGAAAGGAAGAATAGAAGAAGAAAATGTTGAATACTACAACCCTCCCTCCCCACTTGAAGTAGATAAAACAAAACAAATTCCACATTCTTCATCTGTCTGAAGAACTCTGCAATCATCTGGCCCGGAAACAGCCTAGCATGATAGTAATACTGGTTTTAGAAACATCCATCTTTCTTACTCCACGAGTGTGCAAGTAGGAATTGGATATAAATGATTCATTTTATTTCTACACAGCCTTTACCAGGTAATTACATGCATTCAAGAAGTTTGTGAGCAGCTTCCCCGGTAAATTTCTCGTATCGGACAAACTGCTGAAATTTGCTAGTTCATTTAATTTAAATAATCGTACTTACGTATTCTACATTGAGAAACATTACTGAAGGTGGCATTTTGCTTATTTCACGGGAATAAGCTCTATTTGCGACATATCGAGTAAGTTTTCTTCGTTTCTTTTTGCCTTTGGTAACACGCAAAATGGCGGTCACAGTTTCACTACTGTACTCGGCATGAAGTGTTTCCACCCCAGTGCACCCAAAAATACCTACGTAGCCCCACGAACCATTTCTGGTAAGGTTAGGTTAGGTAGGGTCATGTATAGGTTACAATAGTTAAAAATTGGTTTCGAAAAAAATATGCGTAGGTAGCCCCCACACGCCATTCTCGCATAGCCCCACAAACCATTTCCGGGAACGTACCTTCTTCAGTTACAAAAACACGTGTTTGGAAACACTGACTGGGATTACGTCATCACACTCAGGCTACATCCACCTGGAAGTAAATGGATGCAAGAGCTTTTGTGCATCGGTCACACATTTATATCGAAAAATAAATGATTTACTGGCAAAATTCAATGAACGATGCGAGAAAACACTTCCCCGAACTTCCAGAAGTATAAAGAAACTGCATTCGGTAAGTAATTTCTCCTGTAAATTTGAAGAAATTTACCAAGCCCATGCATTTGGTCTTGTCAATCATCTGCTTCCCAGGAGGGTGGAGTTTCTCAGCATTTCTCAGAAAATGTCACAAGAAAGGGTGAACAAACTTTGAAAAGGAACATATGTTGCTCTTGGCCAGGCTTTTAGCGACTCAAAAACAATGGTATCGATAGATAAATTTCAACCAATACTGATACATTGGTATCAGTATCTGCTCAGCCATAGTCAAAATTGACCCTATTTTAATTCTGAACTGATTTATAAGCCAAAGTCAAGATAGAGCTAAAGTTGCTCCCCATCTTTTATCTTTTTTTCTGGGTAATTTTATAATACGAAAAGAAACAAGAACTGAACAAAAAATCATTCATTATAGCTATGATGAAGGTATGATTATTTAAATAAACAAAAGGGGATCATCTTACACCCCTGTTGATGGTATACTTCTGTATTTTGGTATGTCTTTTGCACATGTAAGAATTCATTATTCCTCTTTCATGGTAACTGTTCTGTCTTGGAAATGTTTCCATTATGATGAATTTTGTATCTTACAGGGCTTCTATCTTTGGGGCTGGGAGCTGGATTCTATGGAGCAGGTTAGTATGTTATGTTAAGTTTCAAGTGATAAAAGTTAATTCACTTGACCTTCAAGCTATAGGCCTATAATGAATATGTTATCTTTCTAGGGTGACCATACATTCCATTTTGACCGGGACAGTCATGTTTCAGAGGCATATCCCGGTTGTCTTGTCAATATTATTAAAAAATACTATTTGTCCCATTTTATAAAAGTCTAGGAGTTAGCTTGAAAACTGAATCTAAATTTGAGAGACATTTTATGCTAAAGAAAATGTTGATGGGATTTTTAAACTAGCGTCATGGCCGTTGAAAATGTTCGAACATCAGTTTTATTGCTTTGTGTGTGTATTTCGTTATTTGTAGAGCAATGAATAAGCATGGCCGAGAAGTGTATAGCTATGTAGTTTCAATATGAACCTACAAGAATTTAAATTCCTGCATCTTCAACACAAACTCAAAAGACAAATCTCGCTTTGTGTGTCACATATGACAACCTTGAGAATGAATGACAAAATGATGAATAGATGAGTGAACAAACAGAAAGATATATCCACGATTTAGCAAGGATTGGATCCATGAACACTGGCTTCTCATTGTGTTGTTGATTACTTCTCTACAAAGGCCTGCTTTTATAGTGTGACTTGAGTTCTTTAATCTGTAAGCTGCAGATTGAGGTTGATTATTTTATGTAGCTTAACTGCACCTACTGCAAGGGGTTTATCATAATGGTTTATTATTTCGAATGCCAAGCATCGCATGGTTGCCCATTGGTCTTGTCATGGCAGCCACAGGTAGCTAGTACCTTTGTCTGTCACCTGATATCAGCAATGATTGTAAATCATTATGATACACCACCTCGTAATAAAGTATTAATTTGTCCTTGTTTTTTGTATGATAAATAAAATGAATTAATAAGGTTCAAACCAGTGGTTGATTAACAAACTTGTCCTGACACCATGTGGTTGCATAAGGGTTTATCATTAGTTTTGTAAGTTTTTCGTAAAAATATTACATTTTTGACATCTAAAGGAGTGATTACTATTTATGTTATTGGACTATTTATAATTAGTTTCATATGTCTCTGGGAAGATCAAGTAGTTTCAGGCATCAAAGGCAGAATTATTTTCCTGTAGTTTATGGTTATTACAAGCATAAGAAAACAGTTTTTCGTTGTGACGTTTCAGGAGAACACACACATGATAAATGTCTGATGAAGGGAGCGTGTGTTCTCCTGAAACGTCACGAAAAACTGTTTTCTTATGCTTGTAATAACCGTAAACTACAGGAAAATAATTCTACAATGCAAGCAATGCATACATACAAGAAAAACTATCAAATGCAGGGAGTGATCACTATGTATTCCATGCTAATTGACAAATTAATTTTTGAAAGTTAAAATCTTCCTTGGTAATTGATTCATGATTCAAACTATTTATTTCATCAAACTTCTTTCAAGTGTGAGGTAAATATAATAACTTGTTAGTTTTTATACCAATGTTTTCTTTTTCTTTCTTTTTTCAGATTGGTTCATAGTGAAAGCAGTGTATGTGGTTGGATGCCTTGTCATTGGATTGACATGTATGGATGAGTGGCAGGTGATTATTTAATTTTATTTATCAAATTAACAGTGTTTTTCACAAGTTCTGTGTGTTGATCAATTACAATGTTTTACCCTTGGTCTGAAATCATGGCATGGAATACTTCATGTATTAGTTGCACCACACTCACAGCTATGTTTCACATTTCAAATTGTCAGGCTATGTAAATGACCATAAATTGGGCCTTTGTTAACCCTTCGTGGGTTCCACGAGAAAAATTATGTCACACACGGTGCCAGAGACCGGGTTCTTAAAATATGTTCAATTAAAGGTCTAAAAATGCCAAACCCTCAACTATTACATTTAAATCTCTTTTTTAAATAATTGAGATTCTACAAAACTATGGAATGTACATTTTAGTTGAGAAAATAAATGAACAGGACAATATAATTAATATTATATGTAATGATATATAGCTGTTTTATCTGCTCTTCTTTCCTTATGTCATCCTATTGCACCAACAGTTCAGTTATTGCACACATATCACAGTTTAATAGTAATTTGATTTGGTGGTTTAAGTCCAATTTATGCACAGCAAGGCTAATTGGGACTGGACCTACAGTTTAAAGTGGGATCTGAACCACTATGTGCCTGCACCAGGTATCAAACCCGGGACCCCTTGATTACAAGGCGACGATGCAACCACTAAGCCATCGAGGAGGCACAGTTTAATAGAAATCACAAACAAACAAAAAAAATGCAGTCCTCATTAGTTGTGCATGGAACAACAGACTAGATTTTCAGTAAAAACTAGGCAGAGGGAGGGTGTTGACAAGACAATCATTGATAAATGGCAATGTTAAAACCACACACCCAGATCTAGAGACCTTGTGCGACCCATGCAGGGTTAAAGTTTTAAGTTTCAAGCACATTTGCACACGTTTTCTCATGCTGCGGAACAATTTCTGGCATTCTTGGGGCGTAATCTCATTCCATACTTCGGAGATAATCCGGTCCTCGCGTACAGACGTTACCTAGGGGCAGCCGCAGCGTGGTTTGTCAACCACTGTATCTTGCTGCTTGAATTTGTTTATTGTGTTCGCCATGCAGGTATTACTCACATTCAATGTGACTGCAATTTCTCTGAGACCTATTGCATCTGTACATACCAATTATATGCCATTTTACGGCCACAGGCACAGATTTTTCCCCATTATCACGTAGCTTGCGATTCAAACAGCCTGTTTATTATCAAGCGTAACAAAAACAGACTTGCACAATGCTGCTACTTGAGATATGTCTTTCTGTGCCATCTATTGACACACATTTCAACTAATGATTGATAAAATTTGTTCACTCCAGCGCAGTCGCTGAGGAAGATATTGTTATCTGAAGACCTCTCAATTTTCATTGTATTTTCTTTATTTTGCGAATGTTATGAAAAAAAATATAAAACACGAGAAAATGTTTTTTTGTTTTTTTTCTGCCAAAACCTTCGCTCATGTTCCACAATACTGGAAAAAATTCAGTACTGTCATAACGACGTCGGTTACGTGTATACACATTCATCTGTACTTCGAAATGCTGGATTTTTCAGTTAAGAAATTTGATTTTCCACTTTCGTATCTCAAGAACTACAAGACGTATACCAATATTTTTTTGGCAATATGTGCCTCACACACTATATTACTTCCATACAATTTCACTCCATATTTGTACCAAAAACGTTCGGTAGGGACTGTACTTGGTGTTTCTTTATGTCTATGTGATTCATGTGTGGATATCCCAAGTAACCACCACCATTGGACCAACTTCAGTTTTTACGTTGGAAAGATTGGCTTGACATTTCGCCAATCGTGGTTGACAACGTTTGCCCAACCATGGAAACATGAGTCAAAATCAGTTTTAAAAACAACTTTTTAATGCTAAGACAACTTTCAGTAGAATGCTGAAAATTCTAGAGTGTAAAATAAGTGACATCTAACAGTGATTCTTTTCAAATATTTCAGTCACAGCACATACTAGAAATATATTTTTAATGAAAGTAGAAGCTATTTTTAACTTGCAGTCACTCACCACTCCTTTGTCAGCCACCATGGATGAAAGATGTGTTGGGAATTGCTTTTTGTTTGCCTCTTTAGCTGTAGTGGAACAAGAACGTTCTTACAGGTATTATTGTGAAGGTGGTTAAGCAATGTTATGTGCAGACTAAATTCCATGAAAAGTGAAAAACTAAGTCAACTCTAGAAGGTTTTTGTGCTACCACTTGAAAGTATGGTGCCTTGAAAACAATACCATGTGACTGACAAAGTGCTGTGTATTTGTTTAATTTTTATACTTGAATTATTGGTAAAACTATCAAAGCCAGGAATTGTCTGTAACTAGTTTATTCTGTAATTGTTGACTTTCGTACTTACTTATTCTGCATTGCGAAAGACTGTTTAAAAAGGGATTTTGATTTTTTTAACTAAATTAGTATCTATTGTCGACATATCGAGTAATTATTGTTTGTTCTTTTCTCGCTTCCTGAACATGCAAAATGGCTGGCAAATCTTGACTAGCGTTGTGTTCCAAATGGCAAAGCAGTGTTTCAACAACCTTCTTAACAGAAAAATTCCCCGCATAACCCCAAAAACCACTCACGCATAGCCCCAAAACCCATTCACGATAGCCCAATGCACCATCACGTAAGGTTGGGCAATATAGTGAAAAAACTGTGTGTTTGGAAACACTTACCGGTGATTACTTCATCAGATGCTTGCAACATCCAGTTCAAGTACATGGATGGAAATGCAAGCAACAGCTTTCGTGCATTGGACAGACATTATTATAGAAAAATATATTGAAAAATGCGAGAAAACACTTCTACGACCTTCCGAAATTACACAGAAACTCAATTCCGTAAGTACTTTCTCCTGTAAATTTGAAGAAATCTGATTCCCAGCTTTGATAGTTTTACCGAATTATTATTTTCATTTGTATATATCAGAAAACAAACCTATCCATTCTTTAGTTTTCAGTATGTTGGGCCAACGTAAAACCATACTTTGGCCCAACGTAAGAAACACACGTTGGAACCACGGCCAATATTACCCTAGGCCAACAGTAGGTTTTTTCGTTCGTTTCAAAAACTTCGCTCCCTGTCAAGCTGCATTCCTTTCTTGCACCAAATGTCTACTCAACTTCCAGTTTCATTGAACTTGCTAGCTGTAGCAGTGATAAGATTAGTCTGTTCCCGCACATCAAGGGAAACAATGGTGTAATTTGTGTTCAGTCATGAATGAATTTTGTTTGTCATCATGTGATTTTCAACATGTGTTTGTGTATGTGCAGTAGTGATTATTTTATTTGTTGGACAGCAAGGATATCCTTTAAATACATACAATGAATAAATCCCTTGAGATATGCAATTTAGAAATGAAGTGATTTTCTGTTGATGTTTTATTTTTGGTTGGACAGCTAAGTACTTGTGTATGTGTACAGTAAATAAAAATGAAGTAGTTTATCAATTTATAGCTCTTTTGTATGTTGTTTCCTCTCATGATGAAAAAGTTTTTTTGCAATTTTATTTTATTATTTCACCGCTGGTATATACCGCTGATCTAACATTTTATTTACCGCTCTCCTCAGTTTTTATTTACCATAAATTTGTCTCCCTACCAATTAAGCATGAATCCTATGATATAGCTTTGTGAACATAATCTAACTTGCGTTCATTAACTTCTTGATTTCAGGACTGTGTTATGGACAAGCTTCAAAATAAAGCCACTGTCACCCGTGCCAATTGGTATGATAAACTGTGCTGTAGAGTTCCCGAGTGCAATACAATGGTGTTAACGTTAAGCAGCATAATTGATGTGAGAGTGTCTGCAGCAAAGAAAAAGGATCAAATGTCTCACACGCTAACACTTGTTTTAAACACGGGGATCTCTTTTCCTGTTATGGAGATCTCAGACCCCGTACAAAGGTATGTATTGGTTGTGGAACCAGTAGCTTTATGCTATTGCATTTTGCATCATCATTGTATATATATTTAATACAAATTTACATGCTAAATACAGGGTGGCTAATCACCAAGAATTCAGGGAATTCTGCATGAATTTTTCTTCGTAGACGTGAAAAATTGCAACTTTTATTAATCCTAACCTCATTCTCTGAGACAATTCTTTTATTTTTTATTTATTTATTTTTTCTCGATGGGAATGAAAGATGCAGATCAAATAAAACAGAATTGTCTCAATCCGTTTACTTTGCTAGTGTCCTTTGCAGAACAGTCTATCTGACAGATGGAAGTTTATTGCAAGATAAGATATCTTCAAGTTGATTAGACAAATTTGAGTTTGAAATGTAAACTCTGCACCTTAAATTAAATATTTTAAATATATATATATATACCTTTTAATTGAATTGAATCAGAATTGTTGGATACATTGGGATCACTTTATATTGTTAACATATTTGTGTATAAGGCTGGGTGTGTAACGGGCTCACGGAATCTGACCTATGTCAGTGATGGGATCATTAACTTAAACTCAAACCCCAATGCAACCCATTATATCGGTAGCGGTGACAGGTATACTACAATGACAAATTTCCTAAATAATCTACCTACAATACCCCAAAATTATTGTTCCAGGAACCTAAGACATGCCCTTATATATATACACAATACTTTCCATAAGACACTCACTCTTAATAAATAGGGACAAACCATATGTTATATCAACTCATCCACCAAGCCCCCATTTCATTCCAAGCGAGTCGAAAAGACAGACCCTCATAAATACCTTAGTTTTTACAGAAACCCCCTTTTTATTTCCACATTTACAAAAGCACAAAGATTACCCGTAGTGACCCTTGAGAGATGAACATTCCTCCCTTTGTGGAAAGGAATGTTGACATTAATACACATGTAACTAATCAACTACACACTGCATGATCTTTTGGACTGAAACGCAAAATCATAGATCCAAACTATATGTTTTTATTCAGCATCAAGAACGGGTGTATGTATTAATTACAAGTCTACAGCTGTCACATAATGTTACTCATCTAGGCCAATCGCGACATTTTCCAATCAGTACCATTACATTCACCTACACGGTGAGCAATAGCGTACAGAAATTTTAAGTCAAAGCACGTTGGGCTGTGTGAGTATAGAACTCTTAATAAAGTATCATACCTACTAAAACATTTAACTACATACATGCATTGGTTATCAATGGAGCATGACACCAAGAAGAACCTAGTAGGATTTCAATTTTGACACACTCAAAGAAATTTCCGTAACACAAATATTAGGCAAATAAGACTGGTTAGCAGGTGAGGAATTTTATCCCCTTTACAAAGCTGACATTTTCATATCAAAATATTCCACATTAACTTGTCTTCATTTTATACTGAATACCAGAATTATACATTAAATGCAAATGCACCATGCATTAATACTTAATTTACATTAATTTTTTGACTAGTCAATAAATTTCCCCCAAGATGGCTGCGCGACGCGTTATGTTCCCGCCACGTTTTGCGGTTAGGCGAATTCGCGAATCATGGCCATGATTAATGTCACACGGATGCTAGCATATTAATTGAAGTGTTAATATATCACTTTATCCAAATTTCAGGTGCAATCTCACGATTGTCAGTCGGATGGAAGATAATAAAGTGTACTCACATATCACAACTGTTTCCCACCAAAGTCCGTAACGACTGTTTTCAGCTCAATTATCCATTGTCACACGAACGTTCACATCAATGTTCATACGATATCACACTTCGCAATCTTTAGCGTACGTAACAAGCTAATCTGATTAACTTATAATCCAGGAATAACTGTGATTTCCATGGATTTTTCAGGCTCATTAAATTTCAACGCCCATTCTCCATGCTTCCTCTTGACTAGCTCCTGAATCCATTCCATCTACCCGATTCCTGAGACACAATTCCATTCTCCAAACCTCCATTGTTTTTCTGATACACCCATGAGCTCCTCGATCCGTTCCATATACCCGATTCCATTCTCCAAACCTCCATTGTTTTCCTGATACACCCATGATTTCCTCGATCCGTTCTTTTTACCAGTTCATTGAAGACGATTCAATTCTCCCAACCTTCAATGTTTTCCTTCGCTCTTGTCCAGATAGATGTTGAAATTCTAATTAAGTTTGTATTTTTCAGATGTATTATTTTATTTAGACATTAATAATCCTTGAATTAAAATAACATATATAAGCAGTTCAACAAACACAACTTAATTATGCTAATACAATGTCAACCGTGAACTGATGACACCTATTGAGTATTCTTGATACCAAAGAGCAACTCAGTCAGCTGTACCATATACAGCTGTCACCTGTGAGCAAACAAAGTACTCGATAGGCTTCAATGTCTAAGAACAATCCTTTTGACAAATATATAGTCTTAGCCCACAAACAATATCAAAATATAGACACACAAACACATTTATGACAAAGATCGTCATAGGTGGATGGTGAGGTGGTAATATGTAAGGTTGAAATAGAGAAAACATCTCTTAGCCCTAAGTTTTTGTAAAGTTTGCCTTGAAAACTGGGAATTATACACCTTGAATTTTATTGTGGTCCTAGAGTGGCCAACCTGTAAATACCACATTTACCAACTTGTTCATTCAAAAGATAGGATAAAGTTACAGTGTTGCACTTAATATTAAACATTGAGATTCAGGGCACTTTAATTTCCCTTCAACAGAAAATTGGTGATTCTAGGTAATAACTGCTTTCAATTTTTCAGTGACCTCATATACCTTTCAAACCAAGTGAGTTCCTTCTTGAAATTAAACAGAATTGAACCTTTGGAGGAGAAGGGGTATTTCTTTATGGATGGAGACAGTGAGTGGGCAGATGCTGCATCCGAGTCATCCGAGAGTGGCTCGGAACCTGAAACAAGGCCGAGCGAAGGGAGGATAAGAGACATTGTGAAAGTCATAGAAGGGCCAATAGACGATTATTATAATGTGTTGTAGTAGTAGCTAGTTTTTTTTCTTCTAGCAACAGTTGAGAGTTTCAAATTTCTAACAAGTATGGCTGAAGATGATTGTGTATATGTATGCGAGTGTATGTTCATTTATTTTTCTAAACTAGCTTTTACAGAAAAAGTTTTTTTTCTTTTTTTAAATGTGGTGGTAACATTATCATGCCATAAAATATTGCATTAATAAAATGTGGTGCTAAAAACAGAATGGAACAGTTAATTGGTAAACTGTGATCATTTTTTTTTTTCAATTTGGTATAATTATTTACTTTGACAGAAATTTACTTGTATGTAGAAAATATATGTTTATATGCCTTTCTGATTTTCGTAAGTAATTGAAATTGTGGAGTTCCACCTTTAATACAATTATTTTATTTTGTGATATACTCCTGGCTCATCTTTTTTTTTTTTTTACACAAAATTTTTGCTGTGTGGAACAATATTCTTATTCAATACAAGTTATGTGGGTCAAAAGCATAAGTTATGGTACATTGTATTTTCTGCACTTGCATATTGTGCATTCTTGAAACATCGACATAGCCATACTGAAAACCAAGTTTGGTTAGCTTCCTGCCATCAAAACAAAATCTTATTCACTGGTCCATTATTAAATGTGTTATAGTAATTTGAAGCTTATAGTTCCTTCAACCAGACAACCTTATCATACAAAATAAATAAGAATGTTAAAAGTTACTGTATCTATACTAATGCTTAAATGAGAAATGTGTGATCCCTACAGGAGGTAAAAAGGCAGCTCTGTATGTTTAAATTTCTTCCACTGTAAAGTCTTGTTTCTTATATTTCACTAAGAATTAAATTTATGATTTGTTATCCTCTATATGGATGTTAATGACAGGCAGCTAAAAGGTGGCATTATGAATGATATAAATTAGTTATGATATGATTTTAGTACTATTCTTGAAGTTAAAGAAATTGTATGTGCCACTATTTATCTTGCATTGTTCATGTTATAGGCATAATGTACGGTAAACAAGAAAGTAATTTTGTTTAGAAATTTTTAAAAGGCATTTTGGTTGCAATCTGCAGTTTACATTGAAACTTTAAATTATGTTTAGTTATGGTTGTAACTTTTATAACTTGCATAAGTGCAAACTCTCCTTTTTCACTTTTGCTGTAAATTATGTTAATGAAAGAAGGAAAAATGTATTCTCATATGAGGTGTAAATTATTAACAGGATCTTTTTTTACTTGTTAATTTTACTCTACTTAATGTGTAAGTGTGCAATTTTTTTAATTTCAGTTTTTGAAATATTATTAATTTTTGTTGTATATATTGAACATTGTTTTCATGTCTTCATTATTTTCATGAAAAGGTAATTACAGTAAAGCCATGAGTCATATTATTTGAGTATATACAATAGTTATTACTTTCATTGTTAGTGAGAATGATATCCATTCTGAGATCAGTGCACGGTCAAGCAAGCATTTTGTATTGTGATATTTTTATAATAATGGATTTGAAAAATACGTGCTACTATAAGTTTTTCCAATTGGAAAGTGATTTCGTATATTTACAGTGTGAAACATGTTATCCCTGCCAAGGCACCTCCCCGATGGCATAGTGGTAACGTCATTGCCTTGTAATCAAGGGGCCCTGGGTTCGATAGCCAGTGGAGGCACATAGTGGTTTGGATCCCACTTTAAACATGTAGGTCCAGTTCTGATTAGTCTTCTGTGCATAAAGTGCACTTAATAATCAAAACAAACTCTGTCAAGGCCATGAAGTTGGGACAGATGTTACTGCAATAATAGAAAACCAGTTCAATGTATACATGGATCTTAGTACATTTTTCACATTTATAAATACTTTGCTGCATTTAGTACAGTACAGTAGACACTAGATTGCTGCAGGGCATTCCCTTCGCTCACTTGCAGTCATTTTAGTTTCCCAGTCTTCATCATATTACCCTTGAGGTCATCCTTCAGGAATGCATACAGAATTTAATAACTAACCTGTCAACTTAAAACAGTATTTATATTTGGATTCAGCGTTTGCCATATATGAGTTAACTGCTCAGTTATCCATGGTTTTCTGAGGGGGGGGGGGAGAAATGCCAACACCACTTGAATTGACCAGTCACTTCATGTTCCATATTTGGCAGTGTTCTGCCTAGCCCCAGTTTACCTGACCAAGCACTGCTCACTCGTGATGTTGTGGCAAGTAAATATCTCGGTAGAGTAGCTATGTAGCTTCATAAGCGAAAACTATTGGGATACTCTATTGAAACCCTTGGCATTCGAATAGATACATTTAATATCATGTTGATGTCATTGTTTGATGCCACAGGTTATAATTGCTTTTTGTAACTAACATATTCCGTGTTGCTTTTTGGGGTGCACAGATACACAACTAATTCCTAAATCTTAAAGCAAGCTGAGAGTTATTTTTAGAGTTATGTTGATTGTAGATTGTTGCACATCACTACAATGTATACTATCTAAGAACAAACTACTTTTTATGTAAAATTATGCAAGTATCATGCAAAACACTATATATTTTACTATGCTCGAACTATATTCCCATACACCATTATAAGCACCAAAGAATATTTATGCATTACTACAAAATCTATTATTGGAATCTACTCCCATACTATTGATCTTGTTTTGGTATACAATTTTCAGCAACAATAAAATGCAAGGAAAATTAAATTTAGTAGCATGTTTGAGAGAAGACTTACTATGAATGATGATGAAAATTGGCTGAATATTAGTGTAATGTAATGAAAATTAAATATGCGGGAAGAACATCTTATTAATAGATTTTTATTACACATTTTACACTTCTGAGATGTAGAATTGTAATGAGATAATTATGTTATCACTGCCACTAGAAATAATCACAAATTCCACAGAAAGTAAATACATTTTGCAGAAAAGTGCTTCGTAATAAAATATCGTCTGATTACTAGAGAGCTTTTCCCACTTTTTCCAATCAAATAGAAATTTAAAATGTACTCTAAACATAATTATATAATTTAGCTCCAATGTGATTTATTAAAGGAAATAATTATGTTATTTGTAACTAGAATTAAATAATATTAACAGCATTTATGGAAGGACAGTAGTAGTAGTTTTAAAATATTACATAGAAGATGATAAAAAAGAAATATTTATACCTAACATAGGTTACTTCGAATTACCTATAGAGTTAAATTGAGTAATAAGTATTATGATTTGTGAGTTAGTTACCAGAATATTAAATATGTTTTAGTTGTTAGATGTGCTTAGTTTTATGTTTTAAACATTCTTACCAATGCACTGTTGTACTAGTCTATGATATATACATATATACGAGGGAGAGTCCAAAAATAAGTTTCCCCTGGCGACTGTGGACAGAGATGGGAAGGAAAAGCAAAAAACGTAAATGAGAAAAGGAATAGCATACTTATTTTATTTTTCCACATAGGAACTCCGGACATTCAGACATTTGTCATACCGCTTGATAAGCTTCAAAAAACCCTCTTCGAAAAAATTAGTGTCCTGTATACGGAAGAAGTGTTGCACAAAATGTGCCACCTCGGCATTGCTTCCAAAGCGCCTTCCTCTGAGAACCTTCTTCAAAGCCGGAAACAGATGGAAGTCACTCGGTGCGAGATCAGGACTGTACGGCAGATGGGTAAGGCGCTCCCAACCAAGGGTTGCAAGATGGTGTTGCGTTGCACTCGCCGAGTGCGGTTTTGCATTGTCATCCAACAACAGCACGCCAGATGTGAGAAGGCCAGGCTGCCTACGCCGAATAGCCTGCTTCAATTTGGACAGGGTGTGACAGTAACGTGCAGCGTTGATGGTTCCTTGTTCCAAAAAGTCCAGCAACAAAACACTATGGGCGTCCCAAAAAACTGTGAGAAGAACCTTACCTGCCAAGGGAGTTGTCTTGAACTTCTTCCAGACAGGAGATGATGGATGTTTCCACTCCATTGATGCAGCCTTCATTTGTTTTGATATCACTTCTGGCCCATACACTTCCACTAGGTGGTTATGAATTTCTGCTCCCGATACTCCATGTGCCCATTCATACCGGACAACCGCTCTGACTTCCTCCTTTGACCACGAATTCAACATGCACCTTCTCTCCATATCTGCCGGGCCAAGACTGAGAGGCACCTCCCCTCGTTTGCACGCACTACGCTCACGCTATCTGTTGGATCGCGGTCGTACTTCACCCACTGGTGTATTGAATATTTATTATTATTTTGTCATTTATTTCCATTAAATTTTCTAATTATTTTTTGTGTATGGGTGTCTGTTGTGTTCCAACACGGCCTGGTTTCCCCCATTGCTGTACGATTTCCCTGGCAAAACTGGGGGGGAAACTTATTTTCGGACTTTCCCTCGAATAATATTAGTTCCAGTCTATATGATATTTTTGTATTAATATTTTTTATGGAAAAAGTTGCACAGTTTTTGTTACTTAAGTAACAGAGAAGGTAGTCTTTGTGTAAAACTCAAAATGAGTACCTGTGCACTGAAATTGAAATTTATGATAGGATAGCAGCATTAAATAACCAAACACAGCTTGCAGTAAAAATACCTTCATATTTCTACTTGTAACAACTATTTTGAAGATTGTGAGTCATGGCATCACACAAGATTGTAATTTTTAAGTTTACTAAGAAGTATATAACTCTACATATTATGCTCCACAAGTGAGTACAAATAATTTCTTCACTAAAATGTAAACTTATCAAGCTCTAATGTGCATCTCCGCCATATTTCTAGCCCCAAGACTATGCACGGCTTCAAACAAAAGCTATCGTTTTCAGTCTGTGATTTCTGTCGTCACCCTATTTTGACACTGAACAAGTCCAGTTGGTGCATGCACACTTCTGTCCATGGTTTCGGCTAAGGCAGCCGGACTATCGTGCAGGACTTTTTGGAAAACCCTGTATATTCAAAACTCTGTGGTGCAGGACTTTTTGGCAAACCCTGTGTATTTAAAACTCTGTGGTACAACGGCCCTTGAGGACCAAGGCCTGCCAAGCTGACTTGTGGAACTCTCGTATTGTGCATAATTTATAATAAACATTGGAAATTGAAAGAAATATAATCATAAACAGATATAATTAGTTTCAAGCTGATAACACAAATTATTCAAACATTTCAGGAAGTGTCATTAGTGCATCCTGGATCTTTATTTCTTCCTAATTTACTAGTTGCAAGAAAAATTGAAATCTTACCTTACATTAGATTGTGCCTTGAATGAAAAATAAACTGTAGCTATGTTTTTATTAGTCTTCGTATTATTTTGTCAGAGTACCTGGAATTATATTTAAATGAAATAATATGTTTGCATGTGGTAGAATGTTTGGCTTTGGTACTGTGTATGTAGAGGTATTATGAAACACTAGTATTTGCAGTTCTTATGAGATTTATCATCCTTAATAGTGAAGTTTCTATAAATGATCTTTTTTGCGTTTGTGCTCAAAATATTTACATTTACATGTTTCAATGATATTTCGTGTGAAGTACCAGGTTATATCTGGAGAAACAAGTACAAGATTTGGATCTACCAGAGTTCACCTTCACCCAAGAGTAAGGAATTGCACAATGTTAACACGTAAGGAGAAATTATAAAATTGTGAAAGTTTTAAAATGTAGTTTTCAGTGAACGTTGCTTATACAAGTAATCAATTTTAATTTCTTCCTATGTTTTAACATTGTGCAATCCCTTTCCATGTGAAGAATCTTTGCAAGTTAAAACGTTTTGAGTTCAGCTTCCATTATTCTGTCAAAATGTTGCATGAAATACCAGGGTTTTTTTTATTTGGTATTTTCATTAAAATATTGGCTCAAGTTACTAATAAGCAACTTATCCAGCATTTTTAATTGTACTGATCAATGAGTTGCAAAATTATAATTTTGTCTTGAATCTGAAGAATTTTGGATGTAGTGTAGTCATACTGTGTGTAAATACGTTGGTTATGTAAACATTCAAGACTAGTGAGATAAATTTAGCATTCACAGATACATGTATCGCTTTCAGCTTTGGAATTCATGAATTTCTTTGTTGGATATTTGATTGAGTGATTCAGAAAAATTCTACATGTAATTTCTGAAACTATGTACAACACATTTTCTACACTTGGTACGTAATTCACTGCAAATTTCTGTCTGAAGTATATGCAAAAATTATATTTTACATTTTGTTGCCTATTTGTTCCATAGCATGAGTGTATAATATTTGTACTGCCTTTGAATCTAAGAGTATATTTTTTTATTGAAAACATTAATGCTTCTCAGTCCAGCATAAACATAAGCCATAAGAACAGAAATTATAGGTCTTGCTTGACCTTATGTGAAATATGCCATAAAGCTTTTTGTAACTAGTACTTTATTATGCAATTGTTTGGTCATATAATGCTGCATTCCAGGATCTATAACCTCTTCATTAAACACTAATGATTATTCTTACGTTACTTTTATCATTAGTGAGATTTTAAGTCATTTATATTGTGTTGTGAAGTTTATATTTTAACACATAATAATAATAATAATAATTTTTTTTATATACTTTTGTTTTCTTATTGGCCAGTGAAGGTTCCAAGTTCAAATCCCACCCTTATTTCTGGGGGACAGGGGGCTCATCCCTTAGCAGCAGGCACCATCTAAAGGTGAAAAAGTGCGGGGGTGGAATGAATTTCTCAGTATATTACAACTTATTATACAAGATGTTTAATCCTTCTAAGGAAGTAAAACTAATTATCACTATTCTATACTACCTAAATTAGATATTTGTAGGATTTTGGGGAGGGGGCTGAAGCCCCCCAAGCTCTCTCCCTGGTTGTGTGGCTGGAATTGGCTGAATTACTGGGAGCACCCAGTCATTTGTGAACAGCCGAAAATGTCACCACAAGCTACCAGAACCTTATGATTGGTGGTTTGGCAATCCCTGGTGTAGTCGGATAAGTGACATAAAATAAGAAAGATAAAAACCAGTGCAAGAAGATGGCTTAAAAAGGCCAACTGTAGTTATCTGTAATAATGACAATGTTGGTTTGTCAATTTACATGTCAGCATTTCTGTTTCACTTATGTTACATTTGTAATTTGGATCAATTGAATTATGTTGGCACATCTTCAACCTGTGTGTGGATGTTGCTTATGAACACACATGCACATATCATCAGCATGCTTGCCACTCAAGGTTCCAGGTTTAACTCTGGCCTGGGCAGACGAAGTTTCATTGAAAGTGTCCCTCGTTCAGTTTCATCTACTTGTTCATCCCATTGTTGTGATTAACCATGAGTGACACTTGAAATAAACTAAACTGAACTTCGTGGAACAACATCCCTCAAAGAGCCAGGGCCTACCGTTAGGAAAGTACAATATGTCCGGCTTAAAAGTATAATAAAAGAAAAATTAAGTTTATTAAGATATTTGCGTCAATGCAAAGAAAGTTTCATGATTGTGACTGGATTTTGCTACAGAGGGAAGCTGACGATTCTTTGGGTCGAAAAAAAATGTCAATCAATGCTGCGTATTACCAAGAACATGTCCTATCACCAGTGTACACAAAAGAAATACCGGTCTTGTGTGGAGCAGACACCAATCATGTGGAACTGCACCAGGATAAAGCTTCAAGTCACACGGCCAAAACATCGCTGGCCTTCTACCGACACATGCCAGCTGAAACTGGTATCTCTTTTGTTCGGATGCAGATGGATCAGCCACTGTACTTTGAAGCTGGATACACTACATATCTGCAGTCTCCACCCACCAATTGGCCTGACACACTGTCAAGCCCATTCATTTTTGTCTTTCTCTCCATGACTCTTCCACTTTCCACCTTCACAATTGTTATTTCCAGGTTTTAATGTTATATGTTTCATAACCCTATCCTCCACATGTTCATCTCATTCCTGCCCCTTTCATCTTGCTGTTTCTTGTTTCCATTTTCCTAACCTATTTTTCCTCACTGTCCATGTTTCTGCATCATACACTATGTGGAAGAAAGTCATTGGACACCTCGGTTTCTACTCTGAGACGAACTCCTCATGGAAAAGAGAGTACAGACGGGTATATGTACGGCAGGAGGAGGCTTCTCAGATCATTCGCTGATAAAATGACAGGAAAGAGCTCAGCATGTTTGAAAGAGGGATCATACTAGGCTGCTCCATATGAGGCATGAGTATACATAGCATTGCTGATGCCCGACAGGTCCCTAAATCAACTGTAGCCTTTTGTCATCAAGAAGTGGAAAGAAAAGGGACACTGCAGCACTGAACCACGAAGTGGAAGACCTACGAAATTGGACGACCGGGACAGGAGAGTACTGAAGAGGGAGATTTGGAAAAACAGGACCCGTCTGATGCATTCGATTGCAGAAGAGTTTCAAAGTGTGACCAATTTGACTGTTTCGACCAAGACACTTCGCAAGGAGGCCCATTCCCTCGGTTATCATGGTCGAGCCGCTGCCCACAACCCCCTGATAACGGAAAACAATAAACGGCAGAGACTACGCTGGTGTAAAGAGCGGAGAAACTGGACGGTGGAGCAATGGTGGAATGTCCTATGGATCGATGAATCACACTTCACACTGTTTCGATCAAATGGGAGAGTGTGGGTATGGCAATTACCCGGAGTACGTCTGTTACCCGAGTGTGTAGTGCTCATAGTGAAATATGGTGGTGACGGCATCATGTTCTGGGGTTGTTTCAGCTGGCATGGCGTGCACCTACTGGTGCCGGTGTATGGCCATATGACGTCTGTGTCCTACCGAGATATTCTCGACAACTCCATGCTCCCCACGTTGTGGCGTTTCTATGAAAACGAAGACTGTGTGTTCCAGGACGATAATGCGACTTGTCTTGTTTCGAGGGCTACCATAGAGTGGTATGCAGAAAATAATGTCACCCGACTTGATTTGCTTGCTCAGAGTCCTGACCTCAACCCTATCGAAGATCATGGGACGAACTGGAGCACCGATTGATGCCGCGATCGCCTCGCCCTTCTCCACTTCCAGGGTTGGTGACTGTACTGCAGGAGGAATGGCGGAATATCCCACTCGGTGTACTACACAACCTTGTGCCAAGCTTACCACGACGAGTGGCTGCTGTTATCGCTGCCAAAGGCGGACCAACCACCTATTGATGGCAAGGCAAATGATGGTATCCGCTGACATGTTGTGTCCAATGACTTTCTTCCACATAGTGTATAATGTATTTGGTTGATGCATAAATTCGTAGTGTTTGTGTTTGGTATGGCAACACTGCGGTGTTAGGAGTTTGTTTATCGTTTAATGTTCATCGATTGGAGTTCAATGTTCAACATTGTTGTGCTTGTGAATACGCATTGAATTTTACAGATTTCAAGAAAGAAGGTGTTATTTATGGGCTAAAGAACAACAAGTGTCCAGTGGGAGAAAACAAAACACAATTCTGACATATTCTTCTATCTGAGGAGGCTCGAAACATTTGTTCCTTGTACGGGGAGAATGCCAACGGGGAAAGCAGGGCAAGAAAATGGTTTTGTCATTACAAAGAGGGCATTTTTGACATGAGCATTTCTCTACGTTCAGGAAGACCATCTGGTTTTAATGAAGACAGTTTAAACACTTTATTCCACGAGGATCCACATCAGTTGACTCGAGAATTAGCAAATGTGATGAACTGTGACCATTCAACCATTGTGCGACATTTGCATTCCATGGGTAAGGTTCAGGATATCGCACGCTTTAAATTAAAACAACCAAATCAGCAAGTAGGCCAGGAAGACAGCATCAGTGCTGCAACACGATAATGCACACCCACACTCCGCTAACATGACAAAAGCTGCTATCCGTAGCTTGGTTGGGTAGTTATTCCACATCTTCCTTACCCCCTCCCCTCGATCTTGCACCCTCAGATTGCTACATTTTCAGCTCTCAATCCATCAATCTTCAAGGAAGCTCCTTTGGTGACGAAAATGCTCTTCAAGCTTGTCTTGATGACGCTTTTAACCCCGAATCAGCTGATTTCTTCAGATGTTGAATTACTGATTAATTTATTAATTTATGTCTTTTGTCATCTCAAATTAGTATCAAATACAAATAGGTTTGCAACGGTGAAAAAGATGCTACGAACTTATGCATCCAATAATTGCAACATATTATGGAGATCTTTCTTACACTTTTTTTATTCACAAAAAAATCATCTTTGCTACACATGCCTTAGAAATCCTCGACTTTGCATGTTCAGCTCCCCATCACTAGTTTGAAGGGGCTGAAATAATGGGAGCTAAGGGAAGTGAAGCCATTTTACCCCAAGCTTTACAAGCCCCGGCCTCCAAATGTAAGTTTTCCTTCAAGTTCTTACAGTTAGCTCTTACTCCTGGGTCTTGACAAGAGTTTAGCATAAGTACCTGTACGGACAAATTATACTCTGATGTCCATGACTACCATGATCTGCTTTTTTAGATATAAGAAATCATTAATCTTTACCTATTGGCTGCCTTTCCTTCTGTACACCCCTTGACCCTCGAGCTTTGCAGGCACACACTTTTCACACATGCTCTGATATATAAAAAAAATCATAGCAGAACTAATTGTCGCAGGGAGATGGTCGTTTTTTTTTGTTGTTTTTTTTAGCAGAATTACAGTAGTTTCAGCAGAAGTGAAATATATACATTTTACCTCCCAGTAATTATATTTTAAAAAAAGAAGAGGAGATTTGAAAATTTACACAAATAAGCAGTGTATCAATTTTACTGAAGAGGTTTCTGGTAATTCATTTATGGCCTTAGCTAGCCCTATTAAGAGACTAAAATTTGCAGCGAAGCTTGACAAAAGACTGTAAATTTTGGAAATCAGGCATCTGTTGTTTGTAGGCAGAAATGTTAAACACAGCATGGTCTCATAATGATGTAACTACAATCCACTGAAGTTTCTCAGCCAAACCTAGAAAAATAAACTGCCAGCAGTAAATAAATAAATGTGTGAATCAAAAAAAAATTACCCATCTTGCACTGAAAAACAATTTTCTTCGAAATTTGGTTGCGGTAGTGGTTTTAGAGATGCAAATAGACTGATAGGATTCCAAAGGTTAATGTTACTTCCTCTAATGCTTCTAACAGGTTTCATTTTTCTTTCCACCAAAGGTCTTGGGTTTGAGCCACAGTCTGGCCATGTGAGCTTCAATGTGCTTTTATTTTCCATCTATTGTATCCAACAATCATTCATGAACACAATTCTAGGAAGTTCAGGAAGAGGCACATAAGTCACAAACTGCAATTTTCTGTTTCTTTCATCTATGTCACACTGAATCAATTACAGAAAATATTATATTGGGCATGTGCAAAGATTCTAACATGTATGTCATGTCTGTAATATTTCCTATCATAATAATAAACATATAAAACTGTCTGCTGTAAAGTTTAATTTTTGACTTAAGTGCTTTTCCCGAACAGCCTAAAATTAGCTTGGAGATGTAGAAAAAATATATTAAATAACAAATTTAACAAAAGTGGAAGTTTTAAACTTTAACAGAAGACAACTGAACTAACTATATTAAATACACATACCTGGGTTTGATTCCTGGTTGAAGCACAAAAGAAATGAAAGAATTTGAAAACTGTAAAACAATCCATTTGCATTATTTTACAAACAAAAACAGCAACGTTTATCCTGATCCAGCAGGCATAAGTTTACAAAACTATACACTTCTTCAAACTTGTAAAAAAAAACTATAACTTGCTAAGGAGCATCAGTTGACTCAAACTTTTGATCTTATATGCCACAAAACCAATTCTTTCACACGTTCATAGCTGAAATACTGTGGAAAGTCAATAGGAACTGTATGCATCTCCCATTTCCTGTTTAGTGGAAGTTGATTATGAGCTTTGTTCAGGCACTCCAGGAAGTGTTCGTAACATGGAGCAACAGCATCCATATCAGCAATGGTGAACACATACCTGCAAGAATATTAGGTTATACAGGTACATTTACTTGTGGGAGAGTTACTTCTGATAAGAGAGTTTTGATACATTTATTTTACCAAGAAATAACCCATTTAATTACTCATTCAGAAAAGTGACTCTGTTACTGTTACCTTAACCCTTTCGAGACTGATGATGAAATATTCGTCATGCATGGAAATTCCCCAAGGACGGGGCTCATTGTAAGCAAAATGTAACATGTTGGAAAATGTTTTTGTTTTTCTTTTTAAAGTTGTAATAACACGATAAATGCCAATGAGGGCTTGTTTTATTCAGAATTTCCAAGGCTTTCGTTTGGTAAGGTAAACATGTCTATGTGTACCCATTTTTAAAAGCAACAGACAGAGGAATTTCAATATTTTTTTTTCAAAGTTTGGCTAGCTCCCATCTGGTAGCACTCATCGATCTTGGCAAACCACCACTTGTCGCTGATTGCCCCAAGTTATGTAATGTAAGTATCAAAACGATAATAACTAACTAACTAACTCTCTAGCCTTCTTAAACCCAAAGGTTCATGGCTGCAGCAACAAAGGCCTTCCATCTTCCCTATCTTGAGCAAGATCTATATACTCTTTTTCATCCCTATCGATTTCATTTAGGCCCATCTCAGCGTTGTCCCTCCATCTTCGTCTTGGCCTTCCTACAGGTCTCTTACCATCAGGTTTCCCAACAAGAAACCTGTAAACTCCTCTTTCCTCTCCCATTCGTGCCACATGGCCTGCCCACCTAAGTCTTCTTGATTTAATTATTCTAATAATATCTGGACATGAATACAAATTATGTAGTTCTAAATTATGTAACCTCCACTCACCTGTCTCCTCATCCCTTTTAGGTCCAAATATTTTCCTAAGGATCTTATTTTCAAATACTCTCAATTTATGTTCCTCTTTCAATGTAAGGGACCAAGTTTCACATCCATATAATACTACAGGCAAAATTACTGTTTTGTATATTTTAACTTTTAGTTTCTTAGATATTAAACGAGAAGACAAAAGTTTATGAAGAGAGAAGTAACATGCATTTCCTGAGTTAAGCCTACTTTTTATTTCCTCTTTAATATAATTTTCATTTGTTAATATTACTCCTAAGTATTTGAATTTGGGAACTGGTTCGAACGAGTTGTTATCAATAATTATATTTTGATTATTACCTAACACTTGGTTTCGACCTGTAAGCATATATTTAGTTTTCTCTTTGTTAACTTCCAAACCTATCTCTTTAGCAGTTTTGAAAAATATTTTAGCATTATTCTTAATTGTATTCACATCATCCCCCAGTAAGTCTACATCATCTGCATATGCTAACAACTGAGTCACACCATTTAATTTTAGTCCTTCTTTAGTTTCTTTTACCTTCCTAACAGCATATTCTAAGGCAAAATTAAAGAGCAATGGAGATAATGCATCTCCTTGTTTTAACCCATCATGAATTGTAAATTTGTCAGACATATTAATACCCACACGAATTTTACTTTCTATATCTATATCTATATATATATCTCACAATACCATTGCATATTTATACATATATATATACTCTGATTCAATAGAACATCAAATCCAAGATGTACCTAAAGTTTCAACACACAAAACCCAAAAAAAGGTGCATCTTACATTCGAAGAAATATGGTAAATGTCTAATGATTAGAGCTTATGATACCCCAAAATGTTACATCAGAAATTGTGTCTCAATGCTTGGAACAACCATAACTACAAGAGGAATAATACGTTGTTCAAGTATCAATATTAATTCCCTCCTGGAAATTTCTACTGTTTTCAGTAGACAGAATCTACTGTTATCAACTGAACTCTACTGTGTCTCTCGGAAATCTACTGAAACTCAATGGTTTCCTAATGAACAAGTTTACTAGGCCTACTGTACGTGTACAGTAGAAGAAATACAAGTGAAATATTCTCATCAGTATTACATGTAATATTGTATACAGTGTATGTAACTCAACTTGTTGGATGTAAATTTAACTTCATTCCTCCTGATTTACAATTTGTTTTTATATCTATTTGAAAATCTAAACACAGTAGATGTTTCAAAACACTACTGAAAACAGTACAGTATAGAAACTAAAAGTGAAAATAACTTCTTCAGTATTATATTTAATATGCATGTAGTGTTTTTAGCTTAAAATGGTGGCTGTAAGTTTAACATTTCAGTCATCCTTATTAAGAATTTTTATATCTGTTTGAAAATCTGAACACAGTAGATGTTTCAAAATAGCTATAGATCTACTGAAAACAGTAGACAAAATTTTCAGCAGGGAAGCAACAGTCATGTAGTAGAGCTAGAGAAGTCTGGAATAGCGTTCCAAGATTCTTTTACTCTAGACTTCCTATGTAGTAAAGTTACGTGCAGGTACTTGCATGAGGATTTTGCCTTAGAAAAATAAGTAAATAAAAACAATTACCTCTTCTCCAAAGCAATGTACACATCTTTCACTGGAGGTTGTTCCAAAAGTTTACACAAAGTGTTGACAAATGCTTCAGTCAGTCGGGTGCTGTAAATAACTGAAAGAAAATTAGAAAACCCAAATAGTGGTGCATAAACATATACCTTACACACTTATTCACAAAAATGATGAACCAAAGAAATTAAAAACAACATAAATCATAGCCGAAAGTAAAACCAATAAGTTGCTGACCAAGGCAGTTTATTAAGATAAAAACACTTAACACGTAACGTTTCATCATAGCCGAAAGTAATATTAACCCCTTTTGACCAAATTCTTGATTCAGGACTCTAGTGAATTTGAAGACTGTTATCATGTTATTTTTCTCAGATTCTGTAAAACCTTTGTTCCATATTACCTAATACCAAATTATATGTTTTTGTTTTAATATTTACACACTGAATGTTGATGTTTTTGTAGATTTCCCCCCTTAGTTAGTTTTCATTACCCAAACCAATAAGGAAATCAGCATGCCATTCAATTCCCCACAATATCTGTCTAGTGATAACGATTAATGTATATACAGAATGCAGATCATGATATAATAACTCGGATGATGTGACACAACACAATACAAATTCACAGTAGTGTGTGTGTGGCTTAATATAGCCAATACAATGTTGGAGGTTCCATAAAGTCTATCAGGCTATTCAAAGTCTTTGTATTTCATGTAATATCTGTTTTCCCCGAAGGGGAATTGGACAAATCTCATGTAGATAAGGTGATGTAAAGTTCCCTGTGCACATTGCACCATGATATGAAGGCTCACAGGGAGATTTGGATGTAGGGCAAAGCACATTCATGACCTCAGCACAATAATCTGACAGTTTTCCAGTGTCTAGTGAGTGTTTCCTTTCTCCTTCTCATCTGTTATATAGCCCTTCCGGTTCTCCTTCCTTTCATTCACCCCCCTCCCATTTTTTTAATGAATCCTTGTGTGTAGAAATCTCAACAACTGAAATACCTGTTTCCTACACCAAAGCAGTGTGTAAGGTATGTTTCTTGCACTCAAGCTTGATATTAGACATAACACCCACGATCTTCCCACTAGCTAGAAATTATGTTATTGAACATAATCACACCATGAACCAATCACACCTGCATTACACCCAACAACTGTGCATTTCCATCCAGTCTCTAACCAAAATCCTATTGTTCGCCCCAGGTGATTGGCATGAAAAACTGACTCTCGCACACCAAGAATTCCATCACCAGCGATTTTGAGGGCTGGCTGCCCTCTCCCCTTCCACTCCCACCCAAATGCTCTCACAAATCTGCATATCTATTACTACCTGACCCCCCTGCTATTGCCTCACCACCCCAACCCGTAAAACCCACCAAATATCCCTCAGAACTAAAATCTCAAACACCACACTTTGGATGATAACCAGTCCATGGACAAATCCAAACCAAAAAGATCCATGATTACCAATGATGCCAAATCAGACTGCAGTTGATTTATCCAGCCACGAACTTACCACTGTCAGAATGGATTTCTTATTAAATGGCCTTACCTTCTCCCCACCCCACCCCTCAAACCCCTCAGCCACAGCTCAAACTGTATTCTTACCTGCAACATCTGTCGTTGCTTTTACCTAGGGGAAACAGCGCTATGATGCCAGGGGTCCCAGGATCGAATCCTGGATGTTTGTGAGTGTCCATTCATCCCCATTTTCCCAAATTAGCCAAAAGTGGCACAAAAAGTGAAGTAAAATTAAGCAAATCAATCAATCAATCTTTTGTACTATTTCACATGGCCCACTCTGTATATAAGTTCAGTAAAATTAATCAGCCAGTACTCTTACAGTACCTATCACTCTTTCCCAACCCAAATTTGTGCATTTTAGATGCAGATATTTTCCACATTTGAAGGAGAACTTAGTGGTGGTCCTTTGTTCCATACTGAAATATGTGACAAGCTTAAATTATAGCCTGAAAAGTACATGTGCATGGCGGAAACTGAACTCACTAATAAAGTATTTCCAAGTAAAATAAATATATATACAGTATTCCTTCAATTTTGCAGACATATGATGCATTCCCATAAAGTAGTAGTACTGAATCACTTTCCTAAGAATACCAGCTACATTACATGGAAACTAGGTTACACTCATTCATCAACAAGACAGAGACAGTAACTAAAAAGAATAAACCTTTCATATTCCGTTTTATCATGTCCTGTCTTGCGCAAACAATGTGCATAACTTCCTGCAAGGCACACAGTAAACAAACTAATATTAGAAACATTTTAAAACATTCTTACCATCTGCTGCTAAAACAATGGAGACTTGAGGCAATTTCTCGACAATATACTGATCCCAATCTTGAGAGAAGAAGTCTAGTTCCAGGACAGTGAATCTTCCTGAGTACAGCTTCCTATTGCGGTGACCATTAGCCTTAATCAGTTCTAAAATTTTGTCTAGGTTCACATCTGGAGAATGGAAAAGAACAAGTACGTCATATATGTACTATGATATGAGCACGAATTTGCCACTACTCATTTTTAAAAAAGATTAGCACACAAAATTGCAAACCAAAAATCAATTTAGCAGAAAAGTTTTGATTAAGTGAAACAAATATTACTATAAAAATTAAACAGTTTACCTCGTTTGATATACAATCCGGTCTACTGATTTCAGTCATTTCCAAGAGCCTATCTTTCCTGAATGTCAAAACAGCCTTCTGCTAATGATGACAGTGTGTTGTTAAAATGGATAGCCGAATAAAGTAGTTTTTCCACAACACACACAGAAAGAATGATGTAAATTATTTTTCACATTTTCTTGCTTTCATTTCTTTGGTTTCATTTAACACTCTCTCCACTGTTGTTATTCATATGTTTTTATATTACTATTTTGGAGTCACGATGGTCTAGTCGGTAATACATGTGACTGCCATGTGGGAGACCCAAATTTCATTCCTACAGTGGGTGACAGATTGGAAATTTTCTACCCTGTCCCCTGCATACAGCAGCTTTGGGGTTGGAAACTTAGGGGCTATCCTTGGGAGTAAAGGTGGGAGAATAGTATGCTATCAAACACAAACTGGTTTAATATTGCATTCAAAAACAGATGCATTGTTCCTTTCAGATGATTGTATGAATTTTGAATTTGAATTTAAAATTTTGGGTGCATCAGCACTTAAAGGTTATTTTGCACCTGCCACGTTCTGCGTGGTCCAGCCCCTTACCTTATCCAAACATATATAAGAACACAATTGTATCATAACTAAAATAACTGTGATGTTGTTAACTAAAATATTAAAACATCCTTAAAAGCTGAGGCTGTAAACTGGCACTCAGCGCACACAAGGACAATACACAGGACAACACACACACAGTGCTATGAAGATTATTTTGGCCATTGGTCCAGATGCGAGAGCCTCGTTCGTCTGCCAAATGCAGTCCAGGGTGTACTACATGAAAGTGAGGTTGACTTTTGGGCACCTTAGCAGAAGGTTGCCCCTTACACGCCAGATGATTGTATGTGTGTGTAATATGCAGTGCACGTCATGACTAGGGAGCGGAAGTTGATGACCTAAAAAATATAGGTATATGACCTATAGAATGTCCTAAAAAATGGGAAATAATGACGTAAAAAATGAACATTAAATTTGTTAGTTTCAGGTTAAAAATTGAAATAAAAAGGAAATTAAACAATCCAGCCTCTCCTTATCTGATATTAATCTGAGTTTGCCCCAGACAGACACCTGGTAGTTTCCCCCGACACAACAAAGACTGTCACCAGTTCAGCATTTCTTTTGTTCGTAAATTGCAATCCTGCGAGATAAATATAGGCCTATGTTCACCTTGGTGAAAAGACTCAAGAATATTACCAAAATGAAAGAAGTGACAAAATATGACGAAACAATACACCGAATATTGCAAAAAATGCCGAAAATCAGGGAAATTTACTTAAAACCTGGAAATTGGCAAAAAAATGCACTTTAAAATTACCTTTTTTGGGTTCTAGACGAAGTGTAATATTGTGTATATTTAATGGGCATCATTTCGTAGATGTCAGAAAAAAGATGACATTTCATCAACTTCTGCTCCCTATTCTTTTAATGGGGAGGATCTATCTTGTAGTCCTATTTGGTTTGGTTTCAATCTGTTAGGTGATTGCTCCTGCCAGAACTGGTAGTGATAGTAATAGGAGAACTGCAGTGATGACTACTGATCATAACTCACTACCCTGCTGCAATGTTGACATTGAACTGATTGTCACATCGCAATGAAGTGACTGGTGCTATTTGCACATATTCCCACTTGATTAGCTGTCAATAGAGAGAGACAAAGACAGTTGCACTTAATTTTGTGTACCTTAGTATGCGGCTTGCATTTTTGGGGTAGTAACTCCACCCTGTATGTGAAAACTCTAATGAAACTGAAAATAACTGATTGCAAACAGTCTGAAAGTGTTCATAGGTGCTTACAAGATAACAGATCCTCTTGCGGTAGCACTGACACAATTCCACACACGTAAAACAGCAACAGCACAAAATCAGGACTGGCTCGGTAGCTTAACTAGGAGAGTAATAGCACAGTATGCCAAAGCGTGGATTTGAGTCTTCGTTGAGCCTGCATTTTCCACTTAAATACATCTTGCATGTGCCAAATCGTAAGGTAAGAGTTTGTTTCATTCTTGACTGGTGTACAGTCAGTTTTCTTCAACGTTAAAAATATCCACCCTTATGGCCTTCTCTCTTTTCGATTTTCAAATGTGTATATTAGGAATCAACTGATATTAAATCTTAACAAACAAATAAAGAAAATTTGCAATACTGATTCAGGTTCAAACTACAAAGAAATGACCACTTTCACTAACTGCAATTCTCCATCTTAAGTGATATGTCGATTCCTCTGACTTTTTTAGGTCAGTGGGAACCCTGTAAAACTGTATAAAGATGATTAAACTCGTGCACAATTTCAAGGAAAAGATGAGTTATACATTAAACCTTACCTGTACATATCACCTCCTTAGCAAACAATGCAGCTACTATCCCTGTGAGCCCAACTCCAGCCCCAAGTTCCAGAATGGTTGCATCTTGAAAGTTAGTTGCATTGTGCATTACGAAGTCTGCTAGGACAAGTGCCCCTCGCCAAATTTGGAGTCCTACAAGCTCCAGCCTTGTGTGCATGGTGTGTTCTGTAAAGACCTTTTAGATTACAGGCAAATAAAATAAGTTTTCACAAATTTTATACAATAATGCAGCAAAGCCAATTTCATTTCAATACAAAAGATTGACAATTTTTTTAATTAAAGGTATTTCTGTATTTCTGTACCCAGCATACTTGACC
Organism: Lepisma saccharinum; assembly: GCF_977018435.1. Taxonomy (NCBI): domain Eukaryota; kingdom Metazoa; phylum Arthropoda; class Insecta; order Zygentoma; family Lepismatidae; genus Lepisma; species Lepisma saccharinum. The sequence continues at coordinate 37,489,405 of NC_139237.1, forward strand.
AATATTACAGGATTGCTATTTTCTTACTATAATTCCATTTAATTACAGATAAAAACATGAAAACATTATTATAAACGCTACATTTCAAGTATACTCAAGAAGTTTTCTCAAGGCTAATAATATTACTCTCATTAATTTTTAAACACATGAACAAAAATAACAATACTTTCCCTTCACACAGTGCATGTAAAAATTGGGGGGGGGGGGGGGGCAATGACAGTTTATTTTCTCTTTGTAGACAAAGTTAGCATTAAGAGACCATAGTGCGTGGCAAAAGTGGAACAACTGACCCCCTATCACCACCAGTGAAAAGATACATGACCTGCAGTATTAAAGAAACTTTCGCCATATGCAGTATAAGAAGAAACATTTAGTATTCCACATTGGAAGATCAAAATTTTATGCACTACGACCCAAGTGGGTGGTTCCACACCCACCTAGAGATGTCTGTTTGTGTGTGTATTGTGCCAATTTTGAACTTTGCGTAGTAACTTTGAAGAACTTACTTGAAGGCATGACATATGACACCTTGGTTGGATGTGTGAAGTCGTTAGTAGTCTGTGATGTAGAGCGAGAGACCTGTTTGTTTCAGGAATGTGGTGACTGCCCTGAAAAGGGAGGACTTGCCTTACAGACACTTGGTTTGGAAAACATAGCAGATGACTCTTCGGAAGTTACATATGCAACATGGAAGGAAAATAAACTCATTAAGAAAACTGTTGCCATTGATACCTTCATTGACGAACTTGGGAGATGGACAGTGAAATCAGTAACACACCAACATCTGAAGAAATTGCAACAACAATACATTGCAGAAGTGAAGGGACGTGTAGAGGCTGAACAACAATGTTTAGTGCTTCACTGTGATTTTGCTGAGAACTGGCCTGTGATTCTGCCACAAGAAGTACAAGGGTATCACTGGAGTAATGACCAAGTTTCAATTGTTACAGGAGTCACATATTTTCAAAACAAGACCACAAGTGTTGGAGTTATAAGTGATGACAGAGGACATGACTCAGTACATGCATTGCTGGCAATACGCAAAATTCAACAACAGCTGCAATCACAGGCAGAAAAGATCATCATTATTTCTGATGGTGCCCCTTGTCACTTCAAAAATCGTTACCAACTGTTTCAATTGACTAAGTCGCTTGTGCCAATGGAGTGGGTATACAGTGCTACTGGTCATGGGAAGGGGCCTTGCGATGGTGTAGGAGGCCTGCTGAAGTACCACGATACAAAATATAATCTTTCCAGCCCAAGTACAGCTGCAATTCAGAATGCCGAGGATTTTACAAGAGTGGTGAAGTCATACACATCAACAGTCCTCATCCTGTTGCCCAAAGGGGAAGTTCAAGAATTCCGCCAGCAGAAAATAGAAGAATGGTCTAACCAAACTACACCTGTGAAAGGATTTCAAATTTTTTGTAATTGGCATTTTTGAAAAAAAAATGATTTAAAAAAAAAATCAGAAGGCTACAGCACGAGAACTTGGACACATATTTCCAAACGGAGGTTATCATTTTAATTAGAAAATTCTTATTTTTCAAATAAAAAAACAGCAACGAAATATCTTGAACCATTCCAGAGATAGAGTATTTTAATATTTTGCCGAAAATAGCACATGAGAAATGATGCCCAGGGTGCCATCTTTGGCAGCCTGTATCTTTAACATATGTTTAGTTCAATAACATCTGAGACTATGAAGGTAAGATTTTTTCTTTGCCTGCCTGAATTGATATGGGCAATGCCTCACATTTCTGGGAAACAATGAAGCAGTGTGGCAAATTAATATAGGAAGTGGAAACTGCAATTAACAGAACTTCTCAATAACCAGTTTTGCAGATAACTGAATACTTAATTTCAGTATATTAAACATATTGTTGCTGAAAACTTCAAAGGTAAAGGTGAAACACTGTAGTTAAAATATATTTTTTGCTTCATTCATATTTAATTACACTGAGTTGTGGATCACAAGCTGTAAAATAGTGGAGCAAGGAGTTTTTTTTGGAGTATTACTATTATTTTGTTCTTCCCAGTACAAATTGCCACATTTATAATTCTGATTAACTGAGCTGATGTTAAAAAGACCTTGATATTTTCACAATCTATCCAAAATTTAGAGATCACAGCAAGAATCAAATTTAGTACTAACAGGGACTGGACCTACAGTCTACAATGGCATATGAACCACTGCGAATCCACTCCACTGCACCTGGTATCGAAATTAGGAAACCACAACATTTCAATTAGTGGTAGGGATAAAATTTTGTCTTTTGAAGGAAAGTTGCTTTTAGGTATGCTGTACATCAGTCACCTGTGACAATTATTGTAGTGTTGAAACTGCACATACAGAAAATACAGAGTGTCCAGGCTAGAGGTATACAAAAATATACACATATATTTTAGCATCTGTAAAGTTTATTAACTTTCTAGTCCCAGTTATGTACTTACACCTCAATGTGTGCATCATTTGTAACTTGACAAATATCCAAACAATACTCAAGTTCATGCCAAGTGTTGACAAGCATTTGAGGTGTTTTTAGCACAACCCATTCAAAGATATGCTGTATCAAATTCTTTATTAAAATGTTTTCTCCAATTTTTATTCTCACATACTGGTCCCAATATTCTTTGTACTATCTTTCTTCCAAAGGTCTCCACCACCTGTTCATCTTTCTTTGAACAGGTCCAAGTTTCCGCAGCATAGTTCAATACAGGTCTTGTAATGTGTTAATTTAGTTTTTCTTGATAATATTGTGCTCTTAAAATGTCTCTGTAGTCCATAATAGGCCCTATTTGCTGCTATAAGTCGCGCTTTTACTTCCTCCTGTGAACCATTCTCATATGCCACAACAGGTAGATGAATGAGTCCACTCAATCAATTGTGTGATTAGCCATTGTTGTGGCCGGTGGTGTATCATATCTGTGTGCTTTACCTGCTGCCATATATGTACTTAGTTTTCTTTTCATTCACTGCCAGTCCCATCTTCTGTCCTTCCCTCTCTACGACAAGAAATACTTCTTCTATTGCATCCAGCGATCTTTCTACTACATCCATGTCATTCCCATATGCTAATATCTGGATTGTCTTATAATAAATGGTACCCCTAATTTGCACCCGAGCTTCCCATATAACATTCTCAAAGGCAATGTTAAACAACAAACAGGCCAACACATCCCCTTAGTCGATTTTCTATTTCAACAGGAGTTGTCCTCCCACTCTTATCCTACTATTAGATCCTACCATAGTTATCTCACTATTTTATTGGGATTACAAGGTCTTCCAATGCCAGATATAGATGTGCACTGTTTATAATATCGTATGTGGATTTAAAATCAATGAATAGGTGGTGTGTTCCTATTCCAAACTCCAGAGTTTTCTAAAGTATTTGCCTTAAGGTGAATATCTGGTTAATTGTAGATATATTCTGTCCTAAATCCACACTGATATGGTTCAATGCCCCTTTCTACATGGGGTAGTAGTAATCTATTATATATGATTCTTGCAAATACTTCATATGCAATGTTTAACTATTTATAACAACTAATTTGAATCAGTTTCGAAATTCAAGTAATTAGGAGTAATACTAACAAATGAAAATGATATTAAAGAGGAAATAAACAGTAGACTTAATTCAGGAAATGCATGTTACTTTTCTCTTCGTAAACTTTTATCTTCTCATATAATACCTACGGAACTGAAAGTTAAAATATACAGAACAGTAATTTTGCCTGCAGTATTATATGTATGTGAAACCTGGTCCCTTACATTAAAAGAGGAATTAAGAATATTTGAAAATAGAATCCTTAGGAAAATATTTGGACCTAAAAGGGATCGGTATACAGGTGAATGGAGGTGGTTTAAACTTTTGGAACTGCATAATTTGTATTCATCTCCAGCAGTGGCGGCAATTGGGTTCCAAAACTGGGGGGGGGGGGGGGGGCAAAGACAGTTTATTATCCCTCGTATATAAGGTTTAGCATAGTGCGGGCCCAAAAGTGGCAGTCAATTGCCCCCCTTGCCCCCCTAATCGCCGGCACTGATCTCCAGACATTATGAGAATAATTAAATCAAGAACAATTAGCTGGGCAGGCCATGTGGCACGAATGGGAGAGGAGAGAAGAGTTTACAGGAATCTTGTTGTGAAGTTAGTTAGTTAAAATTAATTAATTAATTGGTTGGTTGGTTGGGGTGTGTGTGGGTGGGGAGGGAGGGGGAGAGAGAGGGAGGGAGGGAGTGAGTGTGAGGGAGTGAGTGAGTGAGTGAGATAGAGAGAGAGAGAGAGAGAGAGGGAGCAATGTTTAACAATGAAATTCCACAATAGTTTGCACACTCTATCATGTTACCTTTCTCGTGGATAGGTACTATGATACCCATTCTCCATTCACATAGCATGTGCTTATTATTTCATTCAAGCCTCTAGTAACAAATGTGGTGACATGGACAATTGAGAATAATAATTATAATCCCATATTTACCGATAACAATAGCTCCTTCCTTCCCCTCATCTTGAGAACGTTTTAGTATCAAGTCTCCATCCTCATCAACCACAGGTTTGTCTTTCGCATCAGAACTGGCATATCCTTTCGGATATGTGAATGTAAACTTTGACAGAGCATCTGAAAACAAACAAGATCACAATTAATAGTCTGATATGTTAACTACAGACAAAATCACTAACAATTGCTGAAGGAATAGAGGTCCTTCTGACCGACAGACGTGGTGGAGCCTAGGCCATCAAGAATAATTCTCCTAGGCAACCTTTTATGTGATCTATCAGGCTACATGCTACCCTGAAGACGGGGGCAGATTCAGCCTCCGAAACGTAGGTAAATATCTTTAAAAAATAACAGTGGTTAAAAGTCCAAAAACTAGAATGAATAAATCACCACTGATTAGCTACAAAGAAGAATAGAGTGAGGTTTAGCATGCACTGTGCTTATATGATTAGCATATACCAGGTTTCAAAAAAAGTTTTAAAATTGTGATGTAGCCTGTGCTGGATACATATTCTACTCAGAAGTATGGAGAACATTTTCAAAATGACTGGGCAATAATTAAGAATAAAATTTGAAATTCTATTAGTGCATAACTATAACTATTGCTTTTCTCATGGATTTGAATGGCATTTAGCACATCAAATACAGTCATTGGTGTAGCCAGGCATGGGTTACTGATAACTTTTTCTTTAAATTTGAAAATTTAATTAACTCTTGCTTGTTTTTATGTTATGCAATTGCAATAACACCACAAAAAGAATGATATACTAAAAAATCAAACCAAGTGTTGATGTTTGTTTTTGATGTTTTATTCACTACCTTGAGTACTACAAATAACAAATATTCTGGTATATATTGCAATGCACACCGGAGCTGCCTTTGTATAAACGTCCGAGCAGCCACCCTGTTCGCGAGCTCTCGCCTGACTGGCGCAACGTTCTTACTGGTGTGCGTATAAAGAAACAAATGCATGTTGTTATGCGTGCAAAGTGCTATGTTCTTGATGACATTTCAAAGTTGAAATAAAGACATGATTATCATACAGTTGATTTTTAACATTTCTCACAAATATTTTGCAAGAAACACTGAAAACGTAAAATTTTTTGCTATGTGTGTTTGATAAGTTTGATAACATAGTATGAAAACATAGTATTTATGAATACAGAAGTCACAATTGATATGCGAGCACTCAGAAATGAAACTTTACAACCGACAAAAGTATGAAACCGAGAAAAATGCAGGTGAAAATTCGGTAATTACATTGTGGCTTATTGGTTACCCAGATGATCCCAAATGTTTCTTACTATCATCTCGCACTGAAGGAACTCTTAACTGTTAACTCAATTTTGAATGGAGTGTTCTTACTATCATCTCGCAAGTTTTACTCCCGAGCTGCTCATATGTAGTGAGAGATACATTGCAAATTGTTATTTCAATACTACTTTCCCCTAATAGTTTTCCTATGAATGTAATTAAAGGTTCAGTCTCATTTGAAAGAAAATGCTGGCCATATGTACGAGGGTGGATCATTAAGTATCGCACAACATTTTTTTCCCGCGATGTTATTGTGGCTGGGATGTTGAAATTTTACAGATGTATAGTTTGAAGTTCGCGCTAGAGACGGCATTTGTTCGATCAGGTATATCTCTTGTGGCAGAAGCATGAACTACTTAACATGTTATTGTTGTCAACGTGTGAAAAGCAAAGAGCTGTAGTTCGTTTTTTGTGGGCGAAAGGACAAAACCCTGGTGAAATTCTCAGAGAAATTTTGGGCATGTATGGGGAAGACTGTTTGGACTGTAGCAACATCTCCAGGTGGTGCACATTCTTTCAAGGAGGCCGTGTGAACCTTGTTGACTCGTCACATTCCGGGCAACCAGTAACAACTGCAACGGAACGGAATGTTACAGCCATTGAGCAGGCAATTCCCAACGACCAGCGGATCCATCTCAGAACCTTGTCAGGGCGGTTCAACATTTCAGACTTCCATCTGTTTGGCCCAATAAAGAAATTCCTAGGTGGCCAACGTGCAATCGGTTGTGCGCAGATGGCTCTATTCCCAACTGACGGAGTTCAATGAACAGGATATATTGAAACTAGTGGCACGATGGGAAAAATGTGTTGAAAGACTTGGCACCTATGTCGAAATGTAGCTAAAAGATGTGGTTTCAATGTGTATAATTTATGTTGTCTTACCTATTAAACTCATTTTTTAAAAAAAAAATTGTTGTGTGATACTTAATGATCCACCCTCGTATATCCAGAATGTAAAATCTGTGGTGGAGTGCAAGTTTATACTTAGGAAGCTGTAAGTGTAAACTTTGAGCCAAAATGACCTTCATTGCACCTTTGTAAAGGTTGAGGAAATTTGGGGGGCTGTTGGGGGAGTTTGGATAAATCTCTGATCCTTGCTACACCTAGAGTGACGTCTAACTAATGACAGTTACCCAAAAGCTTCAGTACAGGAGACTATTGATCTATGTAGACCTAAGGATAGCAAGAGAGATCAAAATGTTCATGTATCTTGACTTCAAACATGAAACAACAATTCATTCATATTTCGGGAAAAGAGAGACGCAGTAGTAGATAATTATAGAGAAACTAAGTACTCACATTTTCCACGAAGCTGTTTTTACAAACATTGCCTGTGTAAAGATGCCAATACGCGAACTCATATTTTTCAGTTCAGTATTTCAACATGTTCTTTCTTTCTCATTTTTTATCAACTGTGTAATACAATAAAGATGTTCAAAATTAATAGAATTAGTTTAATCAATAAATGTGTTGATTAACTTTGTTAATTTTAATATTGATTATTAATGCTTTAAAATAGTCATAATTCGAACTTACAAAGTAACTTTTCTTCTGGGTAATATTTACCCAGTGGAGAGGAGAATGGGTTAATCATTCACACACCAAACATTTAGTTGCATTACACTGGAGAGTGGGTGGTCCATTTCAAGCCAAAATGACCATAAATTGGGTCTTTGTGAAAAATTTTAGGGAAGGTTGTTGAAATTTTGGGGGACAGTGTGGATACATCACTGTTTACACTGCACCGCTGCTATATGTATTGAGAATCATCTGATAGCAAAATCGGGAACTTTCATTTCACAGCACCTGCACATGTGTTCATGTTTGGTACAGGGCTCCAAGATGATCCATTAACAGCAGAGCACGCGTTCACAAAGAAACTAAATTAGCCTAAAGTACCAAATTATTTTCCTGTGGTGGTTTTACAACATCTTAAAGTATCCCTTCCTTGAGAAATCATCATGGGAAATAGCAGCAAAGGCTATCTGAAATCAAAATAACTTTTGTATTTTCAAGTCAAAAATAAAAACATTATATTTTCTTTTAATTCAAGTATGTTTTCTTTTACTGTGCATTAGTAGGAAGTTGTGAGTCTAGATAGCACAATTATAGTGTCCGGAGTGGAAAAAAAACTGCTACAACAAGTCTCTAAAATAAGTACAAAATATAGCTAGTACGAAAATTCCATTTTCATTTTGCAGCCCAACAACAACAAATCATTGATTTAGAGAGAAATTTCTCTGGCAGTTTCCTGTCCCATTTAGTTGTTTAGAGAACTGTTCAAGTTTTATTCCTTTACCAAAAAGTAACAATTTCTATTTTTGCTGGCTTTTTTGGCATCCTGGATCACTGCAGAGGTGTGAAGAAGAAAAAAAAACTATACAAAAATCGCTGAAATTGATAAGTATCTTTAATTGAGTATGTACGTAGATCGAATAAATTTAATTATGTAAAAATCCTTTTTAGGGCACCCGTTCTGTGATTCCATCTTCAGTGACAAAGTTGAGGTCAGCAAAGCACATCAAAAGGAATGTAGAGCAGGTCTGCCGTCATGCTGCAGCTCTTGCCACTTCGATCAAACTGACAGTGATGGAGGTTGGAGGGTGGCAAAGGAAACACTACTTGACATTTGTATCTTCCATCACAAATTGGCAATGCAGACAGGCAGCCTACAGGCTGAAACCAAGTGTTCAGTAATAATCAAAATCTAATTATTGATAACAATTTGTTTGAACCAGTTTCCAAATTCAAGTACTTAGGAGTAATACTAACAAATGAAAATGATATTAAATAGGAAATAAAAAGTAGGCTTAATTAAGGAAATGCATGTTACTTTTCTCTTCATAAACTTTTGTCTTCTCGTTTAATATCTAAGAAACTAAAAGTTAAAATATACAAAACAGTAATTTTGCCTGTAATATTACATGGATGGGAAACTTGGTCCCTTACATTGAAAGAGAAACATAAATTGAGAGTATTTGAAAATAAGTTCCTTAGAAAAATATTTGGGCCTAAAAGGGACGAGGAGACAGGTGAGTGGAGAAGGTTACATAATTTAGAACTACAAGGGTCGTTCAAGGTTGACCAGGACTTTCGTGCGTAAAATATTAATGAATCAATGTAGCGCTGCATTACTAGGGCAGGACAGACCATGATTCCTTGTGAGTAACCATGATCCTTTGCGACACATTTGGCGCATGCGCAGTAGTGTAAACAAAGATGGCGGCAAGTAGTGTATCTGTTGCTGTGGAACAGCGGTGTATAATGAAATTTCTCGTGAAGGAGAAGGTGAAACCTGCTCAAATTTGGCGTAGACTGCAAGCACAATATGGTGAACAAACACTGTCACGGGAAAGAGTGTACGAATGGTGTCATAAAAGTTCCCTCCACCCAAGAAAAGCAAAGCGCTGCCGTCTGCCGGTAAGATTTTGGGAACAGTCTTCTGGAACATGAAAGGTGTTATCCATGTGGATTTTGTGGAGAAGGGTGCCACAATTAATGCCAAGTATTACTCAACACTGCTTCACGGTGCTGTACGTGGGGCTGTTCGGAAGAAAAGACTTGGAATGTTGTTGAAACACGTCATTCTTCTCCATGACAATGCCAGGTCCCACACGGTCCATTTGACTCAAACAACACTGGCCAGCGTGCACTGGGAGGTTTTACCACACAGTCCTTACAGTCCAGATTTATGCCTCAGTGATTTCCACTTGTTTGGGGCACTTAAAGAACATTTGGGCGAGACGCACTTCCAGACAGATGAGGAACTCAAGAACGCTGTCCTGCAGTGGTTACGACACCAACCTACTTTTTTCTACGCCAAAGGCATCAAGGAACTTCCACAACGACGGCAAAGGTGTCTGGATGTTCAGGGGGAATACTTTGAAAAACTGACATAGTTTGGTGCTTCTATGTATGTATATTTCCTGTCTAGAAATAAAAGTCCCGGTCAACCTTGAACGACCCTTGTACATAATTTGTATTCATGTCCAGATATTATTAGAATGATTAAATCAAGAAGACTTAGGTGGGCAGGCCATGTGGCACGAATGGGAGAGGAAAGAAGAGTTTACATGGGAAGCCTTATGGTAAGAGACCTGTAGGAAGACCAAGACAAAGATGGAGGGATAATGTTGTGATGGACCTAAAGGAAATCGGTAGGGATGGAAAGGAGTATATAGATCTTGCTCAAGATAGGGACAGATGGAAGGCCCGTGTTGCTGCAGCCATGAACCTTCAGGTTTAAGAATGCTAGAGAGTTAGTTAGTTAGTTAGACAGGCAGCCTAATTCTGTAATATTTTGCAATCAAATAAAATAGGTTTTAAAAAAATATTGCTTTGTGAAAAACCAGACGTTCTGCATTAGTATGAGAATTAAATATGTGCACATTTCATTGCTGGGGTTGCCAGTACCAGCAGAAAACTAATATTTAAATTAAATTTTCACAATTGAAATATTGAAAAATTCAATGTCCCTACTAGTCATATGCACCTTTTGAAAATCATCCAAAATACAAGTCAGAGCCATTGACGAAACTAGAAAGTTTACAGTGCAGTTGATCTTGACATAAAAAATACACAAAAAAATGTGTTAAAAACAAATCCTACTTACTTGTTTTTTCAACAGTTGGGGTGGATAAAGTATCACGCTCTATAAATGGATGGATTTCAGATGTGACCGTGAACTCTGACTCATCTGCCATCTGAAAGGTGAAAGGATCAATTTGGATAACCCATTCCATAACAACATGGTCAAATTGTATCATTTCTTATCTTAGGCAATCTAGGCTAAAGGTAATTAAAGTACACTTCTTGGGTCTTGTTTGTTTTTTTCGTTTTGCATTCTGAAGCAGGTTAAGTGCCATAAATAAGAAAATTCTGATTTTTCATCTGCGGATATCTTAAAATTTTAACTATGATGCTATTGTGCTTGAGGACTATTCCCAATTCATATCACATCGTCTGACTGCCACATGGGGGACCCGGGTTTGATTCCTGGGGGAGGTGATCTAAGGTAAGAATTTTTATGGCTATGTCCTCGCATAAAGCAACTCCGGAGCTCACCCAGCCTCAAATCAATGGGCACCTGGGGGCAACTCTGAAGGGTAAAGGTGGCCGGAGCATGATGCTGATAACATTACCTCCAAAATGTTTGTGATCGAAAATGTGTGGGGGCCTACCCCCAAACCCCTAAATGTGCCTGCATGGCACGGTGCTATATGCATGGGGAACTTTAATTACTTTTACCTTTACCTCACAAATAGTAATTATAAAATGTAAAAGTGTTAAAATATAGGAATGGACCAAGAATATTCATACATATAATACTGTACACACAACCACATACACATAATATAAAATTTTTAAAAAATAAAATAAAAGAAAATATGCATACCTAATATTATGAGCACACACTCAAAGCACCCAAAACCACTAGTTGCCCCCCTCTTCCCCTTCAACTTTTTTTTTCTCTTCACCCGACATTGCAGGGGCGATTTTTCCATGTAGGAAGTGAGGAACTTCATACAGTTCATTTATACTTGCTTCCAGTTCTCTACTTTTTAGGAGTTTAATAATAATGCATGTTATAAAATTATGAGCTCAATGTACGTACAATTGACTAAGTTAGCTACTGTCAAGAGTTGACTGCTGTCGCTTGCTCCAGCCCAAAGATGATGGACACACAGGCTTTGCTGCCTGCCTGAGGAACCTCGCTGGTATCACTACAAACAGATGGGTGAGAAGTGGAAAAGGGGCAGGGGGAAGGTTGCAGTTTTAAAGCATCCAGCGAGGAAGCATCAAGGGTTTCCTCAATCAGTGGTGCAAACCCCAGTCATTAATGGTACTAAACCTAGCACAGATTGATCTTTGTTGGCACCTAGCATCCTGCTTTTGGCATAATGGTAAAATCTAGCATAATCTGCAAACGTGAGTCTCTGAGAGAGGGAAATCTAATTCAAAGGAATATGTTTTCAGGAAATAAAAGTAAAATTAGGTCCAAATCTTATTTTTACTTCACCAGTGGATGTGTTTCAAATAAAAGGGAGTATGCTTACACAGCGACAAGCTTTTTCAACAATGCCATGATCCATCCTCTATCTTTTCTATATGCTGCCAGATTTTGTTTGTGAGGAAATTTTATGGCAGGAAATTGGTACAAGGTTGGGGTAAACAAAGAATTCTCTAAAACCATTTCGTTTGTTGAGCCATTGTACACAATTTTTCAAACCTTCCTCGGTTTACCATAATTTCTTCCTCCACCCCCAAAAAAAACAAAAAAAAACATGAGTTGCCACTGCGAAATTGTCTACAAAAATTAAAATGCTGATAATATATTTTGGTCATTTTAAAAAAATATTAAATACATAATTGAAATAATTTTCCATCAAAGAACAGCTTTTTTAAGCAATATAATTAGCTTATGCCGTTATCTCTATATTTTTACAGAATCTTTTACCTTTGGTGTACAGGGTGAACCATTGACGTGTGGTTAGGTTAGTTTCGGTTAGGTTAGGCAAACATAGTTAAAATTTGGTGTCGTGGTAGTATCAGGAATATATATATTTCCTTGTGAAACAAAAAAATTCGAGAAAATCGACGGTTTCCATTCCAAAAACTAACGCCTTATTTTCGCTTATTTTGCAATTTCTAGACGTTTCCGACAACTTTTAACTTCAGATTCGTGATTAGGAGGCCTCAATTAGTGAGTATGCCAAATATGAGGAAAATCGGACAGGAGTCCAGTCATCTTCAATCGTTCCTTTTTTTCGAAATCCAAACAGTGCTCATTACTTTAAGGAAGATTTAAATTTGGTGTGACAATGATTGCCAAAATTCTACGATAATTAATCTTTCAGCTAGGAGAATTTCAAAAAATCATAAAACAATTTGAACCGTTGCCCAAACCATGTTAAAAATGTGTATGTACAATGATTAGTTCAGAATTAATCGGAACATGGGCCTGCATCCATGTTCAGTAACAGTATGGTATAGTGAAAACACATTTCTTCAAATTTACAGGAGGAAACTACTTACAGAACTGAGTTTCTGTAGACTTTTGGAAGCTCGTGGAAGTGTTTTCTCCCTTCGTTCAACTTATTCGGCTGGTAAATCATGTATTTTTCGACATTAATGTATTTCCGTTGCACGATAGCTCTTGCCACCATTACCGTCTACTACGTGAATCAAATGTTCCGTGCGTTAGATTATGTAACCCCCTATTAATTTTCTATGTTTGCCGAACCTAACTGAACCTAACCTTCCGTGAATGGTTTGTGGATCAATTTTCGCTTAAAAACCTTCTGTGAGTAGTTTCTGCGGCATTTTTCGGTTAATAAGTGTTACTGTAGTAACCACGCGGTAGGTTTACAAGACGATGTGTGAGGTGTTTTTTTTCTTTCCAATATAATTTTCTGTTTGCCGAACCTAACCTAACCTTTCGTGAATGGTTTGTGGATCAATTTTTGCTTAAAAACCTTCTGTGAATAGTTTGTGCGGCATTCTTCGGTTAATAAGTTTGGAAACACTGCACATCAGCTGACGATAGACAACGTGAGTCAAGATTTGCCCGCCATATTGTGTGTAACGAAAGTGAATTAGCAATGAACAATAAATACTTGTAATTTGAAAAACTACGATTTTTTCAGTGAAAATAGCAAAATCCCATGTTCAAAAATGTTCCGCTATGCATAACAGGTAAGTACAAATGTAAATAATTAGGAAATAAACGAGTGAAATGTGTTTTCACTATACCATACTTTTACCCCCATGTTCCAAGTGGGAATTTTACAACTGCAGTGTATCATATGAGTTGAGGGCATGGAGCAGTTTTCAAATTGAGGGGGGAGGGGGTATATGGGGAAAATTTATGCAAAAATCTATGCAAACCATCCTCCCAGCTGTTTTACTGACACAATGTAAGCCATAGGATCATCCCCCAGCTAGCCCTGTGATTCAACCTAACAATTCACTACAAGCGGTGGTATATATTCCACAATGTTTCAACTTTTCGAAGTAGTTGATGTAGGTTTTTGTTCATCACTCTTAAAAGTTACCTATTACGAGACATTCCTACAGCCTATTTGTTAGGTTAAACAGATTACTTAGGTTTGCCTCTCAGATTCTGTAAATCTAAATATAATATAACTTACAAAGAATATGTAGTGACTGCCACTGAAAATAAAATAGTTGTACAAAATCTATTATGGGTGTGCATAAGTTTGTAAATTATTTGAAATCGGTGGATTTAAGTTTAATGGATTAAGATAGAGGAAAATAACTTTGATGTAAAAACAAATTAAAAGCTGATCTAAGTATATTAAGATTCGAGTCGAATCATTCGACATCTTAACAAATTTTATTAAACTTTCTTCAACGTGACGTAAATCATTCGGTGTTTAAATGGTACGATCAACACGTATATAAGAATGATTGTACAATACATAGAAATCAAAATTAAAGGAAGTCTTACCAGAATTACAAGTGACTTATATGAAAAACAAAGAAGTAATAGAAAAGTTATTTTGTACCCCAAATATACCCGCTCCTAGCAGACATTCTAGCATGGTGTGTTTAATTATCCTGTATCAGATAGCAACGTAAGTTCCTAAAGGAATATTTGCAAAATATATGCTTTTTCTGGTAGATTAAAACAAAACTAGAAAACCAAGACATATTCATTTGCTAACATCACACCATAGACCAATGTATAATATTACCACTTTATATTAATGTACATGAAGGAAACATGTGCGTCTGCTGGTATGGTTAGTGGTCTTCATTGATGGACAAATGTTATGTATTACAGTGAGCTTTTATGAGCTTACATTACCACTGCAGCAAGCGTTACAATACTACTCAAAGAGTCAGGAAATTATTTTTGTATTTCATTACTAGGCTCAGCGTTAGCCAAGCCTTACGAAAAATTAGTTATAAACTCATCTTTTGCTCCCCTCCACGGAAATCTTTAGTAAAAGGCGAAAGATTTATTCGAATTGAAGGGAAGCCAGAGTTGCTTTGCTATACAAATCGGCAGAACTTAAAGCAAAATCTCCATACGTTACGTATGAGAGTTGCAAATTATTGTTACAATGTATCGATTGTGAAAGAAACATTTTAATTTACTGAAACTATTTTAATAAACATATATAAATACATTTAAATGAATGAAACCTTTTTATTAGTATGTCTTATATCTCCCAGAAATTTATTATATAGTATCCATTGCTATCCCTGCCATCTAGTGACAATATTTTAATATTAAATCGTTACTTGTCAACCCGTTTCTCAATAAAAAAAGATATAATGTGTTGTTAATTTAGTAATTAAACATAGTGGTATACTTTACAAGATTGCAAATTACAAAATCTCTCATCTATTAAAAATGAAGACTTTTTTCATGAGGTCAATACAAGTCTTATGGAAATCATGCGAGATTTACTGTATGCCATCTAGCGTCAATATCTAAAATTCTTTCATTAAATTTGTAAAATAAACTGAAACACTAAACGTGCTACAAAATAGCATAGCGTTGAACTATAACCAAAATTTTAAAATGTACATGCTCAGATGTAATTATTATGCTTGAACTGGATGTTCAACTTGATTAAGTTTGAATTAAATGTGATTAATATTTTCTAATGCAAATATATAGTTTACAAAAAAAAATGTTAAAACATAGGAGGGATTAGATATACTTGAAGTATCATATATACTGCTCTGAAGATTTATATCATTTCCCAAATCAGAAACTTGCATAGAAATGTGTACCAACCTTACATAGTGGCATTAAATTGTAGTTTCACTGCCATACTACATACAATCTTACGCTTTTTCTCAAAAACGTTTTCGCCAAGAGCATAGTTCAACAGAGCTGACCAGTAAGTACTACATTATAGCATTTATAAATTTAAGGTACTGGGTGGGCACAAAGTCCCGTTACCTGTATGTAAAGTATAATAAAAGTATATATTTGTTTCAGTTTTAGACCATACGTTACCACTGACGAACTGCAAGATGCTGTGAGACGGGCTTTCACTCGTGTTACACCAGCATTGCTCTGCAAAATGTCTCACAGAACATGGCTGCGTATTATCCTTTGCCATGAGAATGATGGTGCACAGACTGATCCCTTAAATAATTAATGGTTTATATCTCATAGGTTTTTAGTAAATTCACTGTCTGTTGTCAATAAAAATTACTCAAAAGAACTATCGTTCATTGTGCTTGCATATTATAGGGGTAAAGTGACTTTGTGGCTACCCTGTAGTTGCGGTTCTTTTCTCATGGATAGATAATGTAGACAAAATAAACTTTTTGGCTTATTGAAATAAACAGTCTGTTGCTTATATACTGAACTTCCTTCCAACAATGTCTATAATAGTTCACATTTGGGCATGTTACTGCTTTCTAGCAGTCAAATATACAAATTATAATACAAACCTTGGGTTTTCATCACTTGGATATTTCAACTTTATCCACAGGAAAAAATATATGTTAAAATACGTTAGGGAGCAATATTTGTTTAAAAATGGAAGTGACCAACTGCATAACTTAAGAGAACTTTTCTGTAAAAGGATCAAATGGTGAAGAAGTGAGATAAGGATTCTCGACACATCACTTGAGCAGTGAATCAAGGTATCGTCTTTGGAACAATAAGGATAATTGGATAAATATGTACCGTACTGCCCCCCAGTCTCTTTCTTTTGTCAGCATCCTTGTTAAGCTTGGTTTCTTCTTTTGCGAGACATTGGCCTACCTTGAACAAGCTTCGGTCTTTTCAAATTTACAAAACACATGGTTGTAATGACAAACAAAAATGAAGCAAATTGGTAACTAAAGGATGCATGTTTCGTGTCTTCTTCGCACCCTCGACATTTAATCCTGACACCGCCACTGCATGCAGCCATAGAAAATGTTAATACAATGGATTAAAGACAATTTGCAGAATAGAAAGTGGTTAGTATAGCTTTCCCTTCAATGTTCTTGTCAAAAATTTATTGGAATGTAACGTACATCAGAGCTCAGCCCAATAAAAATTTTCTGCTGCATCTACCACACAAGCACAAATTTGTGCTTTTTCCACTATAAAATGACAATAATCTATCCTGTGTAGTCCTGAAATATTGATAGTACTGTATACTATTTATCATATAAATCCACTCATTTTTGTGAAAACTTCATTCTATAATTTTGCATCTTTGTGCCCTCCATTACTTTAGCAGACAAAACAGTCAGTGAACCTAAGCATTCAACAAAATCATTCGGTGCTTGCACTGAGCTGCTCCAGAACCACTCAGCATGTCCAACACACTCAATGCTACACTATGTCTTAATTTCAACGTAGCCGTTTTGCAGAAAATTGCTTCAATGATACACAACAAGTATCATTCTCAAGGATCCTATGCACTGAGTAAGAAAATAAAGAGTCTTCCAATTTGAACGTCAGAACTTTGAAAGTGTGTTGTGGCAACACTGTATGCAGTAGTCTGTGGCAAGTTATCATGGAGAGATACACAATGCAACAATGCATAGAAATTATTTGAATTTGTTATCAAAATTCGTGTTCAGTTCGACAGACATTTCGTGCATTAAGAGAAATTTATGGTCAACATAATCCACCGACAGAACAAACAAAACTGTAGGATTTGGGCAGATGAAAATCCACAAGTAATTTTTGACATACCCCTTCATCCTAAGAAAGTGACTGTGTGGTGTGGTTTTTGGGCCAATGGAGTGATCTAGCCTAATTTTTCTGAGGACCAACATGGAAATCAAGCAGCTGTCCATGAGGAGCGATACAGGAATATGGTGGTGCAGTTTTTGTAGCCTAAACTGGCAAATCTTGACATCAACAATGTGTTTTTCCAACAGGACGGTGCAACTTGCCACACAGCTCGCAAAACAATGGAATTATTGCATGATAAGTTCCCCGGACGAGTTCTGTCCAGAAAGGGTGATGTGAACTGTCCACCCCCCCCCCCTGGATTTTCTTCTATGGGGTTATGTCAAATCTAAGGTCTATGAGACTAACCCACGCACAGTTCACGACCTGAAACGGAACATTGAACGAACCATTGAGGCTATAACGCTCAATATGTGTGCAGACGTGCTGAAAAATTTGGCATTCAGAATCCATTCCACCCACCGAATCAGAGGGACATTTGAACGACATATTGTTCAGAACATAATGCCATTGTTTGCTCTTCAAAATAAAAAAACAATATATATATATGTGCCTCTTCGCTTAGTAACGCCGATCTTTCTTCTTCAACTTGAAAATGCGACATAGATCGCGAAATATAGAATAATTTCTCTTCGTGTGGTAAGTGTTTATTGTCTCCTTCTTCATTAGTGTTTATCCGCCCTTCTGGCACCTTTTCTGATCCTATTCCTGTGTGTATATATATATATATATATATAATGGATAAAAGCAAGGAGGGCCAAAAGGGCTAAGTAAAAATCAAATAAGGTAAAAGGAAACACTCACCGGACAGTAGGAAAATTCAAAATTTTCGCTAATTTATAGCATCATCGGTGTGAGAAGAAACAGAAGACCCCAACTTCCGGTTCCGTCTTCTGTTTCTTCTCACACCGATGATGCTATAAATTAGCGAAAATTTTGAATTTTCCTACTGTCCGGTGAGTGTTTCCTTTTACCTTATTTGATTTTTATATATATATATATATATATATATATATATATATATATATGTATGTATGTATGTATGTATGTATGTATGTATGTATGTTTGTCATTATCACTTGTGGGTTTCATTCTATTTAATTTTAAAGATCTGACATTCAAATTGGTAGACCCTATACTAGGGATGTGACCTATACAATATTGCTTTACAATTACGTATTAAAACTGCAGATACTTTTACTGAGGCATATCACAGTACAGTTTAACCTTTTGAGTCCCAAGGCCATTTTCACTGGTAAGCATCTCAGTCCCGAGCCGATTTTGAGCAAAATGCAGAGTTTCAATTAAATGAGTGTAGATCGGAGACTAATTGCCCTAGAGAGATGAGTGATATACTGTTGTGCGCGGAATGAACCAGAGATTCAGACTATATGAAATTTATGCAAATTCGGCGTATATGTGGCGGGGGGGAGGGGACTAACTCTCAAAATTCCAAAATTTCGGGGAAAAAATTGGTTCCCCCACCCTCCCTTTAAGAAAAAAGTACATGACAGTGTCGACATGCACATGGAAATGATCGCTGACATGTAAGGAACACAAAAATATTTGCATTATTATCATATGACCAATGTAACTTGAGTTGTACCCCCAAAAGGAATGGTCGGCATGCCACTGATTCAAGCTTCAAAAGGCAGCGGTACCTTGAAATGACTTTAGCTCAGAGACTATTTGCCCTGGAGATATGAATGATATACCATTGTACGCAGAATGAATCACAGATTCAGACGATATATAATTTATGCACATTCGGCATACATATGGAGTGGGAAAGGGGGGAAATCCCCTCAAAAATACTTTTCTTTAAAAAAATGGTGTTTCCCCCCACCCCAGAAAAAAATGTCAAAATGTACAAAATGCAAAATTTATGCAAATTTGGTGTATATATGGAGGGGGAAGGGAGAAAACCCCCAAAAATTATTTTAAAAAATTGTCACCACCCAAAAAATGTCCTCGCACTTGGGCACAAAAACGACACCTACGCACAACATTCAAAGACAAAAAGCTAGAACGCAGTGAAAAATGAGCGCCGATTCTTGCAGCTGCTTGAAATTCTATTTTTAGACAATGCAGGGTAACCCCTGTTGCAACTTGTGGACACTTGTGCTAAAAAAACAAAGGTTTCCTTCAGCGCGCTTCGAAATTCCATTCTCACAACGCAGATTCAACAACCAGTCTTCCCCTCCCCCCACCCCCTGCTTGCGCCCTCACGGAAAACTTTCATTTTGACATTGGATACTGATAAACAAGTTTCTTTCGAATGCAGTTAACAGGCGGGAGTGAAAAGCATTGCTTTAGAACAACAAAGCCCCTCTTCCTTTGTCGGCAAAAATTTGACCTTGAAAAGAGAAGCAAAAGAGAAGTCCCTTTTCCCGCCTTTTCACCTACATTTTCATGAAGAAAAAAAAAGGTGCAAGAAACATTTGTGTTAAATACATGTGTTAGGAACAATATAAAAAAATTCGAAATTCTAGCCAAAAATAGAAAAGTTATAACGTAAAAACTACGACCTTGACACAGCATCTCGATCGAGATGCTTGGGACCGTGAGGGTTACATTTGGGTATCTCGATCGAGACGCTTGGGAAAGTAAAGGTTAATATTAAACCTTTCTTAAATATTAAGGATGGACCATTATGAATAACACCATTAAGCCTTATTTCCATGATTATGAAAAAATAAATATGCTGACCAAGGCAGTAATTTATTTTATTAAAAACAAACTAAACGTAACGTTTCAACCTTCTAGCAAGGTCTTCTTCAGACTCTGTATCAAGTACAAAAGTAACAAAATACAAAAACAGGGCACTATATAGACACAAAGGAAAACAGAGAAGAGGAAGGGATTATCTACGAAGTAAAATGTAAAGAATGTCAGAGTGTGTACATAGGAGAAAGGAAAAAAGAGGCTGAAAGACAGGTTGAAACAACATAGGGATGATGTACGACTTAAGAGAGAAATGCGATATTTAAACACACGAGAGAAACAGGACATGACATAGAGTGGGATGAGGCTAAGCAGATAGGACGGGAGAAGAGAATGCTAGTGAGAAAATGGAAGGAAGCCAAGGAAATAGAGAAGAAAGGTGAAGAAGACGCAATGAACTGGAATGGGGGACTGAAGTTAAACAAAGAATGGAAGAAGGTGTTAGAAAGAGTGGAAAGGACAAGAGAGAAAGAGGAGAGGAGAAGGTAGAAAATGAAGGAAAAAGAGCGTGAGATATAAAGCCCAACCACATTCTATATGGAAGTAAATATGTTTATCCCTTTGGGTGAAAGTACAGTTGAAACATGAAAGCCACCTGCTAGAAAGTTCCACAACAACTTTCTAATAGTCTGGAGGGAGTAATGTTTTGTGTATATATAATGCCCTGTTTTTGTATCTTGTTATTTTTGTACTTGATACAGAGTCTGAAGAAGACCTTGCTAGAAGGTTGAAATGTTACGTTTAGTTTATGTTTTTAATAAAATAAATTACTGCCTTGGTCAGCATATTTATTTTTTCATAACCATTATGAAATTTTTACCAATAACCATCAAGTACTGATATACAATTGAGAAATGCCGATCAACCAATATTCTATTGATTCAATATAACATTGCAAATGTTCCATGAAGAAAAATAATGTTTAATTAACGTTCTTCACAATCTACTGTATTTAGTTGAATTCAGGTTTTACATTTCCCTCCATAATACATTCAACAGGGTGTCTACAATTTCATAAAAACAAAATTCCCTGTCCATACCAGGTTTTCCAGACCAAGTCATTAGGGCAATTCGTGTATTGAATTTCATATTTAAAATGTAGTGATGTGTAAGAAGGTTAGAAGATTAGGAAGATTTTAGTTAAACACCACACTTATTGACTATTGGTAAAGAAAGAATTATTTTTTATAAAAAGTACAATTATAGCATAAATAATACATAATTATAGTGGAATAAAGTATCAATCCTAAGATCAACCCAAAAATTGCTCAAGAAAGTGGTAAATTTCAATAGCCAGTTACTGTAGTAGATTTTTACTTAAAAACATTTCAAAACATGACCACTTTTCCTACAGTATTTAACATGTAATTTCTACTGCAACTACCAGTAATACTCAATGTATCAAATTGAAGTATAGTTTGTCCACAACAAATTAAAAATGTTGCGCTTGTCCTTTTATTTGTTCAGAAACCTACTTTTAGTGCACTTCCACAAAAATAGTGATTTTTCCAGAAACAGTAAATTTTCTTAACATTTCCAGAAAAAGTAAATTCCCTAACTTTTCCAGATTGGTAGACACCTTGTTCAATCTTGATGGTCCCAACATAGCAGTTATAAAAAAAATTCCTTGCTTTTAAATTTTCCCACATTTCAAATTTTTCTTTGTAAATGTAATACTTATGAGCTTCGTATTATTTTTCATTCTTCCTGCTTCAGTTATTTTACATCTATCTCTTGGGTTGATCTCAATGATGGGACAAACACAATACACCAATGACTTATCCAGGGTGTGAACCAGGGACATCTGAATTCACACCACCTTACACTGACCACTCCACCACAGAGGAATTTCTTTCTTGCAATTACAATCAAAATATTTAATTGAAAATGATTTCAAATTTTGCGCACAATAAGTCTTCCAACAAAATAGCAATTATGCTCAGGAAAAGCAAAAATTTTCAAGTATCATCCTCTATACAACATGATATGCTTTGATTCACCATATGCCTGTTCTGCACAAAAAGTACACCTTCATTTCTACCAAACATCAAAGTAAGTTATCTCAGTTTTGAGGTAAATTGGAAGAAAAAAGCATTTATTTAATAAGTTGTTTCACACTTTAATGCAAATTTTAACAAAAAAGTGACAAAAAAGGAAGTCTCTGGCAGTTTTAATCTGAATCAGATAATAATCACTACTGACTTTTGCAATTAGAACACACTGGTGATTATCAGCTGTAATGCCATACCCATCTCAGCCATTCATTTTATATGAATGCATCAAATGCCACACACATAGTTTTTCTATACGAAAACAGTTCTAGTACATTACAAAAATTATCATACAATCTACATAATGGCAGTGCCTTCTGTATATATATATTTTTGAAACATTAGGAAAAATCCTCTAAATGGTTACATTAAAAGCTTGTAAAATTGAACATTTCTTCCAACTATACACAACAATAAAATCTCCAACAAAGGCATTTTTGAAGATAAAAAAGGGAATTAAACTGTCTTAATTGCTAACATTAAGAATACACTATTTTTTTTATCAATGCAATTACTTTCTTAGAGAGATTTTTCCTGTTTTATAAATGATGCGTGATATCTGTATCACACGCGGATATGGATGGACTTCTACGCAACCTCTTTGGTACTCTAACAGTATTATTTATTACTATAAGCTGAATCAAATATACTCACACATTGTACACATTGAAGAAAACCACAAAAGCCTTCTTTGGGCAGTGTGTGGAACTGCGCCATAGCAGAACAAAAGCCAAAAATTATTCCTACCAACACACACATTAAACACATTTCAATACACAGCCATACGTGCAACTACTATACATATCATTTACTGCATACAAACAACATACAATCATATTGAAATAAACATACATATAAATCAATCTAAAATAATAAAAAAGGCACTTAATACACAGTTCTCTCAAAATACGCTACTAAAATTCTATACACAATGCAACCCCATTTTCTCACATTTACCGCAATCCTAGAACCGATACAAGTTAATGTACAATGTTTGTTTTTATCTTTGATGCTGCATACTCGACAATTCTGAGACCCAGGGTTTCCTGAAATAAGCTGATAATAGAGAAATTAAGCTCAACTCATGAAGAATGTGTAAAATTTGTTGAACTGACTAGACGTGCATATTTCAAAGGCAGGTTATTGCTTTTAACAGGCATACCAGGTTCACGCAATAAAACATAATTTAATGTATAAATAATGCACAAACAGAAATACATATGGCATTCATTCATTCATATTCTTGAGCATGTTTCAACCAAAACTGAGGCATGAAAAGTAAATTAAATGCAGTAGTATATCTTTAGTAATAATTAATCCCTTCTACTTACATATATTGATAGAGCTGGACTTTTTCCTGACGAGTTAATAATAATACATAACTTAAACATTGTCCTTAGTGGAGCCTAGATTTCACGTTACTTATGCCTTCTAACCTGAACTAACAATACACTTTACACTCTTTCCACATTATTACAAGTTCTTTTAATTCTTGGTCTCTTGAGAGAGATAGCAGAAGCATTGCTGCAACACGACTATACATTACAATTCTGGCACATATTGTTTCGTATCTGATGTAATGGCACAAGTGCCATTCTCATTTTTGTTGGAATTTTTTTAAAATTTAAATTGTGTGTTGAGTGTTCCATGGAGAGATTAAACTCTGTCACATCATAGTTTCAAGGTTGTAAAATCTATAATTAAATTATCACATTTTCTCACTTCAAGTGCTTATGCCTCTACATCAGATAAGTGACAATGTGCTTCATAGTTTTCTTATAGGTGTTATAACCTATATCTACTATGTATCCTACCTTAAACCATCACGAAGAAGATAAAAAATGTGCCAGCAGTATAATAGATACGCAAAGGTGATATAATGAACTAATTTTTAGAGCTTCTACTACTAATTAGATAAAGAGATGTTAGTACTCAATTATAACCAAGATTCCGAATAGAGTAAGCCATTCTAAACCAATGTTCATTTGGTTTTAACAAACGTATCTTTATTTTTTCTTTCATTTTCACATTAAAAAAATTAACTACAACTAATGATCTGACATTTACACAGGTGTACCTTAGTAATGTTGTACGTCAGGTTCAAGAGAGATGCCGTGATGCAAAATATCACCTCTTTTTTCACTTGTGAATATACAACCTCACTGCTCAATCATTACTATTGTACGTTAAGCATGTAATGACAGAGAAGATTGTAAAACAATTCAAAAGTAAGAATGATAATTTCCTGGTACATGTTTTGTTGCAGAAAAAATGCCATAAAATCAATTTAGGTTATGAATAACTTGGTGCACTTATACGGATGCAATGTAGTCAATATACTCGCAGAAAACAAAGCAAGATTATATATCACCTAGTGTGTCTCAAATTACAATTCTAGAAGTAACTGTTTATAAAGTTGTTTTTTTCTCTCTCTCCAGATAACACTGTAACATCCATTGTTCATAAAATGACTGGTACATTAGAAAGTAAAACCTTAGTCCTCTGTAAATGTCAGAAGTATGGTTTCATAACTGGAGAATAGGCAGTGAATATCAGGCTACTCCTTTAATTTCAAAATGGAAAAGTTTAAGGAAACCAATTTTATATTTTTTCTACGGATAAGCTGATATTTTTATTAAAAACAAATTGATTATGAATCCCGGTGTCTGGATATTGAGCAAATTATCAGTTGACTGACTGCGAGAAGGCATCAAAAATAATCCTAGATTTTTTCAAATTTCAAAACTAAATATTTTCTGTTGTATGCAATTTTGAGAATATTTGCTGAAGGTCTACTGTCATATGTGACCCACTTAATATTGTAGCTAAATTTCACATGATCACATATCTTATACTGATGTTAATTTACATGAATACAGCGGGACCCAAATATTATGTTCCCCGGTTTTACATTTTCCCCGCATTATACATTCAATCTTCATAGTCCCAATAGAGCAAAATGCTACAAAATTTTCCCAGATTTTACACTTTCCCACATTTTAAGTTGGTTGATCTGGGTCCGCTGAAAAACATAAAATCGAGGTTTCGCTGTATTCGTCAAAATGCATTCAAATAGAATGGAGACTAGTTTGATTTACCAGCAAAAATTACCTACACTTCAATGTCTTTATGTAGACTGCCATGAAAAAAACAAGTTTCATCTGTTTCAGGCAACTCCTCAGAATACATATTTAATGTTGTTGAAAAAAGGGGGGAAAATGCAGAATTAACATTTAATTCCCAGAGGCAGTAAATTCTACATGGTATCCAGAATTTCAAGTAATATCCAGTTGATACACATGTGGATTGTGCCATTTTTGACCATCTATTCTCATAATCTCATGGGCATTTTAAAGCAAAACTGTGGTACATTGATCAGCATAGTTTGAGGAGAATATTTTTAACTATTCTCAACAATTCTAAAAAGTTAGGACATTCAAGAATCTAT
This sequence comes from Lepisma saccharinum, assembly GCF_977018435.1. Taxonomy (NCBI): domain Eukaryota; kingdom Metazoa; phylum Arthropoda; class Insecta; order Zygentoma; family Lepismatidae; genus Lepisma; species Lepisma saccharinum. Next base: position 37,515,128 of record NC_139237.1, read on the forward strand.
GTATCAGTCTATTTGTCTTTCTTGACTATTTAATGCTCCAATTTTTTTGCTTCATTTGGTCAAATTATGGAAAAAAAAAAGTACCCACTGGCAACTTACAAATAAATGGGTTCTTTCTAACTGCTACAAACACATAATCATGAATGGTAAACAGAGATATAGCCTCCTGCTCCTGGTTTGATTCTGTGTATTTAGCAAAAAGTTGCAACCATTAATACTGGGCACATTTCTTTCTCAACAAAGTTCTGCAATAATATTTCTAAAAATCTTCTCTTCACTTTCACTACTTGGCTTACCAAAAGATCACTTCAAAAAAAGGAAAATGTATATTAGTTGAACAACAGGTTAAGTTTTGGTACCAAGAAGGAAGTTGTTGTGACAAGACAAACAATACACTAGTCAATGATCCTCATATTCCTCAAGAAAATTCTGCTCACAGGACATAATGGCTGACGTTTAAACCTTTGTACATATGAAGACATTACGGTGCTTTCAAGTTCAACTGTAAGGCATTTTATGGTGTTCATGGAATGATGAAGAGTGATAATTCTGCAATAATCAGACATGAATACATTTTAGCTATCTCTATGGCTAAAAACATCTCCTTGATTAAAATGTATAGATGTATGTAGGTGTTTAGATTTGGTTTTGTTAAACAGTCTGTTGTCTCTGGGAAGTATCCTTTAAGTTGAACGCCAATAGAAGTTTTCAAGGAATTAACAAGATGCATATTCACATACAAATAGATATTTTTTAAACACTATCAGTGGAATTACAATAGGGTACTTAACTGGCACTACTTCCACAACATAAATAAAAAAAATCTCCATCCAATAATGCCTCTTTTTTATAAAGTACCACGGAAGCTAAAGCAGTTACATTAAAAAAACCTCAACAACACAATACCGTGTAAAGATATGCTATGAGGCAATAAAACTTTTAGTTGAGATCTCCACAGGAGAGAAAAACCGGCCTATTTCCTATTGGTTGTACAGCTGGTGAAGACAAGTTCATCGGAATATAACGGCGCTAACTGCTGCCGGCTTTCGCGATGTGATCGCCGTCAGCAGTCTTTCTGCGACTGTCTTCCCGAATCCTCCCAATGGAGTGCTGAGTGACTGTATCTTCCTTCTTCTGGCCCTGGGTGTTGATCCAGCGATTCCTCTGTGCCTGCCACGATTCCTTCAGAACCTTCCGTAGTTCTGCTGTGTCGATCATCTTCTGCAACTTCTGGATCGTGGTGTAAACCGTCACTGGGCTGATCAGTCCAAAGTCGAACAAGTTACACATGTGCAGTACAAAGTTCCTGTATAAGTTTTTGGTGAGAAGTTCCCTGCCCTTGGTCTCTAAGAACATCGAGCAAGCAAGAGGAATCTGGCAATCTCCTACATAGCTAGAAGAGAAGGAAAACATAGATACTTGAATTAAAACATTGCTTGTACCTTTTGCTAACATACTCATGAGATTTTATACTATGGGAATGAGAGACGCGGTAACAGATAATTCAGGTACTCACGTTTTCCGCGAAGCTGTTTTAAGTAATTTTCTATTCATTTCAGTAGTCACTGCAACAAACAGCTTCACGGAAAATGTGAGTACTTGAATACTCAAGGGTAAGGACACTGAAATTTTGCGAACTCTTTAAACGCGAAATTACTTTAAAGTGTGCATAATTTGGTTTTGATTCAAGTGGACGTGAGTTATGACCATTTTCGGCTCAAATTTATTCACGAAGTTCCGCGAAATACAAATCAAGATGCGAAATGAAACTAAAGTTCAAATCACCAACCCTGAGACCTTCTGTAAACAAAACCACGTGCATGCAGAAAGCATTGCAATCTTAAAATAATAAACACGAAAATCCAGCGTTGTTACAGGATTCATTACGTAAGGTAAAACAACGGCCAATTTGTAGTATGGTATACGCTGCCGCAAGTGACGTCTCACTTTAAATCCAACGCTCTTTCTTTTGTACTTATTGCTTCACCTTTATGGTTAACTCTTTGCACCAGTAATCATTTCCCATAAATTTGGCTTCTTTCTTGCATGTGAATTGAATATATTTTACTTGCATTTTTTTAGACAAAATGATATAACAAATTAATGTATATTTCTAAGGTTTGATGCAGATAGGAGTGTATTTGAAATTTGTTTGTAGATTTTATGTAAATTGTATCTTATGTAAATAAAATATAGAATGGGCATAAACAGCCATATGCAATGCTGTAAGTCTAATAAATATATTGATGATGATGATCAAAACAAGACAAAGAAAGTTCATAAATTTATTGCGGTTGGAAACTTTGACAAGCATCCTAATAACGATTTTTGTTCTGCCAAATATAGTGCACTTCGTAAAATAACTTGGTGACATGGCAAGGCAAGATAAGTGTGAACATTTTGTAGGAATATGCATTGTAACTTTCAATGAGCTTAGAGATTTGTGTACATAATGATATTTTATAACATTGGTTATTTTCTAAAAATAATCATGAGAACAGCAAGGAAATAGTGCCACTTTCAACATGGTGAGTTCTATGCATGCAGGAAGGTCTCCGTGTTCTCAGAGTTGTTTATAAACCACCAATAAGGACAGCTTTGAAAAAGGGCGAGGAACAGATTCTACTCAATATTTATGTAACGTTCTGTCAGTGGTATCCTGAGAAACCAGTAAAAGAAGTGGTTAAGTGGTGTGTCAGTGTCTGCAAAAACACAAAGTTTTGTCTCATGTTAATAAGTATGACGATTTTGAAATAAGGTGCAAAGTGCATCCTTTCTTTTTAAACCAAGAACTGCCTACTTTGAAAAGGTATTAACTGAAGTTAATACTGAAATCTTTCAAGTTTCAGTGTGTCTAGGTTAAACTGCCTCTTGCTGGATGTTGGGTTTGTTTTTGGAAAGAGGAACCAACAAGTAGCACTCGTTGATAAGGATGATATTGTTGTTTGGTGGCGAAAATACCTCCGATCCATTCGGGAACTACAAAACTAAGGTAAGAAAATCTATTACTTGGATGAAACGTGGGCGAATGCGGGGCACACTGTAAGCAAGGTGTGGCATGATAGCACTATAACCTCAAAGCAAGCTTTCCTCGAAGGACTATTAACTGGACTTAAACAACCATCAGGAAAAGGCAAAAGACTCATTTACTCACATTGGAAGTGAAAATGGCTTTGTTGAAGGTGCGGAACTTATTTTTGTGTCCAAGACGACTGGAGATTGTTTTTAAAGAGTGGTTTTCGTCTGTCCTTCCTAAACTTAATGCGGACAGTATTATTGTGCTTGACAATGCTCCCTATCATAGCATGAAATGTGACAAATTACCGACCACTGCTTGGAGGAAAGGTGATATTTTAGAATGGCTACGTGGCAAAGGTGTCGTACTTTCAGCTGATTCATTAAAGTTGGAACTTTTGGATCAAGTTTCCCACTTGAAGCCAAGCTACGATAGTTACGTGATAGAAGAAATGGCAAGGAGAGCGGGGAACACTGTGTTGCGCTTGCCCCCTTACCACTGTAACCTCAATCCCATTGAACTGATATGGGCTCAAGTCAAAGGGTACGTTGCCAGGAACAACAAAACATTCAAGCTTGAAGAAGTGAAGAGACTGACTGAGAGTGGCATTGCTCTAATTTCAGCTATCAACTGGGCAGATGCAGTTCGACACGTTATTGAAAAAGAAGAGAGAAAACTGTGGAATGTGGACAATTTAACTGAGAACTTGAATTTTGAAAGATTTGTTATCCAAGTCAGCGACAGGGAAAGTGAATCCGAAGACAGCTGTGACGAAGATTTGGCAGTAAGTGAACCCCTTCCATTGAATTAAAAATACATATTTTCCCCCTGTCTCAACAGTTTGGGTATTGTCGTGACTTATGAAATGTAAAGTGAAGAGGAAGCCCTCTTCGGTTTGCCCTTGATTTGAGTCTGATTGAAAAAGTGGCGATCTTTTCGTTCTGCCACCAGAATACAATGCTCTGCACGTCAACAATATTGAGAAATGTTCTGGTGCGAGTGAAATACTGAAATAAAGTATAGTTTAAATATGCTTACGATTGTCTTTGCTTTGTCACTGATAACAAAGGGAACTTTAGCATACTATGTTTTTGTTAGTAAATATACACATGGGACAGGTAAACAGTAGAAAATAAGATTTGAAAATTTGTAATTCAACAACATTTCTGTTAGACATCCATTTTGGCTTTTATATAAAATGAATAGGTGCGGTGAACTATGAGTGTACCAGTAGATGATTGCAGTAGTTGGCGGTCGTGAATCAGCTGACGCGGAGTGATACATTGAATCGGTGAGACGGTTTGTTTACAGAAGGTCTCAGGGTTGGTGATTTACACTTTAAAAGTGTCGAAGTTCATGAAATAACACCGAAATTCAGTTATCAAAACAAAAAAAAAAACATTAATTTAACTTCTTTCATAATAAAACATTGGAATGTTATTTTGCTCGTGAAAATTCAACATTTCATTACAGGTGACAATGACTGTGTAAAGTAGTTTTACATCATCCGAAGTGCGAAACTGCACAGTGCAAACGGTGTCGGTGATAAATATTTAGCCTCTTCCTTCTCAGTTTGTTCATTTCTCCATTCCTGCAACTCAGGCTATCTCGCTCCAACGTAACGCGTAAATACGTTGCCATCATGCAAAAAATACGGAAATTAGTTTTCTGCTGTTAATGTTATGTTTATGTAGCTAAAACACAAATGTTACAGTAGGACTATTTTTTCTTCAGCCAAAGTTTGTGGTCCAGGAAGTTCCAATCTGAGGCCTACAGAAGGTCATGTGTAGTCTGTGTCTCCATTACGCGACACAAAAATACGAATTTCAAGGATTTTCGTGTCCATGCTTCTTGTGCTCTTGTTTATAGTTTCTTTGGCGAATTACAATGCCCAAAGTTATTTCAGTATTTGAACGTGCTCGAGAGTTCGAGGAAGAAGGATTCTATGTCTCCGACAAGTTAAAGAAAATACTGATGTGCTGATACTGCAATGAACGAATTGACTGGTCATGGCAAGATACATGTGGAAAACATTGCACTAGTAACATTGCACACAAAGAGAAAAAAGCGTAAACTTTAACTGAGAAAAGGTAGGTGCAGGCTACTTAACTTTGACTTTTATTTACCACTTTTCCAACAAAATTATCTTTTTTCACCGCTTTTATATACCGAAATTTTTAAATGTGAAATTCATGAATTTTATTTACCATAAATCAGTGTCCCTACTCATAAGATATATGATTTTTGCACTTACTTTATTGTATTGTAAAGCCAATAAGAATTTTTTGCCGATAATGAGAAAGTACAGGTATAACATTTACTGTTACTGATAACAGTACAATACAAAATTATGAAGGTTCCAAGAAAAACATGAAATAGTTCATTCACTTCTTAATTGAATTAAAATAATTAATTACAAAATAAAGTTTCTCCACATAATACTGGTAAAAATAAATGGAAACCTTCAATTTTGCATAACTTCCAGGATAATTAACCTCCATGAAAGTGTTGCATGGCATTTTTTGTGAACCTCACGAAAGACTAAAATGCCCAATAAAATACAACTGATAAAATCCAAAATCAATAAATCAGCATTGGTATTGGCTTAGCCCTAATTTAGACTTTTACTTTACAAAACATGGCATATAAATTATACATTTATACTCATAATAATAATAAATTGTTGAAGTGGTTTACCAATAAAATATATAAAACATTGATTAGACCTATAGTAACCTACTGTTCAGAAGTATGGATGCTCACCAAAGCAAACTAACTTAAGCTACGTATATTTGAAAGGAAGATAATTCGGAAAATACATGGTCCTGTTCAAGTAAGCACTTGGTGGAGGATTCAAACAAATGAAGAAATTAGTAGCATACTAGAAGAGCAAGACATTGTTAGATTATTAAAAGCGGGAAGGCTAAGATGACTTGGACATATTGTTAGAATGGAAGATCATCGTTTACCAAAAAGAATATTACAAGAGAAGATATACTCCTGTAAAAAGAGAGGTAGACCCAAACAGAGATGGCTTGATGATGTCACGAAGGACCTGGAAACGAAGATCCAAGGATGGAGGGAAAGAGCGAGGAATATAAAAGCTTGGAGGCGATTAGTGGAGGAAGCCAAAGCCCACTAAGGGCTGTAGAGCTGGATGGTAAGGTAAGTAAGGTTTACCAATAAACCAATATGATTACATTAGCTAATAGATATACAGATTTATCTGTCCCATTCCTATTTTACTGGTTTATTTCAACTTTTTCAAATGGTCTTCATCATGTGAGTTGAAATGGATGAATAAATTGTCATCACTTTAAAGTTAAAGACAATGCATGAATAAAATACAGGGTGGTGCAAAAGTCAGTTTACCCAAAAAGCACATTTATAATAGTACTATTATGATACTGTATGCGCTTCTTGTGCTAAGTAATATTTTTTAGGTACACAGTGGTAACATTGTCGTGTGACACTGGCAACAGTGCACTCATTATTCTTTTGTCAACAGTTGAGTCTCTGGTTTGTTGTAGTGTGTTGTTTGTTGTTGGGTGACACATTTGAAGAGTGGACGTCGTGGTACCATTGTGATTAGATTCTTGTGATTTGATGCCATACGATTTTGCTTTGTGGGAAATTGTTAAGGATATGGTATACTCATCATCACCGGCAGATTTGGATGCACTGAAAGACTCAATTATCAGTGCGTTTCATGTCATCAACAATGATACAAGTTTACTGCATCATATTTGCAATTCTGTTGTTGATCGTTGCACACAATGTACTGCAAACAATGGAGGACACTTTGAACAAAATCAATGAAACTAAAATTTGTGTATCTACTTGAATTTTGTGTATAAACTTGAATTTGTGTATGGGTAAACTGACTTTTGCACCACCAGGTATTATGAGTTGAAATCGTTCAAATCATTTTGAAACACGGTGAATTATTAAAGCATAACCCTGGGTGAAAGCAAACTACAACTAGTGACACAATTAATGATACAATACATGCAAAGCATACATGATACTTACCCACACTTCATCACATGTAAATTCCACATCTTCATCAATTCCTTCTCTCCTTCATTCACATCTGTGAAATCATCAATCATCATCATGGTTTTTGTTTGCAACCATTTGGGATCATGTTCTCCCTCTGAGTCAATGTCCATTTCTTTGGGGTGAATAGGTAGGCACGTCGTGGTGTGGTGATAAAGTCTATGGGGAAACAGAGAGCCATAATATGAGGCTGAATTCACATAAATTACAATATAAAGTGGATGTGATGAATTTGATTCTAGTGCATGAGTACTGGCCCAATGTGGCTTATCAGAACTGATAATGGAATTGGTAAATACCAATATTTAAAGTAGGGCTGACCCCATACTATGCTTAAAAATCATAATAATTAAAAGTTGTTCAAAATATTGATTAATATTAGTGTATGTGTATTATACTCCAATTATATGAAAAGATTTAACAAAAGTTTTGATTTAAAATATTTAAGAATTGCATCTTAATATTAAAATACATTTTACATAATCACAAAATACCAGATGTTTCATAAATAACTGAGGGGCTACAAAAATTTATTGCAAGTAAAATATTGAACTTTCGTTAATGAAACTTTCCAGAATGAATGAAGAACTATTTTTTTTGCCTACAAATGTTCAATGTATGCACCATGGGTGACATGGCATGAACGCAAACAGTTCACGTGTGCACGTTTCGTTAAGCTGAGAGTTCATATCCCTGCTGCTAGGCAACACTCTAATCACCCACATCATTCGCAGTGTTTTGTGCAATGCTTTGGTCCCCAAGATCACGGGATCTTACACCATTCGACTTCTTTTTGTGGGGTTTCATCAAAGACAGGGTATTCGTCTCACCGATGCCACATGATATCGCGGACCTGAGGGAGAGTATCATAGCAGCGATAGACACTATCGACAGGTCCATGTTGATGCGAGTGTGGCAAGAACTAGACTAATGTGTCGATGTGTGCCGTGTCACCCATGGTGCACACATTGAACATTTGTAGGTGTACAAAAAAACTGAGTTCCTCATTCGTTCTGGACTGGTTTCAACTCATTTTATTAAAAAAGGTGTGTGCGACTTACTCGCATTGTTACAATACAATATAAATACTTAAGAAAATACTATAAATGATTACTTATGGTTAGAGGCACATATTTTTGGTAAATAAAGAAGCAAAATTTCGGTATAAAAACTGGGTCAATTTCGGGTTCAAAAGCAGTAAATAAAATAAAATATCGGTGTTATAGCGGTGAAAAATTGGATCAAAAGTGGTATATAAAAAGACATTTTGGTTTTAAAATTGTGAATATAATCGTAAATTTGATTTAAAAACTACTTATTCCACAGAATTAACATTTCACTTCTAATAGCCCATTTATGTAGTTATCAGAGTATTAAGTTTATATCTGTGTAAAGGAGTCAATTTTTGTTTCTCCAATATTAACAGCAGAATTAATCAATTTTCCGGGAATTGCATAACTCTCAGGATAATTCAGACCTCAGAAGGTGCCGCATCGGTGAATAAACCCTAAATTTCGTGTTTAAGAGTTCATTTCGCTTTTTGCAGTTCATTTCGCATTATTTCTTGACAAAACATGGTCACAAAATGCATCTCACACCTTTCAAAAACATGAAAAATTAACACTACAATGTGTTTTTTCAAATTTCGTTTTTTCGTCAAAAACGAAATATGCATGCCCCTACTTATGGTTCATGAGTATATGTTTTATAGAAAACACAACGTTTCGAGATGCAACTGGTCTCTTCTTCAGGTGCACTTCTTGGCTATCGGAATTACTTCATGCCTACGTCAATTTACACAAAAGAACAAGAAATAAGGTGATAGTAAAAAGATCATGGTTAAAAAAGGTATTGTTAAAACTGCCCTTTGTGCACATAAAAACTCAGTTTCTCACATTGCCAAGGATGAACCTCAAACCTAAAACATATTTCCCATTACACTTTAAAACCCCAACTCAAGCAACGTTGTCTACATGGTAACTGGTTTAGCTTCTCGCCGAATGCCAGAAGTTGCCAGACTTCCACCTTCACCTGCTCTCCCCCACTTTCCCCCCCCCCTCCCCTACTGTTACGTCATATTGTAAAAATTGTAAAAAAGTGAGTATATCAGTGTCCTTTGGAATTCCAAAAACCCACAAAGAGCACACCCCGCTAAGACCCATAATACCTATGTACTCACACCCGGGGTACCATTTAGCCAAAACCCTCGAGTCTAAAATTAGACGTTGGGGAAAATACAGAATATAGAATAAGGAATTTGTGGGAGGTGAAGAAGGAAATAGAATAATGAGTTTTGATGTCGTTAACCTATACCCCAGTGTCCCTAGGGACAGAGCTGCAGACTGCCTTATGAGATGGTTAATGGAAAACGGGATCAGTGTCATTGTAGCCTGGGAATACGTAAGATGGTTTCACTTGTGCTCAGGTTACAATTATTTTAGTTTTAATGTCAAGATGTATTTGCAGAAAGAGGGATTAGCGATTAGTAACCCTGTCTCGGGAATTGTATCTGGGATTTTCATGCATTATATTGAAAAAAAAAAGCCTTGAAACAGACAAGTGGTGGTATTAAATATTTTGGGAGGTATGTAGATGATACCTTGATAATAGGGGACGAGAAGAACCTTAAAAGAATGTTTGAGATTTTAAGAGAACAAGATGACAGGATTAGTTTTACTAAGGAAGAAACAAAAAAGGGAGAAATTAACATTTTAGACCTTCAGATTATTAACACCAGAAAGGAAATTAGGATAGGGGTATACCACAAAACATTAGCAGGTGACCTGTATATTCATAACAAATCGGAACATGCAAGGAGAACTAAGAATAATGTGTTTCTCAACTTTTTCATAAGGGCAATAAGGCTATGTAGTCACAGGGAAGAATTAAGGGAAGAAGAGAAATGGATCATGGCAGTGGGAAAAAAGAACGGGTACAAGGAGATTGATTTGAAGAAACTACAAAGCAATGCTCGTAGGATTTGTGAAAGAGGGGAAAAAGAAAAGAGTAACGATATGATAGGAGAGGAAAGTGTTGAGGAAGAAACTGGGGAAAAATAAAGTATAAATACACAGGGATCCGTATTTCAAAGGAGTTTCGGAGAAAATAGAAAAGGTGGCCAAGGAATATGGAATTAAATGTAAAATGAGAGCACCGAGAACAATCGAAAAACATTTCACTGAATATAAAAAGGATGGAAAGAATGGGGGGGGATGAAAAAGGGGTGTATAAAATAAAATGCGAATGTAATAAGGAATATCTAGGGCAAACTGGAAGGAGTATGAAGATTAGATTATAAAGATATTAGAGAGGGAGCTCCAAGAACATGCAATTGAAGAAGGGCATCAGGAAGAGAGAGGTGGTAAAAATTGAAAATAAACCAATAGGTAGAAGTGTGTATGAAGCAGCATATATTTGTAAACATAGAAGTAATAAATTGAACAGGGAGGATGGAAATGTAGATGAATTATGGATCCAGAAGTTTAAGCGATGGGATAAGAGCAGGGGGGATTCCAGGTCACTCCGGCCATAATCAACGTGCCGCAAGATCCAAGATTTCCAATTTAAAATGACGTAACAGTAGGGGGAGGGAAGAAAAAGGGTGGGAGAGCAGGCGGGGGCAGAAGTCTGGTAACTTCTGGCATTCGGCGAGAAGCTAAATCAGTTACCATGTAGACAACGTTGCTTGAGGTGGGGTTTTAACGTGTAATGGGAGACATGTTTTTGTGGTTGTTTTTAGGTTTGAGGTTCATGCTTGGCAATGTAAGAAACTGAATTTTTATGCACACAAAGGGCAGGTTTAACAAATACCTTTTTTAACCATGATCTTTTACTATCACCTTATTTCTTGTTATTTTGTGTAAATTGATGTAGGCATGAAGTAATTCCGATTGCCAAGAAGTGCACCTGAGGAAGAGACCAGTTGCATCTCGAAACGTGTTTTCTATAAAACATATACTCACGAACCGTAAGTAATCATTTATAGTATTTTTTTAAGTACTTATATTGGACTGGTTTCATTAACGTAATTTCAATACTTTACTTGCAATAAATATTTGGACTCCTCAAGTAATTATGAAACCCCAGGTACAGATTTTAACACACAACTTTGAACTTTGCATAATTGTCAGGATAATTAGAATTTGCAAAAGTTTCACATAGTATTTTTGCAGACTTGGTGAAAGATCAAAATGCTGGAAAAGTATTAGCTTGTATCAGTAAATAAATCCCAACCAATACATTACAATACTGATAACACTGGTATTGGCCAATACCGATACGTAGAGGCATGCATATTTAGTTTTTGACGAAAACTCGAAATGTGAAATAACACATTGTAATTCTAATTTTTCATGTTTCTGAAAGGTGTGAGGTGCATTTTCCTACCCTGTTTTGTCACAAAATGATGCGAAATGAACTGCAAAATGTGAAATAGACTCTTTAAACACGAAATTTACCATTTATATACAGACGCGACACTTTCTGAAGTCAGATTTATCCTGAGAGTTATCACGGAAAACTGATTAATTTTGCTGTAAACATTTGAGAAGCAAAAATGAACCTATTTATACAGGAATAAACTTAATATTCTGGTAATGATTTAATGTGCTATTAGAAGGGATATGTTTATTTTGTGTAATAGTGCAGTTTTTAAATCAAATTTTGCATTATATTCACATTTTTAAAACCAAAATGTCATTTTATATGACACTTTTTCACCACTATAACAGCGAAATTTCATTTTATGTACCGCTTTTGAACCCGAAATTGGCTGTTTTTGTAGCAAAATTTTGCTTTTTTATTTACCAAAAATATGTGAATTGATTTCATAGAATTATAAAATACTTTGTGGTGTGTGCTAACAAATTTTAAAACAAACAACTTGATTATGATGCATTTCGTGTGCGAGGCTTTAAAAATGTAGCAAATTCTGACTTCATTTGTCTGTGAAGCATATACGCTGCAGACACTAATATCTTTCATTGGTGACATGTGCAAATTATATTAATTCACAAACATCTAAACCTTAATGAAATTAAAAACAATAATAATTTCCATATTAATTCATAAATAATGAAAAACTTTAAAAAGATCTAAGATCAATTACTTAAGTGTGTAAGTACGATTTGTCGATCAAAACAACGTTTCAGACATCAAGATGCCTCCTTCTTCAGGTTAATGCATATTCTTAGACACCAAACATGGTGTCACGTTAAGAAAGTGTTAGTTGAGGATACAGGTTAAAGGTTATCGTAAAAAACATTTACTGAAGAACCTGCATTGTAGCTATAAAAAAAGTCATTCTATCCACACACAAATCTAAAACCGCGCACATCACAATCTAAAACCTCATAAAAGAAACGTCCGAAAGCGGCTGTTAGGAGCCACCCGGCCAGTGCTTTGTAGAAGCGAATGTGCAGCGTATTAAGTAACACTTTCTTAACGTGACACCATGTTTGGTGCCTAAGAACATGCATTAACCTGAAGAAGGAGGCAGTCTTGACCTCTGAAACGTTGTTTTCATTGACAAATCGTACTCACACACGTAAGTAATTGATCTTAGATCTTTTTAAAGTTCTTCATTATTTAGTTGTGAGTAATATGCACATCACAATATTCTATATTAATTCATTTACATAGAGTAGGACCACTTTTTGTGGAATGTCCCCCATGTAATTCTTTGAACGTTCCACACGAAAACTCTTGCAAATTGATGAATAAAATTTACACTGTAATACATACATATTAATATCGATCAATATTTTTAATACATCATCATTTCAATTTTCAAGCACCTATATCAGCATCAGTGAGAATATGTACGAGTATTGGTATTTGGACTGGTTCAGAGTACATAATGGTGAACATTTAGTACATACAAAATGATTAATGTAGCCCAGTAGCATAAATAACATGCTCTGCGCCCCCTGCAACAACCCTTGTTTAAAAATAGCTTTCCTTTCTAAAATATATTTCACACAAATATGAAAATAAATACAGTGGAACCCCGATTTTACGTTCCAGGGTTTTACATTTTCCCGCAATCTTCATGGTCCCAACGCAGCAAAATGCTATAAAAATTACCTCGATTTTACATTTTCCCGCTTTTAAGTTTTTCCAGTTTGGTCCCCTGAAAAACGTAAAATCAAGGTTCCACTGTACACATAATTTGAATCAATGTAAAAGCTGATACGAAAGGTTAAGACAACAAACTGTAAAAGCAATTAACAACTGCAAGATAAGCAGTGAATATGTTTGTATAGTTTGGGATTCTACCAATTTCTGGTTTGAGTTGGTGTTTTAAGTCCACTTTATGCACAGTAAGGCTAATTGGGACTGGACCTACAGTTTAAAGTGGAATCCGAACCACTTGTGCCTCCACTGGGTATCGAACCCGGGACCCCTTGATTACAAGGCAATGACGCTACCACTGCGCCATGGGGGAGGCCCACCAATTTCTGGTATAGTGTGATCACACCAATATTGCAATCACACCAATATTGCCACCAACATACCCAAGGGGTATTGTGTCTAGACCACAATTTGATCCTTCTGATTTTTGTTAAAACCTTTTCACAGCTAGGGATTTATACAACAATTTGTTTAAATTTGCTCCTGATGTCGATCAATGTTGATTGGTTAAAATGTTAAAATATCTATGTGAGGAATAACGCAGCAAAGGTGTTTCGGATAATTTCTCTCATAATAAATTGTTGTGGAATTTAATGTTGGCTTGGTGGATTCTGCAACTTCAATGTGCCCATGGGTATGTTGATTACATAATGAATTGGTTGTCAAAAAGCCATCCATACTTTAGCTAGGATTCAAAGCAATTCCAAAAGTGAATATTATCATGGTGCAACTTAACTATTTCTTACGCGTGCCCCCCCCCCCCACCACACACTAAATTATACTAAGTAGAAATTACTGTACACATTAAAACCAAAACAAATTAAATTCCTACCTGTTGTGACCAATTATGAAAGGCCTCTGTCCATCAAATTCCTGATCTTCCATTTCTAAGAATTCTGACAGACTTGGTTTTGGACGTTTTGGCCTGCAGACCAAGAGGTTTGTTACCGAGGTCCTTCTAACAGGTCCATTGCGGGAGAAGGCGTAGCCAGGTGGTTGTGAGATCAAATCATGAGGGTTTCCTGCATAGGAACCGTCGTAGCACTCATTTATTGCAACATCAATGCGAGCTCCCTGAGGTATTGGCTGAAAATAAGAAGTTCTTTTATTCACGACACACACAAGAGTTAAAATTTAATTCTTACATAAAAAACTAGTACATCAACATGGAATTAATTAACACATAAAGGAAGCTAAAATACAAAAAATACACAATCAGGTATCTCTCTCAACATATATGGATAATTCAAGTTTAGCTCAGGTTTTCAAGATGAAATGCAAAAACTGTTATAATAATAAAAAAAAAAAATAAGTTGTGTGACATTTTACACTAAACATTTATGAATATGTAGTTAATTGCATGGATGCCCCTCCCAATACATCAACAACTAATGAAAGACCTAAAACTTCATGGTGCAACACACCTCAGAGATTCAGGACATGACAAGTGACTGTTCATCACGTGACAAGTATGTAGTCAGTGCATTGTATCAAGTCCTATCGCTAGAGGCACATATTTTTGGTAAATAAAAAAGCAAAATTTTGGTACAAAAGTAGAGTTGATTTCGGGTTCAAAAGCGGTAAATAAAATAAAATTTCGGTGTTATAGCAGTGAATAATCACATCAAAAGTGTTATATAAGATGACATTTTGGTTTTAAAATTGTGAATATAATCCTAAATTTGATTTAAAATCTGCACTTATTACACAAAATAAACTTATCCCTTCTAATAGCACATTTATGTAGTTACCAGAGTATTAAGTTTATTCCTGTGTAAAGGGGTCCATTTTTGCTTCTCAAATATTTACAGCAGAATTAATCAATTTTCCATGAGTTGCATAACTCGCAGGATACTTCAGACTTCAGAAAATGTTGCGTCTGTATATAAACAGTAAATTTCGCATTTTGCAGTGCATTTCGCATTATTTCGTGACAAAACGGGGTACAAAAATGCACCTCAGACCTTTCAGAAACATGAAATATGAACATTACAGCATGTTATTTCATATTTCGTGTTTTCGTCAAAAATGGAATTTGCATGCCTCTACCTATCGCCTTCATTTTTCTGGCTTTCAAGACTGCCACTATTGATTTCAAGTACATCTCCAAATGTCCTCGCAATGCTGGGTCAACACCAAAATTTTGGAAGTTCCCACTGGGAATCGAACATGGGATCTCTCACACCAAAGGCAAGATGGCTAACTATTTGACTACAACAACTAATGTTGTTAGAAAAGATGACCATTCAATTTTGTCCCTGACATCTAAAATTAAGCAATTACTTCACATGAATCATCTAAACTAAACTAAAACTAACAAAAGTAGTTATTGTAAATGCTAATGCTGATTACCAATCTTAAATTTTAAAAAGGTGATCAACTTCTTCCTTAATTTTTCTTGTATGTACACATTGCTTGCATTGTAGAATTATTTCTCTTGTAGTCTACGGTTATTACAAGCATAAAAATCAGACATTTATTTTTAGTTTGATTAAAGATACAGTTTGTAGGACAAACAGCAAGGAAAATGGCAATAAGATGGCATGAACACGATTTGGACATTATAAATTTAAACCCCAGAAAAGATCTGTCAGCTCACATCATCAAGGAGAAGCATATGATTAAAAAGAGTGATGGGAAACAAAGAGATTTGAATGTCTGGGAAGCTTCGTTCATTGAAAAACAACACTGGAATAAATTAAATAATGAAAATGGTAACATAGACCCCACTATGGAGTTTTCTTTTTCACAAGTGGAGCAAGCCACCATCTTTAAAATTTAATGTAATGGAAAACATGAAGAAGCTCTGTAAAAGCAATGATGATTTTGAATTGCTTGATGATATTTGGGATTCATAATTTTAAAAAAAAATGTGATCAAATTTTTCTTTAGCTAAAATAAAACAGACTGCTTGTTTCACAGTTAAGTTGCTATATTACAACAATGTAACATTGACAGCATCCATCGTATAACTGATTCCTTTTGTTAAAAAATGTTTAACCATTGTTATAACTGTATCTTTAATCAAACTAAAAATAAATGTCTGATGAAGTGTGTGTTCTCCTGAAACGTCACAATGAAAAACTGGTGTTTTTATGCTTGTAATAACCGTGGACTACAAGAGAAATAACCTCCCCCTTGGAATCTAGAATTAACCAATAATCTCAAAGATAAAAAAAGAAAGAAGAAACAAACATTCCATGGCAGTGGTTCAAATCTAGAATCCTCTAAGTAAAAATTATGAATGAAACACTTGATATGTTCAAAGGTTACATTTAACTTAGAAAATTGAAGTTCTCTATAATTTTAGAGTAAGTCAAAAAGAATTGAATCAATTTTACACATTTAGTACAGAGCAACTATTTATGATAGAAAAAACATGTAAGGCATCAGTGGTCAGGAAAACTAAAAATTTTGTACCACTAGCACCAATAACACATGATTACTTTACACTACAAGTGTCAAGCTGTTTCATTCTTTTTGGCTCACTCTGTACATAACATTAAAAAAAATTCCAACAATGTAGATATTCATCACTATACTTACCACGTAGGTGAACGAAAATCTGGAGTGGCATAGTTTCAAATGCTTCAACAGTGCATAGAGTGACACGCAGTCGAGAGAACACCAAGGGCAATGCAGGTCTTCACTAGCCTCAGTCTGTTGCCTATTGTTGTTGTTGTAGAGAAACTGGTAGACCACCTTCAACTTCTCACCCTTTGGCTTGGATTTTTTGTTATCTATAATTAGAAATAAGTACAGGGTTGTTAAAAAGAACAACATAATCAGAAAGTAATTATCGTAATTAATAGCTGTGGCCACTCTGGAAGATCTAACCTTATGCCAATGCATTTCTTTGGAATTTTGTGAAAGACTTAGAATTTTTCTATGAACTTTCTGCTACCTTAGAGAATGCAGAACTGATGACATCTGTAACTCTATTCCTCGGTTGCAAAAATCTGTATCAGATTGTGTGCTAGTAGTTAGTCGTTTGTTTCTTTTGGGAAATATTACGTCACATGTCATGTGAATGAGGGAAGGGAAGGCACCTCTCTTACTCTGGTAGCCTTTGGATCCACCTTGTTCTATTCTACCTTGGATTGGTGGAATCTGTGTTTTCTGATTTCATTGATTGATTTTGTTTTTTAAGTCCACTTTATGCACAGTAAGGCTAATCGGGACTTGACCTACAATTTAAAGTGGGATCCGAACCACTTGTGCCTCCACCGGGTATCGAACCCGGGACCCCTTATTACAAGACGACGACGCTACCGCTGTGCCATCGGGGAGGCCTCTGTGTTTTCTAAAGTGATCGTCTCTGTACTGGTAGTATTAATAATATAATTAAGTTTAATTTAAAGATTGATCTATTCATATTACATGCGTTATTTAATTATTTTTATTTGAGCACTATTTGTTTATTTTGCGTTTAATACTATCAATCATTACTCAGATGGATATTTCCAATTTAACCAACGTCTACTAATCATGAACATGATTTATAATTTCTCCCTTGCAAATTGCTGATTGATATTTTCAATTTAAAAAATAAGACTTAACGAATTGAACCAACATTAAAACAGGAAAAGAACCACAATCTGATTCTGGTACACATGTTTTTGACCTATATAAAGTATGGTTGTATTTATAATTATAGGATTATTAATGTTAATCAGATTTATATACGTATGATATATCATACAATTGATGAATTGAATTGTTTGGAAATTTCCTGTTGCTAAAATTTAAAATGTTATATATAACCAAAAGTTCTGTTCGTTGAGTTTCATCAATAAACTATTGAAAATATTATTTTTCGTACATCCAACAAAAGGCCTCTAACTCTGCTAAAATATTATTCAGTAAAACCTCTTTAATCTGGACCCCGATAAGTCTGACTTCGCTTAATCCGGACATCCAAAAAAAAAACAATACAAGGTTTTAAATGTGGCTAAAAGTCAACAAGAGAACATCCAAAAAAAAAAAAAAAGGCAGTCAACCACTGATGAAATTCTGTTTCCTGCAGACTTTGTACTGTACTGTATATATAGTGTATTTAGGCCTATTTATGCCATTTAAATACACCATAATAAACGTGTTTTGTTGCTATAAACAGAATTTTAATGCACTTTCTTCTGTTCTTTTAGATTATTACAGTTAATCTGGACTTTCGTTAAACTGGTCAAGGTAGTTAAATTGTCAACCCTTAGCATATATGATTGTGGAGGGCTATTTTTAGTAGACCAAATCCAAATTATATGTGAATACTGAGAGTGGTAACACATCGCACAAGTTTACCAAGAGATGCTGAAGAAGGTATGGACTGAATTTGACTACCACCCTGACATGTGCAAGGTTACCCACAGGACAACATTGAGAACTTGTAATTGTTATTATAAGTAAATTCTATGATATGTAGGCTTTCATTTGATACCTCTGTTCACTTACATAATTATGAACTTGTATAACAATAAATGTATATTTAGATGTAAGTGAGTTACTAACTTTTTCTGCGAAACTTACTTGTGGATGTTCAATTACTTTTGGTGACCTCTGCCACCATCCACTTGCAAACGTTCTGCTACATTTTTTTATTCCCCAAACATGGATAAATGTTTAGTTGTTGACATTATCATGCATGCACACACACAGTAGGGATGTGACAGATTAACGTGCACTATATCGGTACCATATGCTGTGTCGGTTAATATAATTTGATATATACATGTACAAACAAACCTTGTAATTCATGTAGACTTCTGCCTGGTAAATGAACAATTCACATGCTTCAAGGTTCATTTAGAGTTTTCTATCAGATTTGTACAATATCAGTTATCAGTAGTGGTAAAGTTTATATCTGTAATTTATTGGCACTGGCAAAAAAAAAAACACACTAACAAAATTTCACCTAAAACTGAATAGTGTTGTTTCATCTGGTTCATGGCATGTCCCTCAAATCTAGATCACCTATATTCTATCTACATTTGTTCTTAGCCAATATTTGTCACCCAATTCCAGTCGCAAGATACATATAAAAGCCTATTAATGAAAATAACAAATATCCACACTTCCTGTGATTTATTGATTGAGTTGGTGTTTTAAGTCCACTTAATGCACACTAAGGTTAATCGGGACTGGACCTACAGTTTTAAAGAGGAATCCGAATCACTATGTGCCTCCACTGGGAATCAAACCCAGGAACCATTGATTACAAGGTGAAGAGGATGCACACACTTCGTACGAGAGAGACAAACTGGTGGATCACATATTCATACATATTGCTCCAGGACATTCACTTTCATGCATCTTCTCGCACTGCCCAAAGCACTCAAACTTTCAACTGCAAGCAGCCAAGATTAAGCCTCATTGAGTATTTCAGATTCCAATATTGCACATGCAATATAATAATGTACATTTCTATTGCATACATACATATTCTCAAGAGATGAGAATGTACATTTGCATCTACAATAAGTGGTTAAGTGAATCTTTAAGAAGAACATAGATTCTAAAGAGATTTAACATTAGTACATAAGCAGTTCTTTGAAATGCAAAATAAATTCCTGTTCTTAACGTTGGAAATTCAATGCTGCCAGATTCAACTTAACACGAGTTTTGGAAGCACTTCCGGAAGTAACCTACTTCCTGTCTTATCGCAAATCTGTCCAGCAACACTGAACACTCGTTCACTGAATACTGATGCAGCAGGTACACTCAAGTATTTTCTACCATTTGCTTCAGGTTTAGATACTAATTTTTGGGATCCTGGTCATGTGGACTAGTTGGTTCAGCAATGTAATGTTCTATTTCTGATTTTGAGGTAGGTTGATCCTCTGAATGAGAGTTCGCAATAATTTTATTACAAAAACTCTACAATGATGAAGAATCCTAATTTTCAATAAACCTTACAAAACTAAAATATAAAACTTATTAGAAGGTAAAACTCTAGTATTATCTGTACCAGTTTAAATATCGGATTTTTGTCGATGCAGATATGTTAATTTCTGCCGATTTTCATACATCTGTAGATCCCTCCTTTATTTATTTATTTGACCCCTATTTAGATAGTTGGAAATCAGCAATTAAGAAAATAAATATTTAATGAAAAACGGGGCACTTAGGATGAAAACAAGCTGTATTTAACAAGAGAATTAAACTTGCTTTACCTTTTAATACATCTTGAACTGCATTTGGCAGACTAGCAAGGCTCTGGCATCTCGACTCTCACCCAGTATAATCTTATGTGACGATGTGTTGTCGTCCCCATATATTTAATGTGATCGCCCTTCATCCATCTTATCTCACCACCATTTATCCTCTTCTTTGCGATTAGCCAAAGGGGCAGAAAAGTGAAGTAAAACAATCAAAATCAACCAGTCAGTCATTGTGATAGCAAAAATTCTTGACCATTAATATAATTTATTCACTTTTTATTGTCTTCTTGACCTAGTTGTTGGTTTCTTTACTTCTTCTTGACTTTTATTTCTTTGACTGGTAGACACCATGTGTTAGTGCATTCCAATGTCAAATGGCTAATTGCTCTCTCTCACTCTCTGAACTGAGAGGGGTGAGAAGAGAAAGTATCCTCCTCCAGAGAAAGGAAGAAAAAAACAGTTTCCTTCTTCTCTAATTTAAAGGTTTATCACAGTATATTTGACATTTGCTGCCCCTACCTGGTTTGTTTTCCTTATTGTTGCTGTCATTTGCAAATGAGTAGAGTGGCTTTGGTCGGTCCACCATTCCTGAACTGGGTTCTGTTGTCCAATTCAAGCGGAACTTGAGAATTGGTCCCTTGGTGAAAATCTCGAATGGTCCAGTGTCCTGAAAAGATAGCAAATTTATCACACTCTGCACACAAACATTTCAAGTTGCAGTAATACAATTCCCAAATTCTGTACAGTAATTTAAATTAATCATTAAAACATTACTAAAAATATTAAATTGGTTTACATTTCTGAACAGTACAACCTTTGTACAGAAGATACAAAGACAGTCAAGTACATTCAATAAACTTCATAATATATGCTATATTATTTAAAAACAAAACACACATATCCGAGTGCACTGGTATGATACCACTTGCTTCAAGGAAAGTATGCCTATATTTTTATAATTTGTCTTCAAGTATGACTAAAAGCAACTTTGGTGTTGGCCATCATTCCCCCCTTGCAATTTTGAGAAATTGAGCGATATAATACTTTACATGTAAACATATACATATTTTCAGTCAACCCTGTTCCAAACAAACAACGAAGATCTTATCCCCAACTACAAGCAAATTTGTGTTAAACAGTACGAAAATACTTTTTGGACTAAATTATTTTGAAGACAGGAGTGCATTTGCACTTGAAACAACTAAAATGAACTGAAATTCATGGGGAGGGGGTGCATAAATATTCCCAATTGCTTTGCACTAAATTTGTTGAAAATAGAAAAGAAAGGAACATTTCAGACTTCCAACTGGGTTTATTTAGCACATTTTGGTTTTCATGTTGGTGGTCATCTGCTGCAATGGAAATCACATTCCCTCACTTTTTATTACCTAAGATAAGATTCCCTAAAACTACTCTTAGGGAAGCTTCAGTGGATGAAACATGTTGACTGTGTGTTGTTCTCAGTCAGTTGGGCAAAATCCAAATATTGGCTATTGCCAACATTGTCACAACAGTTGGGATGCATATGCCACTCAACTTTTGCTAGCTAGAACAACCAACTATTTCACTCTACTAGATTTCTGCAACTCAAATACAGCAGCCAGTAAAAAATTGACTTTCTCTTCATTGCATGTTGGCTGCTTCACGTAATAGACACTGGTGTTCTGAGTGACAAGCATGAGCTTCATAATGCAAACTTACCACCAGTTCAAATTTGTTTTCTAAAAAATAAGCAGTTTATTTCCCTCTTACAAATCACTGAAATATCTAAAAATGAGTTGTAAATTGATTGCCACAACGGATGACAATGACTCAATGTTCTAGATGGATTCTGTGCCATTTGAATGAGGATAATTGATCCTCTCTCTAAATCAATTCAAATTAATTGTTGAATACAGTAGAATCCCAATTTTACATTTTATCCAATCGTACATTCAATCTCCATGATCCCAACATAGCAAAATGTGATAACATTTCCCTCAATTTTACATTTTCCCATATTTTAAGTTTATTCAGCTTGGTTCCCTGAAAAACGTAAAATCAAGGTTCTACTGTATTTCCCAATATTTCATAACTTGATTTGACTCATTCAGCCTGATGTAGCCACTACATGTCGAAGTCTCACACATCGTTGGATGCTGTATGATCTGCTGCTAATTAGACAGTGCTACTTTTACATTCAAATCAATACAGAAATGTTGGGCTATCTGAGGGTTCAGTCAGTTAAGATACAGCCATTTTAACTCCAAGTAGTGACTTGCAAGGTCAAAATTGGTGTGATGAGAAATATGTATAGCACACGAACTATTCCTTCTCCAAGAGAAAGTACTGTTAAAACTTCTCTACATCAAACTAGGTGTGGTGAAGTAACTTTTATTATCCTTATCCTATGATGATTGATTTCTGAACCTGAAGGAAATTTTTCCCAACAAGCGTGAAGGAAAGTTAAAAATAGGTGTATTTGATGGACGTCAAATACAAGCTCTGATCCACTTCCAAACGGAATAAATGGAAATATCTATTTGAGTGGTGTTCAATAACATTAACTCTTTCGCTGCGGTCGTCGCATTTATGCACAGCACGCCAGGTGCCTTGCTCTGCGGAAGTCGCATTATTGCGACTTCGTACTTCCACTCGCTGCGGGTGTCGCATTTCTGCAGTACGTCGTTTTTAGTAGCCTTCTGACATCTGTTGATAGTATTTGGAACTATTTGAACTTGTAGTTTTGTTTTTATCCGTATGATGTCACTAATTACGCCTCTGTTTAGAATTCTTTGACATACGAGCGTTGAGTTTCTCTGACATGTCAGTTTCAAATGCATGTTCGAATGTAAACAACATGTCAAGTCGTCAACACTTGTCTGATAATGATGTTACTCAACTGTTATTTGCCGACTCAGAATCAGAAGGTGAATTAAGTTGTGACGATAATAGCGACAGTTTTTATGAGACTTCAAGTGGTGACAGTGATTGTGTAGTGTCTGATGAAGAATTTGTACCTCCGTCCGTAACATGATGGAACAGATGGTTTTTTTTTTTTTCAAAATTTCAAAATTTTTCAAAATATCATACCACCAGGGTATACGTACAGAATGGTTTGCCAGTGCAAGGAATGACTTTTGTAAGTTCTCTATAACATATTTTGCAATGTAATTGTGTAAAATTATTGTTTCTAAAAAAATTTTTGTAAAATTGTTGTTTCTAAAAAAAATGTTGTTTTTTCAAAATTTCAAAATATCATACCACCAGGGACGACAGAATGGTTTTCAAGTGCAAGGAATGACTTTTGTAAGTTCTCTCTCATATATAATGCAATGTAATTGTGAAAATTATTTGTTTATAAAAAAAATATATTTTCAAATTTAATTACGCAGCCAAGGGATATTGTGTGCCAGAGAATTCCGCAGTGAAAGAATTAAGGAATACTTCCTTGGAAAACAGGAAGACAGAAAAATATGAACATCTCATGAATGCCATGTTGGGAGTAATTTAAAAGGTAGGGATCAGAATTAATGTAAAGATCCATTTCCTCCATACGCCACAGTCATTTCTAATGCAAAAGTTGTATAACTGCACTAATCATTTATTATTTCCATGAAGTTCATATTTCTTTTTAGGCTTGCATTATAATGTTGGAATCATGGACTAATTACTTTTACACACTACAGAGTTCCTTGATGCGATAAAAGAGAAATGGATGCCAGATCTAAATTCAGAACACTTCAACTGACAGAAATCACGTACTTTTGTTAAAGAAGCACAAAACAGTTTCAAAATACACAACTGTGTTGTTATTCACTACAACACACTGATTATGTTGTAAGAGGTAAAAACCTTCTCAGTATCATCAGACCTAATATAGTTGGAAGAACAACACTTGAATTGTATCTAAAGATATATTATGTTTGGCGGTTACGCAGAGATGGATAATTAATTCACTCTAGTAAGTTCAAGTTTCATTTTCCAGTGTAGTTCTTGTTTGCGATCGATTTCACCACCTGTCTGGTGGCTTTGTCAGGCATGTATGTCTTGCTGCAGGTGGCGTGGTTCCTTTTTCTCCTGTTCGCATTCGTGGAGGTGCTAGTTGCCGAGGGGCCTTTCACTTTCTGCTGCTCTGGCGAGGTACTTCCCTCTTTCGCTACGCATCGGGATTTTGGTGGTCTGTTTTTCGGTCTCGTCTGCATCTGTGGAAGGCGTTTGTTTTCACTCGCATGTGCAGGCAGGCTTTTTTACAAGCGCTTAAGGTTTTCTGGGGGGGGAATGGGTTTTGTGGAAATGCACTTGTATTATGAATTAAACAGTTTGTTACAACAATCCCAAGATAGTTAACTGTTTGTTGTTGAACCATCTTGAAACTGACTGAATCAACTAACAAGTGTTTTTTTGTTGTTTTTTTCAACTCTGCAGGAGCTGATGATGCACACAAGAAGATTATGAAACGTTACCTCTTATAAAATAATCATGTATAGTGAATAAGATGTAAGACAGTTTCTTGTGTCAAATACATATTAGAGTTCAACAATGCACTTAAAAGTTCTGTTTATACTTTTATATCACAATTCTCCCCAATATGTTTATCCATAATATTCACTCATTCAAATGGGTCGAATATTCTTCACGTTTCAAGGTAATATTAGAATTTTTCTGTCCTGCAAATCACAATTCCGTGGCACACTATGGAGACTGTGATGTAAAAGAATTTTTAAAGAGAAAACATTTTCACGTAAATAGTTATCTTTATATATACATTACAATACAGCATCAGAACTTGTTCAGATGGTAGAGGTTCCATCTTGTTTCAATCTGTTAACAGAAGTATTCTAGAAAGAAAAAATTCAGAACATATATGTATGAATTCCAAGAAAAATATCTGATTCCACATAAAGGAGATTTTTTTTTAAGAGATCACTACATAATGCAGGCTTGATCTGTACATAGCACTGTTAATGTATTTTCTTTTAAAATGTGTTTCATATGGAACTTCTTTTATTCCGTACTTTTCACAAGGTCAATGAGATTAATTTTTCCATCAAAATGCATACAATGTAACGACATTTAAGGGAAATAGAATGAATTTTGAATGTTTTATTTAATTAAAAGGTAAGGAGTTCGTTGTCAACAGAAGTATGAAGGCTGACCATCTAGGACCTCAAAATCAATTAGCGTGTACATTATTAGTTGTGCACAAACTATACACTAAAGCAGAAAGTTTCTTTGACAGTTTTCAAGGAGTAACGGTCACTTTTTAAAATTTCGATTCAATAATGAACCATAATTCTTCAATTACTTTGACTTAACACCAATGTTGATAATCTTACAGATTTCCATTGATAAACATGCCGATACAATTTAAAGTACTTTAGAATATGTATTAATTTTTCACTGGTATATCACATCCAGCTACCAGTCTTGCTTTAAAACATCTAAATTTTCGCAATGGATATGATCATTTACCGTATTTACGTGTGTATAGTACACGTGCATGTATAATGCGCATCCAGGTTTATGATGGGTAAAAATGACAAAAAAAATTATCTTGTATATAATGTGCAGTACAATCCAGTTTCAAGAAATGGCTTTCTTAGTTGTAGGTCGTAAAGCTGTTGCTATGCTGATCAAGAGTGAATGACATCATACCTATTCAATGAGTCACCTGTTGCTATGTGGACCAAGAGGAAAATACCCTCTTGTGTAAACAATAAGTCTCCAACCCATGCCACCCCCCCCCCCCCCCATTGTGCTCAGCATCCCAAAGCTTTCACTCTTTAACCACCTTATTTATTCTGTAATAGTAGAAAGCGAGATTAAAATTATGTTATGGATTTGCAGAGCTCAGGAAGTTATTTTCTATTATTTCTTGCCCAACAAATACTGCTGATGCTGATGCATCCCATGTCACGGAAGGTGCATGCTCGAATTCCGCCAGAGATGCAGTGCTTTTCTTTGTGTCGCAGAACATTAGATTACAAAGTGAAAAATCATGTGAAATGGCCTTCAAACTATTATGCGTGGTTTTGCTCATTCCTTTTTTTACTTTTCTAAGAGACTAATGTAACATTCATACGAGGCACATTCAGGACCTTCCAAATAGCAGTTAGATACACAAGATTTCTTCCATTAAGGAATTTACACACTCCATGTATGTCATATTATTTGGCCAGTAATACATTTTAATTTTTATTATCTTTTTCCTTATGTTTTCTTTCATCCAAAGTACCATAAAAATCAGAACGTTCCTTTGATTTGTGATGAACTTATTTCAATCGCATTTCACATTACTGTCGCTATCTTGAATGGAATACTGTTTCCATATTCAGACTGCAGGATTTAAGCTTTACAACAATATATAATATGATAGGGTTCCGTAAACATGAAAAATTAATGCGTGTCCCAAAATCATGGATCGACCCTGTACGGTTTCATGTTGGCTGTCTGAATTATTCCATGCATAATACGCACCACAGATTTTGGGGGGCAAAAATTTTGGAAAAAATTGCACATTATACAAGAGTAAATACGGTAATTATAAAATCAATTTCTTCCCACAATGTTGTTGCAAAATTATGCATCTTGCAAGATGCATAATTTTCATAATACACAGTATTTCAAAATGATGTGAACGATTTCAACCCATTACATTTTATTCACAAATTGTCAAAATAAGATATAATTTCACAGACATGTAATGTAACTGTCCAAGTGTAAGTGCCAATGATTATTGCAAAGTTAACTCACAAATGCTCAATGTGAGCACCCTTCGTTACTCTGCACACGTCAATATGGTAATCTAAATCCATCCAGTCACGTTTCAGCACGTTTTCATCAATGGTTTGCACCATAGCACTAATGCAATAGTTTTTGCTGGTGGATCTTTATGAAATCACGTACGAAACTGACATTGAACATGTCACGACCAACCTACTCTCCCAAAATGCTTTCTCCTAACTACTGGCAGCCATTTTACAACTGGTCAACCTGGCACCTGGTGGCAGAATTTAGAACTACTGGGACCATTCCAAAAAAAAAAAAAAAAAAAAAAAAAAAAAAAAAAAAAAAAAACACCACCTTAAGGATGTGTTTGAATGTATTTCACTGGATATTCGATTGGTGATTATGTTGTGTAGTTTATGGAACGTGTTTTAATCGTTCAGGTAATTTTGAAACATTCTGTATTTAGATTCTGCGTGAGACATGCACTTTGAAAAAAAAAAAAAATTGACGTTATCGGTGATTAACCCTTAGATGCCAGGGCAGATTTTCCCAGTTTTGCTTTAACACCGGGAGCGTTTTCAAGCAGGAAATTCGCCAAGATTTGAATAATATTTTTTTATCTTGGAAACTAGTTATAAATGATACATCTTTTTGTTCAGTAACAATTAGGCTATAACCCTAAAAACCATAATTATCCTTTACCAAATAGAAGTAAAAAAAAAAGTTCAAAACCGTCCCTGCGTATTGCCAGATATGTGTTCCATTCTTTTGGCAACAATTGCCCACTTGCTGCTGATACTTTAGGATTAAAAAATACCAGTTTCGCAGGAAATTCAAAATTCCATTTTTTTTACATATTAATCTCGCTAGAATGCTAGAGTTAAAAATAATATCTCGATTTCTTCAGCACACACAAGGCTATACGCCTATGGTCGAAGAAACCAAATTTTAATCTTCTTTTAATTCAATTTGAACCACATCAGCCGCATTACAAGTGCATACATGAATGTATATACCAGGGATGACCAAATTCCGATATTGGATACATTTCTATCTAGATACTAAATGTTCTGATATCCAAATTACTGTTTTAAAGAGTGTCCAAAGTGTCACACAACCGAGATACTGAACGTACATAAATTTTGTACAAAAAGTGATAGATACATAAAACGTACGCTGGATATTAACTTTATCTATGTGGATATTTTTCAAACATTAGACAAGAAAATCATGCTCTACATGAATTTTCAGTATGCGGAAAATGTTACTACGGTGTAAACAAGTTTTTGTATTAAGTAAAAACAAACATGGATAAAATACAGCTGTGGAGTGGCTTGAACAAATTTGCAATGTGTATTGATGGCCTCTGTGGATATTTATTATATTGATACAATAACGATAATTTTTTTCACATTTTATGCATTGCAGACAATTTATGGCATATTCACACAACGTATTTTCTTTGTTAAATTACGAGGAGTACAGGCAACATTGGTCATGTTTGAGGGCAATACCAGGTGTGCCCGTCATCTGCTTATGTTATTCAATCAATACCCACATGAAAGAAATGTCAAAATTTATCGTACAAAAAGATAGGTAGGCTACGTATGTCAGTTTTGGTAGGAGAGCTTTCCTGATCATTACACTTTGGAAACAAGGCCAAAACACTGTTTCAAAAACAGAACCACTTCTAAGTACTTATTTATATTTTCTGTTATTGAGATATAGACTAAGTGAATAGTCAATTCGATTATTGTTATGTATTTTTACAGTGGGCAAGTGCATTCTCCTCTACTACAGTGGGTTGAACGTTACATAGATCTTACCATGTAAATTGTCCAATGTCATTTTCATTAATTTTTTCCTTACATCATTTGACTTTTTAAGTGCCAGAGGGTTTTCAACTAGCCACTGTTAAAAATTATTACATTTGTTGCAGAGAAATTATGTTATTAAATTGTGTCATCACTCACTATCAGTTGTTCACAACACGGAAGGTAAAAAGGTGCATTCACGGGATAATGCTGGGTTGCCAGGCTGTGTACACAAACATGTGCTGATGTTGGTGCTCATATGCTGAGCATCATGGCTCACACAATACACTAGTATGGGCACCATGGCAGTAATGGTGTTAAGGAGTTGACACGTACTATTGCCGATGGAAAGTTTGCTTTCTCTTAATTTCTTGAAACTTTCATTGCATAAACCAAGTGAATAAACTTGAGGGTGTACACTTTACTTGGTCACTTTTATGCAGACATTATTCATGACATATTGCATGAAGAAAGTTCCATGGTAAAGAATGAAAAACATTTTTCTTCATTTTGCAAGTTATTTTAACACCAGGCAAATCAAGAGGGAAGAGGTAGAAAGAGGCATGTAGCAGTTGCATATTTGCCTGGAACAGAAGAGTGTTCCGGGTTCACCTCTTTGGAGTCGCAGAAATTAATAATAATCTCCACATATATGTTCCATTTTTATAACATTCAAAAATTGTTGTATGCATTTTGTACTAATTTTATAGAGAATATGAATGCTATGTAAAATCTAATGAAACATGCAAATTATGCAGTTACTCTTGGGCTCACTGTAAATTTTCCTGTACAAAATATATCAAGTTATTCTCTGCTGAAAAAAAATATTTCATAAAAAAAATGGAAAAAAAAGGAGCTCCCCTGCAAGTTGTACTATGCTGTAACATAATCAAATTGTAATTGTGATTAACAAATGCTGGACGAATTATTTTGCTGTTGACAATTTCTTGTCCTGGCTACATTACCTTGTTGCTGAAACAAGAGAAATGCAATTTCTGAAGAGTTACTACAAAAACAATAAAAAAGATATTAGTAAGCACAATTCAACAGCTAAGACACCTTATATTCTTACCTGCAATCAGTGATGAGTACAAAAATATAAGTGCATACAATAAGGAAGGCCTTAAGTGCTGGATGCAACATATGCTATCCCATAATCATGCAAGTATAATACCCACACTACTCCTCTGAAACTACTGCTGATATTTCTTTACTGGTTTCTAGTTATTTATGTGGGAAAACAAAATACAGGGTGTATCAAAAAGAATCATCCGATTTAAAAATGCTATATTTAGGAAACCAATGGACATAGAACCTTGCAGTAAGTTGTAGAATACATGCTGGAATATAAAGTTTTGCTTGCAATAAGGTTTACTTTGCTGCAGGTAGGTGCCACTGGTGCAGCTCACTCTTTAGTCTGCGTCAGGATGGCAACCCAGCAACAGGCAGCATTCTGCGTGCAACGTCGAATACCGTGAGCAGTAGGTGGTGCAGCACCGTATTTACGACGAAACTCACGCTGCACAACCGTAACTGACCACATTTGTTGAAGTGGAGAACGCAGATAGCTTTCGGTTCTTGGATGCCATCTTGAAGCAGACTAAAGAGTGAGCAGCACCAGGCGCCCGTTCCGAAAGTCGCACGAGTTCAACGCGTTAAACAAGTTATGGTAAATGGCCGTCCTATAAGTGCTCTCGTGCGTTTCGTTATGCTGTCCCAAAAGTCGCTTTCCGTGCTTCTCGTGCAAGAACGAGATTCACCAAACGCACGGGCCAGGAGACTGGTTTGTTCGGTGAGCAACATGCATAAGACAAGTGTGCCTCAACTGTTCTTACAATGTGATTAAAATGAGTAACAATGCCCACAGTAGAGTTTATTTCTGCCATAAGGACATGCCTTCTGCTCGACGCCACGAGGACGCTGCGCCTGCGTTTTCGTCCAGAGCGTCCCGTAAGTTTGGAAAATAACTCGTTTCACTAGGTTGATGAGCCCAGTTACCTTCGTTAAATTCGTTTCGTTAAGATTTTCGGAACGTACCTACCTGCAACAACGTAAGACGTATTGTAAGTGAAACTTCATATTCCAACATGTATTTTACAACTTACTGCAAGGTTCTATGTCCATTGGTTTCCTAAATATAGAACTTTTAAATCGGATGATTCTTTTTGATACACGGTGTATATCAATGTTGTAGGAAAAAAGGAAACAAGCAGTCTGACATGGTTCAGACTGGGTGGATTGAGACAAGTAAGGAAGAAGAGTGAAGCAGGAGAAACGATATGCTCTTTGTGCTATGAAAGGGAGACGGATGAACATATTCTTCTCAACTGGCCTTCTACAAGTGACCTAAGGGACAGACAAGTGGCTGAAAAACTTAACAGGGAGGGAGGTGATAGATGATAGAATAAAGACCAATGAAGCAGGGCAATAAGTGGGAGATACTTGTAGGGAGTAAGAGAACGACAGGGGAAAGCTGTGAAGTCAAAACACATGTTCCAAACGAGCCATCTTTATAGTGTAGCATGAACACTTACCATATAACAGGGAAGGTAAATGAAAGTGTGGAAGACAACCCAAGAAACAAAAGTGAAACAGTGCAACAAATGAGACATTGTCAAGGTAAAACAATAAAGAAAAGCTACAAAGAAACTGTAGGCAAAATGAGCCAGACACATAAAGAGAAAAATTATCTGCACGTGCAATATTTGGATTTTTAAAGTATGCGTGTAAAATAAAACTTATGTAGTATGAATATAGACAAAAAATACACATGACAGTATGGCATTCTTAAATTACAATAAAATACAAGTATTCCACATTTGTTTTTTTTGTTGTTTTTTTTTTTAAAAAAAAGTAGTTTTGAATTTTAAATTGGAGGCTTTCCCAACATGCAAATATGTGCAAAAAATTGTAGCAGAAGAACCATTTGTCACAGAGAGTTGAACTTTTGTTTTATTTTGGAAGATAGGGCTGGGCTTGCATGGAAAGAGAACAAAAAGAGTTTTACACAAAGAAATAGTTTTCAGCAAGCCACTGTGGCCTAATAGGTGAAAGTTAATAGAAAAATATGAAGATCCAGCACTGATATATGCCTAAAATCATGCAGAGTGAAGCTGAAAATCACTCAACAGTTGCCTACCATTTTCTGTTCTTTACAAGGAAAAATCTTTTTACCTCTTTAATGTCATCTATAGTTTCCCACGAGGAATACTTCTTGGGAGATCCTTTCACATTTGTTTGTACTTCTTGCAAGACCAGCTCATAGTCGCCATCTGTCAGCAGACACCGATTGTGTTTGTCGTAAACAACCAACTCTGCTCCAAACAGTTTCACTTCCTCCACTGGTCCCTTGGCAGTCTTGCGCCTTTTGTGTGGTGGTTCTACAAAAAAAAAAATAACATTTAAATGAACAATCACAAATGTTACAAGAGACATGCATAACATTTATGCTAATATTGTAATTTTCTTATCTTTATGAACAGTAACAATATTCATGTGTACTGGCTTTGTAAAATAAATGTTTAAATACACAGTTTCTTTTTCTATTGGTAAAATCCACTGCAATCACCTGTTACATATATCAATTTTGTAGGTTAACCTTTAGTGAAAAGAGCCTCTCACACCTGGAAAGTCCCTGCAAACAGGATGCCTCAAAACACGCTTTTCAAACTAATAAAGAAAATAATAATGTATACAGTGCCTTGTACACAATCACATGAATCACGAACAAGTCGTTGAATTGAACGCTTAAAAGGAAATGACATCCGAGATGTTATTTCTCTCATTGGATCCAAGGTTAGGTCAAAGAATTTCTCATTAGGACTGGTTCTAAATAACGCCATCCAAGCTTGACTGTCGACCAATCAGAGCACATGCTGTTGAAATCGATTATAGAAAAAAAGCATCAAGGTACAGAATAATATTTATTTCTATTCTGTGGTGACAAGAAAACAACATGTGTGTTTGTGACTTGTGAGAAAGGAAAGGTGGAGCGGTGGAACATTCACATCTGTATTTATTTAAATGTATAATTATACAACAAAAAATTATGTGCATTTCTACAGCAGTGATTAATGTGATGATAAAATATATTCGACAACCAACCGTAAAACATAATATTTTGTGTTCATCTTAATTTGAATGTTTTGATGAACACACAGAAAAACAACTATCTGCATATCTGTGGAAATGAGATTTTTGTCAAATCATTTTTCTTGTATCTCGGATTACATTTAGACTATAAATACTGAGAAAATATATCAAGATCACACTTCTTTCAAGTTTATAATATGTCTTACATTTTTCTTTGTACAGAAATTATTATCTGGTTACAACTAAATCGATAGTCTATTTCTTTCTTTTTGTGTCATACGAAATGCCACGTTCTTTGTAAAATGTGGACTTGTCCAGTTTCTCTTTCATCGTGTACATGTGCAATTACATACCATTCAAGATTTGGTGGTGAACAACTTTCAATTGACGATTTTAAGCGTTCAATTCAACAACTTGTTCGTGAATCATTTGATCGTGTACAAGGTGCTTAAGAACAGCAGCATTTTAGGGAAAGAAATTCCGGAATTTTACTTCTAGCGTCGGCCTTATGGATGCTGGATGGACCAAATTTGGAGGCCCCCAGGTTCCCCCTGGGCCCTTAATTGTTACACATTGTTAAAGTGTTGCGTTTTACTAAAAAAATAATACAAAGAAAGGACTTTTTCAATCTCCCCTTGTTAATAATAGTAACAATGGATATATATTGTCTTGTAATTCGAGTATGTCATACCTTTACTTGTATACTAATGAATAAAAGAAATAGAACTGAAATATCGTGTGGAGTTTTCAAGAAATGGTGTGCTAATTGCTGCCCCATGGTGCGGGAAAATTTCGAAAATCAGGCCTTTGTCCCATGTCCTCCCTGGACCCTTATTTGTCACATGTAGTTGAAGTGTTGCTTTTTTGTTCATTATTACATGTAATTTTTTTTTCAGAAAAAAAATGGTGGTTTAGGAGTTACAGCCCTTTTTATAAATGTATCTCATAATATTATGGAGGTAACAAAGGACTTTTTCAATCTCCACTTGTTAATAATAGCAATAATGGATATATTGTTTTGTAATTCGAGTATGTCATATCTTCATATGAACTAATGAACAAGACAATTGAAATATCATAAAACATTAAAATGCTGATGAAGGCAAAATTTAATGTATAAAAAAAATATGCATGTGCAACTTTAAGTTTTTAGTGTATATTTTTTTTATATACAATAAATTTTGCTTTGGTCAGCATTTAATGTTTTATTAACATGGAAACAAGGCTCAACAGTGTTACCATTGAAATATCATGTTCAGTTTTCAAGGAATGGCACGTTAATTGCTGACTCACTGTGCTGGTCGATTCAATGGTAATGCCTGAGTAGTCAGTATATGAACCATCCGTCCGCTAAAGGTTGAACCATTTATGTCCTTCAATGAGGATTTGTAATTTTATATTTCATCAGTAGAATATCAGGTAGATTATGTAGACTTACTAGGGGATGATGTAAATATAATTTAGAATAATGCTAAAGTATTTTTCAAAGCAGCTAAAGAGAGAGGTGCGGAAGTTATCAAAGGGAAAACAAAATATGCTTACAGGGCGAACCCAAGTGTTAGGTAATATTAAAAATTTAATTAATGATAACAACACGTTCGAACCAGTCTCCAAATTCAAGTACTTAGGAGTAATACTAACAAATGTAAATGATATTAAAGATGAAATAAAAAGCCGGCTTAATTCAGTAAATGCATGATACTATTCTCCTCGTACACTTTTATCTTCTCGTATAATATCATAAGAAACTAAAAGTTAAAATATAATAGGGATGGGACAACATGATGTGGGAGTCTCAAAGAGCAAAGAGCTGTGTTGCCACACTCCCAATTTATGCCCAGTCGTAAATGATACATTCTGCTGCTGTCAACATGCAACTTTCATTTCCAGTTCAGGAAGAGGCAGAGAAAGGGAGTCCCTTCCATTTCCTAACTGGCGGTGGTCGTTAGGCTTAACACCACCTTGCTCTGAGGCATACGTTTGGCAACGTAGCATACCACAAGAAATGCTTATCACAAAGGCAAGTAAACCAAGCTGACTGGTTGAAGGGTTCATGTGACCCTCCCTGCATTCCGATGTGAAGGTAAAAAAATATATTTGAAATTGGATTTAATTGTAATTTTATTTTAGAAAAATATTTTGATTTATTAGCTCTAGGGCATGCACACATTGTCCGTCGTTCTCATTAGAATTCCAAGCTTGGTTCTTTCATCGTGCGGACTTTATGAAGCCACTTTTATTGTTCAATTAACATTTCTTTATCACTTTATCGGCATCAATGAACTTTACACCAGTACTTCCATAACTCAATTCATGTATTTTGAGTTAGAAAAGTTTTGGGTAAATCCACTTACATTAATAGGTGACTCGGGACTAGACCTACACTTTAAAGTAAATTCAAACCACTACATGCCTCCACAAAAGATCTAACCTGGGATCCCTTGATTACAAGGCAACAGCATTACAACTACACCATCAGAAAGGTATTGTTTGAAAAGTAAATCTACAAATACCCTCATAAATTCACAAGAGCTTTCATGTAGTAGTGTAGTTGCTTTATGCAAGAGAACCGCAACAATACACACTCAATATGTTGGATGATGGTCATTATAAACTAACCATTATGAACAAATGTAACAAAACTACTTGAAATAATATTACTTACCCATATCGACATCTCCATTTGAAAGTCCACTGCCTGGCATACAATAAACTCGGAGAAGCAGCATGTATGACTTAACTAAATGCCCATTGGACAGGCTGAAGGATTCTGTTGGAATTGAGACCGTGGGAGCTTTTGGAGGAGGGTGGTCCTCTGAAGGGTTAATTGGCACTTCACTCGTACCTACAGACACCTGGAAGGAAAATAATTGACTAAATAACATTGACTTTGGAAGGAAAATACGGGGCATATCAAAAACAAGAGCCGATTGGTTATTACAGAGAATAAAATCATGAGATAAAATATATATTTTGATGCTATACAAGTGCGTACCCTCGCTATTTTTCTACATAGTCACCATGACGCTACAAGCATTTTTGGTACCGTGGAACAAGTTTAAGTAGACCCTATGTGTAGAAATCTGCCATCATCGAAACGTTGCAAAGCAAGCCACTTTTTGAGGTGAAGGAACAGAAAGTAATCACTTGGGGTAAGATTGGGACTGTATGGTGGGTGATTAAAATGTTCCCATCGGAATTTTTGAATTGTCGCAACAGTACGGTCAGCTGTGTGTGGGCGGGCGTTGTCATGAATAAGCAGAATTCCAGACCGTAACATTCCTCTTCGCCGGTTTGGATGACATGTCGCAGATTAGACAGTGTTTGGCAATACACATCTGCTGTGATGGTTCGTCTCAGTTCCAGATATTCCACGAGGATTACACCTTTTTCGTCCCAAAACACGGTTGCCATGATTTTGCGATGTGATTGTGTTTGCTTGAATTTCTTCAGTTTCGGTGAACAGGAGTGACACCATTGCATGGATTGCTGGTTCGACTCACCAGTCACCAATGACGTATGATATCCAGCTTTCGTATCCAGTCACTGTGAGAAAACAAGTCATCCTCATCCTTCTCCCAGTGGGCCAAAAAAATCACGTGCTGAGTTCATTCTTTCATCTTTGTGAGTGCTTGTCAACATTTTTGACACCCACCTCGCACACAGTTCGCGATAACACAGATTGTCCATTACAATGTGGTGCAATATTTTATCAGACACTTCAGGAAACTCCTTGCCTAGATCAGTAATGGTGAAACAGCAATTGGATCGCACTTTCTCATCAACACGGTGCACATGGTCGTCCGTCCAAACACTAGGCCTGCCGCTCCGCTCGTCATCATGAACATTTGAATGTCCTTCCCGAAAAGCATGGCACCATTGTCTTACCTTTCCTTCACTTATTACTGCTGGCACACAATTCCCGATGAATGTCAGCTGCACTCAGTCCTTTTGCGTTGAGAAATCTAATCACCGACCTCACCTCGCATTTGGCGGAATTTTCTATTACAGCAGCCATTTCAACTTCCTGCTACTCGCACGTACGCACCTCCACACTGAGAAATATACCTCTGTTGCAAGCACAGAATACTAAAGCATGCTTCTGTGCACATGCAGCTTCGTC
The DNA here is from genome assembly GCF_977018435.1 of Lepisma saccharinum. Classification (NCBI taxonomy): domain Eukaryota; kingdom Metazoa; phylum Arthropoda; class Insecta; order Zygentoma; family Lepismatidae; genus Lepisma; species Lepisma saccharinum. The sequence goes on from NC_139237.1 coordinate 37,552,229, forward strand.
AGTTTTGCCAGTCCCAAGTAAAAATTATCGGCAGTTTTTTTTGGCATGTGCCTTGTAGTTGAATAATAACATTGACTTTAGCTACACTTTAATCTTTAAATAAAACATGGCAAAACAGCCTTCTAAGAGCAAGGGCATGCCAGAGCAACTTTTTCATTGATTCTCATCGCTGCGGTTTTTTGGCTTTTGACCGGAGCCTGATACTACTTCTTTTCAAGTAGATCTCCAATTGTCCTCCCAATGCTGGGTCAATGCTTAAATTTTGGAGGCTCCCACCAGGAATCAAACCCAAAACTCCTTGCACTAAAGGCAAGAGCATTATCCATTTGGCTATGTGGGAGCCCTACAACTGTAACCTACAATACTTAAAATGAAGAAAAAAAATGTACTTCTGATCATGGCATATACCTGAAGAATATTAAAAATAAAGGTTTGCTTTCATAATTGTATTTTTGTTATTTAGCATCACTTTACTGCCACTTTTGACTAATGATGATGATGAGGATGGGTGATGTTTAAATTGATGAAGGAACACTCACAGAACACCTCACCTGTGAACAGGACTAACTGGGAACTTAAGTAACAAGATCAAAAGTCAACCACTTAGTGCAATCAGCCACCGAACAGGTACATACGTTGTATAATGGTTTGCATATATCAAATAAAGTTGCAGGTAATTAGTATTTATACTAATATTTCTTACATTACTCATATTAACTTAAAGTATGTAAAATAGTTTAACAATCTTAGTGTAATAAATATGCAGAAACTAGTACTCACTTTATCCACAAAAATGTTTTCTTCTTCTTTGTTATTAATTTCGGTGGCCTCTGCCACCATCCTCATTGGAACTTAACAAAAAAAAAAAAAATTTGCTGATAAAGTGAGTACTAGTTTCTCCATATTTATCTACTACCACGTATCTCTTCTCCCAATTATAAAAACTTGCTGTAATCTTAGATATTTAGCTTGAAGATACACTTACAGATACAAACTAAAAATTATATAACTTTTTCGTGCCATTTTTGTGTTTTAATCTCCTGAGAGCATTTAAGAAAGATCCTGGAAACTAGGCTGAAACTTCAAAAGACATTTCAGAACACAAACCACTTGTAACTACCATTTTTTAATTTTATTTTCTTATTGTGGAATATTGTTGATGCAACCATTCAGGAAAGTGTTTGCAGGATGTAATACGAGGGCTATTTTTTTTATCAAGTTCCAATCGGTCGCGAAATAAAAACCACATTGAAAATCCGATGAAGCTGTGCGCGGATGTGTTGCGCAGTGTCTCTAGTATGCCTGTTGATCGCGTCACGTCGCACGTGTCAGTTCGGAGCACGCAGTGAGCACGGAAACATGCCTAGAACATTAGAGTCACACGCCAAGTGTAAAGTGTGTGCAGTGATTCGATTTCTTCATGTTGAGGGGTGCAATGCAGTCGAAATTCATCGACGAATGAGTGGAGAGTACGGTGAAACTTTCATGAGTGACAGCAAAGTGCGGCAATGGTGCTGGGACTTTGAAGCAGGACATACAGACGTTCATGATGCAGGTGGTCAGGGAAGGAAGCAAGTGTCAGCCGATGATCTTGTGCAGCGAGTGGATCAGGCAATTCGAGAAAATTGTCTGTTCACAATTTCTGTGTTGAGTTGTTTCCCGAAATTTCAAGGTCAGCTCTCTATAGCATCGTGAGTGAGAGAATTCAGTACCGCAAACTCTGTGTGAGAAGCGTGACGCTTCAACGTCTACAAAGGGCAATTCAGAACAAGCAAAGAGGAATGTTGTCATCAGGCATTGTCCGTCTTAATGATAATGCTCACCCGCACACTGCAGCTGCAACACAGACGATCCTGAAGCGTTTTCGATGGGAGGTGTTTGATCACCCACCTTCCAGCCCAGACTTGGCTCCCTCAGATTTTCATCTCTTTACGCACATGAAATGCTGGCTAGGAGGACAGCATTTTGGCACAGACAACGATCTGCAGACCAGCGTAGATAATTGGCTGAAAGCACAGCCGGCTGGCTGGCTTCTATGACGAGGGTATTGAAAAGTTGGTACCACGCTACGACAAATGTCTAAATCTGGGCAGCGACTATGTAGAGAAGTAGCTGGAAGGTGTAGCTAAATGTTGCAAATAAAAACATTTTTCATTTCACTGTGGTTTTTATTTCGCGACCGATCGGACCTTGAAAAAAAAAAATAGCCCTCGTATATATCATGGTATGGGATGTGAGCTGTACACACTATTGCAAGAATTCTCATGGAATTTTACCTGCAGAGCTGTAAGAAGCAATACATCAAAAACATACAAGAGATCTGTAATTAATTCCCATTTTACATTTAGATTACTCATATTGTATGACTACCAGCCAGAGCACAAGTTATTGCTCATTTAATTACTCTTGCATCAAGTCTTCTGGCTACTTCTCAGCAGTTTAATATACATAGATAAAACCATTTGCATTATGAATCTAATTGTTGTTCTGCTTCCAAACTTAAATGTTTTACAACTATGGTTTTCCAAGCTCAAAACCAACATTCATTAGGTTACATTTCAGGAGGTTACATGCTAGTTTTATTTCAAAACCATATTATTTACAAGGTGCAATTGTCACAACATAAAACATTTGACAACAATTTGACTGTAAGAAACAGATAAAGAATTCCTTTCCTTAAAGTTCTGTGTTCTTAAGGTGTATTAATTGCTAACGAGCCATGTCAAATATTTCTAGTATGGCAGTTCACAAATACTGGAAAATAAGAAAGCAAACCACAATTCATTCTTTAAGTAGAATAATTTTTATTGTTATTGTCTTCATCTGCATTGTCATATTTAATTGTTAAAACTGCAATTTCTGTATTTCAGGTTTTCAAATAAGGGTTTCAACAGGTGAGCATGATCTTCTGATATATCGCAAAAAAAGTTTCTTTATATATTTTTACTTCATTCTTGCGTGTGTATTTGTAATGCAAGCTGATTCAAGAAATTATACCTCACCACACACATCAATCAGATTTTCAAACTTAGCCTGGAAGATGTTAGTTCGCTATTCTTCAAAATATGACTCAAAAAGCTACCTCTACACATAAATTACATTTTCTTTTGTAACAAATATTACCTGCATGATAGGTGATGACACATCTTTTCTCTTCTTATGGCAGATTTTAAGCAAGAGTGTCTCTACTTTCACTGGATCCTGGGGAGTCTCAACTATGTAAGAGAAAAAAACAAAATTAAGTTTTTTATGACTACTTGGGCAGTAAAAGATAATATGATTTTTAATTAGAAGTACTGTTTAACAGTATATGTAAAATGTGAAGGAAATAATAAGCCTAATTAATTCCCTTCTGTTATTGGCCCATAATGACATTCAAGTAACATTACTCATAATTTGAATAATCCATTATTCTTATTATAAAACTACTGTAGCAAATTGTATTACTAGTTTTATACTGTATTCTAATTTAGTAGAGATGAATGAAACAGTTTTATTCTCTTTTGCATTTAGCAAATAATGACATATCAGTATCATAACTCATAACATGAACAATACAATATGTCCATAAAAATCGTACACACACACACAAGAAAAAAAAGAGGGTGGAAAAGGTTTTAATGACCACAGAGTACCTTGGAGAAAATAATGATAAAAACCCTCCTATTATTTAAAAAAGTTAGAACAAAGAATTTTTAGTCTTTTCTGTTTTCAAAAACAAAAAAATTATAAATAACTACATAATACTGTTTCTGTGTGTGCAAAGTTATACCCATGACAATTTTATGAAATTATGGTTGACAATGTCATGGAAATTTTTAGAAATATAATGCTTATCATTATTCTCACAATGTTAGAAATGCCTATTACTGTAATGTTTCTTAGTGCTTAGTATCAGTGTTATTTATAAGTGCCTTCTAGCCTGGCTATTTAGGCTGAATGTACACAATTACACATACCTACCAAAAAAAGCAATACTTACTCTTCTTATCGTAAAATCCCAAGAATGTGAGGGTCATGTATCCACCCAATGACTCTGGTTGAATATCACGATGTGTTGACATAATTCTCTCCAGAACATTGTCTACTTTGAATGCCTTCCGTGACTTATGGCTGCGAGACATTCTCTGTCGCATGTATGACAAAGTTCTGTTTAAGAACACAGGCTAAAAGAAAATTATTAACATTGGTTAAATTTTTATGTACAAAAATTATAAACAAGTACATAATACTGTTTCTGTGTGTGAAAAGTTATACCCATGACAATTTTATGAAATTATGGTGGCTGCGGTGGCTCAGTCGGTAACGCATCTGACTACCATGCTCAAGATCCCGGGTTCGATCCCCGGCCGGTTCAAATCCGGGAAGTTTTCTAACGTTGGAAGCGGCACCGGTGCCCACCCAGCATCGAATAACATGGGTACCTGGGGGGAACCCTGGGGGGTAAAGGCAGTCAGGGGCATGATCCTGATCGCATCACCCCCCCCTCATGACCGGATCAAGAAAGTGTGGGGCGTTACCTCCACACCCCCTATACGCCTTCATGGCATGGTGCTAAGCACAGGGGAACACTTTACTTTTACTTTATCTTTATCTTACAAAAATTTTCAGGCTTAAAAATGTATGTAGAATTCATGTTCATAAAAAGAAGTGCCATTTGCATTTTTTGAATATCCAATTTCTATTTAATTAATAATGATAATATTCAGATAAGAACTTAAAAGAAAGTTTAATTAATCTGGGCTCTGGGCACTATTCGCAAATGTAAAATATTACTATTTATTAAAAACACACAAAAAGCATTTCTTGTCAATGAAAGTGAAAGTTTAGTACAAGAACGCATGATGTTTCTAATCCTCACTTCAATATAGCAAGCAAAAAAAAAAATTCAAGTAGTATCATTCAGCTTTTCTTCGTGTGTGTATGTATTGCCTGGATTGAAGTTTCTTTCTTCAAATTTACAATTATTCCATGTAAGTTAGCATGTAATGTTTCAGGAGCGCACAAGCTCCCTTCATGAGACATTTGTAATTTAAATATGAAGGAAGTGTGTGTTCTTTCATTAGGAAGACAAAAGCTTCGAAAGTCAAATTTAAAATCTGTTACTTGAAAATATTTTTGCTCATGATATTAACCCTTCTAACCAGGTTTACACAAACATGTGCAATGGAGAAATTCTCATGCTAATGGTGGTGTAACATACATGTGTTCATGTCAAATACATTATTTACATTACAGGTAAACTGTTGCATCCAGTTTTGGGCTTTACTCCCATCTACAGGGAAACAAAATACCAATTGCTCCTTAATATTTGTGAACTTCTACTACAGAATGTGAAGTCAACCCTGTGTGACAGTAGTGCAAGTTGAATTATATTGTTAGAGGACGAGAAGTTCCTTTTAGAGAGCTTTCAGATCAAACTAACAAGACACAAGCACAATTTTCACTTGGAAATGAACCAGATATAAATGCAACCTTTCATATTCGAGTCACTGAAGAAACTGCGCATGTCGCTTGTTGCCTGCATGTTCCTTGGACTTGACTATAGTATGCATCATTTGATTGATTGATATAGTTTATTTGACTTCACTTTTCTGCCATTTTTGACTAATAGCAAAGAAGCATGCATCATGCCACCTCGGTCTGTTGGTTGCTTATGAGCAGTGAATGCAGAGCATGTGTACAGTACAGTACTACAATGAGGGATTTAGGCTTGAGCACTCAATAGTTCACACGTTGCGCTGGATGACATACAGAATTGACAGGTCTTCTACTTGAGCGTGCAGAATACATTTGAACTCTCGAAGCCTATTAGTACACGTATTTCAGTTATTTGTCTGTGGTAGTGGGCTCTCAAATATGGATAGTGAAGTAAGATGCAGTGAACATAGTCATCATCTCCATGTTAGAATTCAGTTTTGTATATCTTACAATACACAGTGATGTGAAAATAAAATTGATGATTATGGGCTGAAGCTGACATTTTATGTTTCTACGATTATTGTCACATTAAAATTATGTTCAACTGAATGTTATAACTGCATTTCATTATTTCGCAGAATGTTAACCTTTTCTGTAAGCGAACAATGATGTGCACGTACTTCTTGCATTGTGATACGATATTTTTAATTGCTTAGGCAGGTCTGTCAGCATGTGTGTCCATTTTACGTTTCGGTCTGTAGATATTGCATACTTTCATATACAGTAAAACCTCATTAATCCAGACTAATGAGGGGATAAGTTGACTGGTTTAACAAACGTCCGGATTAACTGAAATAACCTAAAAGAACAGTAGAAAGTGCATTAAAACTCCATACTTAAAGGGGATAGACCTAAATACACTATACAGTACAGTACAAAGTCTGCAGGAAACAGAATTTCATCAGTGGTTGCCTGCCTTTTCTTGGGGAAGTTTCCTGTAAACTTCTAGCCACATTTAAAACCTTGCATTCTGTTTGTTTTTGTTTTTTTTTGTCCAGATTAAGTGAGTGAACTCCAACTAATCGGGGCCTAGATTAACAAGGTATTACTGTATATTGGATAATCATATGGAATTATGATTTAGAATTGTAATTGCACAGAGTGTTTTCCTTCCATGTATGGGTTTTTACGTTGATAGTGCAGCTTGTTAGGCTCTGGAATACGGGGCATTGCCAATCATTCTACTACGAGTGCGGTATGCTCGAGCATGGGACACCACCAGAACTAGTTTGAGCAAGGGAAAGTGGTCCCATGAAGCACTCTAGTATCTAGTATATGTCCCTTACAGGACAGTCGGTTCAAAAAACTTTCATAATATCTTATATCAGGTGTGACGGTTAATAATTCTTAATTTCGTCGCTGGATGGCGCTGGAAGCAAGGGTTGGTGCAGTCTCAACTGTTATGTCAGTGTGTTGCCAGGAATGTACCTGTCAAAATGCCATGGATGTGCAACCGAGTGCGAGTGATCGTGATATTGGGTTTGTGTGGGAAACATGTTCAATCAAAAGAAAAACGCGAGTGAAAGCCATTATATCCTTGTGGAAATGTACGGTGACAATGTCCTAACGCAATACACGTGTGCGAGTTGGTTTCGACGATTCAAAAGTGGTGATGTCAACTTGAAAGACAAAGATCGCCCGGGCCAGCCGAAAAAATTCCAAGACACCGAATTGCAAGCACTGTTGGACGAAGATGATACGCAAATGCAAGAACAACTGGCAGAGAAGTTAAATGTTGGTCGCCAAACCATGTCTGATCGTCTTCATGCCATGGGAAAGATCCAGAAGGCAGGAAAATGGGTACCACATCATCTGAACGACAGACAAATGGAAAAGCGAAAAACGGTGTGTGAAGTGTTGCTTTCTCGGCATGAAAGAAAGTATTTCTTGCATCGGATAGTGACTGGGGATGAGAAATGGATCTACTTCGAGAACCCAAAATGCAAAAAATCATGGGTTGACCCAGGACAACCTTCAACATCGACCGCAAAACCGAATCGCTTCGGAAGGAAGACAATGCTGTGCATTTGGTGGGATCAGAAGGGTGTGGTGTACCATGAGCTTCTGAAACCAGGTGAAACAGTAAATGCCATTCGCTACCGTCAACAACTCATCAATTTGAACCATGCATTGATCGAAAAGTGCCCAGATTGGGCGATAAGACACGGAAAAATGATTTTGCAGCACGACAACCCCTCATCACACACACACACATCATTTATGCACTTGGCTGGGAATTCTTGCCCCACCTGCCATACTCACCAGACTTAGCCCCTTCGGACTACCGCTTGTTTTCATCGATGTCTCACTCACCTTCCCAGCAACACTTAAACAATTATGAAGATGTCGAACAATGGCTTGCTGACTGGATCACCTCAAAATGTGAACGATTTTTCTGGAAGGGCCTCCACAATTTGACGGACAGATGGGCACAATATATAGCTAGCGATGGTGCATACTTTGAATAAAGCATGTGCTACCTTTCTCCCCAGATACACTTGTTTTCTTTCGGATCAATTAAGAATTATTAACCGGCACACCTGGTAGCCATTCTTATTGTTATCTGATGAAGTGGTGATTAAAACTAACTTGGAGGAAATCAACAGTAAGCAGAACAATATATTCAGTTGTGCACTACTACACTTTGGTCCTGTTTTATGAGTTCATAATCAATGACAGGGGATAATATTTATTATTAGCATTTAACCTTAATTGGACATTAGCAATTTTCTATCTCTTTTACCTACTACAAAATAATCACAGGAAATTTGTTGAATGCCATGCTGGTTGATAACTTTGTTTCGGATTTCATTCTCATGAAATATTAATTTTGTAATGTTTAAGGCATGCATAATAGAACCTGCAATTGTATTACTCATGGCAGCATGCACCAACGCTGATTATTTCAAAGTTCAGATGAACAAGATCAATTTTAATCCACTCAAAATGAACTTTGTTTAAAGATTTGCATTGCACCACTGAAAATCCATGTTCACGAGATTCCGTTCAACTGATCTGAGATTAATTTGTAAGGCTATACCTGATTGGTTGGTCAAGAACCACATAGAGTAGTGTGAAGTGTTAAAGTATCAACATGTAGGAGCAGAATGTAATTCGAGCTGCAAACTTATCTGAATTTGAGAGATGTACTGATCAACCTTGTAGGTGAGTACAAGGATGTAGTAGTGTGTAAAAAAAAAAATAATATTAAAAAAAACTGACAGCACAACACAAAAGGAGAAGGAGAAAGCATGGAACCTTCTTCTACAGGACTTTAATGCCTTACAAAATGCATTCGATTTTGATGCTACTTACTGTACTGTGGTAAGAATCTGAAAATTTTCATTTCTTAATTCTTATATATTTATATTATCATGTCATGTAAATAGCCAGTAACATGTATTTTCGTAATTATACAATCATATTTCCAACACCAAGTAGCAACACCGTAACATTGATCTGTTCTAATTTACCTTGCATTTGCACATAATATATGACATTTATATATGTTTGTGTTCTGGGATTGAAAGTACAGTATTTAGAAACATTACGACTTTGCACCACAGAACCACAAATTATTATTATTTTGGCAGTTTTTACACAGTTCTCGAATTATCAGTATTGTACACCCAACATCTCAAGCGTTTGCACTCGATCGATCACTTTCTGCTCTTTTTATATTCAAAACCAACTGCCTGCAGTTGAAGCGTCAGTATCGTGAACCAGGATCAGGCACCAAAAAGGTGGTGAATGGCCGATCAGAAGATAAACTCGTTTTGATGTTCCTAGATCGCGATCAAGTGTTGAACCGTCTTAGTACAATGGAATTTTCCAGTGAACCTTTCCCAATCCAAGTTTAAATTTTGAACTTCGTTCGTGCACACAGCCATGAGACATTCCACTTTAATCTGGCACTGTGCTGATCAACTTTTGTTCATAAATACTTACAGAAATAAAGTTCCTTGACCTTAAAAATCTGTAGATCTGTGTTGGTTCTGTAAAGACAAGGAAGAAAATTATTAGACAACAAGCATAAATAACACTAATGGCATATAAATACATAGAAATATGAATAATGACAAGAAATAAAAAACAATGGAATGCATAAGTTCTTAGCTAAACATTATTAGAGGATAAGTACCAACACAGTGACACACTTACACTACAACTTAATTTTCTGTTAAAGCTGTATATAACTAGTGTAGTACATAAGGATCTTTGAAAAGGGATGGCTTTTAGAACACAAGAAAATTTTCCTTATATTTTTAGCACTTTTTGAAATTAATTCGTAGATAATCCCTTCCTCTTCTCTGTTTACCTTTTTCTTGTTTGCATTCTTCACTATTCCTAAGATGGTTCTCCCTCCCTTCTTGTAAGTTTTAATGCCCGCTTTCCTAAGCACTTTGCATATCTTTTCTGTGGTCTTCCCCATACTCCTTATTCCAAACCTTCTATCTTTTTCTTTCTCTTCCAATTCCCCCCTGCCCCTTTTCTTCCTTCTTCTGTTTATGTCCTGTCTATCCTGCTTCTCATAGCCATTATTTTCCAGCTGTTTCCATAGGCTATTTATTTTGCCTTCTTTTTCACATTCTTTCGTGTATATTTTCTTTACTCTGTCCTCCATATTCTTTATAAAATTTATTTTTGTCACCTCACTTACATCACTTCTTTTGTGGCAGAATACCCCTGCTGCACACTTCTTCTGATGCCAAGCGGGAAAGGTGAGTTGAAATCAAAAGAACCATGAAATACAGACGTCCCATTGTTCGTGTATGGCCTGAGTATCCGTATTATCCCCATCTTGTGGTCAGTAGAATACCGGTAAGTGTATGATATCAAGTGTATACGTTGTAGGAATTTTTTCCAACTGTACCGATGGTAGCTAGCATTGTCCATTACAATCACTGCATCTTTAATGTTCCTTTCGTCAAGCGTATCTAAAAACTGCAAAAACCACTGTGTAAATACTTTAGCGTTCATATCAGTATGGTAGTCATCAGACGTCGATTTTGCCTTTGGCCTGAAAACTAATTTACATTCCCGTAGAAAACCAGTGTGACAAACAATAATGCACCCACCTTTACCCACGGGCACTTTTAAGCCCTCTGTACCCTCTTTATTTTGCCAGATTTTCGTTGGAGCGTAATTCTGATGTATGTACGTTTCATCTAAATAAAATACCTATATAGGGCAAAGGTTCCTTATTTTTTAGAAGATGCATTTTTCACAAAAACGTTACTCTGGCTGTAAATATATCAGCTATCTCTATCAGAAATCGTCTACAGTCATTGCTCTTTTTGTACCTGAACCCCATAGACTTCAGTATCCTCCACAACGATGAATCTTTATCACAACCTTCGATTGCCTTTGTGATACTGTTCCTTTTGATTCGTTTGTACAATGATTCAAATGACGTGGAACCCGACGGACTGTCTTTGCCCTCCCTAACAATACGTAGCTCAGTTCGCTTACTCACTCCACAACCTTCCGACACACCCTGTTGCACTTTGTGCACACTTACCAAGGGACCACTGTTTTCTGCTTCCCTTTCAAAATATTAATGAACCCTACTGAATATTTTCCTGCCTTGGCTACGAACTACCTCCTTCCTGTTCACCATCACACACATCAAAATGTTAGTCTTGGGTTCAAATCTGCTCATATTTTTTTTTATTATTTCAATGTAAGCATGCTGAGTCTAGTCGTGTGTACTGATGCTCTGTCCCTGCTCATCTAGAAGTACTTTTGTTACTACCTTTTTAAAGCTGTTGTATGTCGCACTCGAGGTAGCATCTGGTGGCATTCCAACAATATGCAGAAGCAGCTTTGAAGGATGACAGAAATATGGAGTGTGAAAATCTGTCCAGATGAAGTTTCATGGTGTGTCGAGTCGTGTAGTTGTGTATGTCGTGTCTAAATTGGAGTCTGTCGTATAAGTATGTCTGTGTAGAATTTTGAATATTGTGCAGGCCAGGTGTTGTTTTCTGCATCGTGTCATATTCAGCCAATTAAAGTCATTTAAGAATAGAATAGAATACTTTATTAGTCATTAGACAACATGATTGCAATAGACTTCGTCATAATAAGTATATAAATACTAATATAAAAAATTACAAAAGAAAAGAAAATTAAAAATACATATTAAAATATTACACATTCAACAATACAGTTTGCAAATTAAACTACATGTTTTATTACAGCGAAAGCAATTGGAAAATAGTACTCTATTTTGATTACAATACAAGTCATGTACAAAAACCCATTTTACAGCTCTGTGATGCATTATGAGTAGACATTTACATTTTACAGGCCCTGATGGAAGTGTTCTTCAAATTCCGTGACACTATATATACAATGTCGTACTAATATATTATTAATGTGTTTAGGAAACTGCTTGTTTTCTAAATTACGTATAGAAGCTGGTAGCAAATTGAATAATCTCATTCCATTATGTTTAAAATTTTGTTGAGTTTTGCATAGTCTAGCGTATGGCATTTCTATATTCAGATTGTGCCTTGTATTATAGTCATGTACATTAGAACGCAACCTAAAACTGGGGATGTTTTCCTTTGTGTACATTAAACTATGATAAATATTTATAGAGGGCACTGTCATAATACGGTATTCCTTAAAGAATTCCCTACATGAATCCATATCCTGTACTCCTTTAATACAACGTATAGCCTTCTTTTGCCATTTAAAGACTTCCTTTGCACCTGTAGAGTTTCCCCATAGTAAATTTCCATACAGTAAGTGTGAGTGGAAAAGAGCGTAGTACACAGAGATCATCATTTCCTCACTTACAGACCTTTTTAATTTCCCCAATACATATAAGACACGGGCAAGTTTCTTACATAGTTCCTGGGTATGAATTGACCAATTTAATTTTGTATCTAAATATATGCCAAGCAATTTTACATAATCCTGATTATTTAAGGTGCATGGTGGGTTATTTAAGTAGAAAAAGTGAGTTTCTGTTTTTGTCGTATTTAACACCAAGCTATTTGTTTTAAACCATAAAGAGGAAGCATGAGTCATTCCATGCCAAATCAACACAGATATGTGCAATTTTTAACCTGACCATCTCCGATTTTCATGAAATTTGGGGAGTTGAAATTATGCATAGAACTTAGTAAGTATGAAAATTTTTAGTCTCATGCGTCTTGTAATTGTTAAATTATTCAAGGTCAAAGTTTGCAGAAATTGCCTTTTTTGAGCCCGCTTAGCTATACTAAATGTGCTGTAACTCCGCCCCTATTTCGCCTAGGAAGCTCAAATAAAGCTTATTGTACAGGGAATTGAACAAGCTTTCCAGTGATATATAACAAGCCTACCTTTGGATGAAAATATAATTTTGTCACGTGACCTTGACTTTTGACCTTGAATATCTCAAAACATGTCATCACCAAAAATCGTGAAAAAAATATATTTGGTCCCTCATACCATACTCTAAAACATACCAAAAAATCATTCTGGGACTGCAATGGGATCAGAAGATACAAAATAATATGTGTAACTATATGACTGATAAAAGCCCGATTACATGAACTATGAAGAGTCAAATGTCCCTTAACACACCCTACAAAATGTGAAGGAGTTATCCTGGGTATAATTGGTCATGAAAGAAATAGGTTAGGCACAGGGAGATCCCTAGCCGTGTGTGTCAAACGCAGATCCGGCATATTGTTGACCGCCATATTGAATTCAACGCAAAAATTTCAAAGGAAAAAGGGTGATGTGATATATCAAATGAGGCTAGAATTTCACGAGAAATGAAGTGACGAAGGTTTATCCAACATATATTTAACCAGCAAAAATTTATTACTGCATGCTTGTAACCATTTTCTCCTTTTCCAGGTGTTAAAAACAAAGCATTGGAATGCTCCTAACGTTGTAGGAACTCTTCGAGATCACGCTGACATCTTGTGAGAGAAAGAAGTATACGCACCATTGCATATGATTTTAATCAGCTACATTCACCAAATAGTTGAATAGTGAAGAATATTAGCAAAAGTATCTCAAACAATTACGTGACACTTCCTTTGGAATGAAAAGTTCTTCAGTGACGAGGCAAATTTTTATGTTCACGGTGAAGTTAATAAAAATTATACGCAATACCTGTGATTTGCTCAGTCCAATGGTTGTTGCTGGTAAGCTAATTATGTGGTATAATGTATGGCGAATGGAAATGGTTGGTCCATATTCAACAACGGAACCTTAAATGGTGAGGGCTTCTTGGATTTGTTAAGTGAACAGGTTTTTTCACCCTTGCTTACGGGATATGACACTTTTCGAGAGTTTTGAAACAGGACAGAGTGTGACCACACTATGTAGACATTTTCGCAATTTCTTCATGGTAATTTTCTAGGTAGATTGATGGGCACACGGGGATCTATTAAAAGGCCTGCACATTCCCCAGATCTAACATCTTAGGAGGACTTTTACCTTCAGAAACATTTCAAGAGAATGGTGCATGCACTAAAAGTCCCTGATATTGACCATCTGAGAAAAGGCATAGTTGCTGCTTGCGATGTTGTTGCACATGCTACATTACCAAATGTTCTATGCGAGTGTGAGAGACGTCAACGAGTGTGCTCACAGGAACATTGACAACATTGTAATGTGCATATATCGTAAGTGAAAGATATGTGTATAACTTTTTGCTGGCGTAAGATACATTGGAAAATCCTTCGTCACTTCATTTCTCGTGAAATTCTAGCCTCATTTGATATTTCACATCACCCCCTTTCCTTTGAAATTTTTGCGCTGAATTCAATATAGCGGTCAACAATATGCCGGACCTGTGCTTGACACACACGGCTAGGGATCTCCCTGTGCCTAACCTATTTCTTTCATGACCAATTATACCCAGGATAACTCCTTCACATTTTGTAGGGAGTGTTAAGGGACATTCCCTTAACATTTGACTCTTCATAGTTCATGTAATGGGGCTTTTATCAGTCACATAGTTACACATATTATTTTGTATCTTCTGATCCCATTGCAGTCCCAGAATGATTTTTTGATATGTTTTATAGTATGGAATGAGGGACCAAATATATTTTTTTCACGATTTTTGGTGATGACATGTTTTGAGATATTCAAGGTCAAAAGTCAAGGTCACGTGACAAAATTATATTTTTATCCAAAGGTAGGCTTGTTATATATCACTGGAAAGCTTGTTCAATTTCCTTTACAATAAGCTTTATTTGAGCTTCCTAGGCAAAATAGGGGCGGAGTTACAGCACATTTAGTATAGCTAAGCGGGCTCGAAAAGGGCAATTTATGCTAACTTTGACCTAGAATAATTTAACAATTACAAGACGCACGAAACTAAAAATTTTCATACTTACTAAGTTCCATGCATACTTTCAATTCCCCAAATTTCATGAAAATCGGAGATGGTCAGGTCAAAGGCTGTGTTGATTTCGCATGGAATGACTCGCATTTAACATTTCTTTATTTTTGATACTAAGGTTAAGAATACTATGATCATTTGTAATAAAGGTAGTGTCATCAGCATAGATAGCTGTTTTATACGGTAGGCAATTAGGTAGGTCATTCATATAAACTAAAAACAAAAATGGACCTAATACTGATCCTTGGGGACACCAGACAAAACATCTAGCTCATCAGATTTCTTATTATTAAATTTTACTATCTGTCGCCGATTAGTGAGGTAAGACGTAAGAAGGGATAGTTCAATACCCTTTATTCCATAATACTGTAGTTTTTTAAGCAAGATTTCATGCGCAACTGTATCAAAGGCCTTACTTAAATCTATCAAAGTAGTACATGCATATGAGCCAGACTCGAAACCATTAATTATCTCATTTACGACCGTCTCTGCCGCATTAAGAGTAGATAGCCCCGATCTGAATCCAAAGTGGGCTACATTAATAAGTGAATTCTGTTCAAAATAAGGGGTCAATTGCTTTTTTACACAGTACTCTATAATTTTAGAAAACACTGGAACAAGGGATATAGGCCGGTAGTTACCAGGGTTATCTCTATCACCCTTTTTGTGGATAGGGACTGTTATACCAGGTGGTTATAATTAAAGTGACGGTGTTCAGAGTGGTACAGCACGGGCTGTAATGAGAGTAGCAGTCTGAAACTTTGTAGATATGCTAATGAAGCAATGCGCTCGCGAATTATGCAAAAACAAAAATTAGTTCCAATTCTCGCCACCAGGGTAAACAATGGCGCTGTAAGCAGTCAAAACGTGGAATTTTCCGTAACTCTGACGTCAAAGTCGGTGACATTGCCTAACCATTGTGTGAGCTCCCTGGTTGTGGTTGGTGACGCTTCTTGCTTTTTCCTTTAGTAATGTTCATGTAATTCGAATAGTGAAATTGTAGCGATATTTCATTACAAAGAGTATTGTTTTCTGCGATTTATAGGGTTTTTCCTGTAACTATACCAAGTATTGACTGCTTACAGCGCCATTTTTTTACCCTGGTGGCGAGAATTGGAACTAATTTTTGTTTTTGCATAATTCTCGAGCACATTGGTTCATTAGCATATCTACGAAGTTTCAGACTGCTACTCTCATTACAGCCCGTACTGTACCACTCTGAACACCGTCACTTTAATTATAACCACCTGGTAGATATTTTTAGGTTATCAGGAAAAATGCCATCATTTAATGTCCCATTAATAAGATATGTAATTGCAAGTGCTATTATGTCAATTATATGCTTTATAGGCTAATAAATGTTGATAGACCAAAAAAATCTTCACTATAGGAGTTTTTCATTTTTGGCACAATAATTAAAATTTCATCCGTACTAATCTGTATCCACTTAAAATTTATATGATTAAATTGTGGGAAACTTTGCCTACCAAGATAGCCATTAAGGTCATTGTTGACATTTTCTTCATAGTTCACAGGAATTTTGTTTAAATGTTCTTGATTGTTTATAAAGAAACTATTAAACTCATTGGGTGTGATACTTGGCAACTTTGTTTCGTCCGTTATCTTAGTTTCCTTTTTGATTATTGACCAGGCAGCTTTGCATGTATTACTTGCCTTAGCTATGTACTCTTCATTAGCTTTTAGCTTAACTAATTTTATTTCCTTTCTAATTTTTTTTTAAATCTCATTATAATTCAATTTAGAAGTTTGATCGCCATTTTTGGCATTATCATGTAGTCTGAGCATAATAGCTCTAAGGTTCGCTAATTTAGGAGTGAACCATGTTAGATGTGTTCTCATTTTCTTCTTACCAGTGCTGATAGTTCTGTATTTTATTGGACAGCACTCATTATAAATATCGACAATTGCATGTGTAAATTTGTTCCATGCTTCAGTCAAATTATTACAGGTACTTAACAATTCATAGAAAGTAAGGCAGTATGAAAATCAGGTTGCTTGAAAATCATCTGTTGCTGATGGAACATTGAAATTTTCAATGTGGTGCTGTCACTGTCGTAAAACAAAAGCAATGAGAAGAAACAAATGGATATAGGCAAAATAATAATAAAAAACCCAGATATTAATTTCATGCAGTTTTACCTAATTTCTTCTGACACTTCTCCCTCAGTCCAATGACAGGGGATATTATGTTGCTTGGAATGCAACATTTAAATGCTTGTGCATCCTTGTTCTAGTTAAACGGCATCGACTCAAATGCACTTATTTAAGTTTCAACATGTACTGAAAAAGCCTTGTGTCCCTGGTGATAAATCTGTTATTTCTGACAAGGGTGGGGGTCGTGTTGCATTTATTTTCTACAAACAATTTGGTTATTACAGATGGCCCCAGAACCTGTAATCTTGAAGTGTGGTGCTTATGATGACAAGTAAGGTAAAGTTTCGTGCATATAGCACCATACCATGAAGGCACATTTAGGAGATTCTTAGAGTTCGGACATTTTGGAGGTGATGTAACCAGCACCATGCTCCGACCACCTTTAACCGGTAATGGTTTCGATTGTTTTATGATTTCTCCTATCACAAAGACTAATTATCGTAGAATTTTGGAAATCATTGTCACACGAAATTTGAACCTTCCTTAAAGTAATGAGCACTGTTTGGACTCGAAAAAAAGTTGAAAAAAAAACAACTTGAAAATTACCTTACGCACTTCTCATGGACAAGATATTCTCAGTCAACAAGTGACAGTCAATATCGTAGAAGCTTGGGAATTAATGTAGAAGTAAATAGGAACCTTATTAGAATGCATTTAGTGACTATTTTAATGCTAAGAGAACCAAACCTAACCTGCCTAACCTAACCACGAAAAAATATATTGAACAAAACCTTAAGTAATCGCTAAAACTCCGCAGTATATGTTAACAGACACACATCAGAATAGAACCATGTAAAAATTGCATTTGTAGCATGATGAAATCACAATAAAACAAAAGGAACTTGGGCCAATTTATTTATCCTATATTGAAGAGATATTCCTAGTTTCCCATATCTTCAAGAACAACTCAAGACATTTGCAAACTAGATTTCCTTGGATGAAAAAGTATTTCGGAATACATTATCTTAGGGAAATGCCTTGAGATGACTGGACCCCTCTTCGATTTTCTTCATATTTGGCATACTCACGAATCTGAAGTTAAAATTTGTTGGAAACGTCTAGAAATTGCAAAATAAGCTAAAATAAGGCATTAGTTTTCGGAATGGAAACTGTCGATTTTCACGAAATTTTTTGTTTCACAACCAAATATATATATATTCCTGATACTACCACGACACCAAATTTTAACTATGTTTGCCTAACCTAAACACGTGCCAAAGGTTCGTGGGGCTAGCATCAATGGTTCGCAATTATTTCCAATTTCTAACTTCAAGTTAGAAATTGAAGAAATTTCTAACGACAAATTTTAACTTCAGATTCGTGATTAGGAGGCCTCAATTAGTGAGTATGTCAAATATAAAGAAAATCGGAGAGGGGTCCGGTCATCTCAAGTCATACCAATAAAATATGTGCTTGAGAGTTATAACATGGTTACTGAGGTTCTAACATCAAAATGAAAGATCTCAGAATTTTCTTCTTTAAAACGTGGGTAAAATAGGCAAGATTTGTTACTGTTCTGAAGAAGTGCACAGCTGAGTAAAACATTTGGAAAATACACTCATTCAGACTCTGTATTGTGCATGCATGCGACAAAACATCCAACAGGGCCACATTCAAAATATGTGTAATAATGAGAAATGAGCAGAATCAGTGTTCATAGACTTTCTATATCTGCCTTATTGTCACTTTTTTAAAATCAGAATATTGCCAATCCATGAAAAGACAACAAATATTACTGCAAACAGCTTTAAAATATGAACAACAAATACACTCAAAAAAGTTAGATTGGAATGATGGAAATTTCAATTATTTAATTTTGCCCCTATTACGAGTTTGAAAAAACTTCTTGTAATTTTCACTGTTTACACTAATTTTCTAATGGTTTTTATGTTTGGGAATGGGGTAAATATGTAGGGTGATTATGATAGAAAAGTAATCAACGGAACATTCACCAACTGTGATTTATACACAAAGCCCAACAACAGGCACGTATCCAGAGGGGGGGCTCAGGGGGCTCGAGCCCCCTCCGAAATTTTTCGATTTACACTAGATAAAATGAGGTTTTTGGCTTGTGTGTGTGAAATAAAATATTGTGATTATAATTTAAAGAGAGATATAATATTGTATGTAAACTTTTCTTACTCTTTCAGTTTTGTCGCAACGAACTTGAGCATTATTTAAAGATTTGTCAGCATTTGGAAGTTGCACAACAAAGCACTGTTGAAAGCAGCACCATGAGTCGGGCGATTCGTGGGATTACTAATTCTCTGAAAAGCTCGAGAGGGAACGTTCTTGAATAGGAGGTGGAGTCGAACTACAAAACATTTTATGTGCGGAACATTCCAGAATATAATATGGATATAAATACGCGGATTCAATTTCACGGTTGGTCTGTACAACAGAATCATTCAATAAGACTTCAGGAGTAAGTGTGACAGTCGTTTAGTGATCAGTCGGTGTCCATTGACAGTTTTATAAGATGTAGAGATTAGGGGGGGGAGAACTAGTGACACAATTTGCTGGAAAGTGCTGAAGTCTACCACTATTACAAGTTCGGGTCCAAAGCTGAAGACATTGCCGACAGTGTAGTGCTAGTTTCGGGTCATGAGCCGAAGAGATCGAAGGTCTCTAAGTTAATATTTCAGCAGTAATAGGCATTGGAGCATCATTTTTTTTTTTTTTTTTTTTTTTTTAAAAAGGAAATAAGCTGCACAGATCGACTGAACATCTAAGTTTTGAGTGACGATTTATTAGTGACCGGACCAAGTTCCTGTATGCAGTCCGAGACTCTCGTGGGTTAAAAAAGGTCTCTTATGTCAACTGTTTTGGAAAAACACTCAAACACTACCACAAAGGGGCAGCCATGAAGGCCGAACATTTTATGAATGTCGAGAAGAGAAAGCAAGAAGATGTTTCATATGTGGAAATTTTAGCGGAAACTCCAAAACCAGGGTCTGTGGCATATACCGTGCCATTCTTTGTTCTACCAAGTGAGCTACCGAGTCACCCTTGGCTTCGCTTGATCTTTTGCTGTCGCTGTAGAGCAGTGGCACGGTATGCCTGGTGGAGCCTGCATTTTCCGCTAAAATTTTTGCATAGTGCATCTCTTGTGAATGTCCAACCGTAAGATGTTGCCTGTTTAATTAACAAGCACAGAAAAAGAAGATAGAATAAAACTAAGGGACATTCCCACCGGTTGACAAGATATTTTTCTTCTGTGGTCAACACGAGCTGCCGTTTCAAGGTGACAATGAAATTGACCCACCAGGTTTCACGCCGAAGCTACAAGCTATACGTGTCGCTTGAGGATTCCACTAATCGAACACAGGCTTGTGCAGCCTGTCGTGCCGATACGGTGTGAAAAATTTCTGTTGATTGGGTCACTCATTGCAAACGACGTGTGCGTGCCTTCGGTCTGAATTCTTCCTAAATCGTGAAGATCCAAGTCACAAGGATGGAAAATTAGGATTTTTGTTAAGGTTACGTTTCGAAGGCAGGCGACAGCATCATAAAGGATCATATCCAAACCTGGGAGAACACATTCGAATGGGCCGGACCCTGTGACTGAGTGGTTAGCACGTCGCGCTGCGACGCCAAGGTTCTCGGGTTCGAATCCCGCTCGGGCATAGTTGTTTGTGAATGTCCATTCATCAATTTCATCACTCATCCCCATCTTCGCAAATTAGCCAAGAGGCACAAAACGCGAAGTAAAATAAAATAAATCAAATCAAAACATTCGAATGGATTGTCCATTGCATAACAGCTTCATGAAACGGACACATACACATACTAAGATCGTTTCGGCAGAAACACAACGTTCGTACATTGCAACAGAGTCGAGTGATAAAAAATGTCCCGGTATCACGTCCTGAGAGAAAGAAAAAAAACAGCAGCTTAAACAGTGGCAAATTTAGGAGACAGTTGCTCTTTATTTTTGGCCCCGCACTATGGCTTTTTAATGCTAACCTTTGTCTACCAAGAGAAAGTAAACTTTTCTTACCCCCCCCTCCCCTTTTGTAACTGAATCGCCACCATCGACCTTAAAACTTGCGAGGTTCTATCTATAATGACGTTAAAAAAATGTTTAGCCCCCCCCGAAAAGAATTTCTGGATACGTGCCTGCCCAACAATATACCCAAAATTTAAATTCCATCTGAATATTTTGCATAAAAAGTTCAACTTTACAGCTACAATTTTCTTACGCTTGGAAGTTGAATTCTGTATATATTACCGATTACATATAATAAATGAAAAAAAAACACACACAGATTGTGCACCAGTTTAACAGAAGTGCCAGGATTCAATTTTGGTCTCGGTTCCTCGCTGCTGCCTATCACTATTAAAATAAAAATGCTAATTACAGTAGGTGCAATAATCGTGAATGCAGCTTACACCGGCAACAGTTCCGATTGTTTTATTATTTCTCCTAGCACAAAGACTAATTATCGTAGAATTTTGGAAATCATTGTCACACGAAATTTGAACCTTCCTTAAAGTAATGAGCACTGTTTGGACTCGAGAAAAGTTATTTATGTTAAAAAAAAAACTTGAAAATTACCTTACGCACTTCTCATGGACAAGATATTCTCAGTCGACAAGCGACAGTAAATATCGTAGAAGCATGGGAATGAAAGTAGAAGTAAATCGGAACCTTAGTAGAATGCATTTAGGGACTTTTATTTTAATGCTAAGGGAGCCAAACCTAACCTGCCTAACCTAACCACGAATGCATATTGAACAAAACCTTAAGTAATCGCTAAAACTCCGCAGTATGTGTTAACAGACGCACATCGAAATCTAACCATGTAAAAATTGCATTCGTAGCATGACGAAATCGCAATAAAACAAAATGAACTTTAGCCCTGTTTTGCCCCCCCCCCCCCCGATTTCGGAACCCAATCGCCGCCACTGATCACGTGTATAGACATTTTTACTTATTAATAGTATTATTGTTGTTATTTCACAGCCACAACACTAAAAAGTGCAGTGACAATATTTATTATGTGCGCCAATTTGTATTGCCGACGATAAACACACACAAGCATTGGGGCAAATTGGCTCGATCATAATGGTCCAAGGCACGATGCAGAAATGATATATATTTAATCGCATCCACAATACAAAGTATACACAGACCTTGTACTATGTATTTCACTATTTCAGGGAAACTAAAGAAAACTTAGTTTTTAAGAGAAGGCCCATGTAACATAAAAAGATGACATATTTGAACACCCACTTCACATGTAAGAACTTCGGGTCAGACATACAGAAAAATTCGTAGCTTCTTGAAAGGACTTCACTGAAATAAAGAAAATAAATAATAACAAACACATCATACTCTTCACTTTCTCACGAAATGCTGTCTATAGATCTCGTTAATTACAAATCACTCGATTCTTTCAAAAATCTTAACAAAGGGCAATCATCTGAAATCAATTCGGCGGAATACATTGACAATCCTAACGGATGAATACTTACTTTCAAAAGCTTGAAGAAACATTTCATGATCGGCTTGAATTTGATCCATTCTCATGTTTTTAGATGCTTCTGCTTCCTTCTCCCGCTTTTTAGGAGGCATCTTTGCCTTAATAATAGTGAATATCCCGAAAAATTACCGAATTCCCAATCCCGCGAACCACTACACACCAAATTCCCGAACGTCCCACCCAGCGTTGCCAGGTCATATTTTCAAAAATCGGGAGATCGTCCCCTGAAAAATCAGGAGATCTGCTTAAAAAATCAGAAGAACTAATAATAGCGTATTATCAACGTTCTGGGGGGGGGGTTGAGTGGCAAAAACTTCCCACTATCATTATTGAACGTTAATTATTAATTTTAGATGTCAAAAGATAATACTGTTATGTTAATACAAATTTTATTATGAATTTGTACTTCAAGTGGTACGATAACCCCACCCCCTTAATTCACCTAAGGTAAAGGTACAGTTTCCCCCAACCAGTGGCGATGATTGAGTGCCAAAACAGAGGGGGTGCAAGTGACAGTACTGGAAAAAATCCGACCTCCATTTTCTGTTCATCTCTCAGAAATATTCTAAAATAAATGGTTGTGACTGTGCGTGGATTTATGTACTTGGCGTTTAAAAGTTTATGGAAACATTTCGTGATTTTTGTGTTAACTAAGACTAGAGCTTCAGCCATTACGCATTCGGGGATATATTTTTGAATTACTCTACCTGATAACACCTTAGCTTGCTTTTATTTAAAATTAGACAAAGTTAGAGGATGTAAGAACGCCCACAGTTTTTTTTTAAACAACACATTCAAAGTATACTCGCATTAATGGTAATGGAGAAGGGCTATCATGCCTAAACCCCCGAAATATCCTTGAATTAATATTTTACTTTCAATCACGGAAGGTAACCAACCAGCATTAGACAGATTGATTGATTGATTTGGTTTATTTTACTTCACATCTGCCACGTTTGTCTAATCATAAAGATATGAAATTGATGAAGGGACACTCACAAAAAGCACCCATGCCCAGTCCGGGATTCGAACCCGGGACCCAGTATCAGACAAGTCGGAGGTTTTTTCTTCAACTTTTTTTCCCAGTCGCTCCAGACAATGTAAATGTTAATTAAATCGCCTTTTGCATTCGAGGATTACCTGGTATAAAATCGGGAAAGAGAATTTCTACCGCCACAGTATTGATTGAGTATAAAGGTACATAAGAACAATTGTAGTAGCAGTTACGCTCAGAAATGGCTTAAATAAAAACATGAACTATTATTTCTAAGTTAAGAGACTGCGAAGTACAAGCATAGGTATAAGTCTGCAACAGCAGTTTACTAAGCCGACCTCCGTGGCTGAGTAGTTAGCACAGCGCTATGACATCAGGGATCCCGTCTCGGGATCGATTTATTGATTTAGTTTATTTTACTTCGCGTTTTGTGCTTCTTGGCAAATTTGATGGGGGTGAGTGATGAAATGATGAAATTGATGAATGGACATTCACAAACAACCAAGCCCGAGCAGGATTCGAACCCGGGACCCTTGGCGTCGCAGCGCGATGTGCTAACCACTCGACCCCAGGGTCCGGCCGTCTCGGGATCGAATCTCGGCCTGGGCACGGTTGTCTCTTTATCAATTTCATCATATCATCATTCATCCTCGTCTTCGCGATTATCCAAAAGAGGCAGAAATGCGAAGTAAAATAAACCAAATCAATCAATCGACATTTTACTAAGAGCTTTTGTAACCATAACCTTTATCTGCATTCGTTATGTGGACTCCCTTTTTATCCGAGTTGCAATAAACACTACCATAAAACTGAATACTTGTTCCTATGTGTGGGTGGCAACATTGGTATTTAGTTGTAACCAGTTTTCAGTTACCTCCCCTTTGACAAAAACCGCACCAGATGGGACACCCGTGTTGGAGTTCCCAATGCACAATGGGCTCAAGAAGCCGCGCGTCTTTCCCAATGTCATCAAGCCTGGTATAACCATTTTCTATGGTATAACCCTCCTCCACCACCTACCTCTCTCTCTCTCTCTCTGCAGAATATTCATGGGTCTTTGCATTCCATCAGCTGAATATGTAAATTTTAAATAAACTTTCCATTTTTTTAAAATAATTGTTCATTATAAATATTTAAGGAAGCAAAAAATCAGGAGATTTCCACATTTTCATGAAACTTGTCAGGAGATCAGTAGACCGTGCTGAAAATCAGGAAATCTCCTGCGAAATCAGTAGACCTGGCAACACTGGTCCCACCCTCTGGCGATAGTTAATGTAAACGCCTCAAAACAAGTGAACCACGAACTCGCGAAAAGGACTGACAAGGCTACTCAAACTTCTCAATCCAATCCAAGAAACCATCAATGGCAATGGTAAAAAGTAATCATATGATAAGATGAAAGTCATTAACATTATTATGCTTGCTTAATCGTACTAAGACTTCTAAATTTTAAGCATCTCCTCCGTAACTGGACCCAGCAAAGAAAAAGAAACCAAACAGTGCCGTAAAAAACAGTGGAACAAGCGGTAATTCGCATGTTGAGTACTTGCGTAAAAGGAAGATGAAATTGGAGAAACTGTAATATATCACAATATGTCACTTACTCTATGGTAAAACAGTCTTTTACTGAACGCTATGGACGTCCGCAGGATCTAATGATTATTTGTATTTTTGTTTTGCATTTTTATTTTTGAATAAAGTTCTCAGATGTTTAATGCTGTTAAGGAAGTAAAATTATTTACCACCATACATATTGAAATTATATATAGCTATATTTGTAGAATTTGGTTACGTGCCTGGCACACATGCAGCAGGAGACCTCCATCTGGAGGCTCGAGGCTCGCAAACCCGTTATTCTATGTACCTACATAGAACAACGGCTTTGCGAGCCTCGAATATTTCTTCCTCACGCTACACCTGTTTGTGTTGTGTCCTCTGTAGAACATGCATTTAACAATATTTTTTTGCGGAAGTACTTCTCAGCAAAAGTTAACAAACATATCCGCTTCAACGATGAGCGCAGCAGGGAAGGCGAAAAGGGTGGGCAGTCGCCCACTAGGTTTGTCATTGTTGTCAACCTTCCCGGAATCGTACTCTCTCTTCCTGTCTTCCGGACAATCTTTGTTTCTTATTATTTCGATAGTTATTTATTGAATATTGACGGTTCGATATACACATGGGGACTTGGGGCCTAACTTTGGGAAGGCAGAATCAAACTTAGAGGATAAATTGAGGGGGGGGGGGAAATCGATTTTTTTTCCATCCCATAAAAATTGCATCCAGGATTATTTGAGAAATCACAATTAATACTACTATTTACTTTAATCCTCAGGCCCCATGGAGTTAACAAAAGTGCCCTTAACTTGTAAATTTTATAAACCCGAAAGTTTTGCCCCATCTCCTTCAAGTTGCGACTATAGATGTTTTGTTTTTTTTTGTTTTTTTTTTTTTTAGAGGAGTCGCACGAAGTGGTTCACGGGCGTTACATGATTTCCCAACTGAAAACGCAAAATTCCAAATTGTGTTTTCCTTTCAGCACAATAAAACACTGCATTTCAAGATATGTAATCTATACAAGAGTTGTTTTTGTCCATAAAGCCTTCACGGTTCTTCAATTCTTTCTGCTATTCGTGGGTATTTCACAGGAGCGGCTCAAGATAAAATTTGCCCCCTCCCCATCTTTATAACCTGGTAATCCTACTTTACTATCCAGTTTTCATTCTCCTCCATTAAAAAAGAGCCTGCCCGGTGGCGCAGTGTTAGCGTCGTCGCCTTGTAATCAATGGGTTCCGGGTTCGATTCCCACTGGAGACACAGAGTAGTTCGAATTCCACTTTAAACTGTAGGTCCAGTCCCGGTTAGCCATACTGTGTATAAAGTGGGCTTAAACACCAACTCAAACAACCAATCTAATAAATAATAACCATGTTATATATTTATAGTTTTAATGACGAAAAATAATAGCCTTATTTTTTAAATATATGAATTGTTACTGTTAAGAAACATGTTTATTGTAGATATGTGTTTGAATAACAGTAATCTCTAGGCTTGAATTGATACTACACGATTTTGCAATCAGTGACGCAGGAACGGGTGGTGGTGGTGGTGGGGGGGGGGGTTCTGGGGTACATTGTAACCCCTAAATTTTTTGAGGGGTACAGCACTCCCTTAAATCCATATATCAAGTTGTACCTCCTGTACCCCATAAACTAATTTGACAAGTGCAAGGCGCTACTGTCAAAATAACCTACTTTCCAATAGCTCAACACAAAAATATTATATTATTTACAAACAATCTTCCTTTGCTATATAATTCAAACCACTGTAAACGTACCGGTATTCTACTACGTTGTTTGATATATTTGTACTCTTCGATTTTTTTTTTTTTTTTTAGGAGAAAAAGAGTGAGAATAAAATAAAGCTTAGTTTCAGGAAATTATGCTGCAGGATAACTCACCGTTTGTGTATGAGAGAGGGGAGGTACACTTTCTAAAGAGGTAGTGGATTGAATAATAAGGTATAAATCTGTTATAGAAGAGTGTAAGATTTTTCTTTCAATTTTTACAAATAGATTTTTCCTAAACTAAATACTTACACAATTATCAGGAAAAAATTGTGGGAATTTTTACGACACATGAAATTATATAATTTTTAACATTGGCGATGCTAGATAAAGAGCAACTAGGGCACTGCCCCACAACAATTTTAACATACAAAGTTCATCTGAAGAGACGATCGGTATTGTTTGTATTTCCCTCAACTCCTACGTTGCTGCAACCAGACTTACAGGGTGCGCACCCTGTGCGAGGTTTAAATATTTCTGCGTCCTGTTGGAGAGAGTCCGAACTCAGCTCTGCCCTGAGACGTGACGTCACTGACTGATCCAAAGATTAAGCAAGGGACGGTATCACCTCACAATGGAAAAGCTCAAAATTCGTAGCCGTCTTTGAGCAGTGGACGAGGTGCCCTGCCCATTCATGTTTGCCTCGTTCACCGTTCAGTGTTTCCAACTCTTGGCAGGCACTTCATTCGTTCTTCCAGCCTTCGTACTTTCACCTTTCTCAGTACGATGCAGCAATAAGCTACAAAAGAAATCCCTTGAATGCTTTTCTTCGCGCTTGTTCCGGCGACCTGAAAAGTTGACAACACTTTTTATTGCCCAAATTAGTCCCCCGGTGTTTTCAAAAAGATCCTCCTTCTTTTCCACTGTATACGGATTTGGATTTGAGTTAGTTTAGTGTGTGAGTTTCCGTTCTGTTCAATCTCTGTGCGTATTGATCGCTTATGAAATAATTAGTTTTTCGCGAGTGAAAGAGTTTATAGTTACTGTACGTGTGTATTTCTTGTACGATTGTGTCTGTGTTCCAGACTACTTGACATGCAGATTATCTTCGTAAGTATAAACGAACTTCTTTGGGGACTACATGGTCAATGTAAAGTGTTGTATCTGAACTTAACGCTGCTTCATCTTCCTAGTTAGTTATTGATATTAGTGGATACTTTGTGAATATAGAATATTTATTTTCATTAATTTGGAAGACATTTTGCGACGCTAGTCCATGTTAAAATGGAACTGAATCTGCTAGTGTCGTAGAGGCTTGAGCATTTTACATTATACTCAGTAAATCACTGTTCTACTTCACAGCAAATTATGAAATAACAATAATGTATGTAGTTCAAAATCACAACACTGTTCTCTGATTTATTTGCACTGAAAAAATACATTAAATTATGCACCAATTACTATGATTCGAACTATATGAAAAAAACGTTCTTGTTATCTCTTTTCACTTGTTTCTTACAACTGGTTGCTACGCAACAAAACAGTATGCTATATCATTTCTTTCTCTTTTCTTTTGCACAAGAAGTGATTATACATTATACATTTTACAATTTGAAAACAGTCACAAATCATGTAGAAACTTTAATATCTACGCCTTTCAATTCATTGACAATGGAAGAGAAACTGCAGATAAAGCTACTAAGAGATATCTTGATCCGAATTTGTTAAATTTCAATCCAAATAGTGACCCATTGTTCGAACAATTTACTTACGCTATGTCAAGGAACTCTTCTCAAAAACCTTAAAGAGAAATATAGAGGTTAACTGCCCCCCTCCCCACCCAAAAGAAAAATGTGTCCTGCCTGACTGGAAAGGCACGCGCCTCCCCTGATTTTTAAACTTTTTATAATCCATCACTATAAATAGAATTTATTTTTTTCCCATTTTATGCATACATAAATGCATTGGAAATGCCATATAATTTTATCACATCAAATATTTGTAAGATACTTCTATCATAAATGTGCGCAGACCGTCTGAATAAGGGGGCAAATGCTTTGATGGAAGTTCAGTCGGAGAAAGAAAAACCTAATTCCATCTCACTGTTTTATTGTATTGATGGGAACTAAACAGGGGCGTATATAGTGTGTGTCCGAACCCACCGAAAATCACTCTATTAGAAGATTTCCAGCTTCCGTGGCACAAAAGTTCTCTGTCCACCCCCCCCCCCCCCCACCTTTTCACCTTTTATTTTCCTTCTCTGTGGTTCAGTCTAATTTACACATAAACATGATTTCGTACAGCAGATTCAGAACAACTACACCTAATTTATTCATATTCAATGTGTGATTAATTTATTCTGCGACCAGGGGTGTCAGGGGTGACCTTCCACATAGTACACCCAAATGTCAACCTCACTTCCACGTTAGTACATCCTGGACTGAAGACTAACGAGGCTCTGGCGACTGGCCCCATGGCCAGTATAATTTTGTTTGTATTGTCCTGTTGTCCTTATGTGTGCTGAGTGCCCGTTTACAGCCTCAGCTTTTAACAGAAGTCAGAACATTTTAAGATTTTTAATTATGCAACGTTAGAGTTGTTCTTTGTAATGATAAGGGGCTGGCCCCCGTATAATGTGACGGGAGCAAAATAGCCTAAGTGCTGACGCTCCCACAATTTTAAAATCAAATTCAAAATTCAAATTATTCTGCGACCACATAGGTGTAACACATCTAGGCTAACGAATAAAATACGCAAGTCTTAATAATAAGTAATTTCCTGGAGAACGAAGCGAAATAATCCAGTTACATAGGAAATAAACCCGGCGTAGTCCGCTGGGAACTTTCGTCAGCTTCAAAAACTGCACCCCCTAGCCCCCTGTGAAAATAACGA
This sequence comes from Lepisma saccharinum, assembly GCF_977018435.1. Taxonomy (NCBI): domain Eukaryota; kingdom Metazoa; phylum Arthropoda; class Insecta; order Zygentoma; family Lepismatidae; genus Lepisma; species Lepisma saccharinum. Next base: position 37,581,898 of record NC_139237.1, read on the forward strand.
ATACATGACATCTAAAAGAGACTAGATATTGTATGGTACACATCCGCTTGCTTGACGATGTTTTTATGCCCACGGCACTCTAGAATTAACTGAAATGAACTGAAACTCTACAAGTACATTTTTTTGGTATATGTTGTTCAGTTTGCATTTCATGCTGCGGCAGTGGCGTGGCGTGAGATTTTTAAAAGTGTTACCTGTTATCAGTAGGACATCTAAGCCGTAAGACTTGGGCTTAGACTAAGACTTATTCTTGACGTCTTCAAGGAAGCCACGTTGCCATCTCAACGGTAGTCAAGTTGCAAACTTATAACAATTCAGGTTGCCAACTTCTAAGAATTCAGGTTGCCAACTTGTAAGAATTCAGGTTGCCAACTCCTAAGAATTCAGGTTACCAACTCCTAAGAATTCAGGTTGCCAACTCATAAGAATTCAGGTTGCCAACTCATAAAAATTCAGGTTATCAACTTCAGAATCGCCATTATCTTCTTTTTTTCAAATCAGCTTAATTCACACAGATTTTTCTTCAGTATTTTACTTTCTAGGCTTCAGGCTTCGCAGATAGCCTAGGTAGCCTGGAATATACGCTCCTGGTATAATATTATTCTGGTACGAGTGCAATTCAATACTAGATTTTGGTAAAGTTATTAACAAGCGGTGATAATTACTTCGATGTTTCTGTAAGTATCAAATTGTGTATTTCTTTATTAGGCTAATGTTTATTGTGTCAACAACCAATGTTTGAGATTTCACTTCAGTGCTTATGGCAACATTTTCTTCCTGATTAATTGACAATGCCCGAAGACAACAACGACGAAAGACAGCACTCACAAAACTCGCACTGCAGAGTCCCTCCCGCCAACCGTTGTTTACTTTTGTAGGATGTGAAGCACCCTCCTTGCCCCCTCCCCTCTCAACATCGGCGCTTCCCCAATAGCCAATATTTCCTTCGGAACCTTACACTACAAGAAATCCAGTTCTACTACTGTTGCCATCTTAGTTCTTTTGAAAACAGATTTGCCCAAATCGCGAAACTTTTCGTTGCTTTTCCGCAGTGTGAGTGGACACGTTCAGAGTAAGATAGACCCGATTAGGCGACTTAGCTCTTTTCTGTCAATTGAATATGGCAACACTGATCTGTATCCGGTAAGGATCACCGGCAACTGTGGCGGCTAAACAGGCATGGCAGTAATTCGCCTCCTCCTCCCGCCGTAACAGTCTTTGCCGCAACGCTAAGTCTTCCTTGCGTGGGCTCAGGGTACTTTCCTCATGTTGCCTCAGGAGGGTACCGGAACAGTCCTCCTCTTGGCTTTTGCCGGTGTCAGAAAAAATGTCAGTCTCCAATATTTATTTTACGACAATATTACCAGTTTATGTATGTCATAATATTTTAAGACAGGTTCTTCAATTCTTTATATTTTGTTGTTACCTGCACGCCACGCCTCTGTGGTGCGGATAATGCAAATTATGAAGTACGATAGCATGCACAGAAAATGCTATAGCCTTTTGTTAGTAAAAATGTGCATCTACATATTCTTCCTTTTGGACTCGATCACTGGTTTTAATATCACAACAAATGTGAGAAAGCGAGTCAAAAAAATGCACCTCATATCTGCGCTGCGGCACATGCGCAGGCGTCAAGTTGGCACCCATAATTTGAAACCGAATATCACGTGTTAGCCCAATCAAAATTTATTGTTAGCCCATTCATTTCATTCAACATAGAATCCAGGCCATTGGTTAGTTTTGTTAGCCCATTCATTTGGGGGCCAACTTGACTCCACGCCCCCAATTTTTGAAACTGAATACTCTCGTAAACGGTGCTAGTCCAATCAGAAATAATTGTTGGTCCATTGCGTGTATTCCATAGATAATCCATCCCATTAGTTACTTTTGTTAGCCCATTCATTTTGGGGCACAGGCGTCAAGTTGGCCCAATTTTTGGAAACGGAATATATCGAAACCCGTGTTAGCTCATTCATTTTTTTTTTTTGTTTGCCTATTCCTTGTATTCAACAGAGAATGTAGCCCATTAATTAGTTTTGCTAGCCCATTCATTTCGGGGCTGCCCCCCCCATTTTTTAAACCGAATATCTCGTAAACGGTGTTTGCCCAATCAAAAATAGTTGTTAGCCCATTGAGCCCATTAGGTGTAGATTCTGGCCCAATATCGTTTTCATCTAGCCCATTCACTTGAGGGGCCAACTTGATATACGCGGTTTGTCTTTAAAATGTCTATGCACTGTGAAAGTATGTACTGCGATGCGAACCAATTTTTAGTATTATTATTGTTAGACTTGAGACGAGAACGAGAATTGCCCTTCGAAATCGATATGAGACATTTACAAATGAACGCAAGACAGACGTAAACAACTTGACGGCTATGTCTCGTCTTGTTCCGATACAACCCCTATGGTCATTTTAAGCACCATAAAACTTCATCAGTTGTTCCTTTTTAAAAATGAAACGCTGGTAACTTGTTATTTCTTATTCGCCTGCAAAGGAAAAATATAAGTTAAAAACCTATAATCTGAGATCTACTAATCAGTGAAAAATTTATTTTGTTATCTATGTTTTACCTACTCCAAAGTAGCACGGAGAGAGAAAGATAACAGCCACTCACAAATTCCTTTAGACCTTTATCCATAACCTATAAGTTCTATGCATATACCAGCTTATGCGCCCCAAGTCGGTTCCTCAGACAACCGCTAGATGGCAGGACACAGAATCGAGATTTAAAACAAAATTTGGCAAGCAGACTAGAGGATCCGAAGACACTGGATTAAGGGATGAAAATCAGGATATTGCTGAAATTGCAGCTCACTAGGAGAAGGAACCTGGAAACGGCCAAAGGAGAATGGAGAGACAGGAGGAAGATGAAATGCAGAACCCCTGCAAACGAACTTTTGGTGAGCAACTTTATATACCAGGCCGCCGACGTGTAATTTTTTTCATTACAGTGATGCCAACCCTAGCATAATTTAACCATCTTTGGCACCTAGCATCCTGTGGTTGACATGATCTGCAACCGTCGGTAGATATTGACCTCAAAGGAAAGTGCTCTGAAGAAGTAATAATAAAAGTAACTGCACATTCTCTATTTCAGGAAGTGGACACATTTCCAACAAAAGAGAGTAAACCGGCCCAGGGATACCGTCCCCCAACAACACCTTTCATCTCTTCCGCATCTTCCTGCCATAAAATCGAAGAGGAGGGTTGGGGCGGCCCAACCTCAAAAGTTTGTCCTTTTCCAGCACCGCACCATTTTCGGTGCCTGTATTTTCACAAGGAATGTTTACGATTGACAAGTAAAGCTAATGTGCCGCCCTCCTTTGTCGGCAAATTTTGACCATCTTTCATTGGCGTCTCGTCCCTTGGGACTTCCGGGGCTTAGCCCCTAAAGAAAAACGGACGTATTCACGTAATTATCAATCACCATAACGCACACAGTCTTTTAAAAGGCGATTTTTACCCACGTAAATTCATCGACTGTTGCAATGGATACGACAGCGCTGCTAGCGGCATTGATGTCAATTATCGCTCTCCGGGGCATGTCGCAAAGGAAGGCGTGACCTACACTCACCTACGCTACACTGAAGGTCACGTGCTAGCAGAGAGAGAAGGGGAGAGTCCAATGGATTTGAGTGCTGATTTCCTTCGCGTCGCGTTCGATCTCTGTTGTTCTGTGTGGTTCTGTAGTGTTTTGGTGGCTTTCATTCGCTATGTTTGAGTGAGTTTGGCAGGGTTGATGTTCGAACACAAATTGATGAAGGATATAGGCTGTCAATTACAAGACACAATGAATTTTTCCGGAAAAAATAGGCATATATTAAATAGAATTATCGATTGCTTAAAATTCTGTGGTCGACATGAACTTGCTCTACGAGGACATAATGAAAGACAACAATCTTTAAACAGAGGCATCTTCCCAGATTTATTATCCCTTCATAGAAGAGGGAAAACTAAAGAGGGAACTTCGTGTTCTTTATTGTAGTGAAGAGTTGAAAACCATAAACTCTATCAGTAGAATGCATTCATTTTTTATTTAAAATTATTTAGAGGGTACCTTTTCAGAAACAGTAAAATAATACTGTTTTAATAACTCCGTGGCGAAGCGTCCTATGAGGCCAGGAGGCCGGGCCTACCCGCGCCATTACTCTTTTAAAGTTGTATTTACTTATTTCGTCAAAACATATGCAATGAAATGCAAAAGTTTGGAATTTTCATTTATGATAATTACAAAAAAAATCTAACCCTGTCTAGTATACGAACTTTCCACGGAGTGAGGCACATTTGCTGGGGCCTCTTCTCTTCACATTCTGTCATACGGTCGTATATGCGGGAAGCCTAATCTTACGAGTACTGTACGTATGCTTATAACGTACTCCTGAGGCCGGCCTCGCGGTGTTACCCACTAGGACGAACAGAATGTCAGCAACACTGTATTTCCATCAGGGTTGGAAATTTGTCGTGTACCAGCATTTTTTATAAACATTAGCCTGTGTTCGTGCAGAGAGATTTGTATTTCATTGTACATTCTCGATATTTTGTACGAAACTTAGGTTTTTACTTCCTTTCATCGACAAGAGTAAGTGAAATTGAAAATTACGGAGTACTGTAGTTCTGACTTCGTTTTCTGGTCAGAGCGCTGATGGTCTTGTCGATTCACCCAACACCGTAGCGTAAACTGAAAGTCTAAAGAACTTATATTTCTAAACTAAGTTTTCATACCAAATTATGTAAATTAAAATGCTAGTTACGCCTTATATTTACAAAGTAGTTTTACTTTCACTGTAAAGAATAATTTATTTTTATCGTGAGCGGGGATTCCCTCGCTTGTTTGTTCCCTCTCTGTGAAAAGTTGCCTCCTACTCAGGACGCTACAAGGGAGCGTTACTCGGAGCGCGAGGTTCGTGGCGGTAGAGTTTTGTTTGTGATTCGTGTCGTGTGCAGCGATCAGATTTATGCAAGGAAGTGCAGGGCTAAAATGCAAGAACAATTGAGTTCTTAATTGAGTGAAGATGTAATCATCGGTAAGGTAGGACCCACTTTTGGTCTTTCATGTTTCCTTCTTATAAGAATAACTTCTAAAATGTTTTCGACTCTATTTTCCTTTGCAAGTTGCAGTGGCAAGGGACAGCAAATTTTTTTAAAAAATTAAAAGTTGTTGAAACGGTATTTAATGCGTTAACACTGTCGTCGAATAGATATTACAAGCAGACTTTTTTTTATGCAGCCGATACAAGCGAAGAGGTAGGCAGTTTCGTTTACCCTGAAGGGATAACAAGAGAAGAGGGCGGTCAATGAGAGTACAATGCAAGGGAAGTCTTTTTTTGTGTTTAGGACAAAGAGTGTTGTGGGGTTATCGCGGGGTCTGTTTCAGGTCTGGCGGAACAGGCCAGTGTTGTCACTTTGGATTGGCAGAAAAGAGCTAAATTGCGCCTAAAAATTGGGATTCTATTCTCTGAAGCAACTACACTTATTATAACCTGTTTATATGTTACATAGTAACCTTTCGTGTTGCCATCATAGAAGGGTCCCAAACAAGGATCCTATGTTCTGTTATCACGTAAAGGTGGATAGAACAAACTAGGATGCGAAGTATTCACACTGAATGAGATAGGTCACCTTTACGTATGTTTTTTCTTGAAAGCCCCGTAGTGGTCATCGTAACACGTTACGAAGCCAGGTGACCTAATTGTGGTCACGTCAATGTTTCCCGATCCTCTTGATTTCATTCTCCATATATTCTCATCGTCATGATTAACATAGGGCAGAACAACTGAGACGAAAATATCCAAAATTTAAATTATATTTACTTGCACATACAGGTGTCAGAAATTCATTTATCTAGAAAGCCAAGACTGGAATTAATTACAACCATTCCTTTAGTTAGACAACAGATAACAATGGTGTTTTCCTTGGTGCGAGGAAGTCTTCCTAAAAAAAAACTAAGTTGGCAACAGTAGAACGTGCCAAACTGACAGTCGCTGAAAGTGTGGAATTCTGTCATCTGCTCACGGCACAAACGTCATACTGACCCGAAAATTATGGGGTTCTTCTAGCCCTTTTCACTCATTGCAAAATAAATAAATAAATTTTGAAAAAGTGATGAAGAATTGACAACAGGGCTCGAGCACTATTCGTTGGATTTCCGCGATGTCTCATGATTGGTAGTTCTTTCTGGAGGTGCGTGCATAAATCAGGGGTTGAAAAGAAAAAAACAACTAAATTAGCAAAAATCTAGATCGATGGCATCTGGTGGGCGGGAGGAGAACGCCTAAGACATAATTATCGTACTGATGGTCGGTAACAACACTTTTGAAAACGTCACGCCACTGGCAAGTAAAGAAGCGCCTAGAGAGACATTGAACCACTCTCCATGACATAGCCCCCCTCCCTTTCTTTTTACAGATTTAAGCAAGTAATGGATATTATCGCACTTTTGTGCCTACCCTGCTAGCAACTCTACGCTTCGCCACTGAGTGGCAACAGCTGAATCTGAACGATGTTTCAGCACATTGAAGCGTTTTAAAACCTGCTTAAGAAATGCAATGGGACAAGACAGACAAAATGCCTTGGCACTTGCTTACAATGGAGATAGAATACATTTCAAACAAAGAGGGCTTCAACGAAAAAGTAATAACAAAATTTGCTGAGCAGGAGAACAGGAGTCAACGTTCGTAGAAAGGTATGTTTCACAACAATACCTGTTTCTTTTGTAATCATGTGAATTGTCATTATATTTTAAATTCTTTTAAAAAAATAAGTTCAGCTTTGTAGTTTAGAAGAAGAGAAATACCCGTTTTTTTGTAATTCATGTAATTTGTTATTACATTTTAAATTCTTTCAAAAAAGTAAGTCCAGTTTTGTAGTCTAGAAGAAAAAAAAAACCTATTTTTTGTAATTCATGTGAATTGTCATTATCTATATTTTAAATTCTTTAAAAAATAAGCCCCGGCCAAATTTGAGGCCACGAGACGCCACTGTCATCTTTGTCTTCAGCTTGAGTTCGGTTCGGTTCGGTCGTCATCTTACCATTTCGGAAGACGTCTCCCGCGGCGAAAAAATCGTTGTTGGTATGTATGATTTTAATTCTTGGTACGTGCGTCTTTCAGTGTATTTTTGAGCGTGTGTTTGAGTGTATCTGTAAGTGATTTTTCCTTCTTTTTTTTTTTGTAACATATATTTGGAACAATTTTGAAAAATGAGTACTAATAGCAAAATAAGTAACTGTGAAACTCCCGAAAAGAAAAAAAGGAGACTGTGGAGATTGAAACCAGAAATGGGAGTCGTTTGCTCAGAAATATAGAACGGAGTGGGAAAGAGGCGGTTTTTATTTGTTCGTTTGGCGAGTACCTTTTCTCCTTTCCTTTTTTTTTCTTCTTTTGGAAATGTTGTTAGTTTACATAGAAATGCATGTATGAGCATTTGTTGGAGGTGGAAATGGGTTAATAAGTATTTCCATATAACGCAAAAAATGCAGTAGTATATGAAAGATATTTGTGAATTATACCATAGATTATACACACCCCCCCCCCCCTCGGCAGTAATTGAAAGGTAAAGACGCTTATACTGTGTCATGTCATCTTCCCTCTCCGCATCTCCTAGAAAAAATATGTGAAGAATTTTTACAAATTTACTGAGGCACATGCCCTGGTTCGACCCTTGGTAAGGCATGGACATGTAATTATGTTTGCATTCCATCCCATAGTCCATAGACCATTTCATCAGTTCTTCATCCACCCTCACTGTCTCTCCCAGAGACCCTAAGGCAAAAAAGCGACTTAAAATAAATAGATCTTAGGGTGGGATACAATATAACATCTGAAAATAGTAATTAAATATATTGTTAATAATAATAATAAAATAATAATAATAATAATACTACTGCCCTAGCACAATTGGGTGGCGTTGTAGCATAATTTCACAGTTCGAACAGCACTTTTCGTAGCTGAGGGGTTGGCAAAGCTGGTTCATTGAACTCTCCAGCCTAATTATTGCCTATTTTTGTGGAAGCAGGAAAAGGTTTATTATCCTTTTTGCCTTGTCTCAACAAGTCGCTAGGTGCCGTGGCTTGCCGCGAGTTGATACCTTCTTGGAGATGAGGCCTTGCTCGAAAAGGTAAAGGTTTAAAGAGGGGGGGGGGAATGGCGAAATAAATGAACACAACGGAACGTATCAGCCTTTGCCCTTCAAGATTAATAAATTTTATTGCATTTTGTGTAGTCTGTTTTTATGTGTGGAGTGTGGAAATTGAATTTTGCACCCCACAAATGTAAAACGTTCCTGCTCCACTGATAATGTTATTCAGCACTCAGCAGCAACTACAATTAATTCTTGTTGAAAATAAATCCAACTCTTTTTTAAAAGAAGTAGGCACGTACGGTGGAGAGACATAGTGGTTTGGATCCTCTTTAAAGGCAAGATAGATCGATACTTGCTTGGTCTTGGAGTATCACTAAATAAAATGTAAGATCTCATTTTAGTGACCCGGTGTGGTGGCATCATAAATCGCCAATTTACCTTGCCTCATTGCCCTCCTTCTTAAGCTAAATATATAGAGAAAGGATCGACAGCAGAATATTAATAATAACGATAACTTGCTAGTTATTGGGCATTTTTCTTTATTAGTTTACGATAATAATTACTCCATTTCTATTTCTATCGGTTGCCTTATGATCTCTAAAAAAGTTATCGTGAAGGTCGAGAACTTACTTGCGTTCTCTTTGATCAATGAATGATCTGATGATTTATTACATTAAAATTTCAAAATCAAGAGGAACCGAAAGTTCCTTCTTCCAAAAATTTTTAAATCTTTCGTCTCTGTCCTGCTCCACTATCCAGGACAAATCTTGCCGGTGTGCAATGGCAAGATTTTATCCGGATGACTCGGTTGCACGCAACGAACGAAAATATTTTATTCTTTTATCACATTTTCGTTTATGAATTGCCGCAAGAGATTCCGGTATATAGACAATATTTACAAATAGATAAAATGATATTAATAATTTCTTTAACTATAAATAAAACGTTAAAATATACATTTTTCTAGGTAAACAATTATCTCAAGAAAGAAAATCTTATTTATCAGTTTGAACAAGAAAATGTAACGAAAGATGTGCTGCCATCTATTGAGCAGCTTTGAAGTATTTCAATTCAAGGAGGAAGCCATTCCTTGAATGTTCACTGGAACGACTGTAGCGGGTCGCTTCAGCCTGCTTCATCTTGTTTCTATGTAAGTTTGCATCAATGATATATATACATATATACATCATTGATTTGCACCCATGGACGTCCGGAAGGGGGGCAAGTGGGAGAGGTGGGGGGCAGGAGGACATTGCAGGTCCCTTAGCCAGGAATCCTTTGAAGGGGGCGAAGTCAATCCTAGGGGCCAAATTTTTAATATCTGTCGCATTGGCAGATATAGCAGGGTACTTGCCCCCTCCCCAAAAGAGATAAGTAAATAAAAGGGATGATATCTTGAAACTGCAACGAACAAAAAAAACTTCGAGCAACATCAAATAGCAATATTTCGATAATGACCTTTCCAGATTTCCAAAGAATATAAAGTTAAACATAAATAGGCTACTAGGGACTGTATCTACTTGATATTTTCAGGTCGATAATGTTAATAGACGATTAATATGTACCAACAGCTTTGGGTCTCTCTGCAGAACTGATTAAGGGAGCTCTTTATAAATCATGCTTCATAATGATTCCCTCTAGTTTCCAGTATGTAAGATTTTTACGCACAAAGGAATGTAACGAGAATATAACAACACCATTGTGTGTTTTTATGCAAGAAAAAAGAATTAATTAAATAATAATGGTTACATATTATCTACACTTTGATGAATTGTGTAAAAATTTGTAATACATTTTTTTTGTACTTGCTAAAACATTAAAACCTGGGTCCCTTAGTCCACCACGGACTCTATTTCCTTCAAAGGGGAGACTCTTGCATCACTACAGACAATGTTTGCCTACTGGTTACGTTAACCATTTTGCAAAATATTGTGTGAATTGTATTAAGCATGTTTTGACACCTGAAAATCATATAGGAAACTCTTGATTGATCAATGACTTCTTGGATTACAGTGTCATCATTAATATTTCATATTAAGTTTCATAGAAAGAAATAGTTTTAATAGGGCGCAAATAATTTTACGGGACGCCATGGCATTCTCTTTAACATTTTATTTTTATCATATAGATCGTTTGGCTCCAAGGGCCGACTCCCGCCGCCCCATAGCTATGGCTCTGAACTTTAACTATAAGAATAGAAGACATTGCGAGCGAAGCGAGCAAGGAAATTTTACGAAATGTATTTTTATTTGTATAAAATTTGAAATCTAGTGGGGGGCAATTGCCCCTCTGTGACCCTTGCAAGTGCCCTTGGCCGTCTGGAAGAAAAATGCAAGGAACACGTGAAAACTAATGCCATCATGAGTATCCAACTGTCCTGCTTTTCTTATATTCTCCTTTGTTTTTTTACTTCAATTTTTGCTTCCCCTAGAAGCTTCCCCTGCAAGGTCGGGGGGAGGGGACAATGCCCCCTGCGGTTGCAGCACTGTTTATGAGTGTCTCTTTATCAATTTCAGGTCATCACTCATTGTTGCGATTAGAAAAACATCCGAACACATTAGGCACCTTTAATACAAGACTACTCAAAATGTCATAACTGTACTAGATACTGAAAATTGCGAAATCATTGCCCGAAGTCTGAATCTGGAAGGTAATTTTTTCCCCCAATCCTGAAACGACATTTTACGCAATCCCACACACCATAAATCACAAAATCAATAAAATGTCTTTGTTATGTTGCTAGAGTAATACAGGATATAATTTTAAAGATTAGTGAGAATTCCATTTTGGAATGTGTTCTGTATTTTTCACAGGGGGGGCAAAGCAGTCACTCTAGTTACGGGCCTGGGGCATTGCCTCCCATCCTTGGACAGAAATCAATTCTAGGGGGCAAACATTGACAGCCAAGGGCAACTGCATGGGGCACAGAGGGGCAATTGCCCCCTCGATTTCAAATTTTATGCAAATAAAAGTACATTTCGTAAAATTTTCTTGCTCGCTTCGCTCGCAGTCCTCCAATTTCTTGTTCTTATGAACTTCAGAGCCGTAGCTACGGTGCGTATGTCATGATGCCAAATGAAAATATTTGCGCCCTATTAAATCAATATTGTTTCAGTTTACAAAAAATTTGATCTAAAAAATTTCTTGCTCGCTTCTCTCGCAATTTGTGATTGTTTTCTATAATGCATTGTAAATTACCAGAGAGAAAAGTAAAACTCTTCATTGACTTTGTCTTAAATCTAAATGCATGAACAATTGTTTGGAGGAAAAGGAGTGTGCACATTTGATAGGGAATTTATATCATTTTTGCTGATGGATGAATTAACTATGTAATGTATTTTAATAATATATGTTTCTTTGTATAGGTACACATTTAGTGTTAGCATGTTGCATGTGTATTTTCTATTTTTACGTCGCTCCATGTTGCATATACTATATAAAACATATATTGTACATGAAAGTTATAAATGTTATGTGCAATAAAAGAATTATATTCGGAATGCATTTATCAAGCATTTTCTGTCTAAAAATTACAGTGTGCTTGTTTTCCATTTTTAACGTGAATTTTAACAGTTTTAAGAAAAATATTTCCAATCGTTTGATCCAACACAAATACTTTAGCACCGACTTCTGCCCCTTTTTTGAGCAATTCACGAGGATAATAACGCTTTTTATACTATACTACTACTACTACTACTATTACTACTACTACTACTACTACTACTACTACTACTACTAATAATAATAATAATAATAATAGAGGAAAAGGTCTAAATATGGGACCCCCTTTTTATATTGTCATTTTCGGAGGGAAAAAATTAATATATGAAGCACCTGCCTTTAAAATGCATATCTATGATATATAAAATGTATATCCTCGTATATACTTAAATGTAATAGCATGTTAAAGTATAGAAGGTCTCCATTTCATAAAAAAAATTGTAAAATAATGTATTTCAAAATTGTGGTCTAAATGTGCGCTACTAGTGGCAATATCACAAAAAGCATTTAAAATTTTAAACAGTCATTTATCGCTAAAACATTATAAAATTCTTATTTATGAATAATCTGTTGTTTTGAAAATCACGCGGAATGGGAAAAATCGAAATTAAGAAAAACATCCAAATATTTGTTGAAAATGTGATCTCAACATTAGACCTCATGTATTTAGACCATCACGCTTCTTCTTCAATTTATTTTCGCTCTTTGTGGTACAAATAAACAAATCATGGTATTATGAAAGCCCACATTTGTTTTATGTGCCGCTAATATCATAACCTATACAAAGCAGATGAGAATTCAGAAAACGCTCAGTTAATACATACCTGCAAAAAGTTTTCGGAGGTCACAATTCTATAACAGCGTCCAAGGCCGAAAATAACCACCACATTATCTTGCGAATTGGCGCCGCAACGTTTGTCCTTGACAGATAACCAGTTCCAATATCCTCTGCCAGACTGCAGCACCCTGGAGCACTGATAACTCCAAAACCCATATTTAAACCTTCGCCCATATTTAGACCTTCTCCTCTAACGTTTATTATTATTATTATTATTATTATTATTATTATTATTATTATTGGTATGTTCGCATCGAACAATCCTTTCTTGACCTTTCCATCTGCTGCAGGAATGTTCGCATCGAACAATCCTTTCTTGACCTTTCCATCTGCTGATGGAATGTTCGCATCGAACAATCCCTTCTTGAGCTTTCCAACTTCTTCAGGAATGTTCGCATCGAACGATCCCTTCTTGAGCTTTCCCATCGAATAATCCTTTCTTGAGCTTTCCGTAAATGTTCGTATCGAACAATGCTTTCTTTAGCTTTCCACTTGGCTGTAGAAATGTCGTATCGAACAATCCTTTCTTGAGCGTTTAGTTTCCTGCAAGAATGTTCGCATGGAACAATTCTTTCTTGAGCTTTCCATCTGCTGCAGGAATGTTCGCATAGAACAATCCCTTCTTGAGGAATGTTCGCATAGAACAATCCCTTCTTGAGGAATGTTCGCATCGAACAATCTCTTCTTGAGCTTTCCACCTTCTTCAGGAATGTTCGCTTCGAATAATCCTTTCTTGAACTTCACGCCTGCTGCAGGTATGTTCTCGCAGATCGAACCATTCTGCAGTTTTTCCATTTCTCGCATGTAGTACCTGAAACACTCTACTTGTTCGCCCAGTGACTTGTTCACTGCAGTTAGTCACCCAACAGAGTGAAATGGTCAGCGGCGTATACTCTGGGTCACCTAGGTAATCGGAGATGACCCGACTATAATTTAAAAAAAAAAATGTTTTTTATTTCTTCGCAATATTCTTCCGAACCAATCTTTGATTCGCATATTTCTTTACTTCCAGCTCGCGAATGTTTTTCAAACGTTTGCCGCTGAATGTCAGAGAGGCTTTCAGCCACTTTCTCCAGCTGGTGGAATCTGGTGACGTCAGGGTGAGATTCCACCGGCTCCCTTTAAATCCCTTGACGGGAGGGGAAGGAAACACTGCTTCTCAGGCGCGGTTATTCCGTGGCAAGGGTAAGCTGCTTCTGGAGAGAGTCCATCGGTCGCACTCTCCACCCCAGAGCCTTTGCCGTTCCCTCGGCTGGCACCCTCTTCTGCCATTCTTCCCCGGTGGCCTTTGTATCGTAGGAGCTGTGTTGTTTACGACAGGGAAATTTCTCAGGAAACAGAGTTCTGGGTTCGCAAATTACGTACTGAAAAGGAAAGTAGAGAAAATACATCTGAAAGTGCGCGAGAAACAGGGAAATGTGAACAACATTTGCGAACCAATTCTATGTTAATTCTCATTTTACATTTGCTTCTGTCTTCCTGATATCTGCTATTTCAACAGATATTGTCATAGGAAAAAAAAGCTTTAATATTGAAGATGACGGTAATTAAATAAATTAAAATTTTAACTAGAAATTCAAGAAATTACACCGACCTCTGTGGCGGAGTGGTTGCCACAGCTCCCTACGACGTCAGAGCTCCAGGGTTCGAATACCAGGCTGGGCATGGGTGCTCTTTGTAAATGTCCCTTCATCAATTTCATATCATCACTCGTAGTGATTAGCCAAAAGTGTGAAACGCCGCTCTTTTAGAGAGAGACATTTCTTAAGGGCAGTAGTTCAGGGAACATTAGAGACACTCACAATTCGGAATAATATAATTTATTTAACATGTAGCAAATCAATATTATGTTGTTAGTATCCTAATCCTAAGCTATGTTATAACCCAATCATATCAGTTAAGTTTGGTATTACACAAGGAGCATCTAAGTCTCCAGCAACACTGAACTCAGTTGTAAGCTTACCTTGAACTTGCACCCTGAAACAGCTCGGGCAGCGTTCCGACACACACACATACTTAATTCTCCAATCTTCAGTATATGTAATTTGTTGTTGACCTTGCCTAATTACTCAGCCTGTCAATCAGAAGTGTGTTCTTTCCTGTTTTTGTGGCTATCTTCGCAAACTGTCCTATTTCTATAAGAAAGGCCTTGCCAGGCACATCCGTACTAGATGCGTAACCTTCTAGGTACATCTGCACTGGATGTGTGTCACATTTGATGATATCACTTGATTGACATCAGATGATTGGCACTTGATGACTGACACCTAATCATATGATGATATCATATGATTGACACTACACGACTGACAGCTGGTGATTGATATTATTGTCATATCATGGCCAAGACCTTGCCTTTTGAGTGGTGTATGCTAAGCCACCGCCGTCTCCGAGTTTCAACCTTCACACGTGGAGGAAGGCGTCTAACCTCAACTGCCCAGTGCTAAGTAACTGGCAAGATCAACTTCCTTTAACTGTCTGTTACTTCTTTCAGAACCAACTCATACAATTGTAATATGCATTATAACGCTACATTAAATGCACGTTACAATTGGCAGAAAAGCGACGTCAAATAACAATTTAATAAATCGATTAATGAAGTAATTAAACTATTTATATGCTTACTTTTATTCATTTTTGTATTTTAAAATGCGTGATTACTTTCTTTGTAGCCTTCAAAACCAGTGAGAGTATTTCTTTCACAGAAATGAATAATTTTTAAAAGGGAAAGCTATCAGAAATAAATTATATATATACGTACACATATATTAGGTAATTTAAGTTGCTTCTCCCCCCCCTCTAGATTAATAATGATCATAATGATAAAAGATGTTTGAATGTAAAATATATTAACAAAAAAGGCAATGATTCCAACTTACAGAACCTCGTGCATCGCAGGGAATATGAAGTCTGTGTAAAGCAGTAAAGGAACCACAATAGAAGATTGGCGCAGGGAATTGAATGCGTGTTGTAGCGATTCGAGAATTTAATATTTGTTTAGCTGTTAGTGGTTTAGTATTCGTGCTAGTGCTGTGTTTAAAGTTAAAGGCAATGGATAGAATATAATATTTTCGTGTGAAAATATTTGGAACGGGATCTTTTCCGGAGAAATTGCAAATAGTTAATGTAGGTAGGCCAGTAGAATCTCTTGTACCACAGGTCTTGAACTCAAACTTCCGTGTATAAAAACAAAAATCAGCAATGCACGAGTAACTGGGTACTGGGGCAACTTGAATTTTACACTTCAATTAATATTGAGGGTTTTTATTTCACTACCGAATTCCTTTCATATTCTTTGTTGCAGGTTTTTTCTTATAGATTTATTATATTATCTTGTTTTATTGTTTGAAATTCTAAACGTAGATTAACTGCAAGTGCAATCACAACTATTATTCGACAGTGGGCGCAACAATAAGGTAACATTTTTCACACATACATTCGTAAATCCTGTATGAATGTTGAGGTAAATTTGCAGGGAGACTTCAGGAGTGGGTGGATGAATCAAGTGTCTGAGATTACCCACTAGTTAAAACCAGCATACGCCACTGGAAATGGTCAACATTTTGCTCTGTTGGGATTTACAGAGCTGTCCTGTCATGGCTCTACGAGCGTCCCACAATCGGCAGAAGTGGGCTATGGTTGGTGGACTACAATGTGATCCTCCCAGCTAGATCCGAGGAATCTGCTGACCAACGACAGGTTCATATTGGGGGTTAGGTGTAGAGCTGACAACTCTGCACTGTAAAAAGACATGTCAAAAACTGCAATATAAGGCCATGGATGTTCCCAAGTTAAAATATTCCGGAGGTAAAATAGTCACCCATTCGGATCTCCGGGCGAGGACTACTTTGGGAGGTCCCTGGACTAAGGATAAGATCTACGTTAGGAATAAGGATATTAAATTAGGCACCTGGAATGTTCTGAGCCTTTACCGGCTTGGAGCATTTCAGTGTACAGTTAATGAGATAGTTAAGTATAAATTAGATGTAGTAGCTGTCCAGGAAGTTAGGTGGCCAGGAGAAGGGAATTGTAAAACTAAAAATTATACTCTTTTCTATGGTGGTACTGAAAATCATAATTTTGGAACAGGCTTTTTCATAAATAATAGAATTATCTCGGCTCTTAAAAAAGTAAAATTTATTAATGATAGGATATCATATGCAGTTTTACAGGGTAGGTGGAGTAAAATTATTTTAATAAACATACATGCACCAACGGAAGATAAAGATGATAATACTAAAGATGATTTTTATGCAGAGTTAGAACAAGTCTTTGATAAATTTTCTCAGTATGATATGAAAATTCTGTTAGGTGACTGTAATGCACAGATTGGCAAAAAGGAGACATTTAAACCCACGATTGGTAAAGAAAGCCTTCATGAATTAGGTAATGATAATCGTATAAGATTAATTACTTTTGCAACCTCAAAGAATTTAATTGTGAAAAGTACCACTTTTAAACATAAAGATATCCATAAATATACCTGGTCTTCTCCAGATGGTAAAACTCATAATCAGATAGATCATATTCTCATTGATAAGAGAAGGCATACTAGTATAATTGACGTTCGTACACATAGAGGTGCTGACTGTGCCAGTGACCATTATTTAGTAATTGCTAAATTAAGAGAAAGACTCGCAGTGATAAATCATAAGCAACAAAATCTAAAAGTTATAAAATTTAATACAGGAAAATTTGCTGATGAAAGAATTAAGAAAGATTACCAAATTAAACTGTCAAATATATTTGATGTTTTGCAGGATTTAAATGATGATGAAAATATAAATGAAACAGACGTAAATAAGAATTGGGAGCACATACGTAATGCAATAGAATCAGCAGCTAAAGAAAGTATAGGATACCATAAACCAGGGACGGCGACAGGGGTGGGCACGGGTGAGCAAGCGCCCACCCAAAAATTCCTTTGTCCACCCGATTGCCCACCCAATCAAATTCAATAAGTACATATACTTCGAGATATATGAATGATTCGATAAATAATTGTATTCTGGTGTTCATAACATGTATATTTTACTTGTGAATATTATCTATGCTAGAAATGTTCACATATTATAAACCCATAAAAAGCCAATTTTGTCATTAGAAAGTGAGAGTAAATACTGCAGCTATTGAAACAAAAACTGTGATCAAATGAATACTTCCATGATTAAAAGCAGTTAGTAGGCTTAGGAGGCTCAACATTATGCAGGGTATGATCAAGATTACATCAGAATTTAGGTTGAACTTGAGGACTGCAGCTCCGGGCCTCCACATACGTATAAAAATCCCGGCCTGGGTATGGTTAAATAATCTCCAAATAAACAAATAAAATCATCATCTTAGCGTTACTTCCTCCGGCAACACAATACAATATTTCGACTTTTTAATTATTATTAGAATAATTTAATCAAGAAGACTTAGATGGGCAGGCCATGTGACACGAATGGCAGAGGAAAGAATAGTTTACAGGATTCTTGTTGGGAAACCTGATGGTAAGAGACCAGTAGGAAGGCCAAGACGAGGATGGAGGGATAGCGTTGAGATGGACCTAAAAGCAATTGGCAAGGATCGGAAATATTGGATTTATCTTGCCCCGAATAGGGACAGATGGAAGGCTTCTGTTGCTGCAGCCATAAACTTCGGTTTTAAGCATGCTAGAGAGTATAATATAGTTTTAATTAGCTCTGCGTTAAAATTCCAGAAGTGTCCCTTCTATATTTCATTATGATTTTTATATACTTGTTATCTTCAAATATCAATATCGTATGAGAAATATCAACTTTATATTCTTTCTACTAATAAGAAGGAATCACAATAATCCCTACAATACTGAAGTGAATAAATTTTAATAAACCAGTTATGTATGGCAAAAGCTACAGAATTATTCAATTGCTAATGAATGGCTTATCCTATTTAGAAATTCTCGTCCCACACATAAATTTTGTAATATGAATCAGCCGAACATATCAACAGAATCTGTAGATGCAGCTGAAGGAAAGAAAAAAAAGTTATGTCACGAAGTATCCAGAAGACGATTTTGTTAGTTTGTCTTTAAGCCCACTTTTATGCTCAGATAGGCTATCGGGACTAAACCTACAGTTTAACGTGTGGTCCGAACCAGTGTACATTGTGCTTCCACCAGAGGAGGGGAGAGTCGAACACAGGACCTCTTCATTATAATGCGACAGCGTTATGCCATTGGGGAAAAATATACAGAAAGAACTCGCATCAAACGTGGAATTTTATCACCACAGAAGATGCGTCCATTTTAAGAGGGTGATTGCCTGAGACAAATAGTGAGACTTTCGGAAAACAACGTCATTGTTCACGGAATTAGCTGCATTGATCCACTAATGAAACGCTGTGCAATTGAAACTACCATCTCACTTTTTAAGAGCTATGGACTAATGAAAATCCATTTTTGGAAGAGTAAGTTGTGGTTGATTTGTTTTATTTAAAGTCATTTTTCTGCTAATTTTGATAATGACGACGATAAGGTTCAATGGTGATTAGATGAAAGTAACGAAGGGGC
The DNA here is from genome assembly GCF_977018435.1 of Lepisma saccharinum. Classification (NCBI taxonomy): domain Eukaryota; kingdom Metazoa; phylum Arthropoda; class Insecta; order Zygentoma; family Lepismatidae; genus Lepisma; species Lepisma saccharinum. The sequence continues at coordinate 37,600,854 of NC_139237.1, forward strand.
GAAAACAAACACACGCGGACACTCAAAATACAAACCGCCATAAATTATTACTTCGACTGTGGTTCCAGGCGCCAGGGACTCGTCCCTGAAAGAATAAAGTTTCTAGAGTATGCTGCACAAGATAGAGGTTGACATTCTAGTGTGTCCGAAATGGTCACGCCATACAACCCAAGTCATCTATGAAAAATAGATGAATTATTACTGGCACGGTGATCAACTTTGATGAATTCCTTGTGTCCTAAATCATTTTGTTATCTCAAAAAATATGTTCATGTAACCATACGTGTATTGCTTCTCCCGCATTAGTAACATGACAGTTTAGAAAACGAATAGCAACTTAGCTAATAATCTCTTCAATTCTGAACAGATTTTTCAATCTTACATGTTTATTACTTGTGAGTGATATTTGTCAAAATAATAATAATAATAATAATAATAAATTCTTTATTTCCGTAGACCCATATCCATGGGTGTGGAAAACGTCATACAATACTAAATATTACAAATGTAGTAGGATTAAAATGAAAAGAACAAAATGCAAACACAAAAATACAAATAAATCATATGGGTTAAACATAAGCAGTTATAAGTGTCACATACTAAACTTGTAAAAGAGAAAATCCAAATATAGGAGACATACAATAACAAAAGAATTTAAATGCTTCAATTTACTAATCCAGTTTAACTATTGAAATTCATTGAGATTATATAGAATATATAGGAATACTTCATGGACAATGAATAAAGAATTTGTTTCCCGTGCGTGTTTTAAATCATTCCTAATAAGACCTTCATTTCAATGCAAACATTCAGTGGCGGCGATTAGGAGGACCGGGAAGTGGGTAATGCACTTCTCCGCCCCATTTTGCCACTTTTTGCTTCGCACTATGCTTTATGCTAAGTCTTTTCTACCAAGAAAAATTATATTGTCCTTGCCCCTCAAATGTTGGCACCCAATCGCTGCTACTACAAACATTCAGATAGATTTGTCAATTGTACAAACCTTGTAAGCTAAGAAAAGTGACCCCCAAGGAGTAAGAGAACTCTTTCAGTTAAAAACTCATACGATGAAAATACTATGCTGAGGAACATGCATTTAAATTACGAGAAACTTCACGATTGTCTACCATCGCACTTTCTATCATTGTCGCCGAATACATAACATCAAGTATGTGCCTTGTATTTGCAACACAAGCTTATACCTAATTTACATTTATTTCACTGTATTAAAATGCATGAAAGAATATGATTAGAATGTATGGCTGCACATGGGTAAACACTTCCTTCAAATAATTGTGTCCATCAGAGACAAAGCGAAAGGAAATGAAACAAGATGCGAGAATAGATTAGAAAGGAATAAAGAGGAAAACAAGAAAAGGAAAGGGAAAGGAAGTAAGAGGAGAATCGGGAGTGTAAGAGAGAGGGGGATACATACGTCTTACATACACATATATACTATACATGGTCTTACATTTATACTGCCCACCCTAATCTATCAATAAGGAGCTTCTGCCCACCGGTCGAAAATTTCTGGCGCCGCCCCTGCCATAAACCAAGAAAAAGTAAGCCATGGTTTGATAATGAATGTCATAATCTAATAGAAATAAGAAATCAGACTAGACTTAGGTGGTTAAATAATTCTGATGATAGAAATCTAAGGAATTATAACAGAATAAAGCGAAAAGCTAACCGTACGTTTAGAAGTAAAAAAAAAAGATTACTTGATAAGCAAAATTAACGAAATTGAAACAAACAGCAAAAACAAAAATATCAGAGATTTATATAAAGGTGTAAATGAATTTAGAAAGGGGTGACAACCTAAAGTAAACTTGATAAAATATAAAGACGGTGATTTTCTAGCTGACCCAAGCGATATTCTAAATAGATGGAAGAACTACTTTAATGACCTTTTAAATGTCCATGTAGGAGATAAATCAGAAGTAAATGAAGTCCACGCAGCAGAACCTTTAGTTCCAGAACCTAACTTGACTGAAGTTAAAGATGCTATTAAAAGGCTAGAGAATAACAAAGCACCTGGCATTGATTTAATACCAGCTGAGTTAATTAAATAGGGTGGAAATTCATTAATATGTCAAATTCATAAATTAATTTGTTTAATATGGAATAAAGAAGAAATCTCCCAACAGTGGAAAGAATCCATAATTGTTCCTGTGTTTAAAAAAGGAGATAAAATGAACTGCAATAATTACCGTGGAATTTCTATACTCTCAACAACATATAAAATATTATCTAACATTCTTTTAACAAAACTAACCCCATATGCTAATGAAATTATAGGTGATTATCAATGTGGATTTAAACGTAACAGATCAATACAGATCAAATTTTTCACATTAGACAGACACTTGAAAAAAGTGGGAATATAATCAAAATGTCCATCAGCTTTTCATTGATTTCAAAAAAGCATATGATACGGTCAAAAGAGATAAATTATATAATATATTAGTAGAGTTTCAAATACCTAAGAAGCTTGTTAGCAGTGGCGTATGCTGGTTTTAACTAGTGGGTAATCTCAGACACTTGATTCATCCACCCACTCCTGAAGTCTCCCTGCAAATTTACCTCAACATTCATACAGGATTTACGAATGTATGTGTGAAAAATGTTACCTTATTGTTGCGCCCACTGTCGAATAATAGTTGTGATTGCACTTGCAGTTAATCTACGTTTAGAATTTCAAACAATAAAACAAGATAATATAATAAATCTATAAGAAAAAACCTGCAACAAAGAATATGAAAGGAATTCGGTAGTGAAATAAAAACCCTCAATATTAATTGAAGTGTAAAATTCAAGTTGCCCCAGTACCCAGTTACTCGTGCATTGCTGATTTTTGTTTTTATACACGGAAGTTTGAGTTCAAGACCTGTGGTACAAGAGATTCTACTGGCCTACCTACATTAACTATTTGCAATTTCTCCGGAAGAGATCCCGTTCCAAATATTTTCACACGAAAATATTATATTCTATCCATTGCCTTTAACTTTAAACACAGCACTAGCACGAATACTAAACCACTAACAGCTAAACAAATATTAAATTCTCGAATCGCTACAACACGCATTCAATTCCCTGCGCCAATCTTCTATTGTGGTTCCTTTACTGCTTTACACAGACTTCATATTCCCTGCGATGCACGAGGTTCTGTAAGTTGGAATCATTGCCTTTTTTGTTAATATATTTTACATTCAAACATCTTTTATCATTATGATCATTATTAATCTAGAGGGGGGGGAGAAGCAACTTAAATTACCTAATATATGTGTACGTATATATATAATTTATTTCTGATAGCTTTCCCTTTTAAAAATTATTCATTTCTGTGAAAGAAATACTCTCACTGGTTTTGAAGGCTACAAAGAAAGTAATCACGCATTTTAAAATACAAAAATGAATAAAAGTAAGCATATAAATAGTTTAATTACTTCATTAATCGATTTATTAAATTGTTATTTGACGTCGCTTTTCTGCCAATTGTAACGTGCATTTAATGTAGCGTTATAATGCATATTACAATTGTATGAGTTGGTTCTGAAAGAAGTAACAGACAGTTAAAGGAAGTTGATCTTGCCAGTTACTTAGCACTGGGCAGTTGAGGTTAGACGCCTTCCTCCACGTGTGAAGGTTGAAACTCGGAGACGGCGGTGGCTTAGCATACACCACTCAAAAGGCAAGGTCTTGGCCATGATATGACAATAATATCAATCACCAGCTGTCAGTCGTGTAGTGTCAATCATATGATATCATCATATGATTAGGTGTCAGTCATCAAGTGCCAATCATCTGATGTCAATCAAGTGATATCATCAAATGTGACACACATCCAGTGCATCTAGTACGGATGTGCCTGGCAAGGCCTTTCTTATAGAAATAGGACAGTTTGCGAAGATAGCCACAAAAACAGGAAAGAACACACTTCTGATTGACAGGCTGAGTAATTAGGCAAGGTCAACAACAAATTACATATACTGAAGATTGGAGAATTAAGTATGTGTGTGTGTCGGAACGCTGCCCGAGCTGTTTCAGGGTGCAAGTTCAAGGTAAGCTTACAACTGAGTTCAGTGTTGCTGGAGACTTAGATGCTCCTTGTGTAATACCAAACTTAACTGATATGATTGGGTTATAACATAGCTTAGGATTAGGATACTAACAACATAATATTGATTTGCTACATGTTAAATAAATTATATTATTCCGAATTGTGAGTGTCTCTAATGTTCCCTGAACTACTGCCCTTAAGAAATGTCTCTCTCTAAAAGAGCGGCGTTTCACACTTTTGGCTAATCACTACGAGTGATGATATGAAATTGATGAAGGGACATTTACAAAGAGCACCCATGCCCAGCCTGGTATTCGAACCCTGGAGCTCTGACGTCGTAGGGAGCTGTGGCAACCACTCCGCCACAGAGGTCGGTGTAATTTCTTGAATTTCTAGTTAAAATTTTAATTTATTTAATTACCGTCATCTTCAATATTAAAGCTTTTTTTTCCTATGACAATATCTGTTGAAATAGCAGATATCAGGAAGACAGAAGCAAATGTAAAATGAGAATTAACATAGAATTGGTTCGCAAATGTTGTTCACATTTCCCTGTTTCTCGCGCACTTTCAGATGTATTTTCTCTACTTTCCTTTTCAGTACGTAATTTGCGAACCCAGAACTCTGTTTCCTGAGAAATTTCCCTGTCGTAAACAACACAGCTCCTACGATACAAAGGCCACCGGGGAAGAATGGCAGAAGAGGGTGCCAGCCGAGGGAACGGCAAAGGCTCTGGGGTGGAGAGTGCGACCGATGGACTCTCTCCAGAAGCAGCTTACCCTTGCCACGGAATAACCGCGCCTGAGAAGCAGTGTTTCCTTCCCCTCCCGTCAAGGGATTTAAAGGGAGCCGGTGGAATCTCACCCTGACGTCACCAGATTCCACCAGCTGGAGAAAGTGGCTGAAAGCCTCTCTGACATTCAGCGGCAAACGTTTGAAAAACATTCGCGAGCTGGAAGTAAAGAAATATGCGAATCAAAGATTGGTTCGGAAGAATATTGCGAAGAAATAAAAACATTTTTTTTTTTAAATTATAGTCGGGTCATCTCCGATTACCTAGGTGACCCAGAGTATACGCCGCTGCTTGTTAGTATGATAAAAGCATATAAAAGTATGCACCTGTGAAACAGATAGTAAAATTCGTGTGGGTATTAATTTGGGTGTCGTGTCGTTTGCGCCGAGTCACTTGCGCCGAGGCTTCTTATCGGTTCATTTCCGCCGTGACATATGTCAAGACCTTCCTTGGCTGGTTTTCCCACAATCCAGAGTGTCATCTCCGCCGCGCGCACGTGTGTTTATGGCCACATGGTGCATAGTGCATAAAGTGGACTTAAAACATAAAATCAAACGTATGTTTATGACGATGCACAGCTTGTTTACACTGAAATGTTAAACCTATCCAGAGTGTCAAATATAACTTTTCTTTACTTATTTCAAAAGACCTTACACAGGATTACTTGTATCAATTTTATTCCACAACAGTAAATACATACATCAGTATCAGCCTATTAACTATTAATCATTTATCGTTAATCGTAAAGAAAAACATTGTAAAGACAGTATTGTTAGAATATTGAAAGCATTCTACAAGTACTACGTAAATGTACACTTTGGAAGCAACATAAATGTGCCAGTCTATTACACTTAATTATTATACACTACATAAAATCGTCAAAAAACATTATAAATACAGTGTAACTTTTTGCAAACATTATATTCTTTCCATGTGTTGTTGCTATCATTTCCATATTCTCAGCCATATTGTCGTCTCTCTCAAGTCTCAGTTTTACATAAATACTAATTTTCCAATGTAGATCCCTCATATGTACTTTCATCTTACATTCATTTACCAATCACCTTCCTTTTCAATCGAAGATAAACACAGCTGGAGCTGGGCAACGTCATAAACACACATCCGCGCGGCGGTAATGACACTCCGGATTGTGGGAAAACCTACCAAGGAAGGTCTTGACATATGTCGCGGTGGAAATGAACCGATAAGAACTCTCGGCGCAAATGACTCGGCGCAAGCGACACGGACTCATTAATGTGTCTGACAAATTTACAATTCATGATGGGTTAGAACAAGGAGATGCATTATCTCCAATGCTCTTTAATTTTGCCTTAGGATATGCTGTTAGGAAGGTAAAAGAAACTAACGAAGGACTAAAATTAAACGGTGTGACTCAGTTGTTAGCATATGCAGATGATGTAGACTTATTAGGGGATGATATATGGTAAATACAATTAAGAATAATGCTAAAATATTTTTCAAAACTGCTAAAGAGGTAGGTTTGGAAGAAGAGCTCAGGGAGAGGATCTTAACAGCTGGTCAACACATCAAGGACACCATCACATCACGAGTTAAGGGAACAAATGTCCGTAGAAACCTGCGTGCTTGCATTCGTAACGGAGGTGCCCACTTTGAGCAAGACGTGTAATGTTCTTTAATTGTATTGTTCATTGATTCCATTCACATGAAGATGAATGAAGTATTATTTCTTGTACACAGATGTGAATGTTAGCAACATTTGTACCTTGTTGGATAGCAGATGACACAAGGAAGTAATTTAAGTAATTTGTACGCTTCCTGTCATACCATTTTTGTTATTAATACGTTGCCAAGTAACCTTAGAGTGCATTTTTTAATCATCACTTGTAAGTTTAGACCCACCCGTTACTTACATGTGATTGTTATTTGGGAAAAACTTTTTTTTTCAATGAACCACTTATTTGTTAGCTATCAGAAAACGCTGAAATAAGTTCCATACAATGAGCAGTTTTTTCTGAATTCATCTTTTTATGTGGAAAATTGTCATTTTTTAAAAAAAACAATAGAAATTCGATTATCTCGAAAACTACTAATTTTCGGAAGCGGTATCAACTAACTAACTAACTAACTCTCTAGCCTTCTTAAACCCGAAGGTTCATGGCTGCAGCAACACAGGCCTTCCACGTTTCCCTATCTTGAGCAAGTTCTATATACTCTTTTCCATCTCTGCCGATTTCCCTTAGGTCCATCTCAACGTTGTCCCTCCATCTTCGTCTTGGCCTTCCTACAGGTCTCTTACCATCAGGTTTCCCAACAAGAATCCTGTAAACTCCTCTCTCCTCTCCCATTCGTGCCACATGGCCTGCCCACCTAAGTCTTCTTGATTTAATTATTCTAATAATATCTGGACATGAATACAAATTATGTAGTTCTATATTATGTAACCTTCTCCACTCACCTGTCTCCTCATCCCTTTTAGGTCCAAAGATTTTCCTAAGGATCTTATTTTCAAATACTCTCAATTTATGTTCCTCTTTCAATGTAAGGGACCAAGTGTCACATCCATATAATACTACAGTCAAAATTACTGTTTTGTATATTTTAACTTTTAGTTTCTTAGATATTAAACGAGAAGACAAAAGTTTATGAAGAGAGAAGTAACATGCATTTCCTGAATTGAGCCTACTTTTTATTTCCTCTTTAATATAATTTTCATTTGTTAATATTACTCCTAAGTATTTGAATTTGGAAACTGGTTCAAACGAGTTGTTATCAATAATTAGATTTTGATTATTACCTAACACTTGGTTTCGGCCTGTAAGCATATATTTAGTTTTCTCTTTGTTAACTTCCAAACCTATCTCTTTAGCAGTTTTGAAAAATATTTTAGCATTATTCTTAATTGTATTCACATCATCCCCCAGTAAGTCTACATCATCTGCATATGCTAACAACTGAGTCACACCATTTAATTTTAGTCCTTCTTTAGTTTCTTTTACCTTCCTAACAGCATATTCTAAGGCAAAATTAAAGAGCAATGGAGATAATGCATCTCCTTGTTTTAACCCATCATGAATTGTAAATTTGTCAGACATATTAATACCCACACGAATTTTACTTTCTGTTTCACTGGTGCATACTTTTATCATACTAACAAGCTTCTTAGGTATTCCAAACTCTACTAATATATTATATAGTTTATCTCTTTTGACTGAATCATATGCTTTTTTGAAATCAATGAATAGCTGATGGACATTTTGATTATATTCCCACTTTTTTTCAAGTGTCTGTCTGATGTGAAAAATTTGATCTGTGGTTGATCTGTTACGTTTAAATCCACATTGATAATCACCTATAATTTCATTAGCATATGGGGTTAGTCTTGTTAAAAGAATGTTAGATAATATTTTATATGTTGTTGAGAGTATAGAAATTCCACGGTAATTATTGCAGTTCATTTTATCACCTTTTTTAAACACAGGAACAATTATGGATTCTTTCCACTGTTGAGGGATTTCTTCTTTATTCCATATTAAACAAATTAATTTATGAATTTGACATATTAATGAATTTCCACCATATTTAATTAACTCAGCTGGTATTAAATCAATGCCAGGTGCTTTGTTATTCTTTAGCCTTTTAATAGCATCTTTAACTTCAGTCAAGTTAGGTTCTGGAACTAAAGGTTCTGCTGTGTGTACTTCATTCACTTCTGATTTATCTCCTGCATGGACATTTAAAAGGTCATTAAAGTAGTTCTTCCATCTATTTAGAATATCGCTTGGGTCAGCTAGAAAATCACCGTCTTTATCTTTTATCAAATTTACTTTAGGTTGCCACCCCTTTCTAAACTCATTTACACCTTTATATAAATCTCTAATATTTTTATTTTTGCTGTTTGTTTCAATTTCTTTAATTTTGCTTTTCAAGTAATCTCTTTTTTTACTTCTAAACGTGCGGTTAACTTCTCGCTTTATTCTATTATAATTATTTAGATTTGTATCATCAGAGTTATTTAACCACCTAAGTCTAGCCTGATTTCTTATTTCTATTAGATTATGACATTCATTATCAAACCATGGCTTACTTTTTCTCGGTTTATGGTATCCTATACTTTCTTTAGCTGCTGATTCTATTGCATTACGTATGTGCTCCCAATTCTTATTTACGTCTGTTTCATTTATATTTTCATCATCATTTAAATCCTGCAAAACATCAAATATATTTGACAGTTTAATTTGGTAATCTTTCTTAATTCTTTCATCAGTAAACTTTCCTGTATCAAATTTTAGAACTTTTAGATTTTGTTGCTTATGATTTATCACTGCGAGTCTTTCTCTTAATTTAGCAATTACTAAATAATGGTCACTGGCACAGTCAGCACCTCTATGTGTACGAACGTCAATTATACTAGTATGCCTTCTCTTATCAATGAGAATATGATCTATCTGATTATGAGTTTTACCATCTGGAGAAGACCAGGTATATTTATGGATATCTTTATGTTTAAAAGTGGTACTTTTCACAATTAAATTCTTTGAGGTTGCAAAAGTAATCAATCTTATACCATTATCATTACTTAATTCATGAAGACTTTCTTTACCAATCGTGGGTTTAAATGTCTCTTCTTTGCCAATCTGTGCATTACAGTCACCTAACAGAATTTTCATATCATACTGAGAAAATTTATCAAAGACCTGTTCTAACTCTGTATAAAAATCATCTTTAGTATTATCATCTTTATCTTCCGTTGGTGCATGTATGTTTATTAAAATAATTTTACACCACCTACCCTGTAAAACTGCATATGATATCCTATCATTAATAAATTCTACTGTTTTAAGAGCTGAGATAATTCTATTATTTATGAAAAAGCCTGTTCCAAAATTATGATTTTCAGTACCACCATAGAAAAAAGTATAATTTTTAGTTTTACAATTCCCTTCTCCTGGCCACCTAACTTCCTGGACAGCTACTACATCTAATTTATACTTATTAACTGTACACTGAAATGCCCCAGGCCGGTAAAGGCTCAGAACATTCCAGGTGCCTAATTTAATATCCTTATTCCTAATGTAGATCTTATCCTTAGTCCAGGGACCTCCCAAAGTAGTCCCCACCCGGAGATCCGAACGGGGGACTATTTTACCTCCGGAATATTTTACCTTGGGAACATCCATGGCCTTATATTGTTGTTTCTTGACATGTGTTTTTACAGTGCAGAGTTGTCAGCTCTACGCCTAACCCCCAATATGAATGGAGGAACTACTACACAAGACAAACACAAACACATTAGACAGCACAATTACTACACAAGACGAACACAAACACATTAGACAGCACAACTACTACACAAGACACACAAACACATCACAACTATAACAAAATATAAACACAAACACAGCACAACTACTACACAAGACAAACACAAACAAATTAGACAGCACAACTACTACACAAACATACTAGACAGCACAACTACTACACAAACATACTAGACAGCACAACTACAACACAAGAAACATACATACACACCACCGATAGTACACAAGACAAACAGAAACACATTAGACAGCATAACTACTACACAAAATAAACACAAGCACACTAGGCACCACAACTACTACACAAGACAAACCCAAACACACTACACAGCACAACTACTGCACAAGACACACAAACACATAACAACCACTACACAAGAAAAAAACACAAACGTACAACTGTAGTACTAATACCTCACGTGATCTGTAACTGATAAGAACAGTTACATGAAATTAATTTCTATTAATTAATATAAAAATGTAAGTGGCTCTTACCTTTCATCAGATTGCCTTGCATGCAACTTAGCAAGTTTTATGTCTTTATCATGAGGCCTTGACTTCTGTTCGGATGCATCAGCTTTTGGAAGAACCTCTGTGTCTTGTCACCAAAGTGGATTTGTGAATGTAAGAGCCACTTACATTTTTATATTAATTAATAGAAATTAATTTCATGTAACTGTTCTTATCAGTTACAGATCACGTGAGGTATTAGTACTACAGTTGTACGTTTGTGTTTTTTTCTTGTGTAGTGGTTGTTATGTGTTTGTGTGTCTTGTGCAGTAGTTGTGCTGTGTAGTGTGTTTGGGTTTGTCTTGTGTAGTAGTTGTGGTGCCTAGTGTGCTTGTGTTTATTTTGTGTAGTAGTTATGCTGTCTAATGTGTTTCTGTTTGTCTTGTGTACTATCGGTGGTGTGTATGTATGTTTCTTGTGTTGTAGTTGTGCTGTCTAGTATGTTTGTGTAGTAGTTGTGCTGTCTAGTATGTTTGTGTAGTAGTTGTGCTGTCTAATTTGTTTGTGTTTGTCTTGTGTAGTAGTTGTGCTGTGTTTGTGTTTATATTTTATTGAAAATTGTTTCTACTTTAACCCCTTTCAGGGAATACATCTAATTACCAGTCACCCTGTATATGGGAGAAGAAATTGTAAAAACTGGTTGATGGATTTGAAAACCTGCCCCTCCCCACTCCAAAATAAGTTCCGACGTCCCTGTTTATGTGTATTTTCTGTAATGCTTCGTCTAAATAATTGATGTAGTTATGTTAATTAAAATGAACTTCATTTATTATTTTTTGAAATATATTCATAACCATTCCTTTGTGAGGACATTTTTTTGTTCGGGGTTTGTCTCACCTCACCTCACCAGTTACGTCCCAAAAAATTAACCTCACCAGCCAAAGACGCCGACTCCATGGGGCTGAGGGAGGGCTCGAGCCCCATGTTAACAATGTGGGGGCAGAGCCCACCATAATTTTGCGTAAGAGGATCTAATGTATTATTTTGCTTCTCTTGTAAAGTTTACTTTGAATTGTTCCACATGAACTTAACTTTAAATACACATTTGAAATGTTGTAGACCATCAACTTTGGGGGAGGGGGCTGTGACCAGAGACAGCAAAACACGTGACTTATTACTATATACTAAGTATGTAATTATGAGTATTGTTAAATTTTTTACTAAAAAGAGTTTCAAAAGACGATGTGCATAAACTAGGGTAGTGGATGGGACGTTCGGACTACAAATGGCTCTCACATGACATTCAGAACGAGATCATTGATATATTAGGGAGATCTGTTTTGCTCTCCGTGGTAGCAGATATTAAAAGTCGGGAATATTTTGCTATTATGGTTGACGAAACTTGTGACATATCCATCCGTGGACAATTAATATTCTTCATTCATGAGATTCCGAACACTGAGGCCAAAACTTAAAAAAGGGAGAGAGTGAGTCATTCATTAATTTATTTCAGTGATTAGATCCCCCCAATAATTTTAACAAGTCGGCGCCCCTGTCACTAGCTAAGCAGTGTTTCTTTCTTTATACCTCCCCCCCGGGACAAAATTGTACAACAAAACCAAAATATAAAACATTTCTACTAGAGTGCGCGTCAAATCTCCTGCATATGGCCTTGAACGGCTGAATAGCACCAGCGAATCACAGACGTGCGGCGTTGCCGTGCTCTCCGTGACAAGGCGTTTCGCTCAATCACGCTGTCTCTTTTCCGTGTGAGATTTCGACATGGCACCGCCGCAGTGCGGTGCTATTGGCTATCGCCATATGCAGGAGATTTGACGCGCCTCGCATCACTTTGTGTGGCGAATATTCTTCTTGCCTTTATATTTATTTCCCTCTGTAAATAACAACGCCCACACTTGTCCAATCTTACAGAAGAAGCAGAATAAAACTGGCAACCGCACTATTTAGCCTTATCTCCTCTCTCCCATCTCGAATGTGCAGTAGTGCTTTCCACACCAAAAGCGCCTACTCGTTGTCATCAAAGCCGACGCGGTATTTTCTTTGTAATGGATACGCAACAGTATATTTGTGAAGGATAAGAAAATCGATTGTTGAGTCAAAGGTGGACCGACTGAAAAGTGTTGAGTTTAAAAAAAATTCTTTATGCGATTGTTAGAATCTAGCCACCGCATTGCTTTCTTGTACCTTCAAGAATGTAAACGTTACAGATAAGTGGTGGTCTACAAAAGACAAGACGAATTTGAGCTGCATTGCAGTTGCAGTGGGATATTACGGTTCTTTGCTGCACGACAAAAGAAGAATGAAGCGACTCTTATTTTAGTGTTTCAGGGGCAGGACCTAGCAAGAAATCGCGGGAAGTTGTAGGCGCGTCTCCTTCAACACACTCTGCCGTGGGATCTTCCAATTCCAACCTGCATCCTTCGAAATCATCAGGTGCAAAAGAAGAACGTCACTACAACAGTGGGAAGAAAGGTACAGTTGGTTGCAGAAGCGTGCGGTAAGGAAAGGCGGGGCAAGCACCGCTTGCGTTGTTTTTTAAAACACTTTTGATATCTGAAGTTCATGTTTTTCAATGCCTTTATACACCTTAGAATGGAATTTATTTACTATAAGATATTTGCATTGCAGAATTTTCATTTCCTCTATTTCCTGTTGTATTGGCTTGAAACATAAACCGGCTACACTCTTGACGACGCTGGGCGATGCGGCACGACTGACCGCGTTAGAACAAAAGGGCTGCTCGCCTTTCTCCCAGCTTTTCGAGTGACTTATGCAGTTCTTGCATGGTCACTGTCCATCTCCAGTCACGAAGAAAAAGGACCGAGGGCAAGCGACACCAAACCCGCATCTGTCTTTGGCAAGGGTGTTGGAAAGAATTCGTCCACACTGGCCACAAGTGTTGCTAACTTCCAGAATTTTCTGTGCATCCGTAGTACTACTTAACGCGGTACGATTTTCATGTTCAAATTACATTATGAAGTTAGCCAGTGATCACCATTCTTATGCTATTTACAAGAAATAAAATCACAGCCGGTACTTGAACATATCTGTCATGTGGTCAGTTACTCGGAAATATGGAGGGTATGTAACACTGCGGGTAGGGTGAAAAGCAGGCACGTATCCAGAGGGGGGGCTTAGGGGGCTTGAGCCCCCCCCGAAAGTTTTAGGTTTACACTAGATAAAATGAGGTTTTTGGTTTCTTGTGGTGTGAAATAAAATAATGTGAAAATAATTTAAGGAGAGAAATTTATCGAGGCAAGACGGAGAATATTTTATACCCCCTGTTATTGTTAATAGCACGCATCCAAGGTGGGAATCAGGAGGCTCGAGCCCCCCCTTCAGGAAATTTTTCTGTTTACACTAGATAAAATTAGGATTTTGGTTTCTTCAATAATGTGATGATAATTTGGGAGAAATAATTATCGAGACAAGATGGAGAATGTTATATAACCCTGTTATTGTTAATAGCACGTATCCAAGGTGGGGTTGAGGTGGCTCGAGCCACCCCCAGAATTTTTTAAATTTTTTACTAGATAAAATTAGGTTTTTGGCTTATAATAATGTGACAATGATTTAAGGAGATAGACAATTATCGAGGCAAGACGGAGAATGTTCTATAACCATGTTGTTCATAATATTGCACGTAAACTTTTCTTGCGCTTTCGGTGTTGTCGCAGCGCACTTGAACACTATGTAGAGACAGACTTGTCAGCATTTGGAAGCTGCACAACAAAGGTAGCGCCACACGTAGGGCGATTCGCTGTAATATCAAATCTCTGAAAGGCGGGAGAGGGCACGTTCTTGAATGAGAGAAGGAGTCAACTACTGGCAATATTAACGAATCGTTTTATCTGAGGAACGTTCTATAATATAATGAGGATATAAATACGCGGATTCAATTTTTCGATTAGTGTTCAGTCAGCGTCCTCTGGTTGCTTTATAAGATATAGTGATTCGGAAAATGAAGACATTGACGACTGCAGAACTTCCGGGACCTCAGTGTAATGCTAGTTCGGGTCGAGGGCTGAAGAGATCAAGTCCCCTTCCCCCCCTCTCTCTCTCTCTCTCTCTCTCTCTGAAGTGAATATTTCAGCAGTACCGGATATTGGAGTGGTTTATTAAAACAGAAATAAGCTGCATAGATCAACTGAAAATCAAAGTTTTGAGTGATGATTTAGTTTTGCCAGAACTAAATTTCGTATATGCAGTCCGAGAATTTCATGGTATAAAAAAATACTAATGGGTTCGAAACACATTCAAACACTTAACTACCATAAAGAGACAGCCGAAAATTTTATGAATGTCAAGAAGAGAAAGCAAGAAGATGTTGCATATGTAGACATTTTAGGCGGAAATTGCAGGCTCTACCAGGACCCGAATCAGGGCTCTACCAACTGAGCCACCTAGCCATCCTTGACTTCAACCGATTTTTCGTTAAAATGTCTACATAGTACATGTCCTGTGTATATCAAATCATAAGGTGTTGCCTGTATAGTGAACAAGCACAGAAAATATAGGAGAGAGAATAAAACTGAGGAGCATTCCCACCGGTTGAGGAGAATTTTTTTTCTTCTGTGGTCAACAAGAGCTACTATTTCGAAGGGACAATGACAGTGGCTTAATACGGGAGATTTCACACCTTGTCGCCTGAGGATTTCACAATTCGAAATTAGGTTTGTGAGGCCTTTTGTGTCGGTACGGTGTGAAACGTTGCTGTTGATTGGCCCATTCCAATGGACATGTATCGCCTTTTCCTTCGGTCTGAAACCTTCCTAAGTCTTCAAAATCGAAGTCACAAGGATGGAAAATTAGGGCCTTGTTAAGGTTAGGTGTGAAGGCAGGCAGACAGCACCGCAAAGGATCATATCCAAAACTGCAGGAAGAACGCATCTTACTTCAATCTCCAATACGGAATGATAAAAACTTCTGGTGAGTTGATTTTAAAAAATGTGTCCGAGATAAAGAGTGGCGTGCCCAGGATTTTCGGAAGGGAGAGGGGTTACGCATACTATTTTTGGTGGTCAGTCCTGATTTTGCCAAATTTTTCTGTCTTTGACGTTCTTCTTTTTTTAAAGAAAAGGAATACTGCATCAAATGGGGTTATGACCTCACCAATCCTCCCTTCGGCACGTCACTGGAGATAAATGAATAAGCAATTGATCATACTGGGAGACGAAACATTAGATGTGTTGGGAACAAAAGGTTTCATTGTGCATTTATTGTTTCGTGATCCAGCTGTATTTGAGAAGACTTCCTTTGTTTCGTGCCGATATATGACAAGACAGCGGAAGCTGTGACAGTCATTTTTGAACACTTGTGAATGCTAAGGCTTGAATCTGAACAATTTGGTAGGTTTCGGCTTTTATAAGAGCTGCAAACATTGGAGGACAAGACACGTTAGTGGTGTTCAGGCTCGAATCAGAGAGAAATATTCGAGAGCTGTCTGCGTCAGTTGGCAGCCCACAATTTGAATCTCGCGTTGTCGAGTGGATTGCCCATCCCATGCATGTGTAACAGCTTCGTAAAAAACACTCAAAGACACCATAGATGTTTTTATGCCTGATGAGAAGAAATGGACAAACACACATACTGAGATGGTTCCGGCACACAATGTTAATGCATGGAAACAGAGGAGTCGGGTGGTAAAAAATGTTCCGATTTCACGTTCTGATTAAAATGACAGCCTTACAGTGGCGACGATTTAAGGGATAGTTGCTCCCCATTTTTTTGCCTCAATATTATGCCCTGTTAATGTTAAGCCTTGTCTACCAAGAGAAAATAAACTTTCCTTGTACCGCCCCCCCCCCCGCCCCCCGTTTTTGAACCCAATTGCCACCACTGGTCTTAAACATACAAGAGTGAGGTTCTTACTATACCCCTTAAAAAAATTGGTGTTGAGCCCCCCCCGAAAGGAATTCCTGGATACGTGCCTGGTGAAAAGGAAGGTTAATTTAGAAGCGTGGTTTCCGCGGATGAGTGTTGTTTTTTACTGTGACATACCAGACGAGCCAACGATTTGCAGTGGTGCAGATAAGGACTTGATTAGGGACCTTCTTTCAAAACCAATCAGTTCGAGAACATATGGTAGGGTGACCATCCGTACTGATTTTCGCAGTACAGTCCTTTTTTTTGATGGGCTGTCCTGCAGAATGCGAAGCCATGTATAAAATTAAGATATGTCCTTTGTTTCACATATGTCCTGCGAAATGTCCTGATTTCTAATCCAGTCTCCGAAGTTCAAATATTTATTTTCTATTTTCATTTGTCTTTTCCATGTCAACTGTTTATGCAGTACATACTTTTCTGTTGTGGTCGGGCTGGAGAGAATGAACATCCGGTTAGAGCAATGCGTAGTTACCACGGCAGAGAGCAGGTTGTAGACAGTTGCGAACAAAAGGTTCAGGTGGCGCCGATCTGTCCAGTTGTTGCGGGGTGCGTAGAGTGGAAGTCTCGTTCCTGAAGTGCACGTCTCGTATTTCAACACTGTCTGGTGAAGATGCCTCCTAGGAGGAAATGTGCATTTAATTCAGAACTGAAATCTCTTTATCCATTTTTTTTAAGAGAGGCAAAAGCGATAGTGATGTTCACAGTGAAAAATGTTCACGTGAGTTTTCAATTGCAAACATTGGAAGGTTTGAAATAACACGACATCTGCAAACCGCAAAACACAAATCTGCCGACGCTGCTGCTGCATCTAGTGCTACTCTTTCTACATTTTTCGAAACACAAATTTTGGGCCTAAAGAACAAAAATTGGCAGCAGCAGAAGCGTGTTTTGCATTTCATACAGTGCAACACAATCAATCGTTTCGTTCTACAGACTGTAGTTCGAAACTTGTTAAGAAGTGCTTCAAACCACAATATGCTTGTGCAAGAACAAAATGCGAAGCGATCGTGACAAATGTGAGAAGCCCCTATGCAATGGCAGAGCTTCAGAAAGAGTTGGATCAGGTGAATTACATTACAGTTTCGTCGAACCATAAAACTACGAAATTGCTTCCATTGTCGGTGCGCTACTTCCTTCCTTTGAGCGGAGTGCACGTTAAAGTTCTGGATTTTCAAGATCAGTGTGGTGAAACTCTATCCAGCATTGAAATCATACTTTCTATTACAGGACAAGTGTCCCACAATCATTAAAATGTTCTTTGAGGATCCCCTATCTAAAATATGGCTTTATTTTATCCATTCCAATGCAGCACTTTTTAATGACTTTGTTCACTTTCTAGAGGGTCAATATGTTTCTATGATAGAAGGTTCTGCATTGATTGCAGAACTTAAACAAAAATTAGTTGACAGATATAACTGCCTTTTTTGCCTCTTATAGTGCAGTCGAAACTGAAAAGTCTGGAGGAAAATGAGTTTGTTTGTATGTCAAGTTTTAAGGAACATGTGCGTTCATTTTATTGTATTGAATGTATTAAGCAGGGGTCCTCTCCCTTTTCTAAAATGACTGTGTTGGATTGGGTAAAACTGGATTCGATGATCGAATGGGACAGGGTGCAAAATAGCGTACAATTTTTCAACAAATGGTCAGGAAAGCAACTTAATGATTCTTATCTATTTGATGAAATTTCAAATGTAAGAGCGTATGCTACTCTTGAAAACTGAAAGCATGGAACACTGCTCAAATGAGAGTAGATTTAAGATGGGTTGAGATATTCAAATATTTTCAGGAAAAATGTATTTCCTTTTATCAGGTATTTGATATTGTAGAGTTCAGTTTGTGCCTTCCAGCCACAAATGCACCCACTGAGAGAGTTTTCTCATTAATGAATAACATGTGGACTGCTGAGAAATCTCAATTGAAAACTGAAACTCTGAAACAACTAATAATAACTAACTATAAATTCAGTTGTACCTGTAGTGAATTCCAAGATATGGTTATGGAAAATATAAAGTTATTACATGCTATTCACTCGTAGCAATAGTACAGAACCATTAAGGATGATACTTAAATATTGGTACATTTGATTATGAAATATTTGTTAATTTGAAGTTATTGGAATTGTTTTAAAGTCTTAAAGTGTAAGTGACATGTTCTCAACAAAATTTTGCTCACAACTGTAGTTTGTTTAATATGTCATAGTTTAAATACATTTAGTTTTAATTTTTGTTTTATGCCACTCATATACTTTGGGGATTCCTCAAATAAAATAATAATTATTTTTAAAACTTTTGTCCTTTATGTCTTTCCTTATTTGAAGAACGTTTGTCATGGTATGTGTGTGTGTACTGTTTTTTGCTGGTAAGGATCTGGTCACCCTAACATATGGTGAAAAGTTGGAGCTTGTGAAACATGTGCATAACCAAACCAACTAAGATAGATGGGAAAGTTTTCATTAGGCAGTTTAAAACATCTCAGTACAACAATATTATGTGGTTATGTGGCAGCAATGATCTTAAATTATTTTGTTGGCCATGTGTTTTGTTCAATACAAATTTAGGACCATGGAACTATACAGGCTACAGTGACTTGAGCAATTTTTATAATGCAGTGCAAATACATGAACGTTCCCAGAATCACATCTGCGCTTGAATCAAACTGAAGACAAGTCATGATTCACAATTCTAACCAAGTATGAAACCGAAACCCGTCCGTTTATTTAAGATCGAAACTTTATGCTAATTGGATGTTTCTTATTTTCAGGCTTAATGAAGAACGTAATTTAATTTACAGTTACCACTTCACACATTCAAGCCCGGTACTTCACCATTATGAACATTATTGTAAATCGGGATATGTGTAAGCCTATATTATATTTGAAATTGTTTTAGAGCCCGGATTTTAGGCAAAATGCCTATTCGTTTCCGACGCTGGTAGACAAAAATTGAACATTACTTTATGTTGCCTTTTTTGCCTCTTTTGTCATAACGACAAGGAATTATGTTGCCTTTTTTGCCTATTTCACCTTACGCTGCCATTTTCAAACATTCTTGCTTCTCTTGTCATTCCGGCAAGGCATTTTTTAAAATTATATTTCTCTTCTTCTATTTGATTTCGTTTTTTAATAACCCTTGTTATTCAAATTATTATTTGTAAATGCATTTTTAAAGATTTAAGAAGAATTTAAGTCCTTCTCTTCAATTTTCAATGCCTCTTCTTCAGTTTTCACTGCCTCTTTCTGAAACTTGACTGCCTTTTTTTTCGACATACACTGACCCCCTTTTTTCAATTTTTCGTTGCCTTTTTGCCTGCCATTTTTAATACTTTTCAGTGGTTGAACATCTGGGCTCTAGTTATAATTAACCGAAACGAAAAATTAACCCATCGCTTGCCTATCACGAAAGGTCACGGCACGCCCATTGGTTGGAAGTGAAGATAAAGGAGGCGCGTTTTATAAACTATGCCAAATTTTCATGAAGAATGACGCAAAAGTTCTGCAAAGGACAGGTGGCGTGTTCATAACTGTTCCTTTTACATCTTTCAGAAGAGCGCTGGGGAAAATGGGAAATTAGAGAAACATGAACACTCTTCAGGTCATACTGTAAGTGTACAAATGGAAAACCTCAAAATGCAGGCTATGAAGAAACCAGTTTATGCTCAAGTTGTTCAACAGAGTGAAAGAGAAAGAGTGTTAAACAGAAAATGTTTGAAAATGCTCTGCAGGGACTTGTACTTTTTGGTGAAGGAAGAAGTAGCTTTCACTATTAAATATGAAAGCATCATTGAAAGTATTCTGGATCAAATGAGTGATGAATTTAGGGTGTGGAGAGAAGCTCTGAGTGATAGATCGAATTACAGAAGCAAGGACACAGCATGTGAATTGCTGGTGTGTTTGGGCGAAGTATTGAGGGAAGAACTGAAGAAATCGTTGAAAAACAAGAAGTTCTCCATTTTGGTAGATGAAAGTGTCTCCTTGATAAATGAAACGGACTTAAGTATAATGTTCAGAGTTGTTGAGGATAAGGTCCCCGTGGAAAAGTTTTTATCAATAGTCAAAATTTCTAATGGAAGGGCAGAAACTATTGCAAATTGACGAAGAGCTTGCTGCTCTTGATTTAACATACGATGATATTGTTGCTGTCGGCTTTGATGGTGCCTCAAATAAGGCTGGGAATATTGAAGGTGTGAGAAAGAAGCTTTGGGAAAAGGCTCACAAAGAGATTCTGTATATGCACTGTAGAGCGCACTTTTTGTCCCTTGCAGCGACTTCCTGCAGGAATAAAAACCAAAAGGTAAAAAGATTTTTTCATGTTTTGAAAGACATTTACAAGCTGTTTAGCAAGTCGCCTAGAAAGGAATTCAGGTAATAATCAATGACCCAGTTATCAAGATTCCAGAATGTATTGAAGTCAGACGCCCTCCCGGTTGTCTGGAATGCCCCTCCGGAGCAAATTTTCTGAATGAAACACTGCAGCTAAGTGTTAAGAAACTTTGAATACGTACAGAATTTTGTGTTAGAAAGTTGCATATGTATTCTCTTATTTTACGCCGCTCCATGTTGCATATTTGTAAAACATATGCTCTACATGAAAATGTTAAGTGTAAAAAAGAATTATATTCTGAAAGCATCTAGGCTATCATGCATTTCCTGTCTTTAAGAATTACAGTGTGCGTGTTTTCCATTATTAATGTGCAATGCAACGTTTTGAGAAGAAAAAAAATCATCGTTTGTTCCAACACAAACGCTTCAGCACAGAACCAGTGGCGTGCCCAAGGGGAAGTTGATGGGGCTTATAACCCCCCCCCCACCCTTGGCCCAGTATTCCTAAAAATTGAACGTTAAAGGTTGTTATTATTACTGTTGTTATTGTAATTATTATTTTTTCTAACGTTGGAAGCTGCTCCGGCGCCCACCCAGCGTCGAATAACATGGGTACCTGGAGGAAACCCTGGGGGGTAAAGGCGGTCAGGGGCGTGATGCTGATCACATCATCCGCACTCACGACCGGATCAAGAAAGTGTGGGGCGTTACCCCCACACCCCCTATATGCCTTCATGGCGTAGTGCTAAGCACAGGGGAGCACTTTACATTTTTTTTTACGTTTATCCTGGAACTTTCACCCCCAGACAAAAATTCGTGGTTGCGCCTCTGAATCTAAGTGTATTGTTTAATCGAAGTGCGATGAATAATATTTTATCAGATGTGTCTGTATTTTAACGTTTACAAGTGTTATTTGTACAGACCAGTAGCGGCGACAAAACTGTTAATAATAATGATAATAATAATAATAATGTGGACAGGGCCCAAATATTATAAATCCTCCCCCTGGGAATTGGAATCCCCCTCCCAGTCGTGGGAGGTACGACATTACTGAGTCACGCACACATGCATTAAGTAAGTGTCTTTGTTACATTTGCTAGAGTAATAGGATAAAATTGTAAAGATCATGTGAGAATTTCGGGAAGAATTTTTTTCTAGTTTTCCGGGGGAGAAAGCAGGAACTCGGGGGGGGGGCAATCTTCTAGCTACGGCATGATTACTGGACGTGTATTGTATTCACATTTGCTCACAAGGTTGACTCGTCATATTTTCCTCACATTGCACAATTTACCTTTGCTTGCAAAATATGAGACCACGAATAATCGTCAGAGGGAGATCATAAATGATAAATATTCTGTTTACGCAATGCCCTCAAGTGGAATATTGTTAGTAAGTTTTGCAAAATTATCCGATTGCGAATGAATGCTTATTTCGTCATAAAATCTGATTTCTTTCGGATCTTGGCGATTTACGATAACCATGAATCTTCTTGTCTCTTTCCGTTAGATGCTTTGGATGGAACAACGTTCTACGTCACGTGACGAGACCAGCCAATGGTTACACCACACGAGACACAGACAACGAGTCGGATTTGCCACGTTTTGCCTTCCAACTATAATCACAGTCTCATTTCTACCGGTTCGGGTACGCAGGTGACAGTGATCTACATCATGGAAGGAAGTCCGGCTAAGATGAGGTTGTCGGGGCTGCTGCTTTTTGTGTTGTTTGTAATTCATAGTGTAAGCAGTGGAGAAATTAAAGACGACGAAGGAGTTCTTGTTTTGAATAAGAGCAATTTTGCTAAAGGAGTTACGGACAACGAATACATCTTGGTTGAATTTTGTAAGTACATATCATTAGGTGTAAAGCATGGAATGTGGTAGCATTGTTCTCAGTTGATCTAATGTTTCCTGTATAATGTGTAAACATTGCATGTGCTAATAATCGTTATGCAATGAATTTCGTGTCATATTCGGCAACAGCACGTTCTTAATTTGTTCCATCTCGTCAAACCATATGCAACTCGTCCATTTACCTATTTGTTTATGAAATATTGGTTGAAAGAATAGGATGCAAAACATGGTCCTATTTCGTACATTTTGTCGCAGTTCTATCAAGGATACAATACTAAGATAATGTTATGCATTTAATCTATCATTATCACTTAAAGTTTCACAGGCCTTAGCACTGGATTTTCAATATTTAAAGAACGAAGTGGTTCAACCGATTTCAAGGTGAACATGTAATGTTACTTCTTCGTTTAGCTTGGGTTTCTGGTCAACGTGGTAGCTTTAGTTATCCTTGTACTTAAATGTTTGTAACCTTGCATACGAATGTGCTATTTGGTTGCAAAGAAATATTTGCTTGATTTATACAGGCTTCCCTAGTGTTTTTCAATGTTTTGTACAGTTGATATGCATTGCGGAATATGAGTTCAAATCTCTGTGACATTCTCAATCTCTCTAACTCTAGCTGTTTTGGGTGTGAAATGTTAAACACGTCATAACACTCTTTAAATAGCCAGTTAAAGTTTTGATTGTGGTTTTTCAAGTATATATATATTTTAACAATTCCCTTTTCCCCCATAGTAACATATTTCAACAATTTGCATTGCTCATACCTGGAGTGTTTTTTTTTGTTACAGCTTAGAAGGCTAAAGAACTTCAGCATTTGTACCTTTAGCATGTAATAAATACAAGTGCTAATCAACTTTCCTCTAAGTGTTTTTACTTCAGAAACCGTAAATTTGAAGTGAATATCTGCATATTTATTTTTGCGATTTAATTACTTATAATAATTTCCGCCAAGATTAGATTGAGAACATTGGTACTAAGGAAGATAAGCTAATCGGGACTGGACCTACATTTTAAAGTGGGACCCGAACCACTGTGCCTCCACTGAGTATCGGACCCGTGATTTATTTATTACAAGGTGACGGCAAAACCATCAGAGAGGCGCCTCTAAAGATTTATGTACACCACTTCTTACAATAATGTACATCAAATATTTATGAGGAACTTTACTTTTCATCAAATGGACGTACCATCGTTCGTTTTGTTATTCAATAAATGTTAATTTCTTTTACTTCTTTGACATAAATTTCCTTGCCATGACTTGTTTTAACACAAATTTTAGCGGTCTAACTACACGTAAGCTAGATGATTAATATATACTGCTTTATCTCTGTTTTTATAGTGTCTTTTTACTATTTATGTAATAACAGTATTTTTTAGTGCAAGAAACAAAGAACAAAATAGGTAATAACGTTGTCTTTCCTCAGTTTCTTAGTCTGTGGTTACATACAACAATACTCCATACGCATCGGAGAAATTAAGTACTAATTAATTATTTTTCATATTACAAATAATTATATTAACGTATTAAATAGATACAATTTTATTATATTTCTGAGACACTTGGCTTGTACTGGCAGTTTCAAATTATATATTTCTAAATATGTGACGAGTTAGTAAGACTGTTATTTTGTACTGGAATTATACAAGTATCGGTATCGGCAAATGTTGGTATGGACTCCGCTCTAAATTTAGCACTTTACAAACTAGGATGGCTTTTACAAACAATGAAGTCAGTGGCAGCTTGTAACCACCCATGTTTACTGATACTTTTTAGCTTATATTATTGTGTACTTTCAACTGTGTCAGTTTGCGCTATTGCTTATGATTCACCCTGTATATGGACATGTGTATAAATTATGGCTGGTAAGATGATACCATCAGGTGGTAAGATGGGGCAATTTTCACCAGGTGGTGAGAATAGCATGTAGGCTATTTTCACCAGGGGCTAAGAACAGCAAATGTGGTTATTTTCACCAGCTACAGTAATTGTCTGAATCATACCATAACATTCTATTTTATCTTATTTTAGGTATGACTTGAGATGACCAGACCCCTCTCAGATTCTATTTTCTTCATATTTGACATAGTTACTAATTGAGGCCTGGTAATCACGAATCTGAAGTTAAAATTTGTCTGAAACGTCTAGAAATTGCAAAATAATTGCGAACCATTGAAACTAGCCCCACGAACCATTGACGTGTGGTTAGGTTAGGCAAACATAGTTAAAATTTGGTGTCGTGTTAGTGTCAGGAATATATATATTTGCTTGTGAAACAAAGAATTTCACAAAAATCGACTTGTTTCCATTCTGGAAATAACACCTTATTTTAGCTTCTTTTGCAATTTCTATACGTTTCAGACAACTTTTAACTTGATTCGTGACTAGGAGGCTTATTATTTTATTATATTCATAGGCAGTGTCGCTGAACTTACTGTTAAGTTATTTAAAATTTCAAATGGGTTTGACTACTACTAGTGAAAATAGAGGAAATTGCTGAAGACCTGAAATTACATGATCGGGTGTTTGGGAGTAAAGCCCTACACCTGACCTGTCTAACCTAACAACGAAAGCATTTAGGAGCATAATACCCCTTTAAACTTATGTCACATACTAGCAGCACAAGTGCAGAACACCTTACAATATTTTCCCAACTCCATGGCGTGCACAAAAAAAGTACCTGTCTCCTGCATGAAAATAAATTCACACCGATGTAAGCGTCATACACATCAACAACTAAAGTATACATACATCTGTGTAACAGGCCAGGCCAAGTTGTAGATCATGCACATGCAGTTTAAAATCTGGTGAAAATAATCACTCCGATAAATTGTGATATTTATATTTATAATGTTATTCAAAATAAAAGTAAATTACTAAATATTTAAAAATGCAGTATTAAATTCATATAAATAAGTTAATTATGTTTATGTATATAAAATCATGTATTTATAAAGTAGCAAACTAATTTCTTTAACTGGTTACAGGTGTTAAATTACGAAATAGTTTTTTCATGTTTAAGTTTTTGTTCAGTTTTTGCTTTGTATGAATATAATCAATTAGATTTCGTTGGTATGTTTGTCTTGTGTTAGAGTTTTTCTTTTATTGTGCACATGTTATTGTTCTAGATCTGTTAATTATTTCTTGAAAGAGAGAGGGAGGGAAGAAGCATGTTTTTTCAGTATTATCCATAGTAATGTATATTTAAAGTCAAAACCATTTGCTTATATTTTGTTATAGCAAAAATTCAAACATGTGCTCTCTCTCTCAAATAAAGGAAACCCCAAGTCGAGCAGTTTTCCAATGAAATGATTTTTTGCATCAGTTTGACTCTCTTTTTCATTCAGGACAAACACAAATTGCATGCATGTTTTATCTAGGATCAAAGTTGGGAGCGGTGGCATTATAATGATCTGTGGTGGACACTTACCCACAGATCCAACATATGATAACCTGTGGGGCCAGGGCCTACCTACCAACCTGCTGAGGTGGGAGGTCATCCAATAAGTTACGGGGTGACATGTGGCCAGCATGATGAAATCCCAGTAATGGAGGTTACGCTATTCACTCCTAGCTCCCAAATTTCCTCACAATGTTAGCTTTCCCCATGAGACTCGAACCTGTGCGTGTCCTGTAGCTGGATTCCAGTGCATGGCATGGGAGGATCCAATAAGGTCTTGCTATTTAACAAGGAATATAAGATAATATTGAAATTTCCTGGTTTGTTACTTTCATTGTTGTTTTACTTGTATTGCAAAAGTGGACTTTTTTGTACACTCCAGGCTTGTCTCTCAGTTAAACAGTTACATTTTATCACTTGGTGGGGGGGGGGGGGGGACTAGTGACTGACTGTACATCCTCAATAATGTAGCCCATTCAACCCTCCTGGAATGTTACCACCTACATCTTGGCACCACACCAAGGAATGAATTGAAAATATACCCCTCCCCATTTACTCTACAATAGATTATTAATTAGCATATAATTCTGTGGACAGAAATACAGTACACAAAGTCACAGCTCTATTCATAAGCTATTGGCTATTGAAGTTTTTGATTTAGATACAGACTATTGTAATAATGATACCTGTTTGAAAATAGCTGTTACAAATCTCAATGATAGTGCACATTTCACTTTGGTGTCAATCTTATTAGGTCACCATGTTTGACTAGTGGCATAGCAACATATCGCAAGGCCCTGGCTGAGATTAGAATGTGAGGCTCCCATCCTTTCTTTAACGAGGGGTTATCGTCACCAGAGAGGTTTCGCATACAATTCAAATATGATACACATGCGAGTTCTTTTGCTAAGTATTACTCTATGATGCATTACATTATTATATTGCAATATTAATTTTTACAATTTTGAAAGTAAAATTAAGTAAAATCCTTTCTCGATTATCATTTTTTTAAAAATTTGACACCCAAAAGTAGCAAATTCATGGTTGGTCACCTTTTTCAGAGGCATTTTACGTAAGTGTAGAACAAAATTTTCTCACGGGTAGGAGGTAGCAGGGGCGATACACCACCTCGGAGGGTCGATTATTTGCACCAACAATGTTCTTTCCAACAACTGACTGCACCTTCTAATAAAGTTCACTACAGAGTAAGATTACACGATCCTGCTTGGAAATTTTTACAGAAATGCGAACATTTCACCAGCCCCGTTACCATGTAAGGGTTACATTTGAAGTATTATTTTGAATCTCTACTAAATCTTAAGGAATAAGTCAGACAATTATCATTTAAATAATAATAAATTACAGACTAAAATGATATTTAATAATTTTACTTGCCCTACAATAATCTCTAATTTCCTGGGGCTGAAATCTCAAGCTGTAGGAAGAAAGGAAGAACTGCTAATTTTACCCATGTCGTCCTTGAGTTGAAAACAACGCGAGCATATAAATGACTTATACCTTGCTAAGTGGCAGTATCTTCCCTAATCTTTTTGCTGACTAGCGAACTTTTAGAAAATTGCACATTACTTTCTTTGATCAAGTATTTGTATCTATTTTTCAATTCCCCTTTCAATATGTAGAGCTATGCAATGGTAATGGATTAATTTATATTAAAAATCAGATTTTTTACCGTGTGCTAATGTTAAGAGCAGATATATATATATTGCACCTTAAAGTAAACCCTGTTTGAAACCTGGCAATATTAATAGGTCTCTGAATTTGATGTCCTTAAATTTATTATTACAAATAACTGTAAACAATAAATGAAAAAATGACCTAGGCCTGTATAAAATTATGAAGTGAGTCTACCTGTGAAAGTACTAAAATAATTCTGCATGGTTAGTGGTTTAAACTCTTAAGATAGAGAAAAATAGCTTCATTAAGTGCTGGTGCGCTTTGACTCAAAGCTTACATTCAATTACTGTTGAGAAAAAATGACTTTTTTTTAAATGGATGTTTTCTTTTTGGATAAAAAGCTGGCTTTGTTGGGGATATATTGTGGATTTTTGGTAATTGCATCTAACCTTAGATAAATAATTTTACATGACTTAGCAGCCTGTTATTTTTTTGTTACTAATTTGTTTTTGCCTTAAGTGTGTGTGTCGACCCAATGGCATAGTGGTAATTCTGTTGTCGTAAAATCAAAGGAAAGCAGATTCGATTCCTGGTATATTGTACCATTGTATAGTGTATAGTGGTGCAGAATCCATTCTAAAACTGTATGTTCAGTTACGATGAGCATATAATTTACGTAACATGAACTTTCTTATGTCAAATTTAAATGTTGATATAAAATATGAAATGTCAATATCAAACTGTTAGGTGCTTCAGAGGAATGATGTACACACAGAATTCTGTGTTAATGGCAGTTTGACGTACACTTGCACAATCTTTGCATGGCTGACGTCAAATTGCTGTTAGATGCTATCTACAGGCAAATGAAATAAAACTATTTGCACAATGTTGTTTTTGTCAGTCAAACATCGGCAATGGCCGGGTTGTCCCAACTGGTAAGCATTGTGAAAGTATACCAGAGAAAGACCGAATTACAAGTTTTTTACATTGACACTCCTCTGCAAATGTATAGTAAGTTTTCAAATTATTTGTAATTAAAAGTGTTGGTCTGATAACTGTGTTAAGAGAGAAAATATTACTTCCTTTGACATATTATAATCATAAACACGAATGTATCTAGAATAGAGCTGAGCCGATACCACCATTTGCCAATACCCTGACAGATTCCTACAGATACTGATACCGATAACTTGAATAATTCCAGTACAAAATAACAAAGGCTAGTTACAGAGTCATACTAACTAGTCAAGTCACTAGGCACATATCTAGAAATATCATTTGTGTAGGCGGTCTGAGCCAAGTGTGTCAGAAATATAATAAGTGTTTCTATGTAATACGTTAATATAATATGTAGGTCTGTTCATAATAATATGTAAATTAATTAATTGATACTTAATTTCTGTGATGCGTATGGTGTAATGTGTATAAGCATAGACTAAGAAACGGAGGAAAGACAACATTGGTACCTATTGTGTTCTTCCTTTTTTGACTAAAGAATATTATTTTTATTAACATAAATAGTAAAATATGACTATAAAATCAAGATATAACAGCAAGTAATTATCTAGCTTACTTGTATTTAACACCACTAAAATTTGTGCAAAACAACTATCCTGGTAAGGAAATATTAATAGTTTTTCTTGTATGTACGCATTGCTTGCATTATAGAATTATTTTCCTGTAGTTTATTTTCTTTAGTCAAAATGAAAATAAATGTCTGATGAAAGGAGCGTGTGTTCTCCTGAAACGTCACAAAGAAAAACTGTTTTCTTATGCTTGTAATAACCGTAAACTACAGGAAAATAAAGGAAATATTAATGTAAACAAAAGTAAGACAATTGAATATTTATTGAATAACAAACATTGTTAGATCCAGTTGAAAAGTAAGGTTCCTGATTAATATTTTATGTACATTATTATTATTAGTAGTGTTGTACATACGTCTTTAGAGGGACCTCCCCGATTGCATAATGGTAATGCAGTCACCTTGTAATCAATAGATCCCGGATTCAATACTTGGTGGGGGCACATAGTGGTTCGGATGCCACTTTAAAATGTAGGTCCAGTCCAGATTAGCATATCTATACACAATGTAGGCTTGAAACAAAAACTCAATCATCTTTAGTACTGTCTTTCAAAGCCCTATGTTCCGAATCTAATCTAGTTGAAAATACATAACCCTCATTGGCCGATACCAGCAGTCACACAAAAGACTGACATAGAAGGGAAGAAAACAAGAAGAAATTGCTGGATCAACTTTCCGCTCGAACGTAGATAAAAAAAAAGGTAATTTCACAGTGACCTTCACCCCTCTTTTCCAAGTACTCTTTAACCACCTGACCCGGCATAAGCACGGCATGTAGTTTAAAAAAATCCACCTCTTAACCACACGAGCTTTCAGGCGGCCGGAGCTTGGTGCTCATCACATCACCTTCAGAATGTCAGAGGTCGAGAATCTGTGGACCCTGCCCCATACACCCCCTAAATTGTGCTTTCCTGGCACGGTGCTATATATGCAAGGGGAACTTGACCCCCCCCCGAATATGACTAAACGAAACCTATAGTTCCGGATATACTTAGTCTCACATTATCTTCCTCAACAATCTTGATTAGACACGTGTCCTTTCAAGACTTGGCAACATTGAAGACACTTGCCTCAAGATTTTGAGGAAGATAACGTTTGAATGTATGTACTCGTGTAACTTAGAACTGGACTTCATATCCAGGAGTAAGTTAAACAGCGGTTGTGTAGACAAAAATGATTTGATGTTACTGATTCATAACATAATAACAATAAGTATAGGTGTATTTCACCTACGTCACAAGCTGCTGAATTGTGGCTTCGAGCAGCCATGATGGAGGCCAATTCAAGTGCGCTGGCGGAAGATCTAAACTTTTGTTCAGGGTGGTGCATTCTGTAGTATTCCCTGTTTCGAACAGAAGCTCAACATTGTACACGGCATACATGCCAGCTGCGTCATATGAAACCCTCATATATTGCACAAATCGTTACCAGTTAGGTTAAGATTGTTATTTTGGTATCATTATGTAGGTATTTATAAAATAAGGCTCTTACTTTTCTCGTTAGAACCGTAAATATGGCATGGTCATGTTTTTTTTTTATTTTTTGAGTTTTGGGTAAAGGGTATAAAGCAAGGGGACGCCGAAAAGTCACCTCCCCGGGTGAAAATTTTATCTTGAGCAACCTGCAACCATCCTCCTTGAAGCGCTGCTTAGGGAATTGCTGAAAAACTCGTCTCGAACTTCCCTATCATGAAAACAACCTAACATCGTGTATTGCTTCTTGATTTTATTCATAATGTGGCTTCTCTACTAAAAATAAATATAATTTGTAGATGAATTTAGGCGTGTTAATGATTCCACAGCAACGTGGACGCCCGAAGGATTTTTCCAGAGGGGGAGGAGGCATATTTTCCCCCATAATAGTGATGCCCCCTCAAAAAAGTCTGAAATTATAATTTGTTCAACGAATTTATAATAATTAACTTAAATTACCGTGACTGAATTGAAATTGTGTGAAATCCTATATAATTTTTAGGTGGACACTCATTTTCCAGGAAGGGTCGTGCCCTCCCCCCCCCTTCTTCCGGACGTTCATGCACAGCAATAGTAATTCTATCCGTCCTGCACAGGTGAAGTTCTGCTGATTGTAAGACTTGGTCATCCACGTGAAGCACTTACCACGTTATTGCGAGATAATGGATATCTTTTTGTTTGTCGGTCGAGTGCTGGGTATTTTTGTAGGTGTGCGTGAGCATGCCATTGGCCAGCGGCACTTACAGACTGAGCAACCCGTACAGGGTAATTGAACTTCTATCTTAGTACAAAATTTACGAAGCTAAAAAAAGAACAGGAAGTAATAATTCTCCCGAACCGGAACAGTGTGTGGCAAATTGTTGAGAAGTGTTCCCTACTTGACGTGCCGCGATAATATTAACTGAAGCATGTCGATTGTTCTTAGTTTCAGTGAACCTGCCCGCACGCGCAGGGCTTTTTTCATGTCCTGGAAAGTTTATTTAATGTTGATGCCATTACATTTAAAATATTGCTTCTTTTCACGCTGGAGGGCAAAGGGGCAGGAAGATATTGCACTCAGTTTCAAGGAAACGTTAAATGCGATAATTCTGTGAATAATTAATGCACCAGTAAGCTTGGTATTTCATTCAAGCAATTTGCATCGAAGGGTTCCATCGAGCCCTCCCCTCGGAAATTGGCACCATTCCTTCTTTATTGACGCTTATCGCCAGGAAGCATCATTTATTCCAAGTTACAAAGAAGCAGAAAGTTAGCTTATTTTTATTGTTAATAAATAGTTTATTTAGTATTCTAACACAATAACCAAAGTAAAAACTGCATTAGATCGTAAAAAGTATTAATGTAAAATACAGGACCAATGCTCTATCATTGAATAGAAATAGTGAAGTTTGTTTCCAAAATTCCAAAAAATATAGTTTTATGTAAGAGATCACACGACATAAGCTTAATGAATAAAATTCCTCATTTTTTTCTAGGCTTTTTTGAACGAGGTGTTTAAAAATTAATAACAAAATAAAGTCACTATGCTGTGTGAAATGTAAAATGAAATACAATTGTTAGATATTCACTCATCTGGTGGATCGAGTTGCAAAGTCCCCGTTGAAAATAATATTTAAGAAAATATTATTTTATTTTACTAGTTTATTTGTTATTCTTAAATAATAGTCTTATCAATGGCCTGAACCTCCCCCTTACAAGAGATTCTGGCGACACGCAAATGCTTACAAGTGGTTACCGCAAGAGCTGAATTCAAGTTTTTGCCGCTTGGCAGGCTTGAATACTTACTACTACTGAACAAACCATTAATGCTATTGGATAAGTTTTCAATTGTAACTTTTTTTCAAAATTGTTCGCTATGCACACTCGTTTCCGATTTGTGAAAGCAAGAATAGGAGCAGTCCGTAGATCTTTGGTCAAAAGGCGTATGTTACATTGGTGGGCACTGCGGTTGAGATCTTTACATTGTTGATTCCTTGCAAACTGAAATTTCAGCTTAATCATGGAAGGAAGTTCAAAGCTGTGCACTCGGTCATGAAGTTATTTTGCGAACATCTTCGATGCTCTGATCGATTCTAATTGGCAAAGTTTCGGAAGGGGCCCGAGGCTACGCGAGTAGCTTTTTCTTTATTGTACTTGTTAGATTGAAGGACGTTGACTTCTGCTTCACTGGTCGATTGTGCTGGTAACCGTCCTCGCTTCGTGTAAGCTCGCTCCGACCACGTCATATTCCAACGCCGTGTGGTTCAAGGTCATCCAGCCAGTGACAGCTGGAGGAGTTAGCACCCTCGTGGAGCCGAGCCTGGTTCCTTACCGTTTCAAGTCAACAACCTCTCGGGAGAAAGTTTGAAGGATAATTTGGTGTATGTTGCGACAGACAGCCAGCCATGTGCTTCCCGCTGTGATGGCGAATGTAAGTCTTGTACCAGTAGCCGCGAAAGAATGCGAAAACTGGGGGAAGCAAGGACAGATTACTTTTCTTCCTACACAAGGCTTGGCATTTAGGGGCCATTGTGTGTAGGGGGGGGTGCTCCCCCTAATTACCGTCACTGTCTACAGGTTCATAGTGAGGACGAGGATGAATAATGAGCTTATGAAACAAATGAGTGAATGAACACTCTGTCTGCATGCCTAACACAGCGCGTATGCTAATCATTCTTGACACAGCCACGACAGGTGGAGTTTTCTTACACCTGTCATACCTTAGTCTAGGTCCGGTTTTAGAGGGTTCCACCTAATCAAATCTACAGAGATCAATTGCAGTAAAGGATAGCTATAATTATGCACACGACTGTAAGTCTACATATAGTAATTTGTGGCGAGAGGACAGTGCTTGCTGCAAGTGCAGCTGATTTTCCTACCAGGACCAGAGCACTCACACCAGTGCAGTGGCGTGCCCAGAAATTTCAAGGGGATGTATATTATTTTAGTAGTATGTCCTTCTTTTCTGCCTGTGACGTTTTTTTAGTAATAGTGAGCCCCTCCCCCACCCCTACTTGGGCACACCACTGCACCAGTGAGTAACATTGCAAACGTTGCACTGTATTTTTTTTTCCAACACAAGGTTGAGGTGCACTTATCTGATGGAATATATAAAATAATGCAACTTGAAATAGGACGCAATATGTACAATCCTGCATTTTGGCAAGAAATGGCCAATTTGCATATTAGAGATTAAATTAGTATATCTCGGAGACTATTTGAGCAATCTACTTCGGATAACTTGTTTGAAAGCAAAACCATCGGAGCACGCGACCGTGTACAATTCAGAAAGCCCAAGTGAGAAAAACGGGGTTGGGAGGGGCCAAGTCCCCAAATTTCAATGAAAAAAAATCTTGCATTCGCCCCCTCTTCTCCCAGTCTTATTTCAACATCTGTCAGCGTTTACAACCTCACATACAAGTCCTAAAAGCACGTGAATGTTGTAATCGGCACCATGGGTTATATATGACCCCATTGGCTGTTTTCGCCTATACTTTCTATGGGTCATATATGACCCATTGGCTGTTTAAAGGATATTGTTATTGTTGATGAACTATTGAAAGAGAAAGCATGCAACACTCACAGCTACACTACTTTTTGTTTTCGGTATTATCCTTAGTAAAGTTTATTTGAAGTCAAAACTACTGTAAATTGCTTGTCTTTTGTAGTTATAACAGAAAGTCTCCCCCAGGACATGTTTGATGGTTGGGAAGTCCCCCCCTCCCCCCCGGATTTCGAACCCTGCACTGCAGTCAAATTCTATATTTGGAGGTTTCCTGCGTTCCAATGTTTCGGAAATACTTTTGCCAACTTATCACCTACTTCGTGAAAGCATACATTTCGCGCTGGTAATTGTCTTTGTCTATATGTGGTTGCACACACTAGGCACACCCGTGAGTATATTGACAAGTTCAAATGGTTCCTGCCAATTGCGAAATGTCAATATTTCACACTTGTAACTTTGGTCTCATTATCGTCCTATTCTTAGAGTTTAATGGCAATTCTCTAACAAGGAACCTCCCGACGAGAAGTTTGTTAACTTTTTTGTAACAGAACAGCGCTTGTTTCACTGATTTGACGATACGTTACTAATTTATTGTCAGAAAAAAAAAACTACTCCACTACCGGAACTAATTGCACAGTTACATTATATATATAAAAGTTCCAGAACGGCGTTCTGAACTTCAACTCATTCAGAGTACACATTAGTGTAAAAGTAAAACTTTCAGATGTAATGCTAAAATTGAGCTTGCATGGTAGTTACAATTTCCACTCTTACCAATGGACCTAACAAGGAAACCTCCCGACGAGAAGTTTGTTAACTTTTTGTAACACCCTGTATTTACTACTTTCTGAGCGACGAATCGCTTTAGATTAAGTACGCACACTGTTGATTGATCGAATAAATTTACGTTCCCTTGAGTTGCTATTTGGTAGATCTATGAATCCACTAAAATTTGCTGTTATGGCTGTGGCCGGGGGATAAAGTTCCCTTTTTCTCGCTTTGCTGTTCAATACTCTAAAATTAGTTACATGTATTGACATGCAACGCGAGTGACGTTAAGGTTTAGTTGCGCGTGGCGGGGGTACAACAGCAACAGCATGAAAAGGGGAACCTGCAAAAGTTTCCACTCAAGATAGTTGCAATGTGTGGCCAACCATTCCCGAAACTTTATAACCCCCCCCCCCCATTAAAAGTTTCCAAAATGACTGAGCTCATCGATCTCTTCACCGAAGGCTCCGAGTTGGGAGCCCTGGCCTCTGTACAAGTTAATCTTTCATCTATTTTATTCTAATTTATCGCCATTGACCAAAATAACAGAAATGTGGCAAAAAAATTACAAGATTGGGAACATTTAATCAGAACAGCGCTTGTTTCACTGTGATTTATGACGATACGTTACTAATTTATTGTCAGAAAAAAAACTACTCCACTACCGGAACTAATTGCACAGTTACATTATATATATAAAAGTTCCAGAACGGCGTTCTGAACTTCAACTCATTCAGAGTACACATAAGTGTAAAAGTAAAACTTTCAGATGTAATGCTAAAATTGAGCTTGCATGGTAGTTACAATTTCCACTCTTACCAATGGACCTAACAAGGAAAACAAAAAAGTTAACAAACTCAGCACTCCCAAAACCGTGTTCAATTACTTTGTTTTGAAACACCCTGTACATTTTAATGAAGCAAAAAAATCTTGCAAATATTAGTTTAACGCGGTATATTTTTTGTATACCTCCATTCGCCTATGTATATGAAAGAGGTGTAACGGGTAACCTTCGGTTAAGCCACCCAAAGGTCAGCCTCGGACTGCATTTTGCAGAACAACGAGTCCTGGCGCCTGGACACAGCCAGGATAATTCTCTGTGGGGTTCTTGTTATCCTGTATTTGTCTGTGTGCGCGCGCCTAGTGTCCCTTTAACTATCTTATGGAAGTTATATCCTCAGACACAGCTTTAGTTGTTGACAGCAGTCTACGAGAGTATTTTTATCAATAGATTGAAGTTTTTATCACAATTTTTTTCTTGTTAGGGTCTTGTCTTCCATTTTGCGTGACGGGCATAATAAACCATGTGCTAACGCGCCCATGATTTTAGAACTATTCCATCTATGTATTATAAAGAATAATATCATTACATCTTAAGAGGTTTTAATGTTAAATATCTTTTCAGCCTTGGTAGCTCGCAGAGAATTTTCGAATGTGATAAGAAGTCTACGAACCGGGGAGTTGGCGATCTTAGGTCAAGGCCACACATTAGCAAACATTGCCTTTACATTAGTCATTATCCAGACTTGAGACAAACTTGTTTTTCTGCAAGCAAGAGATGGAATAATTGACGTAAAATACGTGCTGTTAGGCCTTGTTAATTTTCGTGGTCATTAGCGCGATAACCTGAGCAGTTCATGTGCTCTTAGACATATTCGAGAACTCTTGAAAAAATATTTACCAGGTATTTTTAGAAAATAAAATTGTAGATGTTGGAACCTGCAGGCGTCGTACTTAGCAGAATGTTTGCTTTAATGCCTGGTTTTTGGAGGTGTCTGGTTCTAGGATCCGTTTTTTTTTTTTCCAGTGTGGTTCCCAGATCTACTGGTTGAAGCAGTGTTAAATTAATCAACCAGGGTTGGCATTTTTACCCAAAAGAGGCAAAAACTTTTTACTGCATAGATAATGCAGCGAAAAGTGCAGGCTCGACCTGGATTCGAATGTGGATCTCTTCAATACTGTACCATCGCTGAAATTTCTACATAGTACATCTTTGTGTTCCAAATTCTTAAGGTTAACCTTTTTGTTTTAAAAATGATTTAAACGTTAAATTCGTTGCTTTTTAATCAAGAAAAATATTACTTTAAAAAAATTGCATGGTAAAACAAGGATTTTCTTAATCTTTAAATTTAAGACTACTACTATTATAGATGAATCATAATACTTCATTAACTTGTTGAAATACCTGTTGATTTGAAAATGTCTCATACAGGCTATTCAGGAGGGTTCAGATTATTTGCAGATTGTCTAGTACTCAGTTTCCTCGCAGTCGCTACGCCATTTGCAGATGCTTTTCTTTTATGTAAAAACATTAAATGAATGTACAGTAACAATACACAGGAAACAGATGTTTCATCCCAATTAAAACAATAGATGTTTGTTTTAAATGTTTGAAGCCTGCTGTATACATGCCAAACATATGTACAGCTCTACCCGCTTCCCTTGAACTAAGTTTATAAAATTTTCCAATTTTAAATCGTTTCATTTGAATACGTAATGATAAGCATAACATTCCTTAAACGTAAACAGAATTTGGACACCTTTTCATATACAGATCGGCGGTATCAATTTTGCCTCTCCCAAGAAATTGTGAAGTATGTGTAAGGTGAACGGAAGTCCTGGTTTTTATCCTAGAAGCGAGATATGTAATTTGATTTCATCGTTGTCCTAACTGATGAGTATATAACCTTGATGCCTGGTTTAGGAAAGGACCTCATTTGCGCGCATAGCACCGAACTAGCTGTCCACGGAAGGGCATCCATGCTGGATGTAAAAATATCGAATTGATGCAAAGATCTGCCGTTCGTCCTACTGGTTCTACAATGGCGCAAGGAGCATTAGTTCAGACTCTGACCTACATCGTGGGTGTTCTTAAGATGCTCTTTTCGGGCAACTGCGGATCGTTATTTCATTGTGGAGCAATGGCTGACGCCAGAAGTTGCCATGGAACTCTTTGCAGATGACAGCGCTCCACCAACAATGTAGTTAATGACATAATTTAGGGCGATGGATGGGAACGGATTTCATGTATTTCCAGCTCATTTTTCTTTCCTCCGTCGGAACTGTTTTTTTTGTCTTTCCCTGAGTTCTTAACCAAGGTCGTGATAAATACTTCACAAAAACATTGGATTTTTTTGTGTGGGGGGGGGGGGGTTGTAACTTTGCTCAAAAACTAACGCAGTTCGTATCTTTGAAATGTAGCCTCTAGGTTGGCAGAGTATAATGTCGCCGCCTTGTAATTAAGCAGTCCCGGGTTCTTTACCCGCTGGGAGCACAGTATTTTGAACTCTCCTGAACAGTACGTCCATTTTCCTGTCAGTGAATAAAAGTTGACTTAAAAAACAAATTCTTTGAAGACTCTCTGTTACACTTATCATTCATAAACTTACAAAAACTTTACATGTACTGTATTCTACAGGATGTCCGCACAATAAGTCAAATCAGTATTTATTCAGTGTGTTTTCAGTTTTACAGAGGTTGTGCAACACTGGACGAACATCAACCTGAAGCCATGACGTGGCATTCGTCCTCAATCCTTGAACAAAGGTGTTCCAGAGTTCCAGAAACTCCTTAACTATCCCGCACAGCCCTTGCGTTATGCGGTGGATCAACAAAATAACAGTTTTGCCATTTGGCCTAAGGCGCGGAACTTTTCGGGCACCCTATAGGGTAGGATATATCTCGCAAAACGTTTTCAAGTATAAACTGCAACCGGGATTTTTTTTAATACTGAGAACCATCTATAACTAACTAATTTTTATTAAATTGACAGAAACTTCATATCGTCTTTACGAGAACACACTACACAGACAAGAAAACTGAAAGCAAACCCGGATACTTGCAAAAACATTAAAAGTATTTCCCTTAAGGCGAGGAGGGACAATTTCCCCTAGGTCTTTCTCGCTGGGGCAGCTGCTGATCACTGTTGCCAACTTCGCTCTTTTGGAGCCAGATCTGGCTCTTTCGTGCACTCGTTTGACTGTGAACTGTGGCACCCGCCCTCTGCCCCACTATGATGCCACCACTGGCTCCGGCCCTTAAATACCAACTTTTGCCATGAGTGTACATTTTGCATGTGACGTGATATTCGTATAGCTATAGGCTGCGTCACCCACCTCTTCTCTCCTCCCCATGTATTTTTATATATAGCGCTGTGGCTAAGATGAAGATGACAATTTTGTTATCCGGGAACCCTTTATTTTCGATTTTATATTAACATCATTGGATTATTGAGATGGGTGATGCCGCCAAATGTAGGCGGTGAAAACTGAGAATAAATTGCCATCACTTTAAAGCTAACGGTAATAGCAGCACCCCCACCCCTCTGACAACTAAAATTACCCTAGTAGGCACTTTATGCAGCCTTCGTTCTAGCTCTTTGAAAGTCCTCTTTAGCTATATTAATGGTGAAATTTAGCTCTATTATGCACATCAGTTTGGCAACACTGATAGGATGGCCGTAGGAGGCAAGGAGAAATGCACTAGGCTTATGGGACCATTATTTTATTCGTTCTCTCGGAAATATCAAACATCCGATGACGTAGAAAAGTACATGGACGGAAAAAGGACACGTTGAACTATGTCATAGTAGTAGGAAAAGTCGAAACTCCCATTTGATGAGCCGTAACTTGAAGTTGATGTCCCATAAGGAATACATGGGATTCGGTAAATACTAATTCATCATATTTTTCAAAAATCGTATAAGGCTTAATAATCAACTTAGGAAACCGCTTCCACTTGCCACATGGGGAGAAATTCATACTCTTCATTTCTGGCTGATATGTTTTTAGTAGCATTGCTCATTCCGACGATATTGGAATAAATGCATGCCTGGTGCGTAATTGTCCCTCTTCGCCTTAAAAGTGAACAAACATGCAACAACATAATAGTCTGTATAAGAATAAGTCCTCCAGGTGGATGAGCACGTTTAATAATCTACCCACGGTATGGCTACAGAAGGTCCCACTAACCTAGGCATGCCTTCCTTTCGTTGTGTGTTCCTCCATCAGCTTCTTCGAATTGTCGTTCATCGTCAGTGGCGTACCAAATGGGGGTTGGTGGGGACATAACCCCCCTTCGGCTCGGTATTCGTGAAAAAAAAGAACGTGAAAGCTAGGGAAAGGTGGCAAAATGAGTGCTGACTACAAAAAAACAAGAGGTGGTGATTCAACTGCTACACCAAATCTGTTTTTTAGTTGTTTTTTTTGGGGGGGGGGGGGTTGCTCGACGCTTCACTTGTTGTTGACAACCTTAACGTGTGCCGAGTCCAGTTTTTGCTCACATAGGCCAATTGTTATGGGATCTACTTTAAAGGCCAATTGTTATGGGATCTACAGGTTAAAGTGAAATCCGGACCAGTGTGCAATGTTGCTCCATCAAGATTGAACTCGTGACCCCATCATTACAAGACGACGGTGTTACCAGAAACCTCATGTGAAAATAATTAAAATAACACAGGTGTGCTTATCAAATCACAATTCGTTTTGTATTGACATTTTTCCAATATGTGGTTTATTGTTTCACCAAGTGTGGCTGGCTTTGTAACATTTCTCCATGTACAGTGTCTCTCAAAGGTTGTAGGACAACAACATTTTAAACTATACCTGCCGCAAAATTAGTTTGGTATTGAGAGCTGAAGGAACACGCGTCACGGTGTTGCCATATCATGCGGTACAGTACGCACTGCAGCCGTCTGACGCTGTGTCGAGGAAAACGTGTTATGAAGAGGAACAACAATGATGAAATGTGTTATTGTTTTTCGAGGAAAATGGAATAACAATGATGACAACAATGATGAAATGTGTTACTGTTTTTTCTATTCATTTCCATCTCCCTTACAACATGAACGAATTAATGAAACGAGCATTGTTTACAGGTTACCTTTTCAATCCATTCTGTATATACACTTTCAATAATCATTTCTTTCCGAAGTCGCCGTTAAAGTCTGCCCGTCTTTCAATTATACCGCAACTGAAGTGCACAAAGTCCAGTTGGTGGGGCGTCTGACTTTCACGCGTGAGACCCGCGGTGGTTTGTGGAACCTTTTTAAATATCCCGAGCGGCTCCGGGGTCGACTCAGCCCAAGTGAGTACCTGGGGCAAACCTGTGGTAAAGGCGGTTGGTGAACCCAGTGGCGTACGCAAGGGGGGGGGGTTACGGGGTTTAAACCCCCCCCCTTGAGCTTGTGAAATGTTATAAAAATGCTGTGGAAAAAAATAATTAAATGGGCAACTTACCACAGTCAAAGATCTAGGACAATACTATTACTATTACTATTACTACTACTACTACTACTACTACTACTACTAATAATAATAATAATAATTTGAATTAATATTTCCATGCAGCACGAAGAAAAGCACAGCATTCCAAACACATGCGTCTTTCAGAGAGAAAGCCTTGAAAATTAACAAATATTTTTGAAAATAAAATATGAGAGCAACTATGATTTAAAAGAGAGAAAACTTGTTTTGTATCTCAGTTGCAACAATGTTCAATACACTGGCGTACTCAGGATTTTTCTTTCGGGATGGGCTGGAATAGTAAATGTGGATAGCACATGCCTTCGTTTTGGAGGGCAGGATGCATAATAAAATATTTCGTAGTTTTGGAGCTTTTCAGTTTATTAAAATTGTATTCAAAGACAAAAATGGTAATCGGGACTCACTTTAAAAGAGGTTTCGCATTTACACATTTTGATTTTTTTAAGTTCTTAACGGATTTTTATTTGAAAATTCTGATTTTCTCAAAATTTTGGTAGGGGCTGTAACCCCATCAGCCACCCCTCTACGTTCAATGAACATGTATTTTTTTTGTGTGAACAATGAGAATTAACTAAAGAAAGTTCTTGGTTCGTTGGAAGCGGCTAATGTATAGACAAAGGCTAGGCGGACAAGAACAGTCACCAGTCCACCTTCCCGTTGTTTAACGCAGCATGTTTGAATGTCTCACCTTGTTGACTAGACAATTATTCAAACGACAATAAGCTTAACTATTGTAAAATGTTTTGTTGGCAAGAACAGAGAGACAATCCAGATGTGAATTATCGGGGACATTTATGAGGAGAAGAAGCCGGAAAAATTCCAAATAATTCCGGGAATCGAACCCGGATCTCCCGCGTGGTTGTCAGACGCTCTACCGACCAGACTACCGCAGCTCCTTGGATGAGTTCCATACTTTAATTATTTTAATTTATTTTAATATTTTTTTTATGGATTTTCTTCACACTTAAAATGTCTCACCTCGTTGACCAGACAATTATTTCGTAACAAAGAAACAAAAATATGCTCCCAGCATTTGATAAAAATCGAATGACTAGAAAGTGATATTGTTCTATTGCTTTCGTAAATACTATATTTATGTAGATCTCTAGTACTTAATAGTAGTAGTGGTATTAGTAGTATTATTAGTAGTAATTCAGCTAATTAATTAATTATAAGTATTATTAATTAATTGTGATTATTATTATTTAATTAAAGTATAATAAAACAATGGTAATGTGAATTTGGAGAAAGTTTTAGAAATAACCCCCCCCCTTGATAAAATCCTGCGTACGCTACTGGGTGAACCACATCACCGCATCACCTCCATAATATGGCCTAGGTCGAGGTCGAGAATGTGTGGAGCTCTACCTCCACATCTCCATATGCCTCCATACTTTATTTTGGGTCCATTATTTTTTTTTTTTGTATGAGAATCCCAGAGATTTTATCACTGTCCTTAAAGATGTTTCCCCACCTTGAAAAAGTCCCGAATCTTTCAACGAAACGCGCAGTTTCCCAACAGTGGGATGATCTTTCCTCCTATAATAAGAGTAAATATGGCAAGAATAGCATCTTGCTGAAAAGTATCTAAATTTGTCACGCGTTTACTGATATTCCTATTCTTTCCTGGGGTTTCCAATTGTGAAGCCTTGCATTTATTTATTTATTTATTTCTACCACATTATATTTTTCTTTCCCTATGGTAACAATAGTGTTCTTAGACACACCGAAAGCAGCAGCAGTCCTGTCCAGAACTTTGTTTACAGAAATGATTCGACCCCCCATTGTTTTTCTCGTGCTCAAATTATTTGCGCTCAGAACAAACCATCTCCCGCGTTTGTCCTTTGAGAAGAATTCCTTTTTCTTTTAGTGCATGGCCTCTTTGGTACATTGTCATCTCGAGTATTGCCTCCTGTGCTTGACTTTCTTCACACAAGCACACGACACACTCAATCAGAACACAGAAAATTATGTACAAAAAATAACATACTAAAACAACACGCTATATACAACAAAGAATACTCTAAATTCAATAAACACTAAACAAACGGACTGGTTAAAATATCACAACGCAACAAACAAACAACACGTCCTCTCCCAACAACATGAAATCTGATCGCAGGAAGAATCGCCCGATAAGCGGCAACACCGAGAAAAACGTTTTCTGTTGCTAGGTAACCAGGTATTGGGTGAAGCACTGGGAAGATTTTGATTGGCTCGCATGCCAGCAACGCAACCTCCCGCAGTGACGTAGACCCGATTTCAACACGTGGTTCTCAAGTGTCAATACCAAACTAATTTTGCGTCAGGTATAGGCAACCCAATTTGCACAAGGCGTTGGTGGGTTGCGTGTAAAGTTAGGTTCAATTTCAGCGTTGCCACATGCACAATAGATATTTATGAAATACGCGAAAGAAATTAATTAACTATCATTGTATAGAACTAGAAAAAAATATCAGTATTACATTTATTGCAAATGAGAAATGCTTTCTGAAAGAAAGAAAATCGATTTTCTAGTACGTCATTGCTGATGAGACTACACAAAGAAAAGAGGAAACGGAAGGGGACAAAAGAGAGGAAGAGAGAAATGGGAAGCAGAAAAGTAAAGGAGGGAAGAAAATGGATGATAGAAGTGGATAGAAGTAATGAGGAGAAAGGAAAAAGATTCGAGGAAAGATGAGGAAAATAGAGGAGGAAAACAATATGAGAAGAGGAGTTTGGAGAGGAGAAGAGGAGACGAGAATAGAGTAAAAGAGAGAAAAAGAGAAGAACGAAAAGAAGACTGCAGTGGAGTCGGAAATCGGCGAAAACATTTAATGGAGAATTGCTCATGATGAAAACTTTTCATCGATATTTGTGGAGGTATCTTTGCATTGAACTCTAGTGGGAAAATGGGTAAAATTAGTATGTCCTGAATTGCCACAAATATAGTTATTTCATTAATATTTGTCAATGTCTTTGAAGCAGTACACAATTATCGTTAGAGTATCATAATTCACGATCTTATACATGAAAATATCCATTTGAACGTGTGTCAATTCATTTTCTTTATAATATTTTATAAATTCCAGATGTTGAACAATGTAACCACTTTACTCTGCTATAACAAATAATGTCACCGTGCTCTTCATTAATAAAAGGAGAATTAAAAAAGAGAACAACTCATAAGGAGAATCGAACCTGGGACTACTAGTAGCCCAATGGAGAACTCCAACCACTACGCCACGCCCTTTCCTTCCGTTGTAACAACAATTTAAAAGTATTGTCCCTCCAATATTGTACCTGTCGTTGGGTATACATGTAGTTTAACTGTTACTTTAGTTTTGAATTGCTTTCTAGTAGCATAGCAGCTATCTTCGAGAAATAATTTTCGAAGTGATGAAGAAAAACGAGAATATTGATAGTTTTGGAAATGCGAGCTATTTCTTCTAGCTTATTATTTTGACTAG
The DNA here is from genome assembly GCF_977018435.1 of Lepisma saccharinum. NCBI lineage: Eukaryota > Metazoa > Arthropoda > Insecta > Zygentoma > Lepismatidae > Lepisma > Lepisma saccharinum. Next base: position 37,645,595 of record NC_139237.1, read on the forward strand.
ACATTATTAATGGAAAATATCTAGAGGCTTGAACATTGCAGGACCATGTTCTCTTCCCGTGATACTGCAACAGACGATATGCTTGTTTACTGTCGCAGTCTCGTCTCCAGAACAGTCTTATGAAATGTATTTGGTGTTGCGTAAGGTAACAAGAAGTAATTACACCACTTGCGAACTGCCAAATGTGCGAAACGTTATACGTAAACAGACGGAAAATTGTATGAATAAAATCCTCACATTTGACAGTATTAGTCAAGAGGTAGAAGCTGACCATTGTGAAATGTAGATGCAGACTGTTAAGTTTTAAACATATCTCATTGTGTTCATTGTCCAGGCCGTGTGAAACTGAATGATTCAGTTTGGAATTAACGATGGAGGGAGGAGAAATATTAAATTACAAGATCTCGATTTCAACGAACCGAGAAGTGGAGAAAAATTGGATAATTCTTATAAAATTAAAATTACATTCATGCTTTTAGTGATATAATCGCAGGTAAAATGAAAGATCTTATTTGGAAGATTTTGTGCTCTGTACTCAGCCAAAGGCATTTCGCACCGATCTAATACATTCTCTAATACATTTCAAAATGTTATTGAATGTTTCATGTCGATAATGTGATCAATGCATCAATTCTTGATGCTAAGACGATATTTTCTGCAACTACCTCTTCTCTCCCTTCGTCTCCAGTCCCTTCTGTTATTCCCTTCTCTCCCTCTTCCTCCTCTGCTTTTATCTCATATCACCTTCCCTACTTTTCTCCCATCTTGTCTCCATCCCACTCTTCTCCATTCCTCTTATCTCCTCTCCTGTCTTCGATTTACGACTCCACTGCACTCTTCTCTTTTCGTTCTTTTCTTTTTCTCTTTTACTCTACCCTCTACTCCCCTCATGTCGTCTCCTCCCTCCTCTCCTGTCTTCTCTTCTTTGCTCCATTTTCCTAATCTCTCCTCGAATCTTTTTCCATTCTTCTCACTACTTCTCTCCTCGTCTATCCTCTGTCTTCTCACCTCTACTTTTCCTCTTCTCCTTTCGCTTTCTCATTCGCCTCTCCTTTGTCACCTTTTGTTGCTTGTTTTTTATTTATTTCGCTTATTTCATAAATACAGTATCTATTGTGCATGTGACAACCCTGAAATTGAGCCTAACTCTACACGCAACCCACCAATGCCTTGCGTAAATTGGGTTCCGTAGTTTAAAATGTCGTTGTCCTAAGACTTGAGAGAGACTGTACACCAAAGTCACTCTGGTCGAGCTTTAAGTAGTAGGATTCCCAACTCGCTACCAAAGTTCTCGGGTTCGAGTTCCGGCCCTTCATCTAATCTTCCTTATCGTCGCAATAAGCCAGTGGCAGAAAAACGACGTAAAATAACTGAAATTCAAGACACTATTGCCGACTGCTGTTAGGATAACTTCGATACTGCGTCTGGCGTCGGTCACTGCAGAAACTACTGCAATAAGAAGTTAAGGCGCCCACAATGTTGTCAGAGTGAAATTTAGCACTCCAGAAATGTATGCCAATAGCGTCGCGTGTATGTAAAATTCTTATTAACAGATGTGTGGCAAGTTTTTAATATGGCTACTTGTATTACTAGCATAACAGTGAGCGCCATGCCAGTATTTCTCCAGTTTGTTTTGCCAGTTACTGGCCGCCATTTCAACTGGCTGATGAGATTGTCTGTGAGGGTGTTCAGCTGAGAGCTTACTTTTGTCTCCCAAGGTACCGAACGCCGATCGCGGGATTTAAATTACGAGACACGCTGTGTTGTCAAACGTACTGTAAATCCATAGTTTCACCCTCGCCTGATTGTAAATGCGAGAAACCCCTAACCTTTTTCTTTTCCAGGATCCGATCAAACCCAATAGGAAAAGCTCACCCGGACGTTCGCGCCATATTGCAAATATCGCATTAACATTTTTTGTTCGAAAATTTTTATTGTTCATCCTGAACAATAACTGATAAACCACTGATAAACCATATCGTATCGTGTTACCTTTAGCCGTGATTACGTGATCTAAAACACGCGTGCATCAGATTTGTAGAAGTGTGTAGTATGAGGCAAAAAATAGAGGAAACTAAAACAAAATCTTGTATTGAGATAATAGTACTTGTAAGTTCCCTCACAATCACTAACGTACGCAGGATTTATTAGGAGGAATCTAATCGTGAAAGTTTGATAATTACGTGATGCAACAACCGTTTGAAGCTATTTCGCGGACTTCAGAAAATGGTGGCTTAAGTTCAAACTTGTTCCTTTGTGAGCACCTTCACCAATTGCATCTAATAATTCAGTCTCGTCGCGATTAGCCAAAGTTCGGTGACAAGTGACGCAAAATTAGGCAAATATAGACCTGTCCTAACTTCTTGCCCTCAGGGGATCGATCACGGGCTATGCGAGAAACTTAAATCATAAATGTTTGTCATATTTCAACTTCTGGCAGAAACAAAACGTAACGTAAAAACTTAAAAACACAATAGCTCAATTTTCAATGTGTTGACTGCCCAACCTTGCATTTATAACCATTAAGGAAAGGCCTATGGTTCTTATCTTAAAGTACATGCCATAATGTGGATACAACGAACAAACATGAAACTGTTTACCCTTCGCGAGAGACTCGTGTGTTGGGTGTGGAGAAAGACTAGACTTTCCTAGCAAGTGACTAATCAGGCGTTGCCGCTTATTTACTGCTGGTGCTAGACAGTTGACGAGCAATTACAGCAGTCAAGTTGTCACTTGTGAGAGCATGAGGAGGTGACTAATAAACATTGAAATGGCCAAGAAATTGAAAATTATCGTTTCAGAATTCAGGTGAAAGTATCAATAGAAAAATGTTTCAAGATGATGCATGGCACGCATTTGTAAATGATCTGTAGATAAAATCGGAGTTTTGGGGGTGTAAGGGGTGACTTGTCATGTATGCCCATGTCGTAGTGGTAACGTCGTTGCCTTGTAATCAAGGGGGCTCGGGTTCGGAGGCATATTGTGACTGTGATCCCACTTGAAACTGTAGGTCTAGTTTCAGTTAGCCTGTCAGTGCATAAAAGTGAACTTAACACTCGAACAAAGAAACAAGTATAAAACTAGACGTAGAACCTCGGACCTCGACACGATTTTTTAAAGGCCCTTATCTCTGTACAATCCCTAAGTAGTGTTTATTCGCACAGAGTAAAGAATGATTGCGCTGCATCGAATTATGTTTCCTAATAGTTGCATTGTGCGAGTGACACACATCTCCAGCTGCGCAATTCTTTCTAGGAGTGTGAAATTACGTTTATATTCCCTGACATGAGTGTACAGTTCATCGTAAATTAACTTCGAATATGGCATGCCTCGTGTAACTGCTACTCTAGCTCACAATACCTTCTCGAGTACGCAGACAGCGCTCGATGTGGATTAATTTCTATGTACTCAGGTGTCGCTGCAGAGCGTTACTTCTGTGTTCTAACCGCTACAATGCTATAAAAATATGTTACTTATACTTAAGTACATATCTCAGACTGCACGGTGAATAGACACTTGATTTAGTGTGATCGTTGTCAGGTTATATTAGAATGATGTGCAGAGCAATTGTATTGTGTAGAACAGGTAAAAAAAGTAAAGTGCTCCCCTGGGGATGTGCCCCCAGTCGTGAGTTCGAGTGATGTGATCAGCATCACGCCCCTGACCGCTTTTACCCCCCCCAGGGTTTCTCCCAGGTACCCATGTCATTCGACGCTGGGTGGGCGCCGGGGCCGCTTCCAACGTTAGAAAAATTCCCGGATTTGAACTGGCCGGGATCGAACCTGGGACCTTTAGCATGGTAGTCAGACACGTTACCGACAGCTACTGGAAATAGATAATGGACTTTTTCGTTGCGAATATATTTGTTATAATTTCATGTGGGCTGGTTCTTGTTTGATTCCCCTACCACAGTTCGTGCCAGCTTTCAATATCTCATGCTACTGATGATTATACTTACGATTTGTTGAGCTGAAAATTACTGTGAAGTCTAGCGTTGGGCGACATATCGTCCAGACGATATATCGCAATAATGAAAAAAGTATCGTCGAGGCTATATCAACCAGACGATATATCGCGATAATGAAAAAAATATCGTCGAGGCTATATCAACCAGACGATATATCGTCACAATATTTGGTGATATATTGTGCCGGCGATACATCGTCACGATATTTGGTGATACATCAGGACGAAGCTTGACTTGAGAAATTCGAAGTTAGTACACTTAGGTTAGTAGGAAGCTTAAGAGTCAGCGGATTTATCACACAGTACTGTACTATTGAGACTGAATGGCGTCGCCGGTATCTGTTCTTCTCAAGCAGAACAAGCAAACATCCCGTCGGTAAGTGTTTGAAGACCGGAAACAGTCGAGCTCAATATGAAACTGGGTGCACGTGCAATAGGAAGTGCGTTAGCAGCTGTGCCCTTTGACCTGACGCTTGACGGGCGGTGAAGGAGTATTCTTCATTGCCGAATTTATAAACTGCAAAACTCAGCGAATTCCGCGTCATGCATATAAAATAGTGTTTGTACTCAAATATGTGTATGTGAAACAACAAACAGTGTACTTCGTCTCAGCAGAGGGATTTCATGCGACTGCAGCTATCAGACGTTTGCAGAGCGAGCACTGCTTTGATCCAGCCTCTTGGGTAAGGTTGCCAGATTTAAAGAAAAAATCCTGGAGATTTCTTTACAGCTTTGAAACACATGTTAAAAATGTTCCGATAGACTAATGTCCTGAATATCACCTGTTGTGTTTCCGGTCTTGCTACTGTGAATACGAAATTTTTAACAACTTGATCAAAACCTAGAAACTACAGTTTGTAAGTAAACAAAATTAGTGTGCAGATACACACACACGCACACACACACACACACACACACACACACACACACACACACACACATATATGCATACCAAGAGAAAATGATAAAAAAATCATGCTAAATCTCGTCATTCCGGGAAATATCTAAGTTCGAACGGCAGAGTTGACTTCCATTCTGGGAAGGTTGCAAAGCCTACTCCTGAGACGTAGGTGGTTGGTACTCTGGGGTGCAGAAACGAGTGCAAGATATAGTACAGTAAAATATAATTTGTATCCACTGTGCAGCTTACAATTTAAATATGTCATGAGGTAGCAACATTTTTCTAGTCTTTGGATTTCTCTATTTTGGTTATAGTTTTGACATTTCAAAAGTACGGTGTGTGAAAATAGCCATTTTTTTTTAACTGCTATACTCGTTTAGTGATGGGTCGTTCGTGAACGAGTCGTTCAAAAGTAACGACTCTCTCTTGTGAGCGGTGAACGACTCGTTCACCAGAATTGAACGACACGTTCAAAGAGTCGTATGTGTGCCACGACTCCTCCGCCCGCCAAGCAACTATTATTCCATTATTCCCTCTCCTTTCCACGAATTTTGCGAGGAAGGCGCATGCGCAAGTGTATACTCGCCTGGCGGCCGGAATTTTTTAAAGAAAGCAAGTCGATTCTGCGGGCAGCAAATGGGGACTGGAGAGGAGAGGGAGGGGGGGTCCTCTCTGTTCCTTTCCCTACCCCTAGTTGAGTAAAGCTGGCTGAAACGTGCCGTGTACGATGAGAGGGGAAGGAGCATGCTCGCGAGTCGACTCTTTCCTTCGTTCAAAGAGTCGTGGCACACTTTAGCGACTCTTTGAACGAAGGAAAGAGTCGACTCGCGAGTGTTGTTTGCAGAGAGAGAGAGCGCGCAACCTCAGCCCATGACGGGCAGCGAAGAACAGCCAACAAATTTGTCCTGTAGTTTCAAGTTCGGCCAAACCATTAGCGCTAAAATTACAAGAAATTAAATGTTAGTAAAAAATATTAGGGGAGTCTTGTAAAGATTTTGGGAAGGTGTTAGGCACAGACCTCTTGATTACAATATTCCGATTAGCCTATTTTGAGTTGTTATTGTTTAAGTCCACTTTATGTGCAGATAGGATAGTCGGGACTGGACCTACAGTTTAAAGTGGGATCCGAACCTCCACTTTGTATTGAACACGGTACCCCTTGATTACCGGCGACGTTATAACTACGCCATCGGGGAGACCCGATTAGCCTATTGGAGCATAAAAGTGGACTTATAACAATTTTTGCCAAGCAAACCATTTTAATACATAACAGCGTTAACCACTATGCTATTAAAGTGAATCAGAAAAGGGAGGCAGTAATTTATAATTTGCAACACAAAATACTTGGTGTGGAAAGCGATTGTTACTTTTAATTATTTTCTAAAGCGCCGGCCTCCATGGTGGAGTGGTTAGTACACCTCATTACTCATCCTGATCTTCGCGATTACCCAAAAAAAGTGACAGAAAGGCGAAGTAAAATAAACCAAATCAATCAACCAATCATTATTTTCTAAAGCAAGATCAAAGACAATAAACACCTTTTGTTTTATGTTACTCCAAATCCAAAAATGACGTAATACAAGCAGCAAGCACAAGTTCAAATGATAAACCTTTAGTGAAAATAACAAACATGTATTAAAACAAAAATTATAACTTACAATTTTTTATATTCAGTTAAGAATTACCTAATAGAACAAACCACATGATAATGAATTAATTATAAGTGGACTCCTGAAATGAAGGTCTTTTTATATTTGAATACTACATTATGTTCTGTTTTTCTGATTTTTTAATAAAGAACCTGAGAGACAAACACACGCTCACACACGCAGTTATACATAATTTCTTATAATCCGATCTATAATAGATATTCAATTTGTTATAACATTAATATAATATATTTTGTGTAATACAAGGAACAAATTTGAAATTATGCGGGGAACGGTGGGGATTTCCCCTCTAACGATCATATCATGCAATTTCCCTCTCTTTCTCTCTGTATGCATGTGTACATACATATACTTATATATTATACACGTGAGATTAGAAGATTAAAATTTAAATCGCATTGAAATGATAACGTTATTAGAGACGAATCACAAATTTACACCAATAGAAACACAGCATTATATACAAAATAAAAGTAAAACACAAATGAAAAGCAAAGATAAATATGAAAATTCAGTGCGCAAAATCATTGCAAAACAAAAATGCAATCAATAAAATTAATATTGACAAAACTAACTCAAGTATTCTATAATGTATGCCGGCGTGGTTAGCACATCAAGGGTCTCGAGAAATATAGTTTAAGGGATGTAAGGGATGATCCTTCCACGTAGTACACCCAATTGTCAACCTCAGTTCCACATAGTACACCCTGGACTGCATTTTGCAGACTAACGAGGCTCTGGCGTCTATACCTACGGCAGGACAGGACTACAGGACATTACAGTTATGTTATTTTAGTTCTGGTAAGGGGCTGGATCCCGTATAAAGTGAAGGGTGCAAAATAGCCTAAGTGACGCACACAAAATTTTAAATTCATATTCAATCATAGCCTTTAGTATAAAACAGAGATGTGATGGGGAGGGCCGGCCCCCGTGGCGGAGTGGTTAGCACATCGCGGCACGAGGGCAGGGAATCCTGAGGCCGATATTCGGTGGAAACACATAGCGGCTCGGGATACCACTTTTGCCCAGGCTTTGCTCTTCTGCCACTTTGGCTAATCGCGAACATGAAAATCAGTGATGATATAATGAAATTGATGAAGTGACACTCAATTCCGAGATTCCTCTTAGCGCACTGTTCTAACCACTCCTCCACAGAGGCGACTGAAATTGTTGGAAGTGAATCAGTTTCAAAAGTAGCAGGGCATTACAAAATCGCAATGAAAACAGGGCCAACCCTTCCAAAGTTGGTGAGATGATGAGAGACACTCTGTGTAAAATGTACTGTCCGAGAATCTCGTCTCATTGGAGTAACGATACCGATTTATGCTTTGAAATCGATAAGCGAACAAGACCTGACAGGTGTTTTTAACTTGAAATCAAATCACGAACAAGATATGCATTCTCATTCACGAGTTGAAACGATGTGCCAAGTCATCTTGTCTCACCACGATACTCGATCGAGTTGCTCTTCCGCTTCGTGCACATGTAAACCTTTTAATTTACACGTTCAATTTTATTTATCCAAGAAAACAAATCTGTTAACATGAGAATGAACAGAAGAAATAAGCTACTAGTTATTTTCCCATTAAGGAACAAACAAATTTTAAAATGCTATAATTTCTTATAAATTAGCATGCAGTAATTATATTTTATAATTTATTAATTCAGTTTTAATATTTTAACTGCCTAACACGCTTTGTTGTATTTTATGCATCTTTTATACCTAATTACTTAGTATTGACAGCGAGGATGAATGAATTTTACGTACAGATAAGCTAATCGGGACTGGATCTACAGTTTAAAGTGGGATCCACCAGGTATCGTTACAAGGCAACGACGGAGGATGGATGGTGATTAGAGTAATTGACAAGAGGTTAAATACAGATTACCACTCATCTCTGGGCTGGGGTTCGAACCCGGAACTTTCGGTGTCAATAGGCTTACTTTGAGGAGGGCGACACCACTTATCTGTCACTCCAAGATTATTTCAAGCTGGCCAACATAGAAACCAAGAAACAAAGAACATGCACCATGGAGTATGTTTTATTTATGTTATTCAGCCATCCTTTCATTCCTTGTTAAATCCTGGTAAGGAAATCGCTTCCTGTCTCGGATTCGATCCTCTGTGGAGACACCTTGCCCAGTGATTTAGACCCCCAGTTTAAAATGTAGCTTCAATCCCGAGCATAAAGTGAACTTTAAACATTGTCTGACAAAATCGTTTTCATATGACGTGAAATATTTCATTAACATTAACGTGTAAATATTTTACTAATGAAAACAGCATTAAAGAATAAATATAGAAGTTTAATCATAAATCTCATCGTACATGATACTGCAAAAAAATTTTATTGAATGACTGCAGAATTAGGAACAACTACGTAAGATGGACATGGGTCATGTTCACGAGTGATATAAACAGCTGTTGGCCATCTGCGGTGAGCCTACGTGTTAAGGTGTTTTACTAGTAGAAAGCAACATTAAAAAAAAATACATACGTATAATTTGGCCCGCTTTATAGAAATTCGATCATACATTATGATATTGGCAGAAACTTATATTGAATGACTGTAGAACAACAAAAACATGGATATGGGATGGACATGGATAATGTTCAAGAGCGATATATATTTCTTAAACACAGCTGTTAGCCATCCGCGGAGAGCGAGCGGGTGGATCCTACTTTAAACTGTAGATCCAGTCTGCTGGCGAGACTGCCGCCGCCGCGCCTTGTGTAAGAGAGCTCGCGACTTGCGAGCGAACGATGAGTGAGGAGAAGAGTCGCTAAGGCGAGCGAGTCGTTAAGGTGCTTAATGACTCTTCGTGCCGACTCGCGAGTCGTGAACGATGAGGGAGGAGAAGAGTCGCTAAGGTGCTTAATGACTCTTCGTGCCGACTCGCGAGTCGTGAACGAATGATGGGGAAAGAGTCGTGGGACTGTGCTGTGACTCTTCGTGCTGTTTCAAGAGTCGTGAACGAGCGATGCTCGTGGAAATGCAAGCATGTGTCGCAGCGCAGATCTGGAGTGCATTTTGTTGCGATATTAAAACCAGTGATCGAATGCAAAAAAGGAAGAATATGTAAATGCACGTTATTACTAATAAAAGGTTGATATAATTATATAGCATTTCTGTGTATGCTATCGTACTGCATAATTTGCATTATCCGCAGCATGAAATGTAAACTGAAACAAGATACAAATATAGAAAATCTCACTCATGAGGCAGAGTAATGAAAACAAGTATGTGTATAAAAAAAGTATAAATTTTGTTTGTGTGTGTGTGTGTTTACTGTTTACACATATATGTATATCCACACACATACAGAATCGTATTTGTATTTTTCTTATTTTATGCCGCTTTTCTTCAAATTTTAAGTAATCGCGACGATGAGGATGATGCGTGATGATATAGATGAAGGGACACTCGTAAAGAATATCCTTGCCCAGACCGGGACTAGATCCCGGGAACTTCTGTGGCAAGATCAAATGTCGATTACTTCAGAATCTTGGCCATCTAGTCGGCTACACGCACACACACATACACAAAAATGCAATACAATTTATTAATCTTGAAGGACGTACGTTGTGTTCGTTTACTTAAATACAATCATCTGCTTCAACACCACCTACCCCCTTCCCCCTCTTCAGGCATGTGTTTCGAGAAAAAGAAGCTTGGCGACTCTTTTGAACGACTCATTTGAACGACTCTTCTCAGTGAGCGAGCGCTCATGAGTCGACTCGCACAAATGAACGGCTTGAACCCATCACTATCTCGTTATCACCGGTACGCTCTGCGACGAAGTCTGGTGGTAACTGCAGTCGCCCCCCCTCTGCGCAATCCCGTTCGCGCGCACGTGTTCATTGGTATATTGGAACAAGCAAAGAAACCTGCGCAGACCCACATCTCCTGTGCATTGTACTCCCGCGTGGAGGTCAGGGGGAGAGCAGTGTTGCCAATCTCCGAATGCAGAATTTCCCTTTTACCAGTGTAAAATTTCCCTTTTTCGACCTAAATTTCCCTCGATTTTCAAAACACATCTGAAGCTGTATCTTTGTATTACTATAACTGTTAATCAGGACCGTATATAAGGCGGTTTAGTGGGTTCAAACCCCCCATTGAATAAAATACTAGAAACTGATCATAGTTTCATAATATAATTATCCTAAAATAAACATTTGAATTTTAAGATAAAACACTAATATATTGAAAAAATCCCTAAACCAAAAAAAAAATTCGTCTACGGCGCAATGATTGTCGGACTTTGAAACCCAGCCATTGTCAAAGCTTAGCTAGGCCTGCTGTTAATATTTTTCTTTTGACGCCTGTTTTGCCTGCGGAACAAACTTTCTTCTTCTTATTATTATTAAATATTTATGAAAATCATAAAAGTGTGAAGTAATGGGCAGCCACTCAATACGATTTTTTTCACGTTTCCCAGATATCTTTTCATCCGCAGATAAATCCCCACGACGTTTTCTAACCTTTTTGGGAGTTGCATGTAGCTTCCTATCAGTACATCTTCCATTCTCCTTGCAACAACACAGGACACACAAAGTCACACAAACAGCCACTAAGACACGTTCTGAAATGATGGACGGAACAAGAAAAGAAAATGAAAATCCCGTCCCAAATTCTTTCCAGGTGCAGCGCGGCTCGTGCCTTGAGGCCTTTCTAGGAAACGCGACAAATATAAGACTGACCGGTCAAGGTCATCTATAACAGGGAGAAAGAAAGCTTACTGAAAAGTGTCACTGTTGCTAACTATTCATTTGGAAAAAGTAGACGCTGAAAAAAAATCGAACTTTTTAAAAGAATGAAACAAAGATGTGAGTTTAAATTTCCCTGTTTTTTAGCTATTTTTCATTAAATTTCCCTTTTCCCTTTTCACCCTCAAATTTCCCTGTGCCGAGGGAAATTTCCCTGCTTTTGGCATCACTGGGGGAGAGTGCTTCCTTATGGCCGAGCTGAACGGAAGAAGGGAAAGTTGCGCGGGGACTTTTCGTCCAAGGTTTTTTTCCCTGTGGTCGCTCGAGATCAGTCTCGCGTCACTACTTCCGTACAGACTTGTTTTCGTGCCCTTGCTCCAGAGATACCGGAGACGGAGTATAATGTGTAAAATTTGCGTGCGCCGACCAATATACTCGACAGTCCAGTCCGGACTTTTGAACCGATTGTTAAGTCTTTTAGAACGACTACGCTAAATCCCGGTACGGGGAACACCTTTATTGCAGTGACCCGCCGTTGCCGGCTTTAACTACGAAGAAAGTTGCGGTCAAGCAGCTCTACTGCTGCTCTCCTGTTGGGGGCAACAAGCGGCAGCATTAGAATCCCTCCTTCCCGAAGCAGCCAGCAGGGAAACTGGATAGTGCGGCTCTGTTTTGGTGCCGATAACAAGTATTCCTTGCCGAAGTGGTTAGCCGCGACAGTTTGATAGTCTCCTGATGAATCCTCTCTACTTGTCAGCGTTGGACATAATCTTAAGCCGCGATCTGCTAAGACGCAAGGAAAATAAGACTGTCAGCATCGTCAGTACAAATGAAAAAGTTTCCCCTTCGTCCCACTTTCTCTCGTTTTGGTGGTGTGTTCATGTAGGGTTTACCATGAGAAACAGTGTATCGTTTATATGTAAGATCATATTTCCCCGATACAAGTTTCATTTCTAAATTTGAGATATCTGCCTGGTTAGGAGCAGTGGGGCGATTAGGAGGGAGGTGGGGGAGTCAGTTGCTCCCTTCCCCCCAGTGTTGCCACCAAGTCGTCATTACTGGTCAGGAGTATAGCTGGTGCTGTACTCCGACCTTCTATCTTTATTTCCTTTTTTTTCTTTGAGGATGAATTAAATAGCAAAATCCGGTCACAGACTTATATTACGTATGTGTCCCCCCCCCCCCCCCCAGGCAAAAGGTCGAAGCAGAGGGTGAATTCCCACACATTCTCGATCTGAGCCATTTTGGAAGTGATGTGATCATTAGGACACTCTGGCCACTTTACCCCCAGGTACTCTCCTTTTTTTTTTAAGGCTGGGTGAACCCCAGAACTAATTTATGCAGGGACAAAAATCCTGACCTTAGATTACCCATCCCGGGAATCAAACCTGGATCCCCCACATGGCAGTCAGATACCCTACCAACTAGACCACCACAGCTCCACTAACACACATATGGTGACAAAACAATTTTTGAAGAGTTTCCATTGTCATCGATACTTTAAACATACTGGAAATATTCTCCACGTTTGCATTTGTTGGAAATTTACTTATAAATATAGCAAATGTTGTACCTTTGCTACAAACACCCGTGCATTCCTTCTATTTTATTGTAAATGTTTAGGCCTGATGAAACTTTGTTATAATCCTGTCCTGTCATGTCATGTATTTAATTCTAAGCATTTTTTAATTTTATTCCCAGATGCTCCATGGTGTGGACACTGTAAAGCTTTAGCTCCAGAATATGTAAAAGCTGCCAAGAAATTAAAAGATTTAAACTCAGAAATTAAGTTAGGAAAAGTGGATGCAACAGAAGAAACTGAACTAGCAGAGGAACATGGTGTCCGTGGTTATCCCACATTGAAGTTCTTCCGTGGTGGGAAACCAGTTGACTATACAGGTATGGTTAATTATAGTTAATTATTTACAATTTTTTAATATTGCATGTTTCTCAAAGAATGATGACCACTTCTGGATTTTTCCTGTAATAAATACTTTTGCTCTTGTACTTCACAAATTATAGCCAGCCTAGTCTGTACTAAAGAAAATGAGGTATAATTTGTAACTCAAGCATTATAGTGTTTGAGATATAAAATGTTATTAAAAATCTTGGAGAATTTTCAATTTTCCACCAAAAAGAAGCCCAGCTTTTACATTATTTTTTTTCTCTGAAAGAATCAGCAGCAAGTGCATAATTGTTGCCATTACAATGGAACAGGCAATTTGCAGGTACCATATTGAACCATCACGTCCTGGCATTGCCTGCGCGGGGATCCGACAAAGTTAAATATTGTGTGTGTGTGTGTGTGTGTGTAAAAGATAAAAAAAAACTTTTTTTACGACCTTAGACTTATAGCATAATCTGTACTGAACAAAACTAGATAAAATTTGTATCTAGAGATATACATTTTTATTTAGTCTTGCATAATTTTAAATTTCGCACTGAAAACACTCGTTATTGCCACCTACACAGGTAAACTCAGCCTCGGCCTTGAAGAGGTTAACTAAGGTAAAGTTCCCTGTGCATGTAGCACCATGCCATGATGTGCGGGAAGGGCCCTACACATTCTACATCTTAACCATTTTGTAGGTGGTGATCAGCACCATGATCTGGCCACCTTTACCAGAGGCCAGTGTAGTCTGCCTTTTACCTACCTGCTGCCCGCTTGCACGCGAGGACAGGTATACCTGCTCGCCTGCCCACGGCAACGAGTCGACTTGCATCTTTACCCGGGTTCTTGTTCTTCAAGGCGCTCTGCACTTAAAGGTACCTGGGCATTCAACAAGACCCGGGCGCCTGCAAAACTTGCTGGAAGGAAACAGCCCTCCGGCAGCGTGTCGCTCCAGGTGTTTCATCACCACGTGGACAGCTTCAGCCAGTGTTGCCTACTTACGTAGCTTGTAAATCCTACGAAGTCCTAGGAGGAGCTCTCTCCTCCAAGGAGAATTTATATACTTAGCGATTTCAGTTCAGCGTAAGCAGTTTTTATCTTATTGCTAGGAAATGCACGCAATATTACAGCTTCATTTATCTAAATGAATGATCGAGCAAACGAAAATCTCCTCACTGAAAACTAATTGTTTTTCATTGCATGGTGCCTTAACCAGGCACGCAGTGGCACAACCAGAGGGGGCCAGGGTGTGGGTCAAACATTAAAGTACAAGAAAAAACAGGCTAGCAGAATTTAAGAATAGCAGGGCTAAAGGGTACTCAAGATGGAATTAATTTTCATATTTTTCTTGCATTTTCCTTCCAGACGGCCAAGCGCACCTGCAGAGGGGGAATGGAGGGGTAATTGCAACCCCTTGATTTCAAATTTTATGAAAGTAGAAATATATTATAAAATATTATACAGTCTCGTCAAGTTCAATGCCGTAGCAAGGGGGTAGCAGGAGTCGGCCCTGGGCGCCGAACGATCTAAGTGAGAAAAGTTTTAAAACAGAAAATGCTATGGCGGCCCGTGATATTATTTGCTATTAATGTTGGTTTGTTACGAGTTGGATGAATTGATTATGTAATGTATTTATATAATATATATGCTTTAATGAAATTTTGAATATGTACACAATTTAGTGTTAGCATATGTATTTCTTATTTAACGTCGCTCCATGTGAAAAGAAAATATTGTAGATGGAAATTTTACATGCTATATGTATGTACATTTGGAATGCATTTATCATGCACTTTCTTTCTTTCAAAAACAGTTTGTGTGCTTGTTTTCCATTATTAGCTAATGTGAAATTGACGTGCTGAAAAAACTATTTCTAATCCTCTGTTTCAACACAAAT
Source organism: Lepisma saccharinum (assembly GCF_977018435.1). Lineage (NCBI taxonomy): Eukaryota > Metazoa > Arthropoda > Insecta > Zygentoma > Lepismatidae > Lepisma > Lepisma saccharinum. The sequence continues at coordinate 37,660,628 of NC_139237.1, forward strand.
GCGTGAGAACAGACTTCCACCCCCTTTTTGCTTGATTTATGAGGATAATAATGCCTTTCATGCTACTTTATTACTATTATTGTGATTGTTGTTGTTGGCACGTTTATCCAAGTACTTGCCCCCCCCCCTTCCCAAACGAGGGTAACGGCAATGCCCCTGGCCCCTGGCTGGCTACGGCCCTGGTGTTCGCAGTAGAACAGTGTGTTGTTCGACTCGCGACCTCAGCGTCGAACGTGACATGTTTCAGTCCTGCCCTATATCACTATATATCTATACGTATATTGGTTGTTTACGACATGTACTTATGGATCCTGTGCCACGGAAAACCTATTTCAATCTCTGTGTGTGTAAGGGGGGGAGTAGCAACATTCGTAAATCTCATTTCATTGGCGATGTGGCTTACGAAGCTTTGAGTTCCCTTTTCTAAGTAGTGAAAATATATTGCAGTTGGCAACACTGCAGACAGGTGTGCTCCCGGTGCAGTTTCTAGTCGAAGCAACTACGTCATGCAGAGGGAGGGGCGTGCAGTTGATTGCATGAACGCACTGAGACCTACTAGGTATCTTACGACTGCGGGTACCCGGCGGGTTTTCGATACCTGCCAAGAACGATCTGGGCAGATGGTCAGTCAAGCTGCTCAAGCGAGGGTGTTGCGCAGGTTGCATGGCATTTCAGGAGCGATGTCTCGCGAACGGGTCTGCTCCAGGTCTTGTGCAGGCCTCTAACCTTTACCCCCCAGGTACCCACTGATTTGAGGCTGGGTGAGCCCTAGAGGCATGATTATTTTATTTCACCAGGTCGCCATGGACTCTCATTCTCACATTTTACCTAGAGACCTAGAAAAGTGACTTCGAATGACTAGGATGCATGCTGAGCAGGTACTCATCCTTTCTCAAGGTACGACATTGCAACTGTGGTTGCTGACCTGATTGATTTTCACACAAACATCCCAATAGAGACCACTGCGTCGTACAGGACAGAGTGAAACCACACAATACTTTCCCAAACATGAGACCATGAATGCTAGCATAATCATTTATCATGTAATCCTACACTCTAGCTTACTGTAAAGAAAAGGACTGACTTTGTACTAGACATTGATTTTGAAAATTTAAATCCTAAATACGTTAAGGGTAGTTAGGAATGTGATGTCTAAAGTACCACACTTTCATAAACATCTAAAATTTTGTGATTTCTCTCCCTTCGTAGGTCACTAACTTTTTAACAAACACGTGCACATTTATGAGATATTAATTGAGAAGAATCTGGTTAATCAACTACTGACTTGTACCTCTTTTCAAGTTAACAGTACACAAAAAGATCAACCATTTGTTCATTTATTAGCACCAAATGAGGAAATTGCCACATAAGTGATGTGAAAATTGTACTCTAGTAATTTTTATGTATAAAAATGTAGCTGCACGCATGCCTTGCATGATAAAGTTTGCATGACTGTTCATCATTTTAATGAATTTGTTATAGCATAACATTTAATGTCTCATGATTTGTCAAACTGTACACACAGAAACACTGACACGTACTTATGTTTGTGAATACCAAACATAAATATAATATTATTTGGTAGTAATACTGTAACGTGTCCCATACATCATGCACCGTGTGGAAAGTAATCTATACGAACAGTCTCCTGGAGAATAGATTGGTTGATGTGGACCTATCGAATGCCTTCGAAGGAGCTATGATTTTTATTTGGGCATGTGCTTGCAGAAATGATCACTTCATCTCAATTAAGAATCACAGCTGCTTGCAAAGAAATATAGAAATAACCTCCAACACATGTGCTAAATGAGTGGGTCATCCATCTGAACACATGTAGACAAGACAGCATTTTGAACACACATTGTATAACCTTCACTTTTCATATGCTGCATGACTTGTGGGACACCCTGTAGTTGCTCCGGTAATAAGGTAGGCTTATTATATCACATTTGATTAAATTAAATATAATTGTGGTATTCCTGTGACTATTACATGTGTGTAATTTTTTAATTCGAATTATTTTACCCTAAGAACCAGTTGAAATTTGCCGCAAATTTGTGTGTGAATACGCATGCTTTTTCCATTCCAATTTAGTGCAGATAATACATAAGTCTATACTTGTTTCACAAGATTTGTGAACATATTGAGACCAAGGAACAATGTCTGCATGGGCCAACTTTGTGTATTTAAGTTACATTTAAAGAAATTATGGTAATACCAATTATTTACTACGACAATTGTGGTTACAAAAACAAAATTAAAAGTTAGTTCACGACAAAGCACCGTCCTTCAAGGCAAATGCTAAAACCAAGACCTTCGGCGAAGTGGCCTTGACTTCTTCAGCAGTTCTGAATGGCCGGGTGCATCACCGGACCTGAATGCAGCAGAGCACTTTGGAGCTATTCTGAAGGATGCAGTTGAGTCCTTGATGATAGTGGACCGGACTGCTATTCCCGGCCAACACTCTTTGCACATCTGGATCAAGTCCTCCGTAACATGGAATGGAATACGGACTGTTTGCGAATCTTCTGAGCTCCTACCGTGATCATCTTCGTGCTGTGAGAGAAGCAAACGGCGGACATACTAACTTTTAATTTTGTTTTTGTAACCACAATTGTCGTAGTAAACATTTGGTATTACCATAATTTCTTAATTGTTGTTACTTTTTACTGTGGACCCCTAGCAAAAGGTTATTTCCCACCCTGTATACACGTAGTATTCCAGATCTTACTAAAACGTAAAAGAATAGTTTAGTTTTATTCATAAATGCAATTAGCATAAAGTCATTAAACATATGCCACAGCTCTTATAGTAAAGTTTAGTGTTTCCACATTGCTGTTTCGTTGATTGTGCTCTTTTTTTTTTTTGTGGGACCACTGCCTTGATTAACATAGGCTATGCTGTCTAGGACTGAAATAGCAGCACATCACACACTTACCTAAACAATACTTTAACTCATAGTAATAAACTGATGTTCATTTTTCCTTGCAGTTTTTATTCATTATGGATTTTGCCACCTGTCTGGTAGCTTCGTCAGTCATGTAAAGTGATTAAGCTACCAGACAGGTGGCGAAATTGATAGCGAATAAAAACTGTGTGGAAAATGAGTAAATATCTTTAGATACTGCACCAAACCATAAGTGCCACCGATGGTTGATCCACAAATGTACCGTGTGGTGCCACTTACCAGTCCCATGTGAATTTCTATTGTTTTTGATCTAGTTGATTTTTCATGCAGTTGTAGAAACTACTGAAATAGACTACAAAAATAGGAAAATCTAAATAGAGCTAGAGCACAAGTAAAATTTAAAAGTGGATGAAGGAGTTTATGTAATCATGACTGAATTTCAAGAGTGAAACATGGTAATGTCGAGTTGTTGTTTTTTTAATGCACGATTTGACAGTGTGAACACTTCTCCATTACTGCTGTTGTTTGCACTAATGATCATGCCAGTTTCAGTATCTTTGTGGTAAAATTACTAAAGTTTCTTCTGAATATTCTACGTCATAATGTGATGTTTTTCGGTTCTTGTTTATTTGTTTTCTGTACAGGCTCCACGTTTTCACTCGTGTGTTTGTAATTGCTTTCTAACACCATTGTTGTGTAGGTTTGTATTCAGGATAATTAATTTCCACAGCAAGTGTAACTTAAGTTGAATGCTTCATATTGCAGAACACAACACATTTGGTACCGACATGCCTTGTGGGTTATGGTTGTGGATATTTGTTTCGTGGTGTTGGAGAGGGGCTCAACTGACTTGGCATAGATGTTCACATGTCAGGTGAGACACACACACTCAGTTGTCCACAGTTTCAGTACTTAGACCCACTTGAACCCACTGTGTTGCAGTGTAATATTGTGGTTACAGTAAATGACTGATTTTCAGTGTGTGTTTTAGTTTTCGGTAGTTCATTCACTTGATGTGTGACTGCATCAATACACATGTCATATTCTGTATTTATGTACACCTTGAGAGGCAGGACATTGCCATGAGGTAATTCTTCATAATAGACATGGAAATCTGAAATCTGCCATTTGGCAAAACTTATTTGTAGACAGGTCTGTGGTATGCATTTGTTTAAAATGCAGGAGATAACAATTTTTGAAAATTTCACTTTTTCGTGGAATGGGTAGTTTGATTTAAAAAATAATAGGTGTGTACTTTATTTTTGATACAAGCGAATCAGTGTTAGTTTACTGATAGTTTTACTGTTCTGATATTTTATAAATAGTCTGCAACTTAATTTCTCATGTTTTGTAAAGCTCTGTGGGCAGATAATTATAGATTCAATGTGCCCTGCTGGAATAGTATTTTTGTGCTAAAAGCGGAATATTTAAGTTATTACTTTTTCTCATTTATTTATTTTACTTTATTTTATTTTTGCGATTATTGTTTCCATTTGTACTAGCTAAAATGTTTTTGCGTAAATGAATTATTTCAGTGTATTTTTTCTTATAAGAGAGGCGGGGAAGTCTTTATTTTCATGAATATGAAGGTGAAATCTACACATATGCTCTGATTTCTCCATATATACACAATTTCTTTGTACAGGGTTGGACATGAAAACTGGCCTGCATCATCTTGTCAGACATACTCTCTCATTTGGTCTGAAACTATTATTTCTTCTACTTTCGGCCATTCCACCCCTCTCCTCATCCCTCCATAACTGCACCTCTTCTTATTTTTCAAGCACATTAATTTGCGAGAAAGTTTAGTTTCAGACCAAGTGAGATGAGGCAGGCTGGTTTTTTGTCCCCAACCCTGTACAAGACAAAGCCAATTTCAGAAACCTGTTTACTCAAAGTAAACAATTCAGGCTCTTCATTTAAGAATTGCAATTTCATATATTAGATCAGTAGAATATTCTGTCTATACTACAAAAATTTCATATCTGCTCATCCCAGTTTTAAAAACTGTTCCTATTTCTATTTTTTTTTTTTACCACATGGGTGCAGCTTTGATATCTTGCATCAAACATTAAGATGCCTGTTAAATGCATCTATTTGCATGCCTTAGCATGTGTGGTTCAACACACTGACTAATCTATTTAGACAAAGAGCACTTATCAAGATGTGTAAATACGGTCATTTCATCATTTGATTGGGTGCAATGGTTTCATTCTTATGCTGATATATTTGTAAAACATCGATTCAAGGTGCATTTAAGGTTCGTCTGGATGTTTGACCAAAACCAGCAAGGAAGTTTTAAAAAATTCCTCTCCTTTTGAAAAACTGCTATGAAATTCATAAATCTGGAAAACTACATCTGCTTAGAATTCCTTTAGTGTGTTCACGTGAATCCTTATGTGGTTTGCTTCCACTGGTGTCTAGATATGGCTATGTAAGCCAGCGTAAGCAAACCACATGAACATGCACGTTAATGCTTGAAAGGTCTGAAATCACATCCATCCATGTATAAATAAATGATAGCGATTATCTGCAACAGTGGTAATAATTTTGTTTCCAAAGATAAATGAATTTGCTTGTTTTCTCTTTTTTGTTTAATTGCAATTAAATACAGGCAAGATTGTTCCACCCCTCCTCCTCTCCTTTCTTGCAAGTCACCACAATCTGCGTTGCTTTCTCTTCACCACAAAATAGAAATAAATAGCATTCTTTTCTTTGCTCGTTTACTTGATGATAATTTGAATAGCATGTGCCATTCCAGAGTAGAATTCTTGGGCATAACCACAAATGTGAGAAGATACATGCCATGTTCTCTGACATCACTTCCTTTAAGCATGGAACTGAATGTATTCATGATTTATGTAGTGACAAATTTAAGTCTTGCTACCAAATGTTCTAGGTTATGGACCTGGCATGGGTGTTAGTTTGATAGTCATTGTCACATTTAGCCAGAAGTGGCTGACAAGCTACATAAAATGAGACCGGTAATTATTATACTGCTAATTTCACACAATCTTTTATGAAATTCCATGTATAATAGATAAAAATTGTTCATGAACTTTCACTTCATTCAATGTCCACTGGATTCATTAAATTTACGGCAATGAGTTCAATTAGCAACGTAGGTTAATTGCTCATTAATATGTACACAATTACAAAAGATCAGTGTGAATTTTTCGAGAGTTTGATTTGAGAGAAATGAGTAACATAATTGAATAATTAATTGTTAATGCAAATTTTTCAAATTCAGGAGGACGAACTGCAGATGATATTGTAAATTGGCTGATCAAGAAGACTGGACCTCCAGCAAAGAACTTGGAAACTGTGGATGATGCAAAGGCCTTGATTGAAGAACATGAAGTTGTAATTATTGGATTTTTCAAGGTAATTTTTTTACACTACTTTAACTGGTGTAACAAAAGCGGTTATTTCATGTGTTTTATTCACATTGCTTGCCACATTTATATTGTGAATTTTTCCCCCCAACATTCCTTCTAATTTCTGAAACATATGAGCCCCTTATGAACATTACTTTTTAGCCTAATCGTTGCAGAACAAAACAAGGGCTGACATATTTTTACCATTCCTAGTTTCCAGTATGTTAAATTTTCGTTAGAACCATACTTGAAACAGCCCTGATGTTGAGGCTAATACCATGCAAAACCAACTTTTTTGTTACAAGATATTTCACACCCTAGTGAAAGTGTTCAGACCATAGCAGCATGACACATTGCACAAACCTACATATATCAATCTCCCTAACCTCTTCAGTCCCGAAGCCAAATTATTAGGAAACTTTTCACAAAAAATTGAAGTTTTGGGACATTTGCCACCTACCTAAAGCTAATATTGCAGTGTTTTCACCCCCTTAAATTTAGAATTTTTTTTAGAAGAGGTATCAAATATACCACCTCAGGATTCAATGAGGACAATGTTACTTCACAATTGGTATCATATGCGATACCTTGGGACTCAATGAGGATATTTAATACATGACAAAAATGACTGTAGTGATGTTTTTATTTAAAATACTCTATTTTAATACCCTTTGGATATATTGCAATTTTCATGGGAATGATTTTACATTACTTTGTACAAACAGTGTCTGCAATTATAGGGGACGTGGGGGCAGTTGCCCTCAATATTTGCAAATTTTGCCCCCACAATATGCTAAACCTTATGTACCAAGGGATACTTTGCCCCCTCCCCATTTTTGAAACATTGCCCCCCCCCCCCAAGGATCTTATTTTCAAATACTCTCAATTTATGTTCCTCTTTCAATGTAAGGGACCAAGTTGCCCCCCCCCCCCCCAATGTTTTGGTACCCAATCGCCGCCACTGTGGACAAAACATACATGCATAAAATTTAACAATATTTTTCAATATTTGTACAATTCTTGTAAACTTGTACATTTTCTTAAAATTTTGAGTTCACCTTGATGAATGATGAGAATATTTTTCTTATGGAAATTAATATAATAACTACCTTCTGATGAAAAGGAGAGAAACACTTTGCATGTAGCACACTGTACAAAAGTAAAACAATCACATCCAGAATTGCGACATTTTGGCCTACTATTTTGTTGTTTCACCATACCGTGGTGAGTGAGACTGCTGGCTTACAGATATGGCAATTGTGTTGGTGTTCGAGGCCTCTTTTCCTGTGAATAGAATCATCATCTTCACTTTCTTTGTCATTGTGCATATTATTATGCAAAATGGATGAGATGAATCAATCTGACTGTCCAATTTTTTGTGCTCTCATTGAGTATTTGCTCAAATCCCCACCTAGTACAGGGTATCCCAAATAAAAGTATACCCAATGTTGAAATTGACTTTGATCTGGATATACTTTTATTTTGGACACCCTGTATCAGCACCTCCCATATTGATGTAGTTCTTCACAACATGTGGCAGTGCTTTGGTGTCAGATCTTGGTCTGCAAGGACAGTTCACTTTCTCTGAGTCATTAAGAGGCCATAGTATGGAACAGAAAAGGGGGGGGGGGCAAATGCCCTTTGGTTCCCTTAATCACCACCACTGGGTGTGGGGCTTGAATATTCCCATCATCTTTCCTTGACTATCGTCAACAATCTTCCAAAGGCTCGACGACATATTCATTTGAAACTATGGTTATCGATCTATTGCCAAAATTGCAAAATTTTCATAGTTTCTTTCACTTCGTCCATACGTTCATTTTAATTTTCACTTGATGAAAAAGTCACCTGAAAATTATTCTTGAACAATTAAATCATTATCATTTTCATCGTCGGCATGTTCAAAATCAACATAAGAGTACTGGTGTATCAGCTCTGCAATTTGTTTGTATTTTACAATTAGGAAAAGAATGATCCTAATAGAGAAGTAGAGTAAGAAATAGAACAAGATAACCTACACTCTCACTTCACATGTATTCTGAACAATTAAACTAAAATAAGAAGTGTACCTCTTGCTAGAACTTCTCAATTGATACACCTGAATAGCAAGAGAAAATAATCTTATGATCTCTTTCGGCTTCATATTTTTGAAGAAAGTAATGGTTGAGTCCCGAGGTATCAAATGTGATAACCTTGGTGAAATTACGTCATAAAACTAACATATTTTACTTTCTTTTTGCATATTTCAACTTTAATAATGGCATTACAATCTAAAAATATTTTTTTAAATACAACTAAGAAAGTTTTGACAATGTCATAAAATTTATCTTTTCTTTGTCTGGACATATTCCCATAGTAAAAACAAACTTTTTCGCCAAGGCACTGCCATCTACTGGAACTACAACAAACTAAAAACAAGGCACTACCTCAAAGCACAGTTTTATCACGGGTTATACCCCGGCCGGCAACTCAGTCGGTTGAAGCGTAGTTGTGCAAATAATAAAACCGTGAGGTATCATATACCTCGGGATTGAAGGGGGCTAAACGTTAATGCTGTACTAGTTAGCCCTCTTTCCTTCTCCTCTTTCTTCCTCTTTTCCTTTCTGTTTCCATTTTGCTGCTTCCTCCTGCTCTCTGCTTCTTTACTCCACATCTTTCTCATCCCCTTCTTTTTCTCATCTTTCTTTTTCCCTCTACTTTCTTTGTCTCTCTATCTGTTTTCGTGCACTCTCCACTTCCTGGATCTTCAATCTCACCTTTCTCTCCCCCTCCCCCTGTCCCCTTTCTCCCCCCCTTTCGCTCTCATCCTCTCCCTCACTTTGTTTCTTACAAGAAATAGGACTTCATTCACCAATGGTGATGATTCGCTGCCACCGTTCCAAAAGAGAAGGTCCAAAACAATAGCGATTAGTGAATGGTGAGAGTGTGATTGATTTATGAAAATTGATAGGTAAATGCAATGATTTGCCTTTCAAGGTATGGGTATACTGAAAGTAAAGATATATTAAAATCGTTGCTATTTCCAGTATATCCTTGGTTACATGATTCTAAATTTAGTGAAAAATATATTTTTTATATTAAAGGAAAAATTCACATGTGCCTTTGGCAGCTAACTTAAAGACTTTTGTGCCTAAATGGTGCCAAAGGGCACCTAATTATTGAAGCTTAGTTTGGAACTCAGCAAAGTACCAATACAATAAGTTTCAATAATATAATAGTTTGTATATAGCTGTGCTTATAGTGAATCTGACAATTCATTTGCCAGTTTACTGCATGTACAGAGTAATTTATTTTGCTGAAAAAAATAGAATTGTATTGTGCCTTTATATTTATTAGAACAGTATTACGAAAAGGTAGAATAAGTACAATGAGCAATTTTAGCAGTTCAATACTATGTACTGTAGTCCCATCTGTACTTAAGAATGGACAACATTCCATTCCAGGATCAAAGTTCTGAAGCTGCCCAGAATTTCCTGAATGTTGCCCGTGGAAATGACGATCATCCCTTTGGAATAACTTCCACTGAAGATGTCCGAAAGGAATATGAAGTTGATGGAGATAAAGTTATTCTGTTCAAGAAGGTAAGAGCTTTTTGAATTGTCGTTAAATGAAACTTTGACATACCTCTACTCTGTACACAGGAACATAATTTGAAGTGAGTTTAGTATTTGCAAGTAAGAGTAAGAAATTATTTATTCTATGAAATGTTGACAATGTTGATAAAAAAAAACTAATTTGCCAACTTACGATGTGGTGCAATTTTAACTTGGAGTTTTCAGAATTTCGTACATGCAAACTTGAAAAATAGCAATATTACAGCAAAAGATCAGTTGCCAGGCTGAAATTTTTAGTTGCCATGACGACCTGCCAACCGGGATTTTTCGAGCCCTGTTCATGCTAATGAACAAAAAGAAGAACTGAAATATTGTGTGCAGTTTTTAAAATGTGACACATTAATTGCTGCCACGTGCTGCTGGGATATATTTATCCCATCCGTCCGCTAAAAGTTAAATATGCCCATAGTGATACAGATAAAGCTTACAGTGAAGATTTCTGAACAACAATGGCATGTATCTGCCCATAGCATGCATCTATTTCTGGTGTCCGGTGTACTATTCTCTCAGTTTTTTAGATCATGATGCATGTTTTTAATTTGCCTTTTTCTGATTAAGACCCTAGCTTTTAAGGGTGGACATGTCAAAATCTTAACTTTACCACTGCAGGTATGCTCTAGTTATTAGTACATATATTTTGTTTAAATATTAAGTCAGATAAGAGTTCATAATCCTCAGGTTAATCAGATTTACTTCTGAAAAACTGGACTAGGGATGGTTAAATTGGGGCATTCATTAACAGTATATGTGAAAGAGAGCTTTAATATTTGCAGAATCACCTTCCTGTGCTCCCTGAATCTGCATGTGGGGAAACTGAAACAAAATAAAAAAAGCATATAAACACACATTCACACTTGCAACATTGTGTCCATTTTTATAAACATTGTAGTCAGTAATATTTGAACTGGCCAATTTTTACACGTGGAATTTACATGTGAAATGTACATACTCTGAAATGCACTTCTATACACTTGGCTGACTTAGTACTACTGAAATGTTTATACTGATCCAACCAGAAAAACTTGTATGCAAATTTTTGTGCACATGTTTGTTTAATATTTTACCCTCTTTGTTAATGAAGATAAGGAATGTGAATCTTTTTTAATGATGATAAACGTTAAAAGAAATATGTGTAGCTACAAAGTTTTAATTCTTTAATTTACATCATCTTTTGTAATTGTAATATGGTAATGAATCAGAATGTTTAACCCATGTAATGCAATAATAAAGTAATGCACTCATATTCCAGTTTGATGAAGGCAAGAGTGAATTGGAAGGAGAAATTACAGAGGAGTCTGTAACGAAGTTTGTAGCATCCCAGTCGCTGCCTCTGGTTGTGGAGTTTAACCATGAGACAGCATCCAAGATCTTCGGAGGTGAAATCAGGAGCCATCTCCTCCTGTTCCTGTCAAAGGGTGAGGGCCATTACGACAAGTATGTGGATGATGCTCGGCAGGTGTCTGAGAAGTACAGGGAGAAGGTAAGTAAATGCTTGCTTTCTTTACATTTCAAAAATGAACATTGCAGTATGCAATTTTAAGTTTCATATTTCTCTCAAAAACTAAATATATGTGGCCCTGCTCATATGCCTCCAGCATTTGATGCAGGAAATAAGATAAGGGGTGAGCCAATACATTTTAAACAGATACTCAGTAGATACTCGTACTGATTCCTACCGATACTTGAAAATGGTAACAATTATAAACATTGTTCAAAATATTGATTAATATTAGTGAGTGAGTATTCATTCCTGTAGTATCAATTTACAAGGGTTTCCTATTTAATTAACTCTGATAAGCTTACTTTTCATTTTTCTGCACAAATTTTCTTCCTGATCGATTTTGCCACACGTCTGATGGCTTCGTCGGGCATGTAGATCACAAAGAAAATTTGCGGGATAAATGAAAAGTAAACTTATCAAGAGTAAATTACCTATCTCCACGTAAACGCCAAACAGATATCTTTAGATACATTGCTATTTGTTAAAAAAAAATACATTGGAATGTAAAAAGATGCCTGTTACGTAATTGCAAATGTACAGTTCTTTCACATAATGTTGGTAAAAATCATTGAAAATTGAATTTTGCATAACCCTGAAGATAATTAGACACTGTGAAAGTGTTGCGTGACAAAACACTGAAAAAGTATGTGCCGATATTGGTTAATAAACTGATACTTTCCAATACCGATACCACTGTTATTGACTGATAGATCGGCATTGGTGTCCGCTCAGCCCTTCTGATAATTGTTTCATGGAGTCCAAATATTGTGAAATGGATGTTTGGTCAAGTGCTGAAGGTAATTGTATAAAATTGTGTTAAAAAAACCAAGTGCTTGACTTCACAGCTTCCGGTCCAAATGTTTTTGGGCCAGTTTCCGGATCCTTTAAAGGAGTTGAACAAAGAACAGTCAGGTTCATGCTGAACATAGAGAGCCAACTGCGTGATGCAGCAACTTAGGACCTGTTCTTGTTTCTTGCTCCCACATCCTCTTTTTTTTTCTACCTTGCAGAAGTTACCAGGGTTAGCAAACTTTGCTTTTTCAAAAGAAACAAAGTTGTTTTTGCTTTAAACAGGTTTTAAACAGTGTTTTAAACCAGAACAGAAAAAACATATTTTAAACAAATAAAACGTTTAAAACACAATACCAAGAAGGCATATTTTCTAAGAATGATGATTAATAAGGAATCTGTTAATCATCCCAGGATGGACTGTATTCCTAGTTAAAAGGTAAACACTTAACTAACTTCTTAAAATATCTATTAATACTAATTAGTCTTGAATGTCGCATGCAGCCTGTCTGAGAACGAAGGTTCAAGTAATCCATAGCTGCCAGGCCCTACTTAGTCCACGTGGTATCTACTGTTGTTTTTCAAAATGACCTTTTATCATGAATGCCACAAAATATTGACATTAACAACTATGTGCAGTGTATTAACTAGGGTTGGGAACGATTAATCGGTACTTTATCGGTATCGGCCGATATAGGCATATCGGTTTATCGGTAAAATTACCGATTATTTTACCGATCCGATATATCGATAAATATCTGATAGTTTAGTGCAAAATTCTGCCATTTTGGTGTAATTTTTATGGATAATCTCCATGCCCTGCTTTTTAAAAAAGTAAGTGTCTAAATATGCAATTTCTCTTGCACTGCAGTCACTTTGAAACACACATTTTTTAAGGAGGTCAATGAACCTTTCAGGTACTTCTAGGACCATTTCTAATTTTATATCGGATCGGTAGAATATCGGTTATCGGTATCGGTACTTTATCGGTATCGGCCAAAATTTCATATCGTCCCATCCCTAGTATTAACCTATTAAGTGAGGAACAAAACTGTTTCATCCGTGTAATATTTAATTTCAAAAATGTTTTATACGCTTGGAAAAAAAAATTGCTAGGCCCATGGGTATTCAATTCAGCACAATATATTTTTGTTAATTGAATTTAAATTTTCAGCCACTGAACAGTTTTCTGTGCACAGTAAACAAAATGACACCAAATGAATGAAAAGAGAGAGTTACAAAACCTGTGTGTTTTAAGTGTTTAAAGCAAATTGTTTTAAACGTGCCAACCCTGGAAGTTACCCAGTGAACTAAAGTAGATACAGTTGAACCTGAGTTATACGTATGTCAAGGTGAAGAGAAAATAATAAGTATAAGTGATGTACTCACAAATCAGATTTAGATACCATGTCATATCATTATTAAAATACTAATTGTATCTATTTTGAGGATAAATATATCTGTAATACAGTTATTTCTGTCATAAAGTGGTTAATTAACAAGTCTAAAAGTTTGATTTTTAAATACATTACATTTGGAACTTTATTAGTGAACACTTTTTCACTGAAATACTGCAGTAAACACTATAGTTTTATAGTTTATCTAATTTAAAAAAAAAATCATCTAAAACAGCATATCTTCTACTAATGACTGTGCATAGGTATAAGCGATGCCTAAATCTGCAACTATTTCAGTTTGTTTTATGTGGATTAGCACCCACTTCCTGAATAAATTTTAATATCTGGTCAAGAGTGTAACCTTTCCTCTCACTAAAAACTGCCACTTTTGTGACATTGATATTGTAGCTTGGTTACGTACAAACCAACTGTATCTTATGAAAATTAGTATGTATAACACAGAATTAGTTTTTAAATTATATTTTGCTGGGACCTACAGTAATTTACGTATAAAACAGAATTATGCAGAACTGAGTTACGTATAAAGCAGTCTCAACTGTTCTTCATTGATCTCGGTAAATGAGAAATCATTGAATTTATATTTCTCACTAATTGTAGTAAAAAGCTTTGGCTCAATGGGCGTTCTTTGCTTGCAGGTTTTGTTTGTAACAATCGACACAGACCAGGATGACCATCAAAGAATCCTGGAGTTCTTCGGCATGAAGAAGGAGGAGATCCCCTCAATGAGGCTCATTCGGCTGGAGGAAGACATGGCCAAATACAAACCAGAGACCGCTGAGATCTCTGCCAAGAGCATAGAATCATTTGTAGACAACTTCATTGAAGGAAAGTTGAAGGTATGTGTATGCATATGCAAGGGAATTTACGGAAAACACACTGCATGTATTTGTTTTTCTTGATTTGGTGTGTCTTTAATAGCTTGAAATCAAACTAAAATTTTTCAAATACAGCTAGCTTTGCTTCTCAAGAATAAAAAAATTAAAATCTCAATCAGATTTGCTAATGTTCTGGTTTCATAATTCATGTTTTTTTTCTTTCTTTTTTTTTGCCATTGTTAACAATACAGTTTTTTTCTTATTGAATGATATTAAGTAACTACTCCATTCACAATAATTGATACTATTGCCCTTTACGATCTCGCCAACAATGATCCCAGTCAGTCTCCTGGCATGGGCATAGTGTATTCATCAACTTTTGTCTTAAACATCCTGATGAGCCTAAAGAGGCAGAAAAACACCCTAAAGTTAGAAAAATACTTTTTACTCGACATTCAGTTCCGTGTCTGCCAACTGGGAATATCTTACTGTAGAGTCATCTCATTTATACAGAAACAAATACACCATTGTGTTATTTCAATTTAATTTGTACCATAAATAGACAAATTTATACTCAAAAGAAGTTATCATTCATGTAACAAATATGTATTCAATGGCTATTAAAGCAGTTATTTTTTGTGTTTCTATGCTAGATGTTAGTAATTTTTAATATTAATTTTTCTTCTTACACAAATACATAATTCCATGTGCAATTCAAAAAAATATTGCTTTATTCAAGTTTCCTTGAATCACCGAAATTGATAGACTAATGAAGTTTTCACAAAAGAGACATGGAATTATTATATATTTGTGAAAAACTAGAATTCAACTATGTTGTAACATGTTTTTTAGATTTAATCAATTACGAAAGCATTTAAAATTATTTTTGTCTTCTAAACCTTAGTTAATAATAATAAATAAAATCAAAATAAATATTGTTTAATGGCCAAGAATCAGTAACAATTAATTATTTTAATATGCAGCATTATTAGTGTATAGGTGATATTTTTTTCATTCTACCTGTTAACTGAAGATTACCATGTGCTTGAATTAACAACTTGCTTCATTGATAGCAACATCTCCTGTCACAAGAGCAGCCTGAGGATTGGGACAAACACCCAGTGAAAGTTCTGGTATCAAATAATTTTGATGATGTTGTTTTTGACAAGGACAAGGATGTGTTGGTTGAATTCTATGCTCCATGGTGTGGTCACTGCAAGCAGCTTGCACCAATCTATGATGAGGTGGGTTTTCTTTTAGTTTAATAGTTATTAGTATAAATAACAAATATGAATAATAGTTTTTCTTGTATGTACGCATTGCTTGCATTATAGAATTATTTTCCTGTAGTTTACGGTTATTACAAGCATAAGAAAACAGTTTTTTGTTTGTGACGTTTCAGGAGAACACACACGCCTTTCATCAGACATTTATTTTCATTTTGACATTTATTTGACAAATATTTCTGCTTTTAATGTGTGTCCGTACAACCTATCACATAGATACTTGCGAGCAAATTTGTGATGGTCAAGGGGCAACCCCTGCATGACTTGAGATAGAATAGGTAAGCTCTTTGGTTGTACTGTCAGATCACATACTCTTTGTCTGGGCCTTGTGTAGATGTTTACATACAAGGCAATTCATAAGTGTGAGTGTCTTAGACTGTAGGCATACTGAGGGTTCCATCATGATGTGAGCATGTGTGTTTGTGATTTTCTCTTCCAGGTTTGTCTAATCACCATTCATCATTAATATCACAATTAGCCAAAAGAGACAGAAAAGGTGATGTAAAATGAGAAAAAACGAAATGCAAATTGAAGAAAAAAATATTTCCATGTAAATAAATGGGCATGTCAAATAAGGAGATTGTGTATGTTTGAACATGTAGATTGTTGAAGTACTCACAGCATAGCTTGGTATTTGAAAATTTCCTTTCATATGATCGGAAAGAATAATTCATCTGTGTCTTGTTATGTGCTATGTTTTCATGTGTAGTCTGTTCATGTGGAACTACAGGTCCAAAAAGGTATTGGAAAACATTCATCCTATAACGTAAAATTAAATCATATTTATATACAAAGTTTACAAATGTATTCACACAGTGAAGGACTATTGCAGTGTGATGTTTTTTTTTTTATACATGTAGCTAGGTGTAATGTAAATAATATAAGCAGCAGTAGCATTACTATGGGACAATTTAGTGTGCACAGTCAACAAATGAATGCAAATCTTAATACATAACCACAGACCAGCTACAGGCTGGGTCAATCAGTCCCTGATCTGTCGTTTACTTCTGTGGATAGAAACACTGACCTTCTATGTATACTCTTTTCTTATGGGAGTTTTACACGAAAGTCAGTGACATTACATTTCTGGCATGAAAATACATTCAGACATCCAATTTCTCCAATTTATTGCTGATGAAGTTTGTAAAAAGAGGAATTGTTGCTTACATTTAATATCGTAACTCCCATGAGGAAAAGTAACAAATGCCTTAATTTGAGACTTTTGTACTGTCTGGCTGCCTTAGCTGAGACCATGGATGGAAGTGCGCATGCACCAACTGGGCATGTTCATTGGCAAAATAAGGGTGACGAGACTTTGGTCAGGAAACTGGTTCTGTGAAAATGATCTGCTGTGGAAACAGTAATGGAAGTTTCAAACGTAGTGACATCACCACCAAAATACATAGAGATTTTTACGAATTATGTAAGGGTACAGAATGAAAAAAATAGCCATCATATACTATATAAACAAAGAGAATATATCAGGAAAGTATTAGTCACGTCAGATTAGTAGATAAACTTGTCTGTAAACCAGTAAAATTTTTTTGGCCATTCAATTAAATTGATCTTCTTAGTAAATATTATAGGGATGGGCCGATATGAAATTTTATCCAAAAACCGATAAAGTACCGATAACAGATATTCTACCGATCAGATATAAAATTAGAAATTGTTCTTGAAGAACCTGAAAGGTTCATTGACCTCCTTAATAAATTGTTTCAAGGTGACTGCAGTGCAAAAGAAGTTGCATATTTAGACATTTACTTTTTTAGAAAGAGCATGGAGGCTATTCATAAAAATTACAACAAAATGGCAGAATTTTGCACTAATTTATCAGATATTTATTGATATATCGGATCAGTAAAATAATCTGTAATTTTACCCATAAACAGATATGCCTATATCGGCCGATACCGATAGAGTACCGATTAATCGGTTCCATCCCTAAAATATTATAATTAGCACAAATGTACGCAGCAGTAATCAGGACAGTATTCACTAACAATAGTATTACTATTATTATACATGGTATTATATAATAAAGAAAATGTAACTGAATGGTTTGTGGCATTGTGTATTATATCGAGGGCGTTATGTAGAATGTGCAACAGTGTCCAAAACGACAGTTTTCTTTGTTCCCCTTTGGACAGGTTTGTTACGAATTGTAAGACAAATCACAAACACAACACATCAAGCAGTAATAAACACAACAAGCAAACCCATACAAGCAAAATCCCACAGGGTGGTTTGGTGAGTGTTCTATCTGCTTCCCCTCTCGCGTTTGGAATCATACTTTCCAGCTAGTTTAGTTTCCTTTGGCCGGACTTTATAGGTTTACTTACAGAGTAGTCACAAAGTGGGTAAACCCCCCTTTATTTTCAACACTAAGATTGTTATGGTTGAATGTTTGGTATGAACACACACCTGATAGTTCAAGAGTCCAGAACATTGCCTGATAGTTCAAGAGTCCAGAACATTGGCATGGAGACAGTCATTTTCGTAGCACAGCTGAATTCTGTCTCATGTTCTGGCACACTTTGTGTTGTAAGTGTGCCAGCTTCCTTAGCCTGGCCTCCAAGAAGTCCCGACCATCAATGACAGTCAGAAATAACCAGTATCACACAACAAACGAGTTAAGAGCAGCTGTGAAAGATGCCTTCGCGTATATGACCCCATATTAATCTCCGCAAAATGTCTGCCAAAACATGGCTGTGCGATAAAAATGGTCTGCATGCCAATGTTCTGGACTCTTTAACCTTTTGTGTCCCAAGCGTCTCGATCGAGATACCCAAATGTAACCCTCACGGTCCCAAGAGTCTCGATCGAGATGCTGTGTCAAGGTCGTAGTTTTTACGTTATAACTTTTCTGTTTTTGGCTAGAATTTCGATTTTTTTTTATATTGTATCTAACACATGTATTTAACAGAAATGTTTTTTTGAATTTTTTTTGTCTTCATGAAAATGGGGGGGGAAAGGTGGGAAAAGGGACTTCTCTTTTCAAGGTCAAATTTTTTCGACAAAGGAAGACCGGCTTTGTTGTTCTAAAGCAATGCTTTTCACTCCCTCCTGTTAAGTGCATTCGAAGGAAGCTTGTTTATCAGTATCTGATGTCCAAATGAAAGTTTTCTGTGAGGGCGTTAGCAGGGGGTGGGGCTAGGGGGAGGGGGAGGGGGAAGACTGGTTGTTGAATCTGCGTTCTGAGAATGGAATTTCGAAGCGTGCTGAAGGAAACCTTTGTTTTTTTAGCACAAGTGTCCACTAGTTGCAACAGGGGTTACCCTGCATTGTCTAAAAATAGAATTTCAAGCAGCTGCAAGAATTGGTTCTCATTTTTCACTAAGTTCTAGCTTTTTGTCCGTGAATATTGTGCGTAGGTGTCGTTTTGTGCCAAGTGCGAGGACATTTTTTGGGTGAAGTGACAATTTTTTAAAATAATTTTTGGGGGTTTTCTCCCTTCCCCCTCCATATATATATATATGCCAAATTTGCATAAATTTTGCATTTTGACATTTTTTTTCGGTGGGGCGGGGGGAAACACCATTTTTTTAAAGAAAAGTATTTTTGAGGGGATTTCCCCCCTTTCCCCCCATATGTACGCTGAATGTGCATAAATTATGTATCGTCTGAATTTGTGATTCATTCTGCATACAACGGTATATCTTTCATATCTCTAGGGCATTTAGTTTCTGAGCTATAGTCATTTTAATGTAACTCTGCATTTTGAAGCTTGAATCAGTGGCATGCCGACCATTCCTTTTGGGGGTACAACTCAAGTTACATTGGTCATATGATAATAATGCAAATATTTTTGTGTTCCTTACATGTCAGCGATAATTTCTATGTGCATTTTGAACTTTTCATATCCTTTTTTTTGGGGGGGCAGGGGGGGAAACCCCCTTTTTTTTTAAAAAAAAAAGTATTTTCAGTGGATTTCCCTTCTTTCCCCCTCCATATATATGCCGAATGTGCATAAATTATATATCTTCTGAATCTGTGATTCATTCTGCGTACAACGGTATATCACTCATCTGTCTAGGGCAATTAGTCTCCGATCTACACTCATTTAATTGAAACTCTGCATTTTGCTCAAAATCGGCTCGGGACCGAGAGGCTTACATGTGAAAATGTCCTTGGGACTCAAAAGGTTAAACCATCAAGTATGCATCCATATCAAGCATTGAACTGTAACCATCGTAGTGTAGAAAATATAGGGAGTACAAGACTTTGTGACCACTCTGTTCGATATTATTAAAAAAGCTAGCCACAACAGTGGCTGCTTGGGCTGAAATGTTGCCACTGAGGGTTTCAGTCCTAACCTGTTTGTGTGTGAATGTCTTTTGTGTGTGAATGTCTCATCTGCAATTTCATGTAGTCGTCATTGATTGCAAATAGCCAAAAGTGGCAGAAAAAGTGATGTAAAATAATAGTAGTACATTTATGTGTGAGAGTTTACTTTTGTGACTATTTTCCAGACTTGTTCCTCTACATTAGTAGCTTTTGGGAAATTTTGCTTCACAATAAAATTTTTATACTCAATGTAACTACATCTTCAATTGAAAAAGTAAGAATAACAGTTCAACTTATTTTCAACAATTTCCCCCAAAAGTCACGCTATATTTGAAGTAATAAAAGATTTTTTTAATCCAATTTACACCCTTATAATTATGTAATTTACAATTAGTAATGACTAGTGCAAACTAATTAGAATAACATGCAATTGCGAAGCTTATGATTAAAGTATCAGTCAATGTGACGTTGCCAGTGGCGGCGATTGGGTTCCAAAACTAGGGGAGCAAT
Source organism: Lepisma saccharinum (assembly GCF_977018435.1). Classification (NCBI taxonomy): domain Eukaryota; kingdom Metazoa; phylum Arthropoda; class Insecta; order Zygentoma; family Lepismatidae; genus Lepisma; species Lepisma saccharinum. The sequence continues at coordinate 37,681,133 of NC_139237.1, forward strand.
GTGCCAGAACTGGGGGAGGGGCAAGGAAGTTTACTTTCCCTTGTTAGATAAGGATTAGCATAGTGCGGGGTCAAATGTGGCAAGAAAGTGGGGGGCAACTGCCTCCCTTGCCCCACTAATCACTGCCACTGGGTATTGCTCATATTCCTTCTTCCCTCGTATTTCAGATTTTTCCTCCTAGCATCATTTTGCCATGGTTCAGAGAGATTGATTTTTGAGCATTTAAAGCAAGGGTTCCCAAACTTCTTTGCTTCACTTCACCCTTAGTAGTGTTTCAAGATTTTTCTGTGGCACCCAGAATGTAGCCCTCTCTAACACTTGCAACGCTCAGTTACTTGTAAGATTGCGTGCCTTAAGTTAAAAAAATGAAACACGTATTTCAAATTCAGAAATATTTCATATGTAAAAATGTACTAAATAAGCACATATTTGAAACATTCATAGCATTGACTAACAATTCAGTGAAAATATTGGAACATTTCAAGTCAACCAGTGCCCCAGGGTGCTGCGGCACACCCTTTAGGAACCACTGATGTAAAGCGTATAGTAACATCTGTTCATCGTCGTCAGTAACATGTTTACCCTTCGTTGCCTTGTAATCGAGGGGTCCCCATTTCTATACCCGGTGGAGGCACATAGTGATTCGGATCCCACTTAAAACACCAAATCAATCAATCAAACATATTTACCATCCTTGATCTTATGCATTGCACAAAATGAATCATTCCAGAAGCAGTCTTTTGGAAGAGAGTCGCTTGCATATGTGCAAATGGTAACAAACGCCCAGGATGTGTCCTTTGCACGTCCATGCATTCGTGTGAATTGATCAATTACAAGAACTGTCCGATAAAAAAAGAATAACAATTATCTTGTAGATATATTTATATATTTTTAAAATGCATCTATTGCAAACAAGACTACGTAGGTACTTACTGAGTTACCTGAATAAGTGGCTAAAGAAAGTGCATGTTTAGTGTGTGTTCTTGAGCCACTTATTCGGGCAAATCAGTAAGTTGTCTTGTTTGCAATAGATACATTTGCACACGAACTCACTCCTGAAGGATGACCAGCCGAAGCCTATAATTGAGCTCTAGATATTAGACAGAAAATAAAATTCTCACTGTGGGTCAAGTAATTGAACGCTACACACCGACGCACAATGCACTTAATAACGATATCAAGAGAAATAATTAAAATTGAATTCTACATTATGCAACTATGTAGCTCAGATAGTCTCAAGTCCCCCTAGACATGCCTTGTATATGCTGTGCTCTGGTGTCGAATGCAAGAAGTACTATTGCCGATTGCATAAGGGCTCGCAGCACCATATGTTCGCACAGCGCAGTGAACATTTTCGGGGTATAGTGGCCAACAGCCCTTTAGCTGCCAGTTTGATGCAACACGCACAGCAATTGTGTTCAACGCAATTCGTGGGACACCGTAGAAATCAGTGTTACAAACTATCTAAAAAAGTTATCAGACATCGTGTAGGAGTAAATTGTGTGTATATACTCGAACATAAAAGAAGAATTTTTTCGAATAAATATGTGTGTGCATTTAATACGTACGTAATTTAAAACATATACATGAGTGTTCACATGCTCATTCGAACATTATCAGGCAACGTGCCTGTGAGTATGTGAAATGGCAAATGTAATAAACTCTACACATTAAATTGAATATTTTAAATAGCATATATATACAGCTTAATTTAATTGAATTAGAATTTTTGGATACATTGGAATCACACACACCCTTTATATGGTGGTGAGAGACAGTAATACGTAAGGTTGAAATAGAAAACATCTGTTGCACCCTTGAATTTTTGGAAAGTTTGCCTTGAAAAGTGGGAATTATACTTGAATTTTATCATGGTCCGAGAGTGGTCACCCTGAAATCTCCTATTAGAAGGGATATGTTTATTTAGTGTAATAAGTGCAGTTTTTAAATCAAATTTGGGACTACATTCACATTTTTAAAACCAAGGTGTCATTTTATGTACTGCCTTTGCACTGATATAACACAGAAATTTTATTTTATTTAGAGCTTTTGAACCCAAAATTCACTAAATTTTTGGATCGAAACTTTGTTTTTTTATTTACCAAAATTATGTGCCTCTAATCATGATCCATTGATTGATTTGCTTTATTTACTTTGTTTTGGCAAATCACTAAGATGACAATGACTTGTGATAAAAGGAAGGACCAAAAGTGACAGAAAAAACATGTAAAATAAACTGAATGTATGATTCTAAAGGAACGCAACAAGAGTTCCACAAGACTATACTGACTGCTAGGTTGACATTTGTGTCCACAAATAAGTCACCCCTTTTACAAAAGTGAAATTAATTTTGATCTTAGTCATTATATTTTGTTCTAGTGTCTTTTTGGTTTTTACCATATTTTTTTTTTGTACACTCCTGTTCACATAAAAGTGGCATGTTTTTTAAGGCTAGACAGATGAAGAATGCCCCTTTTCTGAACAGGGGTGTACAATAATGAAAACATTTTAATTTTCATTGTGCATGGGCTGGCTTAGATTATATGGAGGCCAGGTGAATATATTTTTCAAAAAGCTATTTCATTCCTAGGTTGTTATTAAATTGACGAGTAATTTGTATTTGGTCAGTTGAGTCAATAATTTTGACTTTGACTAGTTTTCCACCCTTGCTATCGTTAAGTTAGCTCATACTTGATATACATTTTTGCATGATAGCCATCTTATTTATTTTTAATTTTGTTTTCCTTTTATCATGCAGCTGGGAGAAAAGTACAAGGACAATCCTTCCATACTCATAGCGAAAATGGATGCAACTGCCAATGAGCTAGAACATACCAAAATCAACAGCTTCCCTACAATAAAATTATTTTCTAAAGGAGATAACAAGGTTAGTTTTTTTTTTTAAAAAAAAATCACTCTTATACAATTATATATTAATCCCATGCGTCTTTTGGCTTTTTTTCCTGAAATGAGAACATGCAGTTTGAAAAATACAAGGAAGTTTACTACAACTGATCAAGTTTTGGATATTATTGAAATGCAAAATTAATTTTTCATTAATAAGAATTGTTACTGTTCGCAACTCAATATGAGTAAACACTAAATTCAATGTATTTTTTAATGTTAATGTCAATTCAATAAATGTAGAAGTAATGAACCCTGCCCCCCGCAAAAAAACAACAACTTCCATTCTGTATTTAGACAAACATGGTATTAAAGTAGAGAAATTCCATTAAGATCCAACCGACAGATAAGAAAAACTTGCACTGTTACCTATTTAAATGTCATTGTATTTTAATTAACTCATTAGGCTTAAGCAGATAGAAAATGTGAAATGTACATCAGCAGAGAGAAGAAAAAGCAGCTATTACCGCTTGTTAAAGAATAATTTCCAAAATTTGGTCCCAAATATAATGTATCCTCGTCACTCAGAATATGTATTTTACCTAAAATATAGCTAAGAAGATTGAATATATATAAATGTAAAACTTAGGTTATCCCGAGTTAACTGTGGCTGCACACACATGCATGAAAAATGTCATTTTTCATGAACCTATTCTAAGAAAACTTATTTTTTCAAAAGTTTATACTGTATTGCCTCTAAATATAGGAAATATGAAATGAAAGTTTAAACAATTCAGTTCACTCATTTATAAACATTATGCATGTACGTACATGTAATGAACAAATTTTATTATCCCAAGTCTACTTGGGCTAAGGATATACATTTTTATCATAATAAACAAACATAATATAGCTTTAAATGTTGCACATTTGTTTTTCAAATCTTAAAAATTGCCGTTCTGAATCTGAAATTATTAGATATTAGATAGGCACGGTGTGGTGAACTCTGAAGCATGGAGCTACACATAAGGGGACATTGCAATCCTGGCAGTAATAATATGATTCACTGCCAATCGTCTCGCCTTTGGCATCTCTCACTCTGCTACACATTCCAAACACCAAGTGGAGTAAGGTGCTGCTTCCAAGTGGACATTTAGTGTACTTCATGGCAGAGAGCCTCTCATGAGTTTGTACGGGTAAAAATTAAATTGAATGAGAAAAAGTAGTTTGGCCCGATTATACTTGGGATAATATAAAAAGTGCACCTAGTACCTGCCAGAGTTTACTCGGGATACAAAGGCAATCGGTTAATGTTGGTAGAATTCAAGGGAAATAAAGGGTTTCTCCTAGGGCTGGGCTAATACCCATGCCAATGTTTCGGTATTGGCTGATACTATACCGCGTTTGTTAGAACCTGTCCCGTTTCCTGCGCTAGCGATCGCTCTACAGTTTCGGTGCCAATGAGAAACTAGGAAAAAGTCGTCTACTGGCAGGCGAGGAGCGAATGGAAGCCAGAAGAGAGGAGCTTACATAGACGCTGTTGCCACGTTGCCTATTATAATTTGCTGCCTGGCTTCGGCTTTCCCCAGCATGGAGTTGACGCGGTCTGCATCAGCAACGCCACATGGTTTATGCTAGAAAAGCCAGCGGGGACAGGTTGTAACAAACGGGGTATAGTGGTATCATCATCAGAGAATGAGTTGTAATTTATTCACTGATAGTAATCAATAGTATTATGAATACTGTATTATGCAGAATTTTGACATTTTAACTTATTTTTCACTGTAGTGTATGGAAACTGAATTTTGTAATTAGATGACAGCTATAGTATTTTAATATTCCACCAAAATTCTAAGCAAGTCTTATAAGTTGATGCATATAATTTCAGTGGCATTCTTGCTTATTAATATTCTCAATATTTTGAACAAGATTTTGAGCATTGTTATCAGTGAGAATCTATAAGAGTATTGGCATGAGTATCAGTGGTACCAGCTCAGCCCTAGTTTCTCAAGATGTAGTCATACAGGTGTAATTTGTGAGTTTTTATAACATGGTTCAAGCATTGTCATTCCTAAACCTTGACTGTAATCGTGAAATGTATGACCTACATCTGATATTGATAAATATCTCCAAGATAAAGAAGAAAGAGAATCGCAATGATGTAAGGCATACAATGTACGAAGTTTCAAATTTGTTTGCATGCAAGGGACAGATTTTGGTAAGAAAAGTAGAATTATTTTGTTTTCCACTGAAGTATTGTTAAATTATTACACACCACCCCACCCTAATGTGTTTATTCATGAAAGTACTGTCTTGGAAAATGTTCCTCACCTGGAGTACTTCAAAAAATAATTGTTCCAATGACATGGTTGAGTAGTAAAGGCTTTTGAGATGTATGAATTCAGGTATAGGGATTTTTCTTTTTAAAATTAAGTTGTTGCATTTTGCAACAGGACTCAACAGTGAACATGTGGTCATTGCTCAAACAATAATGGGTAAACTTTTAAGCAGCGTTGGCAGGTTAAACCAGTATTCTTTTCAGTATCTCCATGCATCTATCAAGAGAGTGTAATCTTTTATTATGATCAATTGAAACTTCAGAACTAGCTGTTTGTGAAAAGCAATTATTTGTCAGTACTCTCAATTTTAAAAAATTGATGGTTTTGTAACTTAATTTATTTTTTCAACTAACTTGGAAATTAAATTTTAGGAAGGTGGTGTAGTTGTTTTCTAATTGTCATTTTCAATCTTTGATACAGAAAATTTTCTTTCCTTTCCAGATATGGAGTTTAACACTGATACCCATGAGGGTTTAATGATATTTTCTTATTTCAGGTCATTGAATACAATGGCGAAAGAACTCTTGAAGGTTTGACAAAATTTTTAGAGACAGGCGGAGTGTATGGCATGGCCGCGCCAAGCGAGGTACAGGATATTGCCCACTTATAATCATGTTCCTCGGCATGTGTAGCTTGCTGTTAGTGTGGTTGAAAGGCAGTGCAAACAGATGAAAGTAGTCAGGTGGTGGTGTAGTAGTACTCAAGTATCTTTATTGTAGTGTGGCTCTCCACTCCAAACATTGTAAAAAGAACCTACAATTCCCTATCTTACATTTCAGTTAGCTGATCTCTGCACACTTGCCTCTGAATTTTTTTATCTTTCATTCTGTGTATATTGATTTCTTGTGTCTTTCAGCACATCCCTTTACTTTTATTTAAATTAAGAATCTATGAATTTAAACTTTTCATGCTTTTCTTTACATACAAACATAATTCAAATTACGCAATAAATATGATTAATTATCTCAGCCATAATAAATGTGCTGTGATCACAACCATCCTCAGACTGCCTTCTTGATGAAGGGTTGGATCCAGCTGCTTATTAATGAAATGCTGGCTTTACCCCTGGAACTGCTTATGTAAGGCCATTGACAGCGAAAATTCCTCAAATTGCAGATTCCCTATAAACTTGACTACCTTGGTTCACAATGAATAGTATATTTTAGGGATGGGACCGATTAATCGGTACTCTATCGGAATTGGCTGATATAGGCATATCGGTTTATCTATAAAATTACCGATCCGACATTTCGATAAATATCTGATAATTTAGTGCAAAATTCTGCCATTTTGTTGTAATTTTTATGGATAAACTCCATGCCCTACTTTCTAAAAGAGTAAATGTCTAAATATGAAATTTCTTTTTCACTGCAGTCACCCTGAAACACACATTTATTAAGGAGGTCAATGAACCTTTCAGGTTCTTCAAGGACCATTTCTAATTTTATATCGGATCTGTAGAATATCTGTTATCGGTATCGGTAAATTTTATATCGGTACTTTATCGTTATCGGCCAAAATTCCATATCGGCCCATCCATAGTATATTTACTTATTACACTTAATTGCTGGATCCATGCTTTTTAACAGAGCAAGCCTTTGTTTATTTTCCTGAACCAAAGTGCCCAGCAAAGAAGCAAGCTGCCGTGCCAGTTGCTCTTGACTGTATATAGGCCGATTTGGTTACAGATTTTATGACTGACCTGTGTATACTAATGTGCCAATTTGCTATCTCCTTTGTACACATGACTGGCCTAGAAGTTGACCTATGGGCACGTTTTTTTCTTTTAACGATCAGTATTTTCAAAAGTGTATATTTTTAAAGAACATGCAAATGAATATTGTACTGTCTTAATCACATAATACAGGGTAATTCAAAACGAATGATGCAACTTTACACAGTTGTTATGGCGATACTATTCATGATAAAAAATCAAACAAGGCATCAACATGAGGAAAAACTAAGTTTTACTCTCATGACTCACATTACAAAAATTCAACATGGGAACCACGTGTAATGCGGTAAACATTACAAACTATAATCAAGTACATGATATGCACGATACAGCAAGTCATTGTCATGGTTACGAAGACACTAACAATTCGCAGTCGTAACTTTGGCAAATCTTTCGGAAGGGTGAAACATGTGCATCACTACCAAAACGCACCATTGTGAGTGAATCAGTTCTTGATAACTCCAACACACAATACATCTTCTTCTGGTCACTAGCCATTTTGCAACACTGGCAATCCTGGTGTAACAGCAGCAAAGCAGCATAAGGCTGCTTGGTGAGAAGAAAACTTCCAGTTTTTCTTTATATTGAGGCCTTGTCTGATTTTCTATCATAAATAGTAACGCCATAATAACTGGAAAGTTGCACCATTCATTTTGAATTACCCTGTATATAGTGACTAAACATTTACACAATGTACATGGACATGATTTTTTTTTTATGTAATTACTAGTATTTTCCAATGAACATTGGTAATGCAGTCTGCTTATAATCAAGGGATTATAGGTTTGACCCTGGATAAGCCACAGTGGTTCCGATCCAACTGTAGATGCAGTGCCAATTAGTCTGTGTGCACAAGTGAACTCTATCAAAATTTGCCAGGTGTCCAGAGTTCAAATCTCAGCCTGGGCATGGGTGTTCTTTACGAGTATCATCACTTTGTAAATTTCATCTTATCACTTATCCACATCTTCGCGATTAGCCAAAAGTTGCAGAAATTCAAACTAAAATCCTAATCAATAACCAGTTAAATCAGTCTTCGAAGTCTTTCTCTTTCGTTGCTCCATATCTCATCAGTGTGGGGGTTTTCAATCTTAATTATTTTTAATCAAGTACAATTTTTTAAAAAGTTGCAAAGGTCCATTCTTCTTTTCCACCTGAAGTCTCATCCCATCCAAAAAAAAGCCACAAATGATTTTAAGGAACATAGAATTAGTATCCAAATGTTGGTTTTAAGGAGCATTAGAATTAGTGTAGAACTGTCTCTTACATCTGTTGGCTGCCTTTCTAATTTTTCCCTTTAGTTTTCTGTACTTATTTTTATTTTGTTCTTTTTGTGCATGTTCCTTTTTATTTACTCTCTACTTTGCTGTTGGTGTATAGATTGTCGAGTATAAGGGACCTCGTACCTTGGAAGGGCTTTCAGACTTTGTAGAAGGCAAAATCGATACTGTGGAAGAGGTAATTCAGTTTTCTATTTACATTCTTTTCCAAAATAAGTTTCATAGGTTACTTCCAGTAGAAAAGTATAGCACCTACATATTTGTAATGAGTAAGAAACTCAAAATTAGCACAATTGACATTTTGGGTTTAAATTCCACACATAAAAGTAAAATTTTGGTGTTATTTGGTGTTAGTATTGTAAATAAAAATTATTAATTTAGTTCCCAAAAATGTTGCATTTAGTACTACTCAGTATTCATCAGAATAGATATACTTGCAACATTTTTCTTTTAACAATGTGAAATACATGATGGTAGAGAAGCAAGTGTTGAAAATACTTCCTCAAAATTAATTCAAATTAATGTTAGGCTGTAGGGATGTACTGATATGAAATATTTGCCAATATGGAGAACTAGGAACACAAATGTATGGCAAATAAAAATTGATAAAAGCGACAATAAGTGTTCTAAGTTGATAATTGTGTGTGTAGATAATTTGGATGAATTTAATTATGCAAAGATTCATTCTGCTTCCATCTTATCTTACTGTGCAGCACAGCAAAGGGAAGCAGAGGAGATATGATGCCATGCTTCGGCTCTTGGTACTTTCACAGAGATTGGAGGGGTGGGAAAGGAAATCCTACTCGACATCTCTATATCTTCTATCACAAATTGGCAAGACAAACACACAGCTCAATTGCATATTTTGCAAAAACATGTTCGCTTCACGAAAAGCAGGCATTTCTCATCACTTTGCCATTGTGCATATTCCATCACTGGGAGTGGTAGTGTGATATTATTTACAGGATCTTGCATCAGTTACATAAATTTTCCCACATTAAAGTTTTCATGCATCATATAAATTCAATGTTCCTGCCGATAAGGTACAAATGCAGCGTGTTTAAAGTCCTGCAGGATTCTAAAAAGCTTTTTTTACACTGAGGAAATTTTAAAATTCATGTTATGGCTTGCCGAGTTAAAATCTTCGAAACAATATTTGGAAAAAACACCTCCGGTGGAGACAAGTATCCAGAGATGGTACGAAACGTTTAAGGCTATGGGAAGTTCAAGATACATGATGTAATTCAGTGCCAGAATGCAATTCTCAGATTCAAACTAAGACTTCAAGTGTGTTTGGACCTGAATGGTTGAAAACACTTTTGGTTTCCATATGGCTCTTAAGAGTTTTGCATACACCAGGGTTGTCTTGAATGTAAGATACAATTAAAGATAGAATATTATAATGTTTATAACTCGCACATAATAGCATGTTGTCAGAGTTGTTAATTTGAAATGGCATTAGCTTTAACTTCATATTTTCTTTATCATGGTGATGGCTTTCTATACTAAAATGCAACATTTTCTAAATTTGTATTTTAATATACAGTAGAACCCCGATTAAATGTTCCTCAGCTTTACATTTTCCTGCATAACACATTCAATATTCACTGTCCCAATAGAGGAAAATGCTATAAAATTTTCCTCGATTTTACATTTTCCTGCATTTTAAGTTTTTTCAGCTTGGTCCCTTGAAAAACGTAAAATCGAGGTTCCACTACTGTATTTTATATACCATGTTAATTTTCTAGTTTTGAAATTGCAGCATGTTCATGTATGATTTTGTAAACTAACAGCATAAATGAAAGAACCAGAAATTCGTATGTATACTGTGAATACTAGTCTGAATCTGATCTTGGTTTGATGTGAAATTGATTCAGTTCTTTATTTACTTACTGTCAAGTTGTAATATTGGTAAAACAATTATACATATTCTAATCAGTTGTTAGATAATGGGAGGCTTAAAAATGTTAAGAGACACGTGTGTGTATATTTACTTAAACGCCATAGAACTCGATGCAATTTAAGAAAAATGTAAGAGGATGCTAAATAATGAATCTGGTCATTACACACTCTCATACACACACACTCATACATGTTCATGTATGTAGTCATGGACACTTCTTGGTTGTAATGATCACATTGAAAGTTAATACGATTGTTACAAGCCAGAAGTGTCCATTACTGTACATGCCATATGAACCTAATTGTGTGTGTGTGTGTCTGTAAACACATACTGGACAGGTTTTCTTACCAATACTGAATAACAAGACAGCACTATAGTAAACATTACATTTTATGCAGTAAAATTGTAAATGATTGTACACATACTAGATACAAATAGGATGTAATTGGTACCAGAGATGTCGCAAAGTACTACATATCATGGTGCTTTAATTATAATCATTCCGTTCTACAATTTAAAATTACAATCTGTGCATATATTAAAATTTGAAATTAGAAATGAATGTATTTGTGAATGACAGTAATTAATGAATATTTGCCTGCAATGATGAAATGGTACATTGGATTTTGAAACGTGATTGTTATCCTCTAAGAAGAACTAAGCAGATTTCGTAACATTCCAAAAAAATGTAATCAACATTATGAAAGAAACAGTGTTACTTGGTGGTTGGAATATTACAACCCAGTCACTTTTTCTTTCCTGATATATTCAACAGTTACTTGTAGATAGTAATTTAGGGTAGTGAGAAAATATATATATAGAAGCTTTAATTTAATAATGATAGTGAAATGATTGCTTCTGGTTTGAATTATGTCTTATCTAATTTTAAGCAGTTCAGAATATTTTTTCTATTGTAACTACACCATATCTAGGTATCAGAGTTTTGCTTTAAAATATTTATAACTTCACATAATTGTTTAACCAACAATCTTACTACAAAAATAAATAAATAATAAGTAGAGGCACATATTTTTGGTAAATAAAAAAGCAAAATTTCAGTACAAAAAGTCAATTTCGGGTTCAAATGCGGTAAATAAAATGAAATTTCGGTGTTATAGCAGTGAAAAATCAGATCAAAAACAGTATATAAAATTACATTTTGGTTTTAAAATTGTGACTAATCCTAAATTTGATTTAAAAACTGCACTTATTACACAAAATGAACATATCCCTTCTAATAGCACATTTACATCATTACCAGCATATTAAGTTTATTCCTGTATAAAGGGGTCCATTTTTGCTTCTCAGATATTTACAGCAGAATTAATAAATTTTCCATGAATTGCATAACTCAAAGGATAATTCAAACTTCAGAAAGTGTCGCGTTTGTAAATAAGCTATACATTTCATGTTTAAGAGTCTATTTCGCATTTCGCATCATTGTGTGACAGCAGGGTAGGAAACATGAAAATTAACATTAGAATGTGTTATTTCACATTTCGTGTTTTCGTCAAAAATGAAATATGCATGCCTCTAATAATAAGAATTAAATATCCACAATTGTGTAAAGTGCAATAACTCCTCAAAAGTAGTAATTTTTGTCAACTGCGAGGCACTGACTCTGGACAAGAATTGGTGATTAAATTCAACCAATTCCAATTCAGATACCACAGATATTAGCTAATATTGGTACATCAACATGAGCTCAGTCGTGATTTGAGCTGACACCGTTTAAGAACAGTTATAAATAATTTTGGGCAGTTTTTTCACAATGTATGAACAAACAAATAACAATCTTGAATGGTAGAATTCACAAGTATTGATATGCACATAAAAGTAAATTTTTCTCAATCCAAAATTAATATTTGTGACAAATATAAAAATGCAACTCTGAATGTTCACAGTAAATTAACTAATTTTTAATTCCTTGCAGGCTGAGGAGGAGGATGAAGATGATGATGCACCTCGCAAGGATGAGCTGTAGACCTTCTTGCCATCTTCAAGGATCACCGTCATAATTACTGGAGCTCTTTCACCAAAGATGGTCCTCGTGTGCATTTCTGTCTTGACATCCTTGTGGTAGTAGTGGAGTGAATGTGTGTGTGGGTCAACAACTTTAGTTCTGCAGATAATTTCCATCTTTGAATGGTGCTTGTACCTGTCAATAACTTTTTTTTTTTTTTTTTTTTTTTAAAGAAATCTAATCTTGACATTCCATAAGTGTTGCACTGGGCATTTGACCATAATCTTAAAGAGCAAGTGTTAACTGGGACCCAAAATTTTAAATCCATAAACGGTTTATTTTCTTTTTTGTTACATGTCTTGGAGTTAAATGTTCACACTGTGTGTGTGGTCGAGTGGGTGGTGTGGGGTTGTAAAATGGGGCCGGGCTGATCATAGTTTGTTAATGAGAGATTTGTGATGTAAGATTGTGAGAATAAAACTTCCTTTCTATAATGAGTGTAGTTTAAAACTTTTCATTGCTCCTTACCACATTCCTTGTGTGTGTGTTTTCATGGTGAATAGAAATGATATTCAAGCTCAAGACAACCACTGTCCTTTTAATAAATAATTATGTACACATGTAAAGTGCTCCCCTGTGCTTTGCATCATGTCATGAAGGCATATAGGGGATGTGGAGTTAGGGCTCTACACTTTGTGGATGACAGCCGTAGGTGAGGCTGATGTGATCAGTACCACCCACCTGGCTGCCTTTTCTCCCCAGAGTTTCCTCTAGGTGCCCACTTTATACGATGCTGGGTGGGTGCCAGAGCTGCCAGATCATACTCTTAAGTGTTTAGTTTGGTCAACAGATGACTGAGCTAGACATGTTGGAAGTTATGGTACCTACCAGTTGTTTCATGAAAAGTATGGTAAGTAACAAAGATGGCAGCAAAACGGCAGGTACTGAGATGCAGAGTGTCTCGGAAAGTTCGCTAGTGTTGAGGCCACAGGGAAGATGAGAACAAGTTAGAAAGTGTATATGATTCACATACAGAACCGGAATATATATACGAGGATCACTATTTATATTTTGAGCCTTGGCAACACTGATTGAAGTTAGGCGCGATTTGACGTTTGCACAGAATAGTCTGGCATTATTGACCATAACGTACTTCAAATGTTTTGTCAATAGCTTCATTTGTGTTTATGTTGCCTTGGAGATTGCGCGACAACAATAAAATGGAATTAACTCGTGAACATTTTCGTGCGATGATTTTTACGATTTTCGATGTGGATTATCAAGACAAGAGTGCATCGATCAACTTACTTCCACATTTGGCGATGAAGCCCCATCCTTTGCCACTGTGAAACGCTGGTATAACGAATTTAATCGTGGCCGCCATTCGCTCACAGACTAGATTCGAGAAGGTTCAAAATCAGTTGTTGTTCAAGAAAACATTGATGCTGTGCAAAACCTAATACTGCAAGATTGTCATGTGACATACTGTGAGACTGAGGCAACCATAGGCATTAGTTCCACCAGCATATATAAAATATTACATGATCATTTAGCTGTGAGAAAGGTATGTTCTCGGATCCCACACAATTTGACAAAAACTCAAAAAAACGCTCGCGTCAATTGGTGCAAACAAATGCTCAATAAATACAATTGTGGTGCTTCAAAAGACGTATATAAGATTGTAACAGGTGACAAATCATGGATATATGCATACGAGCCGGAACGTAAACAGCAGTCGACTGTATGGGTGTTTCAAGATGAACCCAATCCAACAAAAGTTGTTCGCAATCGAAACAAATGGTCGCCTGTTTTTTCAGGAAAACTGGTCATGTGGCAACTGTACCTTTAGAGGAACGTAGAATGGTCAACTCTGAATGGTACACAACAATTTGTTTGCCAGAGGTCTTCGGTCAAATACGGAAAACAAACAAACGCCGTCGGATCATTCTTCATCAAGACAATGCCAGCTGTCACACATCTCGTCTAACAACCGACTTTATGAACAGTCAAAAAATCGAATTGATGGGTCATCCGCCATACAGTCCTGATTTGGCACCCAATGACTTCTTGTTCCCAAATGTCAAGAATAAATTGCGTGGACAACGATTTTAGTCGGCGGAAGATGCCGTTAATGCGTTCAAAAACCATATTATGGAGGTGTCTCAAGAAGATTGGAAAAACTGCTTTGACAAATGGTTCGAACGAATGCAAAAGTGTATTGACCATAAAGGAGAATACTTCGAAAAACAATAAAGCAGTTTTCAATGCCAAATTCCTGTTTTTTCATTGTTAGGCTCAAAATATAAATAGTCACCCTCGTACCACCAAAAAAGAAGGAATGAGCGAGCAGGTTACCAATGCATATGCGAGTAAAACTGTGCATAGCCACGTACATTCTATTTCATGTAAAACGTGGTATCTACTCAGTGCCGGATCTACAAATCTTGGCCCCCCACCCGCAAAATATTACCAAAGGACTTACTTACTTACTTACTTACCTACCTACCTACCTCACTCACTCACTCACTCACTCACTCTCACTTGCACACTATTAATATATATAACACACACATATAATGTGTGTGTGTAATTCTTGATATCAAGTTGACAGTCACATACAAGGGTCTACAGGATGATTGAGAAGTCCCTCAACACTCCCTATAAAAAGTAAAGGAGTTAGGCTGGTAGACACAGGTTTGGCTTAGGGGAACCATGTCCGCCATATTGGTGGCAGCCGGTATTGAATTAAACTTAAAATTTTTAAACGAGAAGGGATGATGTGTAGGTGCAGATTTCTTGAGAGATTTGGGGGCGGGGGTCAAAGCTAAGCAAATGGGCAAATTGGGACCTAATACACTTGAGTTAATCTTTGAGTAATTGTAATTACAATAACTATCTTTGACAACAAAATATATATATCAGGGTACATCCAACTTGATTAGCTGGACAAAACATTCACTGTACTACTGTGATTATGTAATTATACAACATAATACTTTACATGTAACGTTTGAGTGAGAATTTGATTGTCATACTCGGTTTATAATACGTATTCCTACAATCCTTTATAGGAGTTTATCTTCACACATATTTACATAAAGAAGGAAGGCCCAAGATAAAATTTTCATACAGTAAAGGTCGATTTTTGGCACCCCAACTCTCCACCCTGTCAACCCCCGCCTCAACTTTCTACCCTACCTGCTACTTTCCACCTTCGGCCAATAAAAAAAACAGGATTGTGTTGTATATTTACGGTTTTAACGACTATAAATAATAGCCTTGTTCTTTCAATGCCTTAATGTCAAAGAATGTGTATATTGTAGGTTGATATCAAAATAATATTAGTCTCTTAGTTTAAATTGCTACATGGTCTTGCAATATACATTTGTCATTGAGAAGTTACTTCAATTATTTTTATCAACATGTAATCAGAAATAAGAAATTGGAGCTACTAAATCAGGATGCCCCGGTCTGCTGCCGTCGATGGCGGTGCCCTGGCAATCGCGCGGGTTGCCCTTAAGCTGCACGCACGGTTTTGATCGTTGCAATTTACGGACATTCAAGAGCATGAAGACTACAGTATTCCCATGCTTCTTCCTCGATTCTCGCACATATTCATTCATAAGATACCATAAGTTTCCCTTAATTCATTGTCTGTTTGAAAAAGGAAATAGTAAATGCAAAAGCACAAGAAAGACACTCAGACTGAATGATAGTCCCACATTATTGATTCTGTCCATTTCGGAGCAGAATCCTACGTAATTTCCCACCTGTTGTGTGCGAAGTTTCTGTGAACAAAAGTGTTGCAATATGCTGAAAGTGATGCACTGGGTTCCCTATAGGGGTGGCCAAACTAGAACTGAAGGGCCCCTGGCCCCCCCGGTTTCGGCACCCGTGGTGATGTTATATACTGTACGTATATAACATTACTTTCTCACATCTGGAAAATTATACATTTGTTAGAATCATGCAGTCATAACTTTTTCCTGATTAAAGATACAGTAGTTTGAAGAAACCTTCACCACTGCTTTTCTCATGAAATTGTAGCCTGATTTCATGTAAGGTTGGAATTTTTCCATCTTGATCTCCGCATATAGCGAGCAACCCAGCCTCAAATCATGTGGTACCAGGTAGGGGAGAAAGGCAACCCGAGAGTGGTGCTGATCACATCACTTCCAAGATGTCGGACATCGGAAATATGTTGGTCCCTACCCCCACATACACTAAATGTGCCTTATTGGCACTGTGCTATATGAACAGAGAACTTTAACTTTACTATATATATATATATATTCGTTTCTGTACCCTTGAGTAACGACGTTTATTTTTTACATATGTGAACAATCTTACTGTGTCAATGTCTGAAGGCCCGCAAAGGCTTACTTGTCTCCGGGCCCCCTGCACTGCAAGGTTTTGCAACTTGTAGATCCGGCACTGTATCTACTGTAGATACCATTGTTTACATGCAGCAGTGCTCATAATGGCAGTTTCGAAATAAGTTTTACTCCTACCTGGATGTGAACTGCGATCTAGTAGAGAAGTATACTTTTCTTCTACTAGATATAAATAACTGTAGTCACATAGAAATTAGTTTGATTTTCAATTGGGTAAGCACATTTAAGGCTACTTTTAAGATACTGTGCTTTACACTTGAGAAATATGTCATGATCTGAATCGTATCAATTATTAGGAATTGTCTAGTTTTTATCAAATATTTGTTTCATAAATCAGTAATGTGAATTTTAAAAGTTATGGATTTTTTATGGTGGACCTAATTACTTATTTCTAATTTAATTAAATTATTAGGATATTTGTGACACTGATGAAAGCAAATTATTTTATTGTTGATATTGCAAATATGCATTCTTCTTGGTTCAAAATTATAACTATTTTAATCCATAAGAGCTAAATTTCAGTGAAAACTATTAAAAAGATGAGCCCTATGTACTATCTGTCCAGAAAGAAAATGCACGGTTGATGGTGGCGTTGAAAGCAAAACTTCAGATATGAAAAATATGAAGGTCGAATGTGTGACTGAACACACCATTCCCACTTCAAGGTTTTTGAAACTAACATATTCTCTTTTCTTGGAGTTACGTTTCAATAATGTATTCCATAAGGATCTCCATGGGTGGCAAAAGGTAAAAAATGTATATCTGGAAAAACAACTACATCTGAAAGAAAATAAGCGAGAAGAAATTTGCGTCGCCAGTAGTGAAACAATTCAAAAACTTACATAATAAGTAAATAAATACTTACCAATAGAAGGTGTGGGTGTGGTTAGTGTTAGCTTCACGATCTGAAGGATGCGTGTTCGAGCCCAGTTACAGAATTGTTTTTTTTTTTAGTTGCCAATGAGGCACCAACATGTGTGTGTTCGAATCTGCATATAATCTCAAATACATGGGATGTGGGTAGTGCATACCACATGCATTTTTAATCCATGATTTCACCTGCTAATTTCGAAAAGCACCTTAGATTTTTCCCTCTTAAATAAATAAATAATAACCCATGGCACGACAGACCTCGAAGGGCCTTGGTCTATCTCCCGACCACAATCCTGCATAGAGGTGTGGAGAACTTTAACCGCTATTGGGGTGACATGGGGTTAGCACGTCGAACCCCCAGCTGTTGTAGAAAATTTCCGAGACCGGGTTACGCTACTCACTCGTAGCTCCCCAATTTCCTCATGATGGTGGGTTGCCACCGGTCGTATACACAGGCCGGGAACCCATCTATTGAACCCAGGCAGACTCGAACCCATGCCATGCCGTCCCTCAGTCGGATTCTTATATATAGCTAAAGATTTTACAACACAATTATAATGTTAAGATCTGGACTAATTCTGTCTACTCATATAACCTAATATGTTCTTAGCTACTTTTAGTTTTAAAAATTGAAATTCTATTCATAACTCAACCAATATATATATATATATATATATATATATATATATATATATATATATATATATATATATATTTTCAATAAAAGTTGGAATTTTTGACATGGCTGCTAAGAATTTCCACATTACGTTCCACTTCTTCTTGATCTTCGTGATTTGCAAAGCACGAACTGTATGTATCGTTCACATGCATTTCCACATTTTGTAAGAAGTTTAATATCGAGTAGTTACTCTCAAACCCATTACATTTTTATTAAAAAATAACTCTTGCTGATATGTGTAATTAATTCCATCCTAGGTATATACTAGTTGGCACTGCACTAAAAAAAACTGCCTGTGACGAGAAGCCAACCCAGGACCATTGGCATGTTGGGAAGTTATCATACCAACTTGACCACAACCATGGGCGCCCAGAAGGGGTGGGGGGCCGTCCCCCCCCCCACCCCCTGGAAAACGAAAGTCAACCAAAAATTACACATTTCACACATATAATTTAATTTCAGCCACAATAATGTGTGTTAATTATTGCATGAACATGATAAATTCAATTAAGCAATGTTTTTTTGAGGGATGAACACTATTATTGGGGAAAATATGCCATGTTGGCCCCCCCTGGAAAAATATACCTTCCTTGCCCCTCCCTGGAAAACTACTAACAAAAACAATAAGTGTATAATTTAAAAAAACTAGTGTTTGCATGGAATTGATGGAACTATTTTTTTTTTGGCTTAGTGCATCATTGGTTTACTGTGCTATTAAATCTTGTCTCTAAATCCAAACACAGACACAAGTGTTAATGCTGGATTTGTTAGTAACCCGCTGTCAAGCTGCCCAAGCGTTTCTTTTGTCTCATTTCCCATGTTGTTCCTCTTTCTCCTCTCTTCATTCGCCTACTTGCTTTCTCCCCTCTCTTCCGAGATAGAGAAATCAGTCGCTCCATGTGGAGAAGGAAAGAAAGAAAGATCGAAATAAGGAAAGGAAGATAGAGATCTTCTCTTGTTTCTCTCTGTCCTTTCTCTCTGTGCAGGTGAAAGGGAAGAGAGATAGAAAGATGCATTGGGGTTGGACCCACTTTCTTCTTTTCCTTTGGTAGAGAAGGGGAAGAAAGTGAGTGGGCAAGGTTCCCTTATGCCCCATGCTTCCAGAAAGGGCTGAGAGAGAGAGAGAGACTGGCACCCCTGGCACAACCCCCATTCCCCCAACACCCTCCCTCTCTTTCACCTTCTTCTTTCATGGAGGAAATAAAGAGAGATAGATATGGGGAAGGGGGTTTGGCCCAGGAAGGGCAAGGGTCGGGCAGGAGTCAGTAGGAGAGAAGAGAAGGGGGCGAAGAGAGAGAGGAGGGGAGAAAATCTTCTATTTCTCTCTCTTCTTTCTCTCGAACCCGTTACCCATGACAGGGGGAACAGGGAAGGACCTGGGAGCAAGAAGAAAGGGAAAATACCCTTCTTTCTCTCCTCTCCTCCCCTTCACTATCGAGAGAGAGAGAGAGAGGGAGAGACAGAAGAGGTATCCCTTCCTCTTCCTCTCATTTCTCCCAATCTCTCTAAAGGGACAGATGTCAACCCTCCCCTCCTTGGGTGTGAAAGGAGAAGGACCTGAAAAGTGGTGAAAAGAGGGGGTGCAACTATCTGCTCCAGCTCTCCTTTTTCGTAGAGAAGGGGAAAGAGCTTTCTTTCTCTCTGTCTTTTCTTCCTTTCTTCACTCTCACCAATACCCACTGATACCTCATCCCTGTTACCTAACACCCCGAAAACAAGGAAAGAGTGAATGTCCACTCTCTCTCTCTCTCTCTCTCTTTTTCTCTCTCAAAGAAAGAAAAAGAGGAGGAGATTGAAAAGAGGCAAGATTTAATAGCACTGTAAACGAATGATGCACTAAGCATAAAATATAGTTCCATCAATTCCATGCAAACACTAGTTTTAAATTATACACTGTTTATTGTTTTTGTTATTACATTTATTTTATTCGTCTCATTTTATGGTTTCAAATTTATTAAAGTAATTTTGTAATGAGCAGTTTCAAAACAATTCGCAATTTGTATTAAAAATTAAAAACATTTTCAAATATGCAATAAATATTTCATAGACTTACATTAATTCACATTCTATCGTTTTAAAAAAAAGTACTGTATGGGGAGAATCGAATCTGGGACTCTTCGTGTGGTGGGTAGGTATCATAATGAACTTCAATAAAATAAAGATTATAACAGATTTCTAAAAAAAAAACCTCAATAAATTGATTTTTCATTACAATCGATGTGACTGTCGGGAACAGTGACGATGTCAGAATGGAGCAGCTTAACCTATGTCTTGTCCTAACAGGCAAGAAAAACACTGCTGTGTTATCTCCCATGGTTGCTAATTTTAAGCTTTTGGGGCATGTTATAAAATGCCACAATGTTTGATGTATTTCATTATAGCTTTTGCAAATTTATAAATAACTAAAAATAACACAAATGAAGCCCTTGTGAGGGGCACAGGAGAAGAATGATCACACCATCAAACCTTTAAATCGCTCTTGCAGCAAGCTAATAAGATTGATAGTTGTAGTTTGCCTATTTTTTTTCCATCGTTGCCCAAGTGGCGCTGGGATACATGTCCGAGTCAGCTGCTCTAGCTCCCTGGCTATGGC
Organism: Lepisma saccharinum; assembly: GCF_977018435.1. Taxonomy (NCBI): domain Eukaryota; kingdom Metazoa; phylum Arthropoda; class Insecta; order Zygentoma; family Lepismatidae; genus Lepisma; species Lepisma saccharinum. The sequence continues at coordinate 37,701,736 of NC_139237.1, forward strand.
CTTTCCACAGTGATTACGAATTAATAAAATGAGTGAGGCGGCAGAAGTGGTGGAAATACATTCTAGATCCTCTGGGAAGGGGCGGTCATCCGGAGATGCGGCGATGGCAAAGCAAAATAATAAAAAAATTGCTTTTTTAATATTTTAGAGAAGAAGTAAAAAATAAGTCAAAATACTAGCATATTTGAGCGAAATTAGTCACTCGACGCCATGAAACAGCTAGAAATACGCAAGAGATTTGCTAAGTTTAACCATAGAATGGTTTAGCGAATCGAAAGGAGAGCCCAGTTCTAACCCCCGTGCCCAGCCGCCCCGCTACGTTTCCTGTTGAGTGCAATGGTGTCAGGCGGACCAACTCATCACAGAAGGTCTGCAAATCCAAGGTCCTTCGACCGCTTTCCCCCCGCTCTTTAATGTCTGGTCATAAGAGGCCTTTTTTCAGCCCCCTTCTTTACAAACACGGCAGGCTTTCAGTGACGCCATAAGTAAGGAAAAGCATAAATTTCCCCACGGTTAGTGCTAGAAAGAGCTGGGAGGGGGGGGAGTAGTTCTGGATCCATTGTATTTCCTTCACAGTATTTTTCCTTTTCATTTTTATCTTTCTTTTGATCCTGCGGTTCAGATATTGTTTTCTGAAAATAATGTTCTTATTTTACAAAACACGAAGTACTTCAATGTTGTTTTGTGTTTAATATGCTTACGAATGACAAGACTGATCAAGATTTTTGTTCTCGAGGTGACAGACATACTTACTTAGACATAACACCATTAAGCCTTGTTTCCATGATTATGAAAAAATATAAATATGCTGACCAAGGCAGTAATTTATTTTATTAAAAACATAAACTAAACGTAACGTTTCAACCTTCTAGCAAGGTCTTCATCAGACTCTGTATCAAGTACAAAAGTAACAAGATACACAAAAAGGGCATTATATATACACAAACTTTACTCCCTCCAGACTATTAGAAAGTTGTTAGGAACTTTCTAGCAGGTGGCTTTCACTTTCCAACTGTACTTTCACCTAAAAGGCTAAACATTTAAAACATTTAAACATTTAAATGTTTAGCCTTTTAGGTGAAAATACAGTTGGAAAGTGAAAGCCACCTGCTAGAAAGTTCCTAACAACTTTCTAATAGTCTGGAGGGAGTAAAGTTTGTGTATATATAATGCCCTTTTTGTGTATCTTGTTACTTTTGTACTTGATACAGAGTCTGATGAAGACCTTGCTAGAAGGTTGAAACGTTACGTTTAGTTTATGTTTTTAATAAAATAAATTACTGCCTTGGTCAGCATATTTATATTTTTTACTTAGACAGAACTTTTTACCCAACATATCTTACTTTCACACCAGGGATGGTCAACAACATTAGGATTCCTGAAAATTTAAACTCTCGATTGGGAAATTTTACTACCCGGATTTCGGAGAGAGAAGTTTAACAATTTTTCCATTTTCCGGGTAGAATTTAAGAAAGTTTAGTCTTCCTTATTTTACAATCATATACAACGTAGAAGAAAATGAATTTGGCCATCTCTACTTCACACGTCTGTACGAACACTGTTATCATCATGATCAATGTAGAAATCCCCCCTCCCCCTCCACGGTTGAAAGATTGACCCTGACGTTTGGCAAGTCTTGCAATGACTATAGCTCTTTTCAGTTCTTACGGCGGGCGGTCTAGAAGCTGGCTGGGGAAGTGGGGAGCGGGGATTACTCAAACAGACCAACCAGACAACAGCAGTGGCGCCACGAGACACGACGCGGCCGGAAAAAGTACTACGCGAAACTCGTTCTACTGGTCGATACGTTTCTTATAGTCCTGGATTGGTCGCTTCCCCGCTCACCACTTCCCCTGCCAGGTTCTAGAGTGCCCGCCGTAAGAACTGAAAAGAGCTATAAGTAAAAATGTCACGCTTCGCCACTGACGGTCACCTCATGAATCCTTTGATACCCTAGTAATATTATACTAGTCCTTCACCTTAAGTATCTTTCGTCGCCCCCCCCCCCTAAATCCATCGACATCCTTATCTTTGTTCACCCCAGTCAGTCATTGCCTCCTATCTTTCGTAGCACCCATACTTCGACATCCTCATCTTTGTTCGCTCCCTGTCTCGTCTCTCGTCACATATCTCTTGCCGACCTCTAATCTTCCGCCGCCCCCTTTCTTTCGTCTCCCCTAATATTCATTGCTTCCTAACATTTTTCCCCCTCTCGACTCCTTATCATTTATCACACCTTACATTTCGTCGCCCTTATCTTTCATTATCTCCTATTTCATTGCCCACTTCGTTCGTCTCCTATCTTTCATCGTCCTTTATAATTCGTTGCCATTATATTTCGTCGTCCCCTTATCATTCGTCGCCTCCTATATTTCATCGCCCCTATTTTAGTATCTCGTTGCACTCACGATTAAGCTCCCTGTTTTCCCATAACTGTGGGTCTTTGTAAAATGCCACAATATTTGCTTTATTTTAACTGCAAATTATTGTAGAAATGAAACAAGACCCTTGAGGATCTGTCACCCTTCCCCTTTAAAGCCCTCGGGTAGTTGGCTGCCGCTCTTGTGTGTTTCTATATTTCTTTCCAATTGTGTAAAGTATTTATCAATGTATGAAAAAATTAAATTCGTCCTCGGTGGAAGCTGGTGGAAGTCGCCCATGACTCCCCCTTAAGGGTCTCGCAGGATGCGATCGGCCCCTCCGCTCCCACTTTAATCCGCCCTTGACTACGCGGGGAATGGGCCGGATGTGCAGACGACAGAATTGCGTAGGAAACAAATCCTCGCATCTGATTGGATAATTCGCTAGATGTGACATAGCTCTTTGTAGGAAAAAATCTCGCGTCCCGGGTTCGAATCCCGCTCGGGCTTAGTTGTTTGTGAATGTCCTTTCATCAATTTCATCTTTTCATCACTCATTCCTATCTTCGCAAATTAACAAGATGCACAAAACATCAATCAAGTAGATGGTTTGCATGTAGAATGGCTCGTTAATGATGTTTCATTGGTCGGTCGAAGTGTCTATGTGAATACCACCTTGGGTAATAGTCTGTGTGTTGTGATTTTTGAAATGTTTATATTACATTTACATGCGTCTTTCAATGTATGTAAATAGGTATATATGAAACAAGGTATTCAATACAATTACCCAGATTCGAAAGAACAAGTAACAGTAAGTACTCGTAAATAGAGAAAATAAACATTATCTTAGTTAGAAATGCATTATTTCGCCTTAAGAAATGTTCCGCAACACGTTAGCAATGTAAAGAAGTCCGAAATATATGATTCGTAGGTGTTTCACCCATACGATAATAGTACCCGTTTTAGTACACGATAATTTCGTCGCATATCAAAAGTGCAACATTTATTGTATATATATATATTCACAAATCTCTTCTTTTTTGTTGTAAGTGCAAGGATTATTGTGGTGATGGGGTTTGGTCATTCCTTTGTGAAAGTCGATATATGTGCTGGCTTACTGAGACGAGTCGTTCAAAAGAGTCATGTTATCACGTTCTTAATTCTCGAAGCATGTGCCTGAAGAGGAAAGGGGAGGAGAGTTTTAAATTGAAGCAGGGGTACTATTATCGTATGGGTGAAACACCTACGAATCATATATTTCGGACTTCTTTACATTGCTAACGTGTTGCGGAACATTTCTTAAGGCGAAATAATGCATTTCTAACTAAGATAATGTTTATTTTCACTATTTACGAGTACTTACTGTTACTTGTTGTTTCGAATCTGTAACACATTATGGCCGTGATAGCATACTGGTTTAGCGGGCGTTCTGAGAGTGTTTTGTCGATTTATGCAGTGGTGCAACCTCGTTCACCGGAAAATATCTACTTTCGTGCCCTTACTTGAAATTATGCTAATACGGTAATACGTCGCATTTACGTGTAGAACTTGTAAAATAACCTTGCGATTTACCACGTTCATTGTCCATAAACAGCAATTCGGAACCATCTACCTTTCGCAATCCGTTAATGCTCTTCTTTTACGCACAACACTCTTGCAACCTTGAATATTGACGTCAGACGAGGAATGCCTACGTGGTTAGGTTAGGCCTGTTAGGTTAGGTTCCATTAGCATAAATACAAAGAAAAAATAATATTTTCGCTAAGAGACGCGTTACCTTTGTATTGTCTAACATGAAAAAGGTCTCTCCTGTGACGTCAGAACACAATGTTGCTACAGTGTTGTGCGATAAGTGACACCCATTCGGGTCGGAACCATCTTTCTTTCGAAATTTGTTAATGCTCTTCCTTTACGCACAACCATCTTGCAACCTTGAATATTGACGTCAGACGAGGAATGCCAACGTGGTTAGGTTAGGCCTGTTAGGTTAGGTTCCATTAGCATAAATACAAAGAAAAAATAATATTTTCGCTAAGAGACGCGTTATCTTTGTATTGCCTAACATGAAAAAATCTTTCCTGTGACGTCAGAACACAATGCTCTTCCTTTATGCACAACCATCTTGCAACCTTGAATATTGACGTCAGACGAGGAATGCCTACGTGGTTAGGTTAGGCCTGTTAGGTTAGGTTCCATTAGCATAAATACAAAGAAAAAATAATATTTTCGCTAAGAGACGCGTTACCTTTGTATTGCCTAACATGAAAAAGATCTTTCCTGTGATGTCAGAACACAATGTTGCTACAGTGTTGTGCGATAAGTGACACCCATTCGGGTCGGAACAATCTCTCTTTCGTAATTCGTTAATTCTCTTCCTTTACGCACAACAATCTTGCAACCTTGAATATTGACGTCAGACGAGGAATGCCTACGTGGTTAGGTTAGGCCTGTTAGGTTAGGTTCCATTAGCATAAATACAAAGAAAAATTGTAAAAACAGCTCTCTAATGTGACGTCCGAATACAATGTTGCTACAATGTTGTGCGATAAGTTACACCCATTCGGGAAAAATGGCTTGTTCCGAACTCGACAGGTGGTTCTAGTGAAAACACGGCGAGGCTGAAACACTGGCTACGGGGTAGCATCGTCTTAACACACGGAACATTGCACTCTCATGCAAAAAACAAATGGCGGGAGCAGAAACAGCGTGTCGGACAGAGATTTTCGCAGAAAACAAAACGCATTCACATTAAAATGGATCAAATCTATATTCAGGAACTTCCAAAACGCTCAAGAAAATGATTTCCGTAAGTACTTTCTCCTGTAAATTTGAAGGAAATTTGAAGGAATCCGTTTTACCCATACGATAATGTTACCGAAGCAGGCACTTGCACCTAAAATGCATGAACACAATGCAACAAGTAACATTTGCCCTTCGAGTTTAACATAATACAATATATTGTATGTACGTGTACATACTCAACCTCCTAAACAGAAAAATTCCTGCATAGCTCTGGAAACAATTCCCGCATAGCCCCAAAAACCATTCACGCATAGCCCCAAAAATCATTCGGGATAGTATGACCATCCACGAATAACCCCAAAAACCATTCTGGATCATATAGCCATCCACGAATAGCCCCAAAAACCATTCACTATCACGATAAGCTTAGGTTGCTGTAGGTTGGGCAATATAGTGATGCTCGCAACATCCTGGTTCAAGTACATGGATGAAAATGCAAGCAACAGCTTTCGTGCTTCGGACGGACATTATTATAGAAAAATACATGAATTAGGGGCCAAATACATTGAAAAATGCGATAAAACACTTCTACGACCTTCCGAAATTACACATGAACTCAATTCCGTAAGTACTTTCTCCTGTAAATTTGAAGAAATCCGATTCCCGGCTTTGACAGTTTTACCATGTGTTTATTGTTTATCTACTTTTATAAAATTCTTTATAGAAACATTATTTTTCATAAGTGAAATTTTTTTCTTGTTTTTCAGTTTAAAAAATTCCACTGTCCTGTCTATTTTTCCCTCATAGCATAGTGACTAGCATCATTTTGAAATCAAGGGGCCCTTGCGTATCACTTTACCAAAATTTTCACAGCACTTCCCAAAATTTGGTAACACTTTACTATACCGGAGACGGATTTCTTCAAATTTACAGGAGAAAGTACTTACGCAAATCATTTTCTGTAGCGTTGTTGATGTTCGGGAATGTAGTTTTGATCCATTTTAATGCGAATGCATGTGGTTTTCTACGAAAATCTATTTCCGACGTGCTATTGCTGCTGCCGCCATTTGCTTTCTCTCTCGAGAGCACACTAAGCTCTCGTATTGTCCGTATATGCTAAATTGAACGAAAGGAGTGCTAATGGAACCTAACCTAACCTAGTAGGCATACCTCGTCCCCATGATGATTCGTGGGGATATCGTGAATTTTTGGGCTAACGTCAATGGTTTTTGGGACTACCCGTGGATGGTTTGTGGGAAATAAGGAACAACAGTAAGTACTTGTTAATGTAAGAAATATACATTATTTTCGTTAGAAATTCATTACTTCACCTAAAGAAATGTTCCGCAATGCAGAATAGTACGTTAGCAATGTAAAAAATTGCGAAATAAATCATTGATAGGTGTCTCCGGTATAGTAAAGTAGTACCCAAAATTTTTTCACAAACATTTATTTTTGGTAATTTTGGCAGTAAATTTGTCTTTCTGTCATAATTGTGGATATACCCTTGCCCATCGTAAACATACATAATGTCAAACTTCAAATTGTAGGACCAGAAGTGGGTAGCCCTGTGCTGCATAAAGTTGATTAAAATGAACCTTTACCAAAATTTTGCTTCAAGTTATTGTGCAAGGTGGCTTATAAATGTTGACTATAATTTCTTTGTTGTCTGTTCTGGCCTGGGGTTGGCTGCCTACTCGTAATTCCTTGGGAACGTCATTTGCATGTTTCAACTAGCATATGAAGAGAAACAGGGAACCCCTTTTCCTCCCATGCTCTACCACCTACTGCTACAGATGTGATGTTCTGCCTTTTTCAACAAGACCATGGTGAATTTCTGGTCATGCATCCACATCACAAAATATAAAAGTGAAAGAGAGAGATTAATTATTTTTGAATGACTCATTCATGAATAGCCCATTATTAGATTATAATTGATGAGTAGTAGTGTTAACAACCTTTATCAGATGCAAAGTAATCTAACAGTTGTTTTTACTGGTTGTTATTTTATTTTGGTACCAGTTTCATAGATCGGAGACACATTAAAATCACATATTTTGTGTTTCGCATGGTTCGTACTTACCAAATGTGTATTGCAGAACATAGTTCAAGGTGCCATTATGCTTTTAACACGAAAACAAACGCAATTTTTCACATTCTGCGTGCTTTTTTTTTATATTCATTTCTTCGCTTCCAGAACACACAATATGGTGGGCATATCTTGACTCACGTTGTGGGTATGCAGTGTTTCAACCTTCTTCACCGAAAAATACCTACTATTGTGTTCGTCACCGATGGAAATTATACATTATGCACAGGTAGCTGACAGATAGCCCGGGTAGCTGGTGGATAGCCCCACAAACCATTCACGGATAGCCCCACGAACCATTATGCATGGTAGCTGACCGATAACCCCACGAACCATTTCCGATAAGGTTAGGTTAGGTCTGGTTGTTAGGCAAGCATAGTAAAAAAAAAGGGGGGGGGTTGAAACACTGACATGCACTTATGTCATCAAACATATGCAGCATCCGGTTGTCGTAGGGCAAGCAAATGAAAGCAATGCCGATTGTGCATTGGTGAAATATTTCTCTTGAAAAATACATGATTTCCGGGTCAAATATAATCCACGATGAAAGAAAATACCTCAACGAACGTTGTAAACCTTGGAGAAACTCATTTCCGTAAGTAGTTTCTTGTGTGAAATTGAATAAACGTGTCTCCGATGTATGAAACTGTTACCTTTATTTTATCTGCAACGTTTTGTCCTGGTTAACCAGAAATTTTTCAAGCTACACCAAGGTATACATACAGCAACACAACTTCCTTAGAAGTGTAGAGTGACTAGCCATGTGAGGTTGTGTTGTTGTATGTACGAGGATATCTTGGTGTAGATTGAAAAAGTTCGGGGAAACCAGAATGAAACGTCGCAGATAAAATAAAAACCATTAAAAATAACTGAGTTAGATTATTTTGCATCTACAAAAAGTGATTATGCAAACCTTTAAGAAGAACATAGAAAACCCTTATCAGACATGTATGTAAAATATAATAAAGAAATCTCGGAAGTAATAATGCAAAAATATACTGAAATATGACCAATTAGCTAAAAGTGCAAATAAAAACAATTTTTGCTTCTAACTGAAATGCACTCTTAAAACATTTAATTTTTTAATTAATATAAGGTTGGATTAAAAGTAATTATTTCTTAAGGCCAGAGTGGCATTCCCAAAGAAAGCTCAACCGTTAACAACATGAATAGCTATGCAATACATTCGAATATATGGCAAACCCTACCATGTTACCACAGATTTTAAAATGGCTAGACTCTACTTTACGTCCTTATTGCCTTTTGGTGGTAACCGATGGGAGTTAACAACACTGCAGGCTCGTCTTTGTGTCCGCTTTGTGAATGCGTGTGCTTTGCTCATTTGTGTTCTGCATGGTGATTGCTTCTTTGCGTTAGCTGTGTGTTGTGCGTGTGTATGGTGCATGAAGAAAAACGGGTTCCAAAAAACTTGTAGATAAATACATTTATCCCCAATATTAGTGCATCATTGAAAACTGTGCTTGCAGACAGCCGGCATCTCTTTGGGTATGTGCCTTTTTCTTTTTACACTTTCTGTTCACGATAGCCCCACTAATCATTCACGGGTAGCCCCACGAACCATGCACGGGTAGCCCCACAAACCATTCACGTTAGCTCCAAAAACCATGGATGGGTAGCCCCACGAACCATTCACGGGAACGAGGTATGCCTATGAGTTTAGGTTAGGCCTGTTAGGTTAGGTTCCATTAGCACTCATTTCACCCCTAAATATGTGCTTCATCATCTAAAAATTTCTTCAGTACGTTCAATTACGCATATCCGGACAACATCAGTTTTTATCGATTTCCTCCTCCAGGTATTTTTTTCTTGCTTTGGGATTTACGTTGTTGAATTCCTTATACAATGAGCTTTCCAACGATATATGACACATATTCCATAGGAAAAGGACGTAAAGTAGAGTCTTACCTTTAAAATTCAACTAGCAACAGTGAAAAATTGTATAATTTCATGTTCATTATTCTGATTTAACAATACTTGTGGTACAGAAAACACACGAACATTACAAAACACATTCTGTACTCGTTATTTAAAAAAAGAAGTAATGGAAATTTCCATAAGCGAAGTCGGAATTTATTAAAAGATATATTTTTTTAGTGCTGAATTTGAATATTCAGGTGCCATGTGTAAATTTTCAGACACCATGGCAATGGGCACCCTCTTTTTTTTTTTTTTTTACTCAAGCTATCTTTTCCAGTAACATAATTTACAAGGGTTGTTTACTTCCAAACCAGAATTTAATATTTTGATAGATAAAGAGATAAAATTGTGAACAGTAACGGACTTGTATTTTTCAACTAATGCCCATTTACTACACAGTATATTTGCCATCCATGCAATGCTAGCAGAATCTAAGGATTTGTCTGGAATTGTTATTCACTGTAAAACACATTTTAAGGTCATCGTCTGACTTTGGTTTTTGGTGTTGGGGACCCTTTATGCTTCCATGTGGTACCCAAAATCTTTGACACTGATGTGTGGTGATGTATTCATATCTCATTACACTTGTTCCAGAAATAATTGGCCTTCTTCTTTGAAACGATGAGACAAAAAAATGATTTTGCTTCTGAGAATCAGTAAGTTAGTTTGAAAGCCACCTCACAGAGCGTAGTTACTTGCCTATTGATCAAGATGAGGTTCTTGATACTTTGAGTGTTTACATTCACTACTGTAGCATCTGAGCCTCCTTTCCAGCATACTCATAAACAGGTTCACATCCTTCTTTAAATCTGCACACCATTCATACAGTTATGTCTTCTGTATAGTTTGTTCCCGAACTATACTCTTACTCGTTGCAAAATTTCTGCAGGTTGGACATCTGTGTTCACAAGGGAACAAATAATAATGTGGTGAGGAAAAGTTGCATGACGTTGTTTACCATATTGAATAACGACAAACACAATTGACAGAACAAGTAATGCTTCTAGGACAGGGCGTGAAAGTTTTGGGCTGGCGACTAAAATTTCGTTGTTTCAAATGTGTGTCAAACACGCTTCAAGACTTCACCTCTTGAGAGAATCGGCAGAAGTTATTGAAGAAATTCTAAAACTGAGTGATATCCACACTATTAGGTGGTTAGCCAGCAAAGAACGTGCAATAAGAGCTCTCTTGCAATCATGGAAAGCTGTTGTGACCCATCTTGAACAGTTGGCCCATAGAAGAGACAATGATGGCGCTAAAGCTAAGGATTTGCTGAAAAGTTTGAAGCAATTTAAATTTGTTAAGCTTCTGTACTTCCTTTTGGATTTCTACGGGCAATTGAACCCTTTAAGCGTGGCACTACAAAATAAGAATCTTTTGATTTCATCTCTGAAAATAAGAATTGAACACTGTATTTCAGTTTGGCTGACCTGGAATCTAATGTTGGACCAAGCGAACAAGATTTCTTGGACCATGTATTCATTTCAGGGAAGATCAGGGATGTTCAAGAGTTTCAGACTGTTAGAGGAAACTTAATTAACAATGCGAATGTGTACATCACAGAAACATTGCCGTCTATGTCAACAGATGTGATTGCATCTCTGCATGTTTTCGACACCTTGGGTTGGCCTCCCAAAGAAAATATTCTTCAGTTTGGGATAGAAGAAATAAAGAAGCTCTACATATACTTGAACTCGAGCCTTTATAATGAGAAAATGGATGTTCTGTCAGCAGAATGGATAGAATACAAACTTTTGTTTCCTTTGCAGCTTTGAATCAGACGCTGGAGAAGATCCATAGTGCGGAGTGTTCAACAAGATTCCCCAATTTGCTCCAGATTTTGACATTTTGTGCTGTTCTACCAATGAGCACAGCCTCATGTGGGGGAGGTTTGAACTGTCACAACAGACTCAAGACTACTTACAGGAACTCTGAAGTCTGAGACACTGGATGATTTGCTCAGAGTTTTCGTAAACGGACCCCCCCCCCCATCCTCCCTGTCAGAGTTTGACCCAGCAGCTGCGATTGATAAGTGGTACTTCAGTGCAGAACGACAGCGCTACACAAACATTAATTCCTAACTTTTTAATAATTGCTCATATTTTTATTATTTATCAATATCAAATGGTGGCAACCAAAGATTTTAGTCCGGCGACTGACTTCAAACTTGAAATTTCTTGCCCTGTTCTAGGATGTTATTGTCTATCTGAAACAAGTTCTAGTTGCCGACATGAACAACCCTTGTAATATTACTGCTTCTACTGTTAGTAAAATTACAACCACTAATTTCTGTTGTTTATTTTTTCAGGTTTTTTCACAAAACTGGCTTGTAAAAGCAAGCAAATATGATGAAAAGTCAAGCAGCACCCTTTATTTGCATAAACCAGCTAACGAAGTATTGTAAACAATTAGGCGTTCCCATTAACAACTTTGCAAAATGGATGAAACCAGAACAGTCTTCTCTAGCATGCTTCAGTTCACGAACAGAACACTCTCGTACACCTAGTCTACGAGGATATGTGCTAGTGGCGCCGATGTCGTTTCAAAGGAGATGCATCAGTGGGACGACCGGCTGTTTTGCTGAGCAACGAGTAGCAAATAAGGTGAAAGGAAGTGCAGACTTTCCAAGTGACATGAAGGAAAAGCTAGGAATAATGGACTCTGCCGATACATTTGGGACTTTGGAGAACAAGAGAGCAGAATATGTCGAAGCCGACGAGAAGGAGAAGGAAGAAGAGGAATATGTGGACACTTTTAATGCAAAATCAAGGCTTCGGATAAAGCAGTATGCAAATATAATCAAAGATTATATTAAACAGAAAAAGGTTGGTACTCTACATGAACTGGTTGCGAGTTTTAAATTTACATGATTGTAGGTTTAATCATGGTGTGACATTCACACACACATATACACAAAACAAAAACTTTCATGTGTTATTGCAGACCATTGGTTGTACTGACTGTTACAACATGGAGATTGGTATTGTAGCATGGACTACTTGCACATAGTTCCAAATTCTGCTTGAATTATAATTTCAGTGTCTTGTTTCTTGGTAATTGGCATAGTGGACCTAAGCACATTTGTTTTTTATGTATGTGGTAGTTTATTGATTCCTGGTCCTTTAACTCACACATTTCATTTATTGTTCTCTGCCGTAACCTTTCACCGATGAGTGGCAATGTTTACCAGCACATATATTCTCCAAAAAACAAGAGGTAACTGTGTTTACCAACTTTACATGGTAGCAACGAACTCCTCATTTCCTCAAAACTTCACACGATATTTCCAGTTCTGTACTTTTTGTTCATTTGTATAGATATGAAAGTTTTGACATACTTGGGTCACTAAACAATACATCCATTGTTACTATTATTAACAAGCAGAGTTTGAAAAAGTCCTGGTAAAATTTTCAAAGCCAGGAAACTGATTTCGTCAAATTTACAGGAGAAAGTACTTACGTAATTGAGTTTCTGTAGACTTGTGATAGGTCGTACAAGTGTTCTCTCTCATCGGTCAAGTTATTTCACTGTTAATTCATGTTTGTATGTGAGTGCTAATGGAAGCTAACCTAACAGGCCTAACCTAACCTCGTAGGCATACCTCGTCCCTGTGATGGTTCGTGGGGCTATCATGAATTTTTGGGGCTACCCATGGGTGGTTTGTGGGGCTGCCTGTGAATGGTTTTTGGGGCTAACGTCAACCATCCATGGGCAGCCCACAAACCATTGATGTTAGCCCCAAAAACCATCCGCAGGTAGCCCTAAAAACCATTCACGTTAGCCCCAAAAAATTCACGATAACCCCACGAACCGTCACAGGGACGGGGTATGCTGACGAGGTTAGGTTAGGTTCCATTAGCACTCATTTTCACAGAAAAATACCTACGGAAGGGGAGAAAGAAGGAAGATTAATTACTCGATATCTCGAAAATGGAATTTATTTTCGTTAAAAAAAGCTAAAGCCCTTGTTAAACAATCTTTCGCAATACAGAATAGGTAAATACGAATGTCAACAATTAATGTCCTCAGTGAGTGGTCTTTTACCACCCTTCCCTGCAAATTTGGTCCATCCAGCATCCATAAGGCTGGAGCTAGAGCCAATTTTCTGAATTATTATTTTTCATAAACTGGCAACACAGCTTTGGTTATAGGCTACGTTGTTATTATATTTCCTCCCAAGAAGTATAAGTTTATTTTAAATGCAGCTTTACAATGTTCTAGGAATGTACCACTGCTACATACTACGTTTCAAGTAGAGTGTTCCTTTGAAAAACACAAAAATGGCTCTTTTTTGTTTTCACAATAATTTAAAATTGAAGGCATACTCGAAAAAGTTGGTTACCGTAGCTTAACACAGAATTGAATAGGTTAAATTTTACTGGAACTCTTTTTTATATATATACTGGTTAATTTTTAATTGGATTCCAAAATATGACAGCAGTTTGATAAGGGATATCATCAACTCAACTCATGTTGCCTTTCCATTCTTCATTTCAGACTAGCGAGGCTCTAGTTTCTGGACCCATGGCCAGTATAATCCTGTGCGGTACTTGTGTTGTGTCCTGTCCATATGTGTTTGTGATTGTCCTTCCATCCATTTTATCTTATCACTATTCGTTCCCATCTTCACAATTAGCCAAAAATGGCAGAAATGCGAAATGAAATAAATCAATTTATTCATTAAGTTCTTCCTTCAGGATGGCAAACTCTTTCTCATCATCAGATACTTCTTTGTATTTTGTTTAGGTATAGTGTACAGACTATTTATTTTGTTGCGTAGCTCTTCTATTGGGTTGGCCCATAAGTCCTGGCATTTTTCTTTTAAGTGAAAATTTTGCGTGAAAAATAAAATGTGTTGGCAATGCATTTTATGTTATTCGATAGAGAATTATGTACTCTACAAAATAGTGTGTTTATTTTTTTTATTTTCCTGTAGTTTACGGTTATTACAAGCATAAGAAAACAGTTTTTCTTTGTGACGTTTCAGGAGAACATCCATGCCAAATCAGAACATTCGCGTATAACAATGGATAACATATTTTTTAATTTTTTCCTGAGAGCACAAAGACTATGTTCTAATAATGAGGATATCAAAAATGAAGAAGAAAGGCTCTTTAATATAGCAAAAGAAAATGGTTTTCACACTAACAGAATAAACCAAATCAAAAAACAAGTTGCAAGAAAACTAAAGGAAAAGAGAAATACAGACAAAGATGAAAAATCTTTTGAAAAGAAATTTGTGTGCATTCCATTCCACAAGGGATTCTCACATAAAATTGCAAAAATTTTTAGAAGTTTTAATTTCAAAATTGTTTTTAAATCACCAAGAAGTTTGGAATGTACATTTAATGAATTCAAAATGAGAAACTCTCTACCAGATGTGGAAACCACAGGAATATATAATATAAGTTGTTCATGTTCAAAAGATTATGTGGGACAAACAGCAAGGAAAATGGCAATAAGATGGCACGAACACGATTTGGACATTATAAATCTAAACCCAAGAACAGGTTTGTCAAGTCATATCATCGAAGAGAAGCATTTGATTAAAAAGAGAAGGGTTTTAAAAAGATTGACGGGAAACACAGAGTTGAATGTCTGGGAAGCTTCGTTCATTGCTGAAGAACACTGGAATAAATTAAATAATGAAAATGGTAACATAGATCCAGTATGGAGTTTTCTTTTTCACAAATGGAGTAAGCCACCATCTTTAAAATTTAATGTAACAGAAAACATCAAGAGACTTTGTGAAATCAATGATGAATTTGAATTACCTGATGATATTTTGGATTCATAATTTTTTTTTTTTTTAGAAAAAAAATCTAAAAATCTGAAATAAAAATAAAACAGACTGCTTTTTTCACAGTTAAGTTGCTATATTACAACAATGTAACATTGACAACATCCATTATATAACAGATTCTTTTTGTTTAAAAAATTACTAACCATTGTTATAACTGTATCTTTAATCAAAATGAAAATAAATGTCTGATGAAAGGAGCGTGTGTTCTCCTGAAACGTCACAAAGAAAAACTGTTTTCTTATGCTTGTAATAACCGTAAACTACAGGAAAATAATTCTATAATGCAAGCAATGCGTACATACAAGAAAAAAAATATTTTTTTTATGCTGATATACTTTTTGTTCTTTTCAGGTCATTAAAATGGAGTGTCAAGTCGACAAAAAAGAGCATTTTCGACACCTTCTGCTGTTTGCCTTTAATCGAGGTGCCAAAGCCACAGTAGCTGCTCGAGAGATTTGTGAAGTGTATGGTGAAGAAGCGATGCCTCTTAGGACGGCTCAAAATTGGTTTAAGCGATTCAAAGATGGCAATTTCGACCTCAAAGACATGCATCGCACCAGACGCTCCATTCAGTTCGATGAGGAGCGACTGAATTAGCTTATTCACGAAGATCCACGCCAAACGATGAGGGAATTGGCAGAGTTAGTGGAATGCTCCCACAGTATCATAGAGCGTCACCTTCACTCGATGGGAAAGGTTCAAAAGTTGGCTGCATGGGTTCCGCATGCTTTGAACGACAACAACAAAAATCAACGAGCCACGATCTTAGCCGGTCTGCTTGCCCGTCATCAGTCAACTCATGGACACAAGCAGCGATTCCTCTACAGAACTGTTACCGGCGATGAAAAATGATACCTGTACATCAATATGAAGCAGCACAAAGAATGGCTTTTCTCTCGAGCAGCTTCTGTGGCTTTGGCACCTCGATTAAACCCTAAGAGCAGAAGGTGTCGAAAATGCTCTTTTTTGTCGACTTGACACTCCATTTTAATGACCTGAAAAGAACAAAAAGATATCAGCATAAAAAAAAAAATAAACACACTATTTTGTAGAGCACATAATTCTCTATCGAATAACATAAAATGCATTGCCAACACATTTTATTTTTCACGCAAAATTTTCACTTAAAAGAAAAACGCCAGGACTTATGGGCCAACCCAATACATACTTTCCCCTTGAATTCAGCATTCCTGGTTTGTCAATGATTTTGCAACCTTTGCCATCTATCATACATATTGTGTTCCAACTTTGTAAGATCCTTACAATTTGCTTCACAATACATCAAATTATACCTTCTCCTTTTTTCTAGTTCTTCATAAACTTCTTTGTATTTCAGCTTCATCCACTTTTTTGTCTCATTAGTTTCTCTTCGTAGCTGGTTATTGAGTCTTCTGTAGTTGTGTTGTCCTTCTTCATCGTTTACATTCTTCCATTTTCTTCTTTCCTCCATCTTCTGCATCATAGTTGCTGTACCCTTGATTTCTTAATGCTCTTCCATTCTTTATACCCTATTGTTTCTTCCGCTACTTTTTATACCATGCAAAACATTATTGCTATTAGTGACTTTCTCTCTGAAGTTTTTTTTTCAAATTCCTGTTTTTCTTCATTTTCCTGAAGGTTTTAAGTGTCAGGCTTCTTCTTATCTTCTTCAAATGGGAGTTTACTTTGACCAGCAAGGACATGACCTGAATGTATATCAGCCCCTGGGAAGGTCTGCATTTTCAGACAATTTTGGAATGTCTCTTGTACCAAGGTATAGTCCATCTGGTGTATTTTATTGTCCTTTGGGCATGTCTCAACAGGGACGTTGGACTCCAGCTCAGTCTTGCCTGGAATCCATTTCTCTATAAAAACATGGCATCTGCCAATATAATAATGGGATCCAGAGTGAACCAATCACAAGGCAAAGTATAAGTTTATCTTCTTAATACACACATTTGTAATCTCACCCTTGGTGATGAGGAATGAGGAATGTATGTGCTGAAAATGTTGAATGCTAATGCTTAATTAACGTGGCTGGTAATTTGAGAAAACTTGTTCTTTTGACAGATATTTATTCATTTCACTCGACTAATGTTCATCTACTCTGTGACATGTAAACTTGTATGAACACTAACTCCTTTTTTCTTTCCTTGCAGTGTAACCACTATAACCTTTAGTCCGCCCACGTAACACATATGTTACCAAAAAAATATGTCCCTTGTATGCCTCCGTAACACATATGTTACAAACAGCTTTAGGTTTGCTACACTTATATTTGTATATTGAGGTTGAAACACTGACAGTTTGTTTGGGAACATGTGTTTACAAAAATTCCAAATCCCCCCCTTTCTCGGAATATGTCACGTGTTTGGGCTCACCCAAACAGGTGTTGGCTCGACACTTGACAGACACAATGAACGCTTGGTATTTACGATGCTGTTTTCCTCCAAGCTTCCAACACTGTGATTTAGTACTGATAAGGCACACATTCTTCTTTGTGTTTAGACCTGGTGGTCCAGCTGAAGTAGTGTTGGGGGGGGGGGGTAGGGCAAGGAGATAGGGTATTGGATGAGGTTTGGCGTTGTCAGCTTTCTGTCGCCTCTATGTTAGAAATGCAATGAAGCTTGACGATAGCCAGAGGCCAGAAGCATGAGTCTAAAGCGTGCGTCTATCCAGAAGTATAGACAAAACAAACGATTGCAGCCCGACCCTGTGGCCGAGTGGTTAGCACATCACGCTGCGATGCCAAGGGTCCCGGGTTCGAATCCCGGTCGGGCTTGGTTGTTTGTGAATGTCCATTCATCAATTTCATCACTCATCCCCATCTTTGCAAATTACCCAAGAGTCACAAAACGTGAAGTAAAATAAACTAAATCAATCAATCAATCAATCAAAAACAAACGATTGCAAAGGCTCCCTTCCCTCCTCTGTTACGAAAGGCCTCAACATAAAAAGTTCGTATCATATAACAGCTCATCGATTTCCCTAACGCACAATCGTTTCCTTCCGGACATATTTCCACAAAGAGCCGAGGGAAGAAATAGATTCACAGTAGCTACACAAGATGCAAGTGCGAACGAAAAAAAGCAAAAGTTCGGGTTTTATCCCCAAAGTAGCTGGAGAAGAGGGGGCAAACTCTACATTTTTATGATTTTTTCATTGAAATTCGGGGGATGCAGCCGCCGCCCATAACCCCCCCCCCCCACAGTTGGGGCATCCAAATTTTACATGGTTGCATGCACCGATGTATTACCTGCAAAACAAAAGTTATCCGAAGTAGATTGGTCCCATAGTGTCAGTTATAACAATTTTATGAATAATATGCAAATTGGCTAAAATTCGCTAGAGTTTTACGTTTTGCCTTATTATTCAAATTGTATTGCACCCATGAACATGAATCAAGTTTCATTCTGTTGCGGAAGGTCCATTCTTTTTTAAAAAAAGCAAAAGTTCCAGTTTTCTCCCCAAAGTAGCTGGAGAAGAGGGGGCAAACTCCACATTTTCATGCTTTTTTCATTGAAATTCGGGGGATGCAGCCCTGCCCGTAACCCCCCCTGCGATTGGGGCATCCAAATGTTACATGGTTGCATGCACCGATGTATTACCTGCAAAACAAAAGTTATCCGAAGTAGATTGGTCCCATAGTGCCAGAGTTATTACGATTTTTCTCCATTATGTATATGAATTCAAATTTCGTGCTCAAAGCCTCGGCGACACTGGGCTTACTTTCGTCAGACCGCGGGGCGTACTGAGGGATAATCCTGTCATTCACATAATGCACTGTCGTCACTTTAATTTCACATGCTGTCCAAGTAGTATGCCAACACTGTAAGTACATTCATTTTCTCTTAACTCTTTTTATCTCCTTTCCAGCTTACAGATGCCATTGGTATATTGGAAACCAGAATGCTAAAGGAAGACAGAGCCAAACCAGATCGCTACATATTCAATCTGCTGATTGGAGAATGTGGGAGGGTGGGCTACACGAAGAAAGCTTTTAGCTTGTACAACAGAGTGAGTGTCGTGCAGTGCATGTAAATAATTTTGAGGTAAAATTTCTTTAAAAATGATTGCAGAGTCATGATTAGAGGTAATGGCGATTTAGGTCTTTGCAGAATCACTGTGTTGCTCCTGTCATAATGGAAATAATATTGTTAGGGCTGAGCCAATATCTATTTTGACCAATACTGATACAAATTCCCAGGCATGTGACTCCACTGAGAGACTCAGGTTTGTTCTCCAGGGTGGGTGAACTAGGGTTGAACTTGTCTGTGCTTAATTTTGGGCTAGAAGGGAAGGTACCCTTGACCCTCTGTACCCCCTGGAGAAAGTGAAATATTTTGCATGGTTTATGAACGTTTTCAGTTGATTTTAGCTCTCGGAAATTTGTTATTGTGAAGTAAAGTACGGCTGTTACCTTAGCATGTTACTTTACCATGTAGCAGAACAGCATGAAGTCTTCGCGCAAGTGAATATAGCACCCAAAACGACTTTTCACAACAGCAACTATAATGTCACATAGTTAGGTTAGGATTGGTATTGATAGTTATTTTCGATGTGTTCTTTCGCTATTTTAGTGTGCCTATAAACAGTTTTTACTAACAAAAAATAGCGAAAATACTCTGAAATTGCAGGTTTTAACTTACATGGGCCATTCTTTCGGATCAAATATCTCCGTTAGTTGTACTTTCCTAAAGCTGGAACCATTTTTACATTACGTAAAATGTTGAAATCTGTTGATTAAAAAAAAAGTGACTTAATCCTCAAGGGGGTACAGTGGATAAACGGCCCCAAAAGGAAAACTATCAAGGAATTAATAGAAAGTACTAGCAGACAGTAAATGAAGAAAATATGGAAAGATAACAAGAAAGAAGGAAGATATCCTGAAGATATGGAGTATATAAATACATTTGGAGAAGATAATAAGAGGACCCAATCCACAAACAGGGAAGTACTGTAATGTGTGAAAATTACCGAACAATCTGCCCATCATCTGTAGCTTTAAAAATATAGAAAATAATATTAGAAAGATTTATATAAAGGTGTAAATGAGTTTAGAAAGGGGTGGCAACCTAAAGTAAACTGGATAAAAGATAAAGACGGTGATTTTCTAGCTGACCCAAGCGATATTCTAAATAGATGGAAGAACTACTTTAATGACCTTTTAAATGTCCATGTAGGAGATAAATCAGAAGTGAATGAAGTACACACAGCAGAACCTTTAGTCCCAGAACCTAACTTGACTGAAGTTAAAGATGCTATTAAAAGGCTAAAGAATAACAAAGCACCTGGCATTGATTTAATACCAGCTGAGTTAATTAAATATGGTGGAAATTCATTAATTTGTCAAATTCATAAATTAATTTGTTTAATATGGAATAAAGAAGAAATCCCTCAACAGTGGAAAGAATCCATAATTGTTCCTGTGTTTAAAAAAGGTGATAAAATGAACTGCAATAATTACCGTGGAATTTCTCTACTCTCAACAACATATAAAATATTATCTAACATTCTTTTAACAAGACTAACCCCATATGCTAATGAAATTATAGGTGATTATCAATGTGGATTTAAACGCAACAGATCAACTACAGATCAAATTTTTCACATCAGACAGACACTTGAAAAAAAGTGGGAATATAATCAAAATGTCTATCAGCTATTCATTGATTTCAAAAAAGCATATGATTCGGTCAAAAGAGATAAATTATATAATATATTAGTAGAGTTTGGAATACCTAAGAAGCTTGTTAGTATGATAAAAATATGCACCAGTGAAACAGAAAGTAAAATTCGTGTGGGTATTAATATGTCTGACAAATTTACAATTCATGATGGGTTAAAACAAGGAGATGCATTATCTCCATTGCTCTTTAATTTTGCCTTAGAATATGCTGTAAGGAAGGTAAAAGAAACTAAAGAAGGACTAAAATTAAATGGTGTGACTCAGTTGTTAGCATATGCAGATGATGTAGACTTACTGGGGGATGATGTGAATACAATTAAGAATAATGCTAAACTATTTTTCAAAACTGCTAAAGAGATAGGTTTGGAAGTTAACAAAGAGAAAACTAAATATATGCTTACAGGCCGAAACCAAGTGTTAGGTAATAATCAAAATCTAATTATTGATAACAACTTGTTTGAAACAGTTTCCAAATTCAAATACTTAGGAGTAATATTAACAAATGAAAATTATATTAAAGAGGAAATAAAAAGTAGGCTTAATTCAGGAAATGCATGTTACTTCTCTCTTCATAAACTTTTGTCTTCTCGTTTAATATCTAAGAATCTAAAAGTTAAAATATACAAAACCGTAATTTTGCCTGTAGTATTATATGGGTGTGAAACTTGGTCCCTTACATTGAAAGAGGAACATAAATTGAGAGTATTTGAAAATAGGATCCTTAGGAAAATATTTGGACCTAAAAGGGATGAGGAGACAGGTGAGTGGAGAAGGTTACATAATTTAGAACTACATAATTTGTATTCATGTCCAGACATTATTAGAATAATTAAATCAAGAAGACTTAGGTGGGCAGGCCATGTGGCACGAATGGGAGAGAAAAGAGGAGTTTTCAGGATTCTTGTTGGGAAACCTGATGGTAAGAGACCAGTAGGAAGGCCAAGACGAAGATGGAGGGACAACGTCGAGATGGACCTAAGGGAAATCGGTAGGGATGGAAAAGAGTATATAGATCTTGCTCAAGATAGGGACAGATGGAAGGCCTGTGTTGCTGCAGCCATGAACCTTCGGGTTTAAGAAGGCTAGAGAGTTAGTTTAGTTAGTTAGTTAATATTAGAAAGGATGCTAAAAGATGAGATAGAGGAAGAGATGGAAGAACAACAAGCAGCTTTCAGAAAACGAAGACGAATGTATTTGCACTACAATGAGTAATTGAATTTTGAGCAAAGGAATTTTTTGTGGCCTTCATGTACTCAAAGGTGGCTTTTGATTCCGTATCACGACAACTTTGGGCAGCATTACATAAAATATGACAACAGGGAGTCTGATAAGAAGAATATTAAGTTAGATAACCATTGAAATTCAGACAAAGTGAGATAGTTGCATTTTTTGTTTGGCTTGATTTTCTTTATGTTGAAGTAATGAGAAATGAATACCATGCAATATTCAGACCCTAAAGAAAAATCGAAAGAAGGAAAGAAAGAACTTCCCTGTAGAAAATGTTGAAGTTCAAGGTCATACTCTCATTGTTCATGAAAAGTGAAACATGAATATCTTTGGAAAGCAACAACACTACAAACTTCTGTTATGATGGATGCGGTAAATGTGGTTTGTGTATTGTGTATGTGAAATTTCGTGTTTCCACGTTGCGAATTGGATAGTTTTTCTTGATTAATTTTAAAGGCTCATGTCGTATCCTCAGTGAATGAAGGCAGTGAGCCTTCAAAATTAATCTGGAAAAAACTATCCTATTTGCAATGTGGAAGCAAGAAATTTCACATACACAATAACACTCCTTGCTCATAAACGTTCACTTGTTTTGTAGGGGCATTGTTGCTTTCCATTCTTGTGCAGCAACAAAAACTGTCCAAAATGTAGTTTTTGCCTCTTTTCTGTTCTTATTATCTTGGTTAACATGTTGACTGCCACAATACAAGAAAAAAAGAATTTCCCTGGAGCCACAATGTTTTATTACAAGAATATGATTTGATGAAAAATTGTTATTTTTAATTATTTTATGGGCTTAAGTCGTATGCAACTCACGCGGCGCTGGAATTAATTATTATACTATGAAGTACAAGGGACGTACTGAAAGTCATGAGCCTTGTTCGATTATTCTCAGGCCTTGACCATTTCGTTTGAAACCACACGTATGGCAGGTACAGCCATCTGTTTTTCACTGCATGAACCACATGCTGGCATATGCACACTTCCGCTGTCAGTGCTGTCGATAGGAGAAAAATGGCATCCACAGAATGTTCGTTTCTTCAACATGCTGTCGTAGAATTTCTTGTTAGAAATTCATCATCGTCTACAGAACTTCTATCGAGATGCCTGCACAGGTTTCATGGTGAAACATTTATAGATGGTAACACACACATTGTTGATAAGCCTCGACAGATCGAAAACAGCTTCCGTGCGCAACGTCATGGATCAGTTTAACGAGCTTAATTATAGTAACTGGAGGATAACTGTACGAGAAATTGCACATTATCTGAACATTGGACACAGTGCTACACAGGACATAAAAAAAGACTCTTGGTTAACACAAGCACAATGTTATTTTGCAACATGACAACGCCTGTCCCATACAGCTCGGTGCACAGTAGAGGAAATTGAAGAGATAAGCCAGGAACTAATGCCGCACTCTCTCTTCAACCCAGACGTAGCTCCATGTGACTTTCAGTTGTTTGCTCCATTGAAGAACAGCATTCAAGGGTACCAAGTTTGACAACGATGACGAGGTGAATGATGAGCGTCACCGGTGGTTATGTTGTGCCGAAACGGACTTGTGCAAGAGTGGTATTTTCCAGCTGCCGTTACGGTGGCTCAAATGTGTTGACCAATTTGGATGTTATGTGCAAAAGTAACAACAAGGTCCAAATTATGTATTATCATAGGTAGAATAGAAAATAGTGGTTTCTGACTTTTGAGTAATATCACTTGGCTCATTACTTTCAGTACTTACCTCGTATATGTGACTCGCAGCATATTTATTGCTTTTTTCAAGCATTATTATTTTTTTCTGAGTAATGTTATTGTTTTTTTCTGAGCATTGTTATTGTTTTCGTCTGAGATTGAGTCTTTTGTTATTTGTAACATGACTCTGCTGTATAGTCTTGTATTGATATTGTTCGAGGATCTGACCAGCAATATTTCAAGGCTAAACCTGCAATTGGAAAAACTGTATAACAGTTCATGAATGAAAATGTTTTTTTTAATTTACTTGTCAGATTTAAGTGAAATTTAAAGGCAAAAGTAAATATAAAAGAAGTTAATGTACATCTATTCATTCAAACTTTTCAAATTGTTGGTATTAATTGTAACAATAACAGCATCACTAAATAAGATTTTCACAAACCATCCGCAAAATTTTGTCCACGGTATCACTCTTCACGTAACGTATGTTGTAGCATCATAGCGTGAGTTGCCGGTGCGCCATGAGGATCCCAAGGTAAATAGTTAAATACGCTTCACGAGGCCCTGGAGGAAAATTAGCATGAGTTAAATACAACTCTCGTGGCAGGTAAAGTGTTGAGCAACAGTACCCCAAAAATTTGTCATCCTACCTGCTGCTGCAGCATTGTGGCGACGAGACAGGCCATTTATGGATAGTTTCCCTTCTCATCTGCACTGAATAAAATGAGGTTATTTTAGAAGTTCATTGCTTCCTTTGCCACACCCCATTGCATATTTGTTCCCCCCAAGAAAAAATGGGATTTCTGTGAAATGGGCAAATGGAATGAATTTCACCTGTATTTAATAACTGTACCAATTCAGTAGATCAGGATTCCATTGTATGTGATTTATTCTTTCTATCAGTGCAACTGGGGAAACAAATCAGAGTTTGTGGAAAATACAAGTTTCTAAAATAACCACTTGGAACTGATTTCTGCTCCTCCTCCAACACTACAGTATTGCTGCTCACTCTGCAGTCCACAGAGCACATATGGAAGGTTGACCAGACCTGCACTAAATATTACTTCTCTAAATTCATAGTTAAACATGATTGAAATTCATTTCTTACACTCATTTCATTATATTTTACAGAATGTCGTACACTCACCTCAATTAGTACTCCGGCAGTTTGTTTCTTTATATAGCATGTTGCAGAAGATACAATTAAACGTACAAGTGTATCAATATATGCTGTATAAAACACATCTTATTACTAACTTCATTGTTCGTAGTAGGTCTATTATGAAATTATTAGAATGTCGGTCATTAGTCTTCTTTGAATGGCGACAGTATCGCTGAAGTTGATGGGTGAATAAAAAAGTTATCTTTCACAACAGTTACATGGAATTGGTTAATTTAAGAGGTGAATTACTTTTCGACATTTATTGTGTGAAGTTTCCCCATTTGTGATGGTACATACAGACACCTGAAAGTGAGCAAATGGCGTTGATAATGAGCTTTGGAGAATGATGCACATTTTGGCAATTCAGAGGCATTGTTTCAATGCACGCAGCTGATTGCATCACCCACTCTCCCTCCTTTTACTTAGATATGAAAATTTCATTCGTGGCATAGCAGTGGACATTTTTACCTACCACTTACATACTCTGCATTCTATTTGGTGTTCTCACCTTGATCAGTGTGTGTGGAAATTTCCTCATAATGTAACTATCTTGGTTTAGACAACAGAGAGATTGTGTTTTTCATTTGCAGACCTGTATTATTTGTTCTTATTTTCACTTATCTAAGAAAAGTTTTTCTATTGTAATATTTCAGATGAAGGAGAGGGGTTTGAGTATGCACAATTCCACATACACCAGTCTGTTCAATGCATGTGCAAACAGTCCGTGGCCAGCAGATGGTTTGACAAGGGCACGTCATCTCCGGGAACTTATCAAGGAGAAGGGGATTGAACTGAATGAATCTAATTATCATGCTATGATTAAAGGTGAGGGTGTGCATGTTTGTTGTTCATTTAACATCAATACTTTCATTATCCCTCCCTCTCTTTTCAGAATTCTACTCCACGTAAAATTCACATTCTGCTTAATTCTGCATGAAAAATGTTAATTTAAACTTACATGTGAGGTTGGTAATGTTTTAAACTTGGCTTGTTTGGAGTGTGATCATAGGAAAATATTGTCACATGTAAAACTGTCATGAACAGACAAGTGTAAACATTGCTAATTTGTATGGATCGGAACAGATTAATCGATACACTATTGATATATTGGTTTATTTTTATAATTGCTGCTAATTTTATCAGTCTGATATTTCTATATATGGCCTGTAACTTAGTGCAAGATGCTACTGTTTTGTTATTACTTTAGTAACTTAGTGCAAGATGCTACTGTTTTGTTATTACTTTTATATGTATAAAAATATAATTCGTGTACCATGGTCGAAAGTAAATATCTAAATAATAAGTTTCTCTTCCTGAGCTGAGACCTATTTGTTACACCCTTTTTGCTACACTTTCTTATATGTAGAAGAGAGAGTAGAGTTTGGTCTGTAAGATCAGGCTCGTTTACTCTTAGTACTAAGGGTTCACTGGTTGTTCTTCACAGCAGATTACTTTTATTAACAAACACAAACACACAGAGCAGAATTTAATGCATGCAGTCTATTATAGTTACACAGACTAGGTACTGGTGTCTGTGCAGACTAATGGAAGCCAGCCCCCGAACAAAGTCCTTATAAAATCACCCCCACAACCCTACATTTTTAACCCTTAGACACCGAGGCTGATTTCCAGGTATTTGCACTAACGCCGAGCATGTTTTCAGCAGGAAATTTGAAATTCTGCATATTTCTAAATGAAATTTTATATTTTATTTTATTTTTACTAATTGTTAATTACATACCTCTAGACTCGTGCAGAACTCAAAACATGTATTTCCGATCATTATCCAAGTTGTAGTATGTTAAGAAAGTAACATACTATGAGAAAAAGCTGCTTCTGACACCGGTGTCACAAGCTGTCCTTAAGAGTTGTCACAACCTGCTCTTTAAGGGTTAAACCACTGAAACCATTAACTGTTTTAGATTCCAGAATAGTTTTCCTACCTATTTATAACATACCCAAAATAACAACAGTTAGATAACTAAAAGTAGCCACGAACTAACATAAAACTAACTCAACATTAAAGTTCACTACTAATAGTTTAACTAATTACTAAACTAAAATCCTTAAATAAATAAATTTTGAAAGAGACTTGTTCTGATCACCAGATTGGGTCAATACAATAATATAAATTTTAAGGTACCAATGTTTGTGGAGAAAACTATGCTTTTTAATAATTTTTTTTATTGTATGTAAATTGAAAATAAAGATGAAAGGAAAGAGAATAGAAAGGCAGGGGAACCGTTAAATTCAGGAAACTGACATCTTGGTTTATTTAAAGGTACCAGGACATTAAGCGCATACCCTCGAATGTATGCAGGTGGAGGTGGGCTTATTTCATGCTCCCCCTCCCTTTTTTTTCTTTTCACACGGCCTGGTGATGTCAAGGCACAAGGGAAAGAACAATAACAAGGATGTAATAAGATTCAATTAAATATATAGTCATGACTTAATTAGTTCTTTGAAGTTGGTGACACAAGCTCTGATGTCACTCCGAGATTACTGAACAAGACAAGATACCTTGGTTGCTGTGCAGCCAACAGACTGGTATTGGGAAGAGGAAAGTTTCTAATTATTATTAGATTTCTAATTTCTAATTAGTCTTCCACTTCATCTCCTGGATTTAGTTCATCACAGCCTAAGGTTAAGATCATCCCCTCGGACCATGGCCTACAGTCGGCATCTGGCAAGCCAACTTGTGCTGTTACATCAGCACAAGTTAGTGGCAGAAATTGGAACTCGTCAAGTTGCAGATGTAGTTAGGATTCGAATATCTATATTAATTGGTAATACAATGTTTGGTTGCAAGGTGTGATGCACTGAGTACTTCACATCTCTACTGTGGTAATTTAGTACTACATACTCACTGCAGAACCTTCGTAACATATTAACATTAAAGTGTTTGTGAACTGAAATAATGCAATAAATTTTGATTCTCTCAGGGCTGATTAATGAATGTCACAATCGGACATTCAACATTTGTATTACATTATAACTTGAACAACTAATAAAGTATAAAAATGTACATAAATTAACTGAAGAATGAACACAAGTATTTAATGAGTAATAAGTTATTTTGATGACTTAGCTGGGTTGTTACATATTGAAGTCACTTGGTTATATATAATAATTATGTGAACCATTCGCAAATTTGTATTTTTCATGGCCTGGGCTGGAGTTGGTGAATAGTAATTTTGTGGGGATGGGTGCGAGGGGTGATGAGTAAGCATAACAAGAGTTCAGTTCTCTTCAATCAGAACCACAAAGTATTCTTTTTATTTTGCATTTTTGACTCTTTTTCGCTTACTGGTCATTTTTCATAATTTTTTTCAGTTGAGTGTTCTAATTTAGTCATTTTTTTAAAGGTTTTGTAACTGCATTTTTCTCCTTCATCAGGAAATAATGTGCCCTTTAACTTAAAATTTCAGTTCTTTTTATACAGAAAGATTGTTGACAAAATGCCAAGACAACTTTATCATTATTTATACGTATTCATGGACGAATAGATTACATTATGTAAATTTAATACTTGCAATTTTTTTTAACAATAAATTTAACGTTTTTTTTAAAAGCATTAATCTTTGATAAATTTTCAGAACCATATTACATTTTAGAACATTTAAATAAAACTTCAAAATTAAAATAAGTAAAGTTTTTGAGTACAGATTATTTGGTCAGATGCTTCAGTTCCTGATTTCAACATGAGTTCAATCGTAGATTGATCAGGATGACACAAATCACATGACTGTTTTGCCATTTATGAAAATGTACAAAAAACATTATACATGAATTGTGGCTTTAGAATTATAAGAAGAGTAACAAAATGCCATAATTGTGCATTACAAAATAATAGAGTAAGTGTTTCTATTATTGTTGTTTTTATTCTTTTAGATTTTCATGCTGGTTCTCTAGAACTTTATCAAGCTGACATGACCATGATATGCAGTAGCGTACGCAGGATTTTATCAAGGGGGGTTATTTCTAAAACTTTCTCCAAATACACACTACCATTGTTTTATTATACTTTAATTAAATAATAATACTCATAATTAATTAATAATTCTTATAATTAATTAATTAGCTGAATTACTACTAATAATACTACTAATACCACTAATACTATTAAGTAGTAGAGATCTACACAAATATAGTATTTATGAAAGCAATAGAACGAAATTACTTTCTAGTCATTCTATTTTTATCAAATTCTGGGAGCATTTTTTTTGTTTCTTTGTTACAAAATAATTGTCTGGTAAATGAGATGAGACATTTTTATTGTGAAGAAAATCCATAAAAACAAGAAAATGTATTAAAATAAATTTGAATAATAAAAGTATGGAACTCATCCAAGGAGCTGCGGTGGTCTGGTCGGTAGAGTGTCTGACAACCACGAGGGAGATCTGGGTTTGATTCCAGGAATTGGTTGGAATTTTTCCGGCTTCTTCCCCACGTAAATGTCCCCGATAATTCAGATATGGATTGTCTCGCTGTTCTTACCAACAAAACATTTTGCAATAGTTAAACTTATTGTCATTTGAATAATTGTCTAGTCAACAAGGTGAGACATTTTAAAGAGAGACATTCAAATGTGCCGCAGTAAACAATGGGAAGGTGGACTGGTGACTTTATTATTGTCCTCCTAGCCTTTGTCTATACATTAGCCGCTTACAACGAACCAACAAGTTTCTTTAGTTAATTCTCATTGTTCACACAAAGAAATTCATGTTCATTGAACACTGGCGTACGTAGAGGGTTGGCTGATGGGGTTACAGCCCCTACCGAAATTTTCAGAAAATCAGAATTTTCAAATAAAAATCCGTTAAGAACTTTAAAAAGTCAAAATGTGTAAATGCGAAACCTCTTTTAAAGTGAGTCCCGAACACCATTTTTGTCTTTGAATACAATTTTTATAGACTGAAAAGCTCCAAAAATACGAAATATTTTATTATGCATCCTGCCTGCCCTCTAAAACGAAGCAATGTACTATCCACATTTACTATTCCAGCCCCTCCCGAAAAAAAATCCTGCATATGCTAGTGTATTGAACATTGTTGCAACTCAGACACAAAACAACTTTTTTCTCTTTTAAATCATAGGTGCCCTCATATTTTATTTTCAAGAATTCGTGTTTATTTTCAAGGCATTCACTCTGAAAGACGCGTGTGTTTGGAATGCTGTGTTTTTCTCAGTGCTGCATGGAAATGATAATTCAAATTATTATTATTATTATTATTAGTAGTAGTAGTAGTAGTAATAATAATAGTATTGTCGCAGATCTTTCACTGTGATAAATTGGCCATTTTAATTTTTTCCACAGCATTTTTCATAATATTTCACAAGCTCAAAGGGGGGGGGTTAAACTCTATAACCCCCCCCCCCCTTGCGATGCCACTGATGATATGCACAGACAAAACCTTATGTGGCTTAAAAGCTTAAAGCTTATGTAAGCTTAAAAAATAAATGAAATTAAACTTTTTGAGAAGCAGAGCAAAATATATACAAGAAGAATAATTATATTAATAACTGTTAATGTTACTAAAATGTTACTAGTAACGTTTACTGTATAATTTGGAATGTCCAACAGGTGTTGTGCAAACTTTCAAGAAAAACATTGATGCAGAATTATGCACATTCAGGGGTCATCCAGAAAGTAAGTTCCAATTGAATTTAAAAAAAACACAAAATGTAGTGGAACAGAAACCTTTATTGCACACTGCAGTACATACCTAGGACTGATTTTCAACATAGTTGCCACCACTGTTCAGACACTTATCGTAACGAGACACCATGTGCTGTATCCCTGTATCGTAGAGCAATGCTGCCTGCGATGATAACCAATTGGTAACAGGATGTTGGACCGCAGTGTGGAAAATGCACGAAAAGTGCCAACAGGGTGAATCGTATGTTACCTGCAATCTTCTCTTCCACTGCACGGACCAAGTTGTCGGCCACAATAGATGGTCGTCCACTGCGTTCCTCATCGTGCACATTGTTCGACCCTTTGTTGAACTGTCCTACCCATCTCCGTAATATTGACGCATTCATGATCTGTTTCCCACTGTCACCACTCTGACAGTGCATTTCAGTTGCTGACACATTTTGAGCATTCAAATATCTGATCACAGACCTCACTTCACGCGTGGTGGACATCTTGATTTTCTTGAACATTATCACAACCCACTGCGAATCATCTGCACTACTACCTTTCCTCCCACTGACTGTGCCTCGCCAATGGGTCATACAACTCGGTGCACATGCGCATCCTTGCGATTGCAGAGCTGCTGTTTCACAAATTGCAAACTAAATCTACTTTCGGAACATACTATATGCCGTATTTGCCAGCATATAAGATGCACCTTTTTCCTTTAAAAATAGGTCTGTAAAACATGCTGATAATCAGCATTTCTGGAAATTTTCTCTGTTGTAAGTTTGACTATTTCTTTGCGGTGTGCGACACAGAAGATTAAAATGTATTCTTTCCTAGTTAGATTAGGTAAGTTATTTTTTGAAAGTAGACCTGAATATTACTTTCTCATTTTCAAGGCATGTGCAACTTACTCACATTATGTATATTAACCCTCCGTCATCCGCACCATCATAGTAGCACAAATGTCCCGTGTGAGGCACTCAGTGCCACCCTTTCAAAACCAACTTTATTTAAATGAATTATTAATGCAAAGTGATGTTCAATTTCCCTAGCGCTTACTGGAAATCAGGTGATATATATTTGAATGAAAACAGTCCATTTCGGATATTTTTATTTGCTAAACTAAAACTAAAACTATATAATCTAAAAAAAATTAGAGAAAATATAACATAGAAGTACACGCTTAGACTCTTGAAGCAAATGCACCAAAATAGTATTCAAAGGTAATTAAAATTTTGCCATATAATGAAGGAACTAAAAAAAATGAACTCACCATTGACAAAATGTTCAATGTATTTTTCAAAAATTTTCAACATATTTTTCAAAACGAATTGAAATCATACAACTTATATGGGCTTAGAAAGGAACTATTTGTTCTAAAATTCTTAGTCAAAATCTTCCTGAATCGCATAAAAAGGAATCAAATGAGTAAAACACAACTCGAAGATAATTACAAAATATTAAAATTTTCAAATCTCAATATGTTTCTTCTACTTTTATGAGATATACATGAAAAAAAGATATAGAAACGCAAGTAAAATGAACCTAATATTGTCACTTTTCAATATTATTATTTTCACAACTCTGACATTTTGTATGGGTTCTGTGATTGCTTCTGCATACAATTAATTTGCATTCCGAACAATGTACCGTCGTTTTATTCTTCTTATATCCGCAAAATTCATGGCTGGAGTGTTATGATTTAAGATAGGAAACGTTCCCGCGTGCAGTACTGAGTGCCGCCTAAGGACGACCGGTCACTTGAAAGGCGTGTAAATAGTTGAAAGAATGCTAGAAAAAAAATGCGAATGTCTCTATGTTTTTGTGGGAATAGTGTAGATAAGTTACCTAGTGCTTTCCAGACCATTGTTGCATTGGTGAGGAAAATAATTCAGAAAAGGCGGCACTGCCACGTGGGTTACAGAGGGTTAAAAGTATATATAAAAATATATCATAAAATACTAAGTTTCATGAATATCTGTTTTATGAAAAAAACACGATTTGGGTTCCAACTGTTCCCTTCTTCAGGTTCTCATTCTAGGCCAGTATGATCACTACATAGCCACGTCAATTAAGACAAGGATAGAGGAAATAGGTAAAACTTGATAAAAATGGATAAAAAGTTGATTCCATACCAACTGGCCCCATACACGTAACACAACATGATCTGTTCCTTTCGTTAAAAACTCCAGCTACTAAAGAAACCCATAAAAAAAAATTCACACACTAAACATGTTAAAACCCCTTCACAAGGCCATGCTTGCCCTCACGATGCATTCAACAAGTTGATATGGCTTCTCGCAGAATGCCGGAAATTGCTCGGCTATAGACTCTGCCCATTTCCCCCTCCTCCCGTTCACCAACAACGTCATATCCATTTCAAAATCTTGAATCTCGAGAGCCGCGCTGATCACGGCCGGAGTGACTTGAAAACCAATCTTATTCTTACTTACGTCCCATCTCTTAAACATCTTAATCCACATTTCGTCGACATTCCCATCGGCCCTGTTTAATTTATTGTTCCTATCCTTACAAATGAAAGCTGCTTCGTATACATTCCTACCCATTGGTTTATTTTCAATCTTAACTATCTCTCTTTTCATAATTCCGTGCCCTTCATCAATTACATGCTCGGACAACCCAGTTCTTGGGTTCCCTTCCCTAATGTCCTTGTCGTGTTCTGCCCATCTTAATCTCATGCTCCTCCCAGTTTGTCCAATATACTCTTTATTACAGTCACATTAAATTTTTTACACCCCTTTTTCATTTCCCCCCCTTCTTTCCATCTTTCTTGTATTCTGTAAAGTGCTTCTCCATCGTTCGTGGTGCCCTCATCCCAGATTTAATTCTGTATTCCTCAGTTACTCTTTCAATTTTCTCGGACACTCCTTTGAAATAAGGAATGCCCATGTACTTATACTTCTTTCTTTCTCTGTCCTTTCCATTCTCTCTTTTCCCCCATCACACCATCTTTATCCTTTTCCTTTCCTTCCCATTTGCATATTTTGTGAGCTTCCCTACGCAACCTATCCGGATCTGTCTCTTTATATCCATTATTTTTTCCCACGGGAGGAGGGGGAGAAATGGGCGGAGACTATAGCCCAGCAACTTCCGGCATTCCGCGAGAAGCCATATCAACTCGTTGAATACGTCGTGAGGGCAAACATGGCATTGTGAAGGGGTTCTAACGTGTGTAGTGTGTGAAAAATTTTTATGGGTATTTTTAGAAAGGAATAGATCATGATGTTTTACATGTATAGAATCAACTTTTTACCCATTTTTATCAAGTTTTACCTATTTCCTCTATCCTTGTCTTAATTGACGTGGCTATGTAGTGATCATACTGGCCTAGAATGAGAACCTGAAGAAGGGAACAGTTGGATCCCGAAACATTGTTCTTTTGTAAAACAGATACTCACGAAACATAAGTATTTTATGATATATTTTTATATATACTTTTAATATGCATATTACTTTATATTTGAGATACTGTACATTAATTATAAGTGATACAGCTTTTTCCTAAAAATTGTGTCCAAAAAGGGGCGTGTGTCTAATACGCCAGTGCATCTTTATATGTCGGAAAATGGTAATTAGAGAAACATTGTATCATTATTACTGGTAATATTATCTGAAACTGACACACAGATATATCTAGATCATCTCATAAAGTACATATCCCTAATATGTGGAATAAGTAGAATGAAATTGGGTCTTCTTTGTAGCTTTTGGCAGGTGTGGTGACTTGGAGACTGCCTTCCAAATAATGGATGAGATGCAGGAAGGTGAACAAAAATTAACAGATGCTGCATTTAACTTTCTATTGCAATCCTGTATAACAGACAAAGGGGCAGGATTACGACATGCTTTACTGGTAAGTCACATTTATATCTGCAGGAAAGTCTAAAGGGTAACCATTCATATAGTAGTTGGAGATATTTACATTTAACTTGCTTCAGTTTTATTCTTGAGAACTTTCAGAATGATAGTCAGTTCAGGGTATAAAGGGTGATCTTTTCAGAAAGTGCTCAAATGGCAACCCCTTTCTAGTCAGCCTCTCTGGCTGAGTTGTCAGCATAATATGCTACAAAGTAGGGATGGGTTGATAAGAAATTTTGGCTGATACCAATAAAGTACCGATATAAAATTTACCGATACCGATATTCTACCAATGCGATATAAACTTCCAAATGGTGCTTGAAGAATCTGAATGGTTCTGGTTCCTTGACCCCCTTAATAAATGTGTTTTGAGGTGACTGCAGTGCACAAGAAGTTGCATATGTAGACATTTAAATATTACTTCATAGAGATTACCCATAAAAATTATAACAAAATGGCAGAATTTTGCACTAAATTATAAGATATTTACAGATGTATCAAATCGTTAAAATAATTGGTAATTTTACTGATAAACCGATAAGCATATATCGGCCGATACCGATAGGGTATTGATTAATTTGTTCCATCCTTACTACAAAGTATAAGCATTGTTACGTTTGAGTTATTGAGGGGGTTCATGCTGTATGATACACCAACCACTTAAATATACTACCTGGTGGAGGCACATAATGGTTCGGATCCCACTTTAAAAACTGTAGGTCCAATCCCAATTAGCCTGTGCATAAAGTTGACTTAAAACACCAAATCAATCAATCGATCTTAAATATACTAAATTCATTTTTATGGACTATTGGCAGGGTGGGATATATCCTCATGTCCTCCTTGCTAACAAAACATGCTACAAAGCAGAGGTAGGAGGTTTCAGACCTGGGTAAGGCATTTCATGAAGCCAATATTCATCCTTATCGTGATGATGAAGAAGTTTTTTCGGGCAATCAGCCAGGTGATTTCCAGACAGGCTTCCGAGCTTTTGTGAGCTAACATCGCTCTTGTCTTCCGTATCTTTTCATTAACCCTTAAAACTTGGTTTGACCTTTGGCCACGTCAATAGTTCATTCAGTAGACTTACATAGATATGATGGGCCTACCCCAAGGCACAGTGGTAGCGTCTTTGCCTTGTAATCAAGGGGTCCCGGGTTCGATACCCGGTGGAGGCACAAGTGGTTCGGATCCCACTTTAAAATGTAGGTCCAGTCCCGATTAGCCTTACTGTGCATAAAGTGGACTTAAAACAGCAACTCAATCAATCAAAAAGCATAGATATGAAAGTATTGAGAATATCTAGGCAACAGGAAAAGCAAGCCACATGAATATTCATGTGAATGTCCCAGAACGAATTCTAAGCACATGTAATTTTTCAGATTTTGATATATCTTAGTGTTTTTTTTTTTTTTTTTTTTTTTGAAAGGAGAGGAAAATCTAAAACAGCTACCCTGGCATCAGCCTAAGGTCCAGCCAAGCCTTAAACACCTGGCTGGTACATATTTCTACCAGCATCTTCACATAGTATGTTACTTTTGAAACATACTGCGTCTCAAGATAATGTTTGGAGATGCATATTTGGATTGTTACATGTGCTTTGAGGCATGTTGCTAGTAATTAGTGAAGTGACAGTTTATTCTGGCTGTATTCAGGGTAGGGATACTTACTTTTGGTTATATATGGGGCATGTTGTATTACTGTGGAAACTATTTTTTCCCCCTCCGAAAGCATCAATAATAAGTGTTTAATTTTTGCAGCATGAATGAGACATGTATATAGCAAACAGTTGGTACCATTTTTAACTGTTATCATCTGAGAGGTCTGCTGAATTTGAAATTTTCTTCTATTTCATACAGAAATGTTTTTCACCATAGGCTTCTAGCCCAATCTGTAGTGAACCAAACATAGTTTCTGAGATTTTACCTTTTATTTAAAACATGGCAGAATTTTAAATTTCCCACTGAAAAAACACTGGGAAAACACCTTGGGTATCTAAAGGTTAAACACAAAAGTAAGAAAAAGCAGGTATTTTTTTATTTATTTATTTGCCATCAACTGCAAAAATTCTCCAATTACATTGGCAACTAATCTGTCTTTTCTTGATTCTATTTACATTTACACATATACATATGTACTTTGAAATGTATTTATTGCCACTGCTCGTCATTATTTTTTTAAGGTGTGGAGAAAGATGCTGAAGAAGAAAGTGAAACCATCCATTTATACATTCAATCTCATGTTGCGTTGTGTGAGGGACTGTGGCATTGGGGAAATTTCAGTTGCCACTGACATCCTCAAAAGCATCACATCAGAAAAACGGCCGAAGGCAATTCTCAAAGATTCTTCTTCTCCATCGCCTGAACTCAACCAAACTTCAGACGAGAACTGTTCGTTAAAAGATACAAAGATTGCTGGAAGTGATATGGTTCTTGTTACAGAGTCAAGACCTGCCACTGAGTTTCCAGAAAGGTGGCCGAACTTACTTTCACGAAATCCATATCTGGGCAATATAATTTCTCTAGCAGATGTCACTGCACCAGAACATAGGTAAGTTTACTGCATATTGCATTTTGTTATGAATTACCAGTGGCGTATGCTGGTTTTAATGAATGAATAATCTTGTGGCACACGATTCACCCACATGGTGAAATTTGATATGGAGATATGTGCTAATAATAAACAGCAAATTACTCCCTCTGTGCTTACATGTTTGTGAAGTGAACTTTTTAATAAGAACTTCTTATGATAGTAGAAAACTTCTTACGTCACGTGCCGGCAACATATTTGTTAAAAACACTAAAATAACATACAAACACCACGATGAGAAACACTTAGGAGTTATTCCAAGCTTTCGACTCCGTCACGGAGTCATTTTCAGGGCTGGTTGAGGGAGACAGAGTGGATGCGGTTGTAGTTCCACTGGCGTTACTTGATAGTAACTTGATAGTGCTTGCACCACTCTGTCACTGGATACACCTACACTGCACAGAGTGTAAAAAAGTGCAGCCAACTAGATGGGGCTACAATCACAGAGAAATTAAAATACTTTCATTGAGCATTCATACTTTGTAGGCAACTACCAAGTGACATAAAAAGCAACAATTTTTAATGCACATTCATGCAAAATAAAACAGAATCAATGTCAAAATCGTGGTAAATGAACAAAAAAATCAGCAGCATGTCTCGAACCCATGACATAAAAGGAAATGTGCCCTCCAAGCTAACACCTTTATCTACTGCACCAATTTGCCACTTGAAGGATTTACTTCACAATAGAACAGATATCACGGTTGTCTAGTTGGTAGGGCATCTGACTGCCATGCGGGAGACACAGGTTCAATTCCTGGGGTGAGTGATGTAAGTTTGGAATTTTTCTGGCCTTGTCCCGGAATAAAGTTGCTCCAAGGCTCACTAAGTATCAAATCAATGGCTGCTCAGGGCAACCCTGGGCGTAAAGGTGGCTGGAGCATGGTGCTGGGTCGGAACTGAAATAGTTCTGACCGAAATAATTCCACCAGGAATCAAACCTGAGACTTTGCACACCAAAGGCAGGAGCGCTAACCCTACATGTGCGGCCTGGAAAATACGCTAATAGTATAGTGTCTAATGTAGCTACTTTTGATTTGACTCACATAGAGTCATATTAATTGCACAGTTTGTACTCCAATTTAAACTGTAAGGCCTGGCCAGATTACCATATTTGAGCATCAGTTCTCGCAATCATTCAACTAACTCACTCTCTAGCCTTCTTAAACCCGAAGGTTTATGGCTGCAGCAACACAAGCCTTCCATCTGTCCCTATCCTGAGCGAGATCAATCCAATCTTTTCCATCCTTACCGATTTCCTTTAGGTCCATCTCAACGTTAACCCTCCATCTTCGTCTTGGCCTTCCTACAGGTCTCTTACCATCAGGTACGCAGAATGAATCCCAACGAGACTCCTATAAACTTTTTTTCTCTCTCCCATTCGTGCCACATGGCCTGACCACCTAAGTCATTCCACAATCATTTATCACAAGTTGTTTTGGATAGAGGACCTACCCTCCCCCTCCCTCCCACATGCACACTTCCTCCAAAAAAAGGAATATGCCTTAGGATCAAGGCTGCAACAATTTTTTCAAAATAAAAGAAATTTCATAATTGTTAAATGGTTGTTATTTACATGCAAGATTGACTTCATACTTTGGAGAGTGTTGCATGTGATCAATCTGGTTAAAATATAGCTTTAAAAGTTAATCTCCAAAAAGTAGTATTTTAACCTTTTGAGTCCCAAGGCCATTTTCACATGTAACCCCCTTGGTCCCGAGCCGATTTTGAGCAAAATGCAGAGTTTCAATTAAATGAGTGTAGATCGGAGGCTAACAGCCCTAGAGAGATGAGTGATATACCGTTGTACGTGGAATGAACCAGAGATTAAGACGATATGAAATTTATGCAAATTTGGTGCATATGTGACAGGGGGAGGGGGCTAACTCTCAAAATTCATAAATTTCGGAAAAAATGGGGTCCACCCCCAAAAAGTACATGACAGGGTCGACATGCACGTGGAAATGATCGCTGACATGTAAGGAACACAAAAATATTTGCATTATTATCATATGAGCAATGTAACTTGAGTTGTACCCCCAAAAGGAATGGTCGGCACGCCACTGATTCAAGCTTCAAAATGCAGCGGTACCTTGAAATCACTTTAGCTCAGAGACTATTTGCCCTGGAGATATGAACGATATACCGTTGTACGCAGAATGAATCACAGATTCAGATGATATATAATTTATGCACATTCGGCATAAATATGGAGGGGCAAAGGGGGAAATCCCCTGAAAAATACTTTTTTTAAAAAATGGGGTTTCTCCCCCCCCTGAAAAAAAGGATATGAAAAGTTCAAAATGCACATAGAAATTATTGCTGGCATGTAAGAAACAGAAAAATATTTGCATCATTGTCATATGACCAATGTAACACGAGTTGTACCCCCGAAACAAAAGGCTTGTATGCCACTGTCTCAAGCTTCGGAATTGAGCGAACTGCAGAGTTACATTGAAATGACTAAAGCTCAGACACTAAATGCCCTAGAGATATGAAAGATATACCATTGTACGCGGAATGAATCACAGATTCAGACGATATATAATAATTTATTCACATTCGGCATACATATAGAGGGGGAAATTGGGGAAATCCCCTGAAAAATACTTTTTTTTTTAAAAAAAATGGGGTTTCTCTCCCTCCTCCTGAAAAAAAGGATATGAAAAGTTCAAAATGCAGCAGGCACAAACGACACTAGCACACTTTTCACACCACAAGAAAAACACGTAGATGACAAAGAAGTCCTTGGAAGTCTGTCCCTTCACTCAAAAAATATCCTCGCACTTGGGCACAAAACGACACACACCTACGCATAACTTTCACGAATGAAAAACTAGAACGCAGTGAAAAATGAGTGCCGATTCACGGATGAAAAGCTAGAACACAGTGAAAAATGAGCGCTGATTTGTGCAGCTGCTTGAAATTCTATTTTTAGACAATGCAGAGAGGGTAACCTGTGTTGCAACTTGTGGAACACTTGTGCTCAAAAACAAAGGTTTCCTTCAGCGCGCCTTGAAATTCCATTCTCACAACACACATTCAACAACCAGTCGTCCCCTTCCCTCACCCCCACCCCCTGCTTGCGCCGCACGGAAAACTTTCATTTTGACATCGGATACTGATAAACAAGCTTTTATCGAATGCAGTTACCAGGCAGGAGTGAAAAGCATTGGTTTAGAACAACAAAGCTGGTCTTCCTTTGTCGGCAAAAATTTTTCCTTGAAAAGAGACGCAAAAGAGAAGTCCCTTTTTGGGCCTTTTCCCCACCCACTCAGCATCGAATGACATGGGTACCTGGGGGAAACCCTTGGGGTAAAGGCGGGCAGGGGCATGATGCTGATCACATCACCCCCACTTGCGACCGGATCAAGAAAGTGTGGGACGTTACCCCCACACCCCCTATACGCCTTCATGGCGTGGTGCTAAGCACAGGGGAGCACTTTACTTACTTTTTTAATTTTTTATAAAGGGGTCCATTTTTGCTTCAAATATTTACAGTAGAATTAATAAATTTTTGTGAATTGCATAACTCACAGGATAATTCTGACTTCAGAAAGTGTCTCATTGGTAAATAAACTCTAAATTTCATGTTTAAGAGTCTATTTCACATTTTGTACTCCATTTCATCTCATTTGTGACAAAGCAGGGTAGGAAAATGCACTTCACACCTTTCAGAAACATGAAAAATCAACATGTGTTAATGTGTAATCAAAATATACATAATTCTAACTAGTATTACATAATTGCTTTTTCTCTGAAACCGAAGTGATAATTACAATTTTTACTTTCGCAGGTTGTTGCTGGTAGGAGGTTGTTCTGGATTTTTGAATGAAATGTCTCGGTATTCATTAAAACCTAATGTCAAAACTTTCACTCAACTAATGGACTGTATACCATCGACAAACAATTCTGAACACGTAAGTTATTCATTGTATTTCAAAACTAGTACAGAGTTCTCACTGACTTGGAAATCCTATAAAATCTATAGAAGTGAGGGAAATCAATGCACGAGTGAAAAAGTGAGGGAATTTAAAAACACATTCAAAAACTGGATAAAGTAAGGAAAACCAGGTGTTTTTTGTACTTCCCAGAATTTGTGAAAAAACTTCTTGGTGGGAGATATTCTATGTGAAAAAATGTTTTTGTAGTTCATTTTTATTCATATGCATATTTTGAACAATGTTGAATACAATTTATTAGGGATGGACTGATATGAAATTTTGGCTGATACCCATAAAGTACTGATATATAATTTACCGATACCGATATTCTACCAAATGGTCCCTGATGAACTTGGATGATTCATTGACTTCCTTAATAAAAGTACCATATTTATGCATATATAATGCACGTTAGAGTACTGCATCAGATCACTTTTGCTCGCTCAAACTCGTTCGAATCTCCTACGCTCGAGAGTGCTACGCTCGAACATACCACACTCGTATTTCAAAGCCTAATAAGAGTCATTGTCAACCTAAGACCCATACATGGCAAGAAACCACTCTATGCAATTATAATTCTAAATAATAATTTTGTATATTATGTAAGACTCAAATACAGCACATATGAAAGTATGCAATATCTTCAGACCGAAACGTACAATGGATACACATGCTGAGATCTGCCTAAGCAATTACAAATATCGTATCACAGTGCGAGAAGTACGTACGTGTACATCATTGTTCATTTACCGAAAAGGATAATCATATTCTGAGAAATAATAAAATGCAGTTATAACATTCAATCGAACATCATTTCAATGTGAAAAAACATCGTAGAAACATAAAATGTCAGCCTTTGTAGTTTCAGCCCATAATCATCTATTTCATTTTCAAATATCTTGGTAGGATACACAAAACTGCATTTTAACATGGAGATGATGACTGTGTACATTTATTTTTCAATTCGACTTCGTCTTTTACTTCACGATCCATATTTGAGGGCTTACTACCATAGGCAAATGACGTAAATATGTGTACTAATAAGGTTCGAGAGTTCGGTCGTTTTTTGCTCGAGTGGAAGAACCATCAATTCTGTGTGCCATCTAGTGTTGCCCTTGCAAACTATTTGCCGCTCGAGCGAAAAACGTTCATGAATCACTTGTTGCTATGTGGATGAAGACGAGAATATTGTCGTGTGTATAGGAGTCATCAGCTCACATCACATCCCCCCTCTCCCTTATTTAGTATCCCAAAGCTTTCACTTTTGTAACCACCTTGTTTATTCTGTAGTAGAAGAAAGCGAGATCAAAATTATGTTATGGACTTGCAGCGCTCAGGAAATTATTTGATGTGCAACAAATACCTCTAACACACATCCCGTGTGATTGCTGTGCATGCTTGAATTCTGTCAGAACAGTCATTTTTCTCGGTCGCAAAACATTCTGTTACAAAGTGAAAAGTCATGAGAGTGGCCATTTCACTTTTGTAGTGTCTTAAAGAAAATATATTTTAAACCTAAAGATATCCAACCTGGTAATTTGCACCTATTTATATACGTGTGTTATACACATTGTCATAGTGAAAACATGCATGGTTTCATGTTAGCTGTCTGAATTATTCCGTGCATAATACGCATCATAGTGTTTGGGGGCAAAATTTTTGGAAAAGAGTGTGCATTATACATGAGTAAATATGGTATGTTACCAGATGACTGCAATGCATCAGAAACTGCATATTTAGAAAGTTACTTTCAAGAAAGTGGGGAATGGAGATTATATATTCATATACATAAAAATTATAACAAAATGAAAGAACGTGGCACTATGTTATAAGATACTTCTAGTTACATTGGATTGGTCAAACTATCAGTAATTTTACCCATAAAGCGATACACTAATATACCGATATCGATAGAGTACGGTTATTGGGTCCCATCTCTACAATTTATTCTCTTGCATAGCAAGTGCAGTTGAACACTTAATACTTATATTCTGGAGCACCACAGAATTGTGTGGGAATTATTTTAAAATTAACTGGAAAATATGGAGACCTTGTCTTGTCAAAATGAGTGGGGACCTGCAATAGAATCAGTTATATCGTAACATGGGCATGCAAAATAAATTTG
This sequence comes from Lepisma saccharinum, assembly GCF_977018435.1. NCBI lineage: Eukaryota > Metazoa > Arthropoda > Insecta > Zygentoma > Lepismatidae > Lepisma > Lepisma saccharinum. The sequence continues at coordinate 37,744,601 of NC_139237.1, forward strand.
TATGAAGCCATTGACAAAACGTGACTAGAAATAACATTAATAATAATTGTTATTATCATGCTTATGGTTATTCTTGTACAGTAACAACTTTGCAAAGTAGTAAATATAACTATTTTTATCATCATCATCATCATTATTATTATTATTACTATTACTATTATTATATCGTCCTTGGATAAACTTTCTTGCTCCCCAGATGAGTGGATATTCAATACAACTGTGTCTCATTCCATATTTCCATTTCATACTGTTAGTGTATTGAAATCCATAGTTATTCTATTTTGTATTAACTTTTACACTCCTTGTTCAAGCAAAAGGTTTAAATATTAGGGGGAAGTTTTAGTCTTAAAGTTTATGTTGTGGGATCTCTCTCATAAAACTCTATGTTTTGGAATTTTTAAAACTGTGGAACTACTGTATTTATTCTTTGTAGTAAATGGTAGAATATGCAAACATAACCCTGTTGATCTTATGTTGATTACGCTGTGGTATTCTGTTTGAATACTAACTAACTGAACTTTAGTTCTGTTGTTAATAATAGAAAAAACATTTTCTGCTCTTTTGTAACTTGAAACAAACAATGCCAATTTCCATGTTGGGGGTGGGGTTAGAGAGAGGGGAGCAGATGCATTGTAATTATGCAAATAAAGATTGTAAACTGTTTTGTTTGGGATTGCATAAAAATAGTTACAAATTACTTGATAATTGAAACTCTGTTTGCATATCCCTCTAAAGAAATACCAGTTTATCAATAAAGTTGTTGATATTTGTGTAAATAGTCATATGTAATTGAGTTCACAGTTCTGACATTTTGTAATTTTTCTTATGAATGGAAAGGTGTCTTTGTAAAATACCTTTCTGCTTCAGTTTCTTTGTGTGTCCCTTCATCAGTTTTATATTATCATCATTCATCCTCATGATTGTGAATAGCCAAAAGTTGCAGGTAAGTAACACTACTTAAAAAAAAGTATATCTCTCCAATTTCAGGCACTGCTTGCAGAAATGAAGAAGTATGAAGTTCAGCCTGATGTGGATTTCTTCAACATGCTGATCAAGAAACGAAGTATGAGATATGACTATGAAGGAGCTAGGGTAAGATTTTCAACTGCCTCAGCTTGTTCTTGCTCATGGAAGACGTATTTGCATTAGCCCTGATCGAATCTTTGTGCATTAATTTTGGTGCACACTGTTACCATACACTAGAGATGGCCAGAAAATCTAGATAAAAGATATATCTAAATATCTGGGTTTCAATTATCTGATATCTATTTCAGATGCAGTGGATGATTTGGATACCAGAATAATATGGATATCCAGATAGTTCAGATGTCTGGATATTTCGATCCAGATATGTATTCAGATTATCAGGATATTCAGATAATCCGTGTATACAGATTGCTATTTACTTTTTCAAGTTCAGTAAGCTTTTCTAATAAGAATGGTTTCTGAAATTTGGGTACTAATTACCAAATAAATTTTTGAGATTGTCCTTGCACAAATAACCCACATTGAAAAATAAGCAAAGTTGATAAATACTGAGCTTAGTAGTGCAGAGATCTGTTTTAGAAAGAAAAATGTAAATATGTAGAGAATGTGCTGGGAATCTGTAAACGGAGAAGCCAACAAATTGGATGACGGGTATGTTAAGAATCCTTATGGTAAAATATGAACATGACAAATAAAATAAATTGCGGAGAGTCCGTAAAACATAATTTGGATGTGAAATCAGGATGGAAAATTATTCAGAATCCGGATTTGGCCATCCCTACGTAAGAACTTTGTGCTTTGCTACTTGAGGGCTTCTTGGCTCGTTCAATTTAGCCATGAGGCACTGTAAGTCAGGTTTATCTCAAACTGATTGTTCTGTTATCTGCTGACAGACCTTGGAAGTTGTGACCTGAGTTCTTCCATCCCTGGCAGGAGCCCTAGGAACAGCATGTATTTTTTGACTGCTTGGTTCCCATATTTGCAGCAAAGGGGAGGGAAAGGCAGCTGACAATTGACCTCCAAGAGCTTAAATAACTTGTTGCTGTTATTTACTTGCTGTTTTGTAAGAACCGTGGTGGTCTTCTCTGTAGGGCATCTGACTGCCACGTGAGAGACCCAGGTTCGATTTTCAGGGTGGGAGATTGAAGGTCGGAAGTTTTAGCTCCAGGGCTTACCCAGCCTCAAATCAATGGGTACCTGGGGGTATCCTGGTGGGGGGGCGATAATGGTGGCCAGAGTGTGGTGCTGATGACACACTTCCAAAATGGCCTAGATTGAGATGTGCTTTGATGGCATGGTGTTGTATGTATGCATGGGGAACTTTACCTTGTTTAACACTATAGTCAGTTGCTATGTCTGCAACATACATGTCTTTGGTAACAATAATTTGAAGGTGACAGACTACTCAGTGAGTGGTAGGATATACCTTCTGGCATATACCTTACCTTGGCTGGGTTTTAATTTCTGCAGAAATGAGACCCATATTCAATGCGTCTATCCACTGTCAATGTTTAATTAATGTTGAATATGCAAAGTGGGTAACCTCACCCAGGGGTGCCGACTTGTTAAAATTATTGTGGGGCTCTGATTACTGAAAAAAATTAATAAATGACCCACTCTCTCCCTCTTTAAATTTTGGCCTCATCTTTTGGAATCTCGTAAAAGCCCATGAATTTCTCAAAAATATTAAAATTTTAATTTACAGTTTGAATGTTAATTGTTCACGGATGGATATGTCACAAGTTTTGTCAACCATAATAGCAAAATATTCCCGACATTTAATATCTGCTACCACGGTGCGCAAAACAGATCTCCCTAATATCAATGATCTCGTTCTGAATGTCATGTGAGAGCCATTTGTAGCCACTCTCCTAGTTCATGCACATCTTTTGAAACTCGTTTTAGTAAAAATGTTAACAATACTCATAAGTATATACTTAGTATATAGTAATATGGCATGTGTTTTGCTGTCTCTGGTCATAGTCCCCCCAAAGTTGATGGTTTAGCGGTCCACCCCCCTAAAGTTGATGGTCTAGAACATTTCAAATGTGTATTTAAAGTTAAGTTCATATGGCACAATTCAGAGTAAACTTTACAAGAGAAGCAAAATAATACATTAGATCCTCTTAAGCAAAGTTGGCGGGGGGGGGGGGGCTCAAGCCCCCCCCTCAATCCCCTATGACCTCACCTCATAATCTTATTTCCTGTAATAAGGGACAGGTCCTTTAGATTGGGTTTTAATTTTCAAATATGTTTAATTTTTTTCCACTGCACTGTGCTTCTGTGACTTTTTAACAATTGTCAAGATCTTCAAGATCATGTTCAACATTCTTTGATTGTTGGTTTACTTCATCAGGAAAACACATGGACCACTTTCTTCTTGTTTTATATTTGAATTCTTTGTAACAGATGTGCATAATAATTGTGTGTAGTTAGAATCTCTAGATCTTTTTAAGTTTTATTTTTATGTTTGCTGTGTTTTCTCTTGTGTTCCTGTACTCTAACACGTAAATGAACAAACACTATGTAGTACACCTCTGGGTCTGATTGACCCAGTGTGTCATTAATATACAGTAAAACCTGGATTTTATGTTACTGAATTTTATATTTTCCCACATTATACTTTCAATTTTGATGGTCCCAACATTAATAATTTACCTTTTTCCCATATTTTAAGTTTTTTTCGGCTTGGTCCCCTGAAAAGCGTAAAATCGAGGTTCCACTGTATAATCACTGTAGCTTTCATTGGAGTGTGTTGATGTTGCAGTAGTAGTTGAATTAATTGAGAACAAGGCTCTTGTACAGTCAACAGCAAAGATAATAGTAGGCAAATTGCCCATTGCTACTATTTTCATTACTTTCTTATTCTACATCAGGGGTTTCCAACTGGTGGCCACGATGCCTTCTTTTGCAGCCCGCGAAGCCTGTTTGCAAAATAAATTAATTTCATGTAATTTTATTAAAGTACGTTCTATTTTTGCTGTTAAATGAACGGAAGCTCTGTGAAGAAAGACGATATCACAGGTATAATTCATTTTGCAGTCAATAATGCTCATCAGAAGAATCTAAAGTGACGTAACATTCTCTTCACACCATGCATTCAACCCCTTCACTATGCGGAATGAACTTGCCCGCTTCCCACCTCTTCTCTATGCGGAATTGCAGGGAATCGTAATAAACTGATGATTTTCAAAGTTACTTTGGAGAGGAATAACCTGGTCCATTTTCCAAGCTGTTGGCAGCTAGCAGAAGATGAAGAAACACTGGACTTTTCTGAATTCAGTGCAAATATTAAAGAAATAATGGATGAGTTTGACTCCAGATTTAAAGATTTTGAAGAACTTAAAAGCAGCATCCAGCTATTTAGCAATCCTCTTGGCGTTAATATCGAAGAACAAGAAGCTTTTCTCTCATACTTGAATTGTGTGATTTGCAAGGCGATTTCCTTCAAACTAGGCAAGAAAAGGGGCACGAGGTTTTCGAATACCTTTCAAAGGAACGCTTTCCAAACCTTCGTATAATAGTTTTGGGCAAATAATGACATCGATGTTTGGCAGTACATACACGTGTGAAAGTTTTTTTTTTTTTTTTTTTTTCAATGAAGTTCATCAAGAACCGCTACAGAAGCCGACTGGCAGATGCTTCACTGCTTCACCTTCTGAGACTTTCAAATACAGAAATTGAAGTGGACATTCCAACTTTAATGAAAGAAGCAGATCGGCCTCAATTTTCTGTTCAGTACTTACAATCTTTGTAATTTTTAATCCCCCCCCAAAAAAATGCGGCCCCCCAATCAACTGCTGGATATAATTTTGGAAACCACTGTTCTACATCATGTGCTGTTTTAAGGAGTGAAATTATGCTGGTTCGAAGCAGGTACTGCTTATTGACGTCTTTATTTCAATTCATTATCATCACATTGTGTTATACACACCGAATGAAAATGGTGATGGACAATTCACCTACTGTTTATTTTGCTGTTGGGTGTACATTGACATGACTGTTTAACATAAGTGTACATTTATAAAAACTGTGTTAAGTTATTTGTATTGACAGAAAATATTAAAAACACAAGACATTGGTTTTCAAATCAGCGTCAGAAATTTTTTGATTCCTTATATCATTGAAAAAGAAAAGCTCATTACACTTGGCTATCTTATTTATCCCCAATATGTTTTTTTTTTCTCACTTCCACACATTTCACATAGATCTTGAATTTTATGAATATGTTTAATGATTTAGTGCAAGCTGACTGTACCAAAATCACTAACATTGACATTGTGTACAATTCATTGCCCATAAACCTAGGATTAAGTTCAGTTGAAAGGTGGCTTCTCGATGCTAGAAGTAACTAAAAATCACCAAATTGGTAAAAATGTGCCTCAAATACAATTACTTTCAATTTGAGTTAAGTTCATCAGATATGGAAGGTATATTGATGACAATATTGTCATTTACGAAAACAAAAATCAAACAAAAAAAATAGACTTTCTTTTGGAAAACGTGGCAACATCCACAACAGATTCAAATTCATAAGCATAGCATACAGAACACCAGATGCAGGCTACCAATACATTCATGCCCTCTCCAACCACCCACCCAAACAAAAGGTGAATCTGTGGCTAAACTTTTTCTGAAGAGCCTTCCCATGTTGCTCAAAAGAGGATGGTGTGAGGGAAGAGATAGCCATCACCATTACAGAGTAAGGCCTATGGCTACACTGAGTTCCAACTATCCACTTGGTGTAGGAAGGCCGAAATGGAGGCTGGACATCATAGTCACCCGCACCCAAGAAAGAATTAACAGCAACAAGGAGTAACATCATCAAGAAAGAAGTGGTTTGCCTTCCTCTATCATCCTGGCACATTCGTCCATACATTAATGGACCGCACAAACTAACTGACAAAATAGCCAACAAACTTAGCAAAAACAAATGATACCCTCCTCCAATAATGCAGAGTGTTAATGCAAGGCACATTACATCAGCAGATCCATTAAGAGTTATAAAAAACCCAGCTCATCGTGACTTGCCAAATACATTAAATGAAACAACCACAAAACCAGGAAAATATACCAGACATATAGCTCATACCCTGATTGACACAAAAATCAAGGAAACACATGCCATAATGCATTTCCCATATGATTTTAATATTGACAGGGGACAGCCACACCGCACCTGTATCCTTTTATTGCAGCAGTTGGATACTAAGGAACTACAGGTGATGCTGTGTATGAGCAATCAACAACAGTACACCTAGCAGAGTGCTGCAAAACTAAAAACAACAAAAACTCGCCAAGCACATTGCAACAAGTTTTTAAGAGTATGGTGGCAGTGGTCACCAAAATTTATATAACATAATAAAAAACAGTTTTGTGCATAAGTGAGTACTTCGTTTGAGTATACTAATGCTTATTCGAATGGCAATTTTTATTTTATGTGATAAATTTAAAGTTTCAAAACGAAATTTGCAATTTCTTCACTATTGTAACACTAAAATGTCAATGTTATGTACTCATTTTTGAACCTAAAATACCATCCACTGTTTTTTTTGGGGTGGGGGGGGGGGGGGCTAGAATTATGTGCATGTGTCAAATAATTCGTACTCAGTGATTATACTTACCTTTTGAGACCACCTGATCTTTTTCCATATTTTTTTAGGCAGTTTTGGAGTTAATACAGAAGAATCATCTGGAACCTGATCTGATAACCTTTGGAGTATTGGCTTTGAGCTGCACAAATCAGACTGAAGCTTATGAACTTATGGATGATATGGAAAATGCAGGCTTTAGGTATAACTAAATGTTGTCATGGTCTGCTGTGTAATTATCATTATTTTAAGCAAATCTCTGGTAGATTTCTATGGTATAGTTCAAATGGGAAATTTGTGTATTAAGATTTATAAATATTCTGGAAAATTGTTACAATTTTCAGGTTTTTGGATTGGCATCAGTTGGATTCAAGTATCACCATTGGTATTGCTATCAGTTTGAAGTGGTGTGACTCAGCCCTAGTGATATTGTATGTAATTAAATTAGTGGCAATTTTAGTTTTAGGGTACTTATTAGGAAAGCAGAAAAATTTATTTATTTATTTATTTACGACTTTGTTTACATGGCGAAGTTAAGGCATTAATGCCTTCTCTTCCACTTAACCATTATTTACAGGGATCATTTTTTTCTTTACAGTTAATTGTATACAATTAAAATATTAAAAACTATAAATGAAAAATAAAATAATAAAAGAAAAATAAAGTAATGAAAGTAAAATGAAACTAAAAATGAAAGCAATACGGTTTGAATACGAGCAGTCAAGCCCTGGATTAACCATTAATTACATACATTGATCATTATTTTTACTAACACAATGAAAAAATATAGCTTAGAAGAAATGAAAAATAAAAGCAATACAGTTTCTACATGCACACACAAACACACACACATTCACACACAAGTACCTACATAGAAAGCATATTTCGTGGGCTAAATGTGTAACGTATTTCTTTCTGGGAATTTAATCTTGGTCCAATTGTTTAGCATGTATAATTGTAATTGTCTTTTGAATGTTACAACTGAGGAGGAGGCTTGGATTTCGGGGGGCAGTCTGTTCCAGTGTCCTGCAGAGGTAAAGGTAAACGAATTGGCGTAGAAGTTAGATCTGTGGATAAGGATGGATAACAGAGATTTTTCACGTGATCTGTTATGTAAGGTACTGTTATGCACTATCAATAATATCTCAGAAGTGGTGACAGTTCACCATTTTAGTGAATTCATCATGCTGCTTTATTCTTTCCAAGTTGGACAATTTAACAAGAAGTGTGTGAAATGTCACCACTGGAAATGAGAGAAAATAGACTGTTTATGACCGTAAAAAGTGAATAAAATATTTAAAGTGCCAAATCAGCAAACATCAGCCAACTCCTGGGTGTAACATGGTGGTTAGCATGCTGGTTTTGTCATACAGACAAATTAGTTACCGGTTCCTCCCCCACATAATTAGGTAAATTAAAATAATCATTATGCTTTCTGTATTCACAAAAATTGCAAAAGGAACGGAATTTGTCAATTGGCAAAAGTAATTGGCCACAATCTTGTGTCATATTGTTATGTGCGCTATTGTTGCTATAGTAGACAATAGACAAAAATATCCAGTCATCAGAATGTTACATTTTAAAAGTAGCTTCGCTACAACTACAGCTACATTTAACAAAAAGTAGCTCGCTACGCTACTCATGTGCGCTACTTGCTACTTCACTACTTTTGCGCTACTTCTGCATAAAAAAAAAAAACACCTGAAATAACCATATGGATATTCAAAAGAAGCCCCTAGTATGATAGCTGTACTTACTGAAAAACAGATTGTTACTTATTATCATAGTTCCCGTAATTCCTTAGATGTGTACTCTAACATTGCGGATAGCTGGGGGATGCTTCTCTGGTATAGCTAAATGAGCAACAGGTGGAGCGATGCATTACATAAGTTTCCTGTGCTTTCCTGAAGACAAGGTGGACATTTTGTCACCTTGTAATCAAAGGGCCCTATGTTCGATATCTGGCAAAGGCAGTAGTGATTCGGATCCAGTCTCGATTAGCTTATCTGTGTGCATAAAGTGGACTCAAAAGAAAAACTAGGAAAGACACCTATTTTGGAGGATGGATCCTCCTGTTCCTCCATTCCCTACACTGCTCATCATTCTTCCTCATTCTTGAAATTAGCCAAAAGTGGCAGAAAGTGACTCTAGATAACAAAATAAACCATTTATCCTCATTGTCATGATTAGCAAAAGTTACAGAAGAGCGACGTAAAAAGTAGAAACATTAATATACATTTGGAAACTGTATATTAATTAAAGAAAATTCTCGTTTCTGCAGAAAAGTCAATAACTCGTACATACTTCTTACAATACCATAAAATATATTGTGGAAACTGATGTGTAAGCACGAGTGATCTAAACGTATTGCAATTTTAAAATTTGTGAACAAATATTATGATGAAAATAATTGTAATTCCAGAAAGTGTATGTCAATCATACTTGTAACAATAATTTCTTGCTGGTGAGATCCTATGTACCAACAATGATCAATGCTGTTAATGTATTGAGCCATTGAATGCTGGCACTATTGCTTTGTCATTGCTCATCCATTGATCGCTCGTTTTTGCACTGCAAGATGTGTTTTACACAGTAATTAAAGACATTTACCTGTCTCTTACACCATGGATATCCACAGGATTTGTTCCTGGGGTAGCTCAAACGAAGCTTTTTCCAGGGAGTGCAGCAAACGAGGCATGTTTCTCCCCAAAATAGCGATGTATCTCAAAAAACGTAGCTGTTAGCCAGAATATATTCATATATGCCAGTTCAGGTTAGCTATCTGTATATTAGATTTATTCTATACTAATGAAATAAATTATGCAGATATCTATAATCTGCGATATCAAGATATTTATAATCTAGATTATATGTATTTCCATGTAATAGACTTCGTCTTTATGGACCTCCTGCAAAAGTAAGCGTTATTGTCGAATTTTTCTTTGATGCTGTAGTCACATTCAAAATTTTCCTCAAAATGCAGATAAGAAATGTAGCTGTAGCGAAATTTTCACTACAACTGCAGGAATTTTGTAGCTAGCTACAGTAGTGATGCTACAAGTAGCACGCTACTTCCAACCACTGCCAATATCATAGTCAAGTTTGAAGAATGCACTTGGTAAGTTTGATGCATGGAACAGATCTTTTTAAAAAATAATTCAGTCTGCTTCTGGCACCATTTTATTATTCTGAGGATACAAATGTAAAGTTCAAAGCAAGAGTTACTTACTAAATTTATCTAGGACTGAGCCAATACCATGTTGGACTTACACTAATGCTGACACACTTCCCAAATCTCATTGTTGCCAATGCTTGAAAATTGTAACAATTAAAAGTTGTAAAAAATTTCATAAATAGTAGGGATGGATCGATATGAAATTTTGGGCCATACCAATAAAGTATCGATATTAATTTTACCAATACTGATAACTAGGGAGACAAATTTATGGTAAATAAAAACTGAGGAGAGCAGTAAAAAAAATGTTATATCGGCGATATATACCAGTGGTGAATTTTTTTTTTTTTTTTTTTTTTTGGCACACACTTTTGAATGGTGAATCCTGGTTTTGGGATGATTGTTCTTTCCCTTAATTAATTTCACCATACCATTACTCATTCTCATCATTGCTATTGGCCAAAAATGACAAATGCGACGCTAAAATAATTTAAGGAAATCAAGTTACACAGAGATAAGAGTGGTCACCCACTGTCACGAGAGCAATAACGTCTGTATTTATTGTGCAGGGAACGTTTAACTGAAAGTAGCGCGATTTTGCCTGAAATCCAGTATGCGCCTAGTCACACGGGAGAAATGATTTACCGAGTGAATTGTCGCGATTTTTTCAGAGATTGAGTGTTCGTGGTCCCTGGTTCGATTTCCAGAGGGATATCTAAAATCTCTAAGATTTTAGCTGACTCCGATCGCGAAAACCATAAACTGAGACGATGGGACTCGATCTGACTATGCATCAGACAACGAAAAAGTCGAAAAGTGTCTGGTCCTTGGTACTCTATGGACTGTTTCCGATGGGGGAAGGGTGTATTCAGATTACAACTGTAATTATCATTTTTTTATTGATTAATTTCACTTCCTGCACAACGAGACAAAACTGTGGTTTATATTTGTTTTCGCCCCTTTCACACATTCACCTGAAAGTTGCAACAATTGTGATTTGTATAAGAAAGTTGTTTGCATTTACTTCCGATGTATTTGCATAGACTTGTCAGCCGGCACACTTGTAGGGCGATTCATTCTCCAAGCCATTCTCATCTTATCTTACTCATCGCAGACCAGTGGCGTCTCCTGACCCTGAACTTAAGGCGTTGGCAAAGAAGGATGTTAACCCCTCCCCCTCTCATTTCTGTGAACAAATGTTACAAATTTTGGTGTAAATTTAGAAATATTTAGAAAAACATTAAATTACATAAATTATTTTAAATCAAGTAAATACTTCATTTAAAATATTAATCTATTTGAAGGGTAAGGAGAAACAAGGACTGCCAAAGAACAGTTTAAACGAGAAAATTAATGTTCAATACTTCGCCATACAATTAATTTTTAAAGCACGAGTTTCAATGATCTTAACGTATGTGGACATTTCTAATTCCAGTGGGGGAGAAATTCTAGTTACTTGGGATATTGTATGTATTATACCTAGTCTGGCCATAAATACTGTTACACACTATTTGGTGAATAAATTGAATATGGTTTCAGATTTTTAAATGTTCTTTTAGTATGTTACAGTTACATATATTACACACAAATAGCACCAATCAGTTTTCAAAATGTACACTTTCCGAAAGTTTGTAACAGTATTTATGGCCAGACTAGGTATATTTAACAAGCCACTTTGGCTAAAAGTTTGCAACCAGAGGGGTCTGGAACTCCCACCACCCCCTACAAAGAACACACTGGACATAAGAATGACTCGTTAATTACAAAATTGCTAAAATGCACATGCACATTCCCGGTTTTTCCCCTTACCCTTCATTTATTCTTCCAAAAAGTAATTTTGAAAAATCAAATGCTCATTACTTACAGTTACTTGAATTCCAGCTCTATTCTTCTTTCTTTAGAGAGAAATGCGCTGATCACCGCCTCATAAAATTTGGATTTATCCCCTTCTCGCAGCTTAGAAAGTAATTCTTTCTCGATGGAGATAAGACTTAAATTCGTCATCCGGTTCTGAGTTTGAGTAGAGCGGCAGAATGTGTGGATCCTCTTCAGTGATGAGAACGATCTCTCGACAGATGACGTCGTGGAAGGAATTGTTGCGATCAACACTGCTAATTTATATATTTCCGTAAACCCACCCACTAGATTCGTGTCCAGTAGATAATTTACAATCTCAATTGGTGTTTTCTCTGATCCTTCAGTGGAAGCATACCAAACATAAAGTTCATTCTGTAGTTTTGTTGAATTAAACAGACTACCATAAATTTCCTGCAATTTATGTACGAGATGATGAGGAAAGTTTTCTCTTTTATTGAAGTTGCCCCGTTTTGTGGGATTTAGTAAATCAAAATATTGCAATTTTTCAAATGATGCGAATCTAATTGTTATCTGGTTGCTGATATTATCAATGATTTCAAAGTAAAGCCTCCGGCAGTGGTCTTTCTGTGATTCGTTGTTCAGTCGCCTCCTTTTCATTTCAACAATCTCTTCCTGTTCTACTGCACCAGTTATAGAATTCCAAAGTGTTTCGAAATTCTCCCTTTCCTTTTGCAGCTGTCGCTGAAATTCAGTTATTTTATTACTGCAATACAAAATATCAACATTTTTAGACTGCAATATACTGAATAATACGTCTGAAAAGGCAAGCAAGTTGGATAAAGCCTTTATTAAAAATATGTTTTCGAAATCCTTCAGGAAGCTAGAAAATCCTCTTGAAGTCATTGCAGTCAAATGATCGAAGTCTCCACTTTCACTAACATGTTCAAAAAACATAAGCAGTGCTTCTCTGTTGTCATTGACTGTCCACACTAGCCTAGAGGTAAAATTCCATCTGGTAGGAGCTAATGACGGGAGCTTTCTGGACATGAAAGAAGAAAGTTCGTGTAACCTCTTTGGGGAATGAGAGAAAAACGTAGGCAGTGATTTAAGACCACAAAAGAACACCTTAAGCTCTTTGTTACATTCTAACGATTGTTGCAGCACCAAGTTCATGACATGAGCATAACAATGCGTAAAAAAAGCTTTCGGATACTTTTCCAAAACTTTGCTTTGAAGGCCATTCAAATGCCCACTCATTACAGAAGATCCATCGTATGTCTGGGCAATTAATTTATCCCCACACTTATATTTATCCACTATTTCAGTCACGTGACTAAAAAGAGCTCCTGCAGTTTTATCAGCGCTCATGTCATGAAATCCAAGAAATCTTTCAATGACTTTTTTCTGTGAGGCCGAAAAAAAACGTAACACGGTTGACACCTGAGATTTATTGCTAATATCTGATGTTTCATCGACCATGATAGCCACAAAGTCTGCGTTTTGAATTTCATTATAGATTTCATCTCTCAGGACATCCGAAACTGAATTTATTAGATCATTTTGAATGCCTGCCGAAGTACCGCGAAACACTGTAGAATTTAATAAATGTTCTTTTAATGAGGGATCGAACTCGGCACTTGCAATAAGGAATTCCATGTAATTGCCCTTATTTAGAGATGCTGCATTTTCCTCATGGCCTCGGAATGGCAGTTCTTGCTTTGCTAAATAGCAGACGGCGTTAATCAACCTCTTTAATATTTCCCTGTTCTTTTTTACTTTTTCATTGTGTAGCTCTATTTCAGCTTTTTGTTGAGTAACCAAAAGAACGTCAATTCTAGTAGGAGTGGCAACAAAACTACTAAATTTAAAGAAACTAGAAAGATGCAATTCAGACTCACTGTGTTTTTTCGCTGCAGTATTGAGATGATTCAAATCCGCATACCCTTGATAATTCCAAACATTTTTTTTAGTGGAGAATAATAAACATGTCCAACAGTAAAATTTATTCACCACATCACACCCGCAAAGCCAGTCTGAAATTTCATAGAGTTCTTTTCGAAAATGTCTCTCAAAACCTTTTCCAGCACCATTTTTTCCTTTAACACATGTTGACATCGTGAGATTCGGACATGGTCGACCATTGTCAATCACTTGTTTCTTCTCTGAATACGAAAGCGAAGAAAAGGATTTATTTAAATACTTTTGCACAACACTTTCACTATTCTCCATCTTAAAATAATCACATCACTTCACACCACACGTTTAAAAAAACAATGCACAACAATCACGAGCAAAACAACGCGGAACGCGGGGTGAATTAAACCAAACTGTTGGGAACAAATACAACGCCTTGAGAAGCTAACCAGTGCTAACCATGCTCGTGGGTGGCAGGGTGCGCATGCGCGGTCATGCTATGTTTTGGCAGTGGTAAGACGTTGGATTTCCTCGCAACGCCCTGCCCGTCACGGACCGATCTGCCTGCCTGACAACCACTGCGCGCTGCGCCGCGTTCGAAAACTGCCGGGCGCTCGAAACTGACAATTAAACAAAAACGCTCAAAATCGTAATTTATAAAAGTACAGATACTTTCTTCTTTATTTCATTTTCCTTTGGCCGTTGACACACGACTTACACACCCAGAGAAATCGCCACTGTCGCAGACAGACTAATCCTGAAATCGTTGCTACAGCTAACAAGTTGAATGTAACTGGCATCTGTGAAGAGATTAAGAGAAAAAAAGAAATGCAGCTTGAGAAGCACGCCAATTAGCAAAAATTTTCGAACGGAGACTATGCGCATGAGAAATCACAATTTGCAGCATTTTCCGATGTGATCGAAAACATTTTTTTTTACAACTGCTAGTAATAGGTTACTTTAGACAACTGTTTCGTCACAAATCAGAAGTGTAAACACACAGCCTCGATTGCCGGTTTTTGCGAGTTTCCTACTTAATTCGTTGATACGTATTTTGCAGCTAATTCGCAAAAAAGCGTTAATTTCATGGAAAAGCACACATTTCGCGTTAACTTCGTGAATAAAACTTGCACATATTTCATCATTGGTGATGTAGTTATTTGCAGAATGTTAGAAATTGCAACATTTCTTCACATTTTGCATTTTCGCGCATCACGAAAATTCAATGTCTCTACTGATAACCGACGATACCAATAACCAATATTCCACTGGTCCAGTGTAAAATTCCAATTGGTTCACTGACTTCCTTAATAAATGTGGGTTATAAGATGAACCAAGCGTTTGCACTGCAAAAGAAGCTGCATAAAAGTACAGGATTTGGATTGTCCATGAAAAATTATAACAAAATGGCTCAATATTGCACTAAATTGTAAGATATTTATAGCTATATCAGATCAGTTAAATATATTGGTAATTGTATAGATAAACCGATAACACTGATATGCCTATATCAGCCGATAGTGATAGAATACTGATTAATCTGTCGCATCCATACGTACAGTAGAAATTCAAAAGCATTCCACTACATTCATGGTGGTTGCGGTAAACGCGGTTTAAAATTACTTACGTGAAATTTAGAAGATTTCACACTTCCGCGTTGCACTGTCTTCATTCACAACGCCACCGGACAACAGGAAGCAGACGACGCAAACCAAGATGCACGTGCCAGTGCTGCTGAACGGGAAAAATCGCAACCACCGCCGCCCGAGAACAAACAATGTAGTGACGCGGTACCATCTCCGCTTCAAACGCCGTACCCTTTTGTGAATGAAGACAGTGGATCTTCGAAATTAATAGGATTGAACCATTAAATTGTGCAATGCGGAAGTGCGAAATCTTCTAAATTTCACGTAAGTAAGTTATTCCACTACAGTTATATGCATCTGTTTACCAGAATTTTGCTATAAAATATTCAAGAATTACGTTGAAATATTAAAGTAGCTCTCTTTTAATCACAAATTCAAAATAAATTATAATTTACAGGATAATTGTAGGGTGTTTGGGAAAAAGCACTAAAGTCAGAAAGTAAAACTTTTCAGCTGACAATTATTTATGTTTATTCTTTTAATAGAAAACATTACAAACATGGGTTAAGTGAGAGCAACAGAATATTGCAATTTGTGACATATGTATCTTTTCCCAAATGCCTTAGAATTACCGTATTTATTCATTTATAATGCACACTTTTTTCCTAAAAAACTGTGGTGTATATTATGCACGGAATAATTTGGACAGCCCACATGAAACCACGCATGTTTTCACTATGTCGCTGCATATAACATGTAGATATCAAGAGGCAGAAATACAGATTATGAGGTTAGGTTTCTTGAGTAAATAATTAATTAAGTACAATTAAAAAAAACACACATGTAAAAGTTTTAAGGGCCATTTTCTGTAATTTTTCACTTTGTAACAGATTGTTTTGCGAAACTGAGAAAAGCAGTACCGTTTTGGTGGAATTCGAGCACTCACATTCAGTCACACAGGATGTGTATTAGCAGTATTTGTCGGGCGAGAAATAATAGAAAATTACTTCCTGAGTGCTGCAAATCCATAACATAATTTTGATCTCGCTTTCTTCTACTGCAGAATAAACAAGGTAGTTACAGAAGTGAAAGCTGTGGGATACTAAACACAGTGGAGGGAGAGGTGGCATGGGTTGGTGACTCATGGAATAGGTATGATGTCATTCACTCTTGATCGGCATAGCAACAGGTTTACAACCTTCAACTAAGAAAGCCATTTCTTGAACCTGAATTGTACTGCCCATTATATGAGATATAATTGTTTGCCACTTTTCCCTATCAAAAAACTACATTATACACATGTAAATACTGTAGACTACTTGAAAGTGCTGCATGACATTTTTGGAGAGATCCCACTCTCCAGAAAAGAATCGACCAGCATAAGTGAATAAATTCCCAGTCTATATTTTCGGCTAATGATACATCAAAATTGATAATGGTTCATTCCTAGGTTTATGTTTTGTCATTTTTGTATATTGTATTTGATATTGATCATCAGTAAGATAATGTTTGGAGTGTTATGAAGTGTGTGAATCATTTGTGAGTCACGTTGGCACGAGAGAGTAAGGAAATTCTTTATCTGTTGTAGGCCCAATGCAGAAATTTTGGGAGCAATGGTGTGGCAGGCGTGCTCAAGACATGACATATTTTATGTCATGGATCTTCTTGAAATAGTAAAGGAGCAACAGGTGCAGCCCAACGCACAGTTCCTGAAGCATCTCGAGAATTTTTGGCGGCAAATGTGGCGTCTGATAAAGAACAAGGTGGGTGTCTTGGATGGATTTGTGGATGCATTTGTGAATGTCCAGCATTATGAAAACATGTAGGAATATTGTAAGATTAAATGTAATGATTTCGGCTTGGAAGTTGATGACGTAAAAAATCTTAAAAAATGACCTATAAAATGATCTTAAAACTATTAAAAAATGACCTAAAATGTTAATAATTTTCACTCTTAAAATGAAGGCTTTATTAGAGAGTAGTTTAATACTCAGATAAAACTCGTTGTTTGGTGGTTTTAACTACCGAATAACAAAAAGTAGCCCTTGAGGGCCAACGAATACTTCTTTTTTTGCCAACCTCAATCCCACATGCCTCAGTGGAGGTGAGCGATTATCCAACCAGTTAAGGGTTGACATGTGGTCAGCACGATGAACCCTCAGTTGTCCTTATATGTTTTCATGGCCAGGTTAAACTACTGAAGCAATGGGGAGAAAACATAAGTGCTATTGTAGTTTTCTTTATTTTCACATCAAGTCATTCATCTCCTTTCTGAGTGAACCTTACACGGTATAGTTGTCGGTCAGCATTTGAGAATACTGTTATGTTTCTCATACATCAGATTATATATTTTTTAATATTGTGACTAAAAACACAGATTAAAGCGATTGTAGTGGCCAGCAAGGGAACCTCAAAGTAGGCTTCACACAAGGTATTTAAAATTTTCCCAAGGAAAAAATAAATGTACCACAAGTTAATTATTTAATCCATTGCCAAACATTTCATTTAAAAATAATATAGAGCTTTTCCATTGGCCATATTTTTTTATTAATGACAAACTTGCTAAAAAGACCATGACAGGAAATTTAAATACATAAGTTACGCTAGCAAATGCATATAAAATTTATAATACAACAGAGGGAAAGAGAAATAAACCTCAAGAATGAAGAAAAATTCAATAAAAGCTGCAAAAAAATACTGGAAAATCACCTAGAAGCCATAGAAGGCTGAAAAATGCAAAATAAAAAACAGTGTTTTCTGGTTCTAACTTAAGGGAATGATATCAGGTTTGTTTTCAAGGCTCAGAAAAAAATATGATTGTTCATCAACTTCCGAGACCTAGTGTTGATGTTTCCTGAACTGTAATTGTAAAGTCAGTTTCTAATTGTCTGAGTAGTTATTTGCTAACCAAAGTAGCAAAAAGTAGCTTCAGCTCGGAGAATGTGGCAACAATATCTCTGAGTGAAAATATATTAAAAATTGATGCTTGGATGGTAGTGATATCACCTTTTGGTCCCTGTCTTTCATTCTTTCAGTGGTACCCATTTCTTAAATAATACTGACTCAGATAACTGATTCAATCCAGCACGATGTGCAATCTCTCTAGTGAAATATCATTCATTACACAGTACAACACATGCTTTATTTCAGGGAGTCATTTACATGATTCTCCTCACAATGAAATCACCTGAAATGAGCTCTTTTCATGTTATCCACCGTAGTGAAATCATTTCAGAACACGCAACTTGAAGAGCTGTCTTCACTCTTCTGATCAAACCAACCATTCTGGTGTACGTATTCATAATGAGCGGAACAGACAATAGCTGTAGCATATCATACAACAGTTTGGAGTTTGGAATCAAAAAATTTGTGCATTTCAAAATTCAGACATTTTTTAAGGGTCTGCTACTCTGTATGTACATGTATGTGTGGCAGGGTGGGAAAGGGGTTAAAAAAAGAAAGGTTAATATAAAATGATTCAGAAGTAGCATACACTCACCAGACGCTGGACACAGGTTTCCTTTGTGTAGAGGATGAAGTTACAATCTGTCATATCACAACCATTTGTAAACTGCAACATCTGCAGTTGCATATGTCTGCAAGAAATATCCACAGTTATCAACCCTCTGGATCAACAACCATTCTCTTTCACCCAAACCTTGATTTCACTGTCACCATTCACACCAACAGTGACAATACCCCTTCAGAGACTGCTACTGGACAGCAATCCTCCATTTTTTACACCAATCCACCAACAACTCAGCTTGCAAATGCTGGGAGAGCGCCATGAGTGTAACCACACTCCATAGCATGAACGAAGCTACTCAGTAACTGTCCCATCCCAAAACCAGGATCAATCCAAACCCTTGGTCCAATTTTCCATTGATTCTCCCATCCACTCATTGCAATTAGTCAAAATTTAGTCCTACAGAAGATATGAAAAATCTTTGTCGAGAGGATGATAATTTTGAATTGCCCGATGATATTTAGGATGCATGATTAAAATTTGATAACATCTTTATTCAAAATAATAATATTTATAAAACAAATGCTTGTTTCACAGTTGTTATGTTTCAGCAATGCAAGATGATTAGCAAGAATTATTGCATAACTGCTTCTTTTTATTTTTGTTAAATTTGTTACAGTTATAACACTGTAACATTAATCGAACAAGAATAAATGAAGGGAGCGAGTGCTCCCGAAATGTTACATCAAAAATTGTGTTTATGTGCTTGTAAGAACCGTCAACTACAAGAGAAATAAAGTGGCAAAATGCAAATGCAAAATAACCTAATTTAATCAATCAATCAAAACAAAACCTACATACCCCTCCCTCCCATACTAGTCCATCATGTCACTCCCCATAGCGAGAATTTGGATTGGAAGACTGTGTAGTTTTCTGCCAACTTTAATCTTCATTTCTGAACTGGCAACCTTTCAAGGCCAGTACTTAAATTCATAGCACAAGCATGGTAGAATTCTCTTCGTGGACAGATATGTACATGATAATTCATTGTGACTCGTGTGAAAAATTTATTTTAATCATTAATCAATTTTGGTGACTCATTGTCACCATTCTCAGAAGGCTGTTGATTGACATTTTAATACCGTAGAACTGAACCAATACTGATGCTATTGCCGATAGTATCTGTATCAGAAAGTATTGGTTGAAATTTAATCACTGACAACCAACAATACTTTTCTGGAGTACATGTGCCTTGCACAAAAATGGTGTGCGGTACTTTCACAACATCTAAGTATTTTAGAAATCTGATAACTTGATGTGGTGCAGTTTCAACCGCAATTGTAACCAAGAATGTTAATATTTATAAATATCTGAACCACTTTTCATTGTTTCAGTTTTAGCATCACATTGGTGAAATCTTGACAAATGTCCTTCACTCTCAGTTTATGATTAAAAAGAAACTAAACGTTCCCTACTGTGTAGGGGCTATGCTGTTGACTTGTAATCAGGGGGCCCCAGGTTAATTGGTGGAAGCATATTACATCCTGATTGGCCTATCTGAGCATAAAGTGGAATTAACTCGTGAAAGTTTGTTCTGAAAGTTTGTTTTTTCTATTTCAGGATAGAGGTTTGGAAGTTCCTGAATTTGTTCTGGAGCCAAATTTTCGAAGGCATTTCCGGAAATTCTGCATGAGATATAAGTCGTGGCTTCAGGAGGTGGAGCCAGAAGAAGAGAAACATCCATGGGCTCAGTTCCAGAAGAAAGAAGATCTGGGTGCAACCAAGAAGCAGTCATCGAAACAATAAAGTAACTTCTAAAAGCAAAATATTGATTTCGCGTTGCTACTAAACTGTCTAGGACATGTAGTTGCATTGTTACTGCTGATGATCATGTCACTTCCTGATTAGTGGAGGCATTAAGCATGTCCAGTCATTAAGAACTCATCCTGCTTATGATTTCAGTATCAGCCTTGTCTGTTAATACTTTGTTGACAGGTCCTGCGTACACTTGTACTTTTGGTGCTGACTGTTGTTGTTCGGTCATGGATTAACTTTGGTTTTTGGTAAATTGCTATTTTATGTCACTTTTTCTTTTGTGTGCTAAGTTTCTCGAGGAAATAAAAACTAAAGGAGTAAAGTAAATAGTTTCATGGAAAGAGAAATGAAAAAAGATACATTTGTAAAAACTGTAGTGTACATCTTCATAGCAGCGGCGGCTCGTGACTTTTCACAGATGCATGCTACAGGTAGATGTTGTTTCTTGCATTTACAATTACCCCCCTTCCCTTACACACACATACACTCACTTGGAGCCTCTAGCAAACGCAGGGTTTTTTCCCCGAGGGGTCTGGAATTGTAAAGGTCTGTATCACATAGCTGCTTTCTACGTATGGCCGGAATAAACTATAAAATATTTTGCAATCACCGATTTAAACCTTCATTTTAAAAGCTATTCAAAGACAAAAATGGTTATCGGAGATCATTTTAAAGGGTGTTTGCATTTAACACTGTTTTATTGTTTCCAAGTTCTTTACTGCTTTCATCCGGAACTTAAAATTTGGAATGGGATGTAGCCCCTATCAATTCCCTAGCCCCAGCCTAGCGTACCCCACTGCTTGGAACAGAGCACAACTGATCCTTTACAATGACTGCTCCATATGCCACGCGAATGACCATGACCATGCACGCTAGCAGACGGATTTCCCGAGCTGATTGGCTCACACCCTACCTCCCCCGTAGAACCGAGGGGCATTGGGTGCATCGTGAGGTGTCGAAAAGTGAATAGCCTGGTATTCGTTGTAGCTTAACAGCGTGCGGAAAATACATAGCATGCTGCAAATTTTTGAGCCTCTTAACGTGAGAAGTTTCATTCACTTCAGTGTTTTATTAAACTTCTTCATTCTATGAAATGTGTCCCTTTCTTACTTTTCATTTTAGTAAATTGAGTAACATGCTATAGCACTGTAGCACATATTAAGCAGCCACCACTGCTTCATAGGGAAGACTGAAGGGACTCTGTTGCTTGTCACTTTGGTGTGAAACCCTAATGTCATGTATCACTTGTTACTCTGGTCTGAAAACTGCCTACATTTTGTAAAATTCTCTCTGCTGAGCTTCTTACTCGATTTTCACGGAAATAAAGCAAAAGAAAAACTAAGAAATGTTATACATGTACAGGTGGCATGACATTGCATGAACAAAAATGGTGGCATATGAAAACTGTTGTAATAAATTGGAGTGGGCACATGTCCGTGAGAATGCCTGCATTGACAGTGTTGTCTAAAGAAATTCAATAACAGCACATCTATCCGAGAAATACCACATTACCCTTGGGTGCATTGTGATGATACCCTAAAGAGGCAGAAAAGGAACATTGAACAAGAAAACGCAAACAAATATAAAATTCAGTACTAGTCTTATAAACAGTGCCAAACATCATACAGCAATGTGCAAATGCTCCAAGATACCTTCACAGTTTTTAAGGAACTATGAGGATTCTCTGGCCACAGTTTCACGAACTTTTGTTTTATCAACACCTATGTTCTTGTATTTTTTTGCTGACTTGTTATTCAGTGATGATTAATGCAGACACAATAGATGTCTGTAGATTTAATGTGATATGGCCAGCCATGAGGGAAGGGAAAGGAGGGGTTAATATTGTATAATTCACGCAGGACCCTATTTTAATACCACTTACTGGTCAGGATATGACATGGTTGTATGTGATATTTAACAAACACTCTGTCCTATATGACTAGTGATATGGTGAAGTCAGATCAGAATTTGCAAGTGTAGTATTGCTGTGCAGATGTATGTTTTGTTGTGATAGTTTATATAGATTGCTAGATTTGTTGAAAGATATTGTAAAATTGTATTTTTAACAAATTTATGTGTAAATAATAAACCATTTCTTCATAATTGGTGCATTATATTTTAATATGACGTACATACTTTTATTTAAAAATTAACCATACTGTGAATTCAAAGATGATGTGACGTCTATAATTTGCTTGCAGTGAATTCGTGGAAACTAAGAATTTGACAGTCCAAAACATAAATAGAACTGAACTTCATTTTAAAAACACACAATACTCATTTTATTAACATCAATATCATGTCTCAACAGCTGGAGAAATAATATATTACATTTCTGCAATGTGTCAATCTTCAATAATTGAGGAGTGGATATTCTGTAAACAAAATTATCAGTATTGGCCAATTGGTAAGTATAAAATTGCCAATAATTTGTGCCAGTATTTCTGTAAATATACTCTAATTGAATCTGCAATTGTACAATTTTGCAGTGAATTATTTCGGTGAAGTAGGTGTTACCCTCGTTGTTTCCTTTTGTGCAGTTTTAAGAGAAATATGAATCCTGTTTATAAATATGTACAGATAAACTAGTACTTACTTTTTCCACGAAACTTTTATTTTCTTAGTTCTATTAATTTCAGTGGCCACTGCCACCATCCTCATTGGAACTTGAACTCTGCTTCTATTGTTTTTTAGTTCTCTGGCTGCCGCTAGGTACACTGTTGTCAACTGTCCATCTTGACTTGTACCTTTTGAATTGTATGGCTATTGTACCAGGTGGTTATAATTAAAGTGACGCTGTTCAGAGTAGTACAGCATGGGCTGTAATGAGAGTAGCAGTCTGAAACTTCATAGATATGCTAATGAAGTAATGCGCTTGCGAATTATGCAAAAAAATAAATTAGTTCCAATTCTTGCCACCAGGGTAAAAAATGGCGCTGTAAGCAGCCAAAACTTGGTATAGTTACAGGAAAAGCACTATAAATCGCAGAAAACAATACTCTTTGTAATAAAATATCACTACAATTTCACTATTCGAATTACACGAACATTACTAAAGGAAAAAGCAACAAGCGTCACCAACAACAACCAGGGAGCTCACACAATGGTTAGGCAATGTCACTGACTTTGACGTCAGAGTTACGGAAAATTCCACATTTTGACTGCTTACAGCACCATTTTGTACCCTGGTGGCGAGAATTGGAACTATTTTTTTGGCATAATTTGCGAGAGCATTGCTTCATTAGCATATCTACGAAGTTTCAGACTGCTACTCTCATTACAGTCCGTGCTGTACCACTCTGAACACAGTCACTTTAATTGTAACAACCTGGTATTTGATGTGTTTAGCAAGACCAGAGTGGGTTTGGCTTTTTTTGCTTCAGTTAGCTGTTGTTGGATTGTTTCATTGACATATCTGATGGACCTGCCGATGTAATGTGCCTTGCACTCACACTCTGCGTTGTATACACCTAGGTTATGAAGAGGGTAGAGGAAGTACCGGTTGTGTTTGTTTAGTTTATCAGCTATTTTGGCTTTGGGTTTGTGCACTAGTTTGACATCATAGGAAATAAGGGTTTGGATATGGAGTTGGATGTGGTGGGATGGTAGGGGAAGGCAAACCACTTATACTTGCTGTTGGAAGTAAACAGTTTTGCGGAAAAAGTGAGTACTAGTTTCTCTGTATATATATCTACTTCCGCATTTCTCCATTTCCATTATGAATCCTGTTTATGATTTAGAAACCCCATTTTATTGTTGGAAAGACGAAGATAAGAAGCATGCTTTACATTGTGGGCATCCTACTGAATCACCAACAATCAGTGCTAGTAAGGAAGTTTTTTTCTGGTCAGTTTACAATGTGAATTTTAGATGGTAATTGTTTATGGAATTTCCAGGTTATGCTCTTTGCCAATGGGCCTGGTTAATGAAAGGTATCGTAGGTGGCAGCACGACTGTTGTGTCCCCATGCTTTTGATGGGCAATTGTTCTCCCGTGTAAATACATGGGGAATTTGATGCTCAATGTGCTGCTATTACATTAAATTGCAAGTTTTATTTAATCAACCTCAGAAATTACATCCGAACATGATAGATTAAAAAAAGGAAAAATGATCGTCAAGAACAGAAAAGATATCGGAACTAAGAAGAACTTAAAATTTGCACAGTATTTGCTTACGTCACTTATAATTTTAACAATTTAAGTGCTTTATTGTTGTGAATCCAATAAATAATAATAACAATAATTCCATGCGACTGTACTTTTATTTTTTTAGTTATGAATGATATGCACAGCAAGATGGTGTGCCCCCCCTCCCCCAGGTAAACATGGTATAATTTATATTATACCATTTTATAGCCTTCATTCTGCTCTACAAAATGAGGCTATAGGATTTTATGTAGCTGCTCAAAAAGAGTGAAAATAATTTATTTTTCTGTCCAATTTTTTTAACAAAACATGAAATAAAAGAAAGGAAAAAAAAGATGCGGTAAAAAGGGCATAAATGTGCTAATCTCATGAAAAGGTGCAACATAGTGTGTTCATTTTACGTGATTTCATGAAAATACATATCTCAAACGATTGGTATAAAACCAGGTATATTTTTGCAAAGGTGCTGCACCTTATAATCTGTTCGCTAGTAATAAGGCATGTGTAGAGACGTAGATGGACTTTTGATTGATTGATGTAAAATTTTAATGACAGCACTTGGATTATTTGCACCCTTCTGATGATATGAGGCAAAGCAGTGTGAAAATAACAACTATAGCCTTCGAATTAAATCAGTCAGACCCTCTGATTAGGGGTTGGGGTAAAAGCCTTGATGAAAGTTGAATCGGAGAAAGAAAAAAACTAATTTCATCTCACTGTTTTATTGTATTGACGTGTACAAAACAGGGGCGATGTTCCTGGACCCGTCAAAAATCACTGTATTAGAAAAAATCAAACATCCGTGACACCAGTTCTGTGTGTCTTAATTTCTGTTTATTTGTCTTTCTCTCCCTTTCTATTTTGTTTCTTCTTTATTAATATCTCTCTCAATCTCTGGTATCTTTATAGTAGGTGGAATGGTACGTTCTGGAACGGCCCTTTGACCTACTTTTTATTTTACGTCGTTTTACGCACTAAACTAACCTACAATGAGAGAAAAGAGGACAGAAAAAGCTCTGGCATCACTTTTTAAGCTATTTTTTTACCTTTTTCAAATCTTGCTCTTATGCTACCTCGCCTTTTGACCTACTTTTGAAATGACTTACGGCATTTTTCTATAAGGCTGTCCTCCCTTACGATGTTTTCCTGTAAGGCGTACCTTTGACCTACTTTTGAAATGACTTACGACATTTTCCTATAAGGCTGTCTCCTCTTACGATGTTTTTCTGTAAGGCGCACGTTCTAGCAATGCTTATTGACCTACTTTTGAAATGACTTACGACATTTTCCTATAAGGCTGTCCCCCCTTACGATGTTTTCCTGTAAGGTCCCTCAGTGTAATCTACTACGTTCTGGAAGGCCCCTTTAACCTACTTTTTATTTTACGACGTTTTACCCACTAAACTAACCTACAATGAGAGAAAAATGGACAGAAAAAAGCTCTGGCATCATTTTTTAATCTATTTTTTTACCTCCTGCAAAATTTTGCTCTTATGCTACCTCGCCTTTTGACCCACTTTTAAAATGACTTACAACATTTTCCTATAAGGCTGTTTTTTTTTTACTGTAAGGCCCCTCAGTGTAATCTACTACGATCTACTAATGGACTTCTGCTCTCAACGTAATCCGTTTTTACAACGTTTTACGGATTAAAACTAACCTGCAATGAGAGAAAAGTGGACAGAAAAAGCTCTGGCATCACTTTTAAGCTATTTTTTTACCTCCTGCAAATTTTGCTCTCACCTCTTTGACCTACTTTTGAAATGATTTTCCTATAAGGCCGTCTCCTTTTACTGTAAGGTCCCTCAGTGTAATCTACCACGACCTTGCTCTCAGCGTAATCTGCTATGATGTTTCTTGTTTTTTAAAACTCTCAGGTGCGATCTTCTACAATGTGTGTGTGTGTGTGTGATAATCAAAATTTATTTTTGTTAAGGAAATCCCTGGCCCCTGCTACGACCTAACAGGCGACCTCTCCTACGATGTTTTGGGCCTTCTGTTACGATATTTTTCTGTAAATTACTCCTCATGATGTAAAAATTGGTATTGTGGCAGTATTTGAAATCGAGTGTGCTGCGTGAAGGGGGAAAAGCCCGGAAGTACTCTTCCGCTCTCCATGTTCACTGAACAATAGTACTTCCGGGCTTTTCATCGAAAGCCCGGAAGTACTCTTCCGCTCTTTATGTTTATTGAACAAGAGTACTTCCGGGCTTTTCATCAAATGCGAGGAGTGATATGTTGAGGAAATCCCATTGTCTGACAAGAGTACTTCCGGGCTTTTCATCGCACCCCACGCTTTCGATGAAAAGCCCGGAAGTACTCTTGTCAGACAATGGGATTTCCTCAACATATCACTCCTCGCATCCTCTTATAATCCGAAGCTCTGCCATGGAAACTTCCATATCATCTAGAGCGACTGTTCAGCGAGTTGATTCTTGAAACTAACCAAAACAGACGTTAAGGGATTGTGGCTGCGACTCGCATGAAACAAGCCAAACAGCCCTTAACGTATTGTTGAAGGAAATATACACTCGCAGAACACAAAGTATAGAAAGTTTTTTTGTTCCTGTTGAGTGTGTGTTCCAGAGAAAAGTAAGTACCTTGCATGATATGTTTTCTTATTGGTGTTTTGTTCTGTGAGTTGATTTTTGAAGCGAGCCCAACAGACGTGAAAGGGGATTGTGGATGCGACTCGCATGAAACAAACCAAACAGCCCCTTAACGTATTGTAGAAGAAAATATACTCGCAGAACTACACATACATTTTAGCATGCATTTTTTGTTTGTGTACCGTTTGTTGATAGGAAAAAATGTGTGTGCGGGACATATTATTAGGCTATTTTTTTATTGCGCTTGATATCAAGTGGAAAGTGTGGTTCGGATCTTATCTGTTTTAACTTTTTATGCTCAAAAAAAAATTTTCAGCTCAAATGCTATGACTATAATTGCAGGGGGCTGTCTGCTGTTTTAAATCCACTTTATGCACAGTGAGGCTAATCGGGACTGGACCTACAGTTTAAAGTGGGATCCGAACCAATGTGTGCCTCCACCAAATATCAAACCCCGGGACCCGCCGATTACAAGGCAAATGACGCTACCACTGCACCATGGGGGGAGGCCCTGTCTGCTGTGTGGTTGTGTGGTGCTGACCACATCACATATGCGAGTTGTTCTGAATCCAAAAGGCGAGAGAGTTAGGGGAGATCCGTGAAGGCACTAGACCAAAAAGTTACATTGTTGTAGGTCCCATAGGAGCCGAGAAAATCAATGTCTTGGAAAACGTCTTAAGACAATTATCTTAATCTTTAAGAAAGTCGACTTCCGGTCTGTCAAGATGTTACTTCCGGTCTATCAAGAAAATTTTCTTAAGACAAATATCTTAAGACGTTTTCCAAGACATTGATTTTCTCGGCTCTTAATTGAGCTAGGATGATGATTGTGGGTTTGATGGATAGGTTTTGATGATAACTACTCAACTACAAGCAAGCCCCCCTCAATTTTTTTTTCAAGAATTTCGATTTGATCCTAAAACTCTGCAAAACCTATTGGAGTGCTTTGGGCGTTTTAGATTAAAAATTTTTGTAATGGGGTGGTTGTAGAAAAAGTCATTCTTGTTCGACGAAAGCGATATATTTTAAAACTGCTCTGTGACCCTCTCGTTCTTCACGTCGTGGACAAAGGACTTCTCTGCAACCAGGATGACGCTGCATAGGGTATCCTCGGGCAACGGACTGTTGAACTCGCAGACGACCTTGATGTTGGTGCGATCGTTGACCACCACCTGCTTTCTTTTCGTGGTGTTGATGACGAACATCGGCCTGCGTGCTTTGAATTCGCTGGGCGTGTAGTACATGTCCACGCTTCCCTCGGTCACGCGTTTGTAAGCCGAGAACGCTTCGTAAAGTTTGAGGTAATCGTCTTTTGTCATGTCGAGGTTGTAATTCTCGCGCGGGAACACTTCGTTGCGTCCATTCTTGAGATAAATGTTCTTGATTTTGCAGTCGTCGAATTTGCTGGAATCTTTCTCCTGGTTGTTATCGCGCCCGGTCTGAAAGAGCACTACGACGAAATCTGGCATGTCGAACTGTATGTTGTTGAACTGCGTCGTCACGTCGAATTCCATGTGACTTCCCGATGCCACCTTCTGTACGCACTAGTAACTGTGAAAGTGAATCGCCACCTGCGGACTTTTCAAGATCTCCGCTTTGTACTTGAGGGCGTAGTTTGTCTCGTATTCCACGATCGGCATTCTCAATTCCATGCTCCGGATGACGCATTTCGCTGCTTCGGGTAATGTGTTGGCTATCGGCATGCCGTCGACGTTCAAGTTGGTGTATCGCATCAGTGCGTCGTTGTCGTTGGCCGCTCTTCGAAAGGTGACGCGCAGTCCCCCCTTCCACATGATCTCCTTGTAGTCGGAGAAGAATCCCGGCAGCAGACGCATGGGAAAGAGCACCGTGTGACTTGTCGTCGATATTTTGGTTCCCGCTTCGAACCCCCCGGCCTGATAGTATGCCGCGTCCGTTTTGGATAATTTCAACGTTCCCACTGCCGTCGACGTGATGCCAGGATAATCGATTCTGTCGATGACGGTGCCGTGTTTCCTCACCTCCACCTGCGAGAAGAGGTGAGGCACGAAGTTGTCCACGAGTTTCAAATTGGCATTGGGCGGAAAGGCTTCTCCGCTTTCTTTCTTCACCACGTCGAATTGAAGGTAGAGGTCCGCTCTGTGAGGATGAACGAAGCCGTCCCCTACGTCCACGTCGTATTCGATCTCCCTGTTCGCTTCGTTGAGATTGGCGAACGTGCGACGGTTGGGAGGGAAAGATTGCAATTCGTAACTTTCGATTTGCTCCATTTTCACTATGCCTGTTATTTATTATACGCTGATCTCCACGATAGCAGTGGTCGTTGCACCTGCGAAATCCACCACCTCTCCTTTCTCGTTCGTCACCACCAACTCTATGTCGTCTATGCGGTTGCGACATACTGGAAAATAGATCGGCGAAGAGGGCGTGTAGATGATCGGTTCCATGAACTCGGAACTTGGTTTGAACGTGGCTATGATTCCCGTCTGCTTGTGACTTCCTAACAATCCGTCCGAAGATTTCGTGATCATTCCTTCCGCCACGTTACAGTGTACGTTCAGAGTCTCTATGGCCAAGAATTTAGGAATGTTGGTTGCCACGTGCTTGATGCCAGCTTCGAGTTTGGTGTCGTTCTCGAAACCTAAAAGTTCTCCCATGGTGCCCAGGTCCACGGTCTCCGTCGCGGATAGGATTTCCACTCTGTGGGTGACCGAATTTTGAGAAAGGTACGTGCCTTTGGGTAACTGAGCTTGCAAAGTGGAAAGATTGTATTGGCCTGGCGTGACGACGATGTGTTCGTTTCCGACGCTAATTTTGTTGTTGTGATGCGTGACGTTAGGTATGAGGTACATGCTGTAGAATGCACGCAGAGCCACGGATTTAGGATAGACGATGTCGGCGTGCAGCGTGAGTTTCAAGATCGAAGATTCGCTCGTGAGATGGAACACGCCCATTGTCGTGATGCTGTTTCAGGTTCCACAGTGCTTTCTGGAAATCTTCGATCGTGGGGTTATTTATTTTAGAGAGAAACGTGAGCACGGAGAGGCAGAGATGACCGCAGTTCACGTCTCCGAAATCTTGAATGCGTTCGTCGTTGTAGTATATAGAGGTTTTGTTCGTTTTCAGATAATGGACTAAATTTGTAGGTGGAACACCTCCGAAAGAATCAAAAACGAATGCTTTGTTATTGTCGTTTTTGTGGTAACATATCCAATGCGTGCCTGGATTTTCTTGATTGTCCAAGTTGACTACTCCACATTCTCTTCTTTTGACGGTTGAAGGTAACGAGTCGGACATGAAAACTCCTCTGAAGTGTTTGATTCGTAACGGTTCGATCAGAGATTCAATGTCTCGGTTGGTGAGTGCTGCTGTTTCTTTTTTTTAAACTTTTTCATCACGCCCTTCCCCCCTTTCTTCTCCATGGCCAGGTTATGACGTTTCTGTTCTTCCAACTCGGCCTTGTTCTTCTTCGAGTCGATGACGGTTTTCGCGATGGCGGCACTTCCGCCGGCCAAACTTCCCACGGCCCCCAATGCTGCCAGGATGGCCGGGATGCTGAATATGAAACCTCCGATCTTTTGCTGTTTCCGCGAACGCTGCAAGCGTCTCAATTGAGGTGTGCTGAGAAGTAATTTCATTCCATGTCCTTTGGTCAAGCAAGAACGTTTCTTCTCGCGCTGTTTCTTGGTGAGTAACCCATCGAGGGCACCTAGATTTTTTAGATTCGAATATGGTATCTGGTACACGACACCCTTGGGCTTCATGTTGATGCTCTATGTGTTATTTTCACGGTATGTTATTTATATATAAATATTCTGAGATTTTTTTTCAATGGATGTTATGTTATATATACTCCGCGTAGCCCCGTTACACAAATTCTATTACATGCTTTGTTTTCTTACCAAGAAGTTCCTTTGTCCCCTTGTACACGATTCGAGTTTTGTTCTCGATTAAGGTAGCTAGCTTCTCGTCGGATAACATGATAGCGTATCGATCTGGTAAAAATAGACTGTATTGTGCGTTGAGCAACAGACGCACCTTGGGACCATACTGGGTAGAAACGATTGAACCGGAAGTTATCGTGTAAGGTTTGTCGACTTCTAATTCCTGAATTTTTACATACTCGACTGACAAATTTAGCATTTGTTTTAATGCTTGGAGGTCACTCATTTTTTCAGTTGTCATATCGAAGGAGAGAAATTTTCAGTGTGTGTGTTAGAGAAATTTAATTTTTTATTCACAATGTGTGTTATTTATATATACCGAAGATTATTTTTTTTTCACGATGTGTGTTATTTATATATATTTTTTTTTCACGATTTGTATCGAAGATTTTTTTAACAGAGGAAGAAAGTTCGTGCTTCAGAGAACGCGATGATGTGCGTGATGATTTCTTCAGTTTCCTGTTTGGACTTACGCCAATCATCAGTATATCGTCTTCTTCCCTGCCTCGCCTCGTGCAGTTCGTCCAACCTCTCGTTCAATTTCTCCCCCGCGGCCGACAGAAGAGTGTCGAGATCACCGCACCTCATTCCACTGATCTCCCGAAGACGGTCCTTGAGAACTATTTCGCATCCCATGTGAAATGCCGGCGTCGTTTTAGCTATGATCACAAGTTTATTAACATCTCCGTTAACTATCTTTTTGAATATTTTAGATAGTAGTTCGTGCGGCAAATCAGTTATGCAAGCCATGTTGTTTTTTTACTGTATGTTATTTATATACCCCACCCCAATTTTTGTTTTGTGTTCATGGCGATGGTGGTACCCAGTGCGGCGACCCGTTCACCCAACGATGCGTCTCTGCTCACGAACCTTTCGAAAGCTGCATGTTCCAATTTCTTGTCTGCTTCGTGACGTGCGTCCAGATCCGTCTGCGTGGTGTTGTAGGCAATGTCGTGATCTTTGCACGCCGCGTCCAACGGATTCACACCCTTGTCTCCTCTCTCCAACCTTTTCTCGAGTTTGGTACCCGGTCCGCAGTAGTGGTAGCCAGGTAAATGCATCTCGAAAGGTAACTTGTTGATGATGTCGTTCACGAGTCCCTTTCCTTCGGCCACGTTCCAGAATCTCGGAGGCAGCGTGTTGATGATTTTGATCAGGTAACCTATGCCCTTGTCGTCGTTCACGATGAAGTTGGAAAGTTTCGTGCTGATCATGTCCACGATGCCAACCTTCTCGTTGTAGAAATTACGATTGCCTGCATTCTCTTCGCCGGCTATCACCAACAATCGGTCCACGAGTTTCCTAACGTCGTCCACCCAAACGAATTCTTTGGGTAACGTGTTGTAGCGTTTGACGCCGCTGCCTGTTTTGACCTGGTTCCAAATCGGTTTGATGAGATTCCTGTACTTCTCACCACTGCTCGATTTCACCCTATTCTGCGAGGCGTCGTTGTTCTGGTACAAGGCATCCGTCATGATCAGAATTTCCTTGTAACTTTGGTAATCTTCGTCGGTGTAATCTTTCGGCTGCTTTTTGGCGACGAGTTCCCACAGTCCCACCGTACCCGGATACCTGTTCCAACTATCCTTGTCGCCTAAATTGACTTTAATGTCGTTGCCTTCGAAGGTCACCTTCGATTTCCCAATCTTCCACACCACACCGCCGCCTTCGTTGCTTTCCATGCTCGGATACAATCCGAACACTTCATCCTTGTCGAACTTCCCCGTGCTCAGGTAGTCTTGTGCCAAAGGTCCCAACTCGATCTTATCCGAAGACGTGCTGCCTATGGCTCGACGTCGTGTCGGTACGTCCTTCAGTTCGAACGGCGTCGAAGGAATGCTCGAAATGGGCGTGGGTACAGCGTAACTTTTAGCTGCAAGTGGTACGAGTTCGTTGATCAAATTTTTATTTTGTTCCGTGACACTTTTAATTTCTTTACCTAGACCGCTGATGGCATCGATCACGGGTTGATCCTGACGTTTCTTCTCTTCGTAGAATCCGCGATTCTCGGATTTCCAACCTTTGAAGCGTTTCGCGAGGTAATCGCGAAGCTTGAGATTTTCGTCTTCGATTTTTCGTTTCGTCATGACGTTATTTATACACGTCGTTTCTCACAACGTTGCAACGTTTAGAAAGTCGTTGATTTTGTTTCTGTATTTTCCGTCGATGGGTTTCCTCGTCATGTCGATCGTAGCGAATCCGAAATCGTCACTGTTCCAGCAAGAAGAGCAGCGTTCCGAAAATTGATTGTAGTTCATGTCTCCGCCTACGTAGTCATCGTACGCGTGCTTGAGGTTGGTGTGATCTTGACGAAACAAACATATGAAATTAGCGTTGTCGCGTAGTAACTGTTTTGGAATTTTGGAAAACGTTTGAGCTAGGTAAAAGCAATCCATTTCTTTGTGACGACCTTGCGTAAAAAAGTTGCGAATTTCATTTTGATTTTCCAGGATGGCATCGTCGAACACAACGACTGAATTTTCACGACAATCGTCGAGTGGTTTTATTTCCGAAGCGAACGTTGCAATGTCCAGACCATCGTACACTTTCATCAGTTGCTGGTATTTGGATTGCTCCAAACTTTTCGAGAACACGTACAGGTGCCTGTTCTTCCAATCGAACCAATTCGGTGCGAGGAGAAAATTGTCCACGAGCAGTGTCGTTTTCCCACACCCCGAAGGACCTACGATCAGACAGCGGATGCTGTCGGGAAGCAACTCGCCGTTCTTTTTTTTTCTCGTTTGACTTTCCGGATCCGGTAGACGCTTCACCACGTTCCACGTACTCACAAGATCACTTCGTTCGCCTCGATCCAACTCTTTTCCGGAAGTCCCAGCCATTTGACAAACAGTTTGTCACCTTTCCTACGCAATATTTTTTCGATGAGGTACGTGTCGGGGTGTTTTGTTTTAGAGAGTTCCTCTTCGTAAAATCTTCCTTTCAAAATCTCGCCGCTACTATCTTTTATTATATACGTGTGTCGGTTTCCGGCTAAAACTCGAACCACCGTAAAAAGTTCCGTGCTCCAGTTTCGTGTGAAACCCCTGTCGAACGTTCGCTTCAATTTACTGACCCTCACCTGGTCTCCAATTTTGTATTTAGCTTTTTTGTCGCGGGCGTGTACTTTGGACAGTAAACGGTAGAAATTAAACGCTGCTCGTCAGATTTTGTAACGTCAGCTGGCTTCATGCCTATCGTTCTGTGCACCGTATCATTATAGGTGTCGACGAGTTCCGGCAGGATGTCGACCCATTTGTAATTTCCCCGAAGCGTGAATCGTTTCCACATGTGTGTTTTCAAGGTTCGATTAAATCTTTCCACGATGCTGGCTTTGATGTGACTGAAGGTCGAATAATGTCGAATGTCATGTTTTTGAATAAACTTTTGGAATACGGCGTTGTAAAATTCCTTCCCCTTGTCCGTGTGCAGAAACCGTGGTCGTCTGCCGCCGCTTTCGCGAAAAATTAATTTGAATGCTTCCGTGACGCATGTTCCCGTTTTCGCCTTCAAAGGTAGAGCCCATGCGAATTTCGAGAACGTGTCTATGACGGTGAGGAGGTACTTGTTGCCCTTGTTCAATTTATGTACGTTTTTTAACTTGCCGCTACTCATCTCGACGAGGTCGCTTTCCCAGAGGTCGTCGATGCCCTTGGTTACCACCGCCAAACGTTCGTAGTTGCGGCGTGCAGGTTTATGCAATTCTTTGACGATGGCTTGCCTAGACATTTTTTTAGAGATTACGTTTGAAGAGGAGCACCAGCGTGATGGGATTCAACGAAGGTGGTACCTCGCTCGTGTTTTGAATGATCAGCTTATCGCCGGCACTCACGTCGAAAACGGTAAGATCTTCGTCTTCGTGTATTTCATATATGTTGCGCGTTTCGTTCCAACGTGCTAGAGGAATGTTTCCTGCTTTCTGGACACCACGATTCGATATCAAGGTCATGGTGGGAACGCTAGCTTTTCTACCGTGAGACCAGTACGAAAATTCGTTTATCTGAATCGTGCCATCGAGGAGAAACTTGTAGTACGGATGATAAGGATGTAACATGTACAGTTTGTTACCTTCGACGAACGTGGAGATTCTCTGTTGATTGGGTACGCTGTTGATTTCGATGGCTTGCAGAGAATGCAGTTTAGCGAATTTAGTGTCGACGCCGAGCAGATTACTGTGAACGTGTCCGAGTTTATTTTCGATGGGCAGCAAATGCTCGACTATGGTATCCGTTACGGCAGACAACGACGGTTTGATTTTCACTTCCACGTTCAACTGCTTGTAGTTTTCGTTGAGTTCTTGCAACTTGGCACCGAAAGAAGCCAGCGTCGATTCCTGCGCGGATTCCAACACTCCGACTTGATCTCTGATGTTGACGACGATGTTCTGAAGGTTCTCGACTTGATTCAATTTCGAGCTCTTCTCGGTAAGATCGTTCACGATGCTTCGCATCTCTGTAAACTGCGTGTGAAGATCGGCGACGCTCTGCGAAGTGGGCAGCGTCGACACCAGCGAACTGATTTCGTCTCGAATCTGTTCCACGTTCGCCGTTTCCGTTTCCAGTCGTTTCAGCATACGTGATATGTTCCTTTTCAAAGCGTGCAATTCTTTGGAGGTGGGGAGATTGGCCACCCTACTCTCGAGATCGCTCAAAGAAATTTTGATGTCGCTCGATTCGGATAGTGCCGTCACCGCCATTTTCAATTTTTCCAAATCTTCGCTCGAAGGCACACTCGTCCGTAACGATTCCAAGTCACCCTGTATGTTGTCCAGTACGTGATGAAAATGAGCGAGATTGGATTCGACGTTCAAATTTTCTAAATATTCGATCTTCTGCTGAACCGCGCTCAACGCGTCTTGAATGCTCGTCAACGCTCTCGCTTCAGCGTGAATATTTTTAATTTCTTCGTTGATCAATTCCAAGGATGCCTGAAGCGTAGCGATGGTGGTTTGAATGTGTTCGAAATCTTGATAGGCCTCCAATTGAATTTTTATGTTCGCAACGCTTTTACCGATGACCTGCAGTTCGTCCGACGATGGTAGGTTCGTCATGGTATCTTCCAAAGTCTGTAACTTGGATTTAATTTCTTCCAACGTGCCGGTGAATTCTTCTTGTAATTTGGAAACGACGACGTGCAAGCGTTCTACATCAATATCGTTCACCACGGTTTGAAGTTCGGAGAAATTCTTTTCGATTGCGGAAGTTCGTTCTTCGATTTCGAGTTTCAATTTTTCCAAATCTTCATTTTTCGATTGAAATTGCTGTAATTTGGCCCAATCATTTTGAAGCGAATCCACACTCAACTGTATATTTTGAACGCTGTCGTAAGAAGGTACGTCGACATAATTTTTTATGAGCGTTTTCAGTTCGGAATCGATTTTCAGAATGGGGTCGAGACATTGCGTTTGGAGCGTAGCGATTTCCGACTCTAAACTTTTGTTTAAGGTCTCCTGCAAAGCGATCAAATCGGTCCTCAACTTCTTAACACGAACGTCCAACATGAGAATCTCTTCTGCGTGGTCCACACGCTTGGTGTTGCCGAAAATGTCGTTAGGCATTTTTGGTTAACGGTTATTTATAATAGGATAGACGATTCGTAATTCTACGAAGAGAGGAATGAGTTTGTCGTAATCTCCGAGGAGTTCCATGTAAAGGTAATCTCCTGCAGAAACATCGTATGCCATGTTAGAAAGCATTTTGTCGTGCTTGATTCGAAAAATGTTCTTGCCGGTAGATATTTTGATTTCGCCTACGTTCTCCGGATTCACGGTGATCCGAAGTTTCCCGTCGATCGGAATTTCGTAGAAATGTAAATTGTTGTTGAAGACGTAAAAAATCTTGCCCACGTCCTCATCCAATTTCGTCCAAATGCTGTTGAGGTGAATGATCAACAGACCGTTGAGTTTAGTTAACGCGGAAGGTAGAAATTCATGATCTGTCGTCGTGCGGTGTACAATCTCCATTGTTTGCTTTCGGAAACCAAAGAGATTCATGTTGGTTATTTAAAAAAAAATTGAGATCGTATCTAATATAAATAACAGTAGTGGTATTGATACTACGGACAGGACGAGAAAGTACGAGCCCCCCTCAAGCAGCTTTGCTACACTTAAAACAGGCTCAACATGTCCATATGAGCTTTTTGAGCAAGTGTGGAACTCTTGCCTAATCCAAGATTTTTGTAAAAATGCCCTCGGGAATTTTTCAGAAAGTACGAGCTCCCCTCAGAAAGTACGAGCTCCCCTGAGAAAAAAAGAGCTCCCCTGTACTACCAGGACGAGAAAGTACGAGCCCCCCTCAAGCAGCTTTGCTACACTTAAAACAGGCTTAACATGTCCATATGAGCTTTTTGAGCAAGTGTGGAACTCTTGCCTAATCCAAGATTTTTGTAAAAATGCCCTCGGGAATTTTTCAGAAAGTACGAGCTCTTCAGATTGATTTGCTTATACTTAAAACTTGCATCAGCCAGATTTTTGTTTATAAATTTGCCAAAAATTGATATATTTTTGGCTACACCAGAAATTAAGCTTATAGTATGTTTTTCTGTCAAAATCCCAGGAATCTTGAATTGATATCTATTGGGTTCTGAGACCGAGTGGAGTGTGGTGTATTGTCTTGTAATCAAAAGGTTCGGGTTTGAGTCCTCATAAAATCTGATGGCAAAATGTTAATATTGTTGTTTTGTAAATAAGAGGCTTTGGGTTCGAGATCAAACCCCCCTCAAGCAGATTTACAAAATTGCATCAGCCAGTCTATAAACTTGTATCCATACCCACCTATACATATTTACTTCAGGTTTAAGTTCAATTGGATACTATTCAATTTGCTTATCTAATATTAAAACAATGTAATATGCAGAGCCTACCTCTAGAATTGCTTCGTGTTTGCATGTTTCTCCTCTGCGTCAGTGTGTGGAATTCCCGAGACGGTAGTATTGATTTTTTTCCTCAGCGCCAGTATTTACAGAAATTCCCGATTATTGCATCAGCTAGTTATGTGAGAGTGACTGAGGGGAACAGATGTGTTGATACAGTGCTTCTCATACTTACTGGTTTAAATTCATATTGAACAATATAAAATCTGATATTTGTTGTAATCCACTCATATTTAGAGTCAAGCTTATATTTGTCCCAGCCTGTTATATATAACAAGGTTATTGCTATTCAAGATATGCATGTTCGTGCAGGCATTTGCGCTGGGTCAGTGTGAATGATTTTCCACTTGTGGGCTATTGGCTTTACAACCTGTCATAAGATTAATATTAATAATATTAATCCATAGAGATTAGATTTGAATCCCAGGAAATTTTATATAAATACCAAAACCAAAAATATTAAGTGTATACACACATACACGCATATACACATACAAATCACACAGCTGAACCCAACTGATATTTTTTATTCAGTATAAAGTTTTGAATTGAAGCCCAGGAAATTGTATATAATAAACAACAACAAAAATGCCGAATCAAAAATATTGTAATCAGTGCAATAAGAATATATCCAGCTCTAATTGGGCCAAGCATCAAAAAATTTGTAATCCAGACAAATACAAAACTCCCACAATAACTTGCCACAAATGCAATAGAAAATATAACATGGAATATTTCACATATAAACATAAAGATACTTGCTCTGTACAACCATCTACATCTGGTCTGAAAAGAAGGCACGAAGCACCTGTTAATGCCAGAGCAGCAAAACAGCTACGTCATGAACCTATCCGTAGCAGTTTTAACGGCCAATTAAGGGATCACAAGTTTGTATCAGAGCCAAGATGTGGCATTGAGAATTTCTTGAACAGTATAAATTCTGATCTGCAGGCAATTCTTAATACACAAAATGGCTCTTATAAGCTGTCCCTCAAATTGTTTGTACAATATAAGAAACCAAACGGCACAAAATTTACACAGCCCCACATAACAGAAACTGTACCTGTATATTCAAATTCAAATTCAGACACAATAATAGGCAGATTGATGGATCAACTGAATATCAAACACTCTGAATTTGCGGCAAAAGAGTCAGGATG
This sequence comes from Lepisma saccharinum, assembly GCF_977018435.1. Classification (NCBI taxonomy): domain Eukaryota; kingdom Metazoa; phylum Arthropoda; class Insecta; order Zygentoma; family Lepismatidae; genus Lepisma; species Lepisma saccharinum. The sequence continues at coordinate 37,783,658 of NC_139237.1, forward strand.
GAGCCTGTGCGGTTCATCACACAAGCTCTATGTTAATATTTCTGAATTCAACCCATTACAAGGATCCACTTATGTGCCATTGCCTGCTAATATCAAAAACAAAAGAGCCGTGGTCAATATAAAAAACGCCGACCAGAAATGCTTTTTGTGGTGTATTTTAGCTGCTCTGTATCCAGTTTCAAGGCATCCTGAGAGAATAACTTATTACAAACAGCATGAACATGATTTTGACGATGCAATGGAGGGTTTGGAATATCCAATGTCTATTCAGAATATTGACAAATTTGAAAAAAGGGCCAGGCACATCAATGGCAAACAATTATCTATTAATGTATTTATTTGTTCCACTGGCAATTGCCCGATAGCACCTCTCAGAATCAGTACACTTGATGATGAAGCTGCAATTCCGATTGATCTGCTCTTAATTGAAGGGGATGATACATGCCATTACACTCTAATACATAATCTTGAAGCTTTAGTGAGAACACAACTAGACAAAACTCATACAATATTCAAGTTGTGCAGAAGATGCTTAACTGTATTTGATGGTCAAAAAATGGTAAATGGGGTTCGTGAAAAAAATGCAGAAATTGCTAAAAACAAGTTAATTGAGCATCTGAAATACTGTGGCAACCATAAACCTGTTCATATGGTGATGCCCAATCCAAGTGAAAATTGCAAATTCAAAAAGTTTGAAGCCTTGTTGGAACACCCAGCATTTATTGTCTATGATTTCGAATCGAATCTCAAATCTCTTGCATTCTGTAGCCCAGATCCAGAAGAATCCTCAATTACACCATACCAGCTACATGAACCTTCCAGTTTTTGTTATGTAGTTGTACGGGATGGTGTTGTTATTAAAGAATATTCATACAAGGGACCAAATGCCATCAAAATATTTGCACATAGAATAGAAAATGTGTGCCGTGACATAGCATCTAACATCTTATTAAAATCAAAGCCCATGTTGCCTTTAACAGAGGAACAGATTGAGGATTTCAACAATGCAGAAAAATGCCCGGTATGTGATTGTGAATTTTCAGATACAAATATCAAGGTTCATCACCATTCTCATACAGATGGTCGATATAAACAGGCCCTGTGTAATAGCTGTAATATTAAGATCAAGAGACCAAGATTTATCCCCATATTTTGCCATGGAGCATCCAATTATGATTTCCATCATCTGATCAGGTACGAGGGGTTTGAGAAGCAGAATTTAAATATTTTAGCTGAAAATGATGAAAAATATATATCTATTAGCAAGATAATTAAAGTTGATGGTGTTTCTATTCAATTAAGATTTCTTGATTCTTACAGATTTTTACCTGCTGGCCTGGCTACACTGGCCTCTCAATTATCTGATGATCAATTCAAAATCACACGTGCCTTGTTTCCAGATCAGGACCTGAAATTAATTAGGCGAAAGGGTGTATATCCATACGACTATGTTACAGATTTTTCTAAATTTGATGAGTGTTCCCTGCCACCACAAGAAGCATTTTATAGCAAAATCAGAGGATCTGGAATTACTGATGAAGATTATCACCATGCCAAATTGATGTGGAACAGTTTTAAATGCAAGACATTTGGTGATTATCACATGGCTTATTTGAAACTTGATGTTACTCTCTCAGCTGATATATTGCAAACATTCAGAAAATCTTCCATGCAAAATTATGGACTGGACCCAGTGTATTTTTACAGTGCCCCTGGTCTAGCATGGGCTGCAACGTTTTTGAATACCAAAATGCAATTGGATCTGATCCACGATCAAGATAAGTATCTGTTTATGGAGGAATGTATAAGAGGGGGGATGGTGCAATGTTCCCAGAGATATGCCAGAGCAAATAACAAGCATATGCCTGATTATGATCCAGCACGGCCATCAAATTATATACTTTATGTGGATGCAAACAACCTCTATGGTCACGCCATGATGCAAAAACTGCCATATGCAGAGCTTGAGTGGGTTGAAGATTTCAACATTGAAGATCTTCAGAATTTTGATGACAGTGAATATGGCCTCTTCTTAGAGGCTGGTCTGATAATTCCAGATTATTTGCACAACAAATTTTCTGATCTGCCCCCAATTCCCGAGGTTAGGTGCCCACCTGGCTCTAAACAGAAGAAGCTCATGATGACCCTGGAGCCGAAACAGAATTATGTCATATATTACAAAAACCTCCAGTTCCTGATGAAACATGGTGTTCAAGTGACCAAAGTTGGCAAAGTTTTGAGGTTCAGGCACTCAGAATGGCTGAAACCATACATTGACACAAATACAGAGCTTCGAACATCTGCAAAAAGCCAATTTGATAAGAGCTTGTTTAAATTGATGGTGAATTCAGTGTATGGCAAAACAATTGAAAATGTCAGGAAACATACCGATGTTAAAATAATTACTGACCCCAGCCGGAGCAAAAAATTGGTTGCAAAGCCCAACTTCAATTACAGAAGAATTTATGATGAGCACATGGCACTTTTCAACATGATGAAAACAAAAATCAAGTTTGATAAACCTATTTATGAAGGGGCTGTGATATTGGAATCGTCCAAATTACATATGTTAATATTGTATTATGATGTGCTGAAACCTTTTTATGGTGATCGTGTAAAATTATTGTACATGGACACGGATAGTTTTATTCTTGAAATTCAAACAGAAGATGTTTATCAAGATATGTCACAGCCTGAATTGTTTCAATACTTTGATACCAGTGAACATACAAAGATTCAACAACACCACAACAAAAAGGTGCCTGGCAAGTTAAAAGATGAGACACTTGGCGATGTTATTGTGGAATTTGCTGGGTTAAGTGCCAAGATGTACAGTTTTAAAACATGTAGTGCTGTTGTCAAAAAAGCCAAGGGCATTGGCAGAGTTACTGTGGAAAAAGAGCTTGTATTTGAAGATTATAAAAATTGCATCAAATCACAGAATTCAATTAGAACATCAGAAAATAGAATTCAGAGTGAGGATCACTTGGTGACTACAAATATTGTAAAAAAAGTGGCTCTGGACCCACATGATGACAAGAGATGCATTTTATCATGCGGCATGCATACTTTGCCATGGGGGCATTGTTATTTGAAAAATGGGAATCAATGCCCAATTACAGAGCATGATTTGAAATAAATAAACATGCCCATGAACTTATTTGGGTTCAAAAAACAGGCTATTATGGACCTGCCCACACCACAACCCTCTCCTGATATGCTGTCTAAACTAAGTGGCTTGTTAATTATTCATCTGAACAGCATACTTACAGATGTTGATGAAGAAACAGGTAAAACATTGTACATATTTAACAATAATTTAAATCATTACCAATTACCTGTAGGTGGGCAATTGCAATTTATTACAACCCCTGAGGGTGATGTCAAGATTTCAGTAGGGAGAAATATTTACAGAATTAAGCACTCAAACATGGTTTCTGGCACTGTATATACTGTTTCCGCTGGTGACTGCTTATATATTGAGGTCCCTGGATCCTATGACAAGCTTATACCCTTTTTTATAGAATTAAGAATCAGATACTCTATAATAAATAACCACTAAAACAAAATGCCTAATGATATATTTGGCCACACAAGACATGAAGATCACAGTGATGAGATTTTGATGCTTGATGTCAGAGTCAAGAAATTAAGAAGTGATTTACAAGCTTTACAAACCACACTCAATGCCAGTCTTCAATTAGAAATTACAAATTTACAATCACAATGCATGGACCCTCTTCTTAAAATTGATTCTGAACTCAAAGTGCTGCTTCAGAAATATACTGATCTGGCAACATTAGATAATTTTCAAAGTTTAGAAGAAGCTGTAGCAGCTCTTCAAGCAAAATTTAAGACCCAGGCCACCAACTCTGAGCAATTGAAACAGCAATTAGAAGAGCAGATAAATAATGTCCAGGCACAGCTCCAAACAATTGTCAAAAGCATAAAATCACAGGAAGATTTTGATCTAGTCATTTCCACTCTAAAAGAACAGATTCAGTCACTCCAGATACCTAATCTGGATCCTCTGCACAATGCCATAGCCGAGGTTAAAGAAAAAATTGAGACGCTTGAAAATTTTATGAACAACTTGCCATCTTCTGATGCTTTGAGTGCAATAACTCGGAGTGTTGCCAACATTAAGCTGCAACTTGAAACATATGAAGATTTTGGAAAAATTCAAAGTACCATAACCCATCTTGAAGGTACAATAGCAGCAGTGCAAAGTGATTTGGCAAATGTACAAGAAACTCGCCTGCCCGGGATTGTAGATACTCTTGTCAGTGTCCAGCAACAAATCACAAAGCTTGAAAACCTCAACACTGAATCTGAGCTGTCACATTTTCATCACTTGATAGATGATATCCAAACAAAACTTGAAATTTTACAACAATCAACACCCTCTCAGGCAGATATAGCCCTGCTCCAAAATGCTATGCAAAATGTGGCTGATGCTTCTGAATTAAACAATGTAAAATTGGCACTTGAATCTTTGCAAAATACAGTATCAAATCTTCCCACATCACAGGAACTTAAAAATATTAAGAGGGCAGTGAATAGGATATTGAAATCAGAAGATATCAAGAATATCCAAGCAGAGATCAAACATCTCACTCAGACAGTGGCCACTCTACCAACCAATCAACATATTAATGAACTGCATGCCCTGTTTGAGGATATCAGAAGACAGGTCCATGATCTTACTGCTCAAAATTCAAAATTAGCAGTTGTTGAAAATTTACAGCAAATTGTAGCTAATATCAAGCAGCAGCTAGGGACCATGGAATCCAATCAAGCAAATGCTCTGTCTGTTTTTGCCACCCAGCTTCAAGAGATTGTGCAACAATACAAGAAACTTGTTGTGGACATAAAAATCAAACCAGGCCACGATGATGTTGTTAGGACCATCAATGAGCACCTTGAATCTGTAACAAGCAGATTGCTCACAGCAGAAAAAGAAATAACAGGCATAATCGAGAATCCAAAACATACAGTAATTCTTGAATTGTACAGCATCCCCAACAAAGAATATGATTCACCATTTACACCAGGTGGCAAAATATATATGCTGTCCCCTGCACAATTTTATTACCAATTTTTTGTTGGGGGCACATTGAGACCAATCAAGATCAAATATTGGCATCAGCCACAGGCACACCACTACCCTATCTTATCAATAACAAATGCTGAGAACAAAGTAAAAATCACCAGTGTAGAGTTAGAGGATTTTACAGACCCCAATACATTAGAAACATCTTATGCTGAAGATGATGGCTCTCTGGAATTTAAAATACAAATAGGGGACAAATTATATTTAGAAAATCCTGCAGTCTCAGCTGCTGAACACCCTATAGTTGCAATATTCTTGTTTACATATTATGTCTAGAGAAATTATAGTTGATGAATTACACAGACAAGCCCGACATAATTTTAAGAGACTGCCAGTAGTCACAAAAGGCATAGATGATTTATGGCAGAGCGACTTGATTGAGTTGTCAAGTGGGCAGTTGAAAAACTTAGACAAAATCAACAAGGGCTACAAGTATCTACTCACTGTAATAGACACATTTTCAAAATTTGCCTGGGCTCTGCCACTCAAATCCAAGACTGGAAAATGCGTTACAGAAGCCATCAGGACAATCATCAATCATTCAGGAAGATCACCGCGCTATTTGCAAACAGATAATGGCAAAGAATTTTATAATTCAGTGTTTCAACAATTTATTAAAAGCCAGGCAATAAAACATTACTCGAGTTACAGTGATCTCAAGGCCTCAATTGTAGAGAGATTCAACAAAACCCTAAAAAATCTTATGTATAAACAATTTACACTTCAAGGTAATTATAAATGGCTTACAATCCTACCAGAACTTCTACATAAATATAACAACTCTGTCCATTCCACAATCAACATGAAACCCTCTGAAGTAACTTCATCTGATGAGCAAAAATTGATCAGGACTGTTTATTATCCTAGATACCAGCCAACAACAAGAAAGGCCAAATACAGGGTGGGTGATCAAGTAAGAATCAGCAAATATAAGCACTTATTCAAGAGAGGCTTTACAAGAAACTGGAGCACCGAATTATTTACAGTGGTTCAAGTTAAACCCGGGACCCTTAACACATATATAATAAAAGATCACCGAGGAGAAATTCTCAAAGGCAGGTTCTATGAACAAGAACTCAGCAAAACTAAACAGCCTGACACATATCTCATAGAAAAAATCATCCGCAGAAAAGGCAACAAGTTATTTGTCAAATGGCTGGGTCATCCGGAAAACAGCTGGATCGATGCAGACAAAGTGATAATATGAGCACCTGGGATGTTATAAAAAGGCTGCCAGAACCTGAACAGCAGAATAAGAGAAATGGCAACTTGCTGCCTGATAATATTAGGTGTCTTATTGTTGGGCCATCTGCTTGTGGTAAAACTACACTAATAGTTGATAATTTTTATTGGCACCCAACTGGTTAGACTGGAAAAACAGGCACTTGTATGTCTTCTCTAAAAGCTTGGAACAATTAAAATATCAGCAGCTGATGAAGCTATATGATGGATTGGATATTGCCACTTTTGAACCAGATGTTAAGCCACTTCATGAATGTCTCGATAATTCTGTTGTTGTGTTTGATGATGTTATACTGGATAATCAAAACAAGGTTAGAAATTTCTTTACACAGGGCCGACACAAAAACATTGATTGCTTCTACCTGGCACAGACATTTTCTAAAATACCGAAGCAGCTGATCCGAGACAACAGCAATTTTATATGTGTGTTTCATCAAGATCATACCAACCTCAAACACATACATGATGAATATGTAGGTGGGGACTTGAGCTACAATGATTTTTCCAAGTTCTGCAGCAAGTGCTGGAACCAGGACAGTTATGGGTTTGTCACAATTGATATGACAAGAACACCTAATACTGGCAAATACAGAAATAAAATCAACGATTTTCTAGACGTTGAAACATATATAAATAACCATGAAACGACCAGTCATTGATGATCTTAAGTTAAGAGATTATCTTGTAAAAAGATTCAAGGGATGGAAATCAGAGAACCGTGGAATTTATGAAAAACACAAACAAACAGAACAGCCTGTCATTGATGCTATTAATAATTTAGGTAAGAATATCAAAACTGTTACAGAGCAGAATCAAGATTTGATCACTGAGCTTGTACCTGTAGCTGCAAGGAACATATTAGATTATCCATTCACCCCACTTTCCAGTATTCATACACCTAGTCCTGTTGCTCCTAGAAGAATTGAAGCTACACAGGATCCTATTGAATTGGGTCTTCTTGCTCAAAAATATTTAACCACACCTAAAGACAACAAAGATGAGGTGTTTGGCTTATATGCCGACACAGAGCTTGACGGCAGCATCATACATAGAATTGGCAATTTCAGAGTAACATTTATGGGAGATGATATAATTGTATATTCAGAATCTCGTCTCGGAGAAAAAGGTGGTTTTGTTAAGTACCCCGGCACACCTGGATTGTGGGAACTGATGACTAGGAAAAGGCCTGGCAGCTATACAGATCAAGATTATGAACATTACAAAGAAATATTAATAAAATCAGATGCTCTATACCAGAACAATGATCCCACACAAAAAAGAGTCAAGTCGAGCAGTGGGGCAAAATACAATAATTTAATCAAGCCCATATGGTCACAGATCAAGACTGGCAGTGGAATCAAACAATACAACACCCTGCCCAAAGAATTTGTGTGGGTTGATGATGTCAGGAAACTTGTAGATAGGTTGCTGGTGATAGCTGGGGAGGAAAATGCTGGGAACCACAATTTTTACAATGAAAAGGTTGGAATTATGGACATGATAAGCACAAAATTGTCTAATTTTATAGTGAATGACCCTAAGGGGATTGGATATCTCATAAAAATTATTAATACTCTACCACCTAAATTTTGGAATATTTCTGAGGGTCGGGGGCTTGTTAATGACATGATAAACAAGTTGCCATTTGAACTACACATTCCAGGCTATCAGTATTGTGGTCCAGGCACAAAATTGGATCATAGATTAAACAGAGGGGATCCTGGTGTAAATCCTTTAGATGCTGCTTGCAGAGACCATGACATAGCATACAACACACATACCGATCTCACAGAGTAGAGACTCCTACAACTTTGTGTCTTCGAGTTTGGCGACACTCGCGTCTCAACTCACCGACGATGATTTGGTCGCCACCAGGAAATGTTTCGGCGACCAACATTTAGCACTGTTGAGACGCAAGGGTGTTTACCCCTACGAATACATGACGGATGCTTCCAAATTCTCAGAAACATCATTACCACCGAGAGAAGCATTCTACAGTCGTCTTAGCGACACCTGTTGCAGCGAAGAGGACTACCATCATGCTCAGCTCGTCTGGTCTAAATTATCTTGTCAAACCATGGCCGACTATCACGATCTGTATCTGAAACTGGATGTTACGCTATTGAGCGACCGTTTTCATCTCCATCGCTCGAGAGGAATGGCAGCATATGGTTTGGACCCCGCTTTCAGCTACACCACACCGGGTTATTCTTGGCAGGCGATGTCAAAATCCACGAAGGTGGAGATAGAACTCATCAAAAACATCAATCAATTTTTGTTTGTCGAAGAAGCAAAACGTGGTGGAATCGTCCAGTGTCCCCTTCGATACGTCAAGGCCAACAATCGATATGTCGGCGATTTCGATGCGGGGAAACCGACAAACTTCTTGGCATACTGGGACATGAACAACCTGTATGGTTATGCCATGTCCGAGACTCTGCCCATCGGAGAATACGAATGGATGAGCGAGCAGGAACTTCAAGATTGTTTGGAATGGAGCGAAGATCATGAAAATGGATGTTTCCTGAAAGTAGATTTGGAATATCCTGCATCGCTTCATCGAGAACACCATGGATTTGCGATGGCACCTGTGATGGAATCGGCTCCGGAGAAGAAGCTGATGCTCACCTTCAAGAGCAAAGAGAATTACGTGGTGCATTATCGTCTCCTACAATTCTACCTCCAGCATGGATTGGTTTTGAAGCGCGTGCACTCGGGATTGAAGTTTAGACAGACCAGGTGGCTAGCACCCTATATCGAGGGCAACACTCAACGTCGAGCATCAGCTTCTTCTTCCGCAGACAAAGACCTATACAAATTAATGAACAACAGCATCTACGGCAAGAGCATGGAAGATGTGAGGAAAAGAAGAAATTTCAACTTGGTCTCCGACCCGAAGAAAATAAACAAGCTCGTCGCTCAGCCCACGTACAAGAACTTCACGATACTGAGCGACACGTTGGTATTGATCGAACGTGCTCTCCGCCACATAACATTCGACAAACCAATCGCCGTGGGAGTCGCGATCCTCGAGTTGTCGAAGCTGGCCATGTACAAGTTTCACTACGACATCATGAAACCACGCTATGGAGAGGCGATCGAGGTGGCGTACACCGACACAGACAGCTTCGTGTACAACATCCACACCGATGATCTATACGAAGATCTGAAAAACATGAGCCAGCATTTCGACTTCTCTAATTATCCGAAAGATCACGCTCTCTTCGACGACAGTCAAAAAATGACGATCGGGAAGATGAAGGATGAAGTCAACGGCCGCATCATCACAGAGTTTGCTGGTCTTCGAGCGAAAATGTACGCCATCAAAGTTCAGGATGAGACCGAAATAAAGAAGGCAAAGGGGGTGGGGCGTTCGAGCACAAACAAACTGACCGTAGAACATTACAAGTCGTGCTTGTTCGACAAAAAAATCAAACGCATGACCGAACATCGGATCACGAGCACCATCGACCAGTTGCGTACATCCACGATCAACAAAGTGGCGCTTGATCCCCACGACACCAAATTGAGGCTACTGGACTGCAACATCCACACCCGAGAATGGGGATGTCATGACGAGGAAGAAATCTGCTCGCACCATTAGACTTCTGCATCAAAAAAGTACGTATTATTTCTTGCACCACTTTTTTTTTTTTTTTAAAAAAAACAATCATTCAGACTAATTTTTGTATTCACACATTTTTTTATATTTTTCTATCATATTATGTACACTATTTGAGTATATTTTTTTTATTTTTTTCAGATGGTGCACCCCCACGGAAACTTTTTTAGTTCTTACACATTCCATTCTTAACCAAAATTTTTTCTTCTCTTCAATCATAAAACACACACATTACACACGGAGGTTCTCTGTAGGGAGTCATGGGGGGTTAAAAAAAAAAGAACCCATGAAACTCTACAGAGGCATGGCTTTGTTAGCCGTGGCCATTAGAACTGTGTTGGGCACCACGCACCCCTGGCGGGATATTTTCTTTTTTTGAGGGGCCAGGGATTTCCTTAACAAAAATAAATTTTGATTATCACACACACACATTGTAGAAGATCGCACCTGAGAGTTTTAAAAAACAAGAAACATCATAGCAGATTACGCTGAGAGCAAGATCGTAGTAGATTACACTGAGGGATCTTGCAGTAAAAAAAAACAGCCTTATAGGAAAATGTCGTAAGTCATTTCAAAAGTGGGTCAAAGAGGTAAGAGCAAAATTTTGCAGGAGGTAAAAAAATAGCTTAAAAAGTGATGCCAGAGCTTTTTTCTGTCCATTTTTTCTCTCATTGTAGGTTAGTTTAGTGGGTAAAACGTCGTAAAATAAAAAGTAGGTTAAAGAGGCCTTCCAGAACGTAGTAGATTACACTGAGGGACCTTACAGGAAAACATCGTAAGGGGGGACAGCCTTATAGGAAAATGTCGTAAGTCATTTCAAAAGTAGGTCAATAAGCATTGCTAGAACGTGCGCCTTACAGAAAAACATCGTAAGAGGAGACAGCCTTATAGGAAAATGTCGTAAGTCATTTCAAAAGTAGGTCAAAGGTACGCCTTACAGGAAAACATCGTAAGGGAGGACAGCCTTATAGGAAAATGCCGTAAGTCATTTCAAAAGTAGGTCAAAAGGCGAGGTAGCATAAGAGCAAGATTTGAAAAAGGTAAAAAAATAGCTTAAAAAGTGATGCCAGAGCTTTTTCTGTCCTCTTTTCTCTCATTGTAGGTTAGTTTAGTGCGTAAAACGACGTAAAATAAAAAGTAGGTCAAAGGGCCGTTCCAGAACGTACCATTCCACCTACTCTTTATTTCTTTCTGTCTCTAGTTTATTTTATATTTGCCTTCCTTTCTCACATTCCGTATAGTTCCCATCCTGTTTTCTTTTTCCTCATCCTCGCAGTATTCCCTTCTTCCGATGACACGTAACAGTGGCGGTGATTAGGTTCAAAAACCGGGGGAACAAGGTGGCAAAACTGGGGGCAAAGACAGCATATTTCCCTTTGTAGATAAGATTTAGCATAGTGCTGGGGCAAAAGTAGCAAAAAGTGGTGGGCAATTGCCCCCCCCCCTAATCACCGCCACTGACTCTTTCGAGCAAGAAAATTTTTAGAACTATTTATTTGCAAACTGATAATGCATATTATTAATTAAACATAGCAAACAATACTTTCATTTCACAGTATCCCACAATGTGTACTCTTTACAATCTTTCTTTGTTCGTTCGGTGTCCTCTTTACCTCAGCACATGCCCCCTGCCCCCTCGTGTCCTCTTTACCTCAGCACATGCCCCCTGCCCCCTCCTGTCCTGTTCAGTTAGAAAATATGCATATATATAATTTTAATAGTTCTATGTTGCGAGTGAGTTCCAAATGCTGCTGGTGTTTTCAAATCTCTGTTTAAACAATGATTCACAAACTGAAATACAATAATGAAACTCTATATAGAGCATGGCCATGAAGACTTTAAAATATAGTGGGAAGTTGAGATGCACGTTTGATAGACACCTGGGACCTCCCACATGGTGCAGTGGTAGCGTTGTCAATTTCAATCAAGGGGTCCCGGGTTCGATATCCGGAGGAGGCTCATAGTGGTTCGGAGCCCACTTTAAACTGTAAGTCCAGTCCCGATTAGCCTTACTGTGCATAAAGTGGGCTTAAACACCAACTCAATCAATCAATCAATTGATAGACACCTGGTATTGCTTTTGAATGAAATCGGTCAAGGAATTTCATATTGAAGTCTTTTTACCCTTACAAAACATTGGAAAATATGCTTGGCGCTGTTGAGAGTTTATCTTTCAAATACTCGACGAGAGACTAGGGAATTGTGCCTTTTTGCCTTAAAGGAAAACTAAATAGCATGTGCAAATAAATGCATGGCATATTAGCTGCAAAGGGAAGGCAAGGAATTTTCACTTCTAATTTGAGGTAATGCTTTATTTTAAATTATTTAAAAATTGAATAGCATTTATATCACTTTCCAACACAAAGAGCACAATGAAACAAGCACATTTTTTCTCTCCACGTTTTCCAGCAGGCAGTGGCAAGCGCCGTCGGGCCCCCACTGGTGCGCCTATGATCAGATATAAATTTGGTACTTAATGTAAATAAAATTTCTTTTTATGTTTAATTCCTTATACTTCATTTGCTTCCTCTGAAATGTTGGAAAAAAATATTAATATGTCATTATGTCAGGGAACAGACTAGATAAAAAGGGGAAGACAATTTTTACATCTATATCTTCGCAAACTGAAAATAACTTTAATAGGGTGCTAGTAATTTCACAGGGCACTACGACGTTAACGCTTTTCTATTTATATCTGTTTTGCTTCTTCAGCAGCCCATTTGTCCTTTGCACCCACGCAAACCCCACGTAACCTCCCCCCTTTTACAACCCTCTTTCTAATTTCTTTTACAAAAATAAGAGCTCATAGGGGCACAAAAATTGTCGCACACATCAACTATAGACGTGAATGAATCACTTAGGTTCTTCATGAATTACTTTCCGCTGCTCGGTCAGTAAATTTTATATTGGTACTTTATGAATGGTTGGTTGATTATGCACACTAAGGCTAATCAGAACTGGACCTACAGTTTAAAGTGGGATCATGTGCCTCCACCGGGTATCGATCCCGGGGGTACTTTATGAATATCCGTTGGAAGAAATTATACCTACATATAGTGTCACTGCTTTTCTACTTGCCACTTTCGGTTTCTTTCTGTCTGGTTTCAATTTCTCTATCTTCTTCAGCCAATTTTGCAGTAAAGTTATGCTAAGTAGAACGACAACCCAGAACTGAGATGCTACACTGAGTCTGGACTGTTCTCTTCTCTACCACTCCAAAATCATCCATCTCGCCCAAGTTACAGAAAATAGTGTTGCTAGCCATAGTAACACAATTCACTACAAGAGTCAAACCTGTATCTTTGAATTTCTTCCCTTACTTTTATCGTACATTTTTCACATGAAAGAATCATGGACGTCCGCAGGATTTTTACCAGGAAGAGACAAGGAAGGTATTTTTATCCAGAGGAGCAAACAAGGGAAATTTTCTCCAATAATAGTATTGTTCCCTCAAAAAACATTGCTTTAATTTGAATTTATCACATTCATGCAATAATTAACGCATATTATTATGGCTGAAATGAAATTATATGTGAAAAATATATAATTTCTGGTTGACTTTCATTTTCCGGGGGGCCTTCCAGACGCCCATGGAAAGAATTGAAAGGAAAATGAAACTAAATGTAAATTTCATTGACTCAGGGGTTGAATTTACAAACCTGTAACGTATTTAATAAATATTTATTTAGGTATTCAAACGCTGAACTGTCAACACTGTGTGTGGTATGTGCTCCCTGGAAGGAGGGCTAGAGGTCAGTTTGAATTTTTCCAGATGGCAGTGTCCCTTCCCTAGCGAAGCCTTGTCAAGGGAGCTGGTGTTTCCAGGAAATCACCATGCTGAACATTCTACCCTCCTTCTTTGACACTTTGGTTGTAGTTGATCCAAAGGTCCATTGGACTTCGCTTCTTGTAGAGCTACAAATGGTTCCTTTATGTTGAAGTATTGCCATTCTATTGTTGATATAAAAATCCATATTTAAACCCCCCTCCTGCAGGTGTGTGTTCCACTTTTCTGCGTGGGAGGGTGTTTGGCGGGTGTTAGGGTTGTGTGGATAAATCACTGGATACACGTCGTTACTAATAAAAGGTTGATAAGGTATTTATGTGAATGCTATCACATTACAGATTTTGCATATGCAAATTGAAACGAGACAAAATATACATATATTTGTATTATTATTAGTGCTATTAATAATATAATAGTGATTAGTGTTAATTGAATTTTAATATCAAGGGGTAGTTTAATTAGGATATTAGCTTTGGGAGCTTTTGGTGGTATATTTATATCCTCCTTGATGTTTTTAGAATTATTAATTTATTTATGATTTACAAGACCATTGTTTTTATTAAACTATAAAAACTTATGTTAAGACTGTTATTTATATTAATTATTTTGTTTATTAGATTTTTATGCTTTATTTCTCAACGGAGGCATTTATTAGTAACTCTATTAAGACTTGAATTTATTGTGTTATCTTTATATTTATATATAACTTATTGTTTTATTAGTAATCAAGAAAAATCTTATTTTTGCTTATTATTTCTTTCATTTTGTCTATGTGAGGGGGCTCTTGGTTTGTCTATTATAGTGTCAGTTACGCGTACTCACGGTAATGATATATATATATATATGAAAGATCTCACTCATGAGCCAGGTTTTCTTGTTTGATAAAGTTGACCAGAGTAATGAAAACAAGTATGTGCAATAAATTGTCTGTGTGTTAGTTTATACACCTGCGTGCGCGCACACGCACACATTCTCTCTCTCTCTCTCTCACTCACACTCGTGTTTGTAGTATATTTATTTACGACGATATCCTTCCAATTCTGGCATATCGGGATGATATTGATGAAGGGATACTAGTAAGAGCACCCTTGCCCAGACCGGGATCAAGATCGAAAATCGAAAGTGCTTCAGAATCTCGGCCACCTTATTTATTTATTTACATTTTACTTGGGATTACCGCTAAGCAGTTTTTCCCATATCTATTCTCGGCCACCTACATTCTGTCCCGGTTATCTTCTTCTTTATTTTTAGTTCACACTGCGTTTGCGATTTCTAGCCAAAGTTGCTGGTTGATGTTCCAAACTGTTGTTGAATATCATTCACTTTCTTCGAAAACACTAATAACTGTTCTTGCCAGAGGTATCAACCCTAGGAAGCTTGAAATAAACACTTTTATCACCATAAACCAACTGGCACAATACTTAACTTCACATGGATTAATAATAAACAATAAAACAAAATTTATGATATTCAATACAATCCGAAACATGGATTTTGAGTCACAAACACTATGCATAGACAATGTGCTCATAGAAACTGTATCTTCAGTAAAGTTTTTGGGAATAACACTAGATCAAAAATTAACAACATCTGCAGTAAATTATCATCTAATCTATACCTGCTAAAACAAATGGCTGAATATAATTTAACAGAAATTAACAAATGCATATATTATGGACTAATTTACCCCTATGTTGAATATGGCATAATAGCTTGGGGTGGATCATTTTATAATAATGCTGTCAGAATACTGAGACTTCAAAAGAGAGCACTTAGAATGTACAAACTAGGCTGTAGGGAATCTTGCAAAGAATTATTCTGGGAAAAACAAATAATGACAATATACTCCCTATACATCTATAAAGCTATAACGTTTGCTGGAAGCATGACTAAAAATAACCAATTACACAACCACAATACAAGGGGGAAAGATAATTATTACCAGAACCAACACAGACTCAATATCTCAAAACAATCACCAATGAATGCCGGAAAAATATTCTACAACCAGCTGCCTCATGACATAAACTGATATCTCCAAAAGATAAACAAATACAAACAATAAAAAAATATTTGGCAGATAGATCTCTCTACAGTATCGGAGAATTCATGGAACAAGACAATACAAGGCCAATGTACTAAAAAATATGTATTTTAATTGTATTCTTATTTCAATCATGCAACAATGATAATGTGTTTTTTATTTTTAATGTAGTGTAATGAAGTGTATTTTTTCATTTTTACTTTGGTGTAGTGATGTAATGTACTACACAATGTTTCTTCTTTTTTGTTATGATGTACTTAACTAATTATTATTTCATTATGTATCTTGACGTTGTCCATGCCCTTTTAAACAAGGGTCAACGGAAGAAAAATAAAATTCAAAATTCAAAACTTATTGTCTCGGCTGGAGCAAGCGAACGAAAGCTTTTTAGTCTCTGCGCAAGTAGTGACGCGCTACGGCTCCACCAATAAACAAGTGACAGTGAATGGTATTACGTGTACTGCTTCGCTCTGCCGCTATGCGCGGCCTTGCTCCAGAGATGCCGATACAGAATGTAGGTGGTAGGTGAGTATAGTCAGCTACACAGGCGTGTACGCACAATTTAATACATTAGCCTACATTAATTTTGAAGGGCAAATATTGTGTCGTTCTATTCATTTTAGAATTAAATGCATTGCAATAATCTGCCTCAACTTTTCCTCATCTTACCAGGCGTCATGTGCTTCGAGAAAAACAAATGAGGCTCATACAAGTCGAGTAACACACCATACAGTATACGTACACTACAGGTATTTGTGCTGCATATGCAGGTTACGTGACAAGGATGACGAGTGAAAACCCTTTGTTGATATATCAGGATTTATTGTAAACTTTGTTTCATTATTTATATTAGCCACCAACTAATATGGTGGCTGCCAAAAAGAGAGGATGAATGATGAAATTTTTTTTCTTTTCTACCTCTAGGTTAATCGCACAGCAACCAAACATACATGTACTCCAATCAAATAACCTCAATTATCTACGTGCGGAAAGCTGAATTTGTATATCAATATCTTTAGTTTCTGTAAAAACTTTACATCCTACTTTCATTAAGATTATGAAGTATAATAATATACAATAACAGGCGCTCTTACAAGTTAATTTCTTCTTTAAGTTGCAAATATTTTATAGTTAAGAATGATTGTTTACGCTGCTGCCATCTGTTGACAATTTTGTAATCACTTTCTCATTTTGCTTGGACGTTTGCATTGCAGTTTCTTTCCTTCATAATTAGCAGCATTCCTCACGAATTACAACGAATACTATAAATAAATTTGACATACATTATCCACGACACACAAGTCGAATGTGTTTAAAATCAATTCCATATTTATTAAATCATGGTGGTAAGTTCATAGCCATGATAGTTCGAAACCAGTATAAGGTTTCAGTTCTCAATTAATTTCACACTTAAACTTGATTCTGCTACATATACTAGACAATTGTAATTAATATTTGAGTAGATAATATGTTTACTATTATTAAAATATTGATTCTACATTCACGCCGTATGAAATACACAGCACTGATGACAGGGGTAGTCTAGGTTTCACAGTTAGTCCAGCACCGGATCAACATATACATTTACAGACAGATAATTTTCTACAACTTTAGTTATACTGTGTTATTTAATATGATTACATTATACTATTTTAAATGTCATGTAACTATGTAAAATTCAGTCTCTGAACCATAATGAATATTTTATGTATATTACTTTGATACGGGACAATTGACAAGACTTATACTTACATCTTTCATGTTTGACTTTTATGGTCCTAGTAGTCCTAGGCCATGTCCGGATTGGCAAGGGCTCCTTCCCGTTCTCTCCCGTTGCTCTCGCGTGCCGTCGAAGTCACGTCCAAGTCGTCCGAATCTACATGTCCCCTTGTAGTACGGTTGTCACTTTTCCCGCCAGGTGTCAGCCCGAACTTCACCCACCGCGCTCTGGGGCGCAGGCGCACCACACGGAAGCAGAAGGCCAGACGCCAAACAAACATCACAATGATTTCCACATATTAAAAATGTAACATGCTATTTCATCATTTACAATTTTTCTACATTCAGTATTATCGATAAAATGTTAAAGTATCACTGAGTTTTACATCGTCTAATCAGTAAATGTTGTCTGTACAAAGTGAAAGTTAGAATATGGCTGCCAAGCGCAGGGCCACAGCGAGTTCAAGCGTGCATCTGTCGCGCCTCTCTGCTCTCCCCTCCAACTCCACGTCTGTCGCGAATTCGGACAACGGAGGTTGGCTGAGTCCCCGGATGGAACGGTGCTCTAGGTGACATCTGCTGCCGATTCGGACGCGGCCCTAGTACAGTGCCTTGAATAACGTAGTGTGGAAAACGGCACGGTTCTGCGCTCTCTGGCTGGTTCCACTCGAAAATGATACCGCTAGAGGCGCTGGTGTTGGACCCAGTGCTTGGTATTCGTCTGTTTATAATGGAAGTAAATGGAGTTTTCGCTGCAACGTCTGATTCTTTTACATGAAGCATTTCTATGAATGTGATAATTGCTATGATATTTGGTACAGTGGTCGCGATGATATTAACGAACATTCTATACAGTCGACTACGTCCTGTTATCGTCATACTTTCGTTAATAATACGGGAGAAAAATACGCGTGGAATGCTCTTCTAGGCAACTAAATTTTTGTGTATGAATTAGGTTCATTATTATCATCATCATCATCATTTCTTTTAAAGCTATACACACTGAAGCATTTGTATTTTTGATATTTACCGTCTCTTTTCTTTCGCTTTAAACTAATCGCGGCAATGATGATAATAATGATTGCATGAAACAACAAGGGGAACCCCACAAAACTTTCTTAGTGCCATCGACATGAGTGTAAGGAAACTTTCAAACCAATGGGACAAGCGACATGGGATGTTCACACTGTCACACTAGTGACCAGTGGCGTAGCATGGACATTTCGGGTGGGAACGCCAAGTCCGAAGGAAGGGTCGGCCCTTTCTTGCTTAATAAGTTACTTATGGTATTAGTCGCCACAGGTATTGTTTATTTACCTAAAGTCAGCTGGGTTTTCAATAAAACATCATCCATGCATGTTTTAGCTAGAAAATTAGATGCCTCACTATGCCACAAATGTTTTGAACTCTGGTGTTTTATACCTTTCTGCATGACGCAATTCATTAAAAATCTACCTGAATCACAAGCGCCTCTGCAGAACAGTAGACGTCATTGTTGTGGATGATCCAACTACTGATTGATTTGGTTTATTTTACTTCGCTTTTCTACCACTTTTGGTTAATTACGAATATGAGTGATGATATTGATGAAGGGACACTGAGAAAGAACACCCGTGCTCACGCCGGGATTCGAACCAGGGACCTCTGTCGTCTTGGCGCACTGTGCAAAGAACTCTGACACGGAGGTGGGTGGATGATCTAAATATCGTACACTCCACTGACTTAACAGTGCCGATTAGTAATTCAGACCACTGTTTATTACATCTTGAGAATGCTGATAAACATTTTAAAATAATTTTGTCCAGAGACAATTCGATGTTAAGCGTTTTCAAATTAATGGTAAACATTTCCATTGACACAATATTAAGCAGTTAGATAATAACGAAAAAATAATAACAATAAGAAAATAATAGTTTTGCGGGTTAAGTGGTAGAGCAACCACAGGCTGAATTTCTACCACGAGGACTTCACCAACTTATTTGACAAAAACTGTGTTGATCTTTTAGTTTCAAATGCAGATCGCTGTTCGTACGATAAATTATACAATGCAGTGATCATTTAGAAGCTGTATATTTGAGATTGGTAAAGTTACGTCAGTCAATATTGCGTATTGTAGCATCACATAACACGAGTTGCATGAGTGCGAAGAACCAGGTAGGAATTGTACCGCTGTCGTCTGCTTCAGAAGGCAGGGCATACGAGAGAGCATTTTCGCCAGTGATGCCAAAAGCAGGGAAATTTCCCTCGGCACAGGGAAATTTGAGGGGGAAAAGGGAAATTTAATGAAAAATAGCTAAAAACGGAAATTTAAACTTACATTTTCGTTCTTTTAAAAAGTTCGAAAATATTTTTTTCAGCGTGTGCTTTTTCCAAATTAATAGTTAGCAACAGTGACACTTTTCAGTAAGCTTCTTTCTCCCTGTTATAGATGACCTTGACCGGTTAGTCTTATATTTGTCGCGTTTCATTTAAAGGCCCCAAGGCACGAGCCGCGCTGCGCCTGGAAAGAATTTGCGATGCGATTTTCAACTTCTTTCCTTCTTCCATCCATCATTTCAGAACGTGTCTTAGTGTCTGTCGTGTGTGTAACTTTGTGTGTCCTGTGTCGTTGCAAGGAGAATGGAAGAGGTGACTAATAGGAAGCTACCTGCAACTCTCAAAAAGGTTAGAAAACGTCGTGGGGATTTATCTGCGGATGAAAAGATATCTGGTAAACATGTGAAAAAAAATCGTATTGAGTGGCAGGAAGACCCGCAGTTCAAAGGCTTGCTACAACCAGTTAAAGGTAACGAGTGTAAGTGTAGGTGCATAGCTTTATGATTTTCATAAATATTTAATAATAATAATAAAGTTTGTTCCTCAGGCAAAACAGGCGTCAAAAGAAAAATATTAGCAGCAGGCCCCTAGCTAAGTTTTGACAATGGGTGGGTTTCAAAGTCCGACAATCATTGCTCCGCAGAAGAATTTTTTTTTGGTTTGGGGATTTTTCCAATACATTAGTGTTTTATTTTAAAATTCAAATGTTTATTTTAGGATAATTATATTATGAAACTATGATCAGTTTCTAGTATTTTATTCAATGGGAGTTTGAACCCACGGTCCTGATTAACAGTTATAGTAATACAAAGATACAGCTTCAGATCAAGGTCCATAGACCGCTAGTTTGCCCCGCTCTTGAAGGTCTGGTCATAACTCGCCTTCCTTTCAGTCCCCAAGTTTACACCCCCGACAGGGTCTCTGTGACGTCATCAGGATGAGACTTCGAGTGTCTGCTATTTCCAACACTGTAAAGCATTCAACGGTCTTGTTTTTAAGATAAAAACACATATTGAAGAGCATCGCAACACAGAATACATGAATATGATGGTGCATAGAAAATATTATAAGTAAGCAAAATCACAAATTTACTCACGGTTAGTGCTGGGAAGAATGGGAAAAAGATCAACACTGGATCCATTGTTTTTGCTTGATGGTATTTTTCCTTTAATTGTTGGATCCTCCGGTTCAAATATAGAATTCGGAAAAAAATAATGTTCTTCCTTGACAAAACACAAAGTACTTTCTGTGTTTTTGTATTTACGATTTTTTTCGTTTTGTATTGAACGAACGACGTATTTAGAGAGGGTCCAGGGGGTCCGGACCCCTCCCCCAAAGACTTATCAAGTATTAAAATTAGATAATGAAAAATATAATCGTTTAGTGTTTGTTGTATAATTTTCTCTGAACTTATTGAAAGCCATGGATAATATTGGGATCATACGGCTTTGAAGGACATTACAAAGACGATTTATATACACTACTACTAAATATGCATTAACAATTAATCAGAAACTTACTTTAATCAGAGTAGGACGGACGTATTTAGGGGGTCCGGACTCCCCCCCTCCCCACCCGAAAGACTAATTAAGTGCGAAAATTAAATAATGAAAATATACTCATTTATCCTTTGTTGCATAATATCCTCTGAACTTATTGGAGGACAATATTGGGATCATACGACTTTGAAGGACATGAAGGACGTGTTTAGGATGTCCGCCCCCCCCTTCCCACCCAAAATACTTATTAAGGACGAAAATTAAGCAATTAAAATATTAGCATTTGTTGCATAATCGATGATTATTAATTCCCTTTAAATTTTTTAGAAGGCAAGGATTATATTGGGATCATACGGCATTGAATTACATTATAAGGAAAGTTTATGTACATTATTACTCAAAATAAGATGCATAAAATATTAATCAAAAACTTACTTTTCTCCAACTACATGTAACTTCATTTTTGTTATTCGATAAATATTCAATTCTTCATCTATTTGACATTAATTTCATTTCCAGGGCACTTGCATTTATGTAAATTATTCCGATCTTAACTACATAATGAATATGCGCTGTCATATCTCTATTCTTATACAGTCTTTTTATCTATTCGTATAATAATAATATAATATTAATTTATGTATTGTAATTAGTATAAATTTGATTTAATATAATTATTTTAATTAAAGCATTATTACTATTATTTGAGACACTTGGTTTAGACCCCCTAAAACATATTTCTAGATACGTGTCTGTATTGAACAGACGAATCATAGGAGTAATCAAGATTCTTGTTCTCGATCTGACAGACACACTTAGAACATGTTTCCTAGGAATCTTGCCTTCACACTAAGGATGGGCAAAAAATATCCAGATTCCGAAAAATCTAAAATCTCGATTCGGAAATTTTACTATATGGAATTTCGGGTATAGAGGTTTATATATGTATACATCAATATAAGTTAAAGTTTGGCAAAGTTTGCTTAAATCAACTTTATGCTCGAAACGGAACTTACAGCTTTAAGTAGGATTTGAATCAATGTGTATTGTGCCTCCACCGGAGATCGAACCTACAATTACAAGCCAGCAGCGTCGACCATCGCGTTATCGGAGAGACCCTGTAAATATAGGTGTGAAAAATAAATGTAAGAAGTTGAAAAATAGCATGTCGGTGGCAGTATGTTGATATAATGGGCAACATTTTATTTACAAGTTGTTTCAAACAAAGTACATCTTGAAATAAATTATAGAGACGATTATGGCAAAAGTGGTCACATTTGTCGTCACAGTCATGTTTTGAGTTAATGTGAAGATGTGAAGAAAACGTTTAATGTTTCTAGCTAATATACAAGAGGGAAGTGATCAAGTCTCCTGAGTGTTCTGTCTCGCTTTGCTGTACAAGAAAAAATAATAATAATACATTCGCAAGTTCATCTGCATAATGCCTTATCATAATTATGATTCAGGAAGTCATATATGAAGGAAGAAAACTTCAATTCCAATGGTACTGGTATGCAATGCATACTTTCACTGCATTGATATACTCATTTATAACGTGTATATATAGATTTCCAGCCCACATGATGAGCACAGTTGGCAGCAACAAAACCATCATGAACCCCTTTTTTGTAAGTACTAAAATTGAATGAGTGAGAGAAAGAAGGTAAAGATTCCTCATTTTGGTCATTTTGAGCTGAGATAGCATTTTATCACTTTAGCTAAGCTGCATCATCTGACACAGAGGAAACAAACATTCTCCCTCTCAGCTCGTAGTAGTAGTCAGTAGGAAATATCATTGAGGGGAAGAAGGAAAACATTCCTGAAGTGTTAGCATTCTAGCTGTCAGCACCGAAAAGAAGCAGTCACATTTGAAGTAACAAGTGTTGAAAATCAACAAATAATCAACTGTAAGCAATGGTGGCATACTCTGTTTAAGAAGAGCACTAAAAGCTTGCAAAGTAGAGAAGTGTTTCAAATTAGCAAGTACAGGCATCTCATGTAAAAAGAAGAAGAAAAGGATATGTAACAACACACGAGTTCGTAGACTACACTAAGAGAAGTATTCAAGCTCTACATAGTCGGTGATATTGTTCTTGCTACTACTAATGTTTATGGTTGGAAAGTTCCAATAAACAGTAATAATTTTTAAAAAAATTAAAAAGAATTGAGGTCGTGGATAATATTGTGTATTAAGTACCAGACGACTGCAAAGAGTTGTATGACATAATTTTATCATGGCCTATATCCATGCAGTCTGCATATGATAAACATTCTGATAGTGACTAGCAGTGCTGTAGAGTGCTTTTCAATTCATCATGTTCTTGTTGCAGGATCACCACTATTTGAAGAAAATGTTGTGTTACTTAAAATTTATTATTGTAAAATTTTATTTGGCCAGAACACTTATCTTGAATTCACAGTAATGTTAAATCAAATAATAACTGGGCTTTAATATTTAAAAACTGCATTTATTGTTCGCTACGTTCAAGTGAGAACCAAATGGAAAACATTCCACGATGTTTTTATGGCTGTGTCTATAAGCTATTTACAAAAAGCATTGCTTTAGAATTATTGCCAGAGCTTTGTATTATAATTTCACAATAGAAAGTTTTTTAATTAATCAAGTAATTTGCGAACCAGAACTATTTCGGTGAATTCCCAAAAATTACACTCTATAGAAACTGTTCCATCTTTCTCTCACACATTCAATTATAATGAGAGATTTCGAACAATAAAATGTCTTAACATGATATGTGAAATCCAATTACATTGCAATAATATTCTCGAGCAATTACATCAACTCAACAGTCTGTAAGTTACTTACTTAAATGTTAGAGCCGATCTCCGCTACGAAGTGATTAGCACAGCGCGCTACGACGCCAATCAGTCAAATCAAAGTGTTCCTTGTGAGTGTCTCTTCATCAATTTCGTCATACCATCACATCATCATCACATCGACTATCCAAAATTTAAAGAAAAGCGACGCTAATTAAAGAAATGTTAGGAAGTGATTCAATCAAATTTTGCAATGTTTTTCTCTTGGGATAAAATATTTCAAACTAAACTGTAACAGGCAATTCAAAAAGGAATACAAGTTTTTTTTTTCGAGACTTAAAATATTTTCAAAATTTCTATTCATAACAATTTTTATTTCTTCATGCATCACGGTCGTCATAATCATAAATGTATATTCAATACTATTAAAAGAATATATACTGTTAGACCTAATAATTTTTTCAAATTGATATTTCAGGCTCTTTTGGCATTCTCCGCTCTCGTAGCGGTTACAGCTGGAGGTGCTGTAGGCGGTTATGGTGCATTGGGCTACGCTGGTCCTGTTGCTGCTGTTGCTCCAGTGGCTCATGTAGCTGCTGTTGCTCCTGTTGCCGCTGCTGTTGATTACTACGTAAGTTCCTTCATTTCTATACATTACGAAACATATATTAATTTCATAGTATAATTGTATGTTGATCAGAATGAAGCCCTCTGAATTCAATATATTATAACAAAAGGTTATATTTTCCAGGCCTACCCCAGATACGCCTTCGGTTATGGAGTAGCCGACGCTCTGACTGGAGACCACAAGAGCCAGTCTGAAGTTCGTGATGGAGGTTTGGTGAAAGGCCAATACAGCGTGGCTGAACCAGATGGCACTTTGAGAGTTGTGAACTACGCTGCTGATCCAATCAACGGATTCAACGCTGTGGTGAGCAAGCTTGGACAGAGTGCTCACCCTGGACCTGTCGCTGCCGTTGGTCACGTTGGACTGGCTGGAAAACTTTACGGCTAAAAATATACCGAGCAGTGATATTTTGTTAAAGAACTGACTCTTTTGTAAAATAACAATACCAATGCTCTTTGAAAGCTAATAAATACTTCCAAAAACTTTTTAATTATTATTTTGAGGACAAAGTAGTTCAATTGTACAAGTATTTATATACTGTAGTAAAGTATATTTTCTTTGAAGAGTATTTGGTTTCCTTACATTGTCATAATATTAAAACAACATGGTTTAAGTTAGAAAATATTTCTTCTGCACTGATTACAAAAAAATATGAGGATATTCGTGTACAGTTACGGACACTTCTAGTTTGTAGTGATCCCGACACTTCTGGTTTCTAATGATCCCAATGGAAGTCGAAGTGTTAGTTACAACCTGGACTGCACAATACTTCCCACTAGCCACTTTAGCAAACATTTATCGCTCAAAGTCAAAATAAACTTCAGTTTCTATTTACAAACAAACAAACAAAATAAAAATAATGTTAACAATTGTGCATTGACAGTTGGCAAAAAAACATTACACGGTTATGAAATTTAACCTTAAAAAATTCAAAAATACAGAGAAACTGAATAGAGTAAAAGCTTTCAACTCCTTAAAGACAGGTTGCAATTTGAAAGAATATAAAACATGGATATAATAAAAATCTTTATAATAATGTCTGTAGACGATTAAACCTTATTACTTGATAACTAAGTTATCATGCAACTACAATCATTCGAGTCATTTGGATCCCATATTCAGTGCTCATTGGCTTTTATGTCTAAAACTTGAACTAAAATAAACTATGACGGAACTACTCTGATGGAATTTTTAATTCCGATGATCGACTGATCATGTTTTAAATTAGTTTTCAAAATTCAGCATTTCATGTTTAGTAAAAGTGAACCACCAATTAGGAACATGCGTCAGTTTTTCTATCTCATATGTTCCATATTTTGAAAGGGTATATTACCTGATGCAGGTAAATACCCACCATATTTACCTGCATCCGGATTGCGATGTAATTCTGGAAATCTCTAGCACGACAGGCCTTGAAGGGCAAGACCTTCTTTCAATTTATGACGCATAGACGACGCGACGAGTTCCATCTCCACTGTCATCTGACTTTATACAACAAAGTCATCTAGTATTTCATGGTGCTAGGTCCCCTTTGAAATTTTGAGGTTACCACCATGGATCGATCCCAGGACCATTTGCGCAAAGGAACTTACTTATTATCTATAAGTGCAGTATAGTGTTACATATTGTAACACTTCTAGTAAAAAAATATAGTTTTGCTTCTTGTGATCAGTACTTCTTGTTCTCACAAAGTTGCCTCAATGCAAATAAGGAACTGGAAGATATGAAGAGATAAAAGTTTGACAAAGTTTGGTTTAAAATTACTTGATACTCAGGTAGACTAATCAGGGCTGGATCTAAAATTTAAGTGCGATAGGTAGCACTGTGTAAGCGTGCCTCTATCAGAACTCGAAACCGAAACCCTTCACTGCAAGGCTGCAGTATTAACCACTACGCTACAGGGAAAACCTGAATATGAAGACACAAATAAATAATACATTTTTGTGAAAGATCAGCCAGAAAATTAATGATAAGAGTCAAGTAGAATTTTTATAATTACGACTGTGATTCAAGTCCAAACACTAAAGGTTCATGTTTTATACATTGTGACGTTCGGCATGGCTATCGTCACTTATAAACAGCCCCTCAATCCTTTTCCCTCTATAAGAACTGACTTGCGATAAGTCTGCTCTGAGAACATCATGAGAAAAGTATTGATAAAAAAGACGCTGTGAATAAACTGCTTTATAGGGGAAACAATAGAATAGGAGATTGAGCTCATTTGTACAGTACATATTCTTAAGTTCCTAACTTTACACCTGTTACAAAATCCTGTTACCTCTAAAATATCTCACATAATAAGAGAAAAGAAATATTAGTGAAGACATTAATGTTAGCATTAACCAACCTTCCATAACTTATAACAATGAAATAACGACAAACAAGATTAAAACCACCAGATCAGAACTGTCGCATATATCAGCACAAAACAACGTTTTTTGTAACTGCTCGTAGTCACATGTTAGTCCATGACCATTTTATGGAATTGAAGAATTGCGTCATCAGCTAGAATCAAGGTCACAACACATAAAACAATAATCTACTTTAATATTTGCATTTTTAGACCCCCAATGCCCTCCAAATAGTGGTATATCCCTCTTTATGTTTTACAAATGTCGTAACTATCCTGCGAGTTTCGTTACATAAAATCATGTAGCGTACGTACACAGAGTTTTGAAAATATCCAAATATCCATGGATATACTTCTATTTCCACCAGGTTACGTAGCACCGCAATGATAATGTATCGCTAGGGTATTTGAGAACGGCAATTTAGAGAAGATCTTAGAATTTAACTTGTAGCGCTTAGGTCATCAATCTCACCCCAGGTTCAGTCGCAGAACATTGTCCATTGCCTTCAGTACGTAGGTGAACCAGGCAGTGTGCTGAGGGATGAACTTAGTATGTTGAATATAATAAACTAGAGAGCGACGTCTTAAGCGGCAGTTTTGATGTCGGATATAGTTGATAGAAACATGAAATTTCATAACTTTGATTTCTATATTCTAACATTCGACCCTGTTTGAATATGTTATTACTGAATACATTTCCATGTGATCGATCCATAAAACGTTACCCTGTATCAGAATCCATACACGAACGTCTCTTCATACAATATGCATAAATCACATGAATAAATAAAATGTCAAAATCCAAGGCAAAATAAACCCCTCCACACCAGAACTAAATGTATGCATTGCAAAAATCATGAGTTCATAATTAATACAAATATCCTAAAATGGGCAGATGCAAATCTACGTTATCATAACAGCTCAAATGTTATATCTAAGTATAATTATAACAGAGTATTTTGCAATTTTTATCTGTACAAATATACAGTGATAGATTGTATTGAGTGGGTTTTATGTATGCACTCTGAAGTCGGATATTCTAGGTTTAAATCCGTGACTAGTATGGTACAAATATTACTATGCATCGTTTCGTGTACATTGTTTGGAAAGCTATGACAGACAATCACCGGTAAATCAGTGTGTCGGTATTCAACTTTGCGGAAATAGAATTTCAGAATTTTGACGGTCAATCCACTAAAATAAAATGGTCTGTGCCATATTGATGAAATGATGAAGGGCATACATAAATGCCCGCTATTGGGATTCGAACTCAGGACTCCCTACAAAATCAGGTTCGAAATCTGGGTAAAACATGGATAGCTATTGCATGAGTCGCAATCATCATTACATTACCCATCTTCACTGTCTCGATTAACATACAGGTGGCAAACAAAGATAAATAAACACAAATCTATAAAATTTTATCAACCCTTCATATTTATTGGAAGATAAATAAATCCGTATTTCAACATTATTTTAAAAACTGTTAGTATTTATTACATTGTCAAGGTTCTATTACAAGTATTTTTGTAATGTAAAAAATGTTCCTATGAAGCAGCGCGTGAAGTGATACCTCCATATTCACACTCATGATAAGATATTTAATTATCATATTGTATTTCTTCTTCAAAACGGTTCCATGATCATTCAGTGTAATGCAAGCCATACATTTCAGTGTTAATTTAATGCGAATTCTTATGAAGCAAATACAATGAGGTAACTAAATATCAGTTGCTCATATTTAAATTTGTAGTATCCTAAAAGTTAATAGAAGAAGTATTAGCCTCAAGGAAACAGATTAAAATATTAAAACGATTTAATCAAAACACGAAAGTTACTTCTGTCTTACCATTCAACGACAGCTATTTTTGTTAAAATGCAATTCTTTGCAATGATAGCTTCCATAAATGACTGACTGCTGCGACAAAACACACAATCAAGTCAAACAATTTATCCCTTATTTACTTAACATATATTATAACAACATTCATGCTTGATTACAACTATACGATGGTGAAGTAATTTCATGACTTACAACTACACCACAAACTATTCCTTTAATTTTATTTTATGTCAAGAAATGACTATGTATTTTCAATTTTTTCGCATTTCTTTTCCATCTTTGAATATATATACTATAATATACTATACAAGTATATTCTCATCTTTGATTTCTTCTTGTGTGTCTTTCTAAAAATATATCTCTTGGTATAACGTAGAAATAAATAATAACTATTTACATATATCCTATATACACTACGTGAACGTCACAGTCCCCTTTCTTGTATACGACTTCGAGAAATGTATATATTTTATATTAATCTGTTCCCAACAGCCAAATAGAATAAGTAATGTCTCGATATTATTTTTGCTTGTGTGATTCCTCTCTCAGTATTAAATGCGTCAGTCATTTTGCTTTCAATTTTTTTCTTATCAAAGACATTAAATTCATATTAAATATCTCTTATTCCATTACGCAGTAAATAAAAAAAATGTAAAGTCGATAATATATTAACATCTCTTTTATTTGTGTAAAAAATTATCACAATCTTTAACTCTTTTTTCCTTCATTCATCTCCCACTTTCATTCTATCTTCCGTACAGCATCCGCAAAGGTCGTTCCAGGATTTTAACCGTAAAGTTTTCCTGCGAGTCCAATATGACCAATAGCAGCGATAGGTCCAGGGTGAGCACTCTGTCCAAGCTTGCTCACCACAGCGTTGAATCCGTTGATTGGATCAGCAGCGTAGTTCACAACTCTCAAAGTGCCATCTGGCTCAGCCACGCTGTATTGGCCTTTCACCAAACCTCCATCACGAACTTCAGACTGGCTCTTGTGGTCTCCAGTAAGAGCATCGGACACTCCATAACCGAAGGCGTATCTGGGGTAGGCCTGAAAACAGAAGCAATTTGTTGTATTTGTTTGTTTTGTTGTAAAGATGTAGATATTTACCAACTGTGATATAAAATATTTTTTAGTTTCTTAATGGAACATTCCAAGTTCTTACTTACGTAGTAATCAACAGCAGCAGCGACAGGAGCAACAGCAGCTACATGAGCCACTGGAGCCACAGCAGCAGCAACAGGAGCAATGGCTGGACCACCATACCCCAATGCTCCAATAGCACCATAACCGCCTACAGCACCACCAGCCACAACTGCTACGAGAGCAGACAAAGCAAGAAGAGCCTGTAACATGAAATCAACTTTTGATTAGAAAGGCTACACTGACAATAGTTTACGTAATTTTTTTATTAGATCATCTTTTTACTCAATGAAGGAAAAATCTTAGATTGCCATAAAATTTTATTAGCACCGCACATTCAATAAAATTTGGGTGTAATTTCATTTAAAGCATTTACTCCAATTATAATCTACACACCACTAATGTGACTAATATTTTCAAATCAGTTGTAGCGATCAATGAACTGCAAATTAATATGTTAACAAATATTATTATATTTATTTATTTTCGTACATGAACATATAATTTGAACACTAGATGTAGTTTATCATTTTGCCAAGTTTCTATGGATATTTTTTTAATCGAAATATGTCCATCATTTCTACAAAACTCTGTAAATATATTAATTTTTTAAGCAAGTTTAATTATTATATGAAATGTTTGATCGTGTGTTACGTGCATTCTCAATAAAACCTAAGATAACTATTGTTGTTCGTATATTTTGAGTTTATTTAGTTTTTGATTTAATACTATTTTATGAAAAGAAGCTAATCGGGACTGGACTAACAGTTTAGAGTGGGGCATGAACCGGTACAATCCTCCACAGGGTATCAAACCCTGGAGCGGTTGATTACGAGGCGATAACATTATCACTATACTCTGTCCCAGCTAACTGTGGAGCAGGCGAACGAAAACAAGTCTCTGCGCACGTAAGAGGAACGGAATTACGTGAAGTGGAGAAAAGCCACTGCAGTTACCAGCCTTCCCAGCAGCTTGTACTGCTTCGCTCTGGCCACTCGATTTCCTTCGCTTCTCTGCCGCTATGCGCGGCCTTGCTCCACAGTTAGCTGGGACAGGGTATACACCAAAGGATATCAAGGAGGCCCAAAGAATATTTTGGCTGTGACTTTAATCATTAAGTGATGTGTTTCTCCTTGGCATGCATTTGTGGCAACATAAAAAAAAATGCTCCCCTGTGCCATGCACCACGCCATGAAGGCGTATAGGGGGTGTCGGGTTAGGGCCCCATAATTTCTTGATCACGACCGAAGGTCGAGGTGATGTGATCAGCACCACGCCCCTGGCCGCCTTTACCCCACAGAGTTTCCTCCAGGTACCCACTTTATACGACGCTGGGTGGGCGCCGGAGCAGCTTGAACAGCTGGAAAAAAGTCCCGGTTCTCCCCCGCCAATGATCGAACCCGGGTCTCTCTCGTGGTAGCCAGACGTCCTAACGACTGAGCTACCGCGGCTTATCATTTGTGTTTCAATTATTTACATTTCACTAGAAATATTCTGGTTTGTATCTGTGCATAAAGTAAAATGTAAAACATTTTATTTCTGATTATAACCTACACTACCATTATTACAACATCTTCAAAAACCCAGTGACCAATGCAAGTAACCTTGAAAGAAATTAATTTGGAAAGTACTGATGATTCACTTTCCATATAAAAGCACGTGTATTCTTAAGGCATGTTCTTACTCACCGAAAACGTGTTCATGATGCTGTTGTTACTGCCAACTGTGACAATCATCCTCAGTGGAAGCCTATATATACTCTACAAACATACATTAAAATTAGTGAAAGTGCCTCCAGTTATCTTTACAAGTTCTCTATCCTGATTTATTCCTTCCTGTATCATTATGAATGTAACAGGAAATCTATATTTAATTAACTTTTCATGTTATTATTATAATAGCAATAACTTTCATCATTAACGTAGCATAGATTTTTATTCTTATTGCTAGTTCCATTCTTTTTACACATAGAATTCGGCAATAACGTCACAGCTCTAGCTAACTAATTTAAAATTGGATGTCCGTACGGCTATTCTTATAATTGTAAGCATTTTTGCATCGAACGTTTATATTTCTTGCTTGATTCCCTAATATGTTGTTGTCTGTGTTGGGAAGATGAGCACGTCGAGAGAGTTCTACGATTCCTCCCATTCAGGCTCATAGAGGGGGGTAGGATAGGGCTATAGCCTAGGACGTCATGCAAAGCAAAGTCAGAATATGAGACGGAGAAATTTACACTTGGCAGAGGGGTAAGGGGAGAAGGAAAACGTACAAGATGGTACTCGACCCCTGTTCCCATTGAAGATTTTTCAAGTGGTGAAGTTACTCCTAGACACTTAGTTTGGGACGTCACCACGTGAAAATGGATGTCACCATTCAACTCGATTCATCGCGATTCGTGTTCAACCACGTCACGTCTATCATAAATCATTTTCGATTATGGACTTAATTTTACATTGTGCTTACTTACTGACATTCTCAACTTGCCCCGGAATGTTTTTCTTTGTGATCCCTTTTCGAAAAATAAAATTGTTTTTAGTTTCATGACATTCTTGCCATTCGCCGACTTTTACGAATCTTCAAATACAACATGTATTTTTTTATTTGATTTTTTTATGTCGCTCTTCTGCCACTTTTGGCTAATCGCGACGATGAGGATAAGTGATGATATGATGAAGGTACACTTACGAAGGACACCCATTTGAATTCGATTCGAATCAAATTGAAGGACGCACTTAAAATTTCAGTGTATCGTAGTGTGGGGGGGGGGGGGGGGGAAATGCGCCAAAATATCTAGCTACAGAGCTGCACCCAGTTCCTTTTCTAATTCCTTATTACTGTAGTCTTTATTGGTTATTTCCCAAATGGATTGTCATATCTCGATTTCAGTTTACAAAGTCCCGTCTAGAAGTTCTTCCTTCATTTTCAACAGGAAACGCATATGAGAACATGTATTATAGTCGTGACTGACTGGCTGACAGGTTCTAAGTTTTAATTCGTAACATCATGCATCATATTATCTGTCCATTTATAGCTGATTGTTGTGTGGAAGGAACTATTTCACCCACGCTTTTAGTTCTACTCATACCTCATTTCACTACATATCTGGCATCATGTTTCAATTGAAATTGGCTTATTCTTCTATTTATCATTTTACAAAATTGAGACGAGACAGAAAAAAAGAGACTTACCTCTAAACTCACTAATTCATGAGACGTGTCAATTACCAACTTCTACATTTCCCATCTTAAAAAATATCCATGGAAACAAAGAATTGAAGATGACAAACAAATCCATGCATTGAGAAAGCTACGTATTATTGAAAACTTGGCAGAAACCATGTTTAACTACAAGATCGTTTTACGAAAGAAAATATTATTTAATATAACCAGGTATATCTAAAAACATTAGTATCAACATATTAAATGTCAAGCATTTTTTTAATATACACTCCATGGAACATCGAATGATTATGTCTTAACAGATTGAAATTAAATTTGAGTTAAAATGGGCTATGTGTCTTGCCAGCACGTAAGAAAAACAACTCATAATATAAATAATTTACTTATCGTGAATAATAAAAGTGATTAAGTTGCATTATAGAAAAATATGAAAGTATTACAAAAACTGTATAAACATGTAACTGTTGAATAGTAAATGACTAAAAACATCATCAGTAATGAAGGACTAGTGCAGATGAATGCCGATGTAACAAACTGTATTTTTACGAGGAAACATACATTGGGGGGTTACTTGAAAATTTATGAGTAAACTTTGCCACTCGCGGGAGCGAATCCGTTCCACCGAATAATATGTAACTATATTTGTATGTGTCACAAAAATTGGCGTCTAACACAAGGTGTTACAAGAATGGTATTGCAATCAGGTTCTCTTGTGGTTCAATCTGGCAGAAAGTGTAGCTTATATGTAGATTTTAAAATTCTCTATAGTAGTTTAAAAAATTATACACTACACACAATCATATCATATCATATCAGCAAAAAATATCGGTAAATTATATACAGTATAGATACATAATAAAACAATAATATTCCTTGTGAACTCGGTGGTATTTGCAAATTAAGATTGTTGTTTCTTTATGTATTATATATGCATAAGATTTTACAAGTAAATTAACTTATTTATTTTATTTATTTATTACGTCTTGTTTATCATGGCGAAGTTAAGACTTTGTAGCCTTTTCTACCACTTAACAATGTTTACATAGATTTTTTAGCATATGAAAATTAGAAAAGAAAATTTAAAAAATTACATACAGAAGTAAATATTGAAAACAAATAAAAAATATAAAAGTATAAAGAAAAATTACCAAAAAAGGGGGGAAAAGTATATACGGGAATAAAAGTCTAACCTGTACTCACGAGCATACAACAAAACACAGACACACACACACACTCACATATTCATGACAGTAGTCATGGATTGGAAATATTAATGTGAATAAGGGTTTTCAGTGTTTCCTGCAAGTAACTGTATTATATCTAATAAATTTTTCACTAACGTATATAAGCTTGCACTAAGGTGCTAACTACGAGTGCTCAATAAAAAAATGATTTAATTGTGTCTTATTAAAGACATATGCTGAAGATGAGTTCCGGATTTCGAGGGGCAGTGAGTTCCAAAGACAAGTGGAAACGGTAAAAGATTTTGAAAATTTGAGTTGTGAAGCGGCATGAATAGTTGAGTTCTCTTTCGCGATCTGGTGTCAAGGCTATGTGATTCGGAAAGCATTGAGAATCTGCTCGAGAGATAAGCCGATTCTTTTGAACTGATTGCCCTATAGAGAAGGGTGAGGTTGTGTACCTTTCGCCGATCAGTTAATTTGAGCCAATTTAGTTTTGTGAAGAATACGGATAGATGATCCCTATATTTGAGATCGAAAATAAAGCGGACGCAGGCGTTTTGTACTCGTTGAAGACGTTGAGCGAGTGGTACTTATGGTTTTAATCTCCGATTAGATGTTTTATGGCAGAAATATGGTGTCTTATTTACATTAGTCTGTTTTGTAAATATAATTAAGGTAGTTTTATTAGCAGTAAAATATTGGATATTCTTTGATTGATTGATTGATTTGCTTTATTTAACTTCGCTTCTTGTGCCACTTTTGCCTAATTTGCAAAGATGGGGAATGAGTGATGATATAATTAAAATGATGAAAGGACACGCACAAACATCCAAGCCCAGGCCAGGATTCGAACCCGGGACTCCTGACGTCATAGCGCGATGTGCTATCCACTCCGTCACGGGGGCCGGCTGGATATTCTTTGAATTTGGTCTCCTGTATATAAATCTGGCGTTTAATAACATATACGTACAAACTATTGTTGGATACACACACACGCCGATATAAAGTTAAAAAAGTTTCATGAAACTTCAATGGTTCATTCCTCTCCTTAAATAAGATGTATGGAACCATGTGAATTCAATAGGTTTTTCTTTGATATGGAAACCGTGTACTTAGATTCTTACATTCCAAAACATGGATATAGGAATTATACTTGTATAGACGACCTCTATGGCGGAGTGATCAGCGCAGTGCTCTTCAACGCAAGTGTTCTTTCTGAGCCTACTTTCATCGATATCATCAAATCATTCATTACTCATCCTCATCCTATTAACCAAAGGTGGCAGAAAAGGAAAGTAAATCATTTAGAAAAGAGCAACAAAATGGTATAATTTTGAACTAAGCTAAAGTCTATTCATAGAAATATAGGGTAGTAAAAATAATTGTTTTGATTTGATCATACGTCTTAACTAGTTTAAGTTCATTGGTTACTTCATGGGAAAATATTATGTTTTTACAGTTCAAGTAGTTCTTGAGTAATTTCTGGTTTAAAAAAAAGAACAAATTATAGTCGAAACATGTTTTGTATAAGATGGGAAAGCAATGGAAAATATAAACAAATGACAATAAAGTTTATTGACTTTGTCTTTAATTGTATACCCAATATTTAGCCCAAATTCAGATCTCATTTAGAGACGATGCATTTAAAATGACAATTAAAGCCCATCATATTCACGAGTATCACAAAATCAATATTATTGGAGGAAAATGTAATCAATAATTTATTGCACGGTGCTATTGGAGTAACTGTTTTAAACTCTTTTTTCATTTCAGGCTTTGTATTCAATTAGCTGTGTTTTTCTTTTCATATGGTAATACTCTTATAACACCATTAAGCCTTGTTTCCATGATTATGAAAAACTAAATATGCTGACCAAGGCAGTAATTTATTTTATTAAACACATAAACTAACGTAACGTTTCAACCTTCTAGCAAGGTCTTCTTCAGACTCTGTATCAAGTACAAAAGTAACCTGATACAACAAAAGGGCATTATATATACACAAACATTATTTTTTGGTAATACTCTATATTTCTGCAATATACTGAATAATTGTCGACAAAGGAAACTTTAGGTTCTTAAATCTATATTTCATACATTACCATTTCGGGTCTATTTCTTAAATTAACTCCTGCAAGTTACAATACCATAATACTGTTAATTTTATTTCTACTCGATTTCAGTAGCTTCTGAATATTATATTAGATGTGCATAATGATTGATGGTCTTCTAAAATGCCACGGTCAAGTGATCTAACCTTTAAGCGACGTTAATTATATACGCGTATAAATTTTATCCTCCCTTTCAAAACTATTCGATTATTATTATTGCAGAAAATGTGAATGGAAATCGAAAAATCGAAAAATATAGGGAGTACAAATAAACAGTTTTTTCCACGTTTTATTAAAAAAAACTTTGTGCTTACTACATGATACTATCGCCCTGTAATAAAGTGATCCCGGGTTCGATCCTCAATACGTCCATAAAAAAGTGATTCCAATCCAACTTTATACTATATCTTCAGTCCTGATTAATCCAATTCAGGATAAAGTGGGCTCAAAACAAAGTTCGTGGAAGAAAATTTAAATAGGAGACAAAAAGCTCATTTTTATAATGTCCGTTTGTCTTATGTAAATTTATGTTTATGTTCTATAAGAGCATCGACAAGATGTTTCCGATAGAAACTGTAGGTTTCCTTAACGACTTATTTTGTTGAGAGATTGAATTATGGTTTATGAAGTCACAATTGTGAGTATTGTTACATAAGTAGCTATTCCTATATGTAGATGCGTTTCCTGTGTAGCCCCGATATACTCCACGGGCAATTAATCAAAACTTGGCATATCCATATTCTCAAGAATAAGACATAATTTTTATTAGATCATTAATATCCAAAAGCTGTATGTATAAACGGATTATATTTTGAATGCTTTAATTGGAAAACACACTCTACAATTACCATTTTGTGCAAATTTGTGATAGCATCTAGCATACTACATTACTAGATAATTTCCAAATGTCAAAATAATAACAATGATATTGCTATGTGGTTGGTTAAAATTGGACTACTATCCGTGACAAAAATATTGAGCCCTCGGTTTACGCGCTTGTAAAATTGTAATCCGTGGGAGGAAAAAAGTCAAATATACCTCTTTGGAAAGCTTCAAGTATCTACTTTTTAATAAGCGTTATCTGATTTTTTTCTTAACTTTGTTTTCTTTCTATAATGAAAAATTCACTGAAAAGTGTAGTTTTTCCTTCCAATTTTCACGAACGGGGAACTTAACACCATACAGTTCATAATCGACTATACATATAATTTAGAGAATTTGTGTACTTGAAGATTGATTACTTTTGCACCTCTGTAGAAAAAATCAAATGCATATCTTTACTAGATACTTCAAAAATTGACATTTTAGGGAAACATTCAAACTTGAAATGCATAATTACAAATTCAATGAAATTGCAAAAAAACTGTTGATAAAACGCATTTGATCAAATTACAGAAGTTTGGCTGTGTACAGTGGTGGAAAAAAGTTCTTCCCCATAAGACTTTAATGGCAGTAAATAATGCCGGAAAGGTAGGCAAAACACATTGCACCTTTAGGTGATCGGGTGATTCTGTCTGTCTCAAGAGCAACTCGTCTTTCATGCAATAACCAACAGACACAGGAAATGTAGGAAAGTCACGTGACTTGTCAGGTGAAATGTTTGTCAGAAAATCGCATTGTCTCAAGCCAGGTCGCAGAGCCGACAAGAGCTACACGTTACATGTCCGAAAATGATTCGCCTAAAAATTTGAACTCAACGCTAAAATAATTCTTGCCTTAATTACATAGGCTACTATACTATATGTGCCGCGGTATCTCGGTTGTTATGCCGTTTGATTACCATGAGAGAGATGCGAGTTCGATCCCCGACTGGGGAGAATTAGAATTTTGTCCACCTGTTCAAGTGGTTCCAGGCGGGGGGGGGGGGATGTAAAGGCGGCCAGGGGCGTGGGCCTGATCACATTATCCCCACCTTCGGCCGTAACAAGAAAGTGTGAAGCCCTAACTCCTAACTCCACGCCTTCATGGCTTGCTGCAAAACACAAGGTAGCACTTTGCTTTTTCATTTACTATACATCAGATTTTGTCGGAACAGAACTTTCTAATCTCTACGTGGACTTTCTTCCAAATTTCGTAGGCTCCAGTTTTTCTTGACACAATTCATCCATGTTATATTTCGTTATAAAAACAACGGCCGATGTCCTGTGTGTGTATGTGTGGGTGGGGAAGGGGGGTGGTATAATTCAAACATGTGAGGTGATCCTTTTCCCACTACTCCATTGTCCGATCCTTCGTATCCAAAATAACTCTCAATTCCACACACTGAAAATGTAGCAGTTCCTACATCTTAGCATCCAAATATCTAGTAGCAAAGAAATGTGTAGGCACATATAGTGGTTCGGATCCCACTTAAAACTGTAGGTGCATTCCCGATTAGTCTTACTGTGCATAAAGTGGACTTAAGATACCAAATCAAGCAACCAACACAATCCCGTTATTGTCCAGATTATCGAATCCAGAACCTTCGTCGCGAATTACATAAGCAGAAAGACAATGTGAAATTACTGAACAGAAACAGAACCTAAAACCTACAAGGGATAGATTGGATTAAGTCGACGATACAGCACGCAGTTCTGAAATGAAGAAGTATACGAAAGTTGAAGGACCTCGATACACACACACACACTTTTCCTCCCCTCAATGATAAGCTATCCTTCTTGCAGAGAAGCCTTTACGTAGGCCTTCAAGTATTCTACATGCAATGACGGGACCAAAACATATGTCTAGTTTGATATGAATGCTGTGTTCTTCCTTATTTCGTACGTCATTGATAACAAGAACACGTGGCCTCGTCTGCTAACCCAAATTTCGTAGAGCAGACGCCTGTTTTCCACCTTTGGTTCAGTGACCTTCGCTCGTAGTTAGCAAGAGTGAATGACTCACCAGATACCTGTTGCCTGTGAGCTTATACGTACAAGAATAGATATTTCGTTAGCGTTTGTAAGTATTGTTTCATCTGCAGTTAAAATAGTTAATGTTCGAATAGTTTCCTAATGGTTACGTTATTTATAAATTAGTTTTCGAGAGTGAGCTTTCTATCTATTTGCAGGGGGGTTATACAGCATGCATGTATTTTTTTTTCTGAAACAAGAACAAATTCGAAGAGTCATAAAGAGTCGTATAAGAGTAGTTAACAAAAGAAAGAAGAAAACGAAAATGTAAATACTGAAATAAATTATTGTATAGATCAAGTGAATAACATTTTGTCACTGGGGCTCCTCGATGGCGTAATGATAACGTCGTCGCCTTGTAATCAAGGGATCCCGGGTTCGATACACGGTGGAGGCACGTAGTGGTTCGTATCCCATTTAAAACTGAAGGTCCAGTCCCGATTGGCTTATCTGTGCACAAAACAAAAACTAAAATAATAAATTGTCACAGTGTAAGAAAATTTCATGTTCAACCACATACTAAACAAAAAATAATAATTTATTCCATGTTAGAGTTCACATCTCTAGCATCTAACCAACACAATTATGGATCGCAACATATTTTCTCAGATCCATTTTAATTATACGTGTATGATAAAATAACGGAATTTCAAATATCATTACGTAAGGTTCTGGGTTGAAATCCCGGACAGGCATGACTTTCTTGTTCTTGCCCTTTTATCTGCTTTATTTCATCATATAAATCGTTGTAATGGTTTACCTCCTACAGAGGAAGAATAATGACAATAATTGCCAATACAAAGCCAATAACAAACAGAACAACAACTCAATTAGGGAGATGTCAAGGAAGAAACAAGACTTGACAGTGTCTCCGTCTCTCGGTTTCTCGAATTGAAAATTGCTCTCCCGTGCTCGGTCTCGACTAGCTAAATATAGAAATCGAAAATATATTTGAAGATACATATATTTCATATATCCCGGTTTTTTAGGAGATTTCGTGAGAGATGAAATAAGTATTCTTCGATCATGTTTATTTTTATTATTTTTGTTACGTAACATCACTTTTCTTCCCAGTCGCGGACGAATGACCATTACATGAAATTAATGTCGAAATACTCAAACATCTGTGACAAGGACGGTACTCAAAGCCGGGAACTTTGGTGACGAGATCGAATGTGGACCACTTAATGAGCTTGCCCACCGAGTCTGCTTAATGTTGCTTGTGTCAGGTAATTCGTAATAACTGTCAATATCCCACATTTATTATCATTTGTTTCATAATTTATCTTTTTTATGTGATTAACCTGAAGTCGAAGAATTAGTTGAAAGGCAAAAATGCAAGATTGAATGTCTCGGATATTACTTCGTGCCGAATAATATAACGTGATATCATGATGTGAATATATTAATCATATAATATGCCTAATCATTCCATTGATTGATCCAGATTGCGCACACAAAATATGGTATAATGTCCACTCCTAACCAACCTCCGTGGCGGAGTGGTTAGCACAGCATGCTACGACAGCATGGGTCCCTGGTTCGAATCTCGGCTTAGCCATGGGTGTTCTTGGTGAGTGTCCCTTAATCAATGTCATCATATCATCATTCATTACTCATCTTCATCGTCGCTATTTGCCAAAAGTGAAAGAATAGCAACCCTAAATAACAAACATCTAATCAAATCGAACATCTTCACCGATTTAATTCTATACCATACCAAATTCCTACTATATTACTGAATCTTGCTTCATTTTACAGCATCTCAATTGTTTTCCGATTCGAAATGTTGTTATTTTGTGCAGTTGATTGTGCATTGTTTCGTTGTTTGGATTGTTTAATTAACGTCGCATTAATTAGTTTTAGACCGATCGTGACAAGTTAGAGACCACGGCTCTCTTTAAAGGTAGAATTCCGTGAATACGACTGAGGTGACTGTAGAATATTATGGATAAAATTTGTTTCGCTTTTTCCTTTCATTTTTGTTTCAGTTATTTTACTTCGCTTTTCTTCTACCACTCGTGTTAATCGTGTCGGCGAGGAAGAATTATAAACTCGTGAAATGGACAATGGTACAAAAAAAGCTATGCCTCTCCCACGGTTCGAATCTGTGACCACAAAATATTGTCTTATTTTTAAATTTTACGCCAAATTTCGTTTCACTCGTCTCTTTCTCAAAGCGTTCCATTGCCTCTCCTATGGCGTAGTGGTAACGTCTTCGCCATGTAATCAAAGGCTTCCGAATTCAATACCAAAAAGAGGAACATTTGGTTCGGATCCCACTTTAATCTGTAGGTCCAATGCATAAACTAGACTTAAGCAATTAACGTGTGGCATGTGGTCTGTGATGAGAATCATCATTTCAGTAAACGTTCTTGACAATGACTCTAGTAACACTCGAAAGAATATTTCCTTAAGAGAAACCAGTTGCTGAAATATTCTTCTTGAGGCCACGTAGAACCCAGCTGTTGTTTGTTGTGGCTGGGGCATGAGTCATGTGACTCATGCTATCAATGCTCAATCCTTCTCGAGAACACAGATCCACTAGGCAAGCTTAAGCGAATATTTTGTTATTTGGGTTGCATAAACAACAGGCTTTAAGACGTTACGAAATTCTAGCTCCCGTGGCCCAGGTAATTCTTTCTCTGACTGTACATCAAATATGGTTCCAGATATTAATTATTCTTTTGCACTCCTAATATGGTAAACGGGTGCATAACGTATGGCGGAGTGCGGCCAATCGCAGACTCCGCGGGCAGCAGTCGAATTCCTCAGTGTTGCCGCTTCGCTCCGAGAATCGTGCAAGTGCGTTCCGTCGAGCCGATCCAAAGTATTGTCGCAGCAAAAAATAATGAATGAAATATTTATCATATTGCAAATTGAGTACTGCTGTACTGCAGGGTTTTCCCCCCATTTTTTCTAGCTTTTATCTTCATATGAACATCGTCTCCTTCGTACCCGGCGAAGGTACATAGTGGTTCGGATCCCACTTTAAACTGTAAGTCCAGTTCCGATTAGACTACCTGTGCATAAAGTGGACTTATAGAGAACATCATTTTCGTAGTATTATTTTATGTCGCACATTTAAACAGATATATTGTGTAAAACGATGTTCGATGAGGACGATTTGAATGAAGTCGATGAGAGATCCAGTCTTCTCTGTATACAATAATAACGCACCTGCTGTGTACAGCGATTTCATAAGAAAGGGAAACAGTGCGAGGTGGATACTAGCGATACCAACGCATAGAAATTATATTCAAAAACCTTCACGCCAACTAACATTTGAATAAAATATATTTATCTCACAAAATTCACTTGATGACTAAAAGTGGTAAACGTTGTAAGTGCCAAAAGCAAAAGTGTTGGGAAATCGCATCTTTCAGCACATCAGCCCGTAAGAATGTTCACACTAGTGCCTCTTTACACGCCCTTTGAACCACTTAGAGGGCTACCAGCCACATTTCACGTTTACCACATTATAAAGCATGGCACATTTCACAGTTTAAGGTGGAAAACGGTGTTTGAATTATTGTGGCAATTACAGCGTTTATCAATTGTAGTCTTCATTAATCATCGTATGGAGTAGTGGTGGTGGTTTCAGCATTTAACGCATCTGAAATATGGCTTTTATATTTTGGTCTGTTTGACAGCTGCAACTCTTGTAATAAGCAAGAAGTTGTGCGTTCATTAAGGACTAAAAATATTAATAAATTTGAATAAATATGAGTGAAAGGTAAAAGTATAAAATGCTGTTCATAATGCATTCTGTTGAACTGGATAATTAAAATAAAAGTCGTGTATCTTTCTTCTCACCACACCTTGGAAAAACTCGCCCAATAAAATATTGGGTGGATGCAAATTTTTGCTGTTTTCTTTTTCTATACATACCTTTTTCACTATGCTGACGTAACCCCCAAACACTCCACCGTGCACTTGACACCTTGGTTTATGTCGTGAGTTGCACCCATTCGTTTCTCCTGGTCGAAATATCTCTTGGCACTGACTATAATTTATTTTGCATCACTACGATATTACCGTCTTACCATTTTCATGCAACAAAAAAAAATCACTTCACAGAACCGCCATCACTCAATACAGTGCGTACGAACAAACACGCGAACTTGTAAGAGACCGACTGACTGGATAGAATGCACGTAAGAATTATGATGGCTATGTGGGAGTTCAGGCAATAATTCATGGTAGGAATGTAAACACAGATGTGACAAATGAAAATTTCGGCATCTCTACAATGCTTTCCTTTGCGCAACACATTGTTTTGGCTCATTTCCCGTGTCAAAGCTGCTTGGACGCGGAGTTTAAGGCTCCTTCATACCGCGACGAAAACTCGCAGTGCAGACGTTCCGTTCTGAACAGATTTTTCAGTTACGAGCAAAGATAGGACCTCGGGGTTTGTTTTCTATCCTTCAGAAAATATGTCTGCGTAATTCCTACAAAGCAGAAATTTAAAAAAAGACCCTGCTTAATAAGTAAATTGGGCATACAAATGGGAAAAACAGTAATTTTCTCATGCAATTATCTCCTTAACCACACAAGCTTATGGAAAACTGTTTTGTTGGGGTCATGCAATGTTCATTGTACTTGACATTACTCCGGAAAAGTCAGAAATATCAGCCACACACTAAAGAAACATTGCTCAAGGTCACGCACAAGGGTGAAACTTTGGAACGAAGTAGCGTGTTAGTTGGCACTATCTGCACTTCGGAGCTGCTGTTCTAAGGTGGAAATTTCTTGGTATCCGAAATTAGGAACCTATCCGAAATATGGGCACTATAAATATAATACGGCTTTGAAGTATAGCATCCGAAATACTTATCAAGTACAACTATTTTTACTCTGAATATATTGGAAGGCAATGATTAGGATTGACATCATACGGCTTTGAAAGACATAAAGGATTTATTTCGGACGTCTGGACCCCCTCCCCCAAACGAAAAGATTACCAAGTAATAAAATAATAACAATACTCGTTTAGCATTAGTGAATTTATTGGAAGGCAAGGATTATACGTATTGGGATCGTACGCTTTGAATGATATTGCAAAAGAAGGTTTATGCATACTACAACTCATAACAATATGTATACAATATTAATCAGAAACTTCACTGTATCTAACATTTATTTCGTTATGCAATAGTATTCAATTCTTCTTCTATTTGACATTAATTCCTAAACGAGGTAACCTTTGTATGTAACGTATGCACTGTTTGTGGCATAGTTGAAAGTGGATATTTCTGGGAGACCTACACATAACGTACAGTAACAGATTTCACTTTTGTAAGTGTTTAGAGGCTAATTTCTTCATGAATTTGATCTTATTTATGTATTGCAATGCACAGGAGGCGTTTTGTATAGCAACAGAGAATATGTTTACCTTTGAGACTGATTTTGTCATATAAATTGTTCGTAAAGCATTATTAGCTTATGTAACGTAATGTACTGAAACACAGGTCGCTTTCCAATTATTGT
Source organism: Lepisma saccharinum (assembly GCF_977018435.1). Lineage (NCBI taxonomy): Eukaryota > Metazoa > Arthropoda > Insecta > Zygentoma > Lepismatidae > Lepisma > Lepisma saccharinum. Next base: position 37,828,597 of record NC_139237.1, read on the forward strand.
GAGAGTTTCGTTGTCATGTATTTGTTCTTATTGTATTACATAGTGTATCTATGTGCACTGCTGTTCATGAATTTTTAAGAAGCTCATTGTTTGTGTCCGTATATGATTTTTTGTAGCCCAGTAATTTTTTACCTGTTTGTCAGAATTTTTTTCTTTTCTTGTTATTTGTACTTCAAATAAGCAAAAATTGGGATAGTATACAGGGTGGGCCAGACTCAATTGGGCAGTTTTCGAACATTAGTAACCAATAAATCCAACAGCACACGGAAAAAATGGAAAGTACATTCTGTTGTCGATAGATGGCTGCATCATACGGTATGCTGTGAACGAGGTTGATCGCTGGATTGGCCGTCGAGGGCCTGTGGAGTGGCCAGCCCGATCAGCCGACATCAACCCACCAGACTTTTTCCTTTGGGATTACCTCAAACACAAGGTGTACGTTAATCCCAATGACAGTGAGCAACATATGCGTGAGGTGATTGTTCAGGAGTAAGGCGTGTGAAAATGTTGCTTTGCGTCTACAAGCCTGTGTTGACTTAGATGGTTCCCAGGTCGACCACTATCTTGAAAATCAATGACTTATGTGTGTGTGATTCCATTTTTGTAACAATTTTGTAGCCATTGGAATTGTTAACATTTGTCAATAAAAATAAAATAAATAAAAAATAAAAATTACATCTAATCAAAAACTGCCTAATTGAGTCTGGCCCACCAGGTATATATACACCTAAGAAACTGTTACTTAAGCAAGAAAAATAAATGTAACCTCGAGAAAAAACAGTCTACTCCGTTCCCTGCGGTGTAGATGGCAATGTCTGTTCTCATCATCCCATTCATTACTCTTCACCACGAAATAAACTTTATCTGCAGAAAATAATACAGAAACACTACTAATTCAGTAACGCACAACTTTGCTCTTAAAGTGTAGGCGTTGTTCGTTCTAAAAGCAAAGTTGTAAAACTACAATTTTAGCATACGTGTAGAGAATTGTGCATGATCAGAATGATATGTGTATATCTTATGGAACACTGTCCATTCAATGAACCTGTTGTGATCACTGACTGGTCAAACTAAAGAAATGTTTAATTCGTGCTCTGCTTTAAACTAATTAGTGTCACATTCAGCGAAAAAATAAACAGTTCATATTATTAGATTACTATTGTTAATAAATGTTATAATAAAAACAATGTATTGCCGGCCCCCGTGGCGGAGTGGTTAGCACATCGCGCTACGACACCAGGGGTACCGGGTTCGAATTCTGGCCTGGGCATGGTTGTATGTGAGTGTTTATTCATCAATTTCATCATATCATCACTCATCACCATCTTCGCAAATTAGCCAAAAGTGGCACAAAAGGCGAAGTAAAATAAAGCAAATCAATCAATCAATCAAAAAACAATGTATTGTTATTATTACTATGAATGCTAAAACCTAAACAATCTTGAAATACCTCGCGACAAAATTCTGCGTAAGCCAATTATAGTTACAAAAATTGTAATTTCTATTTAGGAACTGTAGGTACAAAATAGGAGCAGTTTTCGGTTTTCCTTTCATTGCTCTTTATGGAAGATTAAAAAGAAAGAGAGAGAGAGAGAGAAAGTGCCTTTTCCCCTCCCTGCCTCTCCCACATAATGATATATCCAAGATTCAATACAGATGGAAGCGCGGCTGTGTTTACTATCTTCCATTTCATAAATGTTTGAGAATCTCTTGTCATCAAATTACGGTTTTAGTATCCATGAAAAATTCGTTATGTGTTAAAATAACAATAATTCATGTTTGCTTTCTTCGCTCGCCTCCGCGCCAGATGGTCAACTGCTTCACAACAAACAATTTTCGTCCTTCCACCCTTGCAAGCGATTGTTTTGTTTCCTCTCAGGTACCCACCCCACCCCAAATGCTCTCCCGTCAGCCGTGAACAGTAAACAGCGAATGCGTACCTTCAACGATCTCATATGAAGATCCGTTTCCATGTGTAGGTAATCTTTTATACTTTTTTAAAATCATTTCGCTGTTTCTTTAACATAACTTGTGTAGGTTCGTTAGGGACTATTTACTGTGTCGGAGCTCTACGAGGCAGTAGAAGCTGAGACCCAAGAGAACTGTGAAGACTGCCAATCTCGTGATGTACTCTGTTACGTCAGAGATACGTTATAGAGTAAGCCACACAAAAACCAACCCACATGGCCCTCCTTTTTATTCCTTCTTCCTCAGATTCGACTTTCGTCAAATGTATGAAGGAGCCTTAAAGGGCAGGCGGTGACGCTTGGCAACGCTCTACATGCGTTCTTAGCAACGATGTGAGTCGCGCGGGAACCGGTTGCCAAGAAAAACAATTCTCTCTGTTGTTTTCAATTCGCACCGAGTGCAAGTTCGAGATATGAAAGTTTGATTTTTATTCTACTGCAATCATTTTGATATGCATTCATGAGCATTGGGCTGACAATTACTGAGATTGCAACATCATAATTAATCATTAATTGTGACTGTTCCACAGATGATAGTACCATTATATTTGGCTGAGATATTTCCACATAAACAAGGTTCAATCACAAAATGCAAAAAAACACTTGTAGCTTTTTAATGAGGTATATTTGACTTTTTTACTCCAACGGAGTACAATTTTACAAGCACGCAAACCGAGGACTCAACATTTTTGACACGGACAGTAAGTACACCGTTATAATGTAGTATTGTAGTCAGATTTCATTATACGAAATTTTATATTTGTATTTCTCGTAGTTTTCTTGATGTCTAAGTGGAGATAATTAATGTATTATGGAATTATTAATTTCTCAACATTTCATTGTACAAAATATATTTCTATACTTATTTGTAACGAAAGGTCCTATATTATACCCTTGTCCATTCTTTGATTCCCATTTGCAAACAGACAGACTTGTATGTCCTTCAATCCATACAATTCAATACAATTTCAATTAAATAGTCTTTATTCTTGGGCGAGGTTCAGCACATGCTGATGTACCATCTAACTCTTGCCATCTTGCATTATTACCGATGTTGCAAAATTACGGTCCCTCATATTTCGTCCAATGTTGAGAATTATTTGTCCGCATAAATTTCAGTAGTTCGTTATTTCGTAATTTCATTATTGACTTAACATTTTCAGTTATGGACGGTGCTTCTCTCTTAGTTACGTGAACGGTTTTCAGTGGAGCATGTTTATCAAACACCGCGTTTAATTTTTCGATGAAGAAATACAATGTTTGCACATTCCATTTATTTTGCTTAGGACGTTTTCGAGGTTGTCTTTCACTACGCCAATATAGTCCCTGTAAGTAATTGTCGTGCCTTAGGTTTTGGTTTCCTGAAACACAGAAACATATTCCAAACAATGATCGGATTTGGTGACTGGTGCAGAGACGCCACAATATATGACATCAGATAAGTTATTTTCGAAAATCGGATCAATCCGGTGATACGAGTAGCTTGGGTTAAAATTTGGAACAGCTGGAACTGTTCAGTGAGTGAGAGGACGAAATGGGTATGAAGCGTATACAGGATTCCAACCCGGGACCCCTGACGTGGTAGCACGATGTGCAAGTTAGACAACAACAAGCATAATGCATTGCAGGCAAACATATTTCAGGGTCTAAGTGTCCAATTTTTATTGTCAGTGACTATACATAAAATCGGCTAATCTTTCCAATTCAGTTCAGAAAATACAAAAAAATACGCAGTCTATCATTGGTCTATTTATATTGTGTTATGAATAGTTACAAGACTTACTATTCCTCTAAATTTTATCTCAAATTAGGATGTGTATATCAAGTAGCGTATCTTTATTTATATATAATATTTTAGGAATTTTCCATAAGATACAAATATATATTTCAAGCAATATAATATATATTCCTTACAAAATAAATCTATAAATATCGAGCCTTAAAAAATCAACAGTGAAGTTTTCCTGCTAGTCCAACAGCAGCAACAGATTCAGGATGAGCACTGTGTCCAAGCTTGCTCACCACAGCGTTGAATCCGTTGACTGGATCAGCAGCGTAGTTCACATCTCTCAAAGTGCCATCTGGTTCAGCCACGCTGTATTGGCCTTTCACCAAACCTCCATCACGAACTTCAGACTGGCTCTTGTTGTCTCCAGTCAGAGTGTCAGAAACTCCATTTCCGAAAGGATATCGCGGATAGGCCTTCGAAAAGGAAAACATATTTTACAGTTCAGTATACTGCATTACATTACACATAAAACAATTGTAATAGGTTCGTTTAAATTAGGATTCTTAAATATATTTCTCACAATTGAGGAGACAGTTAATGCAACTTACGCAGTAATGAATTGCAGCAGCGGCTGGAGCAACAGCAGCCACAGGAGTGACAGGAACTTCAGGAGCGGCAGCAGCCACTGGAGCCACGGCAGCAGGAACAGGAGCATAAGCAGCTGTTGTAAGAGGAGATGCGTATCCCAAAGTACCTACTGCACCATATCCACCAACAGCACCACCAGCTGTAGCTGCTACAACAATAGACAGAGCCATTAGAGCCGGAAGAGATATTAAATGATACTGAAAGTTTAGAAGTCTACTGGCCACAACATTTTTTGTTCTGTTCATATTGTAGTTCATTGAATGAGCTTAAGCTTTCCTTCACGAAATTCTTTACGACTTGTGACGACAAATAACAGAAAATTGGTTAGTTCTACTAGCGTAAGCAGGATCTATTTTTCAGGAGGGGCTGGAATTTTAAAAGTTAATATATTAGCTGCTTTCTAGGTAGAGGCGGAACAATCTATAAAATATTTTCCAATTACTTTTTTGGCCTTTGTTTTAAAAGTTGGTTAAAGACAAATATGGTAATCGAAGTTCATTTTAAGTGAAGTTTATATTTACAACTTACAACCTCAAAATTTCGGAAATTTCCCATCAGCTCGCCCCTTCGTATACCAATGGTTAGCACACATACAATTTTCAAGAGTAGTTTAGTTCCTGTGCATCACTTTTCAACTTCTTTCACTTAATTATGGGTTTCGAATAAAATATTAAACTAATGGCATCTGTGATCAAATCATGCACAGAAAGAAAATATTATCAGAAATTTAAAAGAATGGAACGACACACAGAAAGTAAGGTTAACAGTTAGAAAATATTCTTCGTTGCCTGCTTGTTAATATATATTTCTTTTACGTATATAGCAACAAGCTTCTTGCTTCATTCCCAGTGTAGGAGCATATGTAAGTGTTTCAAATCCCACATTACACTGCATGTGATCCATTGTGTCTAAAGTGAATTTTTGAACGATCTATGCCACAAAGATTATGAACGTTCGAAAGTTAAACAGAAAGGATAATATAGTAAAAAATTATATATGTCTTGATGTGAAATGTGAGCGTTGTATGTTTAGTTTTGATCTCTTCAATTGCTTGTCCTTTCCTTATAATTTCTGGCCATGACATTCTCTTAACACTTTAATACAGATGATTATATTCGTACCTTCAATAAAGTTGCTTTTCTTTTTTTCAAGAACCTGGACATCTTAATTCTAATAGGTCAATAATTTGTACATTAGAGAGATATAATTAGTTATAACTTACTCCAGATCAGTTGTATCATGAGATTGCAAAGATATTATTGACTAAAGTGTTTGTTTTACTTACATCAAAGGAAATCAGGTTGAAATGCAGATACCAATTTATCAGTCATTCACTCATTATGTTCTAAGAAAATTTAAAACTGCGTTATTTAATTGTTTACCTGTGTTATCGCTGCTTTTGAACACAAGATAAAAATGACAGCTCAAAACTGCTTATCGGAACAATTGATTATATATATCCTGTAATCTATAGAAAAGAACACAATAATATATTTGCTGCAAACATGGTTAAGGTGGTTTTAGTGACCACAAAGTATGCATGTGCCATGATTGCAGTGAATATTTATACTCAGATGTTATGAATCTTGTGAAAGTGAAAGTTGAACCTACTCCTTCCTTCCTATATGCTAGCATATTTTTACCTTTGTTTATCAGCCGCCTCCAGATTTCATTTCAAAATTAAGTGCAAGATTCTAATGATGAGATCATTACTTGATCCTTTTTATTTTATATGTATATTAATTAATTTAATTGGGTCTGTCGGTTTTTAGTTTCATGTGTTTTGATAATGTTAGTGTGCAACGTTTGTGTATGTACATATATATATTCCTCTACGTTTGGATTCTTGGCCATTGGGGTAGGTAGGTGTGTCTCTGGGCAACCAACCAGAGGAAAGTTTTCAGTAATGGCTTAGGTCATTAGCGGGGAATATAAATAGAAAGGGCAGGGGAGCAGTGGCTCTCAGATGTTTGGCGGAGTACGGCGAGGTTAAGAGGTATCTTCTACTCTAAGGGAGCGGCTGGGCGAGCTTTTTTACCTTACTATGTGAACCGACGGGGATATTATCTTTCTTTCTTCTAATACACACACTTGCTATTTTCACATTATTACAATAGTACATTTCATGTGGGAAACCGGGCACACACGTACACATACCTTCAGCCACCTTTTTTGGTACTGAAGCGTTATTTTTTTTTTTTATTCGTGAAGTCAGTGGCTACACGAGTCTACACACACTCTTCGGGAAGGGAGTGTGTGTATTAAAAGAAAGAAAGAAAGTTAAAGTCCCCGCCGATTCATAGTATCAACAAAATTCTCCCTTTCGTCCCATAGAGAAAAGACACCTCTTTACCTCACCGTATTACACCAAACATCTGAGAGCGGCTGCTCTCTTCCCTTCCTTTATATAGGCTCCCGCTAATCACTTAACCGTTACTGGAAACTTTCCGCTGGTCGGCTGTCCAGCGACACACCTAGCTACCCCAAACGGCCAAAAATACATACGTACAGGAATACATAGACATACACAACATTAACAAAATACATGACACTAAAACTCGACCGATCCAATTAAATTAATTAATTAAACATATAAAATAAAAAAAGATCAAGTAATAATCGCATCATTACATAGTCCCCCCCCTTCCTGAAGAGAAGAGTATGTGTAGGTGTAGTTTATGTTTTTAGAGCAATTCACAGCTCGCGCCTTCAACTTACTCACCCATACATTTAAAAACCTTGTCCCCAGGTTCAAAACATACCGTATCTGAAGTTCTGTGGATATAACTATTGGCAACAGACAGGTATTCTTTGAATCATTAGAAGTAGTGGAAATTAGTTGTTTCTACGCCACACTTTGTAGGTATCCTCTTTTTTTATCAATTGAATATCACTTTTTGACATATTTTGGCAATTTTTTGTCGATGTTTTAGCGTTTAGCGATGTTTTAGTACAATTTTCAATGCACCACTCTTTTTTCCCACCTCACACTTGTAGGTATATCACGATCTTACGTGATATAACTTAACCTATCCTTTTTTCTTACTTATTGTTTCAAAATAGTACTTTGTAGGTATCCTCTTTTTTTTATCAATTGAATATCACTTTTTGACAATTTTTTGTCAATGTTTTAGCGTTTAGCGATGTTTTTGTACAATTTTCAATGCACCACTTTTTTCCCACCTTGCACTTGGTAGGTATATCACGATCTTACGTGATATAACTTAACCTATTCATTTTTTTCGTGCTAAACTACACGAGAGCCTCTACATGCCTGGACCTACTTTAGAGTAGACCCAAATGGAGAGTTCTGCAACCGAAAATGAGGCTCGAAGTGAGGCTCGGTGAGGCTCGCCTTAATGGTTTGCTCTTGTAAGGCATAAGCCTCATTTTCTCGCAGTGTTGCCAACACCTGACTCGATCACGATCTTACGTGATATAACTTAACCTATCTTACGATTTTTTTTACGATCTTCAGTGATATAACTTAACCTATCTATTTTTTTTATTTGCACACCGAACTAACTTACATTATATTTTATATAACCTAAGAAATGTGTTGATTTTTTTTTTAGTATGTGGCAATTTTTTTTTAGGAATATTTTTTAAAACTGCTCCGTGACCCTCTCGTTCTTCACGTCGTGGATGAAGGACTTCTCTGCGACCAGGATGACGCTGCATAGAGTATCGGCAGGCAGCGCGTCGTGGAACTCGCAGACGATCTTGATGTTGGTTCGATCGTTGACCACCACCTGCTTCCTCTTCGTGGTGTTAATGACGGACATGGGTCTGTGGGTTTTGAATTCGCTGGGCGTGTAGTACACGTCAACGTTTCCCTCGGTCACGTGCTTGTAAGCCGTGTAAGCTTCGTAAAGTTTGAGGTAATCATCTTTGGTCATGTCGAGGTTGTAATTCTCGCGCGGGAACACTTCGTTCCTACCATTCTTCAGATAAACGTTCTTGATCTTGCAGTCGTCGAACTTGCTGGAATCTTTTTCCTGATTCTTGTCCCTCCCGGTCTGAAAGAGCACTACAACGAAATCTGGCATGTCGAACTGTATGTTGTTGAACTGCGTCGTCACGTCGAATTCCAGATGACTTCCGGACGCTATCTTCTGCACGCACTGGTAACCGTGAAAGTGAATGGGCACCTGCGGACTTTTCAAGATCTCCGCTTTGTACTTGAGGGCGTAGTTCGTTTCGTATTCCACCACCGTCATTCTCAACTCCATGCTCCGGATGACGCACTTGGCTGCTTCGGGTAAAGTGTTGGGCAGCGGCGTGGTGCCGTCCGGACCCAAAGTAGCGTATCGCATCAGTGCGTCGTTGTCGTTGGCCGCTCTTCGAAAGCTGATCCTCAGTCCTCCCTTCCACATGATCTCCTTGTAGTCCGAGAAGAATCCCGGAAGCAGACGCATGGGAAACAGTACCGTGTGACTTTCAGTTTTGATTTTTGTACCTGCTTCGAATCCTCCCGCTTGATAGTATGCTGCGTCCGTTTTGGATAATTTCAATGTTCCCACTGCCGTCGACGTGATGCCTGGATAATCGATTCTGTCGATGACGGTGTTGTGTTTCCTCACCTCCACCTGCGAGAACAGGTGAGGCACGAAGTTGTCCACGAGTAACAAATTTGCTGCTGCGGGGAACGCGTCTCCGCTTTCTTTCTTCACCACGTCGAATTGAAGGTAAAGGTCCGCTCTGTGAGGATGAACGAACCCGTCGCCTACGTCCACGTCGTATTCGATCTCCCGGTTCGCTTCGTTCAAATTTGCGAACGTGCGACGGTTGGGAGGGAAAGATTGCAATTCGTAACTTTCGATTTGCTCCATTTTGTTTTTTCACTATGTGTGTTATTTATTATACGTTGATCTCCAGGACGGCCGTCGTCGTTGGACCTGCGAAATCCACCACGTCTCCTTTCTCGTTCGTGACCACCAACTCTATGTCGTCTATGCGGTTGCGACATACTGGAAAATAGATCGGCGAAGATGGCGTGTAGATGATCGGTTCCATGAATTCGGAACTGGGTTTGAACGTGGCTATGATTCCCGTCTGCTTGTGACTTCCCAGCAATCCGTCCGAGGATTTCGTGATCATTTCTTCCGCCACGTTGCAGTGAACGTTCAAAGTTTCGATGGCTAGAAATTTAGGAATGTTTGTTCCCGTGTGCTTGATGCCAGCTTCGAGTTTGGTGTCGTTCTCGAAACCTAAAAGTTCTCCTATGGTGCCCAGGTCACGGTCTCCGTCGCGGATACGATTTCCACTCCGTGCGTGACCGAATTTTGAGAAAGGTACGTGCCTTTGGGTAATTGAGCTTGCAAAGTAGAAAGATTGTATTGACCTGGCGTGACGACGATATGTTCGCTTCCGACGCTAATTTTGTTGTGCTGCGTGACGTTAGGTATGAGGTACATGCTGTAGAATGCACGCAGAGCTATGGATTTAGGATAGACGATGTCGTCGTGCAGCGTGAGTTTCAAGATCGAAGATTCGCTCGTGAGATGGAACACGCCCATCGTGATGCTTTAGGTTCCACAATGCTTTCTGGAAATCTTCCACCTGGGGCTTATTCATTTTAGAGAGAAACGCGAGCATGGAGAGACAGAGATGACCGCAGTTCACGTCTCCGAAATTTTGAATGCGTTCGTCGTTGTAGTATATAGGATTGTTCGTTTTTAGATAATGAATTAAATTTGTAGGTGGAACACCTCCGAATGAATCGAAAACAAATGCTTTGTTATTGTTTGCATTTTTGTGGTAACATATCCAATGCGTGCCTGGATTTTCTTGACTGTCCAAGTTGACTACGCCACATTCTCTTTTTTTAACGGTTGAAGGTAACGAGTCGGACATGAAAACGCCTCTGAAGTGTTTGATTTGTAACGGTTTGATCAGAGATTCAATGTCTCGGTTGGTGAGTGCTGTTTCTTTTTCTTAAACTTCCTCATGGCGTTTCTGTTCTTCCAATTCCGCCTTGTTCTTCTTCGAGTCGATGACGGTTTTCGCGATGGCGGCGCTTCCGCCGGCCAAACTTCCAACGGCCCCCAATGCTGCTAGGATGGCCGGGATGCTGAATATGAAACCTCCGATCTTTTGCTGTTTCCGCGAACGCTGCAACCGTCTCAATTGAGGTGTGCTGAGAAGTAATTTCATTCCTTGTCCTTTGGACAAGCAAGAACGTTTCTTCTCGCGTTGTTTCTTGGTGAGTAAGCCATCCAGGGCACCTAGATTTTTTAGATTGGAGTATGGTATCTGGTGCACGACACCCTTGGGCTTCATTTTTTTTTATGCTATATGTTATCTGGGAAAGAGAACAACTTTTTTTCCCGTTACGTTTACGATGTGTGTTATTTATATCGTCTCACTCAGAATAGGTGACGATGTGTTATTTATATATATGTATTCTGGGAAAGAAAAAAAGTTTTTGCTTCGCCTAATGCTATCATGTGGTTTAAAAAATCGACAGTTTCAATGTTCGACGCGTACCAGACTTCGGTAAATCTTCTTCTCCCCTGCCTCCACTCGTGCAGCTCGTCTAACCTATCGTCAATTTTTTTGTTTGCGGCTGGAAAGAGACTCTCTGGGGATCGGAACATTTTTTTCATTCCGCTTATTTCTCGGAGGTGATCCATTAAAATCATTTTGCACGGTGAACGAAATTCTGGCGTTACTTTACACAAGTCTATGAGTTTAGTTAAATCCCCGTCGAACGTGAACGTAAATATTTTGTGCAACACTTCGGGAGGAAGTTGAGTTATACAAGTAGTGTGTTTGGTACCACAACCAGTACAACAAATGATGAGCCCCCCTCAGGCAGAATTGGCCACACTTAAAACAAGCTCAACATGCCCATATGAGCTTTTTGCTTAAGTGTAGCACCCCGTCTAACCCAAGACTTTTGTAAAAATGCCCTCGGGAATTTCCCGAAGCTACAGTGTACAAATGATGAGCCCCCTCAGATTGATTTGCCCACACTTATAAAAGTTGCATCAGCCAGATTGTTGTCCATAAACTTGTTAAAAATATGCCCCTTTTGATATTGTTTTGGATACACTTGAAATTAAGCACATACACACACCCTCACCTACACCCACACCTCACACACACACACACACACACACACACACACACACATGCATCATGTTGTGCAACAAATTATTATCCAATATTATGCAACAGACAAGAGCTCTTGCATCATGCTGTGCAACAAATTATTATCCAATATTATGCATGTGTTGTTTTCTGATTGGTTAATTATGACATAATGTGATGATGTGTTATATTCTGATTGCTTTGTTGTTTCAGATGTTTTAATCCATGCTTAGGGTATATAAAGATATTTTGCATTACTCCTCACCCAGTATTGTGAGAGTGGCTGAGGAGAACAGATGTGTTGTTACAGTGCTGCTCATACTTACAGGCCTGTTTGGTTTAATATATAATTCATGTTAAATATATTTCTGGTATATTGAACAAAAAGGGCTTATATTTTGTATAAAAAATCTGATATTTGTTGCATCCAGCTTGTTTGTTGTAATCCACTCATATTTAGAGTCAGGCTTATATCTGTCCCAGCCTGTTATACAAAAATCAATACATAACACTCATCGCTAGGTCATTGCCTTTCTAGACATGCATGTCTGTGCAGGCATTTGCGGAAGGTCAGTGTAGATCAATATTTATTCTCTTTTTCCACTTGTGGGCTATTAGCTTTACAACCTGTCATAATAAGCATAGAGTTTTGGTTTAAAACCCAAAAAATTTTATATAATAAACTGAGAATAAAAATTAACAATATAAACATATTAAATATACACAAGAAATATACAAAGCACACAGCTGAACAAAATATATATATATATATTAAGTACAAAATTTTGAATTGAACCCCAGGAAATCTTATATAATAAACCAACAACAAAAATGCCAAATCAAAAATATTGCAATCAGTGTAATAAGAATATATCCAGCCCCAATTGGGCCAGACACCAAAAGAATTGTGACCCAGGCAAATGTAGAACTCCCACTAAAATATGTCCTAAATGCCGTAAAATATTTAGCAAGGCATATTTCAATAGACATGTGGGCTCTTGTTCTGCACAGTTATCAACATTGCCCCCTCAACCATCTACATCTGGTCTGAAAAGGAAGCATGAAACACCTGCTAATGCTGGACCGGCAAAGCAGCCACGCTATGCACCACCTATCCATAGCAGTTTTAACGGTCAATTAAGGGATCACTGTTTTGTATCAGAGCCAAGATGTGACATTAAGAATTTTTTGAACAGTATAAATCCAGATGTGCAGGCAATTCTAAATGCACAAAATGGCTCTTATAAGCTGTCTCTCAAATTGTTTACACAATATAAGAAGCCAAATGGCACAAAATTTACACAGCCCCACATAACAGAAACTGTACCGGTATATTCAAATGCAAATTCAGACAAAATAATAAGCAGTTTGATAGATCAATTGAATATTAAACACTCTGAATTTGCTGCAAAAGAGTCTGGATGGAGCCTATGCGGATCTTCACACAAGTTATATGTTAATATTTCTGAATTCAGCCCATTACAAGGATCTACATATCTGCCATTACCTGCCAATATCAAAAACAAAACAGCCGTGGTTAATATAGAAAATACCGACCAGAAATGCTTTTTGTGGTGTATTTTAGCTGCTTTGTATCCTGTTTTAAGGCATCCTGAGAGAATAACTTATTATAAACAATATGAGCATGATTTTGATGAAGCAATGGAGGGTTTAGAATATCCAATGTCTGTTCAGAATATTGATAAATTTGAAAAAAAGGCCAGGCACATCAATGGCAAACAATTATCTATTAATGTATTTACTTGTTCTACTGGCCGTGACAATTGCTTGATAGATCCTCTCAGAATCAGTACACTTGATGATGAATCTGCTATTCCGATTGATCTGCTCTTAATTGAAAAGGATGGCTCATATCATTACACTCTAATACATAATCTTGAAGCTTTAGTCAGAACACAACTAGACAAAACTCATAGAATATTCAAGTTGTGCAGAAGATGTTTGTCTGTATTTGATGGTAGAAAAATGGTGAATGGGGTTCGTGAAAAAAATGCAGAAATTGCTAAAAACAAGTTAATTGAGCATCTGAAATACTGTGGCAACCATAAACCTGTTCATATGGTGATGCCAAAGCCAAGTGAAAATGCAAAATTCAAAACATTTGAAGCCCTGTTGGAACACCCAGCATATATAGTCTGTGATTTTGAATCAAATCTCAAACCCCTTGCATTCTGCAGCCCAGACCCTGAGGAATCTTCAATTACACCATACCAGTTACATGAACCTTCCAGTTTTTATTATGTGGTTGTACAGGATGGTGTTGTTTGTAAAGAAAATTTATACATGGGAGGAGATGCCATCAAAGAATTTGCACATAGAATAGAAAATGAGTGCCATGACATAGCATCTAATATTTTATTAAAATCAAAACCTATGTTGCCTTTAACAGAGGAACAGATTGAAGATTTCAACAAAGCAGAAAAATGCCCGGTATGTGATTCTGAATTTTCAGATACAAATATCAAGGTACATCACCATTACCATACAGATGGTAAATTCTTAATGGCCCTGTGTAATAGCTGTAATTTTAAGATCCAGAGACCAAAATTTGTCCCTATATTTTGCCACGGTGCATCCAATTATGATTTTCATCATTTGATCAGGTACGAGGGGTTTGACAAGCAGAATTTAAATATTTTAGCTGAAAATAATGAGAAATATATTGCCATTAACAAAATAATTAAAGTTAATGGTGTTTCTATTCACTTAAGATTTCTTGATTCATACAGAATTTTATCTGCTAGCCTGGCTACACTGGCCACTCAATTATCTGATGATCAATTCAAAATCACATGTGCTTTGTTTCCAATATAACCAGTGCGAGAAAGGAAGAGCTCCCCTCATGCAGATTTGGCTACACTTAAAACTTGCTCAACATGCCCATATGAGCTTTTTGCTCAAGTGTGGAACCCTGTCTAATCCAAGATTTTTGTAAAAATGCTCTTCGGAAAGTATGAACCCCCCCCCTCAAGCAGATTTGCCCATACTTACAAAAATTGCATCAGCCGGATTTTTGTCCATAAACTTGTCAAAAATTGATATTTTTTTGGCTATACCTGAAATTAAGCTAAAACCCATACCCACATATACATATTTACTTCAGGTTTAAGTTCAATTGGATGCCAGGTTCAATTTTTTTTATCTATATGCAGAGCCCCTCTAGAATGGCAATGACCTAGCACTGTGTTATGTATTGATTTTTGCTTCCCGAGTAATGAAGCTTTGCGTGCAAACAATTGCATCAGCCACTATTGTGAGAGTGGTTGAGGAGAACAGATGTGTTGTTACAGTGCTTCTCATACTTACAGGCCTGTTTGTTTTAATATATAATTATTCATATTTCTGGTATATTGAACAATATTTTGCCTGATATTTGTTACATCCAGCTTGTTTGTTGTAATCCACTCTTATTTAGGGTCAGGCTTATATCTGTCCGAGCCTGTTATACAAAAATCAATACATAACAAGGTTATTGCCATTCTAGACATGCATGTCTGTGCAGGTATTTGTGCTAGGTCAGTGTGAATGAATATTTATTCTCTTTTTCCACTTGTAGGCTATTGGCTTTACAACCTGTTATAAGATAAGCATAGAGTTTTGATTTAAAACCCAAAAAAATTATATAATAAACCGAGGATAAAAATTAATAATAATATTAATAATATTAATATTAAGTATATACACTAAATATACAAATCACACAGCTGAACCTAACTGATATTTTTATTAAGTATAAAGTTTTGAATTGAAGCCCAGAAAATCTTATATAATAAACAACAAGAAAAATGCAAAAACAAAAATATTGTGACCAATGCCATAAAAATATATTTAGCTCTAATTGGGCCAGACACCAAAAGATTTGTAACCCAGACAAATGCAGAACTCCCACAAAAATATGCCCCAAATGCCATAGAAAATATAACATGGAATATTTCACATATAAACATAAAGGTACTTGCTGTGCACAGTCATCAACACAACCATCTACATCTGGTCTGAAAAGGAAGCATGAAACACCTGTTAATGCTTTACTAGCAAAGCAGCCACGCTATGAACCCATCCATAGCAGTTTTAATGCCCAACTTAGTGATTATTGTTTTGAATCAGAGCCAAGATGTGGCATTAAGAATTTTTTGAACAGTGTAAATCCTGATGTGCAGGCAATTCTAAATGCACAAAATGGCTCTTATAAGCTGTCCCTCAAATTGTTTTCACAATATAAGAAGCCAAATGGCACAAAATTTACACAGCCCCACATAACAGAAACTGTACCGGTATATTCAAATGCAAATTCAGACAAAATAATAAGCAGTTTGATAGATCAATTAAATATTAAACACTCTGAATTTGCAGCAAAAGAGTCTGGATGGAGCCTATGCGGATCTCCACACAGGCTCTATGTTAATATTTCTGAATTCAACCCATTACAAGGTTCCACTTATGTGCCATTACCTGCCAATATCAAAAACAAAACAGCCGTGGTTAATATAAAAAATAATGACCAGAAATGCTTTTTGTGGTGTATTTTAGCTGCTTTGTATCCAGTTTCAAGGAATCCTGATAGAATAACTTATTATAAACAGCATGAAAATGATTTTGATGAGGCAATGGAGGGTTTAGAATATCCAATGTCTATTCAGAATATTGATAAATTTGAAAAAAAGGCCAGGAATATTAATGGAAAACAATTATCTATTAATGTATTTATTTGTTCCACTGGCCGTGGCAATTGCTTGATAGCACCTCTCAGAATCAGTACATTTGATGATGATTCTGCTGTTCCGATTGATCTGCTCTTAATTGAAGGGGATGGCACAAATCATTACACTCTGATACATAATCTTGAAGCTTTAGTGAGAAAACAACTAGACAAATCCAATACAATATTCAAGTTGTGTAGAAGATGTTTAAGTGTATTTGATGGTCAAAAAATGGTGAAGGGGGTTCGGGAAGTGAGTGCAGAAATTGCTAAAAACAAGTTAATTGAGCATCTGAAATACTGTGGCAATTATAAACCTGTTCATATGGTGATGCCTAATCTAAGTGAAAAAGCAAAATTCAAAAAGTTTGAAGCCTTGTTGGAACACCCAGCATATATTGTCTGTGATTTTGAATCAAACCTCAAACCTCTTGCATTCTGCAATCCAGATCCTGAGGAATCTTCAATTACACCATACCAGCTACATGAACCTTCCAGCTTTTATTATGTGGTTGTACAGGATGGTGTTGTTAGTAAAGAAAATTTATACATGGGAGCAGATGCCATCAAAGAATTTGCACTTAGAATAGAAAATGAGTGCCATGACATAGCATCTAATATTTTATTAAAATCAAAACCTATGTTGCCTTTAACAGAGAAACAGATTGAAGATTTCAACAATGCAGAAAAATGCCCGGTATGTGATTCTGAATTTTCAGATACAAATATCAAGGTGAAACACCATTCTCATACAGATGGTAAATTCTTAATGGCCCTGTGTAATAGCTGCAATATTCAGATCCAGAGACCAAAATTTGTCCCCATATTTTGCCATGGAGCATCCAATTATGATTTTCATCATTTGATCAGATACGAGGGGTTTGACAAGCAGAATTTAAATATTTTAGCTGAAAATGATGAGAAATATATTGCTATTAGCAAAATAATTAAAGTTAATGGTGTTCCTATTCACATAAGATTTCTTGATTCTTACAGAATTTTATCTGCTAGCCTGGCTACACTGGCCACTCAATTATCTTATGATCAATTCAAAATCACATGTGCTTTGTTTCCAAATCAGGACCTGAAATTAATTAGGCGGAAGGGTGTATATCCATATGATTATGTTACAGATTTTTCTAAATTTGATGAGTGTTCTCTGCCACCACAACAAGAGTTTTACAGCAAAATCAGAGCATCTGGAATCACTGATGATGATTATCACCATGCCCAATTGATGTGGAACAATTTAAAATGCAAGACATTTGGTGATTATCACATGGCTTATTTAAAACTTGATGTGACCCTCTTAGCTGATATACTTCAGGCATTCAGAAAATCTTCCATGCAAAATTATGAGCTGGACCCAATGTATTTTTACAGTGCCCCAGGTCTAGCATGGTCTGCAATGTTTTTAAACACTAAAATGCAATTGGATCTAATCCAAGATCAAGATATGTACTTGTTTATGGAGCAATGTATAAGAGGAGGCATGGTGCAATGTTCTCAGAGATATGTCAGAGCAAATAACAAATATATGCCTGATTATGATCCAGCACGGCCATCAAATTATATACTGTATGTGGATGCAAACAGCCTGTATGGTTATGCCATGATGGATAAACTGCCATATTCAGGGCTTGAGTGGGTTGAAGATTTTAACATTGAAAATCTTAAGGATTTTGATGACAGTAACTATGGCCTCTTCTTAGAGGTTGATCTGACAATTCCAGATAATTTACACAACACATTTTCTGATCTGCCCCCAATTCCCGAGGTTAAGTGCCCACCTGGCTCTAAACAGAAGAAATTGATGATGACACTGGAGCCAAAACAGGGATATGTCATATATTACAAAAACCTCCAGTTTCTGATGCATCATGGTGTTCAAGTGACCAAAATTGGAAAAGTTTTGAGGTTCAGGCACTCAAGATGGTTGAAGCCATATATTGATACAAACACAGAGCTTCGAACATCTGCACTGAGCTAATTTGATAAAACTTTGTTTAAATTGATGGTCAATTCAGTGTATGGAAAAAAAACAATTGAAAATGTCAGAAAACATATTGATGTTAAAATAATTACTGACCCCAGCCGGAGCAAAAAATTGGTTGCAAAGCCTAATTTCAATTATAGAAGAATTTATGATGAGAATATGGCACTTTTCAACATGAAAAAAACAAAGATTAAGTTTGATAAACCTATTTATGTAGGGGCTGTGATATTGGAATTGGCCAAATTACACATGTTAAAATTGTATTATGATGTGTTGAAACCTTTTTATGGTGATTGTGTAAAATTGATGTACATGGACACTGATAGTTTTGTTCTTGATATTCAAACAGAAGATGTTTATCAAGATATTGCACAGCCTGAATTGTTTCAATACCTTGATACCAGTGAACATACAGAGATTCAACACCACAACAAAAAGGTGCCTGGCAAGTTAAAAGATGAGACACTTGGTGATGTTATTGTGGCATTTGCTGGGTTAAGGGCCAAGATGTACAGTTTTGAAACATGTAGTGGTGTTGTTGCCAAAAAAGCCAAGGGCATTGGCAGAGTAACTGTTGAAAAAGAGCTCCAATTTGAAGATTACAAAAATTGTCTCAAATCATGTAGCACAATCAGAACATCAGAAAATAGAATTCAGAGTGTGGATCACTTATTGACTAGCAATATTGTAAGAAAAGTGGCTCTGGACCCACATGATGATAAGAGATGCATTTTATCATGTGGCATACATACTTTACCTTGGGGGCATTGTGATTTGAAAAATGGCAATCAATGCCCAATTACAGAGCATGATTTGAAATAAATAAACATGCCTATGAACTTATTTGGGTTCAAAAAACAAGGTATTATGGACCTGCCGACACCACAACCCTCTTCTGATATGATATCTAAACTGAGTGGTTTCTTAATTATTCATCTGAACAGCATACTTACAGATGTTGATGATGAAACAGGCAAAACATTGTACATATTTAACAATAATTTAAATCATTACCAATTACCTGTAGGTGGGCAATTGCAATTTATTACAACCCCTGAGGGCAATGATAAGATTTCAATAGGGAGAAATATTTATAGAATTAAGCACTCAAACATGATTTCTGGCACTGTTTATACTGTTTCTGCTGGTGACTGCTTATATATTGAGGTCCCGGGATCATATGACAAGCTTATACCCTTTTTTATAGAATTAAGAATCAGATACTCTATAATAAATAACCACTAAAACAAAAATGCCTAATGATATATTTGGCCATACAAGGCATGAAGATCACAGTGATGAGATTCTTATGCTTGATGTCAGAGTCAAGAAATTAAGAAGTGATTTACAAGCTTTACAAACCACACTCAATACCAGTCTTCAATTAGAAATTACAAATTTACAATCACAATGCATGGACCCTCTTCTTAAAATTGATTCTGAACTCAAATTGTTGCTTCAAAAATATACTGATCTGGCAACATTAGATAATTTTCAAAGTTTAGAAGAAGCTGTAGCAGCTCTTCAAGCCAAATTTAAGACCCAGGCCACCAATTCTGAGCAATTGAAACAACAATTGGAAGAGCAAATAAATAATGTCCAGGCACAGCTCCAAACAAGTGTCAAAAGCATAAAATCACAAGAAGATTTTGATCTAGTGATTTCCACTCTAAAGGAACAGATTCAATCACTCCAAATACCTAATCTGGACCCCTTGAACAATGCCATAGCCGAGGTTAAAGAAAAAATTGAGACACTTGAAAATTTTATGAACAACTTGCCATCTTCTGATGCTTTGAGTGCAATAACTCGGAGTGTTGCCAACATTAAGCTGCAACTTGAAACATATGAAGATTTTGGAAAAATTCAAAGTACCATAACCCATCTTGAGGGTACAATAGCAGCAGTGCAAAGTGATTTGACAAATGTACAAGAATCTCTAGAATCCCGCCTGCCTGGTATTGTAGACACACTTGTCAGTGTCCAGGAACAGATCACAAAGCTTGAAAACCTCAACACTGAATCTGAGCTATCTCATTTTCATCACTTGATCGATGATATCCAAACAAAACTTGAAATTTTTCAACAATCAACACCCACTCAGGCAGATATAGCCCTGCTCCAAAATGCTATGCAAAATGTGGCTGATGCTTCTGAATTAAATAATGTGAAATTGGCACTTGAATCTTTGCAAAATACTGTAACAAATCTGCCTACATCACAGGAACTTAAAAATATAAAGAGGGCAGTGAATCGCATATTGAAATCAGAAGATATCAAGAATATCCAGACAGAGATCAAACAACTTACTCAGACAGTGGCCACTCTACCAACTAATCAACATATTAATGAACTGCATGCCCTGTTTGAGGATATCAGAAGACAGGTCCATGATCTTACTGCTCAAAATTCAAAATTGGCAGTTGTTGAAAATTTGCAACAAATTGTAGCTAATATAAAGCAACAGCTAGGAACCATGGAATCCAATCAAGCAAATGCTCTGTCTGTTTTTGCCACCCAGCTTCAAGAGATTGTGCAACAATACAAGAAACTTATTGTGGACATATAAATCAAGCCAGGCCATGATGATGTTGTTAGGACCATCAATGATCACCTTGAATCTGTAACAAGCAGATTGCTTACAGCAGAAAGAGAAATAACAGGCATAATCGAGAATCCAAAACATTCAGTAATTCTTGAATTGTACAGCATCCCCAACAAAGAATATGATTCTCCATTTACACCAGGTGGCAAAATATATATGCTGTCCCCTGCACAATTTTATTACCAATTTTTTGTTGGGGGCACATTGAGACCAATCAAGATCAAATATTGGCTTCAACCACAGGCACACCACCACCCCACCTTATCAATAACAAATGCTGATAACAAAGTGAAAATCACCAGTGTAGAATTGGAGGATTTTACAGATCCCAATACATTAGAAACAGCATATGTTGAAGATGATGGATCTCTGGAATTTAAAATACAAAAAGGGGACAAATTATATTTAGAAAATCCTGTAGTATCAGCTGCTGAACACCCCATAGTTGCAATATTCTTGTTTTCATATTATGTCTAGAGAAATTATTGTTGATGAACTACACAGACAAGCCAGACAAAATTTTAAGAGATTGCCAGTAGTCACAAAAGGCATAGATGATTTATGGCAGAGCGACTTGATTGATATGGCAAGTGGACTGTTGAAAAACTTAGACAAAATCAACAAGGGCTACAAGTATCTACTCACTGTAATAGACACATTTTCAAAATTTGCCTGGGCTGTGCCACTCAAATCCAAGACTGGAACATGTGTTACAGAAGCCATCAGAACAATCATCAATCAGAGTGGAAGATCACCGCGCTATTTGCAAACAGATAATGGCAATGAATTTTATAATTCAGTGTTTCAACAATTTATTAAAAGCCAGGCAATACAACATTATTCGAGTTACAGTGATCTCAAAGCCTCAATTGTAGAGAGATTCAACAAAACCCTAAAAAATCTTATGTATAAACAATTTACACTTCAAGGTAATTATAAATGGATTAATATTCTTTCAGAACTTCTACATAAATATAACAACTCGGTCCATTCCACAATCAACATGAAACCCTCTGAAGTAACTTCATCTGATGAGCAAAAATTGATCAGCACTGTTTATTATCCTAAATACCAGCAAACAACAAGAAAGGCCAAATACAGGGTGGGTGATCAAGTAAGAATCAGCAAATATAAGCACTTATTCAAAAGAGGCTTTACAAGAAACTGGAGCACTGAATTATTTACAGTGGTTCAAGTTAAACCCGGGACCCTTAACACATATATAATAAAAGATCACCGAGGAGAAATTCTCAAAGGCAGATTCTATGAAGAAGAACTCAGCAAAACTAAACAGCCTGACACATATCTCATAGAAAAAATCATCCGCAGAAAAGGCAACAAGTTATTTGTCAAATGGCTAGGACTTCCAGAACACAGCTGGATCGATGCAAACAAAATAATAATATAAGCACCTGGGATGTTATAAAAAGGCTGCCAGAACCTGAACAGCAGATTAAGAGAAATGGCAAGTTGCTGCCTGAAAATATTAGGTGTCTTATTGTTGGGCCATCTGCTTGTGGTAAAACTACACTAATGGTTGATAATTTTTTATTGGCACCCAACTGGTTAGACTGGAAAAACAGGCACTTGTATGTTTTCTCTAAGAGCTTGGAACAATTAAAATATCAGCAGCTGATGAAGCTATATGATGGATTGGATATTGCCACTTTTGAATCAGATGTTAAGCCACTTCATGAATGTCTCGATAATTCTGTTGTTGTGTTTGATGACATTATATTGGATAATCAAAACAAGGTTAGAAATTTCTTTACACAGGGCCGACACAAAAACATTGATTGTTTCTACCTGGCACAGACTTTTTCAAAAATTCCGAAGCAGCTGATCCGAGACAACAGCAATTCTATATGTGTGTTTCATCAAGATCATACCAACCTCAAACACATACATGATGAATATGTAGGTGGGGACTTGAGCTACAATGATTTTTCCAAGTTTTGCAGTAGGTGCTGGAACCAGGACAGTTATGGGTTTGTCACAATTGATATGAGAAGAAAACCCAGTAGTGGCAAATACAGAAATAAAATCAACAATTTTCTAGACATTGAAACATATATAAATAACCATGAAAAGGCCAATCATTGATGATCTTAAATTAAAAGATTATCTTGTAAAAAGATTTAAGGGATGGAAATCACAGAACCGAGGAATTTATGAACAACACAAACAAACAGAACAGCCTGTCATTGATGCTGTTAGTGAATTAGGTAAAAATATCAAAACTGTTACAGAGCAAAATCAAAATTTGATCACAGAGCTTGTACCTGTAGCTGCAAGGAACATATTAGATTATCCAATCACCCCACTTTCCAGTATTCATACACCTAGTCCTGTTGCTCCTCGAAGAATTGAAGCTACACAGGATCCTATTGAATTGGGTCTTCTTGCTCAAAAATATTTAAGCACACCTAAAGACAACAAAGATGAGGTTTTTGGCTTATATGCTGACACAGAGCGTGATGGTAGCATCATACATAGAATTGGCAATTTCAGAGTAACATTTATGGGAGATGATATAATTGTTTATTCAGAATCTCATCTTGGAGAAAGAGGTGGATTTGTTAAATATCCTGGCACACCTGGATTGTGGGAACTCATGACTCGGAAAAGGCCTGGCAGCTATACAGATCAAGATTATGAGCATTACAAAGAAATATTAATAAAATCAGATGCTCTATACCAGAACAATGATCCCACACAAAAAAGAGTCAAGTCTAGCAGTGGAGCAAAATATAACAACTTAATCAAGCCCATATGGTCACAGATCAAGACTGGCAGTGGAATCAAACAATACAACACCCTGCCTAAAGAATTTGTCTGGGTTGATGATGTCAGGAAACTCGTAGACAGGTTATTGGTGATAGCTGGGGAGGAAAATGCTGGCAACCACAATTTTTACAACGAAAAGGTTGGAATTATGGACATGATAAGCACCAAATTGTCTAATTTTATAGTGAATGACACTAAGGGGATTGGATATCTTATAAAAATTATTAATACTCTACCACCTAAATTTTGGAATATTTCTGAGGGCCGGGGGTTGGTTAATGACATTATAAACAAGCTGCCATTTGAACTACATATTCCAGGCTATCAGTATTGTGGTCCAGGCACAAAACTGGACCATAGATTAAACAGAGGTGATCCTGGTGTTAATCCTTTAGATGCTGCTTGTAGAGACCATGACATAGCATACAACACACATTCTGATCTTGACAAGAGACATGTTGCAGACAAGAAATTAGAAGAGGCTGCATTTGGTAGATTTGTAAGCAAAGATGCTTCTTTAAGTGAAAAAATAGCAGCATTGGGAACCACCATAGCTATGAACACCAAACAAAAACTGGGGTGGGGGTTGTGAATATGTATATAATAAACCTAGAATGAAGGCCAAGGGTGTTATGTATCAAATACCTTATGCAGGTCTCAAATCTCTTGGGCCTATTGATAGCCTTTTGACCAAAAAGCAGCGCAAGAAAAAAAATTCTTGTATTGCAAAGGGACATGGTATGAAATTGTTGCTTAGTACCCCCCAATTAAAAAAATTACAGCAATCAAGAAAAAAATCACATGTGGGGGGTTTTATATTTACTATCCCTGCCATCTTAGCTGCACTTGGGGCTGTTGGGAGCTTGGCTGGGGGATCAGCTGCCATAGCAAAAACAGTAATAGATGCCAAAAAAAATAGGGCAGAATTAGATGAATTGAAGCGCCATAATCTGGCCATGGAGAAACAAGGCAAAGGTGTTAAGAGAGCCATGAATAAGTTTAAGAAAAACAAGAGCCGCTTACAAACCAAGATATTGAAGCTTTAATCAAGCCACTGGGCATCAAAAATTTTAGAGGTGTGTACATGTCTGATTCTTTGCCAGAACAACCACTCAACAAAGAGTGTGGCATAGTTAATTTGGATAAGTACAAAAATCAGGGCACTCACTGGATTTGTTATCTTAAATATTTAAACAATGAGGCATTTGTGTTTGATTCATTTGGAGGTGTTCCACCTGAAAATTTAGTAAAATATCTAAAATCAACTAATCTTTATTACAATAATGCCCGTGTTCAAAACTTCAAAGATGTTAATTGTGGACATTTGTGTTTATCTGTTCTTAGATATAATTCTCAAATAAATAAACCATCAATTGAAAATTTTCAAAAAGCCTTGTGGTATCTGAAACATCATGGGGGTATTCCATCTCACCAGCCAAAATTCAATATTGAAACTCAAATTGCATGATGATATAGTGTATCCCAAAACAATAGCTCTCAGAGCATTTTATGGCATGTACTTGATCCCTAATATTACACACCACAACAATACAATTGCAGTAGGGGATCAAAAAATTGTCATCACTCCAGGGCAATATAATCTGTCCACTCTAAATGCTCAATTACCCAGAGGTGTAGTGTTAAGTCAAAATTCTGTCACTCACAGAGTAGAGATTGTATCTGCTACAGAAACAGTGGATCTGGGTACTATAGGAGAGCTGTTAGGCTTTGAGAACAACACAAAACTTGAACCGGCCATCAAACACACTGCTATTAATATACCTAAATTCTTAGCCATAGAGACTCTAAATATTCACTGTAATGTGGCTGAGGGTATGATCACCAAATCAAATGGCATAGGCACTCACAAACAAACTGGCATCATTGCAACATTCAAACCTAATTCTGAATTTATGGAGCCCATCATCTACACTCCATCCCCAACATTATATTTTCCTGTGTGCCATAATAGAATAGATAACATTGAATTGATGGTCACTAATGAGAAAGAAGAATTAGTTGATTTTGCTGGAGCCACAACAACTGCAATCATAGAGATTAATATTTAAATAAAAATACATAAAAAAAAATGGAAAATATTGAGAGTTATGAGCTACAATCATTCCCCCCAAACAGGAGGACATTTGCAAATTTAAATCAACCCAACACAGAGATTGAGGTTGATCTTGATGTAGGGGATGGCTTTATACACCCCCACAGAGCAGATCTATACATCAAATTTGATGTTGTAAAGCTCGATGGAACAGATTATCCGGCAAATTCAAATATAAGATTGGTGGACAATTTTGTGCCGCATCTGTTCTCTGAAATTGAGATCAGAAAGCATGGTGTTGTTATAAACAGAGTGGATTATCCCGGCATTACCTCCACAGCTTTGGCCACATTAAAATTATCCAAAACCGAGGCTTCTTACTACAAAATAGGTGGATTTGAGGCTGGTGATAAAATTATATCTAAGAGCCACACAGTGCTGTTCCCTATGCGCCTGTTGCCAGGATTCTTCTCAGATTACAAAGATATTATGTGGAAGGGTGGTTTAAGAATCACATTTAGAAGAGCTGCCAATGATAATAATGCTTTGATGAGGTACAGCACATTAAACTCTGCAGGGGAAGCTCTGCCCAATACCCTACCTGATGAAGGCAAATGCATTATTCAGACTATGGAGCTAAGATTCCCAGTTGTTGAATATGAAGCCAGTTATGCTCTTAAATACAAAGCAGATATAATAAAAAATCCACAAGTACCTTTACAATTTTATACATATCAATGTGTACAGAAGACCGCAACTGGTACTTATTATGAGTTTGATGCTACAAATTCATTCTCCAGTATACAATATGACATGCCGGATTTTATGGTGGTATTGTTTCAGAATGGAAGACACAATAATCAGGAAAAAAATTCAAGTAGATTTGATAACTGCAACATCAAGAACATATATCTTAAAAATGGCAGAAATGAGGTATTTCCTAGAGAAAATTATAATTTAGACATTTCCAAGGATGATTTCCTTAAATTATATGAAGCATTTACAGCATACAAAAGGGTCACTACTGGCAATACTGACATGTATTACACACCAGATGAATTCAAAGCACAGAGACCCATGTTTGTAATCAACACTTCAAAAAGAAAACAAGTTGTGGTGAATGACAGGACAAACATTAAAATTATCTGTGAATTCCACGAAACACTCCCCGATGACACCATATGTAGTGTTATTCTCATAGGTGAAAAATCATATGTTTATGATGTAAGAAATGAGAGGGTCACAGAGCAATTCTAGAGGGCCGATTCAAACACAGAGGCCCTTTGATTATAAAACAATAATACCAACACTTTGCCGTCAGAAAATATATTACTTACCCAAATTTTATAGCACCTCTGCTCGTGGCAGAAAAGCTTTTATATATATTACCTACCCAAATAACACAGCACATCTGCCAAAAGCTTAAATACGGAAATATTGCAATAATTATTCTGTAAGTTACAGACTTGGGCTTATATTATTGCGACAAGACCAAACCTAAATGCAATTCAGTTTGCATGACAATATCCAAGAAGCCAATACTAGGAATTTCCTCAATATGATGGATGGTCCCTGAAAAGAGGGCACAGTGTAGATAAGAATTTCTCTTTGAGTCCCATGACAAATGACATGTAATTTCCCTCGGAAAAGGCACAGTGCAGGTTATGCCAACAGATATAATCTCCTAGGCATACAGAAAGAAGGCAAATACTAATTTCTTTTTGATGATGGATAATATGTTATTTCTCTCTGAAAAGACACAATATAGATTATATCTGCTGGCATACAAGAAATATAATCCCCCAGGCATGCAATAATTTATTGTTGGCCGAAACATGGGACTGATCAAAAGATTATAAAGAACATAGAAGCAATTAATTATGTTTGTTCGCTCCTCTCCCATTGTATTGATCGGGCAATTTTGCCTGCATAAAAATATAACAGCAGTTAATGGCTGAGCTGGTGCTTTTATACCCAAACAACAGCAATAACTAGGCTTGGGTGATTCCCAGCAAGGCAACAATATTAACACTTTGCCATCAGAGGAGGCTTCACATTTTATCAGAACTCAAACCCGAGCCCCTTGTTTACAAGGCAACAATATTAACACTTTGCAATCAGAAGAGGCTTCACATTTTACCAAGATTCAAACCCGAGCCTCCCGATTACAAGGCAATAAAAACCATGCACCACACTCCACTAGGTTCTAAGACCCAGTACCTATGAGCTTTATATCAATTCAAGATTCCTGGGATTTTGACAGAAAAACACACTATAAACAATAAAATCATATGGGAACTTGGCATTGTTTTAAGTATAGGCAAATCTGCTTGAGGGGGGTTCATACTTTCCGAAGAGCATTTTTACAAAAATCTTGGATTAGACAGGGTTCCACACTTGAGCAAAAGACTCATATGGGCATGTTGAGCAAGTTTTAAGTGTAGGCAAATCTGCATGAGGGGAGCTCTTCCTTTCTCAGAAAATATTTGAGGGCATTTTTACAAAAATCTTGGATTAGGCAGGGTTCCACACTTGAGCAAAAAACTCATATGGGCATGTTGAGCAAGTTTTAAGTGTAGGCAAATCTGCATGAGGGGAGCTCTTCCTTTCTCAGAAAATATTTGAGGGCATTTTTACAAAAATCTTGGATTAGGCAGGGTTCCACACTTGAGCAAAAAGCTCATATGGGCATGATGAGCCTGTTTTAAGTGTAGCCAAATCTGCATGAGGGGAGCTCTTCCTTTCTCGCACTGGTTATATTGTAAATACAACTACTGGACCTGAAATTAATTAGGCCGAAGGGTGTATATCCATATGATTATGTTACAGATTTTTCTAAATTTGATGAGTGTTCTCTGCCACCACAACAAGAGTTTTACAGCAAAATCAGAGCATCTGGAATCACTGATGATGATTATCACCATGCCCAATTGATGTGGAACAATTTAAAATGCAAGACATTTGGTGATTATCACAAGGCATATTTAAAACTTGATGTGACCCTCTTAGCTGATATACTGCAGGCATTTAGAAAATCTTCCATGCAAAATTATAAGCTGGATCCAATATATTTTTACAGTGCTCCGGGCCTAGCATGGTCTGCAATGTTTTTAAACACTAAAATGCAATTGGATCTGATCCAGGATCAAGATATGTATCTGTTTATGGAACAATGTATAAGAGGAGGCATGGTGCAATGTTCTCAGAGATATGCCAGAGCAAATAACAAATATATTCCTGATTATGATCCAGCACTGCCATCAAATTATATACTGTATGTAGATGCAAACAGCCTCTATGGTTATGCCATGATGGATAAACTGCCATATGCAGGGCTTGAGGGGGTTGAAGATTTTAATATTGAAGATCTTAAGAATTATTATGACAGTAACTATGGCCTGTTCTTAGAGGTTGATCTGACAATTCCTGATGATTTACACAACACATTTTCTGATCTGCCCCCAATTCCTGAGGTTAAGTGTTCACCTGGCTCTAAACAGAAGAAATTGATGATGACTCTAGAGCCGAAACAGGATTATGTTATATATTACAAAAACCTCCAGTTCCTGATGAAACATGGTGTTCAAGTGACCAAAGTTGGAAAAGTTTTGAGGTTCAGGCACTCAAGATGGTTGAAGCCATATATTGTTACAAACACAGAGCTTCGAACATCTGCAATGAGCCAATTTGATAAGACCCTGTTTAAATTGATGGTCAATTCAGTGTATGGCAAAACAATTGAAAATGTCAGAAAACATATTGATGTTAAAATAATTACTGACCCCAGCCGGAGCAAAAAATTGATTGCAAAGCCTAATTTCAATTATAGAAGAATTTATGATGAAAATATGGCACTCTTCAACATGAAAAATACAAATATTAAATTTGATAAGCCTATTTATGTAGGGGCTGTGATATTGGAATTGGCCAAATTACACATGTTAAAATTGTATTATGATGTGTTGAAACCTTTTTATGGTGATTGTGTAAAATTGATGTACATGGACACAGATAGTTTTGTTCTTGATATTCAAACAGAAGATGTTTATCAAGATATGGCACAGCCTGAATTGTTTAAATATTTTGATACCACTGAACATTCAAAAATTAAACCCCACAACAAAAAGTGCCTGGCAAGTTAAAAGATGAGACACTTGGAGATGTTATTGTGGCATTTGCTGGGTTAAGAGCCAAGATGTACAGTTTTGAAACATGTAGTGGTGTTGTTGCCAAAAAGGCCAAGGGCATTGGCAGAGTAACTGTTGACAAAGAGCTTGAATTTGAGGATTACAAAAATTGCCTCAAATCATGTAGCACAATCAGAACATCAGAAAATAGAATTCAGAGTGTGGATCACTTATTGACTACAAATATTGTAAGAAAAGTGGCTCTGGACCCACATGATGATAAGAGATGCATTTTATCATGTGGCATACATACTCTACCATGGGGGCATTGTGATTTGAAAAATGGCAATCAATGCCCAATTACAGAGCATGATTTGAAATAAATAAACATGCCTATGAACTTATTTGGGTTCAAAAAACAGGCTATTATGGAGCTGCCAACACCACAAGCCTCTTCTGATATAATATCTAAACTAAGTGCTTTCTTAATTATTCATCTGAACAGCATACTTACAGATGTTGATGATGAAACAGGTAAAACATTGTACATATTTAACAATAATTTAAATCATTATCAATTACCTGTAGGTGGGCAATTACAATTTATTACAACCCCTGAGGGTGATGTCAAGATTTCAGTAGGGAGAAATATTTATAGAATTAAGCACTCAAACATGATTTCTGGCACTGTATATACTGTTTCTGCTGGTGACTGCTTATATATTGAGGTCCCGGGATCATATGACAAGCTTATACCTTTTTTTATAGAATTAAGAATCAGATATTCAATAATAAATAACCACTAAAACAAAAATGCCTAATGATATATTTGGCCATACAAGACATGAAGATCACAGTGATGAGATTCTTATGCTTGATGTCAGAGTCAAGAAATTAAGAAGTGATTTACAAGCTTTACAAACCACACTCAATGCCAGTCTTCAATTAGAAATTACAAATTTGCAATCACAATGCATGGACCCTCTTCTTAAAATTGATTCTGAACTCAAATTGCTGCTTCAGAAATATACTGACCTGGCAACATTGGATAATTTTCAAAGTTTAGAAGAAGCTGTAGCAGCTCTTCAAGCCAAATTTAAGACCCAGGCCACCAACTCTGAGCAATTGAAACAACAATTGGAAGAGCAGATAAATAATGTCCAGACACAGCTCCAAACAATTGTCAAAAGCATAAAATCACAAGAAGATTTTGATCTAGTGATTTCCACTCTAAAAGAACAGATTCAATCACTCCAAATACCTAATCTGGACCCCTTGAATAATGCCATAGCCGAGGTTAAAGAAAAAATTGAGACACTTGAAAATTTTATGAACAACTTGCCATCTTCTGATGCTTTGAGTGCAATAACTAGGAGTGTTGCACACATCAAGCTGCAACTTGAAACATATGAAGATTTTGGAAAAATTCAAAGTACCATAACCCATCTTGAGGGTACAATAGCAGCAGTGCAAAGTGATTTGACAAATGTACAAGAATCTCTAGAATCCCGCCTGCCTGGTATTGTAGACACACTTGTCAGTGTCCAGGAACAGATCACAAAGCTTGAAAACCTCAACACTGAATCTGAGCTTTCACATTTTCATCACTTGATCGATGATATCCAAACAAAACTTGAAAATTTACAACAATCAACACCCACTCAGGCAGATATAGCTCTGCTCCAAAATGCTATGCAAAATGTGGCTGATGCTTCTGAATTAAATAATGTGAAATTGGCACTTGAATCTTTGCAAAATACTGTAACAAATCTGCCTACATCACAGGAACTTAAAAATATTAAGAGAGCTGTGAATCGCATATTGAAATCAGAAGATATCAAGAATATCCAGACAGAGATCAAACAACTCACTCAGACAGTGGCCACTCTACCAACTAATCAACATATTAATGAACTGCATGCCCTGTTTGAGGATATCAGAAGACAGGTCCATGATCTTACTGCTCAAAATTCAAAATTGGCAGTTATTGAAAATTTGCAACAAATTGTAGCTAATATCAAGCAACAGCTAGGGACCATGGAATCCAATCAAGCAAATGCTCTGTCTGTTTTTGCCACCCAGCTTCAAGAGATTGTGCAACAATACAGGAAACTTGTTGTGGACATAAAAATCAAGCCAGGCCATGATGATGTTGTTAGGACCATCAATGAGCACCTTGAATCTGTAACAAGCAGATGGCTTACAGCAGAAAAAGAAATAACAGGCATAATCGAGAATCCAAAACATACAGTAATTCTTGAATTGTACAGCATCCCCAACAAAGAATATGATTCACCATTTACACCAGGTGGCAAAATATATATGCTGTCCCCTGCACAATTTTATTACCAATTTTTTGTTGGGGGCACACTGAGACCAATCAAGATCAAATATTGGCTTCAACCACAGGCACACCACTACCCTACCTTATCAATAACAAATGCTGACAACAAACCAAAAATCACGAATGTAGAGTTAGAGGATTTTACAGATCCCAATACATTAGAAACAGCCTATGCTGAAGATGATGGCTCTCTGGAATTTAAAATACAAATAGGGGACAAATTATATTTAGAAAATCCTGTAGTATCAGCTGCTGAACACCCCATAGTTGCAATATTCTTGTTTTCATATTATGTCTAGACAAATTATTGTTGATGAATTACACAGACAAGCCAGACATAATTATAAGAGACTGCCAGTAGTCACAAAAGGCATAGATGATTTATGGCAAGGGGACTTGATTGAGATGGCAAGTGGACAGTTGAAAAACTTAGACAAAATCAACAAGGGCTACAAGTATCTACTTACTGTAATAGACACATTTTCAAAATTTGCCTGGGCTGTGCCACTCAAATCCAAGACTGGAAAATGTGTTACAGAAGCCATCAGGACAATCATCAATCAGAGTGGAAGATCACCGCGCTATTTGCAAACAGATAATGGCAAAGAATTTTATAATTCTGTGTTCCAACAATTTATTAAAAGCCAGTCAATACAACATTATTCGAGTTACAGTGATCTCAAAGCCTCAATTGTAGAGAGATTCAACAAAACCCTAAAAAATCTTATGTATAAACAATTTACACTTCAAGGTAATTATAAATGGCTTACAATCCTACCAGAACTTCTACATAAATATAACAACTCTGTCCATTCCACAATCAACATGAAACCCTCTGAAGTAACTTCATCTGATGAGCAAAAATTGATCAGGACTGTTTATTATCCTAGATACCAGCCAACAACAAGAAAGGCCAAATACAGGGTGGGTGATCAAGTAAGAATCAGCAAATATAAGCACTTATTCAAGAGAGGCTTTACAAGAAACTGGAGCACCGAATTATTTACAGTGGTTCAAGTTAAACCCGGGACCCTTAACACATATATAATAAAAGATCACCGAGGAGAAATTCTCAAAGGCAGGTTCTATGAAGAAGAACTCAGCAAAACTAAACAGCCTGACACATATCTCATAGAAAAAATCATCCGCAGAAAAGGCAACAAGTTATTTGTCAAATGGCTAGGACTCCCAGAACACAGCTGGATCGATGCAGACAAAGTGATAATATGAGCACCTGGGATGTTATAAAAAGGCTGCCAGAACCTGAACAGCAGATTAAGAGAAATGGCAAGTTGCTGCCTGAAAATATTAGATGTCTTATTGTTGGGCCATCAGCTTGTGGTAAAACTACACTAATGATTGATAATTTTTTATTGGCACCCAACTGGTTAGACTGGAAAAACAGGCACTTGTATGTTTTCTCTAAGAGCTTGGAACAATTAAAATATCAGCAGCTGATGAAGCTATATGATGGATTGGATATTGCCACTTTTGAATCAGATGTTAAGCCACTTCATGAATGTCTCGATAATTCTGTTGTTGTGTTTGATGACATTATACTGGATAATCAAAACAAGGTTAGAAATTTCTTTACACAGGGCCGACACAAAAACATTGATTGTTTCTACCTGGCACAGACTTTTTCAAAAATACCCAAGCAGCTGATCCGAGACAACAGCAATTTTATATGTGTGTTTCATCAAGATCATACCAACCTCAAACACATACATGATGAATATGTAGGTGGGGACTTGAGCTACAATGATTTTTCCAAGTTTTGCAGTAGGTGCTGGAACCAGGACAGTTATGGGTTTGTCACAATTGATATGAGAAGAAAACCCAGTAGTGGCAAATACAGAAATAAAATCAACAATTTTCTAGACATTGAAACATATATAAATAACCATGAAAAGGCCAATCATTGATGATCTTAAATTAAGAGATTATCTTGTAAAAAGATTTAAGGGATGGAAATCACAGAACCGAGGAATTTATGAACAACACAAACAAACAGAACAGCCTATCATTGATGCTATTAGTGAATTAGGTAAAAATATCAAAACTGTTACAGAGCAAAATCAAAATTTGATCACAGAGCTTGTACCTGTAGCTGCAAGGAACATATTAGATTATCCAATCACCCCACTTTCCAGTATTCATACACCTAGTCCTGTTGCTCCTCGAAGAATTGAAGCTACTCTGGATCCTATTGAATTGGGTCTTCTTGCTCAAAAATATTTAAGCACACCTAAAGACAACAAAGATGAGGTTTTTGGCTTATATGCTGACACAGAGCGTGATGGTAGCATCATACATAGAATTGGCAATTTCAGAGTAACATTTATGGGAGATGATATAATTGTATATTCAGAATCTCATCTTGGACAAAGAGGTGGTTTTGTTAAATATCCCGGCACACCTGGATTGTGGGAACTGATAACTAGGAAGAGGCCTGGCAGCTATACAGATCAAGACTATGAGCACTACAAAGAAATATTAATAAAATCAGATGCTTTATACCAGAACAATGATCCCACACAAAAAAGAGTCAAGTCTAGCAGTGGAGCAAAATACAACAATTTAATAAACCCATATGGTCACAGATCAAGAGTGGCAGTGGAATCAAACAATACAACACCCTGCCTAAAGAATTTGTGTGGGTTGATGATGTCAGGAAACTTGTAGACAGGTTATTGGTGATAGCTGGGGAGGAAAATGCTGGCAACCACAATTTTTACAATGAAAAGGTTGGAATTATGGACATGATAAGCACCAAATTGTCTAATTTTATAGTGAATGACACTAAGGGGATTGGATATCTTATAAAAATTATTAATACTCTACCACCTAAATTTTGGAATATTTCTGAGGGCCGGGGGTTGGTTAATGACATTATAAACAAGCTGCCATTTGAACTACACATTCCAGGCTATCAGTATTGTGGTCCCGGTACAAAATTGGACCATAGATTAAACAGAGGTGATCCTGGTGTTAATCCCCTAGATGCTGCTTGTAGAGACCATGACATAGCATACAACACACATTCTGATCTTGACAAGAGACATGTTGCAGACAAGAAATTAGAAGAGGCTGCATTTGGTAGATTTGTAAGCAAAGATGCTTCTTTGAGTGAAAAAATAGCAGCATTGGGAACCACCATAGCTATGAACACCAAGCAAAAACTGGGGTGGGGGTTGTGAATATGTATATAATAAACCTAGAATGAAGGCCAAGGGTGTTATGTATCAAATACCTTATGCAGGTCTTAAATCTCTTAAAACTATTGATAGTCTTTTAACCAAAAAGCAGCGCAAGAAAAAAAAGCTCTTGTATTGCCAAGGGCCATGGTATGAAATTGTTGCTTAGTACCCCCCAATTAAAAAAATTACAGCAATCCAGAAAAAAATCACATGTGGGGGGTTTCATATTTACTATCCCGGCCATCTTAGCAGCACTTGGGGCTGTTGGGAGCTTGGCTAGGGGTCAGCTGCCATAGCAAAAACAGTAATAGATGCCAAAAAAAATAAAGCAGAATTAGATGAATTGAAGCGCCATAACCTGGCCATGGAGAAACAAGGCAAAGGTGTTAAGAGAGCCATGAATAAGTTTAAAAAAAACAAGAGCCGCTTACAAACCAAGATATTGAAGCTTTAATCAAGCCACTGGGCATCAAAAATTTTAGAGGTGTGTACATGTCTGATTCTTTGCCAGAACAACCACTCAACAAAGAGTGTGGCATTGTTAATTTGGATAAGTACAAAAATCAGGGCACTCACTGGATTTGTTATCTTAAATATTTAAACAATGAGGCATTTGTGTTTGATTCATTTGGAGGTGTTCCACCTGAAAATTTAGTACAATATCTAAAATCAGCTAATCTTTTTTACAATAATGCCCGTGTTCAAAATTTCAAAGATGTTAATTGTGGACATTTGTGTTTATCTGTTCTTAGATATATGTCTCAAATATATAAACCATCAATTGAAAATTTTCAAAAAGCCTTGTGGTATCTGAAACATCATGGGGGTATTCCATCTCACCAGCCAAAATTCAATATTGAAACTTAGATTACATGATGATATAGTGTATCCCAAAACAATAGCTCTCAGAGCATTTTATGGCATGTACTTGATCCCTAATATTACACACCACAACAACAAAATTGCAGTAGGGGATCAAAAAATTGTCATCACTCCAGGGCAATATAATCTGTCCACTCTAAATGCTCAATTACCCAGAGGTATAGTATTAACTCAAAATTCTGTCACTCACAGAGTAGAGATTGTATCTGCTACAGAGACAGTGGATCTGGGTACTATAGTAGAGCTGTTAGGCTTTGAGAACAACACAAAACTTGAACCAGCCATCAAACACACTGCTATTAATATACCCAAATTCTTAGCCATAGAGACTCTGAATATTCACTGTAATGTGGCCGAGGGTATGATCACCAAATCAAATGGCATAGGCACTCACAAACAAACTGGCATCATTGCAACATTTAAACCTAATTCTGAATTTATGGAGCCCATCATCTACACTCCATCCCCAACATTATATTTTCCTGTGTGCCATAATAGAATAGATAACATTGAATTGATGGTCACTAATGAAAAAGAAGAATTAGTTGATTTTGCTGGAGCCACAACAACTGCAATCATAGAGATTAATATTTAAATAAAAATACATACAAAAAAAATGGAAAATATTGAGAGTTATGAGCTACAATCATTCCCTCCAAACAGGAGGACATTTGCAAATTTAAATCAACCCAACACAGAGATTGAGGTTGATCTTGATGTAGGGGATGGCTTTATACACCCCCACAGAGCAGATCTATACATCAAATTTGATGTTGTAAAGCTCGATGGAACAGATTATCCGGCAAATTCAAATATAAGATTGGTAGATAATTTTGTGCCGCATCTGTTCTCTGAAATTGAGATCAGAAAGCATGGTGTTGTTATAAACAGAGTGGATTATCCCGGCATTACCTCCACAGCTTTGGCCACACTAAAATTATCCAAAACCGAGGCTTCTTACTACAAAATAGGTGGCTTTGAGGCTGGTGATAAAATATTAACCAAGAACCACACAGTGCTGTTCCCTATGCGCCTGTTGCCAGGATTCTTCTCAGATTACAAAGATATTATGTGGAAGGGTGGTTTAAGAATTACATTTAGAAGAGCTGCCAATGATAATAATGCTTTGATGA
This sequence comes from Lepisma saccharinum, assembly GCF_977018435.1. Lineage (NCBI taxonomy): Eukaryota > Metazoa > Arthropoda > Insecta > Zygentoma > Lepismatidae > Lepisma > Lepisma saccharinum. Next base: position 37,865,883 of record NC_139237.1, read on the forward strand.
GGTACAGCACATTAAACTCTACAGGGGAAGCTCTGCCCAATACCCTACCTGATGAGGGTAAGTGCATTATTCAGACTATGGAGCTAAGAATCCCAGTTGTTGAATATGAAGCCAGTTATGCTCTTAAATACAAAGCAGATATAATAAAAAATCCACAAGTACCTTTACATTTTTATACATATCAATGTGTACAGAAGCCTGCCGCTGGTACTTATTATGAGTTTGATGCTACAAATTCATTCTCCAGTATACAATATGACATGCCGGATTTTGTGGTGGTTCTGTTTCAGACTGGAAGACACAATAATCAGGAAAAAAATTCAAGTAGATTTGATAACTGCAACATCAAGAACATATATCTTAAAAATGGCAGAAATGAGGTATTTCCTAGAGAAAATTATAATTTAGACATGTCCAAGGATGATTTCCTTAAATTATATGAAGCATTTACAGCATACAAAAGGGTCACTACTGGCAATACTGACATGTATTACACACCAGATGAATTCAAAACACAGAGACCCATGTTTGTCATCAACACTTCAAAAAGGAAACAAGTTGTGGTTAATGACAGGACAAATATTAAAATTATCTGTGAATTCCACGATACACTCCCCGATGACACCATATGTAGTGTTATTCTCATAGGGGAAAAATCATATGTTTATGATGTAAGAAATGAGAGAGTCACAGAGCAATTCTAGAAGAATTACATTGTTTTAGTACTAGATATGCAAGTTGAGCCTGGTGCCCAATTGAACTTAAACCGGAAGTAAATATGTGTGTGTGTGGGTGTGGGTGTGTGTGTGTGTTTGTGTGTGTGTGTGTGTGTGTGTGTGTGTGTGTGTGTGGGTGTGGGTGGGTGTTAATACGTTTGGCCTAGTTTTAGGTGTGGGGAAAAAATATCAAGAGGGGCATATTTTTAACAAATTTATGGACAACAATCTCACAGAAGTGCCTTTTATAAGTGTGGGCAAATCAATCTGAGGGGGCTCATCATTTGTACACTGTAGCTTCGGGAAATTCCCGAGGGCATTTTTACAAAAGTCTTGGGTTAGACGGGGTGCTACACTTAAGCAAAAAGCTCATATGGGCATGTTGAGCTTGTTTTAAGTGTGGCCAATTCTGCCTGAGGGGGGCTCATCATTTGTTGTCCTGGTTGTGGTACCAAACACACTACTTATACAAGTTGTCATTTCTTTCATGGTAAGTTATTTATATATATATTCCGGGGGTGGGTGTCTGCGATTAAACAAATTCTATTACGTGCTTCGTTTTCTTGCCAAGAAGTTCCTTTGTCCCCTTGTACACGATTTGAGTTTTGTTCTCGATTAAAATAGCTAGCTTCTCGTCGGATAACATGATAGCGTATCGATCTGGTAAAAATATACTGTATTGTCCGTTGAGCAACAGACGCACCTTGGGACCATACTGGGTAGAAACAATTGAACCGGAAGTTATCGTGTAAGGTTTGACCACTTCCAATTCCTGAATTTTTACATATTCGACTGATGAATTTAGCATTTGTTTTAATGCTTGGGCGTCTAGTGATTGTTTACTCATTTTATTTTTATTATAAGATGACAAACACCACTGGAGTTTTTTTCACGTAGTGTTATTTATATACCGAAGAAAATTTTTTTCACGGTTGGAGAATTTTTTTCATTTCTACACACCCCATCCAAATTTTTGTTTCGTGTTCATGGCGATGGTGGTGCCCAGTGCTGCAACTCTTTCACCCAACGATGCATCTCTGCTGACGAATCTTTCGAAAGCGGCATGTTCCAATTTCTTGTCTGCTTCGTGACGTGCATCCAGATCGGTGCGAGTGTTGTTGTAAGCGATGTCGTGATCTTTGCATGCGGCGTCCAACGGATTCACACCCTTGTCTCCTCTCTCCAATCTTTTCTCGAGTTTGGTACCCGGTCCGCAGTACTGGTAGTCAGGTAAATGCATCTCGAAAGGTAACTTGTTGATGATGTCGTTCACGAGTCCCTTTCCTTCGGCCACGTTCCAGAATCTCGGAGGCAGCGTGTTGATAATTTTGATCAGGTAACCTATGCCCTTGTCGTCGTTCACGATGAAGTTGGAAAGTTTGGCGCTGATCATGTCCACGATGCCAACCTTCTCGTTGTAAAGATTACGATTGCCTGCATTCTCTTCACCAGCTATCACTAACAATCGGTCCACGAGCATCCTCACGTCGTCCACCCAAACGAATTCTTTGGGTAACGTGTTGGGGCGTTTGACGCCGCTTCCGCTCTTCACCTCGTTCCAAATCGGTTTGATGAGATTCCTGTACTTCTCACCGCTGCTCGATTTCACCCTATTCTGCGAGGCATCGTTGTTCTGGTACATGGCATCCGTCATGATTAGAATTTACCTGTAACTCTGGTAATCTTCGTCGGTGTAATCTTTCGGCTGCTTTTTGGCAACGAGTTCCCACAGTCCCACCGTACCCGGATACCTGGTCCAACTGTTCTTCTCGCCTAAATTAACTTTAATGTCGTTGCCTTCGAAGGTGACTTTCGATTTTCCAATCTTCCACACGACACCCTCGTTGAATTCCATGCTCGGATACAATCCGAACACTTCATCCTTGTCGAACTTCCCCGTGCTCAGGTAGTCTCGTGCCAAAGGTCCCAACTCGATCTTATCCGAAGACGACGACGTGCTACCTATGGCTTGACGTCGTGCCGGTACTTCCTTCAGTTCGAACGGCGTCGAAGGAATGCTCGACATGGGCGTGGGTACAGCGTAACTTTTAGCTGCAAGTGGTACGAGTTCGTTGATCAAATTTTTATTTTGTTCCGTCACACTTTTAATTTCTTTACCTAGACCGCTGATGGCGTCGATCACAGGTTGATCTTGACGTTTCTTCTCTTCGTAGAATCCGCGATTCTCGGATTTCCAACCTTTGAAGCGTTTCACGAGGTAATCCCGCAACTTGAGATTTTCGTCTTCTTGAAATTGACGTTTTGACATTTTTCTATATACGTCGAAACGTTTCTGAAACGTCGAATTCTCAGCCTATACGTTCGGTTCTCGTAGTTTTCTTGCCGTCTTGAGACTATCCACTTTTCTGACACTCACTTTTTTTGTTATAATGGTTATTTTATATATGCTTGTCAGACGTTTGAAAAAAAGAACGTTTTTTTTTCAAATTTTATTTTTTAGATTCTCACGACCTTTGATTTTTTTTTGGATTTTCTTCTCGCTGCAAATCTGAAATTTTCCTCTTGTTAGCCTCAGGGTGATTAATATACTCTGAGACGTCTAGATAAACGTTTATTTTATTTCTATACTTTCCATGGTTTGCTTTTCGAGTCATGTCAATGGTCACGAATCCGAAATCGTCACTGTTCCAACAGTGGGAGCAGAATTTAGAAAATAGATTGTAATTCATGTCAGCCCCTACGTAATCACCATGTGCGTGTTTTAAATTGGTGTGGTCTTGTCGAAACAAGCAAATAACATTAGCATTATCGCGTAGCAGTTGTTTCGGAACCTTGGAAAAAGTTTGTGCCAGGTAGAAACAATCCAATCCATTGTGACGTCCTCGAGTGAAAAAATTACGAATCTCGTTTTGATTTTTCAGGATCATGTCGTCGAACACCACAACGGAATTCTCGAGACAATCGTCCAGTGGAATGATTTCAGATGCGAAAGTAGCAATGCCCAGTCCCTCGTACAGTTTCATATGTTGCTGGTATTTCGCTTGTTCGAGACTTTTCGAAAATACGTAGAGGTGTCTGTTTTCCCAGTCTAACCAATTGGGTGCGAGGATAAAATTATCAATGAGCAGTGTCGTCTTTCCGCACCCCGAAGGTCCTACGATCAGACATCGTATGCTATCGGGGAGCAATTCGCCGTTCCTTTTTTTCGTTTGACTTTCCGAATCAGGTAAACGTTTCGCAACATTCCACGTACTCATAGAATCACTTCGTTCGAATCGATCCAACTCGTTCCCGGAAGTCCCAGCCATTTCACCAAAAGTTTGTCACCTCTCTTACGCAAAACTTTTTCGATAAGGTACGTGTCGGGGTATTTAGTTTTAGAGTTCCTCCTCGTAGAAGCGCCCCAATAAAATTTCACCGCCACTGTCCTTTATTATATACGTGTGACGGTTCCCGGGTAAAACTCGAACCACGGTAAAAATTTCCGTGCTCCAGTTTCGTGTGAAACCCTTGTCGAACGTTCGCTTCAATTTACTGATCCTCACCTGGTCTCCAATTTTGTATTTAGCTCTTTTTGTCGTGGGTGTGTACTTTGGGCAGTAAACGCTAGAAATTAAACGCTGCTCGTCGGATTTCGTAACGTCAGCTGGCTTCATGCCTATCGTTCTGTGTACCGTGTGATTATAGTCGTTAACGAGTTCCGGAAGAATGGTGACCCACTTGTAGCTTCCCTGAAGCGTAAAGCGTGACCACATGCGCGATTTCAGAGTCCGATTGAATCTTTCCACGATGCTGGCTTTGATGTGACTGAAGGTCGAATAATGTCGAACGTCGTGTTTTTGAATAAACTTTTGGAATACGGTGTTGTAGAATTCCTTCCCCTTGTCCGTGTGCAGAAACCGAGGTCGTCTGCCGCTTTCGCGAAAAATTAATTTGAATGCTTCCGTGACGCATGTTCCCGTTTTCGCCTTCAAAGGTAGAGCCCATGCGAATTTCGAAAATGTGTCTATGACGGTGAGGAGGTACTTGTTGCCCTTGTTCAATTTATGTACGTTTTTTAACTTGCCGCTACTCATCTCCACGAGGTCACTTTCCCAGAGGTCATCGATGCCCTTGGTTACCACCGCTAAACGTTCGTAGTTGCGGCGTGCAGGTTTATGCAATTCTTCGACGATGGCTTGCCTAGACATTTTTAGAGATTACGTTTGAAGAGAAGCACGAGCGTGATGGGATTCAACGAAGGTGGCACCTCGCTCGTGTTTTGAATGATCAGCTTATCGCCGGCACTCACGTCGAAAACGGTACGATCTTCGTCTTCGTGTATTTCATATATGTTGCGCGTTTCGTTCCAACGTGCCAGAGGAATATTTCCTGCTTTCTGGACACCACGATTCGATATCAAGGTCATGGTGGGAACGCTAGCTTTTCTGCCGTGAGACCAGTACGAAAATTCGTTTATCTGAATCGTACCATCGAGGAGAAACTTGTAGTGCGGATGATAAGGATGCAACATGTACAGTTTGTTACCTTCGACGAACGTGGAGATTCTCTGTTGATTGGGTACGCTGTTGATTTCGATGGCTTGCAAGGTGAACAATTTGGCGATTTTAGTGTCGACGCTCAGCAGATTACTGTGAACGTGTCCAAGTTTATTTTCAATGGGCAACAAATGCTCGACTATGGTATCCGTTACGGCAGAAAATGACGGTTTGATTTTCACTTCCACGTTCAACTGCTTGTAGTTTTCGTTGAGTTCTTGCAACTTGGCATCGAAAGAGGCCAGCGTCGATTCCTGCGTGGATTCCAGCACTCCAACTTGATCTCTGATGTTGACGACAATGTTCTGAAGGTTCTCAACTTGATTCAATTTCGAACTTTTCTCGGTAAGATCGTTCACGATGCTTCGCATCTCGGTAAACTGCGTGTGAAGATCCGTGACGCTCTGCGAAGTGGGCAGCGTCGACACCAGCGAACTAATTTCATCTCGAATCTGTTCCACGTTTCCCGTTTCCGTTTCTAGTCGTTTCAGCATTCGAGATATGTTCCTTTTCAAAGCGTGTAATTCTTTGGAGGTGGGGAGATTGGCCACCGTACTTTCGAGATCGCTCAATGAACTTTTGATGTCACTCGAATCGGATAATGCCGTCACCGCCGTTTTCAATTTTTCCAAATCTTCCTTCGAAGGCACGCTCGTCCGTAACGATTCCAAGTCACCCTGTATGTTGTCGAGTACGTGATAAATGAGCAAGGTTCGATTCCACGTTCAAATTTTCTAAATATTCGATCTTCTGCTGAACCGTGCTTAACGTGTCTTGAATGCTCGTCAACGCGTTCGCTTGAACGTGAATATTTTTAATTTCTTCGTTGATCAACTCCAGAGACGCCTGAAGCGTAGCGATGGTGGTTTGAATGTGTTCGAAATCTTGATAAGCCTCCAATTGAATTTTTATGTTCGCGACGCTTTTACCGATGACCTGCAGTTCGTCTGACGATGGTAGGTTCGTCATGGTATCTTCCAAACTTGGATTTAATTTCTTCCAACATGCTGGTGAATTCTTCTTGTAATTTAGAAACGACGACATGCAAGCGTTCTACGTCGATATCGTTCACGACGGTTTGAAGTTCAGAGAAATTATTTTGGATTGCGGAAGTTCGTTCTTCGATTTCGAGTTTCAATTTTTCCAAATCATTTTCTTTCGATTGAAATTGCTGTAATTTGGCCAAATCATTTTGAAGCGAATCCACGCTCAACTGTATATTTTGAACGTTGTCGTAAGAAGGTACGTCAACATAATTTTTGATGAGCGTTTTCAGTTCGGAATCGATTTTCAGAATAGGATCGAGACATTGCGTTTGGATCGTAGCGATCTCCGACTCTAAACTTTTGTTTAAGGTCTCCTGCAAAGCGATCAAATCGCTCCTCAACTTTTTAACTCGAACATCCAGCATGAGAATCTCTTCTGCGTGGTCTACACGATTGGTGTGGCCGAAAATGTCGTTAGGCATTTTGTTAACGGTTATTTATAATAGGATAGACGATTCGTAATTCTACGAAGAGAGGAATAAGTTTATCGTAATCTCCTAGGAGTTCCACGTATAGACAATCGCCTGCAGAAACATCGTATGCCATGTTAGAAAGCACCTTGTCGTGCTTCATTCGAAAAATGTTCTTGCCGCTAGAAATTTTGATTTTTCGCCCTTCGTTCTCCGGATTCACGGTGATCCGAAGTTTCCCGTCGATCAGAATTTCGTAGAAATGTAAATTGTTATTGAAGACGTAAAAGGTTATACCAACGTCCTCATCCAATTTCGTCCAAATGCTGTTGAGGTGAATGATCAACAGGCCGTTGAGTTTAGATAACATGGAAGGTAGATCTGTCGTGCGGTGTACAGTCTCCATTGTTTGCTTTCGGAAACCAAAGAGATTCATTGTCCTTGCTATTTATTTATTGTGTATGTGAGACATTTAAAGTTTTTTTTTCATTTGCATTGCCTACAATTTTTACTAATTTCTGAACGATAGTGTCCGCAAGGCAACGTGTGGATTCCACAAGACAAAATACATCTTTTATCGTCATGCGGATCTAATGCAACTTTCCTAACTTTGTTTGTTGTAATCACATGGTCTACACTTTGGATTCTTTGTTCTATACTTAGTATCGTCGACTGTGAATAGAGGCAATTGATGTAACCCTCGAACACAAGCTTGTTTTTCACGGTATTTTTACCAACACCTTTGGCTTTTTTGGTGATGCTGTTTTCTGTTTTCATTGGCATACATTTTCGAACGCAAACCCGCGAACTCGACAATAATATCACCGTTACATTCATCTTTCAGTTTACCTAGGACTTTTTTGTTGAGGGAAGGAATCCCAAATCTGTTGGGTTGAGGATATGCAGAAGTATCGAAATACTCATGCATGGAAGGATTTTTTATGTCTTCATAGAGGTTAGGTGTTTGTATGCTGTAAATGAAGCTGTCGGTGTCCGTGTACAAAAGTGATATCTTATCATTGAAGAAGGGATTCATCACGTCGTAATGAAATTCGAACATGTAAAGTTTCGACAAGTCGAGAACCGTTGCGCCAACGTAAATTGGTTTTCTGAATTTCATCAATTTTATATCTAGATTGAAAAGTGCCAAATACTCATTGTAAATTTTTCTCGACTTGAATCTAGGATCGGCCACCCACTTCATGCATTTATTTTTATCTGAAACCAATTTCACGTCTACATGATTCCGCACGTTTTCCATCGTCTTGCCATACACCGCGTTCTTCATCAATTTAAAAAAATCTTTGTCTAAATCGGAAGTGGAAACTGTCCTATGTTGCGTGTTTGTTTCAATGTACGGTTTGAGCCACTCGGAATGTTTAAACCTGAGGACTCTTCTAATATTCGCTACCTTAGCACCCTTCCCGATCAAGAATCGGAGATTCGAGTAATGAACAACGCATCGCTTTTTCCCCTCTAGAGTCAATAAAAGCTTGCATTGATTAGAATGAGGCGAAGATTTGAACTCGGATGCCGGTGGTAAATCGCTGAACAGATCGTGTAAATGGTCGGGGTATTCGATATTCACCTCTGCGAAGAAGCCATACTCACTATCATCGAAATTTTCTACATCTATTGATGCCCATTCGAATCCCCCGTAAGGAAGTTTCTGTACCATGGCATGTCCGTAGAGATTATTAACGTCGGCGTAGAAGATGTAATTCGATGCTCGATTTGAATCATAATCTTCTTTCATGTGCACGTTGTTGGCTTTTGCATATCTCTGCACACATTGTACCATCCCGCCTCGAATCCCCCTCTCGATGAAAAGTAACATGTCCACGTCCGATATCAGTTCCAGCTTGACCTTTGTCTGGAATAACATTGCCGACCACGCTAATCCCGGTAGGCTGTAGAAATACGCTGGATCTAATTTATAAATATTCGTTGCCGTTTTCCTGAACGCTTGGAAAACATCCGCGAGTATCGTTACGTCTAATTTTAAGTAGGCATCGTGGTAGTCTCCGAGTGTCCTACATTCTAATTTCTCCCACATGAGTTGCGCGTGTTGGTATTCTTCGTCCGTGATTCCTTTCTCTCTGAGTCTGCTGTAAAATTCTCTTGGAAGTGGAAGAGCGTCGTCGTTAAATTTAGAATTATCACTAACATATTCGTAAGGATAAATCCCTTTACGTCTAACGAGTTCTATGTCTACGTTGGGAAAACTAGCTTTTGTAATTTTGAATTGTTCGTCTAAAAGTTTGCTGGCAAGAGCATCCAGGCTGGCAGAGAGAAATCTGTATGAATCCAGAAACCTCATCTCGATGGTATTTTTAGTCTCAGGAATCATAACTTTCTTACTTATAGAGATGTATCGTTCTTCGTTTTGAGCAAGAATATCTACTTTTTGAGTGTCGTATCCGAGTTTCCTAATTAAGGGATGAAAGTCGTAATTAGAACCATTGTGAAAGAATATGGGGACGAATTTTGGTTTTTGGATTTTGAGGTTGCATGCATTGCAGATTCCGCTTATGAAGCGACCGTCCGTATGCGAATGGTGAAACACTTTACGATTGTCGTCTGTGAAGTGGTTATCGCACACAGGACACTTGACAGTGTCATAGTAATTTTGAAGTTTGATAGCAGATAACGGAAGCATCGGTTTCGATGTTCGCAGCATGCATCCAATTTTCCCAACCTCCTCGACCATCTTTTCGAAGAAGCGTTCGATTGCATCGGGTCCTCGGTATACGTACGGTTCATCTATTTTATCCTGTCGCACGACAACGTAACCGAAACTGTTTTGTTCGTGAAGCTGGTAAGGTGTGGTGGAAGAAACTTCGGGATCCGGATCGCAGTATGAGAGTGGTTTGAGGAACGCCTCGAAATCAGCAACTATGATGGCCGGATGTTCCAACAACGCCTTGTGCATTTTGAATTCTTCCACTTCGTTCTTTTCGGGCATCAACATTCGAACCGGTCTGTTGTTGCCGCAATAAATTTTATGTTGAGCAAGTTTATCGATAGCAATCTGACGTCCGGTGTATTTTGGGTTGTTTTTGATCGTCGAACGTGGTTAAACACCTTGGGCAAACTTCGATGTGGTTTGCATGCTTGGTTGATTGACTTCTGACCAAACGTGATAGTGAACGAATGAGACAGTAATGGTGAACACTGTCGTTTGAAATAAGAAGAAGATTAATCACACGAGCATCGTCATCGTCGACATCGCTTATCCTGACGGGATGTACGACATGTTTATCCAACGTATAGGAATACACGTTGATGATTAAGCGTTTTCCTTCTGCATCTCGTGCTCGTGTTTCGAATTTTGATATATCAGAAATGGTCATCGGGTATTCGATGCCAGACATTGCATTTTCCAGTTCAGGTTCATGCTGCTTGTAATGATAAACCCGTTCTGGATGATTTGACCAATGAATCGGGTGACGTTCCGCCAACACACACCAAAGAAAACATTTCTTATCGCTGTTCTGTATATTTAACACAGCCCACTTGTGTTGAATGTTCGGTGGAAGAGGAACGTAGCTGGAAGCGCGAAGAGGCGAGAATCGGTTCACGTAAACGGTTAACGTGTGAGGACTACCACACAGAGACCATCCCGACCCTTTAACCTCGAAATTGTCGTGTTTCTTAACCAGCTCATTTGAAAGATCAGAATAAAATTCGTCCAAATTATCGACGTCCGCCAAATGAAGAGCCTGGTTTTTTGTTCGATGATAAAAGACTCTTGACCATCGACTTTTTCGTATTCGGAAAATAGATCAACGTATACTTTTATGGAATTATTTTCCAATTTATTTTTTAGAATATTTATCACGGATGTTTTCGTTTCACGCAAGAAACTAAGAATGTCGCAGCCTGGTTCCGAAGTAAAAGAGAAATCCTGAATATGACGGTTAAATGCAGATCTAATTGGTTTGCGTTCATCCGATAATTTAACTTGTTTGGAAGTAGAAGCTTCCGTTTCTGGATCATCGTTTTTTCTTTTCAATGTTCCTTGTTCGGTCGATGGTTTGCAAATTTTGAGGTGTTTACTTAAATGTGCAATGCTGATCATCTTTCCGCATCGAGCACAAGGCTTAGAAGGTAACGAACGATTAATTCTCGGACCTGTTTCGTTACATCTTGCCCTGTGTACCGATAAATTGTTCCTTGAGATTAGCTTCCCACAAGTAACACATTCAGTTTTATCATTTTTTCGATTGAAACTGGTGGTGGATGCCATTATGCTTTCTCCAAAATCACAGAAATTCAAAAAAAAGTCTAGTATATAATAGCGATACAATTTTCAGGTATGTTATTTTATATAGAATTTCTTGGGTGTGAATACAAAACTCTCAAAAATTCAATCTATACTGTAAATAGAATTTCAGGTATGTTATTTTATATAGAATTTCTTGGGTGCGAATACAAAAAACTCAAGAATTCAATCTATACTGTGAATACAGTTTTCAGGTATGTTATTTTATATAGAATTTCTTGGGGGTGATTACAAAACTCAAAAAATTCAATCTATACTGTGAATAGAATTTTCAGGTATGTTATTTATATAGAATTTCTCGGGGGAATACAAAAATCAAAAATTCAATCTATACTGTGAATATAATTTCCAGGTATGTTATTTTATATAGAATTTTCTCGGGGTTCATACGTTCCCTCTACCCGAGCGTCATGGTCGCAGTGGGGCACTCGCCACTCCAAGTTCACGTTGAAGGGCGTGAATTCCACACCGGAACCACCAGGCACGGAAGTGGATGTTTATCGCGGCAGTACGAATCCCCAACCGGCTGCACGGAAGCGGATCTTCACGTGTATTTTTCGCCCGATACGCTCAACGCCATGTGCATTCGCAAGATCATGACCTTGCGTAAAAAAATCAAGGAAGCCAAGAATTGCAAGAAGACCTTGCCGCCGGGCAAATTGCTCGAAATGGACGCAAAACAGAACACGGCGAAGTTGATGATGAACAGCATGTACGGTCAGATGTACGAGCTGAAAGACATTCCCGAAGAAATTCGCGCTCACGTAAACCAACCTTACGTTCGAAGGCCGTACGGGAAAATTTTGAGGGCTCGTTCGTTTCGAAGAACCCTGCTTGTGCGTCCCTCGTTACTTTTCTGTCGAGAACCATCCTACTGAAATCGCGCGACGTGGTCGAAAATTTCCCCTCGAACCCGCGACCGCGCATGATGTACATGGACACGGATTCACTTTTCATCCTCATGGATAAACGCGATCAGGCTAGCTTGATCGATCACCTGCACGAGCGGTTGGTTCCCGAACTGCGGGTGAAGATTGAATTCGTACTGAAAAACTTTTTTGAGCTGACCAAGAAAAAATACGTCGTGCAGCTGGCCGATAGCGACGAGGTGCAATTTAAAGGGCTGAGGACCGCCATAGACGTGCGAGAGAGAAATTTTCTGATCACGATCCTGAAGAAAGCGTTGGGGGTGAATACTTCGACACGGGATATCGTACGACGGACTCGGTCGAACAGATCGTCACGAGCATCGTGTGGCCCACGGCGAAGCCCTACCTGGAGTTCGTGGGAAGGCATGCAACTCAATTCAACAACATACAGTTCGACATGCCAGATCTCGTCGTAGTGCTCTTTCAGACCGGGAGGGACAAGAATCAGGAAAAAGATTCCAGCAAGTTCGACGACTGCAAGATCAAGAACGTTTATCTGAAGAATGGTAGGAACGAAGTGTTCCCGCGCGAGAATTACAACCTCGACATGACCAAAGATGATTACCTCCAACTTTACGAAGCTTACACGGCTTACAAGCGCGTGACCGAGGGAAACGTCGACGTGTACTAAACGCCCAGCGAATTCAAAACGCACAGACCGATGTCCGTCATCAACACCACGAAGAGGAAGCAGGTGGTGGTCAACGATCGAACCAACATCAAGATCGTCTGCGAGTTCCACGACGCGCTGCCTGCCGATACTCTATGCAGCGTCATCCTGGTCGCAGAGAAGTCCTTCATCCACGACGTGAAGAACGAGAGGGTCACGGAGCAGTTTTAAAAAATATTCCTAAAAAAAAATTGCCACATACTAAAAAAAAATCAACACATTTCTTAGGTTATATAAAATATAATGTAAGTTAGTTCGGTGTGCAAATAAAAAAAAATTAGATAGGTTAAGTTATATCACTGAAGATCGTAAAAAAAATCGTAAGATAGGTTAAGTTATATCACGTAAGATCGTGATCGAGTCAGGTGTTGGCAATACTGCGAGAAAATGGGGCTTATGCCTTACAAGAGCAAACCATTAAGGCGAGCCTCACCGAGCCTCACTTCGAGCCTCATTTTCGGTTGCAGAACTCTCCATTTGGGTCTACTCTAAAGTAGGTCTAGGCATGTAGAGGCTCTCGTGTAGTTTAGCACGAAAAAAATGAATAGGTTAAGTTATATCACGTAAGATCGTGATATACCTACCAAGTGCGAGGTGGGAAAAAAAAGTGGTGCATTGAAAATTGTACTAAAACATCGCTAAACGCTAAAACATTGACAAAAAATTGTCAAAAAGTGATATTCAATTGATAAAAAAAGAGGATACCTCAAAGTACTATTTTGAAACAATAAGTAAGAAAAAAGGATAGGTTAAGTTATATCACGTAAGATCGTGATATACCTACAAGTGTGAGGTGGGAAAAAAAAGTGGTGCATTGAAAATTGTACTAAAACATCGCTAAACGCTAAAACATCGACAAAAAATTGCCAAAATATGTCAAAAAGTGATATTCAATTGATAAAAAAAGAGGATACCTACAAAGTGTGGCGTAGAAACAACTAATTTACACTACTATTAGATAACGCCCATTTCCTTTTTGATATATGTATGTTTATTCATATCTTATTTACATAACTTAAATCTTGACCGTTATTAACAAAAAAAACATTTCAGTGTGTCCAGCCCCCCCCCCTTCCCGAAGAGAGTGTGTAGACTCGTGTAGCCACTGACTTCACGACTAAAAAAAAATAACCCTTCAGTACCAAAAAAGGTAGCTGAAGGTATGTGTACGTGTGTACCCGGTTTCCCACATGAAATGTACTATTGTAATAATGTGAAAATAGCAAGAGTGTGCATTAGAAGCAAGAAAGACATCCCCGTTGGTTCACATAGTAAGGGAAAAAAGCTCGCCCAGCCGCTCCCTCAGAGAAGAAGCAAACATCTGAGGGCCACTTCTCCCCTGCCCTTCCTATATATAGGCCCTGCTAATGACCTAAGCCATTACTGAAAACTTTCCGCTGGTCGGTTGTCCAGAGACACACCTACCTAACCCAATGGCCAAGAATCCAAACGTACACGAATACACAAAAGTTGCACTAACGTTATCAAAACACATGAAACTAAAAACCGACCGACCCAATTAAATTAATTAATATACATATAAAATAAAAAGGATCAAGTAATGATTGCATCATTACAAGATGTAAGTCATCGTATAATTTTAATATTTAATTATATTATTTGGCAATTACATCATAATTCAGGAACATATCACACAAATAAACCAAATCAATCAAGCAGTCAAGTATCACATCGTGCACATGGACAAGCTCATACCTATGTACAGTCACCGGCAATAAATATTGGACACCTATAACCTGAAATACTGGCTTCCCTGGAAGGTGTTATGTGTGTTACCTAACTTTATAATGATAGAACTCCCTACTGGAAAGTTGCCTTTACCTCTGTACCTCTTACCTCTGTAGATGCATAAACTGTTTCGAAACAGGGACATTTCAATTGCAGAAAGTGTGTTTTGGTGTGCTTTTGTTTGGGTTTCTTCACATGCCGATTTAGGGAGCACAGAAAGGTGCTTCTCTTCCTTGAACTTTGAAAGATAGGTACACAATCTCGTAACCGCAGATTTCAGGTTCAAATCCAGACCTGTGCATAACCGTTTCTTTGTGAATAACCCGCTACTTTATAAATGCAGATAAATTGTTGATATACGTATATTATAAAACGTTTTTATTATTTGAGGTTAAAATGTTGAGTTTTGAGAATGAATAAATATGCAAAGCTCCTTCCGTTAAATAGGAAATAAACATATATCAATAAATCATCTGCGGGCATTAGTAAATTATAGCCGTTAATTATGGAAGTATTACATTTTGGGTGAGAGATTGAACTTGAGACCTCTCATTATTCACAGAATTTTTCAATACTATCCGTACTGAATGCCTATTTTCGTGCCTATTTCCTACATTTCATGCGTTTTTGCCTGTCTATTTGAACAGTATTTGTGCCTAGAAATCTGGGCTCATTACATTATCTAGTATGCACCAGTAAAACAGAAAGTAAAATTCGTGTGGGTATTAATGTGTCTGACAAATTTACAATTCATGATGGGTTAAAACAAGGAGTGCATTATCTCTTTCACTCTCTTTAATTTTGCCTTAGAATATGCTGTTAGGAAGGTAAAACAAACTAACGAAGGACTAAAATTAAATGGTGTGACTCAGTTGTTAGCATGTGCAGATGATGTAGACTTATTAGCGGATGATATAAATACAATTAAGAATAATACTAAAATATTTTTCAAAACTGCCAAAGAGATTGGTTTGGAAGTTAACAAAGATAAAAATAAATATATGCTTACAGGCCGAAACCAAGTGTTAGGTAATAAACAAAATCTAATTATTGATAACAACTCGTTTGAACCAGTTTCCAAATTCAAATACTTAGGAGTAATATTAACAAATGAAAATTATATGAAAGAGAAAATAAAAAGTAGGCTTAATTCAGGAAATGCATGTTACTTCTCTCTTCATAAACTTTTGTCTTCTCGTTTAATATCTAAGAAACTAAAAGTTAAAATATACAAAACAGTAATTTTGCCTGTAGTATTATATGGGTGAAAAACTTGGTCCTTACATTGAAAGAGGAACATAAATTGAGAGGATTTGAAAATAAGGTCCTTAGGAAAATCTTTGGACCTAAAAGGGATGAGGAGACAGGTGAGTGGAGAAGGTTAAATAATTTAGAACTACATAATTTGTATTCATGTCCAGACATTATTAGAATAATTAAATCAAGAAGACTTAGGTGGGCAGGCCAACAGGATTCTTGTTGGGAAACCCGATGTTAAGAGACCAGTAGGAAGGCCAAGACGAAGATGGAGGGACAACGTTGAGATGGACCTAAAGGAAATCGGTAGGGATGAAAAAGAGTATATAGATCTTGCTCAAGATAGGGACAGATGGAAGGCCTGTGTTGCTGCAGCATGAACCTTCGGGTTTAAGAAGGCTAGAGAGTTAGTTAGTTAGTTAGGATGCAGTTTTCACCTGGAATTATCACGGAGAAACAAGAGAAGATGGACAGATTACAAAATTTAATTACTTATACACGTTTCATGAAATACCCACGTAGTTCAATTTGTGGATAGAGGTTTTAGAAAGCGTGATTACTAGCGTCAGTTGTTTTTCTAATACATGTAATTAATCTTTGAGAGGCAGCCAATATGCAGTGGTCTGCTACCTTTGTCTAACAGATTCAACGTTCAAAGACGCATAAGAGAACATTGTGAGACCACTACACAAAATAATTTTGATCCCATGACTGAGAGATTCTTGAAGATGTACACATGGGCGGGAAAATCTCTGACTTGCACAAAAGGAAGACCATAGTAGCATGCATTCATAACGTATAGGCTATATAGCAAATCGATTAGGAATGGACTATCACATATGCAGTGAATTTGGTATCTATCACGAACATGGACATGTTCTACCACTATTTCTGTCAAGTATAAAGTTT
Source organism: Lepisma saccharinum (assembly GCF_977018435.1). Taxonomy (NCBI): domain Eukaryota; kingdom Metazoa; phylum Arthropoda; class Insecta; order Zygentoma; family Lepismatidae; genus Lepisma; species Lepisma saccharinum. Next base: position 37,882,353 of record NC_139237.1, read on the forward strand.
TCTATCACATGTACGTAACGTAGGCCACTTCGTAATCTCAGACATTTCTACGTGGACAGTGGGAGTATCACTGCAGTCACTGTTAACAGTTAGTTAACTTTATCTTTTTTCCTCACTGAGCGCAACATAAACAGTTACCTCTGTAGATTTGAAATGATCATCCCCTCTATAGTATGGATACAACATCACACACTTATTGCGATAATACGCACTAGGGTTGAGTGAAAATAGGCTATTTTTTTTATTTCAAGTAGCTAGATATGTCAAAATGTGCCAATAGATCAATAGAACACTGTGTAAAAATTTCGAGACTTTTGAACAATATTTTGATCACCTTCGCAACCTTTTATTTTACAATACTAAGCGACATTACAACGATATAACGATATAGTCAGTCAATATTGACTATTAGTCAGTTTAGTCACCTTAAAACTCGGTTAATGCAATCAAATGCCACAAACAGTTACAAGGTGAAGTGAGAGAAGTCACGTTTCGACTCGAACATCGGCATTAGCTGTCGAGAAGTGATGCATGCACGGATGAAGCCATCTCGCGATTTCTGTCTTCAAACAGCTTTCGCCGCATCGGTCACCAGCTTCACGTGTCTTTCCACAGCCTGTGTGCGGTTGGGTAATTTTGAGAAGGTGAGAGTTGGAGTCACCTCAGTCGTGATGAGATCCATGAGCTCAGTGTCCGTCATTGCCTTGATTACGGGAGGGTCCGAGATAGGGCAGATGGCCCAGTCGGTCACGTCGAAGTATTCCACAGCGTCGAAGTTGAGTTTTGCGGGAACCTTAAACCTCCGTATTTGTCCACTGGGGTCTGCTGCAGCTCTGGCCTTCATCGTCGCTTACCAGCTCACGTATGTGTGGTCGATGGTCCGTCATTATGCCCAGAAGCAGATTCTCCGGGTGAGCGAAGTATGCATTGCGATGAATGACGGGGTCAACGATCTTCTTGTGCTTAGGGTTGAAGTATCGTCACTTGACGAGCATCTAGTGAATGTGCCTAGCTCTATCCTTGCGTGACCAGTGGGCTTTTACGGCGAACCACGTTGGAGCATATACGCGAATGATGAACGTCACCAGCGTTTTCAGATTCTCTGACGGTTCCATGTCGCTTACATATAATCTGAGGATTCGATTGGCGGTCGTTATCCATCGTGAGTGATTCAGGCAACCTGGGTTTCGCATTGCCAGATTGACGCTACATTCACCTTTGCCGATGCTGTGCTCAACTCCTTCGGGTCAACATTGGACAGTTGCTCGGTCAGCTGCACTGGTGCAAATGAGGAGACAGGCTGTTCGCTACACGTCACTAGCCGCTTTCCGATATCTCCAGAGAATCTGTGCGGGCCTGTAGTCGTGCCATCGAGTGCCCGAAATAGATGGCGCAGGGGCAGCTCATTGGCATGGAGCAGACATACCAGCCACTGCAGAGAACGCTCGAAGAATTCTTCCAGTCGGCGGATAACGCCCACTGTGTGTCCCGTGTTCACATTTGTGCCGTCACACCCTACAACTTTAATGTTCTCTGTCTGCGAATTCCGCTCTTTGAAACTAGCGACTATTGACTCAGCTATGTCTTTGCTGGTGCCTGATGGCGGAGTCGTGTGGCTGAATGATGCTTATGTGTTCTTCCGTGAGGGTTTTCCTTCGTTACTTGTTGTCGTCGCCGAGAACTTGTGTCAAAGTTTGATCCTTGCGGCCATCAAAGAATACTCCCTCTATGCCAGTGTGAGTGTGGTCAAACTGGTCATCATTCTGCCGGAGTTCCTTACGAGTTTGCTGCGTTATCGGCGGATCTTGCTTCGATCGATTACTTTAGATCGGTCGATTGGCGACACGAGACCAAGAACTGATGTTGCTAATACAGCAGCCGATCTATCCGATACTCCGATCCGATCGCAAGCTTTAGCGAGTGAAGGGAGAGAGATTGTCATTTTCTTACATTGGCCATTCTGCTTTGGCTTAGTCTTGACTGATTCTGTATCTGCAATGTACACATCGCCAGTGGCACTGACCGACGGGTACGTGTCATCTTCGGCACTCTCGGCAGAATCAGCTTGACCTTTGCTCTCAACGGTCCTCTGCTTCTTCATTTGTTCGAGATTAGCTTCCTCTCTTTCAGCTTTCCTCTTCACTTTTGACGTCTCCTCTTGATCTATACCGCCGATTATCATCTTTCTTGGTCTTCTCTGGTCTTCAAGGAAATGGCGTTCCTTTGCCGGAACTTTGAATTCTTTCGCGCATTTGCAGTTGGAAACCATGTCGAAGCACTTGCATTTGATGAGATCAAATAGACTGTTACCTCTGTCGCGAAAGTCCGAGAGTCTCCGTTACTAGTTGGGTTGATTCTTTTTCCCTTTGTAGACCTTTAGGATTGTGTTGTGTTTGTCGTGGAACAATCTGAGTTTTTCAATCGCTTGTGCGTAAGTTACTGTTGGAAGTGAGGCCCTTTCCCAGATCTCTTCGACTTCATAGCACAGTTTGCGAGATATGTCCAAAAATGATGGGTATTTTCATTGTCCGTCCTCAGGTCTTGTCGCAGTATTACTTCATGAGATCGGTGTAGGTCAGCAGAATATTGGTCGGTAGGTTTTGGAGCGCCAAATATCATGCATGATACTTTGTCTCTTGTAACTGCCATCTCTCTGAAAATGAAAGTTCTGTGGATGGGGATATCCTCAGGATAACATGATGTGTGTTGTATAGGTAAACTATAGGGCAAATGGCACATTTTCCATAGTCTAGATTCTAAAAATAATTTAAAAAATTCACTCCACCCTACTATATAACACGCGTTATCCCTAGGATGTCCTTGGGATATCCTGGGGACATCATGTTATCCCCAGGATATCCCCATACAATGTATAGGTAAGCTTAAGATGGACAAAGCCTTTTTAATAAGTAGCTCGCTTGGATTCGCTACTTAATAAGCCATGCTGAAATCAGACTGAATCAGGCTACAAAGTCATAAAAAGGGTTATAATGCCAATTTTTTCAATAAGGTGAAGGGCGATCAAGGAGTTGACAGAAAATAATATGATTTTGCAGGATTCTTACTATGGACAAATGGCACATTTTCCATAGCCTAGCTTATAAAAATGAAAAATAAAATTTTTTCACTCCACCCTAATACGCACCCCCAGATTCTGAAAGTACATCATTCATTACATAGCTACGTAGCGTGGGATGCATAGCCCATTACCATGTTCATGTACTTTATTTTACGCAATAAGAGCTTCAAGATTTGAAACGAAATGCCAGACAAGCCGCTGAACAACCCTTTAACCAGCATACATAAAAATATATTCATTAAAAACACGTAGAACGGAAGAGACAAATTGATGAAAATAGTCCTGGACAATTTGCTGAGTAAATACTTATGCATCCCACTCAAAATGCTGACCAAGGCAAAATTTATTGTAAAATAACACACTACAAACATAACGTTTCCTCCCTCTAACAGGGTTTACTTCAGAAAAAGATTCACAATCTAAGATTGTGTCTTATTTTACATTAAATGTTGTCTTGGTCAACATTTTGGGTCTTTTATTAAACATGGAAACAAGGCTTAATAGTGTTACCATAGCTACGTAAAGAGTCCTTTCTTCCTGTATATCAATAAGAAATGTTGATTTTACTTTTCATTATTTTCTCCCATTTCAGATATTAAAAAAAATAGTCCCAAAGTAATTGCTTTAAGAAACCACAGAACCTTTTTAAATTATAGTTCTTGTTACAGCTACAGCTCAAAGTTCTTGTTTTAGAACATGATTTTCTTAGTAGGTGCTAGTAATGAAACCAGTTTAAAATCTTGTGAGCTCATTTTTAGTAAATTGAACACGAACGTGGTCAATATTTTTGGAAACTGAACTAAAATGACTAGCTTTTTTGGAGAAATTTGACTTAGAGCATATTCTTTTTAGGAGAAAATATTATTTGGGCTCTTGATATTCAAGCATTTCTTGAGTTTTTCAAGGAAAAACATATTAATACATACAAATATTCATGCTACTTTTCTTGAAGAATATACTGGATGGTTCTGCATAATCTTGAAGCAAAGTTCGTATTGTAATTTATCACAATAGCTCCCAGAGTCCTGCTTCCTCAGTGCAAAATAAATTCTCATGATTTAAATATTGTACATGAATATGAAGGTATGGCATGTAATGAAAGGTTCATAGAAAACTAATTCCGCATTCTGATGCACCTGCAAAACAGCACGAATAGGAAATCCTCGAAAGAGTGGTGTAAAAATAAAGGAAATACATTATGCAATCACTTTCACAATAAACACCAGAGTCCGTACAGTATATAGTGTCTCAAATGTTGATTCTGAGCACAGTTTGCAGCAAGTTGTTCATCGTAAACATGTATTCCGTAAGTACATATATTCAATACACTAAAGAGGCTACTTTGTACAATAACATAGTATCTACTCTCACATTTTACCACAACTTATGACAACATTTTCGTGATGTCAAAAACATATGAAGTCTTTACCAACAATCTTGGGGCTGTAACAGCAGGAGGAATACTTGAGTATGAAAGTGGATTGATTTTTGATTTGGTGTTTTAAGTCCACTTTATGTACAGTAAGGCTAATCGGGACTGGACCTACAGTTTAAAGTGCGATCCGAACCACTATGTGCCTCCACCGGGTATCGAACCCGGGACCGAGTATGAAAGTGGATGAAGTATTACACTCTGGGGAGTGAGATTCCTCCCATTTGGAAAATTTCGTAAAGCAATGCCTCAACTTGTCTCTTTGTCACCATGCAATCTCCGACATACCTCAAAGCTCAACCATCTTCAACCACCTCCTGCATTATAATAACTTTCATTTCAAGCACTGATATATAATTAGCTCATTAAAATTATTTTGTTTACTTTGATTACACCGGCTTGCATGGGTTTGGATGACTCGCAGAATATTGTTGTCTCTGAATATTTTCAGCATGCTGATTTCAGAAATGAAATACATTTTTACCCATCACCTTTAATTTTTTTTCAGAAAATAGCAATATATTAACAGCCTTAATTTCACAATAAAATGTGCAGTTCCTACATTTCCTCAATAGACGGTTCTCTTTAGATAGTGGTAAAATATTGGTTTTCTACAATACAAATCCTCCAATTTGAACTATAAATGCATATAGAATAGTAAGCATTTAACCCACCTTCAATCTTGACATGATAATTGTAAACTTTGATTACGTAAGTTCCATTTTTTAAATCCCTCCAAAATTTCCTTCACAAAATGTACAAAATTCAATGTTATAATGTAGTAGAGGTTTATTGAACTTAATGACGTGGAGAAAATCCTCATATAGAGAAAAATCCTGCCGTGATGGGAAGAAATGTATGTCATATTCGTCATCAGCATTCAAAATACTTCCAGAATCACCTACTGGTTTGTAAATAACCGAAATTTAATTTGTTTAAATTTATTCTATTGCGCTCTGTTACTTCTGTATTAGACTTAATGGAATGGCGAATATGAGAATTCTGTTGTGAAATTGTGAAAAATCCTGACGTGATGGGGGAAAATGAATGTCATTTCCGTGATCAGCATTCAAAATACTTCAAGAATCACCTATTGATTTGAAATCATCCGAATTTCCCAAAATGCAGGGCTTTGTTATCATTTGATAATCAAGTATGTATTTTGTTTCTATTTGTGAGGACGTCGATGGCTATGAACTCCGCCTTCCCCTCAGGTGACGTCAATCTCCACAGGTAACATCGAACAGTGGTTATTAAAATTGTAGACAATTTCATACATTCTATCTTATGATAGGGTGCATTCAGCGTCTCTGGAAGTTGCCGTACACATGCATTCATAGTTCTTCTTCAACAACGGCATGTTTTGGTTTTTAATACTCATGACAAGTTTCTTCAAATTTACGTATTCACCCAAGTCAATATTGTATTCCGAGACCGTACGTGTCCATGTCGATCAACAATGAACTGTCGTCTGCTGCTCCTGTCACAGACTTCGTTTCGTAATAACTACGAACACAGGTAACCAGGGTTGTTGAAGGTCCAGGAAACCATAAATTCTAATGGGTTCTATTTGGTTCTGTTGCAGGACCGGAACCCTTTTTTCTCACACAATTTAAATTCGGTACAAGTTGCGTATTGTTTCGTTGAAAAGGGGTTCCGGGACCGAATTTAAATTGATCCTGGAAAATGGTTCCTAGACCATATTTAAATTCATCCAGAAGAAAAGGTTCCTGGACCATATTTAAATTCATCCAGAAGAAAAGGTTCCTAGACCATATTTAAATTCATCCAGAAGAAAAGGTTCCTCGACCATATTTAAATTCATCCAGAAAAAAAGGTTCCTGGACCATATTTAAATTCATCCAGAAAAAAAGGTTCCTGGACCATATTTAAATTCATCCAGAAGAAAAGGTTCCTAGACCATATTTAAATTCATCCAGAAGAAAAGGTTCCTCGACCATATTTAAATTCATCCAGAAAAAAAGGTTCCTGGACCATATTTAAATTCATCCAGAAGAAAAGGTTCCTGGACCATATTTAAATTCATCCAGAAGAAAAGGTTCCTCGACCATATTTAAATTCATCCAGAAGAAAAGGTTCCTAGACCATATTTAAATTCATCCAGAAGAAAAGGTTCCTCGACCATATTTAAATTCATCCAGAAGAAAAGGTTCCTGGACCATATTTAAATTCATCCAGAAAAAAAGGTTCCTGGACCATATTTAAATTCATCCAGAAGAAAAGGTTCCTGGACCATATTTAAATTCATCCAGAAGAAAAGGTTCCTCGACCATATTTAAATTCATCCAGAAGAAAAGGTTCCTGGACCATATTTAAATTCATCCAGAAGAAAAGGTTCCTGCACCGAATTGAAATACTTTACAGTCCAGAACCCATTTACGCTTGCTGATTTTCTCTCCTGGACCGAAATTGAATTTATTTAAAATCCCTGCAGGTAACACGTTGTTGCATTCTCCAACCCTCCATTGCAACTGACTGTATGAAATGGCGTCCTCTACTCTTCCGTTCCCCTTCCCGCCAACCACGAAAGATTATCGCCCCGGCGCAATATTCATTTTATGTGATTTTATCAACTGTCGTTTTTTATGTTGATTCAACACATGTGTATTGCATATGTAATGTTGTGTAAATTAGTATACCTAGGTAATAGTACTGTTAATTGCAGACACCTGTTGGATTTATTAATTATGTGTGTAAAACTGTAATTAGTATGTTCTTTGTTGCTTTCACTGTGCTGTGTAAATCTAGTATGAGAGTCCTCCTAAGAGAAAAAGGGGGGTCAACGATTGCAATTAGCAAAGCCGCGAGGTGTGACTAGAATTTTTGGTTTTGCCCCTATGTAAATTTTTCAAGTCGCCACTTTTGGCAAGTAGACCTTGAGTTTGAAATGAATTTTAAGAACACTTTTATGCACTGTGTAAAATGGGATGAAAACCACTATGTGTTCCCACCGGTCGAAATTGTAAAGATAGAAAAGTATGGTAAGATAGGTGAAATGGTTCAAGTATAGAACTTACAGAAACAGAAGGAGCAATATTTTCTAAAAATTCCTAATCATTTTCCATTATTTTTTACACAAAATTAATTAGGCATTAAAATCTTATATATTTAACTACTTCACTTCTTCGACATGGCATTGTCCATCTTATGTAAAAATCAAAAGAGGGGAATTTGAGACTCAGTTTGTTTAAAATGAAGTGTTTTACAAACTACTACGGGATTGAAATAAACTGCAAATGCTATTAATATAGTCGTTGTTGTTATAATTGTTTAACACTACCCAATTTAAAAGTAATGTTTATGTCTTTCTCACATAGGTATTTTTCTCTTTATTGAGGTACAGTTGGGAGACTCTTTTTTTTTAATGTTCTCATTGGTGGTACAAATGAAACGAAAGAAAATAGAACCTATTCCTAAATTGCGTTTCACTTTCGTATAAATGAGAAGTGAGTGAGTATACAAAATGCCCCACTCACTTGCTCCCTCTATTACACTAAATCATCATTCATCATCATTATGACGACTAAGCCAAGGTATATAAGATCACCATAAGATAACTGAAATTAACTTAAGAACAAAAAACAACCCACACACTTCTAACTATTTACAGCATATCAGATAACAAAGATATTTCTGAATTTCAAAGTTTTGCTCATTACTGGTAGAGTTAACATTTTGATACTGTTTCAATACTGTAATTTATTTCACATTAACTATATTGATACACGCCTCTAATTTCAATTAGCACATGCATAGCAGTCTTCGAATTCTCCTAATAAAGCTTGGTTTATCGTCTTCCACTGGTTCTTCGTCATCTATAAGTTCTATGCCAGGCTGTTCATCCTTTTCAACATATTCATTCTTCATTCCATGCGGCTGATTCGATACTAGTGTCTTCATTGTATAATGAATTCCATCGCTGTGGCCATCTTCTATCTGCATTGTCTGCTTCCTATCGATTGACTGTGTCTTCACTTCGGAAGACATGTCGTCCAGCTGAGCTTCTTCAATCTTGATTTTAAGCGGCTGATTCAATACCAGTGTCTTAATTGCATAATGAATTCCATCGCTGTGGCCATCTTCTATCTGCATTGTCTGCTTCCTATCGATTGACTGTGTCTTCACTTCGGAAGACATGTCGTCCAGCAGAGCTTCTTCAATCTTGATTTCAAGCGGCTGATTCGATACTAGTGTATTCATTGTGTAATGAATTCCATCGCTGTGGCCATCTTCTATCTGCATTGTCTGCTTCCTATCGATTGACTGTGTCTTCACTTCGGAAGACATGTCGTCCACCTGAGCTTCTTCAATCTTGGTTATAAGCGGTTGATTCGATACTAGTGTGTTAATTGCATAATGAATTCCATCGCTGTGCCCATCTTCTATCTGCATTGTCTGCTTCCTATCGATTGACTGTTTCTTCACTTCGGAAGACATGTCATCCAGCTGAGCTTCTTCAATCTTGGTTATAAGCGGTTGATTCGATACTAGTGTCTTCATTCCATGTTGAATTCCATCGCTGTGGCCATCTTCTATCTGCATTGTCTGCTTCCTATCGATTGACTGTGTCTTCACTTCGGAAGATATGTCGTCCAGCTGAGCTTCTTCAATCTTGGTTATAAGCGGTTTATTCGATACTAGTGTGTTAATTGCATAATGAATTCCATCGCTGTGGCCATCTTCTATCTGCATTGTCTGCTTCCTATCCATTGACTGTGTCTTCACTTCGGAAGACATGTCATCAATCTGAGCGTCTTCACTCCTCATTGTCTGCTTCTCATCCGAAGATTTTGGCTTCACCTTTGAAAGTTTTCGATCCGCATACGCCTTCTTCGTTGGCAACATTAGTTTGTATTTGATGTTGATATACCTGTTTAATGGCATATACTCCGCTTCTGCTTCCTCAATAAGCTTATTGACTGTTCTAAGAAGAATTTCCTTTTCTTTAACTTTGTCCGACACGGACTTCTTGAATTTCGACACCACGTCCTTCATAACGTTGCGGTACTGATCTCATTATTCGGAGGTTTTCGTCGGGCGTTGTATCCGGGACTTCACCAACCTTCTCGACGGTGTCCTCCAAAGTTCTGAAGGTCTCCATGGTCCAGACGTAGAAATCCCAAAGATCATCTTCGGAAATATGTTCAGTCTGTTCTGCCTTCTCTCGCTTTTCTCCTTCCGGGGTGTATTGGTAACGATGCCGCAAGCGTCTGCGTACCTCTACAAATCTTCGCGCGCGTTCAGAAATGTCCCTCTGACGTTCGAGTCTAGAGAAATTCCACCGGAGCCCTTTATCGTCTCGAAGATCTGACCACTTCACATCTTCGGTGTTTTGTTCGATCTTTGTCTCAATCATGCGATACTGGCCTTCGACGGTCTTTAAAAAAATGTTCACCGTATCTTTGATGCTGTCAGTCTCCTGGATCAGTTCCGCCATCGTTTCCCTTATCTTCTTCAGACTCGGCTCGTTACTTCGGTGTTCAGTGTGATACTTCTCCATCAGATCCCACATCTCCTGCATCAGTTCCTTCGCCCTTTCCTTTATCTTCTTCACTCTCGACTCGTTACCGTTACTACAGTAATCAGTAGGCAACGTCTGCAACAGATCAAATATTACTTTCTCCATACCTTTTATGTTACGCTTCTTCTCTTTCAAGCTTTGTATGTAAGTGCTCAGGTAGTCATATTCGAAGAAAAATTTCTCTCGTTTTGTGAAGTCCGTTTGGGTAGACTTCTCTCGTTTTGTGAAGTCCGTTTGGGTAGACTCGTACATGTACTTTGGAATGGGGATACCTTCTTCTCTTCTGTGGACTTCTTGTCCTTCTTCCGTCATTCCATCCCATATTTCTGTACGTTTCAGTCCATCGTCTGCCTGACTTCTGTCCTCCGGTTCTCTATCAAGGTCTTTTACCATGCATTTTTCTACCATTTCAAACTCTTTCATTTCACGATGTTTATTGTCACCGTTTTCCTGCCATTCTCTCGAATTGCAACTCAAGTCACTCTTCTGTTGTTCTCTGAAGGGAAACTTCAAGGAATAAATATATTCTCCAACGTAACTTCTTTTTTTTTTTTTTTTAACTTCTGATTCTGCTCCAGAACGACATTAAATACGATCCTACGGTGTATATCATTTCTCCTTGTTTTTCTGTCGAAACTCTTAGGCCCAGTTCCTGCGGATGTTTGCAGAATTTCCTTTCGCCATCTTTCTGCGAATTAGAATCAAGTATGTCCTTTGAAGCTGCCTGCCTAGCAAGGAAATGAAGAATCGTTCCATTCTGACCGCTAACTTCACTTTTCATACTAAGAACTTGCTCAGAACACTCAGAAAATACCATTACCAGCACTCCAACATATGTAACTTCATACGTACGGCATCCTAACACGATTTCTGCCATGCGCCAATGTATAAACCTGTATAAACTCAAACTGTGAAATCTGTTATCCAACTCCGCGAGATTTAGACGTTTCACCACTTCTTCATTTCGTCCAAACGTTTTCTGACTAACTACGAACTTCTTATTGACATCAACAATTTTCATCGGTTGCTTAAACTCAGCACTTGAAATTTCAAGAAATCTGTGGCATACTTCTTGCTCTGTCCACATGGTAAGTTCCTGTTTCTCGGCGATAATTATACCACCATGCGAGAGATAATACTCCGCCGCAACTTCTACAATAGCCAAATAGTGAATCCTGTACAGCTGAAGGCTATACGAAGATTCATACGCCTCGAGGAATATCATCCTGCGCACTGCTCTTCGTACGAGGGATCGAGGGGTTGTTCTCATCGCTTCCTGCATCGCAGGGCTTAGCAGTCGGCCTCTGATCATAGCTCGCAAGAGACCTGGGGTCTGCCTGCGATCTGTCACCTGGCGCTGCATAATTAACTCCTTTTATTCCACTTTGAGAATGGCGAAAACCTTAAATCGAACCGTACTTGATCACAATCTAAAGCTTTCTGCGTTTTCACGCAACATTTCAACAATGGATATATTGTAACTTCCATGCCGCATTGTTAGTAATGTTGCCTGGTGCATCAACAAGAATGCTTTAAATGAAATAAGTGTCTGTGAAGGATGATCCCGTTCCTCCTCTTGTCGAGATGCAGAGTTTCGTGTCCTTCTCGTTCGATTGGAGTCTCTGCTCATTTCATTCCTTCCCTCTTATTTTGTGATTAGATTAAACAAACATCATGCATAACTTATCTATATGGATCTCTCCCAATTGTGTGTCTGAATTAAGCCTCAGAACAGGATTCAATCTCGTACATTGAAGAAAAAAAGTTTAAGACAATAAAATGAGACTACGAAAGTTGTAACGTTGGCATCAGAAAACTTGAAATGATTCTAAAATCACATTCGATTCCTATCAAACAAAAATTTGACAGCAATTTCAATTTTTAACCAAATATGGCATGTTTTTTTTAAAGTAAATGAAACTCCAAGATGATACACAAGAAGAGAAAATCTGTACACATTAAACATTATTTTAACAGACATGGAGGTTTCATATTATTATTTTGATACGCTAAGGTTCGGCTTAGGCCTTTCAACACATGTGCTCTAATTCCATGATCCTTAATGCAACATACTTGGAAGCTTCTTTCTAGTGAATAAATTCTTTGCAATTCAATCGGGATTAAAGAATGACTTTACTTCAAATTCAGCACAGAATACAATAAAATAGCATTCAGTTTCTACGTTCCGGCCCCCGTGGCAGATTGGTTAGCACATCGCGCTACGACGCCAGGGGTCCCGGGTTCGAATCCATTCATCAATTTCGTCATATCATCACTCATCCCCATCTTCGCAAATTAACCATAAGTGACACAAGAAGCGAAGTAAAATAAAGCAAATCAATCGATCAATCAATCAGTGCCTACGTATCATTCGATACTCGATTTCTATATCACAGTCTCTCGATGATCGACAGTCTAGCTTTAAAGCATTATTTGTAACCGTTGTACATTAGAATTCTTGAACGTTAATCTTGAATACAAAGAGAAAACTGACTTGTGCTATGACGTAACTTCTTTCAAACGGCAACCAACGAACATTTTTCTTGTTCCCCACTCCCAGGCTTCATATGAGGTGCATTCAAGATATTTTGATTCTGTATAAATTTTATTATCTCTTTCCCATACTTTTATAATGAATATTATGTCATGGTGTGAATTTTCGTTGTTGATGGCTCTGATCAGGAAATTAACGATCAAACATTTTGTCAACTCTGGTGTCCGCACAATCGTTCAGGTTAAAATGCATTTACTACCATAATATTCAATATACTTATTACATAACAGATGAAAAGTCTGAGATAGTTATTTTAAAAGACACCTCACATACTGCTTGATAAAATACTTATTAATTCCGAATACATACACATGTGTGGTTTGTGTGAGAGAGTGTGTGCGTGAACACACGTGTGAAATACGTACATGGTGTAATTATGTAGATATTAATTTGTTGACGTTATTTAGGGACCTTATTTCACCTCGCCCGAGTAAAATTTTTATCTTGATTTTTTTTTGGGGGGGGGGTGTTATTGACATATAAAATGTGAATGAAATAGTAATTCTTTTTTCTTTGTTTCATACAATTGCTTTCTATGAGTGCATACAAACCAAACACGCATGAATATTTCTTGGTCTGACTTGGCCTTCCGCAAAACTTGTAAAGAAAAATTCGTGATCTCATGAGGCTTAACAATTCTCTCAAACTTTGTTTTTTTTTTTTAGAAACAATATTTTTTGTGCAAAATGAGCTAAAATAGTAACTTTCGAACAGTTTCCTCCCGATCCGGTGACCAAATTTATTCTCCTGAATCCTGATAAGTAGGGGTCGAATTTTTGCCTATTTGCATATTACAAATTTCAAAAAATATTCCATAGTTTCCGAAATATTATTAACCGAACTGCTATTAATTGTTATCTGGCAGGGATTTAGTAATCCATACTGCGAACTTCAGTATCTTTGAGTACACCAAATTATATCTTTGAGGATCCAGTAGCTTCTGGTTATTTTATCATTATTATTACAATAATCAACTTTGTTCATTAGCACCCTTAAATTATGAACATATCATTGTGGAGTGTCCACCCGATTAAGTGGCTAGGCTTTTATAATGTTTGTTTAAACTTCATATCCTCAGATTATTGTTCTTAAAATAGTTGAATCTGTTTATCATTTGCCAGTAGGAGCGCTGTTGAAGGTAATTTAAGTAGAACAAGCACAAGTTTTCTGCGGATTATGTTTGTATAATATATATTCATTGTATAGCATTGTATCCTTGTGCACTGGGATCCATGAGTATTCCTTGCAAATTGTCACCATGTTCATGCACTCTATTTGACCCAATAATAGCTTCAAGAATTAAAAGAAAACTCAAAACAAGCTGTTGAAAACTTCTGCACCATCATTCACATTGCTTAAAAACACACAGGATGTAAGAAAAAAAATAATGAAAATAGTCATGGACAACTTGCACGGTACTACTCATGGATGCCTCTGTACCTCTCATCTTGGTTAATATTGCAGACGTTTTCCCTTGATGCTACGTTATCAAATATCCATGCAAATAAGTTGGAGTGTTAGTTTCTGGAAAGCTGCTTTTCTCTTTTCTGTCAAAAAATGCAAATTTAATTCAAGTGCTGCTACAGGGCCCCTAGTGGAACATTTCCTAAATAGCACAACGGGAATAGATAATTGGACTATTTGATTTGATCTTGTTATTTATCGTCGCGTTTCTGCCACATCTTTGTGCACATATCTTACAATTTGTCCCACATCACACAAGGAACAAACTATTCAACTGTGGTAGGGTCGATGTTTCCTCCTGACTGGATAAATTGTATTTGATAAATGACAATGTTTCTTGATCACTGTCTGATGATTTTATCCCTCTTTTAACAATATTATTGTCATATTATTTGTAGCACAAGATATTTATTGGATTTTCAAAGCTTAATTCAAAACTAGTCTGGACGAATATAATATTTCCTGCTTTTGATTGTCATAAATTGAAGCATCTGGCTTATATGAAACTGATATCATGCACTCAGCTCGCTGGTAAGAAATGGCATGCCATTTTTGTTTACTGATAAACTTGATACAAGCCAGTGGTATATTGAAGAAGGGCTATCGGGCCTGAGTCATCGAAATGACCTCGAATATATATATATATATATATATATATATATATATATATATATATATATATATATATGGGTATCAACATTTGAAAAGAGTTAATCATAAATTTCATGAGGTATAAAAATAAAGCCACTGATTGCAATTTATAGGCAGCATAGTGAAAAATATAGCAACACATAGAGAAAAAATAGTATTGTATTAGCGCTAAGAATAGAGCAGCTAATTCTGGAAAAAGAAATTAAATAATAGAATTAGTTGCTTAGTTTTTATATTACTTTAATATACTTGTATCTGTTGTTTCGCAATATCGTACAGTGGGAACCATGAGTTTTACCGTGCAAATTGTCCATCACTATGTTCCTGCACTTCATTTGATCCAATAAGAGCTTCAAGAATTAAAAGAAAACTCAAAACAAGCTGTTGACAACTTCTGCACCAGCATACATAAAAATCCATCGCTTAAAAACACACAGGATGTAAGAGAAAAATTAATGAAAATAGTCTTGGACAATTTGCACGGTAATACTGTACATTTATTCTGGTAAAAAATAGAAATCCCTTTACACGCATAAATATTATCCTGCAAATTGTCCATTCCGCGTTTCTCTTCATTTTATGCAATGACTCTCAAGAATTGAAACAACCTGCTGACAACTTACAGTACACCAACATAAATAAAAATATAATTTTTGAAAACACATAGTGTATCTATCTTGTGTAGTAGTTGTGATGTGCTTGTATGTGGGTTTGTCTTGTGTAGTAGCTGCGCTGTCTAGTGTGGTTGTGTTTATTTTGTGTAGTAGTTATGCTGTCTAATGTGTTTCTATTTGGCTTGTGTAGTATCGGTGGTGTGTATGTATGTGTCTTGTGTTGTAGTTGTGCTGTCTAGTATGTTTGTGTAGTAGTTGTGCTGTCTAGTATGTTCGTTTTGCGTACTAGGTGTGCTGTCTAATTTGTTTGTGTTTGTCTTGTGTAGTAGTTGTGATGTGTTTGTGTTTATATTGTGTTATAGTTGTGATGTGTTTGTGTGTGTCTTGTGTAGTAATTGTGCTGTCTAATGTGTTTGTGTTTGTCTTCTGTAGTAGTTCCTCCATTCATATTGGGGGTTAGGCGTAGAGCTGACAACTCTGCACTGTAAAAAGCCATGTCAAGAATTAGCAATATAAGGCCATGGATGTTCCCAAGGTAAAATATTCCGGAGGTAAAATAGTCCCCCGTTCGGATCTCCGGGTGGGGACTACTTTGGGAGGTCCCTGGACTAAGGATAAGATCTACGTTAGGAATAAGGATATTAAATTAGGCACCTGGAATGTTCTGAGCCTTTACCGGCCTGGGGCATTTCAGTGTACAGTTAATGAGATAGTTAAATATAAATTAGATGTAGTAGCTGTTCAAGAAGTTAGGTGGCCAGGAGAAGGGAATTGTAAAACTAAAAATTATACTTTTTTCTATGGTGGTACTGAAAATCATAATTTTGGAACAGGCTTTTTCATAAATAATAGAATTATCTCAGCTCTTAAAACAGTAGAATTTATTAATGATAGGATATCATATGCAGTTTTACAGGGTAGGTGGTGTAAAATTATTTTAATAAACATACATGCACCAACGGAAGATAAAGATGATAATACTAAAGATGATTTCTATACAGAGTTAGAACAGGTCTTTGATAAATTTTCTCAGTATGATATGAAAATTCTGTTAGGTGACTGTAATGCACAGATTGGCAAAGAAGAGACATTTAAACCCACGATTGGTAAAGAAAGTCTTCATGAATTAAGTAATGATAATGGTATAAGATTGATTACTTTTGCAACCTCAAAGAATTTAATTGTGAAAAGTACCACTTTTAAACATAAAGATATCCATAAATATACCTGGTCTTCTCCAGATGGTAAAACTCATAATCAGATAGATCATATTCTCATTGATAAGAGAAGGCATACTAGTATAATTGACGTTCGTACACATAGAGGTGCTGACTGTGCCAGTGACCATTATTTAGTAATTGCTAAATTAAGAGAGAGACTCTCAGTGATAAATCATAAGCAACAAAATCTAAAAGTTCTAAAATTTGATACAGGAAAGTTTACTGATGAAAGAATTAAGAAAGATTACCAAATTAAACTGTCAAATAGATTTGATGTTTTGCAGGATTTAAATGATGATGAAAATATAAATGAAACAGACGTAAATGAGAATTGGGAGCACATACGTAATGCAATAGAATCAGCAGCTAAAGAAAGTATAGGATACCATAAACCGAGAAAAAGTAAGCCATGGTTTGATAATGAATGTCATAATCTAATAGAAATAAGAAATCAGGCTAGACTTAGGTGGTTAAATAACTCTGATGATACAAATCTAAACAATTATAATAGAATAAAGCGAGAAGTTAACCGCACGTTTAGAAGTAAAAAAAGAGATGACTTGAAAAGCAAAATTAACGAAATTGAAACAAACAGCAAAAATAAAAATATCAGAGATTTATATAAAGGTGTAAATGAGTTTAGAAAGGGGTGGCAACCTAAAGTAAACTTGATAAAAGATAAAGACGGTGATTTTCTAGCTGACCCAAGCGATATTCTAAATAGATGGAAGAATTACTTTAATTACCTTTTAAATGTCCATGTAGGAGATAAATCAGGAGTGAATGAAGTACACACAGCAGAACCTTTAGTTCCAGAACCTAAATTGACTGAAGTTAAAGATGCTATTAAAAGGCTAAAGAATAACAAAGTACCTGGCATTGATTTAATACCAGCTGAGTTAATTAAATATGGTGGAAATTCATTAATATGTCAAATTCATAAATTATTATTTTTAATATGGAATAAAGAAGAAATCACTCAACAGTGGAAAGAATCCATAATTGTTCCTGTGTTTAAAAAAGGTGATAAAATGAACTGCAATAATTACCGTGGAATTTCTCTACTCTCAACAACATATAAAATATTATCTAACATTCTTTTAACAAAACTAACCCCATATGCTAATGAAATTATAGGTGATTATCAATGTGGATTTAAACGTAACAGATCAATACAGATCAAATTTTTCACATTAGACAGACACTTGAAAAAAGTGGGAATATAATCAAAATGTCCATCAGCTATTCATTGATTTCAAAAAAGCATATGATTCGGTCAAAAGAGATAAATTATATAATATATTAGTAGAGTTTGGAATACCTAAGAAGCTTGTTAGTATGATAAAAAAATGCACCAGTGAAACAGAAAGTAAAATTCGTGTGGGTATTAATATGTCTGACAAATTTATAATTCATGATGGGTTAAAACAAGGAGATGCATTATCTCCATTGCTCTTTAATTTTGCCTTACAATATGCTGTTAGGAAGGTAAACGAAACTAAAGAAGGACTAAAATTAAATGGTGTGACTCAGTTGTTAGCATATGCAGATGATGTAGACTTACTGGGGGATGATGTGAATACAATTAAGAATAATGCTAAAATATTTTTCAAAACTGCTAAAGAGATAGGTTAGGAAGTTAACAAAGAGAAAACTAAATATATGCTTACAGGCCGAAACCAAGAGTTAGGTAATAATCAAAATCTAATTATTGATAACAACTCTTTTGAACCAGTTTCCAAATTCAAATACTTAGGAGTAATATTAACAAATGAAAATTATATTAAAGAGGAAATAAAAAGTAGGCTTAATTCAGGAAATGCATGTTACTTCTCTCTTCATGAACTTTTGCCTTCTCGTATAATATCTAAGAAACTAAAAGTTAAAATATACAAAACAGTAATTTTGCCTGTAGTATTATATGGGTGTGAAACTTGGTCCCTTACATTGAAAGAGGAACATAAATTGAGAGTATTTGAAAATAGGATCCTTAGGAAAATCTTTGGACCTAAAAGGGATGAGGAGACAGGTGAGTGGAGAAGGTTACATAATTTAGAACTACATAATTTGTATTCATGTCCAGACATTATTAGAATAATTAAATCAAGAAGACTTAGGTGGGCAGGCCATGTGGCACGAATGGGAGAGGAAAGAGGAGTTTACAGGATTCTTGTTGGGAAACCTGATGGTAAGAGACCAGTAGGAAGGCCAAGACGAAGATGGAGGGACAACGTTGAGATGGACCTAAGGGAAATCGGTAGGGATGGAAAAGAGTATATAGATCTTGCTCAAGATAGGGACAGATGGAAGGCCTGTGTTGCTGCAGCCATGAACCTTCGGGTTTAAGAAGGCTAGAGAGTTAGTTAGTTAGTTTTAGGGTGCATTCAGTTATCAATTCAGGCATATTGTTCAACAGGAAGTTGTAAACGTATAGCTTGGGAACGAATCCCCAACAGACATGACAAGGATACATCATAAAAGGTCAATCAAATAATTGATTTCTAATTGCTCAATGTATTCTTTACATTTATTTTTAATTATTAATGTTCTTGTATCTAGTTTTCAACAAAGATAAAGAAAATAATACAGGCTGTCCAAAAAGATAATGTGCAGTAAATTAAGGCACAAAAACGTACAATGTTGAAATTCTTCCTACATCCGATGTTGGAAACGTCATCTCATACTGTACTCAAGAGATTTCTTGACATATGTCCTACCGTTGTCGGAGGCCTTCTGCAGGACAGTCGGTATGAAGCATTTCCAGAATCTCCTGTATAAAGAAATGCTACATGGTACGTGGTTCTTCACTCACAGTAACTTCTAAGGCAAACCGGTTAAGTGAACAAACAATGATATAGTCTCCTGTACAGTCTTAGAAAAAAATACCTGGGCCACGGGACGTAGAATTTCGTAACGTCTTAAAGCCTGTTGTTTATGCAACCCAAATAACAAAATATTCGCTTAAGTTTGCCTGGTGATTCTGAGTTCTCGGGAAGGATTGAGCTTTGATAGCATGAGTCACATGACTCGTGCCCCAGCCACAACAAACAGCTGGGTGCTACGATGCCTCCAGAAGAAAATTTCATTAACTGGTTTCTTGACAAGACCTACTCGTAAAGAAATACTATTCTTTCAAGTGATATTAGAGTCATTGTCAAGAGGTTCGCTGAAATGATGGTTCTCATCACAGACCACATGCCACACGTTAATTGTTTAAGTCATGCACTGGACCTACAGATTAAAATGGGATCCGAACCAAATGCCTCTCTATTTGGTATTGAATTCGGAAGCCTTTCATTACATGGCGAAGACGTTACCACTACGACATCAGAGAGGCAATGGAACCCCTTGAGAAAGAGATAAGCGAAAATTGCTACGTGACAAACTATATTTGCCCGTAAATTTTAAAAATAAGACAATATTTTGTACTGACAGTTTCGAACCGTGGGAGAGGCATATATTTTTTTGTACCATCGTCCATTTCACGAGTTTATAATTCTTCCTCACCGACACGAGTAACGCGAGTGGTAGAAGAAAAGCAAAGTAAAATAACTGAAACAGAAATAAAAGGAAAAAGCGAAATAAATTTTATTCATAATATTCTGCAGTCACTTGAGTTGTATTCACGGGATGCTACCTTTAACGAAAGCCGTGGTCTCTTCCTTGTCTTTTTGCTTTCTTTGTGCTCTTGCATCCCCCGTCACGATTGGTCTAAAACTAATTAATGCGACGTTAATTAAACAATCCAAACAACGAAACAATGCACAATCAACTGCACAAAACAACATTCCAAATGTTTTCGAATCGGAAAACAATTGAGATGCTGTAAAATGACTTAAGATGCAGTAATAAAGTGGGAATTCGGTACCGTATAGAATTAAATCGGTAGAGATGTTCGATATGATTGGATGTTTGTTATTTAGATTTGCTATTCTTTCACTTTTGGCAAATAGCGACGATGAAGATGAGTGATGCTATGATGAAATTGATGAAGGGACACTTACCAAGGACACCCACGCCCAAGTCGAGATTCTAACCAGGGACCCATGGCATCGTAGCGCGCTGTGCTAACCACTCCTCCATGGAGTGGACATTATAGCATATTTTGTGTGCTCAATTGGGATCAATCAATGGAATGAATAGGCATATTATATGATTAATAAATTCATATCATAATACCACGTCATATTATTCGGCACGAAGTAACATCAGAGACATTCAATCTTGCATTTTTGCCTTTCAACTAATTCTTTGAATTCAGGTTAATCACAACAATAAGATAAATTATGAAGCAAATGATAGTGAATGTGGGATATTATTACGAATTACCTGACAGAAACAACATTAAGCAGGCTCGGTGGTCAAGCTCATTAAATGATTGACATTCGATATCGTCGCCAAAGTTCCCGGGTTTGAGTACCGTCCTTGTCGGGGGTATTTGATTATTTCGTCATCAATTTCATGTAATGGTCACTCGTCCTTATCGTCGCGATCATCGAACAGGGAATAAAAATTATAAAAATAAATACGATGGAAGAGTACTTATTTCATCTCTCACGAAATCTCCTACAAAACCGGAATATATAAAATACATGTATATTCATTCACATACATTTTCGATTTCTATATTTAACTAATCGAGACCGAGAACGGGAGAGCAATTTTCAATTCGACAAACCGAGAGACGGAGAAACTGTCAAGTCTCGTTTCTTCTTGGCACCTCCGTAATCGAGTTGTTCTGTTTGTCATTGGCTTTGTATTGGCAATTATTGTCATTATTCTTCCCCTGCAGGTAAACCATAACGATGAATTATGATGAAATGAAGCAGATAAAAGGGCAAGATCAAGAAAGTCATGCCTGTTCGGGACTCCAACCCAGAACCTTATGTAACGAGATTTGAAATTCTGGAGAAGGCGTCCGTGTTTCGCTTGGTTTTATCTTTCCTCTACTTCTCTTATATTATCATACATGTATAATAAAAATGGATCTGATACGATATGTTGCGATTCATAATTGTGCTGATTAGATGCTACAGATGTGAACTCCAAACTGCAATATATTATTCCCTTGTCTTTCGTATGTGGTTGAACATGAAATTTTCTTACACTGTGACAATTTCTTTCTTAGTTTTGGTTTGGTGCACAGATATGCTAATCTGGACTCGACCTTCAGTTTAAAGTGGGATACTAACCACTATGTGCATCCACCGTGTATCAAACTCGGGATCCACTGATTACAAGGCGACGACGTTATCACTACGCCATCGAGGAGGCCCCATGACAAAATGTTATTCACTCGATCTCTACCATAATTTATTTCAGCATTTACATTTTCGTTTTCTTCTTCTTTTTTCCTTTTGTTAACTACTCTTATACAACTCTTTTTGCGTCTTCGAATTTCTTCTTGTTTCAGGAAAAAATAATACATGCAGGCTGTATAAAAATCCCCCGTTCAAATAGATGAAACGTTCACTCTCGAGAACTAATTTACATGTTTATCACTAACGTAACCATTAGGAAGGAAACTATTGAAATGTTAACTGATATAACTGCAGATGAAACAATACTTACAGCCACTAACGAAATATCTATTCTTGTGTAGCCTCACAGACAACAAGTATATGGTGAGTCATTCACTCTTGCTGACTACGGGCGAAGGTCACTGAACTAAAGGGTGGTGGCAAGCAAGCAGGCTTCTGCTCTACCAAAGACGAGGTCACGTGTTCCAGTTATCAATGGCGTACGAAATAAGGAGGAACACAGCTATCTGCCGTATGTTTTGGTCCCGTCATTGCACGTAGAACACGTTATCGTCGTGGCCTTGAAGTTCCCTCAGGGCACTCCTACGTAAAGGCTTCTCAGCTAGAAGGATATCTTCCCCATTGAGTGGAGGAAAAGTGGGTGCGTATAGAGGTCCTTCAACTTTCGTATTCTTTTTCATTTCAGAACCCGTGCTGTATCGTCGACTTAATCCAATCTATCCGATGTAGGTTTTAGGTTCTGTTTCTGTTCGGTTATTTCACGTTGTCTTCCTGCTTATGTTATTCGCGACGAAGGTTCTGGATTCGATAATCTGGACAATAACGGGATTGTGTTAGTTGCTTGATTTGGTGTCTTAAGTCCACTTTATGTCCTGTTAGGCTAATCGTGAATGGACCTATAGTTTAAAGGGGGATCCGAACCACTATGTTCCTCCACCGAGTATCGAACCCGGGATCCCTTAATTAAAAGGCGCCCACGATCCCACTGCGCCATCGGGGATTGTGTTCGAAACGAATGAATCAAATTTGAGTGATATGATATGCAACCATTGGAAGACTATTGAAAGAAAAGCTATGGGAACCTGCCAGTTTTTCTACTGCAGACAGGAAACCGTAAACATGGAAGAGAAGCTTATATTCTATGACACCTGACGCTATGTGCTCGAATACTGGCTAAATATAATCCATAGAGGCATAGCAACGTTAAATAACTCTTATATGTGCGCCTCACTGATGGCGTAGTGGTAAGGCCTTGTAATCAAGGGGTCTGGGGTACGATACCAGGTGATCGCACATAGTGGTTCGGATCCCACTTTAAACTGTATGCACTTCAGATTAGTCTATCTGTGCCGGTGACTCAGTCGGTAACGCGTCTGACTACCATGCTATAGGTCCCGGGTTCGATTCCCGGCCGGTTCAAGCCCGGGAACTTTTCTAACGTTGGAAGCGGCCCCAGCGCCCACCCAGCGTCGAATGACATGGGTACCTGGAGGAAACCCTGGGGGTAAAGGCGGTCAGGGGCGTGATGCTGATCACATCACCCCCACTCACGAACGAATCAAGAAAGTGTGGGGCGGCGTGATGCTGATCACATCACCCCCACTCACGAACGAATCAAGAAAGTGTGGGACGGCGTGATGCTGGTCACATCACCCCCACTCACGAACGAATCAAGAAAGTGTGGGGCGTTACCCCCACACCCCCTATACGCCTTCATGGCGTAGCGCCAAGCACAGGTGAGAACTTTACCTTTTTTTTTTTGCAAAAAGTGGACTTACAACAAAATTTCAACTTGCGATAAAGATTATGATAAGGTACTAAAGAATTGGGTCTAACACATTTTTTTATTGTTTACCAATGACATTATTAACTAATATTCTTAATTTCAGTTTCAAGATGAAATCGGCTACGAAATAAAAGGAGTGGGTTCATATTTCTGTTACGAAATTCCACTTTTGTAGTAGACCTGTGCCACACTAAGTTGTGACAATAAACAAATCTGAGACACTTTCAAAGTATTAAATTGCTATCTACGTATTTGGGTAAAATCTTTCAATATAATACTTTTTTTGGACGCGTCAAATCATAGTATTTAATTCCTGTTTTAGCAGCTTTACAAAACCTGATTTTGGGGGGGGTTACAAATGCCCTTTCTGCTCCCGTCAAGTTACGCCTATGACAAACAGGAATTCAAAGTAAAATACTGTCCCGACTAAATCGGGAGACACGTCTGATAGATTTACAATTGGTAAAATCATAATTAAGCGTGTAGTTGAAAACAACCTATTTTCATATATTGCATGCAGCTCTACTTTTTCTGCAATGTGGATCAAGAACTGGGGACGTGGAGAAGCACAACACTCCACGTAACCAATAGTCACGTGACCCTCTTTGCTTTCCTGTCATGTTGACCTTCGCGTGGAACACATTTCTCGGTGTTAAGACAGGCAAAATCACCCGATCATCGAAGGGTGCAATATGTGTTGCCTACCCTCCTGCATTACTTGCTCCTATTAAAGCCTTATGGGGAAGAACTTTTTTCCATGACTGTACGTGTCTTTCGGAGTGAATATTAATTTCACCTCCTCTACTTTTCAGGTTCTCTTGGCATTCTCCGCTCTCGTAGCGGTTGCAGCTGGTGGTGTTGTAGGTGGTTATGGTGCATTGGGCTATGCCGGTCCTGTTGCTGCTGTTGCTCCAGTGGCTCATGTAGCTGCTGTTGCTCCTGTCGCCGCTGCTGTTGATTACTACGTAAGTTCCTTCATTTTTATACACTTTGAAACTTCTATTAGTTGCTAAGTACAATTCTATTTAACTCTCAATTTGAAAACATCCAAATTCGATACATTTTATGACAAAAGGTAATATTTTCCAGGCCTACCCCAGATACGCCTTCGGTTACGGAGTGGCCGACGCTCTGACTGGAGACCACAAGAGCCAGTCTGAAGTTCGTGATGGAGGTTTGGTGAAAGGCCAATACAGCGTGGCTGAACCAGATGGCACTTTGAGAGTTGTGAACTACGCTGCTGATCCAATCAATGGATTCAACGCTGTGGTGAGCAAGCTTGGACACAGTGCTCACCCTGGCCCTGTCGCTGCTGTTGGTCATGTTGGACTCGCAGGAAAACTTTACGGTTAAAAATACGTGTATCGAATCATCCTATTTGATAGAAAGATTTGTAACAGAATACTGTGATACTTTTTTAAGGAAAATAAAAATTTCAAAAATTTGATTAATTACTTTCTTTATAACACTCAAGTTCTTTAACTCCAACTAAGCAGTGACGAATGGGCGTATAGGAACACACACAAACACACACATAAATATACATACAGGGTGGTATTTGTAGGGGGATGAGGGGTATTTCCCCCTATGGGAACTTGTGTCCCCCTCTGCTTGATAAATTTTATCAATGGGGGATGTTATATGGCATAAAGTCATTACCTCATGCTGTCCCTAGACAGTCAGTAGAATTTTCCCCCACTGGAAATTTCTTAAATACCACACTGTGTACATATATGTACATATACTGTGTACGTAAATGCGCAAATTAAGTAATACAATAATATTTAGTTGTTTTTTTCTATGTTCAGTTTTTAATGATCGATCAAGCAGCATGTAGCAAAAGGTTATGTATTTCCATGTCTACTCCAGATACGCCTTCGATATGGGCTGGCCTAGGCTCTGACTGGAGACCATAAGAGTCAGTCTTAAGTTCGTGATGGAGGTTTGATAAAGGGTCACTGCAGCCTCCTATTGGCACATTGGACTTACACGAAACCTTCATGAAGAAATGTATTTATATGTGTAATTATTATGTTAATATTTTGAGCAGGATATTGGCATCCTGGACAAAATATATACAATCAAAATTGTAATATATGTGATTTTTTCTGCATAGAAAATACAAAAATAAATTGCTAACACGTATATATGTTACAAATTTGAAATATTAGTATGCTACAACTAGATATTCAGAACTTTTGAATATCAAAGACCTACGTTCAAAATTAATTAATGGACTAGAAATATATTTTCCATTCCCTATACCCATTTAACTCCATAGACTACAACCTGTGAAAGCCTTCTTCACATCTAGTGAACAGATATGACTATAGGCCATTCTCATTGGTCAGCAATAGGGTTGCCAAAAATGTCATTATGTACATGTCGATTTTACCCCTGTTGTCGAGGTAACTTCGACACCCCCTGAAAAACAATATATTGTTGAAGTAAACGCCTCATGGGGTGAACTTCGACAACAGAAAATCGTAGTTATAAATGTTGAGTGGTGTAGTGGTTGTCAACTTCTCTTCGATGTTGTAGAACTGCTGGACATCGTCAACACTCACAGACGCCATCACAGAAGTGATGTTTATTGCTGTACGCATGGCCAGCTTGTGTCGCTTAATGAACCCACACACAAAGTCATCCCGAGGAACATTGTTTTTGAACTGAGTGACCCTTCGCCCTTTGCGATCGAGGTAGGCTTTCACTAGTACGGAGATGTCTAACTTACCGAAGGGCATACCCCAGATCAAGCCCGTGTCCAAGGAGGGGGGACAAGGGGGACATGCCCTCCCCCCTCAAGCTATGAAATATTTTAAAGCGAACCTATAAAACTACAAAAACAACATGGACGATTTTTCAGATTTTGCAAGAATTTCAATTCTCTTCTTGCATAAATGAATGGGATGTTTTTGGTGGAGAGAGGTAGACTCCAGAAGTCTGCAGTGTAGTATACGAGTATTTAGCAATTTTAGTTTTATAACCATTTATGCAAAGTTACCAAACATCCCAAGTTGATCGGGACAGTTCAGTATTTTTAATCCTTGTCCTGATTTTTTTCGAACTGCAGTCTTGATGAGAAAATGTCCCTTTTTAGTTAATTCACATTCAGACATGTTCTTCATGATAAGAATCATTCCTAATACATGTCATTTAACTTATAAATATAATATTTGTAAACATAGATTATCTTTATTACAAATCAAATCATGGCTGATCAATGGTGGTGGTTTAAGAAAATTGAAAACATTGTTAATTTATGAATATTGTATAATTCAAATACTTTTGAGATTGAGAATGGAATGTAAGCAATAAGCACCGAACTGTACCCCATGTGACAGCCTTTCTCTATAGGCGACTGTATTGTTGATTGTCAGGTCAGGAAGAGAGGATGGGGGGCTATCACTGAGTTGATTTTTCCCCTTTACTTTGGTCCATAATATTGCAACACTACAATTATGCATCCAGCTGTAATACTACCATGGCGTTGGTAGTCACATCCAGGGTACAAATTCCCATGGCGGAGGAGGGGATCTCCCACCTTCCCACCAACGATCCTGTTCTATTAAAATTCTGCCCCCCTCCCCATCAAAATTTTCCGAGATGAAGAGTTTTTGTTTTAACAATAAAAATAGGGGTGTAAGAGGTGATCCTTCCACATAGGATACCCAATTGTCAACCTCACTTCCACGTAGTACACCCTGGACTGCAATTGGCAAACTAACGAGGCTGTGACGTCTTGTGTTTTGTCCATATGTGTGCTGTGTACCCCTTTACAGCCTCTGCTTTCAACCGAAGTCAGGAGGTTTTAATATTTTAGTAAACGACATTACAGTTAATATAGGTAAGGTAAGGGGCTGGACCCCTTATAACGTGACTGGTGCAAAATAACCTTTAAGCGCTGACGCACAAAAAAAAATTAGATTCAAACAATAGAAATAAGCTATTAGTTTTGATTTCATACATACTTTACTAAGAATAATATCAGAAACACATACAAAAAAGGAGGAACAAAGAATAATGTCTGTGCGTGTGTGTTGCATACATGTGTCTCTCTCTCTCTCTCCCTCTCTCCCTTTTTCTCTCTTTGTCTGTCTGTCTCTATCTTCCTTTAGAGCTGGTAACAGCATGAGGTTAAAAAGTACTTCTATAGTCATAGATAAGATTTTATAAATCAAAATGGTCCAAGGAGGAACGGAGTCGTAGCTGCAGAGGGGGTTGTCATTATACTAGTCACCCTAGGCCCCTGGAACACAGAAATAAAACATAGCACTTACATGTTAATTTAATAGGAAACTAATGTGTCCTCAAAGTCTATTATGTTTTGCCCCTCCACCTAGTTACGTATATCAGATTTTTAATTTTAAATCGAATTTGCTGATGTGAACAATACCACACACTGCTTGAATGAAGATGAGGTGGGATGCATAACCGACTGTCCTTTTATTAGCCACATTTCTTGAATGCTAAGTTTTATTTTCGTCGGATTCAACGGAAAAGAGTAGAAACATAAAATGTCTTCAATGTCTAAGTATGCGAGCTACATCTAGGCAGAGCTGTGCAAATTCGGTGCAGGGGGTGCGAAAATCTATTCTCGTCCTGGGGGCTGAAATCTCTAGCTACAGCTCTGAAAAGGAGATATTTCCTTGGGAGAGACCATTTACAGATTTACACCATTATAGATCCATAACACAATAAAAGTATAAAATTTTATTGGTAATTATTAATAGAACGGAATAATTAAATCAAATCTAACACTTATTAAAAACTTTTCACCTATTGTTTAATTTCTTGTCATTTTGAACCAGTTGTTAAAATACTTAATTTGCTAGTTTATAAATGTACCAAATTAATTTATTTATACATGTTTAATTATTTAGTAATTGACATATATTTCATGACAATTATATATATATATATATATATATATATATATATATATATATATATATATATATATATATATATATATATCCACGGTTTCGAGCTTGGCCCCTCTCAGAAAAATTCTGGGTACGGGCCTGCCCCAGCTGGCCACTTCTTTTAGGGTATCAACGATTATCTTCTTCTCCTCGTCTGAAAGAACACAGGGGCGGCCCACCACACTTCCGTGCTTCCCTCTGACCTTGTCTAGAAGCGTAATTCTTGGCACTCCTGCCTTCCTGGCGGCTGCAGCTATCGACATCCCATCAGCAACAAGTTTGATCGCCTGCTCCATCTTCCTGGGGTCGTAGTGCTGGTAGATACGACCTCCCACTACCTTCTTGTACTTCCTAGGCATGGTACCTTCTGCTTCACCTGCAAGACAAGATCTTATGACTATTAGAAAGGTGCCTTTGTTTCAAACGCAGCTGCGAATGAGATATCACACTACCCTGTCGAAGTTACCCCTGAAGTCGAAGTTATCCCCTTTTACGGTAATTTATTATGTAATGACTTTCGCACATTCGCAGAATATACATATATTTCCCTGACTGTGTGACGATGTGTGATGCTGGCAACAACTAACACATTTACATTGCTGAAGTGAGTTGTGAGTGATGGCATTTTCAATTTCTTAACAGCTATGAAACATTCCATTGTTCATATACTCAAAATACGAGACCTTGTTATCTACAAGCAATTTAATTTATTTGGTATGAATTTATTACATGTTTAACTGTTTGTTGAACAGTCAGCGTAAAATCAAGATAAATTCATTTTAAAATCTATTGTAACCAGGGGTGCTCACAGAGGGGGATTCATGACGCGCCTGCGTCGTGGTAATTTTGCGGGGGGGGGGGGACAAAATTGTATACAAATTCTATATATCTCCACACAAACATGGGGGGATAATTTCTTTGATTGACTTGTCATTGACCTTTTTTATGGTTATTACGAGTATGTACAGATTTTCTACCTACATGTGGGTGATCGTGGCGATGGAGTTGAAATGAAACAACACTTCTTATGTCTTTAGAATAGGTTCTGAAAGGGGGCGACATGCTGTTCGCATTAATACAAGGTTAGTCAAGCAGGCAAACTGCTAAGAATAAGGTTCATTACACTAACAATGGCAGTGAGCCTGAAAAGGTTTGTACGTTTTATGTTAACAAATATGAAAATGAGCTTAAAGTTCCAAAAGTAAACATATATTGCTTAAATATGTCTGTATTATATTGTTCCGCATATTCTGTCTGACCAAAATTATTTGAGTAAACAATTCGGCATAAAGGGGGGTGGGGGATGTTCTAGCTTTTGGGGGGTGTGCGTCATAGGCCTTGGGTAGGATGGGCACCCCTGATTGTAACCATTATTTTTAATCAATTACTTAAATTAGAAACTATACCTAACAATAACCTCAAGTATCATATAAAAGCAATTTCATTACGAAAACACTTGCTACTGGTGATGCTGCTAGAGGACATAGTCCATTAAGTGATGTGGGTTATGTTGTCCCTGTTACAAAAACTTCTGCTTCTCCTGTTGGGACCATTGCTGTTCCTCCAGCTGTTAAAAATGTTCATGTGTTGTTGTTTTTGCAGCCTCTGCTACACTTGCTTACCATGTGAGTAAATGACGACTGTACAATGAAGGAACATATTAGAAGCTTGAATCTGTTTAAAAGCATTATCTTTCCTAAGCATGTACTCTGTACTTATTTCAAAATAGTATTGATATAATATGTTTTCCTTCCAGGTTAATCGAAAACATGTTGTCCGATGTTCTAACTGCAGACCACGAGATCCAGGCTGGTGTTTAGTGAAAGGCCAATACAGCGTGGCTGAACCAGATGGCACTTTGAGAGTTGTGAACTACGCTGCTGATCCAGTAAACGGATTCAACGCTGTGGTGATCATTGAGCAAGCTTGGACACAGTGCTCACCCTAGACCTGTCGCTGCTATTGGCCATGTAGATCTTGGAGGTAAATTTTTCAGATAAAGACTTGTAGTAGATTGGGATGCACAAGTATTTATCGGCAAATTATCCACGACTAATCTCATTATTTTTTCTCTTCCAACCTACGTGTTTATAAGAAATAGATTTTTTCGTCTGGAAGTGTAGAGATTGTTATTAGCTTCTTTGGCGTTTTGTTTCAATTCTTCAGGCTTTCATCGAGTAAAACAAAGATGCTGATGGACAATTTGCTTGGCAATACCTATGCATCTCACTGTACTATATCCGATGATGATATTGACCTTAATATAAGTCTCTGTAATGATTATTTGTTAAGTATATTACTTACTAGCGGATTGTCCGGCGTTGCCCGGGTATTTACTCGTATTTACCTTAATGGTCTATTAGACAGGAATATAATGAATTCTAACTATAGTATAAAATGAACTTGCAGTTGAACGGCATTGGGAGTGTCCCTATTCAGTTCAGCGGCCCCGAAAACTATGTATTCCACATTAATATCGGTCATTTTACATGTCACCCCCTTCCCACCGCCACCCCTAGGGGTGCCAGGGGTGTCTTGGAGTTGAATAGTATTGGGATTGTCACTATTCATCTAAGCGACCCAGAAAACTATGGATTCCACACTAACATCGGTCGTTTTACATGTCAACCCCTACCCACTCCCACCCCTAGGTGTGCCAGAGGTGTCTTGGAGTTGAACGGCATTGACAGTGTCACTATTCATGTTATCGACCCCAAAAACTATGGATTCCACACTAATATTGGTTGTTTTCGATTATTTTTACATGTCACCCCATTCCCACCCCCACCCCTAGGGGTACTAGAGGTGCCTTGGAGTTGAACGGCATTGGGAGAGTCACTATTCATCTTAGCGATCCCGACAACTATGGATTCCACACTAATCGGTCGTTTTCGATTATTTTTGCATGTCACCCCTCACACCCCCTCCCCTAGTGGTGCCAGGGCTGTCTTACCCCCACAGTATTTCTTTCGAGATTGCAAGTGATACGTGTTCCAAATTTGGTTGAAATTTCTCCAGGCGTTCGAGAGTTATGCTGGAACAAACACACATACATAGGTATAACACCATTAAGCCTTGTTTCCATGATTATGAAAAACTAAATATGCTGACCAAGGCAGTAATTTATTTTATGAAAAACATAAACTAAAACGTAACGTTTCAACCTTCTAGCAAGGTCTTCATCAGACTCTGTATCAAGTACAAAAGTAACAAGATACACAAAAAGGGCTTTATATATACACAAACATTACTCCCTCCAGACTATTAGAAAGTTGTTAGGAACTTTTTAGCAGGTGGCTAGAAAAAAAATATATATGGACCAATCAGGGATGGAGATTTCTGGAGAAGTCGAAACAATGAAGAGATAAATTCCATCTTAAACCAAAAGGATATAGTAAGATTTATTAAAGCCAGAAGAATTAGTTGGATGGGTCATATAGAACGTATGAATAAGGATAGAATGCCATGTATGAGAGAATGTACTCCACAAGAAGAAGAGGCAGACCCAAACTAAGATGGCTGGATAGTGTCGTACAAGATCTACAAAGAATGGGAGTCCATGGATGGAGGGAGAAGATATTGGACCGAAATGCTTGGAGGCTGATAGTGCAGGAGGCTGGAAGAGGGCTTACTTTTCAAAAGCCACATTG
Source organism: Lepisma saccharinum (assembly GCF_977018435.1). Classification (NCBI taxonomy): domain Eukaryota; kingdom Metazoa; phylum Arthropoda; class Insecta; order Zygentoma; family Lepismatidae; genus Lepisma; species Lepisma saccharinum. The sequence goes on from NC_139237.1 coordinate 37,914,531, forward strand.
AGAACATAACCTCCAAAGGAGAAGCTCTCATGAACAAAATAGCTACCATTGCATCCAACAGCTACAGACTTCCTCCGTCAGTTATTAAAACTTATCTTGTGTCCATCTACTTTTCAATCATCACTTACGGAGCATCGGCGTGGGCCTTGTCGTCATTGCATAAAATAACGTACGTTCGTAAGCTAAGATCATCTTACAGGAAAGTAATTCTCAGAGTTACCGGTGCTTTTAAAACTACTTCGTCGGAAGCGCTGTTTGTCATGATGGAAACTTTGCCAATTGATTATCAAATTAAGCTGAGGGCAATGACTTATCACTTCAAACGTGGGAAAGAGAGGGAGATAACCGAACAAATGGGAGAATTCCTCCCCACCGTCCAGGAGATCAAGGCGAAGATTCATCGAGACTGGCAGCGAGAATGGGACGAGTGCGAGAAGGGTAGAAGACTGTATAACTTCCTCCCCTGCACGCAGGAGAAAGTTTTTAACAGGGACGTCACGCCATCCAGAGGACTGATACATCTTCTAACAGGGCACGGACCATACGGGAGTTACCTCACAAAAATAGGTAAAAGGGAAACCGACGTATGCCGAGACTGCCGGATGGAAAGAGACACGCCAGAACATAGAGTTTTTTCCTGCCCCGCCTCTGATGAACAGATAATATTGGCCAGAAGAGACCTGCCGAATAACAACATCTTCGAACTGATAAGGAGCGAACATGTAAAGAAGTTATGCGACCTCGCAGACTTAGTGTCCAATATCGAGTTCCGGAGGTATACCTCAGTGTTGCCACATGAAGGGAAATTTCCCTTTTTGAAGGGAAATTTGGAGCTAATTTTAAGTGAAAAGGGAAAAGAGAAATTCGATTAAAAATAGCGAATTTTCAGGGAAATTTTAAGACAGACTAAACATTAATTATATTAACATTATAACAGATTCCAGTTTTGAAAATGAGAACTTATTATTTTTTTTATTTTCTCGTATACTTTGTTCTGAGAGGAAGGGTGGAATTTGGGTTGACCCACATCTGGCTACCGTTTGGGGCCGGAGGTCTTTGGCCATTCACCCTTATGGGAGTGGGAGTCCCAGGGTATTGTTTATTTAAGCTTTCACCGGTTCTCTGAATTTTGCCTCAAACACTACACGTGCAAACCATAAAGTTATCTTTGTCGCAAACCTATCTTTACTTCAGCAGTCTTCATTGGACACTGGGTGGGTTATTCGTCGTGTGCGAGTGTTCGGTGGAAGGCTGTGCCCGTCTTGGACGAAGGGAGAACAAGGGAAGCAAAGGAAACGATCAGCAACTCCAGAATATATTAGAAAACGTCGTGGAGAATTATCGGAAGATGAGAAAACACCGCGGAAACAAGTTAAAAATTCCGTGCAGAGTGGCAAGAAGTGACCAACAATGGATTAAATTTTAATAAAAAACTTGCTGTGTTTTAGAAGTTTCCACCTAATATGTGAAATTTACCGGAATAGAACATTTGCTCAGGTATGTACTATATATCTTTTTTTAATAAAACGCGTATATCCATGCGCCGAACTTAACATTTTTATGGGGAGCCAAAAATGTGATTTTCCACACAAACTCTTCATATGTGCGCCTTACTAGAACAGCATTTTGTGTAGAATATTTTGAATTTTCTTCTGATGGTGTGATGAAGACAAGGGGCATTGGCCTCCCTAAATCCAATTTCTGTTTGTGTGTTTTGCTTTTTACTGATGAAAATCTTCAGTTGCCAACTATAACATAGTTTTAGCTTTCATCTCAAAACAAAAAAAATAGCTTGGTTTAGAAATAAAATCTAAATCTTCCAAAAATACATTTAAAAGTTATTGATTTTATTGTTTATTGATTTGGTTTATTTTACTTCGCTTTTCTGACACTTTTGGCTAATTGCAAAGATGAGGATGAGTAATGATATGATGAAATTTATGAATGGACACTAACAAACAGCCATGCCCAGGCCGGGATTCGAACCCGGTACCCCTGGCGTCGTAGCATTTAAAAGTTAAATTGATTAATATTTTATACATACATACAAACATGGGTCAACGATAATATTTAATTATTATTGTTATTAATAATAAATCTTTAGATGAAGGGAAAAAATTGGCGAAAAAGGGAAATTTTACCCCTTGGAAAGGGAAATTGTGCTTACAGATTGTGGCAACACTGGTATACCTGACGGAACCGGAAACCCGGTGCCCACCAGCCCCCCAGAAGCAGCAGGATACGAAACCAAGTCCCCACACCCCCTCCCCGGAGACCGTCACAATCGCGTCGGGAGCAGATACCACAGGAAGAAGAGGAGTCGGCACCGGAAGATTCAACCCGAAGGAGAAACTTCAGAGTGTCCACTGGGAGAAGAGGAGCCGCCGGCAGGAGAGGGTTACCCCAGTCCAATCAGCCTGGAGGGAGCCATGAAGGTTGCCCGGAGAGAAGTCGTCGAAGATGAAAATGACCTAAAAACCATCTCTAGGGATAAAATAATACAATAGCATAATAACGAAAAAAAAAAAACAACTTTAAAAGTAATATCAGAACCCCACATTAAATCGTGACTAAATTTTCTTTAATAATAAATCCAAGATGAGAGACCATAAACTCTTAGAAATTTAACTTGAAAATTGCTAGACCTGGAATCTGTTGGAATCCAGTAGGCACCAAAGAGACTTAATATAAAAGGAAATTTCGAAAACACAAACAAATTAAATTTAAATTAAATTCTTAACAATGTAAGTGTAGTCAAAACCATGAACATACATTTATATACTTATTATTAATTAATATAATCTAATATAAAAGTTTGTTTATCTTTTCCCTTTTTTAAATTTTTATTATTATTATTATTATTATTATCAAGTCTACATATAATTATTTGCGTATTTTATGTCATATTTATTTATCTATTACATATCTAACAATTACAGTTTCCGCATAATTAGCATGCTATCAAAACTTAGTACCCTGTATTACTGATTCACGTTAAATTTTGCGGCTGTGATTTCATTCTGAGATCTCATAGCAGCCCCAGTCTGCACGGACATTGAACCTCGCACGACCACTGTCGCTCGCGTGGAATGCAGAGTCAGCTTCTTGTCGCATAACCAAGTTGACACGGAGTGCTGACGCCGGTATCTTATCGGGCGTGTGTCCTCAACACATAAATGCGACAACGGCGAGATAAATAAGAAACTACATAACCTCTTGCAGTAAGTGTATATTAGGAATCGACATCCACTAAATTAATGAACTAGCCCAGTATTTCAGTGCATTTAACTTTATCCAAATAGCAAATTCTCCCCACACACTACAATAAAGCCTGATCTGGAAACCAGACAGGGAACTTGCGTCCGTGAAGACTTATCCAAGCAATCATTCACCCCAATCTAAACTCTCACCCCATCATACTCTCCCCTCAAGCTTAAAACAGTTCTGGATACCAGAATGGTTGTCCCTCCTGTACATAGCATTTCGTATCGTACTATCTCTACGATAACTAAAACTAACCAATAAACTAACATAAATTAATCCATAACTACTATTAACAAGTTTAATTAATTACCAGTCATACAAATGCACAGTAAATTTACAAGAAATCTTTGAGACTTGTTCCGGTCACCAGAACGGTCTATTAAAATAATACAAACTAAAAATTATTAAATGTAGCTATGTATAGAGTCTCCATGTATTTTCTTTTTCTTTTTTTGTACTTGTATTTTATGTATGAAAATAAAGACGAGAAGAAGTAGGATAAAAAGGCGGGGGAACCGTTTAAATTCAGGAAACTGACGTCCTGGTTTATTTAAAGGTACCAGGACATTAAGAGCATACCCTCGAAAGTACGCGGGTGGAGGCGGGCTACTTCGGGAGGTTTCCCCCCTTTAGATATGTATATGTGTTTCAAAAAGTATTATATTATAATGAGATGTAGTGAAAATGTAGTGATCCAATGAAATGTATGATAAAGTTATGAATGTATACATTCTAAAGGTCAATAAATAATTTCTCTAAAGTGCAGGAGGCCAAAGCTCACTCAGAGCTGTAGAGCCAATTGGTAATGGTAAAAGTAATAAAATATTTTGTGAAGACTAAAATGTATTTTACTTACGTTACTGCTACATAATATAAGTCTTCGTATATTTATTTTTATTACAAAATAAAGTGTTCTCCTGTGCTTTGCGCGACGCCATGAAGGCGTATAGGGGGTGTGGAATTAGAGCCCCACACTATCTTGATCATGGCCGAAGGTAGGGGTGATGTGATGAGCACCACGTTCCTGACATCCTTTACCCCTCAGAGTTTCCACCAGTACCCACTTTATACGATGCTGGGTGGGCGCTGGAGCCGCTTCAACAGGTGGGGAAAAATCTCTTTTTCCCCCACCGAGGATCGAAGCCGGGGTCCCTCGCATGGTAGTCAGGCACCCAAACGACTTTTTGTTTTTAAGAATACCACTATGCGATTATATTCCCCGTTATTAATATTTTCTCAGTTTTCACGTATGTCAATTTTCCATTCTCACTGGAACAAACGCAAACATCCATGTCCGAAACGAACTAGAATTCGGGACCCCTGACAGAATAGTGCGTTGTGCTAACCACTCCGCCACGGAGGTTGTCCTGAGCTACTGCTACTTAAATATTTGTATTTATTATCATTGTTGTTCTTAAGGAATGTCCATTGGAGTGGGAATCTATAAACTGTATAGAAAGAGAGAAAGAGGGAGAAAGAGATATCACTACGTAGAATATATCCTAAGAAGGGAGGTCCTTTACGCATAAAGGGCGTGTCAGAGAGTAATAAATATTTGTTGTACAATTTCAAGTGCTTATGAACTATAATAATAATAATCCGTCGCGCAACAGCCCATGAAGGGCCTAGGCGTACCTACCGACTGCCGGTCTCCCTCCCACGCTTTCATTCGTCACCTCTAAGCGTGGAGATCTTCAACCGGTATTGGAATAGTCGGGGGGTCGGCCCGACGTATCCCTAGCCGTTATAGTAGGTCTCCGTGACCGGATTACGCTCACTCACTCGGAGCTCCCCAATTTCCTCACGATGGTGGGTTGCCACCGGCCCTATACGTAGGCCGAATAAATTCCGACCAGAGCCGGATTCGAACCTACGCCGTCCCGCAGCGAACGATCTCAAGACGAGTGAACGCCTTAACCCGCTCGGCTACGGAGGAGGACGAACTAGAACTAGAAAATGATAAAAAAAATATTATGTAGTAGCCTATAATTGTGCTTTATCAATGAAGGTGAAAATGGCATTTTAAACTTACCCCTTCAGTTCTCTCTGAGACGATTACATAAACAAGCGAGACTGATCGTTAGGGTCTTCCTGATTTTTTCGTTTGCCACTTGAGTGTTGTAATTCACTGTTGTATCAATAATAATGGTGAGATCTCTCGTATCTGTTATTTCAAGAAAATGGGTTCGCATTTAAATCTTAAACGAATAACATTTACCAAAATATATTACTTCTTTTAAAATGTCCAGAAATGCTAAATAATCATAAATAAGCGAATTCAACCGGAAATATTTTTACTTCCATTTTTAAATTATTAGGAACTGAGATAAATTAAATCACGTGGAAACAGTTTTCCATTCATATGCGCATTTGCTAGCTCTCGTCTTCTTCAGTTTCGTTCATACTACCAGTATCGTTGAATTATTTCGTAAAAACACTGAAATATTGCAGTACGTCCCTCTTCAGCTTAATCCGATATTATAACAAAGAAAAAAACTATCGGATGCTGCTTACAGAAGGGGGAAGTTATAAGGTCACAGAGGAACAAACTACAGAAACCAGACACACTTCACAGCACACAACTGACAATTGCAAACTGTCAACAATAGGAAGCCTCCTAGAGGCTTATCTTCCCGCTTCTGGGAAATCCACCCCTCTTCCGAGGCGTGTACATCGCTTTGGAAATCAGGTCTACCAAACGAAAGACGAAACATAAGATAAATCTTTAAATTCCTGGCTCCTGGCTGGAGCCTACCGACTGACCACCGCCAGGATATAAATTTTGTCCAACAACTTTCTCTTTTCCTCTTCATCTATTGTTTGTAAGAATTAATGTATCAAAGGATGGGCTTTTATATCGCAGCTGAAACTAAATTCCGGCTCACTTTGAGTCAAAAATAGAATTTATGATACTTACATAACAATTTAAGTGTCTCAAAGTAACTGTGAAAGTAACTGTTAAAACGTTACTTCTATCGTAAAAAAGTAACTCAGTTACAGTTACAGTTTAACTCACTTTTAAAAGTAACTAGTTACAGTTACATTTTTTTAAAAAAGTAACTGTTACTTGTAACTAGTTACTTCCAAACCCTGAAAGAGTGTGATATTAATGTAAGGATACAATCAATCTTCATGTATGAAGCAAATATATAAATACATAAAAAAATAAAAGTTTATAATGACTAGCTAATAGAACCACACTGAGAAAGCTGTTTTCAAATACAAATCTGTTATAAATATATTTTATGTCCTCAATCATTTCGTTTTTTCATGACTCTCGAAAATATCTGTAAAGACATTATATGTCCAGACACTCTAGTTCGACTTGGTGCCTATAATTGACGTTCTTACGCTAAGCTAGAGCAAATATGTTTCATTACAAGTAATTATATACTATCAGTTCTGAACATGGACTGAAGAAGCAACGTTCATACATATTGGGGCATATTCATTTACTAAATCCTGCATACTTCAAAGCATGCAATAATGTGTGTATATGGTTGTAGTATAAGTATAGGTGGAATTACATTCATGTTTAATCCATTATCGTAAATCGTGATTGAAAGTGGCAACAGTACATACTACCTTACGAACTCCCATCTCAACGGGAAGACATAAAAAAAATTATTGTTCTAGTTTTCAAACACGATGCATACATATATTACAGCGCATTTTACGCAATGATTAAAAAAATGTTTGTTTCTCATACGTGTACAGATATAATTTCCTTCTGTCGCAAATTTCTAGAATGTGTGACAGAATATCCGGTATAAGTATCATAAACCTCATCATAGACGACAGTTTTCAAGATTTCTGTAGAATGAAGAGTAGTAAAAATTCCAGGTTGTTGTTGTTGTTATATTATTTTCATATTTCTGACTCTATAGGTGAAAGTGACTTAGATAAAATCGATGACCAGACAATAGAAGGAAATGGAACAATCATACCCTGACCAGGAGTTGAACACAGAACCTTCGATGTGCTCGTTCAATGACACGCCTATTAATTAAAAGGAGTACTTCAGTTGTTGAATAATATGCTATTTATTTATATGTTTATATGTAAGTCACTTTTTACTGTAAGAGTATGTCATTCATTGTTACATTACTCTGTTGTTATACAGTCGCGCAGGGCCTCCCCGATGGCGCAGTGATAGCGTCGTTGCCTTGTAATCAAAGGGTCCCGGGTTCGATACCCGGTGGAGGCTCATAGTGGTTCGGATCCCACTTTGAACTGTAGGTCCAGTCCCGATTAGCCTTAATGTGCATAAAGCGGACTTAAAACACCAAATAAACCAACGAATCAACAGTCGCGTACTCTCAATCGCTAATATTATTTTAAATCTAGTTTTATGTTCCAACTCACTATGTTTCCTTAAGACCATTGCATGGATTTGCTCACATACTTCCCCTTAAAACTTATTAGCACTGTAATGTTATTAAATTAATATAATACGAGTAATGTAGTAATGGTGAATCTGGGGGACTATATTTAGTTTTTTAGAATTTCTTTTAAGGTGCCTCCCAATAAGGGACTAGGTTTTGATGCTTATCTACACATAGACGGATCTAGATTTTTACCTTTAAGGGGCACGGAACCACAAGCATGTGATGAAATGTAACACTGGAAATGTAGATTTTTGTACACCAAGACCAGCCTCTTAGCACAGAGCGCCATAACGCCAGGCGTCCCCGGTTCGAATCCAGGTCTGGGCATGAATGTTGCTTCGTCAATTTCATCATATCATAATCTATCCTCGTCGTCTCGATTAGCCAAAAGTGTAAGAAAGGCGACGATAAACAGCAGAAATCAGATTCAAATAAAACCAGCAAGATTATTACAAGGGTTCGTTTTATGTCCAATTTCTGATCAGATAAACTAATCGTAACTGAACCTTCAAATGAATCCGAACCACTGCACTTCCACTAGGAAACAAGCCCAGAATCCTTCGATTATAAGGTGATAGGCATTATTATTTTGTGGAGGAAATAGAAATAGTTCTACATTATCATATTAATAACGATTACAGAATAAGCTTTATAATTTATTTTCTCAGGCAAAACTGTCAAAAAATGTAAGAAATATTTCGCTTTGTTCCCATAAATTAACTTTATTTGTGCTACACTTTTTTCTATTATTTTACTATCTTGAAAAGATTGCACTAATATTTATAATTCCTCTCAGTATAATATTATCAATACCTTTTATAATACTTAGTCATCATTTTTTTGGAAGGACACATACCTTCATATCGCTTCCGCTAAATCTGCCAATGGAAATATATATACATTATGAGGAGAATTCAGTAATTCAATGTAATCCATATGAATTGTCTTGATTATTGGGTGAGGTTTGACTAATACTGATCTGCCGCCTGTCCTCGAAATATACAACCAATGAGTAAAAAAAGAAAGGATATATATATACTTTATTTGTTCTTATTTTAAGTTACTTTTTTGAACTTTTGACAAATTTAGACGATGAAGATTATTAATTCTTAGTTGAAATTTATCGCTGGACACTCACCAATGCCCAGTACAAGACAATGACCGAGAACATCTGTTGGAGCAAACGAAAGTAAATGTCTTCACTTCCTTATAGTTTGTTTTGATATGCTTCGCTGCTTTGATTACAACTTCCATTTCAGCAAAACGAGAATGAATGTAAAATATATATCACACCACAGGTCTCGCGTGTTTTATATGGCTCTGTTTATGGCTCCACATATGCATAACATATGAAGTATTTATTTTCTGTTTGCCAGGAGTCACTTATCAATTGTCTTCTTTTCTTTGGCTATGAAAAAGTGACATGTGTCACCGGGAATGTTGCAGCCGAACAAATCCGAAAGGATAATATCAGAGATTTCATCTTGTCGACTTTTCCGATAAACTCTGTCTCCGAAATCTGTTGAACAAGGCAGCGCATAACAGAAGTGAAGTGGAGAAAGCGAGTTGTCGGAGAAAAGGACTGTGCGCTTGCTTCAAACGGCTGGTAGCTGCACTCAATTCTCTCACGAGTTCATTGGTCGAAGCCCTGTCGAGTCACTACTTGCGCAGATACTTGTTTTCGTCCGGGTCAGACACGAATCGTGGCAGTGGAGGCGTTCGTACGAACCAGTTCCATTCAGGAGATGCAGCGGGCACAGCACTGAGAAGCATCAGGTTCAGGGGCGGCCGCTCATAAGGACGATACGGACGCCGCACTGCCGTGTGTAACCACAAGTGAACAAACATTACATTGACATTTACATGTTAGCTTTTACATTGTCTGAATTGCAAATATTCCATTGCTTATAGATCGTTGGTTAGTCGGTTCTGTATTCATTCTTCCGCGACAATTGCGAACTTTGCACGCCACCGTGCGGGGGAATACGGAACTTCAAGAGAAATCTGGCGGGGCGCCGTCCTCCCACTTTACGAGACGTAGAGCATTCTCAGGCGCTGCCGCGAGGGGTAAGAGGCGAGGGAACTGGTGGAATAACACGCGCGGGATCTGTGACTGGGAGGACGGAGGGTTTGTCGTCCGAAACCCACCCCCTAGGCGAAACTGGCCCTCTCTCCGGAGAACGGTAAACAATGAAGAGTTGCCAGAAGCAATGAAGTTAACACAAGAAGGAAAATTACCAACCGTCGAAAGAAATCATTCTGTATTCCATAGAGAAATAAATAATGCAATTTCCAATGAGGAAAGAAAATATCGGTAACTGAAAAAAGTACAGACAGGTGCTTGATATTTGTTATTTACCGTCGCTTTCTGCTACTTTCCGGTAATCATGACGATGAGGATAAGTAATAATTAAATGATGGAAGGGCACTCACAAAGAACACCCATGTCCATGCCGGGATTCGAACCCACGATCCATGGCTTTGCAATGCTGTATGCTAGCCACGGAAGTCGGCTACAGCTTCGTGTTACTCACAAAATTAGATTTAATTACATGTTTTGATTAGCACGTTTTGAAAAAACCCTGATAGTGTGACAAAGTTTCACAATTTCTTTTCGAGCAGGCTGTTAAATAAATTAGAAACTAGTCATCTAAAACTCACCAAGAGCCGCTACAGAAACCTGTGTACTACGAATTTCTGAAAAATTGGCAAAATTGTCTAGCAACCCTGAGGCAATAAAATGACTGCATGGGTAGACGATAGCATTGACACTTGTTGCAAAGAGAATACTTGATTCTCTTTGCTTGTTGTTTTTCGTTCTCCATGGAAAAGTGAAGCTTTTTCGGTAGTGTGCTGTAGTTGTGCGTTTGTTGCGATGAGCTATGTGGAGAATTTGTTGGTGCGAAGTTTTTCTACCAGACGCCTGGATGAATAAAATAAACATAAAAAACCTAGGAAGGCCTAGACCGAATTTGAATCTAGAACAAGCATGTCTGAAGAAGATTTCTGGTACGTTTGAAGTTTTTACTGTTGAACTTGAGCTTCTGGTAACGCAGATATCACCTTTCCAGTGAGATTACTTTGCTGCCCTATTTCATATATCAATTAGTCATGTTGGACAGGAAACTTTTTTTGTGTAACATTTTTACTAGTAATTTTCACGTTCAATGCACGTAAATATTCGTCATTGTGCTTATCAATTTTCCCCTCTGTTAAGTTAAAAAACAAACAACTAAATCTGTTAGAACTCTATTTCTTCTTCCATCTTTCGTAATCTTCGCATTACTGTTAAATAATTATTAATTTATCATAATATGTGCAAACATGCAAAACATGATATTCGGTAAAGACGAATATATCAATTTCTTATCATGTTGGCTGTTATATACGAAATTAATCAATTAAACTCACATTACATGTAGAGCAAATTTGTGAGCTATCGCCCCTCCACTTTGGTTCACCACGAGCCGCCACTGGGACGAAGTGGTGTTTTAAGTCCATTTTATGTACAACTAGCTGATTACCCTGCGTTACCCAGGTATTTATTTGTACCAATCTTCTATTAGACAAGAAAATAATGAATTCTAACTATTGTCCAAAATGAACTTGGAGTTGAACGGCATTGGGAGTGTCACTATTCATCGTAGCGACCCCGTAAACTATAGATTCCATACTAATATCGGTCGTTTTTTATTATTTTTACATTTCCCCCTTCCCAACCCACCCCTAGGGGTGTCCTGGAGTTGAACGGCATTGGGAGTGTCACTATTCATCTTAGCGACCCCGAAAACTATAGATTGCACATTAATATAGGTCGTCTTTTATTATTTTTACATGCCACCCTCTTCATTCCCCCACCCCTGGGGCTGCTGGGGTGTGTTGGAGTTGAACGGCATTGCCAGTGTCACTATTCATCTTAGCGACCCCGAAAAGTATGGATTCCACACTAATATCGGTCATTGTCGATTATTTTTACATGTCCCCCTTCCCACCCCACCCCTAGGGGTGTCTTGGAGTTGAACGGCATTGGGAGTGTCACTATTCATCTTAGCGACCACGAAAACTATGGATCCCACACTAATATCGGTCGTTTTCGATTATTTTTACATGTCACCCCTTCCACTCACACCCCTAGGGGTGCCAGGGGTGTCTTATCCCCACAGTATTTCTTTCGAGATTGCAAGTGATACGTGTTCCAAGTTTGGTTGAAATCGCTCAAAGCGTTCGGGAGTTATGCTGGAACAAACACACACACATACATCCCTTTTTATATATTAGATAAGGCTAATCGGAACTAGACCTACAGTTTTAAGTGGGATCTGAACCACTCTGTGGCCATCGAACCCGAGACCCCTTGATTACAAGGCGACGACGCTACAATTACGCCATCGTGGAGTCTCCGTAAATAGAACAAAATTGGTATTTACTTTGGAAGACATCAAACCTAATTTCCTTACCACTACAGAATCAACCCAACGCATGCCGCACTGAAATCAAAAGCACGGCAAATTACAGAAATGATCTCGGCTCTTAAAACAGTAGAATTTATTAATGATAGGATATCATATGCAGTTTTACAGGGTAGGTGGTGTAAAATTATTTTAATAAACATACATGCACCAACGGAAGATAAAGATGATAATACTAAAGATGATTTTTATACAGAGTTAGAACAGGTCTTTGATAAATTTTCTCAGTATGATATGAAAAATCTGTTAGGTGACTGTAATGCACAGATTGGCAAAGAAGATACATTTAAACCCACAATTGGTAAAGAAAGTCTTCATGAATTAAGTAATGATAATGGTATAAGATTGATTACTTTTGCAACCTCAAAGAATTTAATTGTGAAAAGTACCACTTTTAAACATAAAGATATCCATAAATATACCTGGTCTTCTCCAGATGGTAAAACTCATAATCAGATAGATCATATTCTCATTGATAAGAGAAGGCATACTAGTATAATTGACGTTCGTACACATAGAGGTGCTGACTGTGCCAGTGACCATTATTTAGTAATTGCTAAATTAAGAGAAAGACTCTCAGTGATAAATCATAAGCAACAAAATCTAAAAGTTATAAAATTTGATACAGGAAAGTTTGCTGATGAAAGAATTAAGAAAGATTACCAAATTAAACTGTCAAATAGATTTGAGGTTTTGCAGGATTTAAATGATGATGAAAATATAAATGAAACGGACGTAAATAAGAATTGGGAGCACATACGTAATGCAATAGAATCAGCAGCTAAAGAAACTATAGGATACCATAAACCAAGAAAAAGTAAGCCATGGTTTGAAAATGAATGTCATAATCTAATAGAAATAAGAAATCAGGCTAGACTTAGGTGGTTAAATAACTCTGATGATACAAATCTAAGCAATTATAATAGAATAAAGCGAGAAGTTAACCGCACGTTTAGAAGTAAAAAAAGAGATTACTTGAAAAGCAAAATTAATGAAATTGAAACAAACAGCAAAAATAAAAATATCAGAGATTTATATAAAGGTGTAAATGAATTTAGAAAGGGGTGGCAACCTAAAGTAAACTTGATAAAAGATAAAGACGGTGATTTTCTAGCTGACCCAAGCGATATTCTCAATAGATGGAAGAACTACTTTAATGACCTTTTAAATGTCCATGTAGGAGATAAATCAGAAGTAAATGAAGTACACACAGCAGAACCTTTAGTTCCAGAACCTAACTTGACTGAAGTTAAAGATGCTATTAAAAGGCTTAAGAATAACAAAGCACCTGGCATTGATTTAATACCAGCTGAGTTAATTAAATATGGTAGAAATTCATTAATATGTCAAATTCATAAATTAATTTGTTTAATATGGAATAAAGAAGAAATCCCTCAACAGTGGAAAGAATCCATAATTGTTCCTGTGTTTAAAAAAGGTGATAAAATGAACTGCAATAATTACCGTGGAATTTCTCTACTCTCAACAACATACAAAATATTTTCTAACATTCTTTTAACAAGACTAACCCCATATGCTAATGAAATTATAGGTGATTATCAATGTGGATTTAAATGTAACAGATCAAGTACAGATCAAATTTTTCTCATCAGACAGACACTTGAAAAAAAGTGGGAATATAATCAAAATGTCCATCAGCTATTCATTGATTTCAAAAAAGCATATGATTCGGTCAAAAGAGATAAATTATATAATATATTAGTAGAGTTTGGAATACCTAAGAAGCTTGTTAGTATGATAAAAATATGCACCAGTGAAACAGAAAGTAAAATTCGTGTGGGTAATAATATGTCTGACAAATTTATAATTCATGATGTGTTAAAACAAGGAGATGCATTATCTCCATTGCTCTTTAATTTTGCCTTAGAATATGCTGTAAGGAAGGTAAAGAAACTAAAGAAGGACTAAAATTAAATGGTGTGACTCAGTTGTTAGCATATGCAGATGATGTAGACTTACTGGGGGATGATATAAATACGATTAAGAATAATGCTAAAATATTTTTCAAAACTGCTAGAGAGATAGGTTTGGAAGTTAACAAAGAGAAAACTAAATATATGCTTACAGGCCGAAACCAAGTGTTAGGTAATAATCAAAATCTAATTATTGATAACAACTCGTTTGAACCAGTTTCCAAATTCAAATACTTAGGAGTAATATTAACAAATGAAAATGATATTAAAGAGGAAATAAAAAGTAGGCTTAATTCAGGAAATGCATGTTACTTCTCTCTTCATAAACTTTTGTCTTCTCGTTTAATATCTAAGAAACTAAAAGTTAAAATATACAAAACAGTAATTTTGCCTGTAGTATTATATGGGTGTGAAACTTGGTCCCTTACATTAAAAGAGGAACATAAATTGAGAGTATTTGAAAATAAGATCCTTAGGAAAATATTTGGACCTAAAAGGGATGAGGAGACAGATGAGTGGAGAAGGTTACATAATTTAGAACTACATAATTTGTATTCATGTCCAGATATTATTAGAATAATTAAATCAAGAAGACTTAGGTGGGCAGGCCATGTGGCACGAATGGGAGAGGAAAGAGGAGTTTACAGGATTCTTGTTGGGAAACCAGATGGTAAGAGACCTGTAGGAAGGCCAAGACGAAGATGGAGGGACAACGTTGAGATGGACCTAAAGGAAATCGGTAGGGATAGAAAAGAGTATATAGATCTTGCTCAAGATAGGGACAGATGGAAGGCCTGTGTTGCTGCAGCCATGAACCTTCGGGTTTAAGAAGGCTAGAGAGTTAGTTAGTTAGTTAGTTAGTTAGATCTGAAACAGATGTCGACCCATCATTCCCAGTTCAATTGTTGCATCTAAACAGCCTTTTGTCGAAAGTTTCATGTGTATTTGATTTGGGAAACTTCAATTCAATTCTACCTAACTTTCCAGAAGTATGTCGACCTTGGTGGCGGAGAGGTTCGTTGTGAGTATCCCTTCATCAATTTCATTGTATCACCACTCATTCTCGTTACGTTACGATTAGCGAGAAGTGGAAGGAAAACGAAGTTGATGAACTAAAATCAAATCTCTGCACACATACAATGAAGAAACTGAATAATAGCAAAACCTTCGACATTTTCTTTCACAAGCGCGTTCATATAGAGCGGGCCGTTGAGGCACTAACCAGGGGAGGGCTCGGAGGCTGAAGCCCCACCCGAAATCCTACAAATATATAATTTAAACACTGCATAGTGGTAATTAATTTTACTTCGATTAAACATCTTGTATAATAAGTTGTAATGTACTGAGAAATTCATCCTCAGGAATTCTACCCCGCCACAATTTTTTTCTCTTTAGATGTCGGCTACTGGCCTCCCCGAAATAAAATTCTGCCTACGGGCCTGGGGCCGTTAGAAATATTTTGCAGGAGGGCCCAATATTTGTAGATCCTGCACTGTTTATATATAGTAATAATTTCAAATTAAAATTCATATAATCTGACATGTAATACGGAAGAGATGAGAAGTTCTATTTTTAGAATAGCACACACGGATTTGCTGTTTTTATTTCTTCAGAATTTTATGGTTATTTGAAAGATATAGTGTTTTTTAAAGCAGTTTTTAGAAACGTTTTTTCTGGAACAGACGAAACTACGAACAGAGAAAGATGCTTCCACGGCTCATATTGAATTACCATTTCTATTGTTAGGAGCGTCTACAGAAAAGGTAAACCTTAATATGGATTATAATGTGAAGTTTGAACATCTTCATGTTAAATTTGCATGGAAAATTACTTTTTACTCACACAAGTTAATTTCGTATTTGTATTTTTAAAATTTTGAATACATTGTAAGAAATTATATATGTAAACTACATGAAAGGAAATTATACAGTCGCTTCTCCACTTTCAACGTCAACATCACGTGAACGCCGTGAGAATAACGATAATACGCGATCCGCAAAGCTGTTGCTGGGCGAATAGAGTCTGCAGAAGTCGAGCCAGCGATTCGCATCCGCTTCATTCTCTGGCTCGAAGTGAGTAGATGCACGGACTAGATTTCGTAACTTTTCTACCAGCTTTCCTTCCGTGGTTAATACCTTCAATATAACGTACCCTGGTATAAAAATTGCTGGTAGGAACGTTATGATCCACCCTGCTATTACAGTCCAAAGGGGGAACGGTTCTGTCCCGTACGAAATCCTTTCGTTGTAGATCACGAAGGCACAAACGACAGCGAGCAGTGTTACGGGAGTCACGAAAATCCAACAGAACCACCACAATACATTAATAGTCCTTGCACCGTAAACAAAATCAAGAAGTTTTGCGTAGTTTTTCATGCCGAATATGAATACAAAAGCAAGCAGTTCCATGAGGCAAATAATGACTATCGTTAGCGTTGAGTGGGTATCGAGAAGTTTCATCCAATAGATACCATTCTCTCGAAGGCACAGTGCCGAGCCTATGAGCAGTAAGAATGTCGTCACTGTGATGCGAAAGTTTCTTTCCTTCTTCAGTACAGGGTGTAAGTCGAACAAACTCCACTGCAAGGCGTCCAGCTGTATCACTATCCAAGAGAGCGTAATGAAGCCAAGAGAGAGGAAAAGGATCACGTGCCATAACTGGGGAAAGGGGAAGGTGGCTGTCATTGCAGGATATATTGAGAACATAGCTGCTGGTCCGTCCTTTGCCAAAGAGAACATGGGAATACCTGTCTGCGCCTGCAAATATCCCAAACCACAAAATAGGATGAGTCCAAAGAGGATGCTGACCACTGTGCTTAGAGCAGGAACGCAGAACACTTCCCACGAACAGTCGTTGTTCACGTAGTTGAACCGTGCTCGATGAACCGCCATCCCTAGTCCTACACCGACGGTGAACAGTGCTTGCACTGCAGCGTCCACCCATGTTTTGACGTTAAGAAATTCGTTCATGTCAGGCACCAAGTACGCTGTAAGCCCGTTCGTTGCGCCAGGGAGAGTGACTGCACGGAGTATCATCACTACCATGGCTACGTATCCAAGCGGCATCAGAAAATAGAAACTTATTCGAATTCTTTTCCAGCCGAAGGAGCAACAAGCGATGATCAGAGCGTACAACAAGAGATGGAACGTCAACAGCTCCCACACGAGTCCTCCAGGCTGATCAATACTGGCCGATGTTCTGAGGGCGAATTTGTTGAGGTACTGTTCCGACGGACTCTGCAGAGCCACCGATAAGCTTGCCAAGCCACTATTTCTCACCTCGGTACAGTTTCCATCATTCCAAGAGTACTCGCATGCACTCCAATTGATAAGTTGGCTCACGGGATAGACCATGAAGAAAAGACAATAACTGCCGATGACGCTTGCGTACGCACACAGGAAAACATTGAGGATCACTGTTGCATATCCAGCTCCATTCATTATGGGAGCAGCACCAAACATTTTGATGTATCCGCTGTTTGTGAACTGCCCAACAACTGTCTCCAAGTGGAACATGGGTATTCCGCAAAGAAGGATCATAAGCAGATACGGGACGAGGAAGGCTCCCCCTCGATGAATGTAGCACATGTAGGGGAATCTGAAGACGCCTCCGATGCCGATACATGGGATAAGGTAGTAGAAGAACATCTCCATTCGTTTCAAGTACTTCTTGGCCTCTCCGGGATGTGCGTCGGGTTCCATCAACTTGATGCTTCTGGTCTCCAGTCGGACTCGAAGCTCGGAGATTATTGACCGTGAGTCATCGCTGATTGAGTACTGCTCGACGACGTCTGCAAACGTCACCACTCTGGGAGGAACGTCTACTTCATCTTCGTCATCTTCAACATAGAGACTCGGGATTCTCTGTCGGCATCTCTTGAGGGGAATCAATTTCGATTTGGATTTTCTCAGAGGGCTTTCAGAAGGTTCGGTCTCAATTGCTCCAGAAGGTTCGGTCTCAATTGCTCCAGAAGGTACGGTTTCAATTGCTTCAGAAGGTTCGGTCTCAATTGATTCAGAAGGTTCGGTCTCAATTGCTTCGGAAGATTCGGTTTCAATTGCTCCAGAAGGTTCGGTCTCAATTGCTCCAGAAGGTTCGGTCTCAATCGATTCAGAAGGTTCGGTCTCAATTGATTCAGAAGGTTCGGTCTCAATTGCTTCGGAAGATTCGGTCTCAATTGCTTCGGAAGGTTCTGTCTCAATTGATTCAGAAGGTTTGGTCTCAATTGCTCCAGAAGGTTCGGTCTCAATTGATTCAGAAGGTTCGGTCTCAATTGCTCCAGAAGGTTCGGTCTCAATTGATTCAGAAGGTTCGGTCTCAATTGCTCCAGAAGGTTCCGTCTGAATTGATTCAGAAAGTTCGGTCTCAATTGCTTCGGAAGATTCGGTCTCGATTGCTCCAGAAGGTTCGGTCTCCATTGCTCCAGAAGGTTCGGTCTCAATTGCTTCAGAAGGTTCGGTCTCAATTGCTTCAGAAGGTTCGGTCTCAATTGCTTCAGAAGGTTCGGTCTCAATTGCTTCAGAAGGTTCGGTCTCAATTGCTTCAGAAGGTTCGGTCTCAATTGCTGGCCCAGCTTCATCACTTACGCTTCTATCCATCTCGCTCTCTTCGATACTTGGCAGAGATTGCTCATCACTTGACCTGTTGTCCATAGCTTCACTGTCTTTTTTCTCTTTCGATCGTGAATATCTATTCTTTTTCTTGCTAATCGCAAAATATTCGTATAGTGCTAATTGATTTTTCGCTGCACTAATTACATGGAAACTCTTTATCGATTATTAAAACATCAACAATCAATAATATCCATGGCATTGCTACTTCCCTGTGCAAGATAATTGGGATGTCTTCCAATGTTTCGAAGTGTTAATGTCGGGAAAGTATAAAGAAGGGGAAGTTTAAAGTTTTCTCAATCGTTGACAGTGGCTTTAAGAGAATTTAGTCTTTTTAGTTTACATGAAGCTTCTTCCCGTTCCAAACCCTAAATCCGAAATACACACATATATACACGCACACAAATGTCTTAACAATGTTATTTCTGATTGACGTGTACATATTAGTTCGGCTTACCTATAAATAGTCAGATATAAATCTGCTTAATACGTTTTAAGAAGTTGCATAATCAAGTTAATTTTGTGTAAAGTCATTTCTGACATCATCTCGTAATCAAGGGGTTCCGGCGAAGGAACATTGCAGTGTTTCGTGCACCATTTTGAACTGTAGATCCAGTCCCGATTAGCCTATCTGGCCACAAGGTCTACTTAACAGAAAACTGGTCCCGGGTTCTAAGCCCCACCTGGATATGGATGTTGTTTGTGAGTGTCCCTTCATCAATTTCACCATATCATCAGGTAACATGCATAGGAGGTAAAAATGACGTGATTGGCCTCCCTCTTGGGATATGTGTTCAACACGTAACGCTTGTAAGTCCACCTTACAAGTTGAAATTATTGAAGAAAACGTATTTCATTCCCGTATTTATCGCTTGAACACACACAGAAATAACAGACTGCAAGTAGAACTTTTAACGAAACAATTGAGGACTTGTTTTGATTCGAGTTGTTTCTCTGTAAGGCTTCTTGAGAGGACTTACGTGTGGGTGAATGGAAGAAATGATTTGGACTCGCCCATGGCGGGTGTGTTTGCTTACGAAGTATCTTCTCAACCAATGACAGGGCGCCCCGATTCTCAGGCACTGTAAGGCGCATTACCAGTGGGTGCTAACTGGCGAGATTTCTGTCCCCGCTGCGTCTATTTGCACGGTCTGAAGAGAACCAAGAAAATCGACTCCCGTGTTGTTTCAACAGTGCTTGACGGGAGGTGTAGCTAACAAAACGGGTGTCATTTTAAATGTGTAAACTAACTATTAAGTTCACAAAGAGATGGTTTAATATTGGATATTACCTTCATTAGAAGCAGCGAGGAGGAATGTCTGGCAATCCTAGATCCGGCAGCGCCCGCAAAGTTAGGCGCCTGCATCCCACTTGCCCGTAATGTTAAAAGCATACGCGTAATACTTAGCGTTATGATTTACAGATTTGTTTTACCTTTTCCTTTGACTAAGTTGCTTGATATGCTTTTCAAAATGTGCGCAAATATCGTAACCATGATAATGAGTCATATTCTCGAATGCATTTGAATTTGCAAATTGTATCCTACTCATTTCCCACAAATGGCTTTTTAGTGAAAGAAAAAGAATAATAAGAATAAAAATATGACATGGCTTTTCCAGAAGAAGAGTCTGTGTCCTTAACTAAGCTGTATGCGAAATTTGTCAATTGCTACCAGTTGAAAGTTGAGCTACAGGTAATTTATTCTGAAGCCGAATATCGAGTAAAGAGTGTGTTTGAACTTCATGAGTACCTGCGTACTACCCATTTGAATGAAGCTGTTGAACAAGTGTACAAACTAACAGAATTGTTCCTCACTGTTCCTGCCTCAAGCTCTTCGGTGGAAAAGTAGTTTTCTGCACTGAAGAGGATTCACACATTTCAACGCAGCACGCAGACTCAGGCAAGGAAATCTGACTTGGGACTGATATCCATTGAAAAGGAGCTGCTAAAGAAATTGACCAGGAACTCCCGATTCTACGACGACGTGATTGAAGTGTTCAGACTAAAGGATCGTCGGATCGAGTTACAGTATAAATGAGAATTTTCATTAAGTAATACATACATATGCTATTATTGTTAACATTAAGTGTGTGCATTTTGTGTTTGAAATTGAGTAAGCCCATGCATGACTTACATTCAAATAGATTCTATTTAGTTAAAATATCTTTGGGTTTTCTTTATCCAATATTCAGATCAGGTTTATCTAAGGAAGCCTTACACCTTTCATAGAATCACGCTACGCTACTGGTGTTCAACGACTACTATCATAACAGTAACAGTATACAGTTAGTTGGTAATTATGGTAATTTTTGTAATTATTATAATTACTATGCTGAAAGTTTGCTCAATGATAAAATATATGTGTGACACACGTCCAATTATTGTTTTTTTTTATTATTGATGGTCATTTATGTAATTATTATAATTAACTGCACATATTTAAATAACAAAGAAAGCGGTGATTCAATGCCAAAATGGATTCTTGAATTTTAGTGAAAGAAAAATGGGTGGACCTCTGTGAAAATATTCAATACTTCATGTTGTCATGTTCTCTTTCTTCGGTGTTAAAATTCAACATCTCAGTAGCTTTGTTTTGTCTGCGAAGTTTACATGAGTGTTTTCATATTCAGACATAATGTATATACTAGCATATTGTAACACATCCCCTATAACACATCCATAGAACCTTCTATCTTTCAACTACGGTTTTGATTTATAACTCTTGACTGGGCGTTTTCGGACTGGACTTCGTTATCTCGTGTTGATGCTTTTGTCTCCCTCCCCATCATCCCTGAACTTTTGTTACAGGCAGGGGCGGCCGGTCATAAGGACGATACGGACGCCGCACTGCCGTGTGCAACCGCAAGTGAACAAACATTACATTAACATTTATATATTAGCTTTTACATTGTCTGAATTGCAAATATTCCGTTGCTTATAGATCGTTGGTTAGTCGGTTCTATATTCATTCTTCCGCGACAATTGCGAACTTTGCACGCCACCGTGCGGGGGAATACGGAACTTCAAGAGAAATCTGGCGGGGCGCCGTCCTCCCACTTTACGAGACGTAGAGCATTCTCAGGCGCTGCCGCGAGGGGTAAGAGGCGAGGGAACTGGTGGAATAACACGCGCGGGATCTGTGGCTGGGAGGACGGAGGGTTTGTCGTCCGAAACCCACCCCCTAGGCGAAACTGGCCCTCTCTCCGGAGAACGGTAAACAATGAAGAGTTGCCAGAAGCAATGAAGTTAACGTAAGAAAGAACATTACCAACCATTGAAAAAAATTATTCTGTATTCCATAATCTTATTCATTTATGACAAGAGTAGAGCAATAAATAACGCAATTTCGAACGAGGAAAGAAAATGTCTCTAACTGAAAAAGTACAGACTCTTGCATGATTTTTGTTATTTATCGTGGCTTTTTGCTACTTTTCGGTAATCACGACGATGAGGATGAGTGATGGTATAATGAAATTGATGGAAGGGCACTCTCAAAGAACACACATACCCATGCCGGGATTCGAACCCAGGAGCCCTGGCTTTGTAATGCGGTATGCTAGCCACGGAAGTCGGCTATAGATTGTTGTTACACGCAAAACTATCGTGTAGCTATATGCGTTGTATTTTTTCTGAATTTAGTGAAAAGTGCATTTGGATTACAATGATGTGGAGTACATCATGTAGATTTAAATACATGTTTTGATTAGCACGTTTGAAAAAATTCCTGATAATGTAACGAAGTTCTCCAATTTCTTTTCAAGGCGGATGTTAAATAAATTAAAAACTCGTCATCTAAACTCACCAAGAGTTGCTACAGGAACCTGTAAACTACAAATTTCTTAAAATTTGGCAAAATTGTCTGGGAACCCCGAAGCAATAAAACGACTCTTCGTTTTCCATGGAAAAGTGAAGTGAATCTTTTTCGGTAGTTGTGCATTTGTCGCGATGAACAGTGTGGAGAAATTGTTGCTGCGAAGTTTTTCTACCAGAAGTCTGGAAGTCTGGATGAAAAAATAAACAAAAAATCTAGTCCGAATTTGAATCTAGACAAGTGTCAAAGAAGGGAGGTCGTGAGTTCACTCGCAAATTTCGCGTTGAAGGACAGAAGGATAAATTTCAGTTACAAGCATGTCTGAAAATTTCTGGTAAGTTTGAAGTTTTTACTTTAGAGCTTCTGGTAACGCAGATATCACCTTTCCAGTGAGATATTTATTTTGGTGCCCTATTTCACATATCAATTAGTCATGTTGGACAGGAGACATTTTCTGTGTAACTTTTTACTAGAAATTTTCACGATTAATGCACGTAAATATTCGTCATTGTGCTTATCAAGTTGTGTAAAAATTAATATCCCTTCTTCTGAATGTTCCCCTCTGTTAAACGACTAAATCTGTTAAAATTCAATTTCTTCTTCCATCTTCTTTTCATTACTGTTAAATAAGTATTAATTTAAAACGTGTAAGACATGATATTCGGTAAACACGAACGTATCAATTTCTTATCACGTTGGCTGTTATACGAAATTCATCATTTAAACTCGCATTACTAGTACAGCAAATTTGTGCCGGCCCCCGTGGCGGGGTGGTTAGCACATCGCGCTACGACGCCAGGGATCCCGTGTTCGAATCCCGGCCTGGGCATGGATTTTGCGAGTGTCCATTTATCAATTTCATCATATCACTCATCCCCATCTTCGCAAATTAGCCAAATGTGACACAAAGGGCGAAGTAAAATAAAGCAAATCAATAGAGCAAATTTGTGAGCTATCGCCCCTCCACTTTGGATCACCACGAGCCGCCACTGATCAGATTGCCAGAGAATTTGCCTCCTTCGGCCTAGAGATTTCTGTTCTACATGCTACCATTGGCTTTCTATTGCTTGGCCATCGTATCATGTTCTGACGCTCCGGCACGGTTTGATGGCGACCCTCATTGGACCGTCGTCGAAGTGCCTGCTGCGTCTCTTGAATGGCACCCGTTCGGGTGAACCGTTCGGCCTACGTTCCATGGCAGACTGATTGCCAGACTTCCATCTACCTAAACATGGGAGACTATTGCGCATGCGCATCTGCGTCCCGACAGGGTTACCAACAACTAATATTGGTAGACACAATATGCGCCACCCTGTATATGTTGATGGGGAGTAAATAATTACACAGTACTGATAACGATGTTGGTTTAATGTAGACTATTACGAGGTGTGAAAGTTGTGTATATTTTGACTTCTTTTCGCACACATAGTTCGCACAGGGTCTTGTGTTTCCTAACTCAGCAGGATTTGTTGCCTTTGAAACACTGATGTCGGTGACCACTAGTATACTAGTTCCATTAAACATGGGAATTGGGGGTGCCTTATATAGTTAGAAGGCGATGGCTATCCTCCGATAGCCGATTTGAAGAGGAGTTGCACACCATATATTATAAACTAATATCCGATTTGAAATATTTGGTTGTGTACATATGTTAGCTCCTAGTTTGTTTAAGCCGTGATATAATCATTCAAAGCGTTCCTAAATAAACTTGCTCTAAGATTCAAGAACCTCGTACGAGTTGAGAAGTAGAGATAAAAGTGCTAACTTCGCTCATATTTCTGAATAATATCATTATGACATCGTTTACTTTTAATACGCAATATCCGTATGATTTCTCATCTTAGCCAAATATGGGATTTGATTTTTGGTATTTAGCATCGTTTTTCTTCCACTTTTTGCTAATCGCGACGATGACGATGAATTATGATATGATAGAATTGATGAATGGAGTTACACCAAGCCCAAGCCACTATTCGAATCCGAGGACACTGTGTCGTAGTGCGGTGTGGTAACCACTCTGCCACGGAGGTCTTGACAAAATAACACAAAGGAAGAAATGTATTTAGTGCGTAGTCTAATGTGGGTAAAATATAACCTATTATATGAGAATTGCTGTTTATTTAAGCTACTGTATTAAACAAAGTAAAATAAAAATAATAATGTTTTGGATTATGATAGTTAAGAATTCTATTTCACGTTTACAGTCATCTATATTTCGTAAAAAACAGGTAGGTTATGTAGATTATTCTTTGTATGATTAATTTAAAATCTTTTCTTTTGTCTGGGCATTGATTGGAAAATATACTGGTATTGTTCTCTGATACGACCAATGTTACTAGTACACATCGAAATTTCATAAACACATACTTTTTTATTAATATATATGCCATTATTAATCCCACAAATCATCTCTAATGCATGAAATAATATATAGTTATTTTATTAATTCGATAAATACCCAGAGGCCATCGATACATTACGAAAATTATTGCAAGCGATTCTATAGTTGTATTTTATTCATGTTTTTAACTAATAACTATGTATTAACTAAACGTTCTATTGCGTGACTTCTTTGGACACCCTGATGGGAAGGGGGGAGTAACCTAGTTGACCAACGGATCAGAGATGTCTGACTCTATCTGGTTTTGTATAGTTACATTCTCTGGTTTGGAAATTTACACTCTTAAAGGAATCGTACAGAATTCGTTTTAAGTTCACTTTACGCATAGATAGGCTAATCGAGATTGATCTTACAGTTTAAAATGTGATGATAATCATTATGTGCTTCAACCGGGGATGGAACCCGGGATTCGTAAAAGGCGACGGCGTTACCATTATGACATCGAGGAGGCCCGTTGTAAGTGCATGGATATGTCAGAAAGTAGGTTAATTCTGCATTTTACTTTAGCCACACATGTCTCTCTGACTCAGCCAGTACGCCCCTACGTGGTACGGTGTAATTCACAGGGGAAGACTTTACTGAATTAAAGAAAGGCAACATTTCTTCATTCAAATTTGAAAAATTGTGATACATAGTGAGGCAAAAGTCCAGCACCAACCTTTAAATTTGAAAACTGCTTGAGGGAGGACGATGAAATTTTGCATATGGGTAATGGAAGTGGGAGAATACCAAATAAAGTTAGGGAAAAAATACCTGCCTATTCTTTCTTCTGAGAAAACGCACATCTTAAATGATGTACCACATGACCCCTTCCAATTAGAAAATATGGAGGTAATTCCAAGATGGCGGCTCTCAGGATGGTCGCCATGATGCATACTGGCTCCATCTGGTGTGTTCCCACCCCCATCACCCATATCCGAAGTTTCATCGACCTCCGTCAAGCCGTTTTCAAATTAAAAGGGTGGTGCTGGACTTTTGCCTCACCCTGTATTATCAAAACCTGCCTTTCTAAGACATCATATAGTTGATATTTTACTTCTTTCGAGGGTTCCTTTTCCTCTTTAAATGAATTTCCGGAGTTGTTTTACACTTCACTTTTCCTTCCATTAAGGAAATCATGTGTTCTGCAGAATATTTCAACGTTATTAAAATCACATCAGGTATTTTATTTAATTAGAAATTATGTGTGTCATTCGCACTATAGGTGTCTAGTACCGTTATAAATCACTACATTATTCCAATACCCTTACCATTTCATCTAATGAAGGAAGTAATCGCATTCCACTATTGTGTTTCAAAGTGCTTCATTTAAGAAGTTTCACTTTTGCTTTCCTTGAATGTGTAAACAATACTGAAGGGTATATAAAGTTCTCAGTTTCTACTGATCAGCACAGTTGGCAGCAACAATCACATCATGAACTCGTTTTCAGTAAGTATTAAGTGCTGAGTACTTCAATATTTGCTAATGTCGTTAAAGGAACTACTTTTGCAAGTTAGTAATAGTCCTTCTAATACTTTATTCGAAGATACTTTGAAAATGACTAATCCATAAACGTTAACTAAGAACTAATCAACTCTTGTGGTTCTTATATCATCTGGTATGTTATTACGGTACCCATTAACGGATGTTATCTCAACACACATACTTATAAAATAAATCGTTATTTTTGGAGATTTGAAACAAACGGCTATGACATATCGATATATCCTTAAATAGACGGGCTACGTGGCGGAGTGGTCAACATAACGCAGTACAAGCTCAGAAGTACCAGTTAGACCAATTTATTAGGCATTGTGTATGTTTCATCATCCAATGAATTTCGAAATAGGAAGTATTTGGATAAGAATATTATTTTTGTGAGTGAAAATAACACCAAAAGATTACAAATTTATTGTATTGATTAATAATTTTGCACTAAAATCAATTTTCAGGCTCTTTTGGCATTCTCCGCTCTGGTAGCGGTTGTAGCTGGTGGTGCTGTAGGCGGTTATGGTGCATTGGGCTACGGCTACGGTCCTGTTGCTGCTGTTGCTCCTGTCGCCGCTGCTATTGATTACTACGTAAGTTCCTTCATTTTTATACGTTACTAGACATCTATTGATTTCATAGTATAATTGGATGTTGATCAGAACGAAGCTATCTGCATTCAATATATTATAACAAAAGATGATATTTTCCAGGCCTACCCCAGATACGCCTTCGGTTACGGAGTGGCCGACGCTCTGACTGGAGACCACAAGAGCCAGTCTGAAGTTCGTGATGGAGGTTTGGTGAAAGGCCAATACAGCTTGGCTGAACCAGATGGCACTTTGAGAGTTGTGAACTACGCTGCTGATCCAGTCAACGGATTCAACGCTGTGGTGAGCAAGCTTGGACACAGTGCTCATCCTGGACCTATCGCAGCTGTTGGTCACGTTGGACTCGCAGGAAAACTTTACGGTTAGAGTGTTGGAATGTGCGATTATCACTCTGCATGTATTCGAATGAACCATTATTGAAATATATTATTTCTTATTAAGACTCTACTCTCTCTGTCTCTCTCTATTGTATATTTCACTTTCGTGTAAGAGCTAAATTCTGGAGTTTCACATGCTTTCGGAAATCACGTAGGCTTAGTTTTAGCTTCGGTGTGTAAGTTATATGAAACGAGCAAAGTTTTTTGTCTGTCAAAGTTTATTTTAGGTCCACTTGATGATCAGGAAGGCTAGTCGGCACAGGACGTACAGTTCCAAGTAGAATTCGAAGTACTGTGCAATATGCCTCCACCAGGGATCTAGCCGGAAACCCGTGATTACAAGGCAACAGCTTTAACACTACGGCATCGTGGAGACCATAACTATGCTCGGGTCTCACCTCTCCTGGCTTGATCATTATCATAATCATTTCCATAACGTTGAATTGCTCGTGATCTCTATTCCAACGAAGACAATAAATGCCAGCGGATATCATGACTCTGTGTTATACATGTACAGGATAGTAGACTACACTTTTAAGATTGGTTGGTTGGTTGATTTGAGGTTTTAAGTTCACTTTATGCACAGTAAGGTTAATCGGGACTGCACCTACAGTTTAAAGTGGGATCCGAACCACTCTGTGCCTCCACCTGGTATCAAACCCGGGACCCCTTGATTACAAGGCGACTACTCTACCACTGCGCCATCGGGGAGGCCATACACTTTCAAGAGCCTGAAGCGTTGCATGAAGACCTCTACCAGAAAAAGATTTTAAGAAAAGCGTTCTCCTCTGATCGTTTATCTCAAGGTCACTAATTATCATTTATCTTTACAATTTAGCAAATAAGCTGTTGGAAGTATACAAATCAGACAGATAACGCCTGAGATTATATTTGTCTTTGTTAAAACGACAGTTTTAATAAATGTGCTTTAAATTTAGCTTATCATTTGTGTTTGATAAACATTGAAAGAGATCATCAGCTTATAAAAGCTGATAGGATTTATCTTAACGGAGTGTTCTAATCACAGAAATATACCTCTATATTTTAATTTCGTCTTGTATTCAACATATTTCTCATGTTTGTCCCACTCTTCTTATCACCATCCTTCGTTGCTGAACTAACAGAACAGTTGAATCCCACTTTAAACTGTAGGTCCAGTCCCGATTTGTCTTCCTGTGCATAAAATGGACTTAAAACAACAAATCAATCAATCTAAAAGAACAGTTATAACGTTCTGAACTTGGGCTTTGTTTAGTTTTTTTTTTTTTTAGTTTTTATCCTGTACTGTAACGGATGAACTAGTTAGAAGGTACCCAAAGTCAACATCTGTTTCACATCCAGGAACTACGTGCTTGAGGCTTTGGCAATCAAACTCACAGCCAGAATTATCTTCTGTGGGGTTGGTGCTATCCTGTCCTTTGTCTCTCTATGTGTTGAGTACCACTCTACAGTTTCTGTCAATGAAACAGAGATGTTAGTTCTATAATTTGACACGTCCTTTCCCATTGCACAAATATTTATTGTTATTAATTATCTTTTCTCTTGTGCAAATGTCAAAGTGTTTTATTATATACTCTATAACTCTTTCGCTTTAAGTAAATGGAGTGCTGATTTGAGTTTTTCGCTGTGCTATAATTTGTTCTTGTTCATCTTCAAAATATTGGCTTACTATATTATAAATTACTATGTTTTAGCTAATGGGATTTACATCAACATATTAAGAGAAGGGTGCAAATAGCCTCAGTGCTAACATATGCCCATAATAGTTCCCATGGGAGTCATCAGAAGTTTTCAAAAAGTGTCAGATTATTGATAAAGTTTGACTTATAGAAATAATAACAACAATTGTTACTATTAAATAATTAAAATCTTATTAAATAATCCAATTTTATTCCAAATGTATTATTACTATTATTTCTGTTATTATATCTTTGACGAGACTTTTCTAGTTGATCCACCATATGAGCCAATATTCAGTGCAACTGTTTTTCCTTGTCTGTTTATAATTCACACATGAAATGCATTGTTTTTCTGTCATGTTATTAAGCTTTAGCTACCTTGTTCAAGAAAAACCTTTTAAAAGTTGGGAAAGTTTTGGTCATTAAGTTTAGTTTTTTTTTTTACCTCTCACATAAAACTTAATTTTTGGGATTTTGAAAACTGTGAAACCATTTTCATAAAATTAAATGGTAGAATATGGATAAAAAAAAACAGCCTGGTTCCTTTATTGTACACTCAATTTACTGATCTAAAGCAGTTCTGACTTTAGTTATTCATCAGTACTAACTGAATGTTTTTATGTTATTAAGAATAAAGATAACAAACTTTCTCCCATTTTGTAACTAGAAGTAAACGATGCCAATTACAGGGGTATATGGACCGCTTCGGTTCCCTCTTCCGAAGTTCATAATTTTTCCTATACTTACGAAACAGTATTTTATGTATACAGTCACAAGAACTGCTTTATGTAACCGCACATGGGTTAAATGTATATGCTACGCCGACTGCTGGGTGGAAGGTGTTGAACGTAACGCTCTATGAAGCTGGATGTCCTAGGTTTGAACTCATGCCAAGGAGGAATATAAAGGTCGAAGAGGAAATATTGGGGCAATCAAGGGAATTTTCAGTCTGCACCAGGAAGAACACTGGAAAGAGAACAGCAGAAGTGAAAATGATGTGGTCACGGGTGGGCTTGCTATTCCGAGAATAAAACATATTTCGGTCAAGTTTCAGGCATTACAAATGTTTGAAAATTCTAGCTCGATCGTCTCAACATTGTCGTCCTGCTGTATTTTTGTAAAGCTTCGAATACATTTTTGAAAATACGTTACTGATTTTTCGTTTCAAAACCTCCATTAATACATGCAATATGCCAGAAGTTTCTGTGCGGAGGGGGATACAGATTTCGCCTGGTAATGAGGTTGCTGAACAGTTGTCGAGATACTGCCTTATCGTGGTACTTAAATTCTGCCTTGAACGGCTTAACTACATGCCCATGACCCATATCCTTAAGAAACGCCAGCTTCTCAAAGCAATTTATTCAGTAGTTACAACTTGCTAAAATTTGGGGGCGAATTCATCACAACATTTGTATTTGCCGCGGCATTGAAAAAGTGGCCTTCACAGAAGTGGCGCTCCAACCAAACTCCTTATTAATCTGAAACTTTGCAGGTCTCCATGTGGGATTCGTATGCACAACCTGTAGAAGTATCGTCAAAATTGAATAGGGTCGAGCAGGGACCCGGAGGCCACTTGACCATATATGCGAAATTCAAAAGATCAAACACGGTAGATAAAAATTTGGGGTGGGTTCAGGACATTTCCGCGCAAGTTAAAAATATGGACCTCTTGCGCGCAGAGATCGAAATAAAGGGGAGGAGGAAGATTTATTTTCGTACTCCCCTTCCTGGTCAGGTTTAAGCTCACTTACACATGCGCGCAGGGTAATCCTTCGCTATCATTTTGCAACACTCTGGTCGGCTATGCTGTTATGAGGGATCATCACGAGGAGGTGGTCTCTGTATTGTTTCCCATACATTTTTGTACTTGTATTTCATTCTTTATCCCTTCTTTCATTTCTGTACTGTATGGTATTGCGATGCCATGCAGTATTCAGGACCAAGCATGTAGTATTCGGCTACCAATGAGGCTCGTACCAGTGTACAGCCCAAAAGGGACGTTGAAAATTCCAGCACTTTAGATTCAAACTTGTCTATTTCCAACAACTCTTTCCATTTTTCGCTATGTACACTGATAACAGGACCTATGGGACCGGAAATTTGAATCACCATGCATTTACAATAACAGCTAATTTAAACATTAGATTCATATACGATAATTCAAACAATATTGTATTTTCATTTCTGTTAGACTTCTACTTTTGAATATTAGGAATTTGTGTGACAAAATACGTGCACATATATTATCATGTATTACCTAACCTATTCTACCCTACCGTAACCTATACTAAATCTGACATAACTCCGGATCCCGTTGGCGTCCCATTTTCAAATTTTGTACAGTTATTGAGTAGTAGTGTATGTATGACATACATTTTTTTTAAAAAAAATGAAGACCCTTTTTGAGAAAATGCCTACTAAAGTTTTCATGCCCTGACATAGGCATACAATATCTCATGTGAAAGAGCCCTTCATGGCCTTTCCAACGCCGTCCGAATCACTTCTATTGCCGAAATATTGCAATTTAAAGTTAACAAGATGGAAAAATTGGTCAAAATCGCATAGTTTGCCACACTGTAATTTCGGAAATACAAAAGATATGGAACTACAATTTTGCATATTTTCCTACCTCATGTGACCCTTTCAGCACGTCAAATTTCAAATGAATCAAAATATGTGAAGTTAGAAAGTGCATGTTCATTTGTTGATTTCACATGGAACGGTCCTACAGTGTTAGTATTAAGCCACTGATCAACAACATAACAAAAACCGTACAACTTTCTTCATTGTCAGAAACATGTTCAAGAATACACATTCGACCATCATCAACTTCATCGAGTGTCTGGTGAGCTAACACAGCACACATTCGAACACGAAGTCTCACATCTTCCCTCTCGTTTATTAGTCCTTACAGCTGCGTGCAAATGACCGTGTATTGTCTAACTTTTCTCTGTCCCATCATTATAAAAATGTGCGTAAATGTCCGTGCACGCAAGTGTCCTATAATCAGTTACAACATGGGTGAATAAAAAATATGTATTTTCCCAAACTACCTGCACTTGACTTTAAATAATCTTTGCTGAAGATACTTTCATTCTATCTTTGAAGCATTATCAGAAAATGGTTCGTTACACTGAATATGATAGATATTGTGTCAAGATTGATGTCTCTATCAAGTGAATTATCAACAACTGATAGAGCCAAAAGGAAGCAAAATAGAAATGCAGTTCCTCAATTGCCATTGAAGCGGTGAGTTTGTACGTGTAAGTATTTCTTGGTTGGAATCATACAATCCAATTTATATTCTACTTATATTTTATTCCCTGCATTAGCTTAGTTATTAATGGTGAATATAGAAGTGTTATACAATTATAGGGGAGGATTCAAATATCGCAGCAAGGCGATAAAGGGGACGCGTGTGTCAACAATTGAAGGCATAGCTGGAAGAAGGGCGTAACTCAGGAATCAGAGTTCGCAGAAAATCATACACTATTACATCCCTGCTGGAATGACAATATTCATGTATATTGCAGGCAAATATACGTGGTCTGTTAGGAAAGTAATGAGACTGATTTTCTGTAAACGATGAATTTTATTATTTTTACAAATCAAGGTTATCCCCTTCAAAATAGTTCCCTTGGGCAGCTACACAGTGATGGAGGCGTTGTTTCCATTGTTCGTAGCAGGGAGTCGTAACGTAACGAAATGGAACGGTATTTTCAATTACGGTTTCCGTTACGTTACAACCAGAAACTGAATAACTTTTTTCGTGAACAGAAACGTTACCTCAGGTATATGAACATTACGTTACAGGTGTGCATAACGGTACCGAACCATAACTGATCTGTAAATCAGTAGGTCGTTAGGTGACGCTTTAACGTTCCATCCATTGCCGGCAACCAGTAACGTTACAGGGTAAGAAACAAGTTCGTCACGATTGACTAGTAACTTTAGTGTGTGTGGAAAGTGATAGTAACGTTACAATTAACCAGTAACTTAATTGAGGTCACGACTGTAAAAACGTTACACTCTTTGCTTCAAAGCAACAACGTTATTTATAGCTGGTATCATACAGACGTTCCGATGTGCAATAACGTGTCCGATGCCGTGTTCCGGAGAGAATAACATAGGTCTCTCGTATAATTGTGCTCGTTACTTTTGTAACGTTACAGTTCTTTCCCTTCACAAAAGTCTGTTTCAAAAAAGTGATACACATATCCGTTACGAATAGTAAATACCGTTATCGAAGGCGTTTTCGAAGAAGCCTCACAATTATGATCGGCAGCATACTAACATTACAGCATTTGACATTTTGAAAGTCATTAAATTATAATACGTATTTTCGTTTTGGATGTCAGTGAAAAAATGAAATTGTAAAACAAAACGTTTGAAAACATCCGTAAACAAGATTCAGCGTGACAGAAGTTCTGGTTATTGGAATTTACTGATTAACTATGTATTTATCACAAATATATTTATTTTCTGCATACTAAATCACTTTACGTGGATTTGTTCTAATTTGATTATGTATGCAAGATGAATTTTAACATGTGCGTTCACTTTATACGATAGAAAACAAACGTTTGTTGTAAGAAAACGTTTATGTATATCTTTCTCTCTCTCTCTCTCTCTCTCTCTCTCTCTCTGTCTCTCTCTTTCAGTTTACATGTGTTACATCAATTAAAAAATACAGTATGTTTGGCGATGAGAATGATTCATGCTTAGATTAAATTGCTGAAGGACGAAACATAAAGGACCAACCAAGGAATCATCTGTGCTACGCGTTCATCCACGTAAGCGAGAGGCAAGCTTTTTCCTATCGGAAGACGAAAAATAATTATTTGCTGCACGACCTTGATAAGACGAACTGAACCACAAGGAAAGAAACCTGTGCAGACCCGCAACTCCTGTGCACTGTACTACCACGTGGAGGGGAGGGGGAGAGTTGACCGTTCTTCCTTATGGGCCGAGCTGAAGAGTAGAAGAGCTGTGCGCGGACTTTTCGTCCAAGGTTTTTTCCCTTGTGTTCGCTCGTAGCAGCAGCAGCACCACGCAAAATCGGAAAATGTGAATCCTCAAACTTTGTACACGTGACCTTCGGTCACGAAGCAGCCGAGTAGACAACGCCCTGGGGCGATATGAAAGGCACTTTTAGCAAGTAGAAACTACGTAGAAACGAAACGTTAGATGGAATTGTTGTACGAAACAAACGAAACCGCGTTTGTGCAACTGGTTTGTGGCTAGACAGGGCCATTGGACTCTCAAGAAGGCAAGAATTGTATGGGAAGTGATTCTCAAAACTAAGCGAATAAAAGGACAGTATATTTTATCATTTACAAGGGCCCTCATCCGCTTACAATTTTGAAAATTACTTTCAGTAATTCTTGTCTTCTTGGACAGGAGGTTCATTAAACTTTTTGGTGTAGAAACAGACAGAGCGCCCACCTACCACGTTTGAAAGAAGAGCATAGGCAGACATGAAAGTAATTTTCAAGTACGTAAGGACGACAGTCGACGTGAACATTGAGCAACGTGTGACTGCGAAATACAATCGTAACAAAGGACAGGATTCTTCAAGAAACAGTAATTTCATAAAACTTCCTATCATTAACTCAGTTCATCCTTTTATCCTCTTTTGTTTGTTATACTTTTGTATTATTCTTGTTTTATATCGCTTTTCTGCCACTTGTAGATAATCGCGACGATGAAGATGAATGATGATCATATTAAATCTATGAAGGGATGCTTACAAAAAAAAAAAACAGCCATGCCCAGGTGTCTACTCGAACTTGGAATGTTTGGTACCGAGTGTATGAGTGGACTACTCAACGACTTCGGTCTTCGAGGCTACGGTTTCAGTTGCAACATGCAGTATAATTACGTTTCTACTACTACTACTTATAAAGCCCCCTTGACACATGAGATACTACAAATAATTTCAGGCATACCCTCGAATTTTGATTGCCTGGCACTTTTTTAAAGTAAGTAATGAAGTCACGTTTATATTCATATTAGGCCTACGACTAGCTCGAACTAAAAACGCTTGTGAAATACTGTGTATATGTTATCCTTCTGAAGTGAGAAACTTCATATTCTGCTAAGAAAATATGCATGAAAAATTATATTTGTAGCTACTACTTGAAGAATTCAAATTATTATGATGGAATTTCAACTTACGTATACTCTGCATATAATGTGTTATCGGAGAGGAGTTTTTGTCTCGCAGTCAATTTATTTTTAGTTGAGGAACTCGAGAGTAAGTTGGAAATATTTAATGACCCACGTTGTGGTGTGCTGTTCGATTAATCAGAATTGGAGTGAGAGAAATCTGTAGTTAAGGTCATTCAACACGTCAATTTGTAACTGTGAATGCAAGTTTTCTTTGATTTAGCGGGAAATCAGTTTGCTATTGTTGTAAGTAATAAATTGAAACATATATATTTTCTGCTCGAGTAGGAATCCACAGCCCTTATCCAATCAATCACTTTCTGTGTTTGAAACTTCTGTCTAGGAAAGCTACACACAATTTGCTTTTAATAACAGAAGCTTCAAAATAACCTATCCATTCTTGTCTTGCAAGTAATGTTTGATTTGATTTGTTATATTTAACTTTGGTTTTCTGCCACTTTTGGCTAATCGCGAAGACGAGGATGGGTGATGCAATGACAAAATTGATGAAAGGACATCACGAAGAAAATAATGAAAACAATACACAGGCTGGGATCTGAACTCGGGACCTGTGGTGTCGCATTGTTCATGAAATAAAAACATAACATGTATAGTGGCTCAAATTAGTAATCGAATATGTAGCATTTTGCTGCATTTCTTCCCAATATTTCGAAATTAACAACATGTACATAAATATAAACGATAGTGAAATATTTATAGGCATTTATTAAAGCTATATTCCCTGTTACATTTTTTTCTTTTTTAATTTTGGGTGCGTCAGCACTTAGGCTATTTTGCAACCGCCACGTTATACGGGGTCCAGCCCCTTACCATAACAAATAACGTAACTGTAATATCGAATAACTGAAATATTAAAATATTCTGACTTAGGTTAAAAGCTGAGGCTCTAAAGGGGCACTCAGCACACATGACAAAAAACAGAACACACAGAATTATACTGGCCATAGGGTCAGTCGCCAGAGCCTCGTTAGTCTGCAAAGAGCAGTCCAGGGTGTACTACGTGGAATGAAGTTGACGATTGGGTGTACTACGTGGAAGGTCACCCCTTACACCCCTGTTACGGTTTCAAATCTGAGAATAGTTATTTATGTTTTGGTGTGAAAGAAGAGATCACTTTAATATTCAGACAAATCGTGAAAGCCTTCTGTTTCTGTTAAGCTACGTTTCCATTCAGACAAGTTCCAGACTCATGACGTGCAACATGTGCCGGCGCATGTTGCGCGTCATTTAGTGTACTCGTACTGCTTCCAATTCAAAACTACTTCTTCAAAATACGTCCGCAACAACACTGGAGTGCAGGATCGCAGTGTAGCGTTGTGCAGTGCTTTAGAGTAGTCAGTGTTCCTTCTCTTGTATTGTAATAATTTGGTGGTGATTTAACTTGGGTAAAGATGAACAATAAAGCTATGGCGGGTTTGTTGGTTATGGCAGGCGCGTATCATGAATTTCTAAAAAAAGAGGCGAAAACAACCTAGATGGTGGATTAGAAGTTTTCTAGCAAAAAATTAACTCGTTGATGAGAGACTTACGTCTTCAAAGTGGATACGAAAACTTTGTAAGAATGACTGCAAGTGATTTTGCATTGTTATTAAATCTTGTTGGACCACAGATTGTAGTCGCGTCGTCTGTTTCTACTCTAGTTCGTATGCCCCAGGAACTTGCTGCAGGCTGTTTCCATTGTCCGCCGCGCACGTTGTGCGTCTTAATCGTTTGAGGCAATTTTGTCCCCGGCACTTGCGCCGCGGCATGTTGCAGACAGTTTCCATTTCAACAAATGCTTGGCACATGCAGCGTCGCATGCCGCGTGTCATGTTGCGCGGTAAAATTTGTGGTAATAGAAACGAGACTTTACATAGTTCTTTTATCGGTCAACTACAGTGCGGGGAAGAAACAATTCATGCTATTTCCTAACTACGTCTGTTACCAGTAGCTCCATTGCCCTTGACTGAAGTACGAGAAAAATGGGTAACAAAAACAAAAATACAACATTTGACGAACTGCAGCTATTTATTTTTACCTAACCAAAGGGTGCAGGTACAGGGAAATTAAAAATGTTAAGTACATGTAAGAGTACCGTGGGTGACGCAATAAAACAAAATGAAAAGGAAAATGAGGTAGATTCCGTATCTCAGAAAATTCAACCAAGAGAAATAGGAGAACGAAATGAACGAGCTTCAGTATGAAAAATAAAGACCCTTTCCTCACCCCCATCCCCTTCCCAAACCAAGGGCTCCGAAAGCAGCAGTGCAACTTGGAGCAGGCACTGGGACTGCTGTACGTTCAGTAGCGTTTGGTCCGAAAGCGAAATTCCTAGAAAAATGCCACAGTTCGTCCGCGACGGTTTAATGAGTTGCATTTCGCCCGAGCCTGGCTGATGATGAGTCATACCTTGACTAACTGGTGGCAGCGGTGGAATTAGTGACTAGGATACCTCAGTTAACAACTTTTAAAACTACATTGCATAGACAGCGGAGTGTAGCGCAGGAGTGCAGACTCAGTCAAATCGTCGAGAGAGGGGTCCCGGGTTCGATACCCGGTGGAGGCACAAGTGGTTCGGATCCCACTTTAAATTGTAGGTCCAGTCCCGATTAGCCTTACTGTGCATAAAGGGGACTTAAAACAACAAATAAAATCGTTGAGAGGAAGTGAACTTGGATCCAGAAATTTTAGTCATGGCAGTCAACACTACTACTTCTAAGCAGCTCCCATAAGTGACTGAGGTTAGAATGAAAGTTTGTCTTGTTTTAAGTTCACTTGTATGCACAGATAGGCTAATTGGGAGTGGGCCTACAGTTCAAAGTGGAATTCGAATCACAGGAATCGAACCCGGCTAGAATGCAAGTGTTTTCTCATACTCACATGGGAAGTTGTTTATGTTATTGTTTCACATAATTTGTAGGTAGTCACACGTGGTCTGAGAAACAGAAAAGTCACACATAGCCTACGCATAATTCTCTCGAGGCAGTTTGTTGCAAGAACTTTGCTTGCAGGCCACGGACAATAACTTTCATGGGTAAAAAAGTGTCCCATCATAAGGTAGAGAGCATCCTGCTTAGAGCAATGTATGCGCTCCAAACGTTGTACGCTGACGCCGATATAACCTGGCTCGCAAGCCGAGAACACTGTTCGAATCTCCACAGGCATATAACAAAAATGCATCATACCCAAATGACACATCTGGCGTAATACCTAACGTGCCAAATTTTGGAAAATAGGGGCTGATAGCGTGTGTGAGAACCAGAGCGACTTAACTCTAATTTATCAAATTAATAGGAGAGGAAATAATGTATTCTTAGGAATATGACTCTTAAACGTGACTCCGCCTTACAGATAAGAATTAGAAGTGGAAAATGTCGATTTTCTCCAAATACTCTTCAGAGGATTTTTTTTTAACGAAACTGAAAACAGAATTTTTGTAGTTACGTTCCTCTGATTCCCGTAGGACGATAGGTGAAATACATTTCATGAGCGATGTTTCAAAGAAGTTGTGTTAAGATGTCAAACATGTAGCCGACAGCCATGTTGTATGAAGAAAGCATATAGGATAAGCTCCAATCACACTTAATCTAGGCTCACAACAAAGATAGCGGCTGAGTGACCTAGCGTAATGAAAGGCAAAGAAAACAGTCAATCATTGGAAAAAACAATTAGTTTCATGTTTAAGATCATTCTATCAATTAATGCAGTTGCTTATAAAAATAAAAAATGGTCCAAAATGCTTCAAAGTAATTGAAAATATGAGGCATTGCGGATACGAAGGGCGAACTCAACAAAGTACATTGTGATGGAAATGCGTTTCAAGTTGCCAGGCACAGTGCAAACTCCATAAAATCTTTGAAAATCACGCATGAAACATTCCGATCTACAGTTACCAAGTTTTTGTGGAGCTCGAATTGTGCCTGACAACTTGAAACGCATTTCCCTCACAATGCACTTTGTTGAGTTCGCCCTTCGTATCCGCAGTGCTTCATATCGTCTCTGGAAAAACCCAGAAAATTAATACGCCCATTCAAATTTAAAACCTTTATTTGCATACTAAATAGAAAGAATTTTCACCAGATACTTGAAATTAGTTTGAGAAAATCTAAAATAAGAGGAATTCCTATCCCTGTTCTCGTGTTGATATTTCCTGGCAAATACTCTGTAAGAGGCTGTCGCGGTATATTGCCGCTCTATACATTGAAGAATCAATGCTTTATAGTCCGAAGTCGATACTAAAGGTTCATGGACGTCTGCAGGATTTTTTCCAAAGAGGGGCAAGCAAGGTAGTTTTTCCGGGGGGAGGGAGGCAAACAAGGTGCATAACAGTGTTGTCTCCTCAAAAAACATTGCTTTAATTTGAAGTTATCATATTCATCTTATTTGAAAATAAGATCCTTAGGAAAATATTTGGACCTAAAAGGGATGAGGAGATAATTAGAATAAATAAATCAAGAAGACTTAGGTGGGCAGGCCATGTGGCACGGATGGGAGAGGAAAGAGGAGTTTATAGGATTCTTGTTGGGAAACCTGATGGTAAGAGACCTTTAGGAAGGTTAAGACGAAGATGGAGGGACAACGTTGAGATAGACCTAAAGGAAATCGGTAGGGATGGAAAAGAGTATATAGATCTTGCTCAGGATAGGGACAGATGGAAGGCCTGTGTTCTGCAGCCATGAACCTTCGGGTTTAAGAAGGCTAGAGAGTTAGTTAGTTAGCTAGTTATGTTCATGCAATAATTAACATATATTATTGCAGCTGAAATGGAATTGTGTGAGATATATATATAATT
The DNA here is from genome assembly GCF_977018435.1 of Lepisma saccharinum. NCBI lineage: Eukaryota > Metazoa > Arthropoda > Insecta > Zygentoma > Lepismatidae > Lepisma > Lepisma saccharinum. The sequence continues at coordinate 37,954,503 of NC_139237.1, forward strand.
TTTGGTTGACTTTCATTTTCCAGGTGGGTCGTGCACCCCCCCCCCCTTGCCTCTCTTTCGGACTTCCATGCAAAGCTTCTATTTTTATTTCGCGTCTACCACTTTCGGTTAATCGCGATGATAAAGGATGTGATAGGTGATGGAAGTGGTATAAAGACAATGACCCAACCCATCCATATTTTCTAGTCCAGGCTCTAATCCGACATCTCCCGGGTTCGAATCCCGGTCGGGCTTGGTTGTTTGTGAATGTCCATTCATCAATTTCATCATTTCATCACTCATCCCCATCTTCGCAAATTAGCCTAGAGGCACAAAACGCGAAGTAAAATAAACTAAATCAATCAATCTAATCCGACATTAGACTTCGCAGTTTATTACGCTAACCAATTTGCCACGGGATCGGCTTCTTCGTGTTTGTCTGCTTATGAAATGATTAATTAGTTATTCAAACTATATAGGTAGGAAAGCTATATAAAATAACGAAACAGAAAAATAAATCCACTTGACGTCTTGTAGTACTATCATTAACCTACAATTTCATGCTCACAAATCCACACAGAAAACTTCTTGTGGCATTAGTTTTACAGAATGGCCTTGGGGAATAAACATCGCCCATTTCCTGCTTCAGCTCGAAACAATTCAGGTGCCTTATCGAAGCTGCTCTTGAGCACGCAGGGTTTCTAACCTACTTCGCCGTAATTCAGTTGTTGTATCTTGATTAATATGCTGTATTGTAGAGTCAACCGCAGATTAAATAGGAGAAAAAAGATTTTCCCGACGGAAAATAAGTTAGTAATGCTGCAAACACCGAGGCATTCTTGATAAGACGCTTGAGGAGCGTCGAGCAAACTTTCCTGAAAAAGCACAACCCCAGTATCGAAGGTCATGCTACACGTGGAATGGCAACTTTCGGGAGCATGCTGTCTGTCTACACAATTCTACCCAAATACCTGTTTGAAAATGAATCTCCTGTCCGCATTTTATTTTTCAAATGTACTTCTGACATTGTAATCATTTTGCAATTATTTTTATTTGTTCTTATTTTGCTTCGCTTTTATGTGACTTTTATAATTAATCGAAACTATGAAGATGGATGATAATTAGATTAAATTAATGAAGAGACACCTAAAAAAGATATTTACAGACCAGGACTCGAACCCGGAACCTAAAGCGGATAGGTTGTGGGGAAAACCGTCAATAACTCCCGCCACGAACTTACTTATAATTTTTGTAATTTCTCACGAGTATATTTTGTTCTGTTCATGCATAATACCTGCTTTCGGAAACTTAATTTATAAGTGACACACTTATAGGGACAAGCCACGTATTGTTTGAATGGAGGGACACATCTCGTTCATATACTACTAGATACAATCATGGACTATACTTGAAATGGCCTCCCCGATGGCGCAGTGGTAGCGTCATCGCCTTGTAATGAAGGGGTCCCGGGTTAGATACCCGGTGGAGGCACAAGTGATTGGGATTTCACTTTAAACTGTAGGTCCAGTCCTGATTAGCCTAACTGTGCATAAAGTGGACTCAAATCAATCAATCATATATGATGGAAGTTAAGAAAAAGATAAAAATTTTAGAAGAGATACTGTGAACAAGTCGAATTGGAGAGAGATTGTATTTTGTCTTTTGTCTTTGTTAAATGTATTTCATGTAGTTTATATAACATGAAGTTATAAGTTAAATAAATGTTGTTTTGTTCGTTAACGTTTGGCCTAATTGAAGATTATTACAATATACTTGAAATGTGACGTGCTAAACACTACTTTCGGAGATCAGTTGGACATGGCAATTTTGATATACAAGTTGGATTTTTCTCTACTTAGATTCATTATGTCCAAATTTTATCCTAATAGATAATCTCCCAACAACGCAAAATGTTTTAATTGACTCGAATTCACAATGACTCATATACAGTGTGTTTATAAATGAACGGTGGGGTTTCAAAAATTAATAATACATCTATATATTACCTTACACGGGCAAAACGTACACCGTAAGCAGCAGCAACTGTCCAAGTTTATATAACTTTATTTATATTTGTATAAAGATAGAAATCAAGAGGGGGGCAATTGCTCCTCTGTGCCTCCTTGCAGGTGCTCTTGACCGTCTGGAAGAAATAGTGCACGACAGACGTGAAAACTAAATCCATCTTCAGTACCCTTTTGTCTTGCTACTCTTAGATTCTGTAACCTTTCTTTCTATAGTTCAATGTTTGCCCCCTAACCCCCTAGAATTGATTTCCGTACAAGTTTGAGAGCTAATCTCCCCTGCACCCTGTGGTTGCGCCACTGCACCTTCTTCCGCCGTTGTTGCTTTGTGAACTTTCATCTGCTTGAAAATACTTAATTTTCTTCAAGAGCATAATATCGTTTAATAACCGGTGATAAGATTCCTCAACCCTAAATTTCTGGATTAAAGTATAATAATATAGGAGCATGGAAATCTGAAAGGGGGCGAGGATGGCCACATCTCCCCTTTAGAAAACGAATGTCAGCTAAAAGTATATATTTCACGCGTATAATTTGATCCCAGTCATAGTAATGTACATTAATTATTATAATGGGAATGCAGGAATGCGATAATTTCGAATTCAAGTGGTGTTTCTTGAGGGGGCAACACTATTATCTGGTTAATATGCCCCATGGAAAAATACCTTGCTTGTCCCTGCGTCGAAAATATCGGCAGACGTCAATGATTAGGGGGTGGGGCATGTGCCCCCCCCCCTTTGCACCCCGTGCGCACGTCTATGACTACTCATTTCTACACTAGTTGGAAGCTGTATTCAATTTCGAGCCAAAAATGTAATTTTCAAATCAGGATTGTTAAACGTCCACGAACCCATAAATTCTAATGGGTTCTATTGGGTTCCGCAACAACACCGGAACCTTCTTTATCGCACAGTTTTAATTCGGTCCAAGTTGCGTATTCTTTCATTTCAATGTCTTAGACCGTCTTTAAATTGATCCGGAAAGAAGGTCCCTGTGCCGTATTTCAATTGATCCGGAGAAAAGGTTCCTGGAACGAATTGAAATATTTTAAACATAAAAAGGCTCTTTACGGTCCAGATCCATTTATGCTTGCTAATATTCCCTGCTGAACCGGAATTGAATTGATTTAAAATTCCTGACCCTTTATCAACCCTGGTTGAAATTCATTTTTTTACAAACAACCATATTTTTAACGGCTATTACACATTAATCCCATACGATATACTGAAAGGTAAGAGACTTGGGCTATTCCTTTTTCTTCCTTGATGTTAAATAGATTATATTCGTCACGCGCCTATAACGTTACTACCTAACATTTGTGAATTGTTCTTTCCTTGTAACGTTAACATCTACCATACTGAATTTATTTACGTTCCTTATGCAGATGGTATGTACCCAACTGCATTTTGTTCCGTTCCGCTACGGTGGTTTACATTTTGTTACATTCCTATGTAACGTTAATTAACCATATTGCCTTTCACTTCGTTCCGTTACGGAGGATTGCATTCATTACGTTCCTATGTACCGTTATTTACTACCATGTTGCATTTCGTTACGTTTTTTTGTAACGCTAGTATATACCACAATGCATTTCGTTACTACGTTCCTTGTATCCTTGTAACGGTAGTATATACCATATTGCATATTACGTTATGTTCCAATGTGCTCATTTCGTTCCGTTCCTTTATAACGTTAATATCTACCATAATACATTTTGTTACGTTCCTTGTAACGTCACTCTATAAGATATTGCATTTCGTTACGTTACATGGGTACCAGCAGTTGAACCATACTCTTCCTCCTACAAAATGGAACGTACCGTGTAACGCAAATTGGGTACGTTACGACTCCCTGGTTCGTAGCAGTGCTGGAAGGCGTCTGCTGGAATACCTTTTAGCTCGTCGGTTACGCTCTTCTGGATATTATCCAGAGTATCAAAATGGCGTCCTTTCAAGTGGTTTTTGAGCAAGGGGAATGAAAAAAGTCACAGGGACTGAGATCCGGCGAATAAGGGGGCTGAGGAACCACGGGAATGCTTTTTTTTTGCCAAAAATTCATTGATGGAGACTGCCGTGTGACATGCTGCATTGTCGTGGTTCAGCATCCAAGTGCGTGCAATGTCTGGTCACCCTTTCCTGGGTCTTGCAAGGACTTCATTCGGTACACACGTTCAAATTTAACTCACTACTTATCATTCTCACCGTCAATCGACGATCTGACCTCACAAGAGACCTCATCCGTTTTTGAGGTTGAAGGTCTTCCCGCACGAGGTTCGTCTTCCACTTGTTCTCGGCCTTCTAAACAGGACTTCTGCCATCTGAACACTTGTGCGCTAGATAGTGCATGTTCTCTATAAGCCCTTTGTAACTTTTCATAAGTCACAGTGGCGGATTCGCCAAGCTTAACACAAAAGTTGATGGCACAACGTTGTTCAAACTTTTGCCAGTCCATTTTCGTAACGCACCTCACAAACACAACTTCACGTCAGACGCTCTCAACAATCGTGTAGCAACTGTAGCAAGTTGAAACTTGTACTGAGTCAACGGCAAGCGTTTACCTACCTGCCGTGTGAAGGTGGTGGCAGCAGCGTTGCCGGTTCTTGCACAGTGTTGCCAGTCTCATTACTTTCCTAACAGACCACGTACATGCATATATCAGTATTCGCTGATTTTATGCACACTTTGCTTCCTGATTTACGTCATTCTTCCTGCTGATCCTTTAATTTAAAAATAATATTCATCATCGGAATAGCATTTAATATGAGTGCCTGACATTGTAATAGTAATTCTGTTCCTGTAACTTTTTACTTTTGTCGAATAGGTCTGGTGAAAGTATAACTTTTGCTATTAATTCTATTTGAACCATGATTACAACATTGAAGGGATTAGGGCGAGATAATGCGATGACACATTGAGTTTTACCAGCCATTGTAAGACATTGCAAATAAAAAGATACGGAAATCCAGGCCCATAGCGAGGGTAGGCTAGGGGGCTGAAGCCCAGGACGCCATTCAAAGCTATTTTTTTAAAAAATGAAGGGCTCGGTGCAAGAAGGAGCTAACCCTCAAAAAGTTGTTTTCGAGATATTAGCATTTGAAAGTTGGAAAAAATCCATAAATCTGAATTTTGTTTGTATTGTTGTATAGTTGATTTCAAAATCATGTCTGAAGTTCCGAGTTTACATGGACACATTCAAATGTGGTACAATTATTGCAAAGATGATTAAATTAGGTTTTTTTCAGTTCATTGTTTGCCATTGTAGGTTAGATCCTTATTGCATCACAATCTTCGGTGTCAGTTCTGTGGAATAACAACAAACAGGAATGCATGACCATTATATTGTGAACAAAAAAATATACATAAAAATGAAAATCAAAGTTAATTTTGTAGGTAGAAGAAAATGACATACAAGTTTAATTCATATGCAGTGTCAGCCGAAATATTCTCAGCACTGACACCAAATAGTGGCATATGAATGCAGGTAGCACAAACTATTCTGAATTCAACTGATCCAGACCCTCCTCCTGTATCAGTCATCAAGTCCATCCAGAATTTCTGCACTATCCTCGGCAGCTACTTCCGTCGGAACAAGGCTGAGATAAAAATTATGGTATATTGGAGGGATCCATTCCAACAGGGACATTATGTCTGAATACTTCCGGACATCTATGGGAATCTGTTCCTTGTACTTGCATGGCAAATCACTGAGGGGTACATCTGGCAGTGGATGGCCTCTTTTCTTTAGGGTGCACCTAGCCCATACTGGCGCTTCTTTCTGTTATGAATAACTCTCATGTAGAATATGGCGAGTAGCGGATTCAATCATGAACACCGCAGCCTCTTTAAACTTGAGGGGCTCCTTACCATCTGTGGTGGTTTTCTTGGTAATTGATGCCACAAGTGGTGTGAGATCCTTGAAGTCGGTTTGCTGCATGCGTGTTACATGAAATTTCTTGTTTCTGTTTGCACTGCTAATCAAATCTGCCCATTCATCTGTTGTATATTGTATATTATAGGAAAATGTGAATGACCTCCTGAAAGAATGTCCCTTTGTGTAGAAACGTTTCGTATTCTGAATTCTAATATTTTGCATGAGGTATGTGTTCTGTGTTGCATAATCAGCCAAGTCCTAGAATGTGTGAAAAATGAACTCTGCATCCACCTTAATTTTGTTCCAGCATTTCTTTGGACAAGTACATGTCTCAACTATCTTCCTGGCTGGGAGAACATCCTTTGTATGCCCGGATGTGTACTGCTCCCCTTTATTTCTTCTTCTCTTACGTTTCACTCTCTCCCAGTTATCTTGGTCGCATTGTCTCTTTCTGGCTGAAGGATGTTTCACAGGAGATCGCTCTGTCGTCCTTGTGATGTGAAGGTCATTCTGAAATGGATCAGAGTAACAAATTTATTTGAAAATGTAAGCTAGGACTAAGCAATAACAGTCCAATCCACTCGACAAACAGAAATTTCCGAAACACATCACTTTTGCAAACGACAAAACAATTCTGATTATTTATCTTTACATTATTTCTACAATACCTCTGCTGTTGTTTGACTGATTGATTTGTTGTTTTAAGTCTACTTTATGCACAGTAAGGCTAATCAGGACTGGACATACAGTTTAAAGTGGAATCCTAACCACTATGTGCCTCCACCGGGAATTGCACCCGGGACATCTTGATTACAAGGCGACGACGCTACCACTGCGCCATCCGGGAGGCCACCTTTCCTATTCTATACGATTTACCGCAATGTCCTTGATGGTATGTTGTCAGAATTTGTCATTATTAGGGAACCATGTACGTGTGTCATGTCGAGTTCTTCGTGATTAATCATTTCAGCAATATGGTGCTAACCAACATTCATTATGTTAGCAGCAGTTGTCATCAGAATTAGTTCATGATTTTACTGTACCAACTTGCAAGAGACCTGACGAATGCATAGTGAGCTCATTTGCGCATTAACATGCACATCACGACGCACACTTACCAACTGTTTTCACCGTGCCCAAGTCTGAGACAATAAGGTATTAACCAACATTTTCAAAAAATACCAAAAATAAAAACTTCTTTCTTACCTCAGAGTCGGTGCTTTCGCTGCTCGACACTCCACACACATAGTCTGGGTCACCAAAGCTGTTGTCACCGCACAGAGGGCCATTTTCCTCGTCAACAAATATATGAGGAGGTGATCTGCAGACCTTAATCGTTATCCGACATTTTCCTGTGGCTTGACACCTTGTTGAACAGAACTTTCCGTTCGTACGTTCCTTTCGAAGAAGGGTACCACGTGATTGCGCGCGAATGTGGCACAGCACCAGCACCACTTCTTGGTGAATGCAGCAGACGTTCATGCCGCACGCACTGCACGGTGTATCTCAATTTTGACAGAAGTGAGGGTTAGCTCCTTATTGCACCGAGCCCTTCAAATAATAATAAAGTCAGGATATGCGACAGAGAAATTTACATTTGGCAGACGCAAGAGGAGAACTGAAATATTCTGTTCAAATCGGAAATGCAAACTAGGAATCTTTTAATACAATTTTATAATGTACAAACAACATTACATTATTTTGAATGAGTTTTTATTCGCTTTCTCATTTCAAAATTTGTAGGATGTAAATCTCACAATCCATGGCATAAGAAGAGAATATGGAATGACACACATAAATGTCGCTGCTTGGTAGTGAGGGAGGGCTTCAAATGACAATTCTGCCCAGGGCGCCAAAATATCTAGTTACGGGAGCTGCGGAAATCAGTTTCAGACATTATCAAGACAGTTTATTTCTTCCTCTAGGTTAGACTACAAGGTAATAAATAAATTTCTACTGCAAACTCAGTTTTCTGGAGGTGTTTGAATTTAAATGTTTGTGTTAATCACAAGAAAGGGAATGTGGCTTGGCACTATCCTGTCACAAACTTCAATTTATATTTAGCTTCTCTTTTTTCTGTTGAAAATTATATCTGAGAAAGTTCGAAATTAAGAAAGCAATAAGCAGAGGAATTCATATTTAAGGATTATTTTATGTATGAATTACGTTCCTTAAAATATATACCATAGAAACGTTGTCCTAATTAGGCCTATGTTCCACAACAATTCACAGCAATGTGACTCTAAGACTCCAGACCTCAAGTAGAAAGTTACAAATCCCTAAACTTCCGCCATGCATCAACTTGAAGCAAGATTCCAGATTCCAGACTGTATTGTCTCAAACATGGTCGAAGAGCACGTTTCCATCTAGTACGGTGCAGTTTTCGGCAAACGTCTATGGTTTTCAACAATGCTCTCTATTGATTCGGTACTTGCACAGCCGTCATCTTTAGGTCAACATTCGATGTGAGCAGGTGCAGATGCAAAGTTTCAACTGTTCTCAACTTTTGAACTTAGAATCTGTAGGTTGGCCATGAGCACTGACTTTGGGTGGGGGATAAGCCATTCTGCCCCTATCCCCCAATACCTCGAAGGGGCAGAGTACCTTTATACTATCCCCGCAATACAGGGGGGCTCAAGATAAAATTTCACCCCAGCAAGGAGGATTTTTGGCACCCTCCCTACTTCCCTTCCACCATACTATTGCCTTGGTTCTACTACTTTCTAAATTGCTCCAATAAAGAACATGATAGCGTTACTTATAAATTTCTTAAAGTGTTTACTATTTTAGAACACGTTTACTGTAAGTATGTGTTTATTTAATACCTACATAATGACATTAAAATAACAGCAATAACTTCGCTTAATTTGCTACATGATTTTGCAATATATTTATTATCTTATGTAGTAGTAACTTTATTAATGCATGTCAACAATAAATCCAACTCTTTTTATAACAAATAGCCAAGCATTCGGTGGAGGCACTTAGTGGTTCGGATCCCACTTGAAACTGTAGGCCCAGTCTCAATTACACTTTTTATGCATGTAGTGGACTTAAAATGAACTCAAACAAACAAATACTCTCGCTTATGTAATCAGAAATAAGGTTTTTCGGCTTACTCAAGGAGGATGCACCACACTGGTTTGGTCGCCCGAGTCATCCTCAATAGTCACTTTCAACTAAAAAAAATATATATTCTAAATGAATAGAGAGAAATACAGTATATTAAAACAGTTGGTATGTTTTCTCTCCGTAAATCATCGATTAGCTTGGTAGATAATCTCAGTAATGTTACTCGGGGAAATGGTTGATTAGAATGGAATAGCGCAGGAAGCAAGCGAAATGAGTAAAGGTAATGAATATACGAAGTGGACTTTTTCTTTTAGAAATCTCATTTATAAATCAGTTTTCTTCTGTTTGAAGTATTTTCATTTTGTTTGTCTCTATGTGTGTGAGTGTGAGTGTGTATGGGGGGTACATACATATTGGCATACATTTCTTGACACATACACACACATTTATTTCCTCCACCCATTAGAAAAAATGCTTACTTATTTTCTTTGATTTATTTATATCACTTTCTCCGTTTTGTTTTATTTTTTGTACTTTCTTTTTCCAGATTTTTCCTTCCTTTCACAGTCTTTAATCTATTTGTTCTTGCTTATTGACTCTGTAGTCGACTGCTTTTATTACCAACTTTCTCTTCCGTTTTCTGCCAATTTTTCTTCCTTACAGTCTCTACTTCTCTTTCTTCCGACCTTCATTATTTATTTATCTTTTTCCAGCCTGACATATTCTCTTCCTCCATCTTTCCCCCTGTCTGTATCAGATCTCGAAGTGAAGAAGGGGTGGTATGACCATAGCTAGCAAAATTTTTGCAAAGCATTCCCCAGCTGTCTGATAGTCACCATATTAAACCACAGAAGCATTCCCCCAGCTAGCCTCATCTCTGGACCAAACATTTCTCCCAGTTAACACGTTCTACTTCAAGAACTGGTCTCCGGTGGTATTTGTATTTCTGTCTTTTCAGTTTCTTGCATTTATGTTTTTTCTTTCTCTCGAACGCTACGTTCTCTTATACCTCTTTCATTACCTCGCCATTCTATCTCCCATTGCTTCTGTCTGTAATTCGCTATCTTTCACAGTATCTCTCTGTCGCTTCTTCCATTTCATTTCTCGTATTCTTTCACTTTCTAGCGACGGTCTGTTGTCTCCAATTCTTCCTCGCACTTTAATTTCTTCTTCACCCTTCAAACATTTTGCATTGAACCCTTCTTAGGATTTTTTTATGCTGCAGTTCTAAAGCAAGTCGGGAAATAGATTAAAAAGAACAAACTGTCCCAAGTGGTAGTCTTGCATAAATGGTTTTGAAACAAAAATTACCAAATATTGCACATTGCAGACTTCGGATGCCTGACTCTCTCCAGATTTATTTATGGAAAGACAAAACCGAAATTTTGCAAAGTCTGAAAAATTATTAATGTTATTTTTGTGTGCTATTATACACTATCTGGCCATTCGTCACCGGACACCTGGAACGAGTACTTTAATCCGGTTTCAGGCGTCCGTCAGTATCGTGTGGGGCCACCTTTCGCAGCAAGCACAGCCGCAACCCTCTGAGGAAGACTGTCCACCAAATTGCGATAGGTTTCGACGGGAATCCTGCTCCATTCCTCTTACAAAGCGGCGAACAACTCTTTAGTGTTTTTTGGGCGGTGTGGCCTGGCTCTCAACCGGCGCTCCAACTCGTCCCAAAGATGCTCAATCGGGTTGAGATCAGGACTTTGGGCGGGCCAATCAAGTTTTTGCACACCCATATACTCGAACCACGTGTCGATCACACCTGCCGTATGACATGGGGCATTGTCGTGCTGAAACAGATAAGGACCACTACCGAATTGTGCCCACAATGTCGGTAGCGCAGAATTGTCCAGGATCGTTTGGTATGCATCTGCATTCATGTTTCCACGCACTAACACAAGAGGACCAAGACCATACCAGGAGAAGCACGACCACACCATGATGCCACCTGATGGGGTGTCCGGTGACGAATGGCCAGATAGTGTAGGTTCACATTAAAATATTTCATAGCTCGAGGGGGGACCATACGGGTACGGACCTGCACACACGCACACACACACAATGTCGGCAAACTGGATGCAACACCGCGTACCTGAAATCGCTAGATGTGTAATGAAATATCCTAGTATAATTACATGGATAGTTATAATTAAAATAAGCACGTACCTTGTTACAAGAGTTATTGGAAATGTTGTCCTCCTGCTTCCATACATTTACGGTACCGTATATTTTTAGGAAATTTTCACTAACAAGGATCAGTAACATTCTGCAACATCCAATTGCAGAAATTCAGTCGACTCTTATGATCCCTTGGTAGCACTCCTGGACTATATTGACATTCTGTGGCTTCAGGTTTGAAAGCTTGGTATCTCGCCACGCCGACGTGATTGAAATGCATGTTTCTTGTGCAAGTCGTCGGACGGATTTTTTTAGGCGTATGTTCCAAACGTGCTCAAAGTCTAGTTTCTCCTCAGTAAGCACACGCCGTTTCTCTCTTCTTATCAAGAACACGGCCTGTTCGCCTAACTTTGTTTACAAGTCTCCGAGTACTCTCTCTGTGTGCAACGGGAACATCTGGAAATTCTGCTGCAAAACGTCTTCCAACTTCCCTACAAGAATTCGTAATGACGTAAGAGTCGTGCATAAAAATTCGTATAGCGTCGCATTATTAGACTGCAGAAAAGCACCAGTAATACATAAGCGAGAACAAAATAACCTAAACACTTGTTAACATCTTAACACTTCACGAACACGTGCAAACTGGGCACCAGCCATCTGGCAGGATTTCCCTTTTACCAGTGTAAAATTTCCCTTTTTCGACCTAAATTTCCCTCGATTTTCAAAACCCATCTGAAGCTGTAGCTTTGTATTACTATAACTGTTAATATAAGGGGGTTTAGTGGGTTCAAACCCCCCATTGAATAAAATTCTAGAAACTGATCATAGTTTTATAATATAATTATCCTAAAATAAACATTTGAATTTTAAAATAAAACACTAATGTATTGAAAAAATCCCCAAACCAAAAAAAAATTCGTCTGCGGAGCAATGATTGTCGGACTTTGAAACCCACCCATTGTCAAATCTTAGCTAGGGGCCTGCTGTTAATATTTTTCTTTTGACGCCTGTTTTGCCTGAGGAAGAAACTTTATTATTTTTATTATTATTAAATATTTATGAAAATCATAAAAGTGTGAAGTAATGGGCAGATATTCTCGAACAAGAGAAGATAACAGGGGCGCACCGAAGTGGGGTCGGGTACTCTACGTTTTTCAAATTTTCCTGCAGAAAAAGAAAGACGTTCTGAAATGATGGATGGAACAAGGAAAGAAGTTGAAAATCCAGTCCCAAATTCTTTCCAGGTGCAGCGCGGCTCGTGCCTTGAGGCCTTTCTAGGAAACGCGACAAACATAAGACTGACCGGTCAAGGTCATCTATAACAGGGAGAAAGAAAGCTTACCGAAAAGTGTCACTGTTGCAAACTATTCATTTGGGAAAAGTACACGCTGAAAAGAAAATATTTTCAAACTTTTTAAAAGAACGAAAATGTGAGTTTAAATTTCCCTGTTTTTTAGCTATTTTTCATTAAATTTCCCTTTTCTCTTTACACCCTCAAATTTCCCTGTGCCGAGGGAAATTTCCCTGCTTTTGGCATCACTGTAATGAAGCACTGACGTGTCCAGTGGCAAGTCTGCGTACAGCTGCGAGTCTAAAGCAGTGTTGCCACATGAAGGGAAACTTCCCTTTTGCAGGGAAATTCGGACCGAAATTTTAGCCAAAAGGGAAAAGGGAATTTCGATGAAAAATACCACAATTGCAGGGAAATTTTAAGGTACTGTGACTGCATTATTACGTTTATGTTGATTTCGAATTTCATATCAACATTTTTATGTTATTTATTTTGATCATCCTACTTGTTTCTGCTCCTTTAAGTTTATTGTACGTTGCTTTTATGCATCTTTGGATAAATAGTAACGATGAGGATTAAGGATTAAATGGATTCCTGACCAGGATTCAAACCTAGAACATCTGGTCAGGAAGTGATGAAACTGAAATGTGAATTTTCTAAAAATATTTCTTATTCAAACGAATAACGAATTCAACGGAATACTTAACTACGTACTGCCCGACCCTGTGGCCGAGTGGTTAGCACATCGCGCTGCGACGCCAAGGGTCCCGGGTTCGAATCCCGGTCGGGCTTGGTTGTTTGTGAATGTCCATTCATCAATTTCATCACCCATCCCCATCTTCGCAAATTAGCCAAGAGGCACAAAACGCGAAGTAAAATAAACTAAATCAAATTTTAAAAAAATCAAATTAACTACGTACTACTACTGCTTCCACCACCACCACTAATAATGCTGCTACTAATAATAATTATTATTATTATATAATTTGCTTAGGTGAAGGGAAAAATTGGTTCAAGAAGGGACATTTTGCCCCTTGGAAAGGGAAATTGTGCCCTCATATTGTGGTAACACTGGTCTAAAGGTCTAAATGCCGGCAGGTGCAATCTTACTTCCCGCCGAGCTAGCCGCCGCTCTGCGGGCACCTCGACCGAAAAGGCACTGTGTGTGTGTGTGTGTGTGTGTGTGTGTGGGTGTGTGTGTGTATATATATATATATATATATATATATATATATATATATACATACATATATATATATATATTGTCATGGGAAGGTGAAGGAACGTCAAAAGCTAAAAGCAAAAAACCAAGTTAACTCGAGCACACTGACCCAATCAAGGCAGCAACGATAACAAAATTCCTCTGGCTAGACAGAATCCACCTTGCAACTACCGGGTCGCTCTTCCTGATCGAAAGAGGGAAGTATTGGCACCAAAGCTTTCAAGCTCATCAGAAACACGGCACGTGGCGAATCGGATAAGTACCCCGGACTTTTGGGAAACAGGAGGAGTGTTCAAATGTTATCGTGGTCCCGCGGTCGACTGATGACAGCCTGCACCTGCTGCCCGGGGTAAATGTCTCGCTACTGCCTTGGTCGTCACCAGTGTCCAAGACGCGAGTGGGTTTGCTGTCCGATCAGGTGAGTGTGCTTTGCTCGTCTGCCTTCCTTACCTCTTCGCCAAGTCAAGGAGGGCTATCCACAACCTGTAAAACCCAGATGAATATTGTTTTACTGATACATCCTAAGTGACATCCCTCGTACCTCATTAAAACCTTATCACATTACAAAAAATATATATATATATATATATATATACACACACACACACGCAATGCATGTATCGATCAACTTGAACCCCCCCCCCCGAAGATAAACTACGAGTTAAGCATTGATACAGGTAATTATAGAGCATTAATTTATGGTAGCCTGTGAAGTACGTTACCGAAATCAATTAGATTGTATTTTTACACTATACCATTCTGAAATCACACATCACACTTCGTTTATATTGTGATAATTTATCGAAAATTATGTTTATATTCGTACATTAATACAAATCTTATTTTCCAGAACATCATCGAATATGTCTTCGATCAGCAGACACGTTCCAGGAGATACTGATTACACCACAAGAAGAGCAACGGTGTATGTATATAATCGGCCTCTTGAGAGCATGGCCTCTTTTGAATCTTCAAGTTCTATTTCCTCCAACATGGCCGTACAAGCAGCTTGGCATTGGGTTTTAGTCCTTAAGTTTCATGGCGATGACTGGAGAACGGCAGAAGGTTGGTTTTATGTGTCTATGATCATTCTATGCAGAGAAATTTAGCAAAATTCACCAACAGCAATTATTTAACTGTGATCTCTCTCTCTCTCTCTATTTATATATGTGTGTGTGTGTGTGTGTCGCCCTCTCTCTCTCTCTCTCTCTCTCTCTCTATATATATATATATCTCTCTCTCTCTCTCTCTATCTCTACAGCTCCGATGTTCCCATAGTTTATACCTTCCAGGAATGCAAAGTAGATGTAAAACTCCTGAAAGATCAAGCGACGTATAAATGGCATGGTGCCAGTGTGTGGGTGGATCCTACGTGAGCATGGTATTGGATACAGTGAAGGTACACATTAGTGGGTTTTTCATGCTGTTCCATTACTTTTACTTTACGTAAAACTACAGGCCACGGTCCAGGCACACTTCCAGGTATCTGGCTTTGTTGCTGTATTGAATCGGCAGGTTCAAGAGTTCAAGATTCATCTGTTGCTTGTTAGTGGGGTCCTGCAGAGTAAATCACTGCAATGCCTTTATCTGTGTTGGCTTTTTCTCTTGATTTCCTATTCCAAATATCCAATTGTAACTGCTATATGTGGAAATAACGCGTTTTGAAACATTGTCTATAACCAGCCAATGTATCGTCGACGTGCAGTGGCTGTAAGCAACTGTTTGTCCTAGGTATATTCAATGGTGCTAAACAGAAACCTTGTTGAATAGTAATAGGGCATACTCTCTGTTAAGAGCCACGCAGAAAATACGACCCTTCGGTGTCCGGTGGACACAGAAGTAAAGTTTATTTTCCCATGGCAACATCAAACATAGGGCGTCACACACAAGCATCAAATCTAAAATGAAACTCGTTTCACGTGTTCTTGCTTCAGTGCTCCGTCAAGCCGTGAGGTACTCATCTATAACAAATTCTCCATCATGGAAATGTCCAAGGTGAAGAGTTGATATTGCTGGTGGCGATCCAACCTTCTAATGGATGATATTCAGCGATAACAACTTCTACATTTCATTATGTTATTTTTTGGGCAAACAGATCATATCCTCCATTGAAAACATGCAGGGTGAGCATTGTTAGTATGGTCTTTACCGAAGTGATTCAAGGTATGAGCATCGTGATCATGTGAGGAACGTGTACTTTTTGCCTTTTCCGAAGTCCGTGAAAAATGTGTTAAACCAAGTTTTGTCGCTTCTTGTCACAAGGCTTCTCATACGCTTTCCTTAACACACGCGAAATTATTTGCCCGACATCTTCCCAGGGTACACTACGTGATGACGTCAAGTTGAACATCGTCCATTCTCGCACATGCATTTCAAAGTTCAAATTCCATTACCTTGTCTACACGGACTATGTCTACCCCCACAACTCTTCATCTTTGAGAGAATTCCTTATGTATTTAAACTCCGAAAACCAAAGAATCACTGTTTTCGATTAAACAAGATCTACTTTCCCTATATACACTAATGACACGGTCAATGAAGAGGAAATAGTTTTATTTTTAACTTCATATCTATCCTCTGCATACACAATGTCTGGCTTATCTTGAAGAGCTATGATAATGATAAACTCCTCTGGGATTTTAAAACTTGGTACCGAAGAACTTATTTCTACCCATTGTAATTACTTCGAGCATGAAATATACAAGAACTTGTTTGAATCAAAGCTAAAATGTTTGAAACAGAATCGCCTGTTTTTCAGTAGTAACTAGAACTGCTAATTGGGGAGTAAAATTTAAACTATGACCTCTGTTTTTGATTCCATAGAAAAATATGAACTTTTTCCCTACGTCATGGCAGTGTTAGTTCAAAATGAGCAAAAATTACTTGGTCATTTTATTTCTAAACATTCCATTAGTCTGGTGGAAGTTCAATTAATATCGACTAATTGAATCCAAAGTTGGTTTTTTTGCAATAGATATATAATTGTGTACTAAATGTGGTAAACGTTGTAAGTGCCAAAAGCGAAAGTGTTGGGAAATCGCATCGTTCCGCACATCAGCCCGTAAGAACGTGTACACTAGTGACATCTTTACGCGTCCTTTGAACTACTTAGAGGGCTACCAGACACATTTCACGTTTACCACATTATAAAGCATGGCACATTTCACAGTTTAACGTGGAAAACGGTGTTTGAATTATTTTGGCACTTGCAGCGTTTACCCATTTTAGTCTTCAATTACTTAAATGTATCAAGCTATTGCACTGAATTTAGACTAAAGCCTTGCGTGTTATTTCAAAGAGTTACGACACAGTTTCACAATGTAATTATTTGTAAGTGATCCTAAATATGTTGGTGTTCTCGTGCGTTATCACGAGAAGATGGATATACGAGGTCTGATAATTAAGTTCGCGAACTTGCCACTGTTTAGCGCTGAAGCCAGCACTATTCAAGCAGCTTTGTAAGATTTTGTAACCTTCGTATTTCAGTGTCTCACAGCAGTGTTCGCGTTGACGTGTGGCGGATTTCTGCTAAATGACGTGCATTGTTTTGTGCTTGTGTGTGCAACGTACAAACATCAAATTTCGGATGAAACTTGGCAAGAGTGGGAGTAAGATACGGGAAATGTTAGTGCAAGTGTACGGCGAGAATTCCATGAAGAAAACAGCTATGTACAAATGGATTAAACGATTTTCTGAGGGGAGGGAACAAGTGACTGATGAAGAAAGGGAAGGGCGGCCAGTAACGAGCCGAACGGACAAGAACATTGCCAAAATTCGTCAAATTGTGCGATCACAATGGGATTGGTCACTATGAATTTGTACCACCAGGACAAACAGTTAACCAAGTATACTATTTGGGAGTGCTGCAAAGGTTGCTTGAAAAAGTGAGACGAAAACTACCGGAACTTTTCGCCAACAACGCATGACTTGTGTATCACGACAATGCACCTGCACTGTCTCCATGGGAGTCTTTGGCCAGGGATCAAATAACTTTGGTAGACCACCCGCCACACTCACCTGACCTTGCCCCGAAGATCAAACACGTTTTGTAAGGAAGACATTTTGATGGCATCGAGAACATTAGGCTAATACGACGGGAGCTCTGAATGATATTCCAGAAAAACAGTTCCAAAATTACTACGAAGGGTGGAGCAAACGCTGGCATCGGTGTATAGCTTTGCAAGAGGAGTACTTTGAAGATGACCACAGCGCTATTCAGCAATTAGATATGTAGCGTATTTTCTAGGATAAGTTTGCGAACTTAATTGTCAGACCTCGTAAGTATGGCAATGTTCTTAAAACATTACAAATATAACAAACTGCACATTGCTGAAAATGTTTGAAGAAATTAAATGAATTACATACTGTAGAATTTCTGTGACAAGTAGATCATATATAAGGCATGGCCGTAGGCAGGAAAAAGTTTCGGGGGGGGTTCATTCATAATTGTTCCCAGGCCGTCGCCAGAAATTTGAATAATAGAAATAATAATAATAATAATAATTGTATAATAATAATTAAAATTTCATAATAATAAAACAATTTTATTCCATAATAATAATACTAATAATAATTATTATATTATTGTTATATTTTTGAGGGGCTTACTCAATCCAGCAGATGAGTGAATATCCAGCATAAGTTCCTTTTTGTTTTTTTTACGTTTCATACAGTGTGTACTGAAATGCACAATTATTTTACTTCGTCATTAAACTTTAGATACCTTCAAGAAAAAACTTTAAAAGTTAGATGGAAATTTTAGTCATAAAGTTTTTGTTGTTTGACTTTAAAATTAAATTTTTGGAATTTTGAAAAGTATAGAACCAGTTATTCTCTTTAAAAGCTTATCCTGGTGCATGGATTGTAACCTCAATCGCGAACGTAATGCGCTACGAAACTGGAGGTACTAGGTTTGAACTCCTATCAAGGGGGATTTATTTGCGACTTTATCGGGCGGGGAATTTATAAGCTGGAAAGGGAATTTTGGGACAATCATAAGGGAATATTCAGTCTATATTCCTTGTGACGGAGGAACAACACTGGAAAGATGACAGCAGAAGTGATAATGGAGGGGTCGCGGGTGGGCTACGATTTTGAGAATAAATCCTGTTTCACTCAAGTTTCAGAATTCCAAATGTATGAAAATTCTAGCTCGATCGTTTCAAAATTGTCTCCTTGTATTCTTGTGATGCTTCGAAAAAAAATTGAAAATTTGCTACAGATTTTGGTTTCTGAACATCCATTAATCCAACATGTCAGAAGTTTCGGGGGGGGTTTGAACCCTAGAAACCCCCCCTCTAAATACGGCCATGATATAAGGTATCATCTGTTGAGTATCTTGCGGATTCTATTACACACAGTTCCATTGTAACGTAAGGAGACCGAAATAATAAACAGGTCTAAAATTAATATAATTCATAGGGTACTGCGGGCTATTCCGCCCGAAATAAAAAATGTGGCCACAGCGCCATACCTTGGCACTGTGGAGACATTTTGTCTCGTTCAGTGTGAAGCGTGGTTTCCTAACTGCTGCTGGTGTACGTTGTTCTAGTGCCTTGCGTTATTTTTTGGATGGGACAGAAGTATATTTTCTTGACGTAAGCGAACTGCGATGAAATATTGACGTTGTTAAAGAATAGAGCCTGCGAACTTCGGGTGTGGCATGCACAATAATTCGCAATCTTAAATAATTTATATAAATACAGGGTTATTCCGTTCAAGAAAATTATTTACGTAATTGCTGTTGTACTGGGAAATTGTCAACGGTAAGTTCTATGGTCTCATTTCTCATGGTTCGTACATACAGTAGAAAATTGGTCCGACAGTATAATGAATGAAGCAATACAGAGTTGTCTAAGAGGAGATGTGAGTATGAGAGGAGCTGCTGCATTGTTTGGAATTCCGTCCTCAACACTTAAAAGTCGAGTAAAGGCTTCAAAATCTAATACAACATTAGGAGAAAAACAGCGCATAGAACAACCTGCCATCCAACAGTGTTAAGCCCAGAAAAAGCGTGAGTTGACGTCTAGATGGAAGCATTTAGCTGAAAGAGGATTTGGCTATACACTGGATCAAGTTCGTAGAGCAGCATTTACTTATGCAACAATAAGAAATATTCGCTAATTCGACATCCTTGGTGCATGGAAAGCATCACAGCAGGTAAAGACTGATTTTCCTGGATTCCTATAAAGAAACAGGGGTATATCTCTCAGAAAACCGGAAGGATTATCAAAATCAGAGTTGAGGGACTGAATAAGCAAGCTGTCACTAAATTCTTGGAGTTGTATGCGAATCTGTGTGAGGAGATTGGCATTTCTGATCAACCTCACCTGAGCTTTAATGTTGACGAATCTGGTTTACCTCTTAACAACACCTCGTCTAAAATAGTGGCAGCAAAAGCGTGCTGGGCGGAATAGCCCCGCCGTTTTTGTGAATTCTTATTTCTGTACTCCTCAAATGTAAGAAGAGTATGTATTACTTTTTTCACCTAAATATTATGCATAGTAATCTGTTCTTAATTTATGTATCATTATTGTATTAGAACTATCGATTTCTTCACAAATGTTTCAATTCATCTTTTATAGGTTCAAAGTTGAAATGAGCCCGCTGTACCCTATTCAAAAGTATAAATAAGCACGTGCAATGCCTATTACTATTGCAAGATGCTCCATAAGCTGTTCCTTGTTCAATCACATTTTCATGGCAACACGGTAAAGGTATAATAAGTATAGATGGTGCATTGGTTTAAATAAAGTTTTCATCTTATGAGTCACCGCATATACGTATGTGTTATAGATGTGTGCTGAAATAACTTTCTTCTCTTTACAAAACTTCCTATTACTATCTTTTATTGAATTCAGTGTTCTAACATTTTGTACAAATCTTATTTTTATAGGGTTATATAACAATGGCAAAATTGTTCCTAGATACCTGAAGGAACGTCCATATGGAGTATATGATGAGCTATATGATGAGCATGAACTTGGGAATATAATGATATCTCCTGCAGATTTGCAAAGACGTGTTCTTAATAACAGGTACAATGGTGAGGAATACAACATAGTAGGTGCAAACTGCCAGGAATGGGTTATTGCTTTGTGTGAATCGTTAAGTTCTGAAATTGCTGCGAAAATTAAGGCGCATATAACAGCGTTTGATATGACTGTAGTTGTTGGGATTGTTGCAGGAGCAGCAGCTGTTGCTGGACTATCACTTTATAAAGCTCTATTTGATAAGTAAGCATATGTAATATATGTGTAAAGCCGCCAAAAGAGAACCCCTATTTTGTATATTTTTATTTTTTTTTGATAAATATTTTTAACATTTTTGCCTGAAAAATGTTTACTCCTGATTATTCTACTGTGCAATAATGCAAGTTATATAAGTTGTAACGTAACGCAGTGGTAACGTCTTACATTCTCGGTATTTCCGTTAGGTAATGGATTACTTTCTTGGTACTTGCGTTAGTAATGCGTTATCGAAACCATATGCGTAATTGCAACTGTAGTTCGTTCCTTGCATTGCTTGTGTTTCCATCATAATTTCAGGGTTTGTAGGGTCTATTTGCCCGGAAGAAATAGGCTTTCTTCGATTGTTTTATACTTGTGCATGTAAAGTTACACTAGGAAAACATGCACTGCACTGTAGAGAATAGCTATGATACTTGGGTAACGGTTAAATATCATTATTGCATGACAAAGATGGGGAAATTAACGGCAATGCCTCCTTAGACTTCCGGTCTCTGTTAATGACCCATTTTCTGATTTCTGTGGAAAAAGGACTACTGTGTGTAATGGTGTTCTCATTCAACTTCAATCATACTTATTTTCGAAAGAATTAAAGCTATTTTTTGGTAAATTAATTCATATCTCTACAGAAGCAATCTCTCATCTCACGATGCTGAACAAATCCTATAATGCTATTTAGTGTATACAAATATAATATTCGGACGAAATTGTGACTCTTGCCAAGATTGCAGATGAAATAAAACTAGGAACTTGTCTTATGGGAAGGGGTTTGGATTGGCGACTTTACCTTTACTTCAAAAACATTACTATGAATATTTTGGAACTGTATAGCCTATGTCAAAAAACATAGACAAAAGAACATTCTATTCATTCCATTATACTTTAATCTTGAAAATACATATTTTATTTCCCTTTGCATTATATGTGTATATATTGTATTTAATCTACATAAAACTTGGACTAATAACAATTCAAATTGGTTAATGTATTTTTTTGTATTTTTGTTCGTAATTCCTTTATCGAAGGATAGACAGAGGTTACAACGAATAATTTTCACAAAAACTCAAATTTAAATATCTAAGCACAATGTCGTTTAACAATGATACCAATCCTTGCAAGATTCATAGGATTTTTGTTTCTATTTACGTTTAGTACTTAAATTAAAAATAATTTAAAAAAATACACTGTATGTTGAATGTAAGAGTACAGGGGGGAAAACTGTAAGTCCTATTTTATCGATTTTCTGTAGTTTCGTACGGTGTAACTGTACAGACGAGAAACTAAAAAGGTACTGAAAAATTTTTAAGTTTAAAAATGCTAGGACTATACAATGGAGAAAGTTATGAGTCTCAAATGTTTGAATTTGTTCTCTTGAAAGAAACGGAAAATGTGATTTATCAGGTTATCCCCCTGAATTTTATTTGTGATATTCAACTAAGTTCAAAGAAAAATAATTATTTTTTTGCGTAGTTGTATATCACCTTTATCCATGAAATCTTTTGAGGAAATATGTAATATTTTAATGTAAAATAATTATTTTGATTGTTATATTTACAATTTGGTTGAATCGTTGTGATTCTGACAAGAAGAACTAGGTGACAGTGATAGTGTATGTATTTGTTTCCATTCATAACAGAAAAAGACTGGGCAGATTTGCCATGTATGATGAAATAAAAGCTGTTGAGTTTTGCTTGAGTGCGTATATTTTTCTTGTGATAATGATCAGTCTATGAAAGTCGGATATTATATCTGTATATTACAGGTTTTATCACTTTCAATTTCATAAGACAATTTCTAATACAAGGAAACTACAATTTTGGGTCTTATGATAGTTATAGCAAATTTCCATTCCCATGGTAAAATCGATCTTCGCATACAGTGAAGCACCTTTACGAGGTACTCTTATGATTCCATAAGATTCTACGTAGGAAGTCTAATTTCAGGGGAACGCATGCCTATAACAGACAACATGAGGCCGCCTCACGGTGCTTTCTACTGGGTCGAGCAGACTTCCTGCAACTTCATTTCAAGAGAATGTGAAAAGTTAGAAAACGCTTTTAAGTTTGTTTTAAAATTTTGTTTTAATAACAGTGTGTAATAACTCAAAAGAAATTATTTTTTCTTTAGTATGTCTGATATTTGTGACACTTCTCTTCCGCAACCAGGAACAGAGGGAGACTGAAGATTTCACTGATATTCATTAGTTCAGTAACAATGAAACTTGTGGTTTGAGAATAAGTTTCGACAAGCGGTTCTTTTTTATGGTGTTAAATGAAATGTAGTGCTTCTTAAAGCCACTCTGAACACTACTTTGATTTCAACTTAGAAGAAAATGTTCAAGTTACTTCGTGATCCTGTTCGTTCGTGTTATGTCGACAGTCTCTGAATAACCTCAGACCAGGGGAATTACCGTTTAGTGACTTGCAATTTGACGTGGTGTGGTGTGATGAATGAAGAAAGTTTTGTATGGTTTTAATTTATTGTTGAGAGAAATGTGAAGTGTTTACTGTGTATCCACAGTAATACGTTACCTTTATTGTTCAACGAAAACGAACGCTTGCTAAAAGAATCGGTATTTCAAGCTGTGCTACAACGAAGGCAGACGAAAGTAAGAAATATTCTCTTTATGACTACGTCAACATAAGTGGCCGATTAACACAAATATATTATTTTTTATGAATATTCGTTTGCGCATAACGTAACAGTGCGAAAATCAGCAACCAATGAAGCTTAAGCCAGTGACTTTTTTGTGAGGTCTTTATCATCTTCGCCGTGACAAGAACGTTGAACTTGACGAAGTAAATTATGAATACGTGGCAGATTGGTTCCCTTAATTTTTCATCGGACATCTGCTTCAATATTTCTAACCTCCGTATCAAAAAGGAAGAGCATAGCGTAAATCAACGAAAGCGTGTGCTAACGTGTATTCCAAAAGAAAAAACAGTAGTCGGATCTTGTTCATCAAATGCTCTCTGAGGTGTACAACTAATTTTATGGGGGGTGCAGCAACATAAATTAGTTGGCAACTTTCTGTACATAAAGGGTGTCCCAAAAGATACGCAGAATTAAATTTAAGAAGAAATAAAAGCATTTTATGTATTTATCAGTTGACAAAGTCATTACATTATTTGAAAGGGTAAACATTGCAATTAATTGTGGAGTAGAATATACATTCCAAGATGCATTTGATACTCTCAAATTCTTTTGACAAAATTCTGGATTACTTTTTCGAATAACTGCGGCTGAATGCAGTCGATAACTATTTGAATTTCTGCTTTCACATCATAAATTTGGACTCATTGAATCCTTAGAAAATAAAATTTCACCCTGTGAGGTTGCACAGTTGTTTCATTTGGGGTGTTACCCCTACCGAAAATGCCAGGTAATTTGCCCACAGTCTCTGTACTTCGCAGTGGCGGCGATTAGGGGGCAAAGGGGGCAGTTGCCCCCACTTTTTGTAACTTTTGCTTGCACACTACACTGAACCTTATCTACCAAGGAAACGTAAACTGTTCTTGCCCCCCTAGTTTTGGAACCCAATTGCCGCCACTGCGTACTTCTAATGAATTTTAACGATCGCCAATCATCCCTCAGTTATGCAGCACTCCATATTGATTAACCGCAATGGTTTTCTACAAGATGTGACCTCGCAGAACGCTGCCAACCCTGCAGGAACAAAAAAGGCTCACAATTTAAATCCTGCGTTGCTTTTGGGACACACTTTACTCTGTACCCAATATTTTATTTGTATAATCAGATTGAGGGAATGTGATAGTTTTGGGTTTGTAGGAATTATATTTTTCATACATTTTTCATATGTAAATATATAAAACATTACTGCTTCTAAAAAAGTTTCAGCCATAACCTTATTAGTTACTCCCCGTTCACACGCCTGTGCTGACCTTCCAGTGACGCTACGCTTCGCTACTGTTAGTGACACTGAAGTGGTGAGTCGTGGAAGAGAAGGAACAGCTAAGAATAGCAACATTGAGGATTCAGCGGGAGTAGTTGGTATCTGAGATAAGCTCAATCGCTATTTAATATTCGCAATTCATTTGCACGTACTTATAACTAATTTGCGCGTACTTAGAACTAATTTGCACGTACTTAGAATTCATTTGCAGATACTTAGAGTACTTTACATTTATGTATTTGCATGTTTATAACTTTTTATGAATATATATTTATTTATTTTATGAAAAATATGTATATAAAAGGTAATTAGAGGTACTAAACGCTATGCATATGGTTTTATATTCATTACTGCAAAGTATGTAATGTATAAAATGTTAATATTAATGTTTATAATATTGAAAATAAGTTTTCTATGGTTTATGAATCGCTATGAACGGTGGTAATGGTACAAAAGAAGACGGTCCCGGTACTCGAACCCGCGATATGTAATATTATTAATTAGTACTATATAATAATGTATGTTATTATGTTATAAAAGACGGTGGTTTCACACGCTAGACAGAATACTGTCTCCGAATCTCAACTCCGCTCTGATGCCAGACAGAGAGAATGAATTAATATTCCGCGCAGGTAGAGGAGAAAGGAATTTGGGGAGTGTGCGTTCAAGGTCAAATGACGTCACAACGTCAGAACAAAGAAAGATCCTGATTGACCAATCAGAGAACGCGTCGGTAGATTTTCAGAACCGGTTTTTTTCCCCAAGGTTAACTAGTACGCAAGAGCAGGGGAAAGGTATGCAATACTGTAGGGCAGGGGAGGGATTGAACCAGACAACAAAGGATGTCTGCGAATGCGCAGCAAGGGTTAAATTTTTTGAAGCTATGCGTCGCTTGTAGAACCGGTTTCCGCCGCCAATTAATATTCCGCTCAGGTTTGCCTCCAAGGCACAAGACGCTTTAGCGCGTGTTTCAGGGTAGAGCGCTTGCATGTTAGCACAGGTTTCTGTCAAAGTAGCCCAAGATTACCGAGAACACAAGAAAAAAGGATTTTGGGATATCCAATTAGATTGGAGCGAGAACTTTAATTTGAACAAGGAGAACGAAGCGTAAGGGTTTTAACCTGTACTATGAAGAAGGGAGAGCTATCAGGGACTGGGCCTACAGTTTTCACTATTTGCTTTTATCACGGGGTATCGAACCTAGGACCCTTTGATTATTGATTTATATAGTAAATTTATGTTACTGTGTGCTATTTAACATAATATTGAACTTTTTTTTACCAAACTTTGACTTTATGTCAAATCTTTTACAACTTTATGTTAATTTTTTACCAAAATAACACTATTTGTACTATTCAAGCAACATTTTTTATTAAATTTTGGACTCACAAAAACATTTTTCAACTTTTAACTTATTATTTTACAACTTTATGTTAATTTTTTTACCAAAATAACACTATTTATACTATTCAGGCAACATTTTTTATTAAATTTTGGACTCACAAAGACATTTTTTACAAAACTTTGACTTTATGTCAAAACTTTTACAACTTTATGTTAATTTTTTACCAAAATAACACTATTTGTACTATTCAAGCAACATTTTTTATTAAATTTTGGACTCACAAAAACATTTTTCAATTTTTAACTTATTATTTTACAACTTTATGTTAATTTTTTACCAAAATAACACTATTTGTACTACTCAGGCAACATTTTTTATTAAATTTTGGACTCACAAAGACATTTTTCAACTTTTAACTTATTATTTACAAGTTCAGACTTATTTTTTACTCTAATAACACAATTTAATTTATTCCGGCAACATTGTTTATTAAATTTTGGACTAGCAGACACTTCTTTTATTTGTAACTTATTATTTTACAACTTTATGTTAATTTTTTTACCAAAATAACACTATTTATACTATTCAGGAAAGAGTTTTAGGTATATTTTCGACACACAAAGTGTGTGTTCTCAACTTTTATCTGTTTATTTCACAAGTTTATTCTAATATTTACTCAAATAACACGATTTGAACGTGTTTTTTATTACATTTTGGACACACACACACACACACTTACACAGACACACACACAGACACACCATCACACACACACACACACACACACACACACACACACACACACACACACACAGGCACGCACACACAGAGAGAGAAAGAGAGAGAGAGAGAGAAAGAGAGAGAGAGAGATTTTTTCCAAGTTTAGGTTTCTTTCCACTCAAATAACACAATTTAGATGTGGTTCGAATTAAATTTTGTACACATGAAGTGTGTTTCGTCAAGTTTTACCCTTTTATTTTACAAGTTTAGGCTTAATATTATTCAAATAACACAATTTAATCCAGTCAGGAAGGATTTATTATTATATTTTGGATGCACAAAGAGATGTTTTCAACTTTTTTACTGTTTTTCTGAAGGGTATGTATTAATTTTTATTTATTTTGTTTTGTATTATATATACATTTACAAATTTTTAACTTAGAGTTTAGTATTTACTAAAATCTTTTCAAAATCACTAAATAAAAAGTACTTTTAGCTAAAATGTAAGCCACAGAATATATTATTATTATTATTATTATTATTGTTAGGGTTTACTGATTTCCACTATGCTATTTTTGGTTCTGTATTTCTATATGTATTTATTTAGGTCAGGTTACGCCTGCTACGTAGGAAAGTTTGTTTATTTTAGAGTTTGCTGAGTATTTTGTTACTTTTATACTAGGTAAAGTTTCCTAAATATATCAGGTAGGGCTCCATCCATATACTTTTGTTTTTGCTGTTTGGAGATGATGCGATCAGCATCACTCTCCATCTGCTTTTTATTTTATGTACCCAATATTATTTTGAGGCTTAGTGAATTCTAGAGCCTATTTATGCAGGAGAGAGGGCTTGAAAATTTTGATCTCAGATAACCCACAACTATTTGTCAGAGTATTTTAAAGGATATTTTATATTTATTATGTGCCACTAGAATATCAAACCTTGCTTAATTTTTATGTCTGTAACGCTGTTATTGTATTTCTAGCTAAGGCTTACTGGATAAAGTACACGAAATGTTTAACATTTCGACTATTTACCTTTATACGAGGCCAAATTTTTAGTGTAACGAAAATTATTGTGTGTCTATAAAGACTGAAATCCCTTTACCGATGGGTCCATAACTGGACGCTTACCAACATTGTTTTTTAAAAATATATAACCATTTATCAATATATTGACAATTCACAGGACAAGACGAAGTTCACAGACGACTGACTATATGAACCATAGGTCCACTTGCTAAAATTTTTTTCTATGCTAGAAGAATAATTTAGCCTTATAGCCTTTTTCAAGGTATTTTTGAAGTATTACTGGTTTTTTGGGTGCATCAACATTTGGGTTATTTCTATTTTCTTTATTATACGAGGCCACAATCACTATCTGAACACTGAAATTCTCTGATTGAAACTAAAACCTTAGGCTGTAACTAGGGATTTAGTATGTATATCGACAATTTATAGGACAACACGAACCTTACAAAGGATTATAGGTGATGTAGGCCCACACGCCAGAGCTTTGTTAACCTGCAAGAAGCATTTACAGCTAATGCTACGAGGAAATGAGGTTGATTTTTACTGTTTCACAAGAATGCTATTTTTTATACACCCAATATTTGCTTTTCAAGTAACTACATGTACCAGAAGCACTTACAGGCCAACTCTAACTAGACTTCGACTTATTCTATATCAGGTGCTAAATTTATAAAGAACTATGTGTATATTTCTGAGGAAGCACGGAAAAGCAGATTACCCGATTAAAGTATCTGAAAAACATATTTTTCTATGCAAGTATATTTTTATTGACTGGATTATTTAACAGATCAAACAGGAAGACTGCAAAATTCATTAAATGTAGTTCTATAGTATAGGTGGTTTCAGAGATATAAAAAGAACAAATATAAGATTTCGTTTTTTTTTTGCTTCTGAGGCTAATCGCGACGCTAAGGGTAAATGGCCAGGAAATGTAACGGAGGAGAAACAATCCCAAAAGTTATGGGCTGCATGTAAGTTAATACCACAGAGATATTACAGTAGGTGTAGGTTCTTCCACCAGAATATTTCTATCATAATAATACTGGTTATGCTGTACTGTTAGCTAAAGATGCTGATATTTGAGAAACTTAAAAGCTTACTCACGACTTACTGTTGCAAAAGATCCGATGACAAAATTTAAAAATTGTTATCGTCCAGACAGGGACTCGAACCCTGGACAGATAGGTTAAAATCCTTACGCTATACCAACTAAGCTATCTGGGCACAAGGTATTCTTTTCTTCAAAAGTTTGTTATGTTAAGAAATATATTGAAACAATTGAGAACACTGTTGGTCTGGTTCGACAGAGAAGGAGACAACATTTCCAATTTTTTACAGACTGGGTGTATTTTCCAATAATTTATCAGAAAAATGCCTACATTTCAGCCTAATTTACCTCTACATTAATAATACTACCAGAATACTAAGGCTTCAAAAGTGAACACTAAGAATAATGTTCAGACTAAAGTATAGGGCATCTTGCAAAGGATTATTACTCCCTACATCTACAAATCAATAACAATTATTCTAAATACTACGAACTTGGACAAAATATAGTCAAATACACAACACAAAAAGGAAAATAATTACAAGTAAAACAGCAGACACTCAATATCTCAAAACAATCATGCAAAAATATTCTACAACAACAAAAGGAACATAAATTGAGAGTATTTGAAAATAAGATCCTTAGGAAAATATTTGGGCCTAAAACAGATGAGGAGACAAATGAGTGGAGAAGGTTACATAATTTAGAAGTACATAATTTGTATTCATGTCCACATATTATTAGAATGATTAAATCAAGAAAACTTAGGTGTGTAGATCATGTGGTACGAATGGGAGAGGAAAGAAGAGTATACAGGATTCTTGATGGGAAACCTGATGGTAAAAGACCAATAGGAAGACCAAAACAAAGATGGAGGGATAATGTAGAGATGAACCTAAAGGAAATTGGTAGGGAAGGAAAGGAGTATATAGATCTTGCTCAGGGCAGGGACAGATGAAAGGCATGTGTTGCTGCAGCCATGAACATTCGGGTTTAAGAAGGCTAGAGAGTTAGTTAGTTATACATTAAATAAGCATAATATTTGGATTGTAAGTAGAGAGTATAACAAATGTACAATGCATTGTGCGAAAACTATGTCAACTTTGCATTATAAGCAGAAAATTAAACCAGTTTGCCTTAGAAATACATTTTAAGAATAGCCCAAAATAGCATGCGTAATAGAAAATTAAGAAAACTTTCTGATGCATAAAAGTACTGACTAGTGCTGAATGAATCAATTACTGTAAAATATTATTCTCTGATTCAAGTAATTTAACTGTAAACATCATCTTTTGTGTGTAAAATATAATTGTTAGTTGCACTGATAAGTACAAATATTAACTTTATACGCCTTCATACACTCTAAATAACATAACTTTGATATATAAATTAGTAACAATTTGTTAAAATTAAGTTAAACTGTAGAATTGTTTTCTTAAATAAATATAAAGTAGTAAAAATACTAAACAAATAATTCCTTCTTTTCCTATTTAAAAGATGCCAAACAGTGTAAACCAGTTGTTAGTGGCTAAATAACATAAAATTTGAAGGCAGTAACAATATTTTTTAAAAATACTGTTTTTTACCTAACTTTGTGAATTAAATACTAGTACATTTTGTCAAATTATAAATAAAATATACCTATTTCTTTGGTATTTGTACTAAAGTGAAGAAAATGTTACTAAAACTTGGCTAGTAGAGTAAATCTGAGAGTTTTAGCTTTATTTGTCCGTAACTGGATATAATTGTAACTTGTTAATCTCCCCAAACACAATCTTTACCTCAATTTTGGAAGCTAGCTGAAATTTAGCGTTTCGAATTACATATAGTGAAGGCCTCAATAGTGGAAAATACACCCAGTCTGTAAAAAATTGGAAATGTTGTCTCCTTCTCTGTCGAACCAGACCAACAGTGTTCTCAATTGTTTCAATAACATAACAAACTTTTGAAGAAAAGAATACCTTGTGCCCAGATAGCTTAGTTGGTATAGCGTAAGGATTTTAACCTATCTGTCCAGGGTTCGAGTCCCTGTCTGGCCGATTACAATTTTTAAATTTTGTCATTGGATCTTTTGCAACAGTAAGTCGTGAGTAAGCTTTTAAGTTTCTCAAATATCAGCATCTTTAGCTAACAGTACAGCATAACCAGTATTATTATGATAGAAATGTTCTGGTGGAAGAACCTACACCTACTGTAATATCTCTGTGGTATTAACTTACATGCAGCCCATAACTTTTGGGATTGTTTCTCCTCCGTTACATTTCCTGGCCATTTACCCTTAGCGTCGCGATTAGCCTCAGAAGCAAAAAAAAAACGAAATCTTATATTTGTTCTTTTTATATCTCTGAAACCACCTATACTATAGAACTACATTTAATGAATTTTGCAGTCTTCCTGTTTGATCTGTTAAATAATCCAGTCAATAAAAATATACTTGCATAGAAAAATCTGTTTTTCAGATACTTTAATCGGGTAATCTGCTTTTGCGTACTTCCTCAGAAATATACACAATCATAGTTCTTTATAAATTTAGCACCTGATATAGAATAAGTCGAAGTCTAGTTAGAGTTGGCCTGTATGTGCTTCTGGTACAAGTAGTTACTTGAAAAAGCAAATATTGGGTGCATAAAAGGTAGCATTCTTGTGAAACAGTAAAAAATCAACCTCATTTCCTCGTAATATTAGCTGTAAATGCTTCTTGCAGGTTAACAAAGCTCTGGCGTGTGGGCCTACATCACCTATAATCCTTTGTAAGGTTCGTGTTGTCCTATAAATTGTCGATATACATACTAAATCCCTAGTTACAGCCTAAGCTTTTAGTTTCAATCAGAGGATTTCAGTGTTCAGATAGTGATTGTAGCCTAGTGTAATAAACCAAATGGAAATAACCCAAGTGTTGATGCACCCAAAAAACCAGTTATACTTCAAAATACCTTGAAAAAAGCTATAAGGCTAAATTATTCTTCTAGCATAGAAAAAAATTTTAGCAAGTGGACCTATGGTTCATATAGTCAGTCGTGTGTGAACTTCGTCTTGTCCTGTGAATTGTCAATATATTGATAAATGGTTATATTTAAAAAAGAAAAAAAACAATGTTGGTAAGCGTCCAGTTGTGGACCCCTCGGTAAAAAAATTTCAGTCTTTATAGACACACAATAATTTTCGTTGCACTAAAAATTTGGCCTCGTATTAAAGTAAATAGTCGAAATGATAAACATTTCGTGTACTTTATCCAGTAAGGCTTAGCTAGAAATACAATAACAGCGTTACAGACATAAAAATTAAGCAAGGTTTGATATTCTAGTGGCACATAATAAATATAAAATATCCTTTAAAATACTCTGACAAATAGTTGTGGGTTATCTGAGATCAAAATTTTCAAGCCCTCTCTCCTGCATAAATAGGCTCTAGAATTCACTAAGCCTCAAAATAATATTGGGTACATAAAATAAAAAGCAGATGGAGAGTGATGCTGATCGCATCATCTCCAAACAGCAAAAACAAAAGTATATGGATGGAGCCCTACCTGATATATTTAGGAAACTTTACCTAGTATAAAAGTAACAAAATACTCAGCAAACTCTAAAATAAACAAACTTTCCTACGTAGCAGGCGTAACCTGACCTAAATAAATACATATAGAAATACAGAACCAAAAATAGCATAGTGGAAATCAGTAAACCCTAACAATAATAATAATAATAATAATAATATATTCTGTGGCTTACATTTTAGCTAAAAGTACTTTTTATTTAGTGATTTTGAAAAGATTTTAGTAAATACTAAACTCTAAGTTAAAAATTTGTAAATGTATATATAATACAAAACAAAATAAATAAAAATTAATACATACCCTTCAGAAAAACAGTAAAAAAGTTGAAAACATCTCTTTGTGCATCCAAAATATAATAATAAATCCTTCCTGACTGGATTAAATTGTGTTATTTGAATAATATTAAGCCTAAACTTGTAAAATAAAAGGGTAAAACTTGACGAAACACACTTCATGTGTACAAAATTTAATTCGAACCACATCTAAATTGTGTTATTTGAGTGGAAAGAAACCTAAACTTGGAAAAAATCTCTCTCTCTCTCTTTCTCTCTCTGTGTGTGCGTGCCTGTGTGTGTGTGTGTGTGTGTGTGTGTGTGTGTGTGTGTGTGTGTGTGTGATGGTGTGTCTGTGTGTGTGTCTGTGTAAGTGTGTGTGTGTGTGTGTCCAAAATGTAATAAAAAACACGTTCAAATCGTGTTATTTGAGTAAATATTAGAATAAACTTGTGAAATAAACAGATAAAAGTTGAGAACACACACTTTGTGTGTCGAAAATATACCTAAAACTCTTTCCTGAATAGTATAAATAGTGTTATTTTGGTAAAAAAATTAACATAAAGTTGTAAAATAATAAGTTACAAATAAAAGAAGTGTCTGCTAGTCCAAAATTTAATAAACAATGTTGCCGGAATAAATTAAATTGTGTTATTAGAGTAAAAAATAAGTCTGAACTTGTAAATAAGTTAAAAGTTGAAAAATGTCTTTGTGAGTCCAAAATTTAATAAAAAATGTTGCCTGAGTAGTACAAATAGTGTTATTTTGGTAAAAAATTAACATAAAGTTGTAAAATAATGAGTTAAAAATTGAAAAATGTTTTTGTGAGTCCAAAATTTAATAAAAAATGTTGCTTGAATAGTACAAATAGTGTTATTTTGGTAAAAAATTAACATAAAGTTGTAAAAGTTTTGACATAAAGTCAAAGTTTTGTAAAAAATGTCTTTGTGAGTCCAAAATTTAATAAAAAATGTTGCCTGAATAGTATAAATAGTGTTATTTTGGTAAAAAAATTAACATAAAGTTGTAAAATAATAAGTTAAAAGTTGAAAAATGTTTTTGTGAGTCCAAAATTTAATAAAAAATGTTGCTTGAATAGTACAAATAGTGTTATTTTGGTAAAAAATTAACATAAAGTTGTAAAAGATTTGACATAAAGTCAAAGTTTGGTAAAAAAAAGTTCAATATTATGTTAAATAGCACACAGTAACATAAATTTACTATATAAATCAATAATCAAAGGGTCCTAGGTTCGATACCCCGTGATAAAAGCAAATAGTGAAAACTGTAGGCCCAGTCCCAGATAGCTCTCCCTTCTTCCTAGTACAGATTAAAACCCTTACGCTTCGTTCTCCTTGTTCAAATTAAAGTTCTCGCTCCAATCTAATTGGATATCCCAAAATCCTTTTTTCTTGTGTTCTCGGTAATCTTGGGCTACTTTGACAGAAACCTGTGCTAACATGCAAGCGCTCTACCCTGAAACACGCGCTAAAGCGTCTTGTGCCTTGGAGGCAAACCTGAGCGGAATATTAATTGGCGGCGGAAACCGGTTCTACAAGCGACGCATAGCTTCAAAAAATTTAACCCTTGCTGCGCATTCGCAGACAT
The DNA here is from genome assembly GCF_977018435.1 of Lepisma saccharinum. Taxonomy (NCBI): domain Eukaryota; kingdom Metazoa; phylum Arthropoda; class Insecta; order Zygentoma; family Lepismatidae; genus Lepisma; species Lepisma saccharinum. Next base: position 37,988,825 of record NC_139237.1, read on the forward strand.
CCTTTGTTGTCTGGTTCAATCCCTCCCCTGCCCTACAGTATTGCATACCTTTCCCTTGCTCTTGCGTACTAGTTAACCTTGGGGGAAAAAACCGGTTCTGAAAATCTACCGACGCGTTCTCTGATTGGTCAATCAGGATCTTTCTTTGTTCTGACGTTGTGACGTCACTTGACCTTGAACGCACACTCCCCAAATTCCTTTCTCCTCTACCTGCGCGGAATATTAATTCATTCTCTCTGTCTGTCATCAGAGCGGAGTTGAGATTCGGAGACAGTATTCTGTCTAGCGTGTGAAACCACCGTCTTTTATAACATAATAACATACATTATTATATAGTACTAATTAATAATATTACATATCGCGGGTTCGAGTATCGGGACCGTGTTCTTTCGTACCATTACCACCGTTCATAGCGGTTCATAAACCATAGAAAACTTATTTTCAATACTATAAACATTAATATTAACATTTTATACATTACATACTTTGCAGTAATGAATATAAAACCATATGCATAGCGTTTAGTACCTCTAATTACCTTCTATATACATATTTTTCATAAAATAAATAATTATATATTCATAAAAGTTATAAACATGCAAATACATAAATGTAAAGTATTCTAAGTACATGCGAATTAGTTCTAAGTACATGCAAATTAATTAAAACCCGTGCAAATTAATTAACACCCGTGCAAATGAATTGCGAATATTAAATAGCGATTGAGCTTATCTCAGATACCTACTACTAGCGGGAAGCACAGGAGCACCTGCCTTCCTAAATTCACGACTAAATATTGTGAAAAGTGTTATCTAAACGAGCAAGAAATGTTACAGCAACATAAAATATAATCCTTCAGTACTTTTCCAGACTGTCATCAACTTTCCGTTGAAGTGTGTTGCTACTGAAAATCAAATCCGGAACATCTTGATTAGAGGTTGAAAACATTAATGGACATCGCAGGTAGTGGCAGGGATACTATTTACATGTCGCATGCACAACTGAATAATGCTACATAAAGGACGAATCAAATTGAACTGAATACCAGTTAGTTGGCGCTGAACTGGCTACCTGCCCGGATGTGATGGCTGCCTGGCTGACTGCTTGACTGGTTTGGAGGAATAGGTCATGTTCTAATTGCTACTGGCTATCTTCGACTGGATTCTGTGGAACAGCCAATCAGAGCAAAGTTTGAAGATAATCTGTGAGTTTGCAAAGGGGAGTAATTTGTCTGTGGTTTCCGAGTGTTGGCTGCTTTCATTGTTAGTTCTCCTTCTCGGAAGAAAAAAAAGGAAGAGTTCAGTTCATTAATATTTAGGTATATATGCAAAGCGATGAGATGTGTATGTGACAAATTTGATTAGCTGAAAATGAAAATCCTTATTATTACAGGTGTATTAAATTATTATTTGTGAATGAATCCTGCAAATCTCATGTATGAATATGCATACCCGAGTTAATTAAAGGCTTTTTCGGTACGCCAATCTCTAGTATATACTTTTCTATTGTAACTTTTAATAAAAGGCCAAACAGTAATTCTCCTAAAACATTCTTCAAATTGCTCGTACATCTATACAGAGATTGTCTGCTCTGCGCAATGTCTTATGGGAACAAAAGACTATCGACAAGTACGGTAACAAGTATAGTGTGAGGCGAAAACTAGCAGATGGGTAGCTAGTCCAGCGCCAACTAGGGCATTCCTACTGGAAATCCAGTTCCGTGTGATTCAGGCTTAACTTGAATTTCATTATTTTCCAGTACGCTACATTCTTACACATGAAGTACCTAACGAGAATTCATCAACGGCATTAATATTCACAAAAAATCTAATAAATTAAATAATAATAATAACAACGATGATTACTATAGAAATCGTAAGGTAGAAAGTTTAGTACTTACGCTAAAAAAATGGGTTTCAACCTCTACCTCGAATGTTAGTTGCTGTGAAACGGAGGACTTGCACAACTACATGCATTGCACAAAATATTGTGTAATATTTAATCGTCAAGAACGTTTCTTTCACACTTGACAAATAAAAAGGAGCCTCTAGGTTACTTAATGATTTCTGCAATTGCAGTGTTTGTATGTTGCTTACATGACAGAACAATGATTCTGATACCGGGCCCTGGCGCCAATTATTCTGGGCCTCGAAAGCGTCTCTTGAAATTTGAGACTTGCAGCCCGAGCTGGCAATAACCTGGAAAGATGGCCTTTCGTTCGTGGCTCACCAGCGATGAAGAGGAAATTCTTTCTCGCCAGTGCTGGTGAGAAATCAAAGCCGCTGGGAGGGGACTGTAGGCCGTGCAGCCTCCAAATTTGAATTACAACCGTAAGACTGTTCTCGAGTTACGGCCGGAGGTGAAGCGACTTGCAGCCCGAGCTGATAACCACCTGGAAAGATAGTCATTTGTTCAGGTTTCCACTGCGAAAGCATGAAATGCTTTCGTGACAGTGGTGGTGAGCGATCAATCAAATTTGGAGTTTGACGAAGGGGCACCAGGGTAAATTTAGTTTGATTGATTGATCGCTTCTTTGTGCCACTTTTGGCTAATTTGCGATGATGGGGAAGAGTGATGACATGATGAAATTGATGAATGGACACTCACAAACATCCATGCCCAGGCGTAAATTTAGTTTGCGGAGCAAACATTAACAAAAATATCGAATATATTCTGATTAATTGGAATTTTTGGTGTCCGAAATGGAACATTACAATAAAAATCAGCATATTCCAAACTGAAAATATAATTAGATCCAGTCGCTGCTAACTAATTTAAACAAAATTTTATATTTGACAACAATCCTAGACACAATCGATAAGAAATACGCAATTACAACAGAAAAAATTAAATTTAATATTTCATACAAATATACCGTATCTTTCGTAAAGCAAGAAACTGAGGACGGTGTCCCATTGAATCATTATCCATTGAAAATCTGTCTTTGATGAGATTGTGCTAGGCATGTATTCTGTTTACACCGGACACCATGAGAAGATCACTGACCTGTTGCCACCCGCAATGAACGCACAACCCCTAAAGGTATTTTCCACTCTTACGGCGGCCGGTCCTAGTTCTGACAGGGGAAGTGGGGAGCGGGGATTAACCGCAGACCAACCAGACAATAGCAGTGGCGCCGAGAGACACGACGCGGCGGAAGAAAGTAGTACCTGAACCTCGTTCTACAGGCTGCTGCGTTTCTTATCGCGCTGGATTGGTCGCTTTCCTGCCTCCCCACATCCCTTGCCAGCTTATACAGCGCCCGCCGTAAGACTGGGAAAGAGCTATAAGAACGAACAAAGTAAATGTGTTTGAAGTAAATCGTCACAGCAATGGCGTGCGCACGGCGATACAAGAGGGGCAGTTCACATTCCTAATACTCTCACTTAGAAATTAATGTAGATAAATCTGATTAATGTTAATAAACAATGCATATTATTCTCTTTTAAAAAAATACAGTATTTTCAAGTCAACGAAAGTTCCAAGCAACTACGGCAAGTTTATTTCCTATATAATTGGATTATCTGTGGCCGCGGTGGCTCAGTGAGATGAAAGATTACAGACCAATAACATTATTTAACACAGACTATAAAATACTGACTAGATGTGTAGCAAATCGATTAAAGTTGATTTTGACAAAACTGGCTACACCATATCAATATGGAGTAGTTGGAGAAAAAAAATATACCATTTATTGACACTATTACGAGATGAAATAATAAAATCTCAAGACTCCCAACCAAATAAATACCTCGTAGCGATTGATTATTCACAGGCATTTGATAGAGTGGGACATAGTTTTTTGTTAAAAACAACACAAAAGATGGGTATTCATGGACAAATGTATGAAAATATTAAAACATTAGTGACAAATATAAGCTTAAAAGCAAAAATCAATGGGTTTTTAGCTAATAAATGCATAGTCAACAGAGGACTTCCGCAAGGAAGCCCATTAAGCTTACCTCTTTTTGTAATGGCCTTGGCACCTTTCCTTCAACACTGTCGCACGACCGTAAATGATAACAATACAGGAACGGAATTTACGATTGGAGCTTATATCGACGATGTCACAGTCATATGCCAAAATCAGGCAGCGATTAAGAACTTAATGGAATGTATACGACAATATGAAATAGAATCTGGTGCCTTAGTGAATATGTATAAAACGTGTTACTTAACCTGACGTGACATTTAAAAAAAGTGGATCAAGTTAAAATCCTAGGAGTGTTTTTTTACAAATGACACTACAAAAAGCATAAAACTTAGTTATGATAATATATATCAGAATATTAATTATACCATACACAAATTTATACAACGACCCTTCACTTTATGTACGCGAGTCAAAATAGCAAATGTATATATCTTTTCAAAACTGTGGTATGGAGCCCAAATTTGGCCATGTGATAATCGTAACTTAGCACGAATAAAGAGAAGTTTAAACCGGTTCCTTTGGGCAGGAAATGTTTTCCGAGTGAATCAGCAGACACTTAGCTCAATAAAACAGCAAGGAGGAATGAGTTTGGTGGATGTTGGTAAAAAAAACAAAAGCTTTGGTTAATCATCGGTATTTTTCAATGATTCAATCTAAAGAAAATGTCAAGGACATTCCAGGGTATACATATATAAGAGATATTCCATTAGAAGCACCAGTGAATGCGATCAAAATTCCCACTTCCCAAAAAGTATATCAAGAAGCTATAATGGAATATTTATATGGACTAATAAAGAAAATAGACTATAATCAGCTAACAGTGAAAGATTTGTATAATCAATACCTTACTCAAAATATGGATACGCCGCACATAGTGAAGAAACACCCACAATATAATTGGAAAAGAATTTTTACCAATATTTCGGCAAAACATTTATCCAATAGACAATGCAGTCAATGGTACCAAGTTGTTCACGAACTAATTGATAACAAAACAAAACGACATCGGCTGGGGTTTAGCTCAGACCCTAATTGTGATCAGTGTTTAGTAGAAGATACAATAGCACACAGGATGACGCACTGTGGAAAGGCAAAACAAGACTGGCCGGTACTCCAAAAAATGATAGCACATATAAGTCGATCATCAGTTCAGTGTATTACTCCGAAATTAATAATTTTTCCGGAATTTAATTTTTTCCCTGCTACAAAGCATCGAGCGATACAGTGGATTATAGGTACGTACATGATATATATTTTTTTCAATGGACAAACAGGAAACAATATGAGGGACTATTACCGAAGTGAATATGGGAAAATTTTACCTATACGACGTACGCTTTTAGAAGGAACATGAGTTCAGCCAATACGCTGCCAGCGCTCTTGCGCTGTTGTCAAACCAACTGCTAGCGGAAGGGAAACACAGAGAATTCGTTGTGTTCAATATTCAACTTTTTATATATAATGCATGCACGTGATATTTGAGTACAATGAAATATATAGTGAAGAATTCTACACAGGATTATATCATATCACTGCAGCATATAAGAGAAACTCGTACCCGAAAGAAGTTTGAAGGAATTTATTATAGAGGAACTGCAAGGTCATCATCATCATTGCTCGTTTCTGTTTTCTGGCATGTTTCCCAGGAGATTTGAATAGGGGATCCCCGATTTCTGTGGTAGATACTTTACCCTGTTTTATATTACGCAACACAGTAAAAACAAATACACCACACGCTTCAGCCGTAAATTCTCGACTCTGAGAAAACACTGTTTCAGCACGCACTTCTTCTGACGCCAATACATTGAAGTAAGAATATACAGTACTTTAAAAGTAAGATTTCTGTCTTGTGAACGTAATATTTTACAATCGGTGCCTGTACTACTGGTACTACGTTTCGAGAGCAACGTTATTAATTTTATTTGATTTGTTTTACTATGCTTTTCTGTCACTTTTGGCTAATTGCGAAAATGGGAATGAGTGATGATATAATGAAATTGATGAATGGACATTCATAAACATCCATGTCTGTATTACACAGCGCGCTACGACGCCAGGGTTCTCGGGTTCGAATCCCGGCCCGGGTATAGGTGTCTGCAAGTTTCCCTTCATCAATTTCATCATATCACCACCCATCCTCATCTTCGCGATTAGCCAAAAGTGGCAGAAAAGCGAAGTAAGATAAATCGAATCAATCAATCAATAAGGGCTGTATTGAATCCTCTCACAACTGTTCTTCGTGGCGTACGGGTATAATTATCTTACACCGCCCTTGTTACGAAAACGCTGAACTCAAACTGACTTAACTGACTCGCAATGTTTGTGAACGCCCACAACAATGAAGGATTATTGTGTATATTCAGCCGAATTTGACACCCATAGCTTTACCAAGACACAACAACTCAGCGGGGTCAACACGGTGGCAATGAAAAAAAAAACAGACTGAACACGGATGGAAAACGAAAGGATCATTGTGTGTGTGTGTGTGCAGAGACGTGTTGTTCCCGTGTTTCTTCGAGAAGCTATAACTCCGGCTGTAGGCGACGGAAATTCATGGGACTTGGACGGTCATGTTCAAAATTTCGTCTCCCATCTTATGATTAACCTTAAAGTGGCGAATTTTATGCAAACTTCTTGCGCGCAAGAAAAAATACAGAACACGGCGTTTAACTTGCGCGCCGCAGTCTCCTAACTGTACAACGTTGCACTCCTGCCACTGGCTGGTCGCCAAGGACACGCTCTCAGTAGCTCCGCCCGATATCGCTTCTAAAAACGTGCGTCGTATAGTAAAAAAAGAAGGTTATATGCAAACTATATTCAACACACACTGTATGACTCAACAATAATGTAATATTGGTGAATGTAACTACAAATGAAGTATGTTTAAACCTTGTTAAAAAGTAGTAGTATGTAATAGTTATATTGTAAATACATTTAAAAAAAAGTCGGTAACGCGTCTGACTACCATGCCAAAGGTCCCGGGTTCGATCCCCGGCCGGTTCAAATCCGGGAACTTTTCTAACGATGGAAGCGGCCCCGGCGCCCACCCAGCGTCGAATAACATGGCTACCTGGGGGAAACCCTGGGGGGTAAAGGCGATCAGGGGCTTGATGCTGATCACATCACCCCCACTCACGACCGGATCAAGAAAGTGTGGGGCGTTACCCCCACACCCCCTATACGCCTTCATGCCGTGGTGCTATGCACAGGGGAGCACTTTACTTTACTTTTTACTTTATAATTGGATTATCTCACTTCCTTCTCCAGCATATGACTCGTTATTAAGACTTACGGATTTTATTCATTAGCCTAGTTGTGTTACACCTATGTGGTTGCAGAATAAACTGACACATTGGAAATTAATAAATTATGTATAGTTGTTTTGAATCTACTGTACGAAATCATGTTTATATGTAAATTAGTCTGAACCACAGAGAAGGAAAATAAAAGGGAGGGGAACTTTTATGCCACTGAAGCTGAAATTCTTGTAATAGACTGATATTCGGTGGTACGGACACACACTATATACACCCCTGTTTAGTCCCCATCGATACACTAAAACAGTGAGATGGAATGAGTTTTTTCTTTCTCCGACTGAACTTTCATCAAAGTTATTACCGCCCTTAATCAGAGAATCTGCACACGCCTACGCGTCACAGTCCCTCCATGAGAAAACATAAAGAAAAGTAACTTCAAAAGGAACTCCTAATTTCGTTACAGTTACTTGAAAGAAGTAACTTGGTTACAGTTTGAAATTTCAAAAAGTAACTAGTTTTAGGTACCGTTACTCGGAAAGTAACTTGTTACTCCAAGCACTGCTATTGGGCTACGTTTTCCGTAAGCTCAAATCAAAAGCATATTGTTTTAGATTTATCTTTAGAAAATTAAACACAAATAATTGCCTAAGGGCTACATGGCCTTGTGTCGAATGGACTATATATACACAGAGAAACACAGCCTTATCTATTTGATGAAATAAGCACGAAATGTTGACTTAGATTATGATGTATATAAAAATGCCTATCAACCTCCATCGTATTTAAAATTATTTTGACTTTAATTTCTTATTTCCAATGTTAATTGCTATGCAATTTCTGTCTTCCTGATTTCGCTCCTTGCATGCTGAAATTTACGAGGAAATCATTACAAACAGTCACGAATGATTAAGTCAGCATTCCTGTATCAGATGGAAAAGGAAAGTATTCATTATGGATTCTGTGCTACCTTTCCCGACATAAATATTTACCAGTGCAGAGTATATATTGGTTGAAACTAACGCTATCTAGTACATTTGGCAGCAAGAAGTAAAACATGAACAAGTTTGCAGTAAGTAAAATCTAGCAGAAACTTTATTGCATTCAAAATGTATAAAAGATATGAAAATTTTGTGAATTTTACTAAAATAAGCATATATTTTTTAATTACACGGAATGACAAATAAATGTCATCGAATTAGCTCATATTTATATTATTAAGTATACTAAAAACACGAAATATATATTCCAGGCTATTTTGGCATTCACCGCTCTCGTAGCGGTTTCAGCTGGCGGTGCTGTAGGCGGTTATGGTGCATTGGGCTACGGCTACGGTCCTGTTGCTGCTGTTGCTCCAGTGGCTCATGTAGCTGCTGTTGCTCCTGTCGCCGCTGCTGTTGATTACTACGTAAGTAGCTTCATTAACAAAAACATTCTGAAACATACATTGATTTTATAGTGTAACTCGATGTAGCCCAGCATGAAACCATCTAATTTCGATGCACAGTATAACAAAAGGTAATATGTTCCAGGCCTACCCCAGATACGCCTTCGGTTACGGAGTGGCCGACGCTCTGACTGGAGACCACAAGAGCCAGTCTGAAGTTCGTGATGGAGGTTTGGTGAAAGGCCAATACAGCGTGGCTGAACCAGATGGCACTTTGAGAGTTGTTAACTACGCTGCTGATCCAGTCAACGGATTCAACGCTGTGGTGAGCAAGCTTGGACACAGTGCTCACCCTGGACCTATCGCTGCTGTTGGTCATGTTGGACTCGCAGGAAAACTTTATGGTTAGAGTGCTAGAAGACTATATGTATGATTATCACTCTGCATGTATTCGAATGAATCGTTATTGAAATATTATTTCCTATTAACACTTTAATTTCTGTATTACTCGAATATTTAACCCCTTCTCCTTGTTATGAAACAAAGATTAGGGAACGTTGTCATCTTGTAATGTACTAGTCGGCTGCGTAATAAATCTGCAGATTAACGAATAACACGAAGATTCCTAGTGATTTGCCATTGTTTCATATAGAAAGTCAGGATCATGGAACAAGAAGTGTTTACAAGTAATATGTGTTCTTGGGTATTGCATGCTGCATTCGAGAATCGATCCCCGAACCTTTGTGTACACTTTTGACAGCTGCCTGGGCAAGTAGTAGATTCACTTTTGAAAGTTTTGAGTTCGAGTCTAAAAATATTTCTTTGTGAGTGACCCTTCATCAATTTCCCCATCGTCATTTATCCTCATCGTTGCAATAAGACAAAAACAAAAAAAGATTTTAAAAAGGTAGTCAGAATGAGTCGCATAAATATGAAATGCAGATTTTATCATGAAACATGGAAGTGAACTTAGAACCGAGACAAGATGATTACTTTTCTACCTCTAAGTTCGTTGTGGTTATGAGGATGAATCGTGAAATGGGACAAGACAAACATGTCTCAAACCAGGGACTTCTGATTTTCGTCTACGCACACTGAATCTAAAATAGATCAATTGATACAAATAAGTTGACTCCAGAAGTGCATTAATGTGAATAAACTACTCATGATGCACATTGCGTTAACTTGATGTTATCTTCAGCTTTTCTTTTGTTCACTGACGAATGAAGAAAAAACCCATACAGCACAAATCTCTAAGGATATCTATTGGATATCCACAATCTCTAGATCAGATCCATGGATATTATGGATATCCATTGTATATCAATTTGATATCCAGTTATGGATATCTAATTCCAGATATCCATTGGACGTCCATTGGATATCCAGAACTGGCTATCTAAAACTCATTCCATTCTGGATATCGAATTCAGAGCCAAATCTTGTCCAAAACTGGATATCTAAAACTCATCCCATTCTGGATATCCAATACAGAGCTAAATCTTGTTCCAAATTGGATATCTATAATGGATATAAACATATGTGTTTCGAATATTAGAAAATTAACATAGATATTTTTCATAGTTTATCGCGCAATTGAAACAATAATTGCACTTTTGCACATCGCGCTATGACGCCAGGGGTCCCGGGTTCGAATCCCGGCATGGGCATGGATGTTTGTGAGAGTCTATGAGATTAAAATGGATCAATACTCGCTTATAGTGTCAAAAATCTCTCAACGGATATTCATAGGATATAAGGAGATCCATGTATATTAGTGATATCCATCTAATGTTCATAGGAACTCCCGGCCTGGATATTCGGAGGATCACCCGTGTGGACATTGTCTGTGTCCCAGCGAGTCACGCATCCGCGCGCAAGTCAAGGTGAAATTGCTTTGTCTCGATCGTTTGAATTCAGGAAGTTGCGTTACGTGCACATGGCAGTGAAGAATAAGGTCAATACTCTGCTTATAACCCCCTCCCTTGAAAATGAATGTCAACCTAAAAAGTATATATTTCACACATAATTTAATTTAAGTCACGATAACTTACGTTAATTATTATGATGGTGTCGAAGAAACATGGTAATTTCAGACTGAAGAACTGTTTTTTGAGGGGGCATCACTTTTATGGGGAAAATATGCCTCCTTTGCCCCCCTGCAAAAAATTACCTTGCTTGCCCCTCCGTGGAAAAAATTCTGCGCACATCGATGGTACCCATGGTGCATAGGAAAGACAACTTTAGAACCGCAGAACGTGCGCTTGCTTTTGAGAATGTCTTCCTGCGAAGAGGCTGAAAGTAGTTTGTGATTTGCATCGCCTCAAGAACTATTTTCTTAGTACGATGACCCAAAAGCGTCTTAACTCTGTAGCACTGTGTGAAGTACATAAAAAACTGCATAATATTGACACTAAAGATATCAATGTTGTTTCCCTTAGTAAAAGTTGTGTAGAAGTTGAAAATATTCTATTATGCAATATATCACTGTTATATAGTTAATCAAGATTTACTATTTTTTTTACTTTTACCTGTAAACATGTGTGGGCTACTTCATACTGCATTGTTTCACATTTATATCACGCGTAACCAACGTTAGAAATAAAGTATTATGTTGCATAATTATAGTTTATCACAATGTAGTGATTTGTTGTAAAGCTAATCAAAATCGATGTACCTTGATATGTATAGCTATAATTATGTTTTCAAAGTAACTGTGATTACAGTTTTTCAAATGTTCACTCCAGTGTTTATTCTTAGGTCATTACCATTGATACACATTAAGTGCCAGACACCATTTCACAAATTTATTGTCCAGGGCCAGGTGATTTTTGAGACAAATATTAGTGTGTATAATATTTGATACACGCGGTCCCCTGAAATAAGTTTTTGTTATTAGAACTTTGTGAGGCCATGTGCATCAAAATTATACACATTGATTTTATTTATAATTACTTAATTTGCTTTCGTTCTTTTAATTTTTATTAAACAAAATTATAAAAAATGTAATAAACAGTATATACTGGTATTTTATACTAGTCTACTGATAGCAATAGATTATCTAAATTCAATGTAAAACATATACTTTACATGTATGGTTGTGTGAAAAGTATTGTTTTTATAAACAGTGCAAAAGAATGATAAAATCATCTGTCAAATATCAAACTTACAAAATAATATCATAAATGTGTTTTAGTGGCTACGCCAAGTGCTTTATAAAGAAACAGTCCAAACACATGAATTTCTCCTCCACACAGCCAGCACAGTTTGTGGTAACTTGCTTTGAATGTCTTGCTGCATATGATCGCCATTAGTTTCAGCAAACATCTTGTAGCATACAGAACAGCGTCCTCTATTACTTCCAGCTTCCTTCAGTACATGTGTACGTCCAGGAGAACTTCTCAGATCATTGTTTTGGTTTTGTGTGACGCCATAAATCAACGAAAGTGCCAAATTTTCACGGAAGTCTGTTATTTGTTCAACGCTTCCTGTTATCTTCTTGAAAATGATGTGGGCATTTACAACTGCTGTGTTGGTTAGTAGTTCAAATACAACTTTCCTATACCACTTCACAACCTTTCTTATTGTTGTTGCATAAGATGCCATCTGATCTGATACATCAATAAGCGATTTTTCTGCATTCTATTCCAAAATTGTTGATGGTTTTCTGGTTATTCCTTGTTTGTTGACCACCTCTATCATTTTTGGAACATCTTTAGTTGTAAGATAAAACACGTCTCTTTTGTCTCCCTATTTCCCAACAACAAGTTTTGTGTTGCTTTGCAAAGCTCTCATTTCACCCTTTTTCAATTCCGCTTGCACAACTGCTTTCGGATTTCCTTTTCTGGACATTCTCAATGCTCCAACAAGATACGTTTCTCTTTGAGCCAGAGAAAGATTAGTATAAAAATTGTCAGAATACAATGTTCTACCACTATAAAATAATGGAGCCAATATCTCCATAACTGCTCTTGCAGACATCTCTTCATATTTAGGGTATGTTAGTAGTATAGAAATACGATAAGCTCAATCGCTGCATGGGTGGTCTTTAATTTGCACGTACTTAGAACTAATTTGCACGTACTTAGAATTCATTTGCATGTACTTAGAACTAATTCGCACGTATGTAGAATATTTTACATTTATGTATTTGCATGTTTATAACTTTTTATGAATATATATTTATTTATTTTATGAAAAATATGTATATAGAAGGTAATTAGAGGTACTAAACGCTATGCATATGTTTTTATATTCATTACTGCAAAGTATGTAATGTATAAAATGTTAATATTAATGTTTATAGTATTGAAAATAAGTTTTCTATGGTTTATGAACCGCTTTGAATGGTGGTAATGGTACGAAAGAAGACGGTCCCGGTACTCGAACCCGCGATATGTAATATTATTAATTAGTACTATGTAATAATGTATGTTATTATGTTATAAAAGACGATGGTCTCAGACGCTAGACAGAATACTGTCTCCGAATCTCGACTCCGCTCTGATGCCAGACAGAGAGAATGAATTAATATTCCGCGCAGGTAGATGAGAAAGGAATTTGGGGGAAGTTATGGTCAAGGTCAAATGACGTCACAACGTCAGAACAAACAAAGAACCCGGTTGACCAATCAGAACCGATTTTTTCAAGGTTAACCAGTACGCAAGAACAGGGGAAAGCTATGCAATACTGTAGGGCAGGGGAGGGATTCAACCAGACAACAAAGAATGTCTGAGAATGCGCAGCAAGGGTCAAATCTCTGAAGCTATGCGTCGCTTGTAGAACCGGTTTCCGCCGCCAATTAATATTCCGCTCAGGTTTGCCTTCAAAGCACAGGACGCTTTAGCGCAGGTTTTTTTTATCTGTACTATGAAGAAGGGAGAGCTATTAGGGACGGGACCTACAGTTTTTACCATTTGCTTTTATCACGGGGTAACGAACCTAGGACCCTTTGATTATTGATTTAGGTAGTAAATGTATGTTACTGTGTGCTATTTAACTTAATTTTGAGTTTATTTTTTACCAAACTTTGACTTTGTCAAACATTTTCACAGCTTATTTTTATTTTTACAAAAATAACACTATTTGTACTATTCAGGCAACATTTTTTATTAAATTTTGGACTCGCAAAGATATTTTTACAACTTTTTAACTTATTATTTTACAATTTTATGTTAATTTTTTACCAAAATAACACTATTTGTACTATTCAGGCAACACTTTTATTAAATTTTGGACACAAAGACATTTTTTTCAACTTTTAACTTATTATTTTACAACTTTAAGTTAATTTTTTACCAAAATAACACTATTTGTACTATTCAAGCAACATTTTTTATTAAATTTTGGACTCACAAAGACATTTTTTTCTACGTCTAACTTATTATTTTACAACTTTATGTTAATTTTTACCAAAATAACACTATTTGTACTAATCAGGAAGGATTTGTTATTATATTTTGGATGCACAAAGAGATTTTTTCAACTTTTAATTTATTATTTACAAGTTTATGCCTATTTTTTTACTCAAATAACACAATTCTAACTGTTCAGGAAAGACTTTTAGTTATATTTTCGACACACAAAGTGTGTTTTTTCAACTTCTATCTGTTTATTTCACAAGTTTAGGCTTATTATTACCAAAATAATACAATTCAATCTGTTCAGGAAAGACTTTTAGTTCTCAGCTGCTATCTGTTTATTTCACAAGTCTAGGCTTATTATTACCAAAATAACACAATTCAGTCTGTTCAGGAAAGACTTGTAGTTACATTTTCGACACACTAAGTGTGTGTTCTCAACTTCTATTTGTTTATTTCACAAGTTTAGGCTTAATATTACTCAAATAACACAATTTAATCCAGTCAGGAAGGATTTGTTATTATATTTTGGATGCACAAAGAGATGTTTTCAACTTTTTTACTGAATTTTTCCAGGGTATGAATTAATAGTTATTTATTTTGTTTTGTATTATATATACATTTACAAATTTTTAACTTAGAGTTTAGTATTTATTTAAATCTTTTCAAAAACACTAAAGAAAAAGTACTTTTAGCTAAAATGTAAGCCACAGAATATATTATTATTATTATTATTATTAGGGTTTACTGATTTCCACTATGCTATTTTTGGTTCTGTATTTCTATATGTATTTATTTAGGTCAGGTTACGCCTGCTACCTAGGAAAGTTTGTTTATTTTAAAGTTTGCTGAGTATTTTGTTACTCTTATACCAGGTAAAGTTTCCTAAATATATCATGTAGGGCTCCATCCATATACTTTTGTTTTTGCTGTTTGGAGATGATGTGATCAGCATCACTCTCCATCTGCTTTTTATTTTATGTACCCAATATTATTTTGAGGCTTAGTGTATTCTAGAGCCTATTTATGCAGGAGAGAGGGCTTGAAAATTTTGATCTCAGATAACCCACAACTATTTGTCAAAGTATTTTAAACGATATTTTATATTTATTATGTGCCACTAGAATATCAAAGCTTGCTTAATTTTTATGTCTGTAACGCTGTTATTGTATTTCTAGCTAAGGCTTACTGGATAAAGTACACGAAATGTTTAACATTTCGACTATTTACCTTTATACGAGGCCAAATTTTTAGTGTAACGAAAATTATTGTGTGTCTATAAAGACTGAAATCCCTTTACCGATGGGTCCATAACTGGACGCTTACCAACATTGTTTTTTAAAAATATATAACCATTTATCAATATATTGACAATTCACAGGACAAGACGAAGTTCACAGACGACTGACTATATGAACCATAGGTCCACTTGCTAAAATTTTTTTCTATGCTAGAAGAATAATTTAGCCTTATAGCCTTTTTCAAGGTATTTTTGAAGTATTACTGGTTTTTTGGGTGCATCAACATTTGGGTTATTTCTATTTTCTTTATTATACGAGGCCACAATCACTATCTGAACACTGAAATTCTCTGATTGAAACTAAAACCTTAGGCTGTAACTAGGGATTTAGTATGTATATCGACAATTTATAGGACAACACGAACCTTACAAAGGATTATAGGTGATGTAGGCCCACACGCCAGAGCTTTGTTAACCTGCAAGAAGCATTTACAGCTAATGCTACGAGGAAATGAGGTTGATTTTTACTGTTTCACAAGAATGCTATTTTTTATACACCCAATATTTGCTTTTCAAGTAACTACATGTACCAGAAGCACTTACAGGCCAACTCTAACTAGACTTCGACTTATTCTATATCAGGTGCTAAATTTATAAAGAACTATGTGTATATTTCTGAGGAAGCACGGAAAAGCAGATTACCCGATTAAAGTATCTGAAAAACATATTTTTCTATGCAAGTATATTTTTATTGACTGGATTATTTAACAGATCAAACAGGAAGACTGCAAAATTCATTAAATGTAGTTCTATAGTATAGGTGGTTTCAGAGATATAAAAAGAACAAATATAAGATTTCGTTTTTTTTTTGCTTCTGAGGCTAATCGCGACGCTAAGGGTAAATGGCCAGGAAATGTAACGGAGGAGAAACAATCCCAAAAGTTATGGGCTGCATGTAAGTTAATACCACAGAGATATTACAGTAGGTGTAGGTTCTTCCACCAGAACATTTCTATCATAATAATACTGGTTATGCTGTACTGTTAGCTAAAGATGCTGATATTTGAGAAACTTAAAAGCTTACTCACGACTTACTGTTGCAAAAGATCGATGACAAAATTTAAAAATTGTTATCGTCCAGACAGGGACTCGAACCCTGGACAGATAGGTTAAAAGCCTAACGCTATACCAACTAAGCTATCTGGGCACAAGGTATTCTTTTTTGAAAAGTTAGTTATTTTAAGAAATATATTGAAACACTTGAGAACACTTTTGGTTTGGTTCGACAGACAAGGAGACAACATTTCTAAATTTTTACAGACTGGGTGTATTTTTCCACTATAGAGGCCTTCACTATATGTAATTCGAAACGCTAAAGTTCAGCTAGCTTCCAAAATTGAGGTAAAGATTGTGTTTGGGAGATTAACAAGTTACAATTATATCCAGTTACGGACAAATAAAGCTAAAACTCTTAGATTTACTGTACTAGCCAAGTTTTAGTAATATTTTCTTCACTTTAGTACAAATACCAAAGAAATAGGTATATTTTATTTATAATTTGACAAAATGTACTAGTATTTAATTTACAAAGTTAGGTAAAAAGCAGTATTTTTTAAAAATATTGTTACTGCCTTCAAATTTTATGTTATTTAGCCACTAACAACTGATTTACACTGTTTGGCATTCTTTAAATAGGAAAAGAAGGAATTATTTGTTTATTATTTTTACTTTATATTTATATTTATTTAAGAAAACAATTCTACAGTTTAACTTAATTTTAACAAATTGTTACTAATTTATATATCAAAGTTATGTTATTTAGAGTGTATCAAGGCGTATAAAGTTAATATTTGTACTTATCAGTTCAACTAACAATTATATTTTACACACAAAAGATGATGTTTACAGTTAAATTACTTGAATCAGAGAATAATATTTTACAGTAATTGATTCATTCAGCACTAGTCAGTACTTTTATGCTTCAGAAAGTTTTCTTAATTTTCTATTACGCATGCTATTTTGGGCTATTTTTAAAATGTATTTCTAAGGCAAACTGGTTTAATTTTCTGCTTATAATGCAAAGTTGACATAGTTTTCGCACAATGCATTGTACATTTGTTATATTCTCTACTTACAATTCAAATATTATGCTTATTTAATGTATAACTAACTAACTCTCTAGCCTTCTTAAACCCGAAGGTTCATGGCTGCAGCAACACATGCCTTTCATTTTTCTCTGTCCTGAGCAAGATCTATATACTCCTTTCCTTCCCTACCAATTTCCTTTTGGTCCATCTCTACATTATCCCTCCATTTTTGTTTTGGTCTTTCTATTGGTCTTTTACCATCAGGTTTCCCATCAAGAATCCTGTATACTCTTCTTTCCTCTCCATTTGTACCACAGGATCTACACACCTAAGTCTTTTTGATTTAATCATTCTAATAATATCTGGACATGAATACAAATTATGTACTTCCAAATTATGTAACCTTCTCCACTCATCTGTCTCCTCATCTGTTTTAGGTCCAAATATTTTCCTAAGGATTTTATTTTCAAATACTCTCAATTTATGTTCCTTTTTCAATGTAAGGGACCAAGTTTATTTACTGTATTTAACTTTTATTTTTTGTAATTAACAAAAATTAAAAGCTTATACTGTAGTTATTATATCTTTTTCTATCAGCTTATTTTGAAATTAATATTATTAGGTATAGTCTTTGATTTATAACTATATTGCTTTTTTTATCAATTTATCTAAGAGTACACGCAGACAAACACATGTGTTCACAATTTTATGTAAATAGATATGCCATTTTTCAATATTTTAGTATGAAGATTGCACTTTAGCTATTTAAGCAAGGGTAGGAAAGGTAGGATTTCTGAGAATTTGTTGCAGGATTTTGTTGTCCAAGTATAGATGAGAACTGAGCTGGGAGACTGTTTTGAACCTTTTCATGAGAGTTTGCATGTGAACTGTATGCAAATTGAGCACTATTGACTGTGCATGCTTCTAAGTTTTGCTGTTATTTTACATCAAGTCTGTGAGACTGTAGTCAGTTTTCCCATTTCAAGTAGTTTTTATTGATTGTATTTGTATATGTTGTGGGGACTTAGCAGTTTTATGTTATGAGTCAGTTTGTTGTAGAATATTTTTACATGATTGTTTTGAGATATTGAGTGTCTGCTGTTTTACTTGTAATTATTTTCCTTCTTGTGTTGTGTATTTGACTATATTTTGTCCAAGTTCGTAGTATTTAGAATAATTGTTATTGACTTGTAGATGTAGGGAGTAATAATCCTTTGCAAGATGCCCTAAACTTTAGTCTGAATATTATTCTTAGTGTTCACTTTTGAAGCCTTAGTATTCTGGTAGTATTATTAATGTAGAGGTAAATTAGGCTGAAACGTAGGCATTTTTTCTGATAAATTATACTCACTTAGTTGTTTCAGCAGGTAGAAGTTGCATGATGGTTTACTGCTGATGATGTTTATTTGCTCTTCTTATGTAGTACGTATGATGTAGCTTACTTGAGTAACTGGAATTTTCTACTGAAAAAAGAATTGCTTGTCTATTTTATTCCTATGTTGTTGAGTTTGTCCATAAGCAAGCCATGTTTTTTTACTCTATCCTATGTTTTGGAAGAATCTAGATATATTGTGTTTGCAGTTTTATGCTTCTCTAAGGTTTCAGTTATGTAGTTTTAAACTGTGCTATGGCTTAACTATTGATTTCTTTTTCTGGATGCCATGTTGGTTCTGTGTATTCCTTTTGCTGCTTGAATTTGACTTAGGTTGTTTGCTTTTTTTCTTAGATCTTTATTTGTTTATTTGTTCAGTATTTTTTATTTTTTAATATTTTTTTACATAAAAAATTCAAAGTACATTGTTAAAGTCAAAGTGTGTTAAAATTTAATTTTTCAAAGTTAAAGTTTTAAAAATACAATTTTCTAAAATTAAAAGTTATAATAGTACATTTTTGTTAGAAGAAGTTTTTATACTAGAGTAAATTATTTTGTTGTTAATTTAAAATTTGTTAGTTAATGTAAAATTAAAGTAATTAAAAATCAATTTTTCAAAGTTAAAGTTTTAAAAATACAATTTTCTAAAATTAAAAGTTATAATAGTACATTTTTGTTAGAAGAAGTTTTTATACTAGAGTAAATTCTTTTGTTGTTAAAGTAAAATATGTTAGTTAATGTAAAATTAAAGTAATTAAAATTCAAAAAAATAAAAAATACTGAACAAATAAACAAATAAAGATCTAAGAAAAAAAGCAAACAACCTAAGTCAAATTCAAGCAGCAAAAGGAATACACAGAACCAACATGGCATCCAGAAAAAGAAATCAATAGTTAAGCCATAGCACAGTTTAAAACTACATAACTGAAACCTTAGAGAAGCATAAAACTGCAAACACAATATATCTAGATTCTTCCAAAACATAGAATAGAGTAAAAAAACATGGCATGCTTATGGACAAACTCAACAACATAGGAATAAAATAGACAAGCAATTCTTTTTTCAGTAGAAAATTCCAGTTACTCAATTAAGCTACATCATACGTAGTACATAAGAAGAGCAAATGAACATCATCAGCAGTAAACCATCATGCAACTTCTACCTGCTGAAACAACTAAGTGAGTATAATTTATCAGAAAAAATGCCTACGTTTCAGCCTAATTTACCTCTACATTAATAATACTACCAGAATACTAAGGCTTCAAAAGTGAACACTAAGAATAATATTCAGACTAAAGTTTAGGGCATCTTGCAAAGGATTATTACTCCCTACATCTACAAGTCAATAACAATTATTCTAAATACTACGAACTTGGACAAAATATAGTCAAATACACAACACAAGAAGGAAAATAATTACAAGTAAAACAGCAGACACTCAATATCTCAAAACAATCATGTAAAAATATTCTACAACAAACTGACTCATAACATAAAACTGCTAAGTCCCCACAACATATACAAATACAATCAATAAAAACTACTTGAAATGGGAAAACTGACTACAGTCTCACAGACTTGATGTAAAATAACAGCAAAACTTAGAAGCATGCACAGTCAATAGTGCTCAATTTGCATACAGTTCACATGCAAACTCTCATGAAAAGGTTCAAAACAGTCTCCCAGCTCAGTTCTCATCTATACTTGGACAACAAAATCCTGCAACAAATTCTCAGAAATCCTACCTTTCCTACCCTTGCTTAAATAGCTAAAGTGCAATCTTCATACTAAAATATTGAAAAATGGCATATCTATTTACATAAAATTGTGAACACATGTGTTTGTCTGCGTGTACTCTTAGATAAATTGATAAAAAAAGCAATATAGTTATAAATCAAAGACTATACCTAATAATATTAATTTCAAAATAAGCTGATAGAAAAAGATATAATAACTACAGTATAAGCTTTTAATTTTTGTTAATTACAAAAAATAAAAGTTAAATACAGTAAATAAACTTGGTCCCTTACATTGAAAAAGGAACATAAATTGAGAGTATTTGAAAATAAAATCCTTAGGAAAATATTTGGACCTAAAACAGATGAGGAGACAGATGAGTGGAGAAGGTTACATAATTTGGAAGTACATAATTTGTATTCATGTCCAGATATTATTAGAATGATTAAATCAAAAAGACTTAGGTGTGTAGATCCTGTGGTACAAATGGGAGAGGAAAGAAGAGTATACAGGATTCTTGATGGGAAACCTGATGGTAAAAGACCAATAGAAAGACCAAAACAAAAATGGAGGGATAATGTAGAGATGGACCAAAAGGAAATTGGTAGGGAAGGAAAGGAGTATATAGATCTTGCTCAGGACAGAGAAAAATGAAAGGCATGTGTTGCTGCAGCCATGAACCTTCGGGTTTAAGAAGGCTAGAGAGTTAGTTAGTTATACATTAAATAAGCATAATATTTGAATTGTAAGTAGAGAATATAACAAATGTACAATGCATTGTGCGAAAACTATGTCAACTTTGCATTATAAGCAGAAAATTAAACCAGTTTGCCTTAGAAATACATTTTAAAAATAGCCCAAAATAGCATGCGTAATAGAAAATTAAGAAAACTTTCTGAAGCATAAAAGTACTGACTAGTGCTGAATGAATCAATTACTGTAAAATATTATTCTCTGATTCAAGTAATTTAACTGTAAACATCATCTTTTGTGTGTAAAATATAATTGTTAGTTGAACTGATAAGTACAAATATTAACTTTATACGCCTTGATACACTCTAAATAACATAACTTTGATATATAAATTAGTAACAATTTGTTAAAATTAAGTTAAACTGTAGAATTGTTTTCTTAAATAAATATAAATATAAAGTAAAAATAATAAACAAATAATTCCTTCTTTTCCTATTTAAAGAATGCCAAACAGTGTAAATCAGTTGTTAGTGGCTAAATAACATAAAATTTGAAGGCAGTAACAATATTTTTAAAAAATACTGCTTTTTACCTAACTTTGTAAATTAAATACTAGTACATTTTGTCAAATTATAAATAAAATATACCTATTTCTTTGGTATTTGTACTAAAGTGAAGAAAATATTACTAAAACTTGGCTAGTACAGTAAATCTAAGAGTTTTAGCTTTATTTGTCCGTAACTGGATATAATTGTAACTTGTTAATCTCCCCAAACACAATCTTTACCTCAATTTTGGAAGCTAGCTGAACTTTAGCGTTTCGAATTACATATAGTGAAGGCCTCTATAGTGGAAAAATACACCCAGTCTGTAAAAATTTAGAAATGTTGTCTCCTTGTCTGTCGAACCAAACCAAAAGTGTTCTCAAGTGTTTCAATATATTTCTTAAAATAACTAACTTTTCAAAAAAAGAATACCTTGTGCCCAGATAGCTTAGTTGGTATAGCGTTAGGCTTTTAACCTATCTGTCCAGGGTTCGAGTCCCTGTCTGGACGATAACAATTTTTAAATTTTGTCATCGGATCTTTTGCAACAGTAAGTCGTGAGTAAGCTTTTAAGTTTCTCAAATATCAGCATCTTTAGCTAACAGTACAGCATAACCAGTATTATTATGATAGAAATGTTCTGGTGGAAGAACCTACACCTACTGTAATATCTCTGTGGTATTAACTTACATGCAGCCCATAACTTTTGGGATTGTTTCTCCTCCGTTACATTTCCTGGCCATTTACCCTTAGCGTCGCGATTAGCCTCAGAAGCAAAAAAAAAAACGAAATCTTATATTTGTTCTTTTTATATCTCTGAAACCACCTATACTATAGAACTACATTTAATGAATTTTGCAGTCTTCCTGTTTGATCTGTTAAATAATCCAGTCAATAAAAATATACTTGCATAGAAAAATATGTTTTTCAGATACTTTAATCGGGTAATCTGCTTTTCCGTGCTTCCTCAGAAATATACACATAGTTCTTTATAAATTTAGCACCTGATATAGAATAAGTCGAAGTCTAGTTAGAGTTGGCCTGTAAGTGCTTCTGGTACATGTAGTTACTTGAAAAGCAAATATTGGGTGTATAAAAAATAGCATTCTTGTGAAACAGTAAAAATCAACCTCATTTCCTCGTAGCATTAGCTGTAAATGCTTCTTGCAGGTTAACAAAGCTCTGGCGTGTGGGCCTACATCACCTACAATCCTTTGTAAGGTTCGTGTTGTCCTATAAATTGTCGATATACATACTAAATCCCTAGTTACAGCCTAAGGTTTTAGTTTCAATCAGAGAATTTCAGTGTTCAGATAGTGATTGTGGCCTCGTATAATAAAGAAAATAGAAATAACCCAAATGTTGATGCACCCAAAAAACCAGTAATACTTCAAAAATACCTTGAAAAAGGCTATAAGGCTAAATTATTCTTCTAGCATAGAAAAAAATTTTAGCAAGTGGACCTATGGTTCATATAGTCAGTCGTCTGTGAACTTCGTCTTGTCCTGTGAATTGTCAATATATTGATAAATGGTTATATATTTTTAAAAAACAATGTTGGTAAGCGTCCAGTTATGGACCCATCGGTAAAGGGATTTCAGTCTTTATAGACACACAATAATTTTCGTTACACTAAAAATTTGGCCTCGTATAAAGGTAAATAGTCGAAATGTTAAACATTTCGTGTACTTTATCCAGTAAGCCTTAGCTAGAAATACAATAACAGCGTTACAGACATAAAAATTAAGCAAGCTTTGATATTCTAGTGGCACATAATAAATATAAAATATCGTTTAAAATACTTTGACAAATAGTTGTGGGTTATCTGAGATCAAAATTTTCAAGCCCTCTCTCCTGCATAAATAGGCTCTAGAATTCACTAAGCCTCAAAATAATATTGGGTACATAAAATAAAAAGCAGATGGAGAGTGATGCTGATCGCATCATCTCCAAACAGCAAAAACAAAAGTATATGGATGGAGCCCTACCTGATATATTTAGGAAACTTTACCTAGTATAAGAGTAACAAAATACTCAGCAAACTTTAAAATAAACAAACTTTCCTAGGTAGCAGGCGTAACCTGACCTAAATAAATACATATAGAAATACAGAACCAAAAATAGCATAGTGGAAATCAGTAAACCCTAATAATAATAATAATAATAATATATTCTGTGGCTTACATTTTAGCTAAAAGTACTTTTTCTTTAGTGTTTTTGAAAAGATTTAAATAAATACTAAACTCTAAGTTAAAAATTTGTAAATGTATATATAATACAAAACAAAATAAATAACTATTAATTCATACCCTGGAAAAATTCAGTAAAAAAGTTGAAAACATCTCTTTGTGCATCCAAAATATAATAACAAATCCTTCCTGACTGGATTAAATTGTGTTATTTGAGTAATATTAAGCCTAAACTTGTGAAATAAACAAATAGAAGTTGAGAACACACACTTAGTGTGTCGAAAATGTAACTACAAGTCTTTCCTGAACAGACTGAATTGTGTTATTTTGGTAATAATAAGCCTAGACTTGTGAAATAAACAGATAGCAGCTGAGAACTAAAAGTCTTTCCTGAACAGATTGAATTGTATTATTTTGGTAATAATAAGCCTAAACTTGTGAAATAAACAGATAGAAGTTGAAAAAACACACTTTGTGTGTCGAAAATATAACTAAAAGTCTTTCCTGAACAGTTAGAATTGTGTTATTTGAGTAAAAAAATAGGCATAAACTTGTAAATAATAAATTAAAAGTTGAAAAAATCTCTTTGTGCATCCAAAATATAATAACAAATCCTTCCTGATTAGTACAAATAGTGTTATTTTGGTAAAAATTAACATAAAGTTGTAAAATAATAAGTTAGACGTAGAAAAAAATGTCTTTGTGAGTCCAAAATTTAATAAAAAATGTTGCTTGAATAGTACAAATAGTGTTATTTTGGTAAAAAATTAACTTAAAGTTGTAAAATAATAAGTTAAAAGTTGAAAAAAATGTCTTTGTGTCCAAAATTTAATAAAAGTGTTGCCTGAATAGTACAAATAGTGTTATTTTGGTAAAAAATTAACATAAAATTGTAAAATAATAAGTTAAAAAGTTGTAAAAATATCTTTGCGAGTCCAAAATTTAATAAAAAATGTTGCCTGAATAGTACAAATAGTGTTATTTTTGTAAAAATAAAAATAAGCTGTGAAAATGTTTGACAAAGTCAAAGTTTGGTAAAAAATAAACTCAAAATTAAGTTAAATAGCACACAGTAACATACATTTACTACCTAAATCAATAATCAAAGGGTCCTAGGTTCGTTACCCCGTGATAAAAGCAAATGGTAAAAACTGTAGGTCCCGTCCCTAATAGCTCTCCCTTCTTCATAGTACAGATAAAAAAAACCTGCGCTAAAGCGTCCTGTGCCTTGAAGGCAAACCTGAGCGGAATATTAATTGGCGGCGGAAACCGGTTCTACAAGCGACGCATAGCTTCAGAGATTTGATCCTTGCTGCGCATTCTCAGACATTCTTTGTTGTCTGGTTGAATCCCTCCCCTGCCCTACAGTATTGCATAGCTTTCCCCTGTTCTTGCGTACTGGTTAACCTTGAAAAAATCGGTTCTGATTGGTCAACCGGGTTCTTTGTTTGTTCTGACGTTGTGACGTCATTTGACCTTGACCATAACTTCCCCCAAATTCCTTTCTCATCTACCTGCGCGGAATATTAATTCATTCTCTCTGTCTGGCATCAGAGCGGAGTCGAGATTCGGAGACAGTATTCTGTCTAGCGTCTGAGACCATCGTCTTTTATAACATAATAACATACATTATTACATAGTACTAATTAATAATATTACATATCGCGGGTTCGAGTACCGGGACCGTCTTCTTTCGTACCATTACCACCATTCAAAGCGGTTCATAAACCATAGAAAACTTATTTTCAATACTATAAACATTAATATTAACATTTTATACATTACATACTTTGCAGTAATGAATATAAAAACATATGCATAGCGTTTAGTACCTCTAATTACCTTCTATATACATATTTTTCATAAAATAAATAAATATATATTCATAAAAAGTTATAAACATGCAAATACATAAATGTAAAATATTCTACATACGTGCGAATTAGTTCTAAGTACATGCAAATGAATTCTAAGTACGTGCAAATTAGTTCTAAGTACGTGCAAATTAAAGACCACCCATGCAGCGATTGAGCTTATCGTATTTCTATACTACTTATGTTTGTTTCCCACTATATAGTACTTTGACGTGCCACGTGTAACCATGCTTTACACATAGTTTGAATAACTCGAGGTTATATTTGTGTCTTTTTCACTAAGAGCACCAAGAACACTAGGTTCACTGCTGGAGTTTTCTTCAGTCTCGATCCATCGTCGTATGTCATCGGAATTTGCCACTTTTCTTCAAAAAACAAACTTCTACCTACAAAACAGCAAACGCAAAACGTCACGACCAAGTACACAATGCTAAACAAATGAACAAAATGTTGATTTCCCAGCATGCACTCCTGCCATCTGTATTGAAAATTACCTGACTATTGTTATATATCGTTTCTGCAGGGCCAGAGGAAACTAAATCTGCATTCTGTTATTTGTGCATATAAGTGATACACAGGGCCTAGAAAACGGTTACACCGTGTATCATTTTGATGCACGCGGCCTGGTGGTAAATTTAATTTGTGTATCACATTTATGCACATGGCGCTTAACGTGTTAAAAAAAGTTTTTCGCCACTCCCCTCCCCTTCCCCGCCGCAAACATAATAAAAATTGGTATTCATGTTTTGCATAGTTTTGCCCCCCATACCAGAAGAAATTGACGCCTATGTACATATGTCGCATTTTTTCAGCAGTTCCAATGTTATTCTGTTATTATTTCTGGAGGAAACATAATTTTCTCTTTTCTTCAACAGTTATTAGCACTTGTTAAGTGATGTATTGTGTTGGTGTACTTGCCATTTTTAGGGATGCGATTTTAAGGATCGTTTGGAGCCCCTCTTGCAGATAAAGAGAAGCTATTGTTTACTTTCCTTTAGACGTTCAAAAAGAACATAACTATCAATTATAAACTTGAACGAAAGCAAACTCTATGTGTTATATGAAAGACTCGGAGGTATTTTGGTCATTATTGAGTTACAAAGTAAAAAGAGCCATTATTCAATTTTCGCGTGAAATTCCTATTCCAACGTCATACAAATTTGCATTGAACTCATTGAACACTTCTGGAATTGGTAAACACAACACGAAAATAATTTATTTACAATATTGCTTCTAATAATATTTATGTTTAAGAAACTCAATAATGACCAAAATTATACTTAGTCTACCAATGTTTTACTCCCGAGTCCTGCTATGATAACGAGGGAAGGGATCAGACTTCGTTACCGAAATCCATAAGGTTGTATTTATTACATTATGACATTCTGAAATCAATGTCACACTTTGTTGATATTGTTGTAATTTATAGAAAATTATGTTTACACTAATGCAAAACGATTTTCTTTTCAGCACATTATCGAATATGTCTTGGAAATACAGAAACGTTCCAGAAGATCATGATGGAACCACAAGGAGAGCAACAGTGTATTTATTTAAGCGGCCTATTCAAGGCATGAGTAGTAGTCAAGTTTCACATCGCCAAAATTGTCCTCCTTCATCTAATCTGGCCGTAGAATCAGCCTGGCATTGGATTCTAGTCTTTAGGTTTCATGGCGATGACTGGAGAACCGCAGAGGGTGAGTTTTTAATACATCTGTATATAATCACTCTATGCAGAGAGATTTAGCAAATACACGTTGATTGGCTTCCTGTGGTGTTCCAATGTAAAAGTTGGTTATCGACGACACTACAGATGGTCACAAATTTATAATCCCACCAGCTCCATGGCCGAGCGTGTTAAATTATCTATTTTCAATCTCGTCACCAAAGCTTCTCTGTCGTTCGTCACCGAAACAGTACTCTGAGCGAGACTACGAAAATCTTAACAATTTTTCTGATGGACTCATTGAAATGACATTCATTGATGATAACTCTGATATCAACTTCTTTTAATTTTATTCTTGGACAGCAGGTAGAAGTAGTGAAATATCAGCCAATAGGCTGAGTAAGCTGTAGACAGTGCTCAGTTTTTCCAGGTGTGTAAGTAGGCCGGGTCCAGCGAAGAATAGGGGCTCCGAAAGTCCGATAATGGGGTACCGTCATCATGTTACAATAATGAAATATACGTATCAATGGGTTAAAAAAAAGAGATGAGACAAGAAGGAAAAGAGGTGAAGAAGCTCGAAGATGATCATGTGATGCAACACACGCGTAGTTTATATATCAAAAGACTTCCACTTATTCTAATGTGTGCACGGTTTGCCGCATGTGCCTTACTGGGCCTGTCAGAGTAGCAAATACAGAGATATCGCTTTTTCAATAGACAATTATAAAAAGCTTTGTAGGTTGGTTGAATTGGTGTTTTAAGTCCACTTCATGCACAGTAAGGCTAATTGGGACTGGACCTACAGTTTAAAGTGGGATCCGAACCAGTATGTGCCTCCAGCGGGTATCGAACCCGGGACCCCTTGATTGCAATGCGACGACGCTACCACTGCGCCATTGGGGAGGCCCGAAAAAGCTATGTGGGCAGTGCTAAGAGTCAGGAACACCTCATGACTTTACTTTCAGTTGAAAATAACAGCACCATACACTACCTTAAAAAAAATAATAACAATAAAATAGATGCTTTTGCAGACAAAAAAATCACAAATGAAACCATTAAGTCCGTTATTCTAAATGATAATCAATTAATCAATAACGTAAACATTGAAATTAATCATTAATCTTAATTAATTAATGAGTAAGGAATGTAGTATTGGACAGTATCTATTTTATTAGTTATTTTATCCACATAACTATTATTAGTCTCTATCATTTCTCAAAAATAAATAAAAAAGTAAAAAAAAAAGTAAAGTGCTCCCCTGTGCTTAGCACCACGCCATGAAGGCGTATAGGGGGTAACGCCCCACACTTTCTTGATCCGGTCGTGAGTGGGGGTGATGTGATCAGCCTTTACCCCCCCCCCCAGGGTTTCCCCCAAGTACCCATGTTATTCGACGCTGGGTGGGCGCCGGGCCCGCTTCCAACGTTAGAAAAGTTCCCAGATTTGAACCGGCCGGCGATCGAACTCGGGACTTTTAGCATGG
This sequence comes from Lepisma saccharinum, assembly GCF_977018435.1. Taxonomy (NCBI): domain Eukaryota; kingdom Metazoa; phylum Arthropoda; class Insecta; order Zygentoma; family Lepismatidae; genus Lepisma; species Lepisma saccharinum. The sequence continues at coordinate 38,017,645 of NC_139237.1, forward strand.
TAGTCAGACGCGTTACCGACTGAGCCACCGCGGCCGCCAAAAATAAATGCACACATTTTAAAATCACAATCAAGATAATTATATTTATTTAACGCGTATTCACCCGTTCAGTCCATGTACAATAAATTGGTGAAGGTAGTGATTTATCCACACACCCCCAACACCCTCCCAAATTTTCACCAACACCCCCCCCCCCAAGCAGTAAAGTGGACCCCCTCTGTAGGCACAGGAAGCCTGTAGGCGGGTGTAAGTATGAATTTTTGTATCAGTAATAGAATGACAATACTTCAACATAAAGGAACCATTTGTAGCTCTACATGAAGGGAAGTCCAATAGACCTTGCGATCAACTACAACCAAAGTGTCAAAGGAGGATGGAATGTTAAGCATGGTCATTCCTTGGAAACACCAGCTCTCTTGACAAGGCTTCGGTCAGATCTAGGGAAGAGGCACTCCCATCTGGAAAATGTCAAACTGACCTCTCACCCTCCTTCCAGGGAGATATACCGCACACAGTGTTGACAGTTCAGAGCTTGAATACCTAAATAAATATTTCTTTAATACGTTACAGATTTGTAAATTCAACCCCTGAGTCAATAAATGCACATTTCGTTGCATTTTCCTTTCGATTCTTTCATGTGAAAAATGTACGATAAAAGTAATGAAAGATATTCAAAGATACAGGTTTGTCTTCTTGTAGTGAATTGTGTTACCATGGTTAGCAACACTATTTTCTGTAACTTGGGCGAGATGGATGATTTTGGAGTGGAAGAGAAGAGAATAGTCAAATGCCTTAGGCCATAGGTCAGTCTCAATGTAGCATCTCAGTTCGTGTGTTGTCGTTCTGTTTGTGTAACAATGTCTGAAACTTTACTGCAAATTGGCTGCAGACAGAAGATAGAGAAAATGAAACCAGACAGAAAGAAACCAAAAGTGGCGAGTAGAAAATCAGTGACACTATATGTAGGTACAATTTCTTCCAACGGATATTCATAAGTACCAACATAAAATTTACTGGCCGAGTATTCGATATAAAACGGCAAGTATTTCATGAAGAACCTAAGTGATTCATTCACGTCTATAGTTGATGTATGTGACCATTTTTATGGCTCTAAGAGTGTTTACCTTTGTAAAATAAATTATATATTACAAAGAGAGTTGTAAAAGGGGGTCGCGTGGGGTTTGCCTGGGCGCAAAGGATAAATGGGCTGCCGAACAAGCAAAACAGATAAAAATAGAAAAGCATTAACGTCGTAATGCCCTGTGAAATTACTGGCACCCTATTAAATTAAAGTTATTGTCATTTTGCAAAGATATAGATTTAGTAAAATTTGTCTTCCTCTTTCTATCTAGTCTGTTCCCTGACATAATGCCATATTTAATTTTTTCCAACTTTTCAGAGGAAGCAAGGGAAGTATAAGGAAATAAACATAAAAAGAAATTTTATTTACATTAAGTCCCAAACTTATATCTGACCATAGGCGCACCAGTGGAGAGAAAAAATTCGCTTGTTTCATTCTGCTCTTTGTGTTGGAAAGTGAAATAAATGCTATTCAATTTATCAATAATTGAAAATAAACTATTATCTCAAATTAGAAGTGAAAATTCCTTACCTTACCCATGCAAGAGCCAACTCTAAATATATAGAGAGTTCCATTATTTTATTTCAGTTTGTGAATCATTGTTTAAACAGAGATTTCAAAACATCAGCAGAATTTGGAACTCACTCGCAACACAGAACTATTAAAATTATATTATTATATATGGATATTTTCTAACTGAAGCTAGAACAGAAGGGTGCAGAGGGCATGAGCAAAGGTCAAGAGGACACCGAACTAGCAAAGCAAGATTGTAAAGAGTAAACGGGATATTATGAAATGAAAGTATTGTCGCTATATTTAACTACTAATAATATGCATTATCAGTTTGCAAGGAAATAGTTCCAAAAATTTTTTTGCTCGCTTCGCTCGCACTTTCGTCATTTATTTAACAGTCATATTTAATCTGTACGTATTAGTACTACTTCAGACAGGCAAGAGCGCACGCACGCAGGCAGACATGCAACGCATTCTCATCGATACTTCATTAATGAATTGGGCAACCCGCAAGGTAATCTCTGAGTTACACCTACGACAAGAAACATACAAATACAGTAAAATAATATGGCGCAAGTGTTCCTAATTTCTTTATAACTAGCTTAAGAATTGCATGAAATGATACCTGGTAAAAATATCTCAAATTTTGCGTTTTTCAATGTCATCTCTTGCGTTTTGTCGAATGATTGATTAAATCAAGTACTGAACATTATTGGAAAGCAATACTTGAAACGTTTGACTGAAATGTTAATATTATCACAAAAATCTATTTTCCATCTTTTGACATATTTTTTTTCTGACATGTTACGTAAAGGGAAGGGAGGAGGGGGGTTAATCTCTGGAAACATCTATGATTGATTGAGTTGGTGATTTATGTCCACTTTATGCACAGTAAGGCTAATCGGGACTGGAACTACAGTTTAAATTGGCATCCAAACCACTATATGTGCCTCCACCGGGTATCGAACCCGGGACCCCTTGATTACAAGGCAATGATGCTACCACTGCACCATCGGGGAGGCCTGGAAACATCTATGAGCAAATTGAATTAGGGCGAACATTTTATAAACGGTCCACACACACCCAAAAGTTTCCAACCCCCCCCCCAAGGGAAAAATCCTGAATAAACCACTGAGTGTGGGTAACGTACGATATGCCCATCATCTATACATAGACAGACTCTGGACAACGATGACCGATTGTGTTAATTTTTCTTTTTTTATGCCTCCACGAATCATGTGTGAAAGAATGAGTTAGAGTGAGTTATTTTTAAGGCATATTACAACTGTGTTATATTCGCTCATGCTTATTTCCGTGAGCAGCATCCTGTCCAACTGGCGACACAATGCATTGCCGCTATTGTTGTTTTTTTTGTTGGTTTTTTTTTACTAATGCGTGTTATGCTGGGTTTGCTGAACTACCATATGTCCTACATTCAGCGTGGACGGCTATCTGAACTTTCCAGAACAGTCCTGCATTTTCTAAAACATTTTAAAAGAGAAAGGTGTGTCTGTGTTCTCGCGCAGACTGCAACCAGAGTTTGACGTGTGATTACGTGTGCTTGTCACAATCTCTTTTTGCGTCTCTGTTAGGTAAGTGCATTTTAAAAATATTTTCTGCATTGAAGTAAGCTATGGTGATTTAAACAAACAAACAGGCGCAAGTCTCCTGTTTCTTTTTCTTTCCCCACATATATTATTTTTATTCACATCGTGTGCACCGTGTATTGAAATTAGAATAGAGAGAGAAAAAGTGTGAGAAAGATTAAAAAAAAACTTAATAACTTCTTCGTCGGACCCTGTTTTCCCCCTCCAAATAGGGGAGAAGGGGGGGGGGTCGAAATTGGTGAAATATAAAGGCATTAGCAGAGAGGGAGAGAAAGTTTACTCTAAATACCAATTAAATAAATTCCATATTGTTATGTAGCTAATTTCCGAGGGTTTTTTTTTTTTTGTTTTTTTGCGATGTTATAGCCATATTGTACATTCGAGTGAGAGAGAGAGGGTTGGGGTGGGGGGTGGTAGAGGTGGTGGGTTTAGGGTGACAAGACGTCCTCTTTTATCCGGACATGTCCTCCTTTTTAGGTGTCTGTCCAGCATCCGAGCGGATTTTTTTAGAAATCGGTAAATGTTCTCGTTTTTGGGAAAGAGTATGGCATCGACCATAGCAAATGTGCTGCATAGAGAATGCTTCCACACATAGCGATCATCATATCACTTGGGGTGCGTAAAGTGTTCGAGCAATGCTCACCTAGCATCTGGGAGCCGAACACAATCATTTTCCCGACTGAATCATTAGTAGGGTGCGGATTTATAGGCACTAAAAACCTCTCAAATAGGCACCAAAATGATGAAACTAGGCACTAAAAATGGCACTATATACTAAAAATGTACGAAAATAGACACTCTAAAATTTTAAAAGAAAAACATTAAAGATGTACAATGCATGTGAACTTATCTCAAGTTTCTTCTTAAAATATACAGTTATACTGTATTAGCACATCAGTTTATACATAAAAGTGCGCTAACGATTAACAAACTATTAATACTTTTCTTGATCGAAATTCACTTGTGGGGAATCGTAAGTTAAAGTAATTCTCACGAAAAGAGTTTGTGCTTACGACTGTGCGGATTTGAACAAATGATGAAAAAAAAAACAATTTGCATCATTGTAACAAAATAAAATTTAAACAGTGTTCCAATTGAGACCCTCAATCTGGCGAATACCAGATAACATCAACAAAGCCTTCCTCAATGTAAAGAAAGCCAAAGGCACGTAATAAAAACTTGAAGTATGCAAAAATTGCAGAATAGCAATTAGAATAGTATTATTCTAACTTGTTGCTTCGCCTTTTGAGACTGTAGGAACTCATGTAGTCTCTAAAGTAAAGTGTTCCCCTGTCCTTTGCATCACGCCATGAAGGCGTATAGGAGGTGTGGAGTTAGGGCTCCGCACTTTCTTGATCGCGGCCGAAGGTGGGGGTTTCATATCCAGTGAATAAAAATTGATATTCATGTTTTGCATAGTTTCCCCCCCCCTAAATATCAGAAGAAATCGAAGCCTATGTACATATGCCGCATTTTTCAACAGTTACAATGTTATTCTGTTATTATTTTTTTTTAAAAAAAACACATTATTTTCCCTTTTCTTCAACAGTTATTACCATCTAAACTTGTGAAGCGATGTATTGTGTTGGGCACTCGCCATTTTTACGGATGCGATTTTAAGGATCGTGTGGGGCCACTCTTGCAGATAAAGAGAAGCTATTATTTACTTTTCTCTAGAAGTTCACAAGGAATACAACTATCAACTATAAACTTGAACGAAAACAAACTCTATGTATTATATGAAGGGCACGGAGGTAAAACATGGTGACATTTTGGTCATTATTAAGTTAAAAAGTAAAAAGAACAATCCTTCAATTTTCGTATGCAGGGGTGCCCATCCCCCAAGGGCCGTGCACGCATCCCCCCAAAGTCGTTCATCAAAATCCCCCGCAAAAGAATTGTTCATCACAACCCTCCACACACACAAATATAGTTTAGATAAAAACACAATAATTGATTTTTGCTTGAATGTCGATAATTTGTTGTTTTTTAATTAATTTTATTAAATTCGTAAACTTTACACCAGAGACGGTAAGCTTGGCATAAACAATATTTTATATATATATATATATATATATATATATATATATATATATAATATCTGTCCCTATCGCCCATGCTTTACACAACGAAAACTGATAGTATTTTACAATTATCCAGTCAGTCGTAGAATAGGAATGCATGCAAGCGAAACAAATCGTTCCTGAAATCATCCAACACTAAAACTGAAGTCTGCATGTCGGACGTTGCGAGCCGACTCGAAACTACCACAAAGAAAACACCAGACATTGTTTACCACTGGCCGAGATGCCAACAATCAAAACACGCATGACATTCGAACTTTCATTGAAGTTGAAATTAAGAGACTACATAAGGAAAAAGCACGGCTCTCTTACATGTTTGCTACAGAAAATAGTGTTCTTGTGGATGTTGTTAAAACCATGAAATAGATGCTGAACATCTAATAACCATAACTAAAAATAAATAAGAAGTCAATGAAATGAAAAGATCCCCTAATTTTTGTGTGAAGATATGGTAGCTAAACTATAAAATTTTGTCCCTCCTTCCCCAAAAAATTTCCATGACGCAAGCGCGTCGTGAATCCCCCTGCGGGCGCCCCTGTTCATATGTATAATTACCATTCCCATGTCATGCAATTTGCATTGGACTCATTGAACGCTTTTGAAATTGGAAAACACAACACGAAAACAATTTATTTACAATGTTGCTTCTAATAATATTTATGTTTATGAAACTCAATAATGACCAAAATGATATGTAGTCTACCACAGGCACGTATCCAGGAATTCCTTTCGAGGGGGCTCAACACCATTTTTTAAGGGGTATAGTAAGAACCTCACAATTGTATATTCAACGCCAGTGGTGGCAATTGGGTTCCAAAACGGGGGGGGGGGGGGGGTGCGGAGGGCGTTGCAAGGAAAGTTTACTTTCTCTTGGTAGACAACGCTTAACATTAAGAGGCCATAATGTTGAGGCAAGAAAATAAAAAATGGGCAGCAACTATCCCTTAAATCGTCGCCACTGTAAGGCTGTCATTTTAATCAGAACGTGAAGTCGGAACATTTTTTACCACTCGACTCCTCTGTTTCCATGCATTAACATTGTGTGCCGGAACCATCTCAGTATGTGTGTTTGTCCATTTCTTCTCATCAGACATAAAAACATCTATGGTGTCTTTGAGTGTTTTTACGAAGCTGTTACACATGCACGGGATGGATAATCCACTCGACTATGTGAGATTCAAACTGTGGGCTGCGAACTGGTCGCAGACAGCTCTCTGATTCGAGCCTGAACACCACTAATGTGTCTTGTCCTCCCATGTTTGAAGCTCTTATAAAAGCCGAAACCCACCAAATTGTTCCGATTCAGACCTTAGCACTCACAAGTGTTCAAAAATGCCTGTCACAGCTTCCGCTGTCTTGTCATATATCGGCACCAAACAAAGGACGTCTATTCGAATACAGGTGGATCACGAAACAATTAATGCACAGTGAAAACCCTTCCGTTCCCAACACATCTAATGTTTCGTCTCCCAGTATGATCAAATGCTTACTCATTTATCTCCAGTGACGTGCCCAAGGGAGGGTTGGTGAGGTCATAACCTTATTTGACCCAGTATTTATTTTTTAAAAAAAGAAGAAGAAGAAGAAGAGGAACGTCAAAGACAGGAAAAAAATGGCAAAACCAGGAATGACAACCAAAAATAATATGCGTAACCCCTCTCCCTTCCGAAAATCCTGGGCACGCCTCTCTTTATCTCGGACACATTTTTTAAAATCAACTCACCAGAAGTTTTTATTATTCCGTATTGGAGGTTGAAGTAAGATGCGTTCTTCCTGCAGGTTTGGATATGATCCTTTAGGGTGCTGTTGTCTGCCTGCCATCACACCAAACTTTAACAAGGCCCTAATTTTCCATTCTTGTGACTTGGATTTTCAAGACTTAGGAAGGTTTCAGACCGAAGGGACACACGATACATGTCGATTGGAATGGGTCAATCAACAGCAACGTTTCACACCGTAGCTACACAAATACAGCCCAAACCTAATTTCGACTTGTGAAATCCTCAGGCGAGACGGTGTGAAATCTCCCTTATTAGGCTACTGTCATTGTCACCTCGAAGTAGTAGCTCTTGTTGACCACAGAAGAAAAAATTCTAGAACGTTCCGCAGATAAAATGATTCGTTAATATTGCCAGTAGTTGACTCCTTCTCTCATTCAAGAACGTACCCTCTCCCGCCTTCCAGAGATTAGAAATTACAATGAATCGCCCTACGTGTGGTGCTACCTTTGTTGTGCAGCTTCCAAATGCTGACAAGTCTCTACATAGTGCTCAAGTGCGCTGCGACAATACCGAAAGCGCAAGAAAAGTTTACGTGCAATATTATCAACAACAGGGTTATAGAACATTCTCCGTCTTGCCTCGATAATTGTCTACCTCCTTAAATCATCGTCACATTATTCAAAAAGCCATAAACCTAATTTTATCTAGTGTAAAATAAAAAAATTCCTGCGGGAGGTGGGGGGCTCGAGCCACCTCAACCCCACTTTGGATACGTGCTATTAACAATATCAGGGTTATAGAACATTCTCCGTCTTGTCTCGATAATTATTTCTCCCAAATTATCATCACATTATTCAAGAAGCCAAAGTCCTAATTTTATCTAGTGCAAACAGAAAACATTCCTGAAGCGGGGCTCGAACCTCCTGATTCCCACCTTGGATATGTGCTATTGACAATAATAAGGTTATAGAACACTCTCCGTCTTGTCTCGATAATTATTTCTCTCAGATTTATAAATTTATTATCTTCACAAAACTCTAATTTTATCTAGTGTAAATTGAAATTTCCTTAGGGGGGAGGGGGGCTCAAGCCACCTCATCCCCACCTTGGATACGTGCTATTAACAATAACAGAGGTATAAAACAATTATTTTCACATTATTCAAGAAGCCAAAAACCTAATTTTATCTAACGTAAACTGAAAAATTTCCTGGGTAGAGGGTCGAGCTCCCTGTGCCCCATCTTGGATACGTGCTATTATCAATAACAGTGTTACAGAACATTCTCCGTCTTGCCTCGATAATTATTTCTCTCCTTAAATTATTGTCACATTATTTTATTTCACACCACAAGAAACCAAAAACCTCATTTTATCTAGTGTAAACCTAAAACTTTCGGGGTGGCTCGAGCCCCCTAAGCCCCCTCTGGATACGTGCTTTACTTCCGAGCCCTGCTATGGTAGCGAACGAAGGGATCAGACGTCGTTACAGAAACTCATAAGGTTGTATTTTTTACATTATGACATTCTGAAATTAAATGTCACACCTTGTTGATATTGTTGTAATTTTATTTATAGAAAATTATGTTTACCTCCGTACACTAATACAAAACTTCTTTTTTTTTCAGCACATTATCAAATTCGTATGTCTTCTAATAACAGAAACGTTCCAGAAGATCATGATGGAACCACAAGGAAGGCAACAGTGTATATATATAAGAGGCCTATTGAAGGCACGAGCAGTAGTCAAGTCTCACGTCACCAAGATTTTCTTCGTATTCTTCTTTCACTTAATACGGTAGTACAAGTAGCCGGGCATTGGGTTCTAGTCTTTAGGTTTCGTGGCAATGACTGGAGAACGGCAGAGGGTGAGTTTTGATACATGTGTAAAATCATTCTATGCAAATTAATTGCACTAACAAAACTTACTACTTTACCTTGATTTCTCTCTCTCTCTCTCTCTGTGTGTCTTTCATCCATGTCATGTTCGCCCGATTCTGAACCCCCTGTAATTTATGTTTCATGGTTTGGTATTAGTGCATACAGAACACACTCTACGCACACACACACACAGACACACACACACACACACACACACACACACACACACACACACATACACGCATATACATATACATACATATACAGGCCATATTATTGGAAATTATTGAAAAAATTAAACACAGGTTAACTCACTTTATGTAGAGAAATTTGACAGATTTAATGTTTTGTGATACACATTGCATTGTTATACACATTGGCTCTTTTTGAGCCCATTTTAATCACCGTGTGTATACAATTCCTCTATTACTCTTATTTCTAAACTTCAAACCATGTGGTTTATGAAATTACGTGTTGCTCTGGAGATACAAATAAAGAACACCCTTACAGCAACCAGAATTGATATTATTTCCTTTGTTATAACCAAAAAGTAGCATAAATAACACGGTAAACAATGTACGCATTGTTCCAGGCATTTTTGCAAATGTGCAAAGAATCGTGCTGCCACATATTCTTGGGACACAGTAAAAGAAAAGATTATGGGAAACAAGATTATATCGAAGCAGATAAACAGTTTAATCCCATAAAAAGTTATAGCAATTGTCAAATATATTTAGTTAGAACACTTTCAAAACAAGGAAATGTGCTTCTTTTTTACAATGAGTCCAATAATTTGGCCAATACTTTATATATATGTATATAAAACTACTCACCGGATCATGCGGCATATAAATGCATCTCTGAGCGTGGTATTGGATACAGTCTGATACACATTGATTAGCTACAGTGCTGTTCCAATGTAGAAGTACGGGCTTCTGTCTAGGCATACTCTAACTAACTTGGACTTGTTGCAAGTTGGAAGGTCCAAAGTCCATCTGCTGGTTGCAGGGAAGGCGCCTAATTGCCCACCCAAACAAATCCATGAAAAATATATATGTTTCGATAAATAAGTATATTGTGATATTGACTTCATGCATATATTTTTTTCTTTTTTTGTAAATGTCATCGACACTACAGATGATCACAAATTGTAATCCCACCAGCTCGATGGCCGAGCGTGTTAAATAATCTATTTTCAATCTTGTCACCAAAGCTTCTCTGTAGTTCGTCACCGACACAGTACTCTAAGTAAGAGTAACAATTTTTATGATGGACTCATTACTTAACACCTGTGAAGTGACATTGACGGCAAATTTTATTAGACGACAGCAGGTAGATGTAGTGCAATATCAGCCAATAGGTTGAGTAATCTGCAGACAGTGGTCACTTTTCCAGGGGCGTAAGTAGGCGGCCCCCTGAGTATTGGGGCCTCGAAAGGCCTACATTGAGGTTCTGTATCCCCTCAGTTTTAGATTTGAAACAATCGTAAACCTATTGTACTACATTGTGGTAAGTAGGAGAAATCCGAGATATCGTCTTTTTTAACTGATTATCTGTCATTTTTAATTCTAATTAATGGGTTCTATATGTTAATTAATCAAGAGTAGCGTGTAGGGGGGAGGGGGAGAAAGATGAGTCATGGATGACTCATGCGCACGTGTGAGCTTGGATTTATTGATTTTGAATTTGTGTACAAAAGACACTATTATGAATCCCGTTTTTATCCTAATGTAACCCTATTGTTGTACTTTATATAAGCGGTACAGCCGGATATGACTCATGGATGATTTATCCCGACGAGGGAGCTTGGAATTAATGGTTTTCCATTAGTGTACAAAATATACTATTATGGAACCCGGTTCCGGCCTATTCTAACCCAAGGAACCCAGTTCCGGCCTATTCTAAGGCAGTTTATGCTTTTCTTATACGCGAGGATGAGTCAAGGCTCATTCATGCAGTCGGGGGAACTTGAAGTTAATGCGTTTTATTCAGTAACGAGGAGACGATTCCGGCCTATTCTAAGCCAATTGATGGCGTCAGGCGAAGTTGGCGGGCGTCGATGACGTCACGAGCGGCCTTTTTGGCGTCGGTGGTGACTCATATTTGGTATAATTAAGAATCTGGATTTATCCGGAATCAACCGGCCCTGAAGTGATCTGGGGTAGAAGATATTATAACTCAATATATGGTGTTACCCTATGTTCGCTTTAAAGGCGAAGAAATTGAACGAAGTATACAGGCAGAATGCATGTTATTAATAATAATTGCTCTTAAAAAGGCAAGAACGCGTCGAGTGCAGAGTCCCCTAGCGGACGAATTTGCACCAGAAAAGAAGAATATTTCCCCTTCATCCCGAACCGCGAAGGTTCGCCCCCGAGCGAAGGGGAGAAAAGAGTCCATTGTTAGGTTCCCCCTCGGTCTTTTACCAAAGCTGAATGGGATAATGTCGCGTGCCGCCAATATTTTACCATGCTTGTATTGATTTTTTTGAGTTCCTGGGTTCGAATCCCGGACTGGTCGTGTGCGTTCTTCATGATGGTCCTCTCATCAATTTCACATCCCTCATTTTCATCTTCATCTTCACGATTAGCCAAAAAGTGTCAGAAAAGCGAAGTAAAATAAACCAAATCAATCATTTATATATTTCTATATTACGCCGCTTTTCTACCTCTTGGGTTAAATGCGACGATGAGAATGAATGATGAGCCGAAGGAATGGCGATGGGACAGACATGTCCAATGTCCGAACCTTGGACCTCTGGTTTCGTAGCGTGTTATACTCAGTGGAATTCTTTGGAAGAAAAACTGTAAAAGTAGGGTGAAAAGAAACAAAGTTGTACGATGCATAAAAAGCCATGTTTAGTTAATCTAAAACGTTCCAATTATCGAATTCGTGTTTTAAGTCCACTGTATGCACAGTGAGGCTAATCGGGGATCCGAACCACTATGTGCCTCCACTGGGTATCAAACCCGGGACCCCTTGATTACAAGGCGGTGACGCTACCACTGCGTCATCGAGGAGGCCAAGAAAAACTTACAATTAGTCAGTAAAATTAATATTGAGGGACAAGGTCTGCGAAGAGTTCTTTCATTCGGTTGCGCCTGGTCATCTCATAAAATGACATAGTTTCGAGAGCAGAACTTGCTTCTATATCGCTTGCAAGTTCTTCCCAAATTGTCCTCACGATGTTGGAACAGCATAGAAATTTTGGAACTAATACAAGCAGGCACATACCCAGGGAAGGGGCTCGGGAGCTGCAGTCATTTCTCGAAATCCTTCAAATATCTGATTTTAATAATGTGTAGTAGTAATTAAATTTACTTCATTAATAGGATTAAATATCTTGTATATGGTAAGTTGCAATATACCAAGAAATTAATCTTCAGCGCATTTACTCCTCCCCACAACCTTTTCGTCTTTAGATGGCTGCTGCCGATAAGGGATAACCCTATTCCGAAATCAAAATCTGGCTACCGGCCTCACCATCAGGGATCGAACCTTGAACGTTTCGATTGATTGATTAATTGAACTGGTGTTTTGAATCCACTTTATGCACAGTAAGGCTAATCGGGACTGGATCTAATGATTAAAGTGAGATCCGAACAACTATGTGCCTCCATCGGAAATCGAACCCGTACAGTTTGTTGAACCTGCCGAACCAAAGACGAGAACGTAATTATTTGAGCGTGTGGGAACTTTGTTTTATCCAGTGCCATGATATCTTCAGTTTTCCACACACAAATAAGATTAATTTTAAGAAACTAGACGTCTGCATATAATTTTTTATCGTCATAATTTACAAGTGAACAATCAGATGCCATAGAAGACTCGGGCCCGCCCTTTAGAACAGTGCTTAACGCGGTCGCCTTGAACTAAGTGATACCGGATTCGATTCCGGTATGAACTGTATACATGAGATGCCATGCTTGAACTCATTATGCACACATTTCATATTTGCACTGTTGCCAATACTTGTAAACCAGTGGCGAAGCGTGCTGTCTCGGGAAGGGTAGGCACAGGACGGAACAGGGTTTGGGGGGAGGGGAAGATGTGATTTTTTTTAACAGTAGTATGTTAAATATAAATATAAAATACTTTCCCTCTCTGAATCGAGATTGGTGTGGGGCACATCCAGCAGCTAACACTTCGCGAAAAGCTGTTCCTCAAAAGAGCTGAAAGCACCAAACTTAACACTGGTAACCAACTTGCATGCATTATTTGCAGTTAGAATTCTAATCATGCCTACTTTGATAGGTTAGGAGACCAGGCTTAGAGGTGTTAGCAACACATTTTCGCTACATGTTAGCAGCTGGGTGTGCTCCGCTCCCGGCACAGCTCTGAATCTTCCATGGAAACACTGCTTCAACAAGCTCTGTACGTCCACGCCTGCTTCGTCACGCGCTCGTACACGATCGGCACTCTTCGGAAGTCAGGGAGAAAGGGTGAGAGAGAGAAAAGAGGCCGGCCTCTGAGGTTACATTACAGGCGAACGTACCCCTGAAATTATGCTTTCCCGCACGAATCACATAGGTTGTTATGGGACCAGCTGAGGCACTCTTAGGCGGGCCTCGCTGAATGCTCAGATACGGTTCCAGGCAGGGTTGCAAACTTGCGGTAATTATCGGAAGACCAAGAATTTCAGTTTTCTTTTATTAAGCGTCGTTTAATGAAATTTATAAGTAATAAAATAATCCGTTATAGACAAATATATTAGGGTAGGCCCGGCCTCCGGGCCTCATAGGACGCTTCGCCACTGTTGTAAACCTGGTTCCAGCACTTGATATCTAAAACCACGGAAAAGGGTTTTATCTACTTCTCAATTTCCTTCCAACAAATTTACAAATCTAAAGACTAATAACATTGTTCTTGGTGTATCAGCCATTAAGCTAATGAGTTCATTCTGTATTTAGTTTCCCGAAAAATGGCTGTGGATTTCGCGAGAGTATATCCGTAGACTGTTGGGGGCTACAGAAGAAAATGATGTTCCTATCCAATTTATTGATTGATTGAGTTGGTATTTTAAGTCCACTTTATACACAGTAAGGCTAATCGGGACTGACTCTACAGTGTAAAGTGGGATCCGAACCACTATGAGCATCCACCGGGTATCGAACCCGGAACCCCTTCATTACAAGGCGACGATGCTACCATGCGCCACCTTGGAGGCCCTTGCTCCTTTTCTTTACAAGACTGTATATATATATATATATATACACACACAATTTATATAATGTATGTATACAGTATATGCCTATATGGTGTATAAATAGCTTGTTAATTTATAATACTTTGCTTTGATAGAAAAAATCTTACGTTTGGGCCCCCCAAACTGATCAACCTAGCTACGTCCCTGTTATTTAACAACTTTATGTTATTTTTTTAACAAAGAAACACTATTTATACTATTCAGGCAACATTTTTTATTAAATTTTTGACTCACAAAGACATTTTTTCAACTTTTAACTTATTATTTTAAAAGTTTATTTCCACTTTTTACTCAAAAACACTATTTATACTAGGACCTCCCCCATGGCGCAGTGGTAGCGTCATTGCCTTGTAATCAAGGGGTCTCGGGTTCGATACCCGGTGGAGGCACAAGTTGTTCGGATCCCACTTTAAACTGTAGGTCCAGTCCCGATTAGCCTTACTGTGCATAAAGTGGACTTAAAACAACAACTCAAACCAAACCATACTATTCAGACAACATTTTTTAATAATTTTGAACTCGCAAAGAGATTTTTCATTTTTAACTTACTATTTTACAACTTTATGTTATTTTCTTTACCAAAATAACACTATTTATACTATTCAGGCAACATTTTTTATTAAATTTTGGACTCACAAAGACATTTTTTCAATCTTTTAACTTATTATTTTAAAAGTTTATTTCCATTTTTTTTACTCAAATAACACAATTGAAGCTATTCAGGGAAGAGTTTTTATTACATTTCGCACTTACAAAGAGATTTTTTCAACTTTTAACTTATTATTTACAAGTTTAGGCTTATTTTTTTACTCTAATAACACAATTTCGTCTATTCAGGCTACATTTTTCATTGCAGTTTAGACTCGCAAAGAGATTTTTTCTACTTCTTGTATTAATTTTTCTATTTATTGCGTTTTTGTATCTAATTTTTAACATAGAGGTTTTTTTATTTATTGAGTTGTGTATCTTATATTTACTAATTTTTAACTTTGAGTTTTTTTATTTAAATAATTTCTCTAATCACTAAGGAAGAAGTACTTTTAACTAAAACTTTAGCCACAAACTTTATTACTATTATTATTATTATTATTATTATTATTATTATTGTTTTTGATGTAGTTGTTGAATGTGTTGCTGTTGTTAGGGTTTATTTACTTCCACTATGCTATTTTTTTGTTTTGTATTTCTATATTTATCTAAGTCAGGTAACAAATGCTACGTACGAAAGTTTATTTATTTTAGAGTTTCATTGGTGTATTCCTACTGTTAGGGTTAGTAAAGTTTCCTAAATATATGAGTAGGGTTCCATATATTCTTGTTCTTGCATGTTTTGAGATGATGCAATCAGCACCACGCTCCAACTGCCTTTTACCACCTATGTCTTCATTTTATTGAGGCTTAGTGATTCCTAAAGCCTCTTTATGCATGAGAGAGAGCTTAAAAATTTTGATCTCAGATAACAGACATCCTTATATCAGAGGATTTTAAACTACATTTCAGACTCATGATGTGTCACTAGAATATCACTGCTTGCTTAATTTTTAAGTATGTTACGCTGTTATTGTATTTTTAGCCATTGCTTACCTACTAGATATACTGTACGAAATGTTTAATATTTGTACTTTTGCACTTATAAGAGGCCAAACATTTACTGTAACTAAAATTATTATGTGTCTATGAGGACTGAAATCCTTTTACCAGGGGGTATTTAACTAGAACCTTATTAATATTGTTTCTTTCTTCCCTTAAATATAACAATATAATGACAAATCACAGGACAAGACGATGCTAGCAGATGACTACGTATATCTTAAGAAGCCCACCTGCCAAACGTTTCTTACCATGCTATTTAGCCTTATAGTCTTTAATTAAGGGTAATTTTCAAGTATTACTGACTTTCTTGAGTGATAGACTTAATATCAGGGGTTATTTGTATCTGTTATATCATGCGAGTCTTATTTTTACTACAATGAGGACTAAATTCCACTGACTGAAGCTTAAAGTTTAGGCTCTAAAGGGGCCATTTAACACTATAGTGACAATTCATAGGACAATATGAACCTTACAGAGACTTCTAGGAGGCATAGAAACATACGCCAGAGCCTTATTAGACCGCAAGAAGCACTTACGAGGAGTACTACGAGGAAACGAAGTTGATTTTTTTAGGGCTTTACTATAAGGTTACCAGTTACACAGCCAATATGTGCTATTTCAAGTAACTACATGTACCAGAACATCTTACAGCCCAACACTAACTAGACTTCAATTTATACTATATTAGGTGCTAAATGTAGCAAGAACACTGATTGTACATACTTTTAAGAATTCAACTATATCAGGATTTTTCTATGTAAGTATATTTTTATTGATTACTAACTTTAACAGACCAATCAAGAAGACGTCAAAATTCACTAAACATAGTACCATAGTGTAGGTGATTGCATGAAAAGTAGAAATTATAACAATCACAAGATTTCGCTTTTTGCTTTTGTGACTAATCGCGACGCTGAGGATGAATGGAAGGACAAGAATCTTAAGGACTGGATATATTTTACCATTACAGACGCCTATGTAGAAACACTAGAGTAATTAGAAATTAGATACAAAACGCAATAAATAGAAAAAATAATACAAGAAGAAGAAAAAATCTCTTTGCGAGTCTAAACTGCAATGAAAAATGTAGCCTGAATAGACGAAATTGTGTTATTAGAGTAAAAAAATAAGCCTGAACTTGTAAATAATAAGTTAAAAATGAAAAATCTCTTTGCGAGACCAAATTTTAATAAAAAATGTTGCCTGAATAGTATAAATAGTGTTATTTTGGTAAAGAAAATAACATAAAGTTGTAAAATAGTAAGTTAAAAATGAAAAATCTCTTTGCGAGTACAAACTTTAATAAAAAATGTTGCCTGAATAGTATAAATAGTGTTTTTTGAGTAAAAAGTGGAAATAAACTTTTAAAATAATAAGTTAAATGTTGAAAAAATGTCTTTGTGAATCCAAAATTTAATAAAAAATGTTGCCTGAATAGTATAAATAGTGTTTCTTTGGTAAAAAAAATAACATAAAGTTGTTAAATATAAATAATAAGTTGAAAATGAAAAAATATCTTTGTGAGTCCAAAATTTAATAAAAAATGTTGCTTGAATAGTATAAATAGTGTTTTTTTGGTAAGAAAATTAACATAAAGTTGTAAAATAAGAAGTTAAAAAAATGCAAAAATCTCTTTGTGAGTTAAAAATAAATTGAAATGTCTTGCTTGAATAGTATAAATAGTATTATTTGAGTTAAAATAAGCCTTAACTTCAGCTAAAGTTGAAGAAACACACTTTGTTGTGTTGAAGAATACGCATTAACAACCATCCTGTAGCTTATAAAGAAATAATCAACGGGTCTGTAGTTCGAAACCTAGAAATAAAGGCAAATAGTGGATCGCATCCACTTTGACCTGTAGGTACTGGGCCGGATTGTTCCTAGTGCAGCCAAATTCTTTACGCTTTAGGTCAAACAGTCTTTACAATGCTACGAAAGGAGGAAGAAAACTTCCGCAAAAGAAAATTGAATCCTCAAAAAAATCAATACAAGCATGGTAAAATATTGGCGGCACGCGACATTATCCCATTCAGCTCCGGTAAAAAACCGAGCGGGAACCTAACAGTCGACTCTTTTCTCCCCTTCGCCCGGGGGCGAACCCTCGCGGTTCGGGGTAAATGGGAAATATTCTTCTTTTCTGGTGCAAATTCGTCCGCTAGGGGACTCTGCACTCGACGCGTTCTTGCCTTTTTAAGAGCAATTATTATTAATAACATGCATTCTGCCCGTATACTTCGTTCAATTTCTTCGCCTTTAAAGCGAACATAGGGTAACACCATATATTGAGTTATAATATCTTCTAACCCAGATCACTTCAGGGCCGGTTGAATCCGGATAAATCCAGATCCTTAATTTTACCAAATATGAGTCACCACCGACGCCAAAAAGGCCGCTCGTGACGTCATCGACGCCCGTCAACCTCGCCTGACGCCATCAATTGGCTTAGAATAGGCCGGAATCGTCTCCTCGTTACTGAATAAAACGCATTAACTTCAAGTTCCCCCGACTGCATGAATGAGCCTTGACTCATCCTCGCGTATAAGAAAAGCATAAACTGCCTTAGAATATGCCGGAACTGGGTTCCTTGGGTTAGAATAGGCCGGAACCGGGTTCCATAATAGTATATTTTGTACACTAATGGAAAACCATTAATTCCAAGCTCCCTCGTCGGCATAAATCATCCATGAGTCATATCCGGCTGTACCGCTTATATAAAGTACAACAATAGGGTTACATTAGGGTAAAAATGGTATACATAATAGTGTCTTTTGTACACTAATTCAAAATCAATAAATACAAGCTCACACGTGCTTATGAGTTATCCATGACTCATCTTTCTCCCCCTCCCCCTACACGCTCCTCTTGATTAATTAACATAAAAAAAACATTAATCATAATTAAAAATGACAAAATCGATGAAAAAAGATTTCTCCTGCTGTGGTACTCGTTAGTTCAACTGATCTGTTCTCTTATAAAACTTTTTAAGGAGATGCAAGCTGTTTAAGATGAGTGTAAAGTGATGGAATAAAATAAGATGCAGTTTAAGTAAGTCGAACTAGAAGCTTATGTCACTTTACGTAATGGTGGGTACATATTTTCAAAACAGTAGCCGAATGTAAGATAGGATAGGCCTATGGATCTGGTTTAGAAGAGTTCCACTGACCTTTAATTTCGATTATTTTTTTCAAACGACTCTTTCAAAAACTAAATGATTCTACTAGAAATTATTTATTACATGTTATTCAAACCATACAGTAAAATTTTAAAATCGCGATTTGTACAAGGAATTTCAGGAAATGAGATATAAATAGCCCTAATATGCTATCAATCACCTGTATTTCTCTCTATTTCCTCCCACTTTTGTGCTTTGTGGTAGCAGGGGTACCCACATGGGGGTTTGGTCGAGCAGATTTTATACCAATTCTATATATCTTCACATAAAATGGGGGGATCGTTTCGTTTGACTTATTGATTTCTAGTTTTGATTATTATGTACAGTTTTTCTACGTACCTGTGGGTGATCGCGGCGATGGAGTTGAAATGAAACACCACCTCTTATGCCTTTAGAATTGGTTTGGATTGTGGGGGCGTGCTATTGGCATTAATACAAGTTTAGTCGAACACACAAACTGTGAAGAATAAGGTTCAGTGCACTAACAATGGCAGTGAACCTGAGGACTTTTGTATGTTTTGTTAGCCATAGGGATGGGTGCCCCTGTAGAGTGGTACTACAATGGTATCACGTATGACATTTTCCCGTCACATGAAATATAGCCTATATAACACACCGACTTTTTCTGTATGTGTTGTTAAGAAGCTTGCAACGTCCCCCGGTTGGACACCTGTCGTTACAAAGTTAGTCCGTTGCCCCGTTCGTTCGTTCGTTCGTTCACCAAAGTTCTTTTAGTGCTAAATTAATAGATTCTACAGAACTCTTTAATTCTTGAACTCTCTCCGGAGGGTCACAATCATATTCTCTTCCAAACTGGACAATTTCAAGACAGGTTTCCATATTCTTCTTCAATTGCTCCTGTTCTTTCTCTATCCGTCCTTGCCGAACTGTTAAGAACTCTAGCTGCTCTTCGACAATTTCCTTTACCCTTTTGTCAACCTTTTCAGTGACTTTATTACTTAGCTTTTCTATTTCTCCTCTGATGCCCTCTACCTGTTCAAGTTTGTGCTGAGAGAATAGAGCCTGTAACTCTGACCTCAGTTTCATATCTTCCTGTATCATGCTTTCTTCCTGGTTTTCAATCAATGCACGGAATACATCTGTCTTCTTTTTTCTTTCTCTCTTCCTCCTCTTTCTCTTTCCTTCTCTTTTCTTCTTCCTCCTCTTTCTCTCTCCTTCTCTTTTCCTCTTCCTCCTCTTTCTCTTCCCTTCTCTTTTCTTCTTCTTCCTCTTTCTCTTTATTCTCTTTTCTTCTATAGACTCAACTATTAGTTTAAACTCCATCATCTCCTTTTTTCAAACTTTCTCTATCTGAACCACTTACGCTTTCTTACGCTGTTTCTGTTCCTCTATCCTTTCCTTCTGTCTACGCTCCTCAACCTCCTTTTCTTTCTGGATTCGTTCTGCTTTATCTTTCATCAGCGAATCAAGTAACCAATGATCTGACAAGGGTTTGGTAGGAACGCTCGTTTCTGTTTCTGTTTCTGTTTCTGGTGCTGACAAGCATGATATGCATCGCATTTCTTTATTTGATGCCGAGGTTACTTCCTGCCCATCACAACTACTATGACACCTTCAAACATTGGCAACACTGGAAGTATTCACTATCATCGGTAAGATCATCACAGCATCCAAACTTGGTTTCTGCATCCATTGTAGCTCTTCCTCTGCTTCGCAGATTCATTCCCGTCGCGTCCTTCTCCATTCTACTATACATTCTATGGCTTTTCCCAGTTAATACCTTCACCTCACTATCACACTCTTACCTTCGTGAATTCCAAAGACTTTCAATATCACCTTCATGAATTCTATGGACAAATATTTTCCCTATTCTGGACTCGCACTAAATCGGGCATCACGTTTGAATTGCTAAAATAATTCTGTACTCGAGCCCCACGATTGTACGCCAAAATAACTATGTACTCATGACCCACGTTGGTGCGCTATAAATAACTATGCAACGTCCCCCGGTTGGACACCAGTCGTTACAAAGTTAGTCCGCTGCCCCTTGTGTCGGAAACATGAGACTCTCTTAAATTCACTAGGGATTGGTGGGTAACAAGAAATACAACACGGTTTTCAAAGTTAGACGCAGTTTTATAATTACTTATCGTATGCGGATTCACAATCAATGTGCAGATTTACACATGTTTCTTTACCTTAGTTTTGTCATTTTATGCCTGAGGATGCGAAACGAAACCATTCTTACATCATTTCACATCACAATCACTAACACACAACGTTACACAAAACAACCCAAAATACACGAAGGTTTCTGTACGTAATCATTATTTCAGCGTATCGTCTTAAAGAAATTCAATTAATGCAAACCAATAATATATATTCTTGCATTCCATTTTCCCGTTACCACATGCTTATTGATTCCTCTACCTTCGCCTGTTTTCCAAACCAGTCCGTCGTCAAGAGAAAACATTCAGGCGGGTTCATACACTTCCTCAGCCGAGATAGAAAAATGACGTCAATGCGAATAGATTATGACGTATTTCCAAAACATATATACAAATTCCAACCACAACTGTACCAATCTCACTAAAGTGGTCTGCGACATCTTGCACATAATTTGAAATAAGAAACATTTAAAAATCTTAATAGCTCAACAAATATTAAGCAAACATTTAGATTCATTACAAGCTGCTGCTCATAGACACCTGAAACTTCTCTAAACGATGCCAGAGCTGTTACTAATCGTTTTACTGCATGACCTCTCAGTTGAGAAATGATTTCCTAACGATTTATACATTTTGGAACAGCGGTACAAAGATCATCGTGTTGACATTACATTGTTGTATATTACACCTCGAATATACCGCTTTGGATTTACAGACGTCTTTGCATGAGAGAATCGGTACCAATTCCTACATTTTCCACAGATCTTATTTTATGTTGAACCTGAAATATGTTGCTGAGTAGTTTTACATATGAGGATAACCTTTGTGATTGCAATGTAACCGTTTGGTCGGTTTGTACGTAAATTCCCCATTATGTTAATAAAAGTTCTTCCTAATTTCTTTTCCATTTTGATTATTGGAATATTTCCATCAGCTTCCGCTCCACTTTATATTTCTTATGAATTTACATCTGACGGTAGGCCGTATGTCAAACCCATTCTCTGTAATAGACTTTTCGAAAATTTTACATTTACTTTATATTTCTGAACTGAAATTTCTTGTTCAGGGAAAAGTTAGTTGCATCTTTGTATGTTAAAAAGTAAACCTTTGCACCAGTAAGGCCTGATTACTTAACATAATGGCACTGAATATACCAACATTGTTTTCGACGCCTTCGACCAATACAATATATGGACCTTCTTGCCCAAAATAGTATAAGTCATTTATACAGTATTCATAGTGTCTTTTTATTTCATTGTTCGCTCTAAATCATTCGCTTTGAATATTTTTGGAGTATTTATAGTCATATTTTCCATTAACTATTGTTCGACTTTGTTTTGTATTCTGGTGTTTATGTTGCTTAGCGACCGATTCAACATTCATGTTTTCCCAGTATTTACTTGTAGTAGATGCATCCTTTTTTTTCCTGCCATCATTTCATTCATTTCCATTTGCACTTCCTCTTTATTTTGATTATTATGTTCTTCGGTAGACATGTTTCTGACACTTTTACGAAATTTGTTGAAATTGTCACGTGCAGAAAATTTTATCCAGGTGGCCTGAAAATACAAGTGTACTTAATATTGACTTAAGTTTTAACAAATTCACTGTCTTATATTTACATAGAACACTTTTATAATTAAACCAATCTTCAGGTCCATAATTAAAGTTTGATTTTGTCTGCAATAATATAATACCTAGTCATATCATAAATACTGTCACAAGGATTGCAGGAAATAGTCACAATATGGTTAGGGATAGTGTAATATCCACAGTAGAATGCTGCATCGAGGCTTTTTTGCTCGATCGTCTAATAGTCTAATAGATGGCTTACGGAATTGGCAGTTTCTTCGCTCGAGCGAACAACGCTGGAACCGGCAAATGATCGAATACGCTCGAAGTCCAATAACCGTAATTTGTCTGTGGTAGTGGAACTTCAGATATGGATCATAAAGTGAAAGACTATCAGAAAATCACGCTCCAGATGAAAGCTCCTTTGCGTAGGGGGGGGGGGGGGTACACTTTTCTAAAGAAGTGGTCGCGTCGATTCTATATAAATCTTCATCAGAAGAGTATATGACTGACCTTTTCTTTTGAATTTATCAAATGGAATTTTCCGAAACGAAATACTTACACAAATGAGACGAGACATTGGGGGTACAATGTACTCCTGTACTTCAAAACTTTGTAAGAGGGAAAACTATACTTAAACCTATATACAGTAGACTCGCGATTAACCGAGTCCGGATTAACCGAGGCTCCGGGTTAACCGAGGGAGTGGTTGGAAAACATCGCGCTTCATAACGCAACCCCCTGTTTGTTTATGGAGTCAAGTCACCATCCGCGCTGCACGTGTTCGTTACATTGTCGGTGTATCCGATTGTTACGGTGGTGTTTAAGTCTGTGTAGGCCTATTCTAAGCGTAAAAAGTAATCTTCTCATTTATGTTGTGCTAGTAATAAATAATTACTATACAGTTTTAAGTATTGTTTCGTCATTTACGACCTATTAGCACATTATCTCCGTATTATCCGTTTTTCCGTATCCGAGGTAATCTCGGTCCCAATTAGCTCGGATAATCGCGAGTCTGCTGTATTAAGAGATTTTTGAACATAGAGATGATACTGAGACAAGAAAAGTCTGTGTTTCCTCTCAAATTTCGGAACGAGACTGAAATAAATCTCTGCAAAATCAAAGCAAGGCGATACTTGATGTCCGAGATGAGTCCTTCGAAACTCTGATATCATATTTGAAGAAATTGGTAAAAATAAATTTAAGTTACTGTGTGTCTTATCAGACATACCAAGCGTATAATTTATTGACTTATTTTTTTCAAAATGTCGTGTATTTTGTTTACTGTAATTGCAAAGTTAATGCATTAGTAACAATTGCGAGTCATAAATGTATAATATAATTCCATATTTCGACGGTTCACAGCATCTAAGCAAGATATTAAGAGAAGTTTTGCTTTAATGACATATACGTTGTGAAACTTTGAGTGGTGACACAATGTACGTGTTGCTTATACTAAACATTTCGTAGGTCAGGACGAGATATCTCGTCTTGTAATTGAAGGGTCCAAAATGCACAGAGCTTTGGATTCCACTTTAAACTGCAGATTCAGTCCCGATTAGCCCATGAAGTGAATATACATAGAATAAGTTTTAACAACTCCTGAGTGGACACCGAAACAAAAGAAAAGCACAAACAAGAACGACAAGGACCTCACCACACAGGAGGGCCTCCCTGATGCGCAGTGGTAGCGTCGCCGCCTTGTAATCAAGGGGTCCTGGGTTCGATACCCGGGGAAGGTTAAGTCTATAATAAAAGCAAGTAAGAATTCAGAATGGAAAATAAAAGATAATTCTGTCGAAATCAGTGGCGAAATTATAAAACAAGAAGAGTTTGAACTTAAACTTGAGCCAAAACCAGAGTAAGCAATGGTAATATAGCTAAACTTGGCAATAGCAATGATGACGAAAATTAGTGTATAGTCACTAATTATAGTACTCATTGTTCCATCTGCTTGCAGTTTTACCATAAATCCTGCAACAAATACTGGAGGCACATGGCACAGTGGTTCGGATCCCACTTTAAACCGTAAGTCCAGTCCCGATTAGCCTTACTGTGCATAAAGTGGACTTAAAACACAAACTCAAACAAACTCAAACTCACCACACAGGAGACGAGATGAGGCTGTGACAATTCTCGACTCGTCTCATCTCGATGTCATTCCTAGGTCAAATGAAAGGTTCCCCTTTCCCAGACATTAGAACAGGGTGCAATTTGTGATTTTATCAGAGGACGAAAACTTACTTTTACCATGGCCGTATTTAGAGGGGGGTTTCTAGGGTTCAAACCCCCCCCGAAACTTCTGACATGTTGGATTAATGGAAGTTCAGAAACCAAAATGGTAACAAATTTTTAATTTTTTTTTTCGAAGCATCACAAAAATACATGGAGACAATGTTGAAACGATCGAGCTAGAATTTTCATACATTTGGAATTCTTAAACTTGAGTGAAACAGGATTTATTCTCAGAATCATAGCCCACCCGCGAACCCACCATTATCACTTCTGCTGTCATCTTTCCAGTGTTGCTCCCGCGTCACAAGGAATATAGACTGAAGATTCCCTTATGATTGTCCCAAAATTCCCTTTCCAGCTTTGAAATTCCCTGTCCGATAAAGTCAAAAATCCCCCTTGATAGGAGTTCAAACCTAGGATCTCCAGTTTTGTAGCGCATTACGTTCGCGATTGAGGTTACAATCCATGAACCAGGCTAAGTTTTTAAAAAGAATAACTGGTTCCACACTTTTCAAAATTCCAAAAATTTAATTTTAAAGTCAAACAACAAAAACTTTATGACTAAAATTTCCATCTAACTTTTAAAGCTTTTCTCTTGAAGGTATCTAAAGTTTAATGATGAAGTATAATAATTGTGCATTTCAGTACACACTGTATGAAACGTAAAAAAAGAAAAAAAAGAAAATTGTGCTGGATATTCACTCATCTGTTGGATTGAGTAAGCCCCCTCAAGGATATAACAATAATATAATTATTATTATTAGTAGTATTATTATTATGGAATAAAATTGTTTTATTATTATGAAATTTTAATTATTATTGTGCAATTATTGTTATTATTTATATTATTTAAAATTTCTGGCGACGCCCATGGGAACAATTATGAATGAACCCCTCCCGAAATTTTTTCCTGCCTACGGCCATGACTTTTACCTAAGCATTAGCTATAGTACTTAGAATTGGACATTAATCGCTTAAAAACTAATTTTGATATCGAATGCAACACAAACACAACTCCATTTGAAGTTAAACCCTAAAGTCAAACTGGAAGAAAATTACATTATTCAAATGAATGCAAGGGATAAATGAGACTCACTGCAGGTCCTATGGTTTGCCAGTTGGCTTGTCAAGGCCACTGTGTTATCTACACTAGACTTCATTCAATTTATTGCAATTTTTCTGCATGAAAGCAATGCACTGGGGGTATAAGGAAAGTAAAAGTATGTCTAAAACTTCTAAATTATTTTTCTAATCAGTTAAGGTTAGGTTTATGACATTTCACATTCGGTTGGTAGATATTGGTAGATTTTTGATTGAATTCACAAGGTCTTTGAGCAAGATGGGAATGTTTGATTGAGTGATTTGGTTTATTTTACTTCGCATTTCTGCCACTTCTGGTTAATCGCGAAGATGAGGATGAGTGATGGTATGATGAAATTGATGAAGGGACACTCACAAATAACACCCGTGTCCAGGCCGGGATTCGAACCGGGGATCTCTGGCGTCGTAGAACGCTATGCGAGGTGAGAATGTGTTTTGGATATTCTTTGTAGATGCGAAAATCTTTAACTGTGATGCGTACATGCTTTTGCTTACATTAAAGTTCACCTTTTCACATAAACAAGGAATTGACAAGTCGCCTTAAAACATGAATGTATATGCATTTAATACTACTAAATACGAAAAGAAACCTTGGCCGGCTCTTCATATTATCAACCGAAGATTGAAAAGAGAGATAAAACAACTTTCGAGCGTTTGGCTTTCCTTGTTTGCTTTGAGATCTGAAGGATTTCGGTTTTGTATATGTAATGATAGTACTTTCAGTGCTTGAAGAACGTCGTTAGGTACAAATAATTATGTTACAAATAAATGCTTTGTCAAATGTTTTACAAATATTCCAAACTTAGACCTCTTACGAGTTGATTCGGGAACCATCTCAACTCAATATTTCTTTTTAGAAAAGTACGACACCCTATAGATGTATGAGGAAATACCGGATACATGGCTTCTAAAATGCATTGGATGTGGTACACATCTGCCATAAATTGTTTAAAGATATTTTTATGCTTAGCTATGGGACTATAAAATTAAAATGAACTGAACTGATGTGGATTCTATAAGTATGATATATTCAATAACATGGTTTCTATATCCAGTTGGTGAGAGACGATTATTCCTGGTTGGGATGGCTGAAGATAGAGGAGAGGGGGGAATCCTACTCACCCCCTTTAATCTCACCCTGCATATAAAAACCAATAGATGTATCTTTGTTCGCAATTTTCACGTTTCGAACTCCTGATATTCCGTTTCGTTAAATTCAAAATGAGCCCATGAACAAGTTCCAGAGCTTTATATTTTTCGGAATTGTTATCTGGTTAAAATCTGTTTTTAAAATGACCATAAATACTAAGGAAAACAAAGAAATAAAAATTATTTATGCCAATTTTTAATTTTAAAAAAACAACAGGAAATTCGTGTGTTGTTCTAAAATGGAATATTTCCGATGCCTTCACATTATACCTATAGGTACTACCTTTGAAGTACTATATGCGTAGTATATATATGCGCGCGCGCGCGCGTGTGTGTGTGTGTGTGTATATATATATATACAGGGTGATTCTAAAGGTATAGTACAAACGAAAACCACAGATACCTCCCATGAAATAGAGACGAAAGTTCCCCTTCCACTTTGCCGAGAGATGCCTCCGTGAGGAGCTAGACAACGCCGAAAACGTGTGAAAATGAACTTCACACCTCTGTACAGCCAGTACCAGTGAAGATAGAAAGGCGGAACAAACGAAGTCAAAAGGAACACCAAAGTCGCCCATCCGAAAAACACTAGGCGGCAGCTGCGCAACGCATGCGCATGGGGTTCCACAAAGGAAATAGGAGTGTCCCGCAAGACAAGTGAAGGGAAAGGGTAGCGATCGACAACGGTAGGGAGAAAAGAAGCTATGAAGCATGAAGTAACAATTGCACAGCGGGAAACAAACACTATGACTGAAGCAGTGCAGTCGAGAAAAGTAGTGCGGGGTTGCAGAACCACGGGAGGACGACGTAGGATGTAAAAACACACCGAGAATGCAAGCAAAGTGGTCCGTGACACTCGACAGGCAACAGACGCGTACATGGTTCGGGGCAGAAATGGCGGCGCTGGCGGTGCAGCGCAAGGGGAGTCCCCAAAACACAGTGGGGAGACACCGCAGCAAGAACAAAGGACGGTTCAACAAAAGAGAAAGAGGACCGGACGGGGAATGGTACCTGCCAAGGAGACAACAAATGCGGGACGAGGGATTCCCCGTAGCAGCACCGAGGGGATATCACACAGAGGTCGTGCGCCAGCAGGACAAACACAGGAGGTTATTGCTAATGAAAGGTGCACGTACAGATAGGACCACGTACCCCGTACTGACGTTGTAACAAACGTCGTGATGGGGCCCAATCAGCCTCTTAGAAATGAAGCCGGAGGCACATCGCTGGGTGGGAGCGGGCGAAAGGCTGCTGGAGTGTCGTACGGACCCCACCACTCCGTATGGTGGACGACACTAATGGACGAGGTCGGAATGTTTCCATCCCGATCACCAGGTCCACCGTTCCCAGACCTAACGCGGCTGCTTGCTTCCGAGCGCAACCCCAGCCGAACAACTCGAGTCCCTCCTTGGCCGCAGCCTTCCGCTCCGAAAACAAGCGTGGCCTCACACCACCGCAGCCGCACACTGCCGCGTGGGTGTGAGACCGGGCCGAGCAAGGCTGGACAGATAAACTGCGTAGGACAATCGTGTAATGAAGCTACGTGGGGGTATGCACGTCTGTTCAACTGCTGGGTTACCCCACATTGGTGTACAGAAACACCACACGATCGTACGTAGTGCTCCCCGTCGGCTCGAGCAAGACGGACGAAGTACGTGTTGTGGGTGAATGGGGCAAGAATGAAGGACGCTACATGTGTTCCACGATGACAAGGCCCCAGAGTACATGGCCCCACCTGACGGCAGTGGTCAGGTAGTGAAAAGCACAGGCACGGGTGGCTCAGGAACGTCAGCTGATTGTACCACAGCGCCGTGCGGACGTGTGGGCTGATTGGAAGTGCAGCGTCAGGGAGCGTGTCAGTGAAAGAGCCGGTGCGGTGGTGGTGTGCTTGACGTACGACAATTGAGTACGTTGTTTCGAAGCCGTTGTGACCAGTGCGTGTGTGTGCGCCACCTGTGCACTGCAGTACAGTATTCCATAATTGGCACTATCCTCACCGTACCATGGAACGCTACACATTTGTAGAACTGAGGGACATGCATTTTGTCTACGGCCTTGCAGATGGCAATGGCCGAGCAGCTGCACGCCTTTATCGCCGACGGTATCCGGAGAGGCGACAACCCGACAGCAGGTTGTTTTCGAACGTGCACCGTACCCTTGGTGAATCGGGTGTGTTACGTGCAGGCCATCATGTCGGTCACCCAAGACATGTGCGCACCGCGGCGGTCGAGGAGGACGTACTTGCTCGCGTGGACGACACACCGTCCACTAGCACCCGTAGCATTGCACGTGCAGTGGGAGTATCACAGTCGACAGTGTGGCGTGTCCTTCATGATGATCTGCTGTATCCCTATCATCCACAGCGAGTCCACGCGTTGCAGGCTGGGGATTACCCACGACGTGTGGAATTCTGTCAACGACTGTTGCAGTTTTGTACCGACGATCCCCGTTTTTTGCGCCATGTGCTTTTCACGGACGAGGCAACATTCACCCGTGAGGGCATCTTCAATTGCCGAAACAGCCGAGGCAACATTCACCCGTGAGGGCATCTTCAATTGCCGAAACAGCCATGTGTGGGATTATGAAAATCCACATGCAGCAGTCGAGGTGCACCATCAGACCCAGTTTGCAGTGAATATCTGGACAGGTATCATCGATGAACAGATTATCGGTCCATACCTGCTGCCACCACGTTTAAATGGCCGCCTCTATCGCACCTTTCTTGCATCAGTCCTTCCAGAGCTGCTAGAAGATGTACCCCTCAACGTGCGACATCGTATGTGGTTTCAATTGGATGGAGCGCCTGCACATTTTGATGGCACAGTGCGAACCCTTTTGCACCTTACCTACCCACAGCGCTGGATCGGCAGAGAGGGCCCCGTCCCCTGGCCCGCCCGTTCGCCTGACCTCACACCAATGGATTTCTTCTTGTGGGGCCATGTGAAAACACTCGTCTACGAGACCCCGGTGCCTGACAAGGAAACATTGGTAGCGCGGATACTTGCAGCATCGGCCGAGGTGTGTACCATGCCAGGGATTTTTGATAGGGTTCGCCAGAATTTCCTGCGACGCTGCAATGCCTGCATTGAATGTGGTGGTCGTCAATTTGAGCAACTTTTGTAACAACGTCAGTCCGGGGTACGACTACGTACTACGTACTATTCCTATCTGTAAGTGCACCTTTGCGTGGCAATAAACCTCCTGTGCCCGTAGTTGCTGTGTTTGTCCTGCTGGCGCACGACCTCTGTGTGACATCCCCTCGAAGCTGCTACGGGGAATCCCTCGTCCCGCATTTGTTGTCTCCTTGGCAGGTACCATTCCCCGTCCGGTCCTCTTTCACTTTTGTTGAACCGTGCTTTGTTCTTGCTGCGGTGTCTCCCCACTGTGTTTGGGGACTCCTCACGCGCAGCATGTGTTTGTTTCCCGCTGTGCAATTGTTACTTCATGCTTCATTGCTTCTTTTGTCCCTACCGTTGTCGATCGCTACCCTTTCCCTTCACTTGTCTTGCGGGACACTCCTATTTCCTTTGTGGAACCCCATGCGCATGCGTTGTGCAGCTGCCGGCTAGTGTTTTTCGGATGGGCGACTTTGGTGTTCCTTTTGACTTCGTTTGTTCCGCCTTTCTATCTTCACTGGTACTGTCTGTACAGAGGTGTGAAGTTCATTTTCACACGTTTTCGGCGTTGTCTAGTTCCTCGCGGAGGCATCTCTCGGAAAAGTGGAAGGGGAACTTTCGTCTCTATTTCATGGGAGGTATCTGTGGTTTTCGTTTGTACTATACCTTTAGAATCACCCTGTATATACACACATATATACATATATACCTATATATATATATATATATATATATATATATATATATATATATATATGAGGCTGAATTTGGTACCCCCCAAATGAAAAACGTTCCTGTGCCACTGATAACGATGGATGGAAATGAATAGATGATTATGGGCAGAAACTATCAGGACGGATTTTTACATGTATATTTGAACGCTTATTGTCCCATTGAAATGGTATTTGATATATTATATATTACAGCGTAATCACGCTCGAGCGTGGGAGATTCGATCGAATATTTTCGAGCGAAAGTGGTCCAATGCAGTACTCTAATCCATAGAATATGTGGTACGTGGATATGTGAGGAACACAAAACACCTATAGCTACTCAAAATTACCACCTCTAGCACACACGCAGTCCTTTAGTGTCTGTGGCCACGCATCACTTGCATTACGCACGATATCTACAGGGAAGTCCGCCGCTGCCTTCACAAGAGAGCTCTTCAACCTGGCCATGTTGCGGTGTCTTTTCTTGCATGCCATTTCCTGAATATGAATCACAGCCCACAATCTGTAGTTCAGAGGGTTAAGATCAGGGCTAGCAGAGGGCCAATCAGAAATGGAAATGAAGTCAGGCACAGTCGTCTGGAGCCATGCTGGATTGTCTTAGCCTTATGGGCTGGTACCGAATCCTGCTGTAAACTCCAGGCCTGACTGCGAGAGAAGGCGTTCGTGACTTCCTTGACCACACCCTCAAGAACAGTCTCTTCGTACAGCTTGGCCGATGTTTTGATGCCTAGCTCGCAGAAATGCAGCTCAGTGGTGCCATTTGATCTCACCCCCCCCCACCACACCATAACTGACACTGACCGCTCTGGACCCTTGGAGCTTTGTCGGCAGCTTCTCGTGGACTTCTTCCATATACCCTGTCGTTTTGGGCATTGAATGCCTCAACATTAAACAGTTTTTGATCGGTGAAATGGATTCGTCTGTGCCCATTTGCTGCGTATCGCGTGAGTAGGCGCTTTGCTTTGATCAACCTCTGAAGCTTTAACGCATCAGCGAGGAAATGACTTGTACGTCGTGGGTCCCAGGTCACGAGGCAACATACGAGACATGAACATTTTTGACATCTTATCTGACTGTATCCTGGCAGGATTTCGTCGCGCACACGTCGCCATTGCATTAACAAACTATGGCGTCCATACAGTTTGAGGCTGCAGTGCCCTGGGCCTGTCGTTCACAGTTCCAGTTCCAGTGTATCGCTGGAGAGTGCGATAAACGAATATCTTTGAGATTTGAAGCTTCTGGAGAAGTTTGAAAATCTCACGTGCTGCTTTCCCTGCCCTATATAGTTCAATGACAGCCACTTGATTTTCATACTCGTCCCATTCCATTCTGACCTGTATCACAATCACCTTCTCCGGTCTGCAGCTCACCACACAATGACTCAGGTCTTACAATTCCTCGTGGGCAGGTGCTGCCCTTGTGCTGAAGGTATCCAACCAGCGTCCAAAGTTGTGACAGTATTTATGATATGACTAGGTACACTGTGTAAATTTGAACCAAAGGTGCCTACGAATGGGGCTGATCAAGCCACATTGCGACATATGCTCATAAGCTGTTCCTTGTAAAACCACATTTCCATGGTAACCTAGTCCAAGGTAATATGAATAAGTATAGATTAAACAGGCGAGAATAAAATTTCCCTAATTCCTTTAATTAATTTATTAAATATACTAAGTGCATTGGTTTAAATAACGTTCATCTCATGAGTCACCTCATATACGTATAAGTTATGCACGTTTGCCGAAATAACTTCTTGTCTTTACAAAGGTTCCTGCTACTGTTGGTTTCACACTGTTCTAACATTTTGTGCAAATCTTCTTTTCTTTTGTAGGGATAAATTGCAATGGCAGGGTTTCTCCTAGATACCAGAAGCAGCGCCCTTATGGAAAATATGACAAGTACAAACTTGGAAACATAATGATATCTCCAGCAGATTTACGAAACCGTGTTCTTAATAACAGGTACAATGGTAGGGAATACAGCATAGTTGGAGCAAACTGCCAGGAATGGGTCATTTCTTTGTGTGAATCGTTAAGTTTTGAAATTGCCGAGGAAATCAGACAGCATATAACAGGCTCTGACATGGTAACGATTTTAACAGACCCTGAAATGACAATGGGTTTTGGATGTGTTTTAATTTTAGATGTGCTTGCGGAGTTACTTCATAGAACGTAACACCATTAAGCCTTGTTTCCATGATTATGAAAAACTAAATATGCTGGCCAAGGCAGTAATTTATTTTATTAAAAACATAAACTAAACGTAACGTTTCAACCTTCTAGCAAGGTCTTCTTCAGACTCTGTATCAAGTACAAATGTAACAAGATACAAAACAGGGCATTATATATACACAAACATTACTCCCTCCAGACTATTAGAAACTTGTTCTGGTGTATCTCCCTTGTCAACTGTACTTTCACCTAAAAGGCTAAACATATTTACTTCCATATAGAATGTGCCTGGACTTTTCATCTCACGCTCTATTTCCTTCATTTGTCTTCCTTCTCCTTGGTCAGCATATTTAGTTTTTCATATTCATAGAACAGCTCTGTCTGGTAAGAAAAAATGATGTGTGTAATTCCGCCAAAATCGGTTCTTCAAAATCGTCTCCGCAGTCTTCACTACTGCTTCTGACAATGGGAAATGTCTCCCTCTAAGACGTTTCTTCAAATTGGGCAAAAGAAAGAAGTCACATGAAGCTAGGTCTGGACCATAAGGAAGATGAGGAGCACACTTTGCATCGTTTTCGCCAGAAATTCAGAAACAATATTTACGATGTGCACCCGGGCATTATCGTGTTGTAGCATCAAACCTGTTGCACTAAGATATGGTCTTTTGCGTTTGATATGACCGTGAAGAATTTTTAAGTACGTCCCTACAGTAGTGTCTAGTTACAGTTGCGCGTGCAGATACGACATGCTGATAAACCATTCCTTGAATATCAAAGAATTAGATGACCATAACTTTCCCAGCGGAAGCCACGACTTTTGCTCTTTTATTGTTTGCGATGCCCGGAAATTTCCACACAGAGCTTTACTGTTTGCTCTCAGGACCAAAATCATGTAACCAAGTTTCATCTGGAGTGATTACCTTTGAAAGAAACTCCTCGTCTTCCTGTAACATCATCTTCAATTTCAACGCAGCGTATCGTTCGTCACAGTCACTTAAGTAAAATATTGCCGTAGGCGGAACTGAACCTGTTTCAACCTGCTGTCACAGGCGCACAAGTGAAGTCAAAACAATGTACCGCGTGTACATTACACATTAAGCTAACAATATAACATAAAATTTAATTTGTGCGCGAGAAATTATGTGACTAATACAATAATGATCTTTCTTTACTGAACAGCCCAGTCCAGGGTGCGAAATCCTGGGGGGACGGGGGGGATTTCCCCCACCAACAATCTTAGCCTTAATAATCCCCCACACCAAAAATTTCCGGGGGGGGAGAATTTAACAAAAGATAAGCAATTAGTTTTGACTTCAAATGATAATATCGTAAATACACAAAGTAATGTGTATGTGAATTTTGAATGCTATATCTCTCTCTCTCAAGAGATCATTAACAGATCACCAATAACAATTTGAGCACAAAAAAAGTAAAACAAGAATGCAAGACCAAAATTACTGTGAAAGCTAATTGGTTTATATTAATAGAAAGCAGTAACTGAACAAAAACTTAAACGTACTTCAACTATATTTTGTAATTTATTAACATCTTTAACCAGTTAGTAAGAACATTAGTTTGCTACTTTGTAAATGTCTGATACATAAGTAACGAATTAGTTTCTTTATATGTATTTTTAATAATAATAATGTATTTTAAATTATTTAGTTGTACATATTTTATGTTATTAAATGTAAAAATATTATAATATAAATTATGTATATATACACAAACACACACACACACACACACACACACACACACACACACACACACACACACACACACATATATATATATATATATATATATATATATATATTCTGGTGTGTGTGTTTGTAAATTAAGATCTTCTCTCCCCCCCCCATTCTTCAATGATTTGGCACCCTGGCCCAGTCTATGGAAATGTAATGTTCGGGTCGAAGTTGGGACTCTTGTCAAGAAAGTTCAGCTATCTGCAGACGAAATATAACTAGAAC
Organism: Lepisma saccharinum; assembly: GCF_977018435.1. NCBI lineage: Eukaryota > Metazoa > Arthropoda > Insecta > Zygentoma > Lepismatidae > Lepisma > Lepisma saccharinum. The sequence goes on from NC_139237.1 coordinate 38,052,682, forward strand.
TTGCAATAGGTGTAGGTTCCAGTTTGGACCCAGTTCCACTCCGTGAAGATCACCATACATAATAGCCACTCCAAAAGACAACGTTAAGTAAATGGGAATATTTTAGTGATTTTCATAATAGAAAGGTACCTACTGATATAAGAAATAAACATTTGGAACTATTATATAGCCTATGTCTGGAAAAAAAAAATAATGAACAAAAAATTGTAATTTCCATTTTTCCACATTTCAATCTTGAAAATGCATATCTTCTTTCCTATTTACGTTGTATGTATATATAATTAATCTACACAAACCTTGGACTAATATGAATGCAAATTAGGTAATGTAATTTTTTGTGTTTTTGTTTATAATGCATTTACCAAAATCTTTCCTTGAATGAATTGAAAAATTGATGTCGATTTTACAAAGATAGATTATTTTCATGAAAACTGGAATTTAAATATCAAAATACAATTATTCTAATTCTTAGACTCATACATTTTTTTTTCTATTTGCGTTCAGTACTGAAGAAACTATGTAAGGTTTTATAATTTAAAAAGAAATACACTGTATGTTGAATGTAAGATAATGTACGAAGGGTACAGGGTAAAAACCTAGTAAGTCCAGTTTTATCGATTTCCTGTTGTTGATAGCATTAAATAGCACCATCAGTGTAGTTTTACATAGTGTAACTGTACAGACGAGAAACTCATAAGGTCCTGAGAAATGTGGAAGTTTAAAAATGATATACAAGGGAAGTAATGAGTCTTGAAAGTTTGCATTTTTTTCTCTTGTAAATACTGGAAAATGTGACTTATCAAGTTTGTCCCCTGGACTTTTTAAATACAGTAGTTAAGTTCATCAAGTAAAAATCTGTAATCTTTTAATGTAAAATAGTTATTTTGACTGTTATATTTGCAATTTGGTTGAATCGTTGTGATGTTGACAAGTAGAACTATGTACTTATGTGACCGTGCTAGTGCATGTATTCGTTTCTCATTCTTAACAGAAAAAACTGGGCAGATTTGTCATGCATGAAATTAAATAAAGGCGTTTACAGTTTTGCTTCAGTGTATATATTTTTCTTGAGATTATTACCAGTAGCGAATCGTCCTATGATGGTTGGAGGCCGGGCCTGTTCTAATATATTTGTGTATTACGGGTTTTATTTATCGGAATTTCACTAAACGACTTTCAACAAGGAAACTGAAATTTTTGGACTTTATTATAGTTATGGCAAATTTCCATCCCTGCCTGGTAAGAGATCTTCACATGCAGTGAGGGATTCATCTAGTTCTATAAGATTCTACGTAGTTCATGCGGGAACCTAGTTTCAGAGGGGTGCGTGCCTATAATATAGGGTGTCCAGGCTAGAGGTATACAAAAATAACTGCTTATAAAGCAAAAAATACTCCTTACATGGTCGATAGATCATCGATTCCAGATTTCAGTAGTCCACTTGTACGATCAATCGTGCTGTTGAGTCACGCATGCGCAAAAACTGCCTGGCCACCGAGATCCCCAGATTTGTCAACATTAGACTTTTTTGCATGGGGCTTGAATAAAGATGTTGTGTAGAAGAGGAATGTTCACGATTTGGGCGATTTGAGACAGCGTATCGTTGCGCTAATAACGCCTCAAATGCTGGTCAACACTTGGCACGAGTTTGAGTATCGTTTGAATATCTGTCGACACATTGGTGCACACAAGAAAGTTAATAAACTTTACAGATGCTAAACTATGTGTGTGTATTTTTGTCTACCTCTAGCCCGGACACCCTGTATACAAATGACGCCGGCGGTGCTAACTTCTGAATCACCTTCTTGTGTATTTATGCTAAGACCCCTGACCTGAACCTAACATGCCTAACCTATCAATGAAGTCAGAAGACGAAGAATGGAGCTTGACCAAGAGAGATAGTTGAGAAGCGTGTTGTCAGTTATATCTGTAGCCGGCCTCACGGTGCTTTCTACTAGGACAAATAGACATCCTGCAACGTTCATTTCAGACTATGGAAACTCATTGCGACATATCATAAGACACTGTTAAGTTAGTCTTAAGATTAAAAGACATTACGGTGTTACTGTATGACTGATATTTGTAACACTTCTCTCCCGTAACCAGGATCTAAGATAGACTGGAGATTTCACTGATGTTTACTAGTGTTTGGGCGAAAAGAAATGTAGTGCTTCTTAAAGCCACCCTGTACACTACTTTGATTTCAACTTAGAAGGATATATTTAAGTTACTTCATGCTCCTGCTCGTCTCTGAATAACCTTGGTTGATTGTTTGATTGATTGATTTGCTTTATTTTACTTCGCTATTTGTGCTACTTTTGGATAATTTGCGAAGATGGGGATGAGTGATGATATGATGAAGTTTATGAATGGACACTCACGAACATCCATGTCCAGGCCAGGATTCGAACCCGGTACCCCTGGCATCGTAGCGCGATGTGCTAACCACTCCGTCACTGGGGCCGGCGTTAATAACCTTGGAACGGAGTGGATATCATAGACTTGTAACTTGCATGATTTCTACTTGTTTAACTGAAACGCTCATTTTCTAAATTCAAATTATGTGACGCTCAAAATGTCTAATTTTTTTTTCATTCCTTCCGGACATCGGACAGGAATTTCCGGTGTTCGGAAGCAAGACACCGGACATTAGGCTAAAATGAAGGACATGTCCGGGAAAAAGAGAATGCCTGGTAACCTCGGGGCAATTACCGTTTACTAACTTGCAATGTGACATGATATTAAGCATTTTGCTTTGGGGGGGAGGGGGTGACCACCCAGTGGCGTGTTTGTCATTTCAGGAGACGGCTTTTTTGGGTATGCAAATTTGTATATGTCACCAGTCAGTAAACTAAACTATTGCGGTTCTAAGCAGTGGTTCCAACCTGGGTCAATAGATTCTGACGCGTCTGACTACCATGCTTAAGGTTCCGGGTTCGATCCCCGGCCGGTTCAAATCCGGGAACTTTTCTAACGTTGGAAGCGGCCCCGGTTCCCACCCAGCGTCGAATAACATGGGTACCTGGGGGTAAAGACGGTTAGGGGTGTGATGCTGATCACATTACCCCCACTCATGACCGGATCAAGAAAGTGTGGGGCGTTACCCCCACACCTCCTATACGCTAAGCACAGGGGAGCACTTTACCTTTTTTATATATATTTACATGTAATTACATTTACATTCTAAGAAACGCCAAACTTGTACACGAAGGCTTGGCAAAATTTCTATTGCCAAGTTCAAACTTAACAGCCATCTAACCTGCGTAAAACTTTCTTGTGAACACTTTAATATATGCATAATATGAGCATTATGTTATGAAAACTTAAGTGGGAAACAGCCTGCTGTAGGTTCGGTGAGGTTGGCGAGTTGCAGAATGGTGTCCTCCTCTAATCCACAAGGCTGCATGCTTGGTTTTTTTTTTCCTTTGCAATATTCTTCCGGACGAATCCTTGATTCATACATTTGTTTGCTTCCAGCGCGCGAATGTTTTCAACTCTTTGCCGCTGAATGTCCGAAGAGGCTTTCTCCAGCTGGTGGAATCACATCAGGATGAGATTCTACCGGCTTCCTTTAAAATCCTTTGGCGGGAGGGAGGGGAGAGGGGAAGGAAACACTGCTTCTGATGCTCAGTGATTCCATGGTCAGGGTAACCTCCTTCAGGAGAGAGTCCACCAGTCGCACACTCCACCCCAGAGTCTTTACCGTTCTCTCGGCTGGCGCCCTTTTCTGCCATTCTTCCCCGATGGCGTTTGTATCGTAGAAGCTGTGTTGTTTACGACAGGGAAATTTCTCAGGAACGGGAATTCTGGGTTCACAGATTACGTACTGAAAAGGAAAACAGGGAAATCTGAATACATTTGTAAAGCAATTCCATACTAATTTTAATTTTATATTTGCTTCTTCTGTCTTCCTCATCTCTGCTATTTGAACAGAATTTGTCAAAGGGGAAAAGCTTAAATACTGAAGATGAAGATAATTAAATAAATCAAAATTTAAACGAAAAATTCAAGAAATTACACCGACCTCCGTGGCGCAGTGGTTAGCACAGCTTCCTACGACCCAGAGCTTAAGGGTTCGAATACCGGCCTGGGCATGGGTGTTACTTGTAAATGTCCCTTCATCAATTTCATCATATCATCACTCATCGCAATAAGCCAAACGTGCCAGAAAAGCGACATAAAATAACCTAACTCAATCAATCCAACAACATGGATTATTTCACTAGCACATTCCTTTCATATTGTATGTTACAGATTCATAAATCCTGTATGGAACTGAGGTAAATTTGCAGAGAGACTTCAGGAGTGGCAAGATGAATCAAGTGTCGGAGATTACCCACTAGTTAAAACCAGCATACGCCACTGGTGCAGTTGCTTGGTATAATTCGATTGATGATATTTGCTGTATATTTAATAATGCGGGGCAGGCATTTGCTATACATTCTCAGGTAATAAATACTATTATAATTACTGCTGTAAATGATAGAATTGATCCTAATCTACGAGTACATAATATTTCATGTTGTGTAAGCATCCGGGTAGTCTGACTATCGTTGTGGTATTTCTCTTAATCCTAGAAAATGAAGTTATTGTATTATCTTTATGTTTATATATAACTCTTAATATTTATTGGATTAATTATGATTAGTGCTGCTGTTAAAATTATTGATGGTGCTAATGCTTGAATTAACAAAATTAGCTCCAACTCCAGCTATAAACATTGTTAACCCAGACAACAATAATAATATCCTACCAAAAACAGTAAATATAATTATTTCCCCAAAGCGAATTAACAAATAAACCCAAGCAGTAACCACAGTAGAAGAGTGAACCAGTGCAGAAACAGTTTATTACATCTAGTTGAGAAATTTCATTTTCTATGAGAAGACTAAAAACATCCCTGGCAGGGATAAAAATAATTAAGGTACCTGAACCCAATATGGCCTACCTAAGGTTTGCGATTGTTCATAATGGTGTACTAATGCCAACATTCAATAGAGGGAACATTTCTGAACGTTTCCTGTAAATTGGAGTAGGTTTCATAGAATGACATGGGCGGGGGAAGATTTTATTAAAAAGTAACGTTTAGGTCATATATGGTACATATGTACCCAATATGGCCTAGTAATACAGGGTGTATCATAAGTATAGAGCAAACTGACACAGTTGAAAGTACATGACAACAGAAGCAAAAAAGTCTCAGTAAACATGGATCCGCAAACGAACTGTTTTCGAGATAATTGCGAATGTGTGGTTACGAGGCGCCACTCACTTCATTGTTTGTAAATGTCGTCATTGTTGGTAAAATGCTAATAATGTGTGCAAATGTGTGGTTAGAAGCCGTCACTGATTGCATTTTGTAAACACCGAATGCTTTACTCCTTGCGCGGTCCGAGGTTTGCTTCTTGTTTACAAAACAGAACATTTCCGAGAAGTGGCATTGTAATCAAACAGGATGGATACAATCAGTACAGAGAATTGTACAATGTACATGCTTGTGACCAATTCCGAAATGAACCGGGGGTGTTTGAAAGAATTCGCAACTCATGCGGAATCGCATACAGTACTGCATCCAGATGGAAGGATGACACTTTGAACACCTCCTTTAACAGGTACGACTGTACAGTAATAGTAACGTAGAACTTACTAAAGTAGTGCTGTATTGCTTGTTAAAGTAAGTAGAATGTTCAATAAAAGCAACGAAATCTCCTGATTTTTCATACTGTATTATTGGTATTTTACCAACTAGGACGACGTTTCCAAACACTGAAATCAGGGTCGGCTTGTAAACACACATTCACACACATTATTGGGTCATCATCCAGGCCATTTCAACGAGGTCATGACACCCACCAACTCCGATTTCGATGAAATTTGGTATACACCCTTCCTTTATGGTTGAAAGAAACCCCCCTTAATGTTTTTCACTCTATCTCAAACGGTTTTCATTTTACAGCACTTTGAAATGTCATCAAATCAGTGTTGTCTGTCACTCTTGAGACCCTCGACACAAGATACCCTTGCTTACATTTTATTTCTTTTCTCCTTAACCAATCATCAGATCTCTTTGAAATTTTACACAAAGTTCAATGAAATAATGAGGATTTCAGAAAAAAATACATCAGCACTCAAAAATTTTTACAAATGCCTATAAAAAGACTAATAATGGATTTGTAGCCTAATTTTGTGGAGGGAAAACTAAGTTAAGAAAATATCAATTTTCATCATGTGGGTATGATGGAACCAAAAACTTTTGATGTTGTAAATCATTGCAAAGACATGCTCTTTCTCTACAAAAAATAAAATATTTGGTTTTTTTATTCCTTCTAACGAAAATTTTACGTTTCTTGGAAATTGCCTAAAATTACAGGGTCAATCCGTACCAAATGGTCCAGCACTGGTCGCTCGACCATTTTAAAACAATTTTATTTGTTTTTCGTTGTAATCCCTGTACAAGTGTTGTTCAAAATAGGCATTATTTTTCTAAAACTAGACTTCGTTTGAAAATGGCGGAAATTTTTGTTTCATGACTTGCAACATTTCTGGCCTATGCAGACAGTTTCAAAAATTATGATAACTCAGCTAAGAAATATTATAGAAATCTGGGGTAAAAAACATTGTTTTCAGTACATTTCAGGCTACATTTTATGTTCCATATCTTTTTTCACCACATCCAATGCAAATGGCTGAAATTTAGGGTCAAAACTGACTGACATTCAATTTGAAGGGAAATCAATGTATAGGATATTTTTTTTAGTAGGTAAGCAATGAAATATCAGAGCTATAATTTATTTTAGAGGAAACATATACATCCAAAATTTTAGCAGAAAATATTTGAGCTCTGTTACTGGTTTCCGCATTGAGTTAAAGCTCTTTGAAATTGCTCATTTTTCTCAAAATTTGGGCCCCAAATATATGTCTGGTTGGTAAGGTCTTCCCAATGGCATAATGGTTACGTCGACGGTTTGTAATCAAGGGGTCCCGGGTTCGATACCCAGTGGAGGCACATACTGGTTCGGATCCCACTTTAAATAAACTGTAGGTCCAGTCTCGATTAGCCTTCCGTGCATAAAGTTGACTTAAAACAGAAATCAAATCAATATCTGGTTTGGAAACTAATAAAATTTTATATTTACTTCATAAAGATGTACCTGTTAAAAATTTCGAGATTGATATTACATGATAACAAAGTTACAACAGGGGGAAGTTTGGCAAAAACAGACACATTTACGTTATTAGTTACAATTATAATTATTTACTTTTAATGAACTATCATGAATTACAATTATTGTACGTATTAATTAATTGCAACATACGAATGGCATAGTAAGCCCGTTAGTAGCTATTATCAAGGAAAGGTATGTACGGCTGTGTGTCAAATATTTTCTGCTGAAACTTTGGATGTATATGTTTTCTCTAAAAAAAATTATAGCTCTGATATTTCATTGCTTACCTACTAAAAAAATATCCTATACATTGATTTCCCTTCAAAATTGAATATCAGTCAGTTTTGACCATAAATTTCAGCCATTTGCATTGGATGTGGTGAAAAAAGATACGGAACATAAAATGTAGCCTGAAATGTACTGAAAACAATGTTTTTTACCCCAGATTTCTATAATATTTCTTAGCTGAGTTATCATAATTTTTGAAACTGTCTGCATAGGCCAGAAATGTTGCAAGTCATGAAACAAAAATTTCCGCCATTTTCAAACGAAGTCTAGTTTTAGAAAAATAATGCCTATTTTGAACAACACTTGTACAGGGATTACAACGAAAAACAAATAAAATTGTTTTAAAATGGTCGAGCGACCAGTGCTGGACCATTTGGTACGGATTGACCCTGTAATTTTAGGCAATTTCCAAGAAACGTAAAATTTTCGTTAGAAGAAATAAAAAAAAACACAAATTTTATTTTTTGTAGAGAAAGAGCATGTCTTTGCAATGATTTCCAACATCAAAAGTTTTTGGTTCCATCATACCCACATGATGAAAATTGAGATTTTCTTAACCTAGTTTTCCCACCACAAAATTAGGCTACAAATCCAATATTAGTCTTTTTATAGGCATTTGTAAAATTTTTTGAGTGCTGATGTATTTTTTTCTGAAATCCTCATTATTTCATTGAACTTTGTGTAAAATTTCAAAGAGATCTGATGATTGGTTAAGGAGAAAAGAAATAAAATGTAAGCAAGGGTATCTTGTGTCGAGGGTCTCAAGAGTGACAGACAACACTGATTTGATGACATTTCAAAGTGCTGTAAAATGAAAACCGTTTGAGATAGAGTGAAAAACATTAAGGGGGGTTTCTTTCAACCATAAAGGAAGGGTGTATACTAAATTTCATCGAAATCAGAGTTGGTGGGTGACAAAATCTTAGTTTTTTGCGTTGATTTGGTGTGGAATGACCCTAATTAGCATTTTACCAAATAGGACGACGTTTACAAACAATGAAGTCAGTGTCGGTTTGTAATCACACAATCGCGATTATCTCGAAAACGGCTCATTTGCGGTTTACTGATACTTTTTTGCTTCTATATTGTGTACTTTCAACTGTGTCAGTTTGCGCTATTACTTATGATGCACCCTGTATATCTTGTTCTTTCACATCAAAAAATACAACAGAAATTGTAAAGAAAGTACCACAATGTTATTTTTATAGGTAGATAAGTAAATTGATACACATACGTTTTATTTACATGATATAATGAGATTACACAAATAAATAACATCATTTACAAACCAATAAACAAGGAAGTGACATGTCATAACTTGTCACCAGAAGACCATGGATTACACATCATAGTGGGGACCTAATGAAAGATCCTTCATCATCTTTAGTGACTCTCACACAATCTACGTGAACATAAAAGTAACAAATGTTACATTTGCAAATTTCCTTCACTATATATTCCTATGTAGGCCATATTGAGTCTACTTTACATATTGTTGTTTCGTTATAAACAAGACTTCAGATAAAATTGTAAACTAAGCACATTGTTGTAAAGTAGAAATTGTGAGCTATCATTATAATATGGCCTAGATTCTAGATTTACAAATAACTAAGAGAAAAGTAGGGGGGAAACACCTAAAAAGTGTTCAACTCTATACTATGTCCTCCCAGGAGTCTGTGAGCAAATGGTGATTGCTTGATTGATTTTGGTTTATTTTACTTTTATTTCCTGTCACTTTTGGCTAATCGTGGAGATGAGGATGAGTGATGATATGATGAAATTGATGAAGGAATACTAACAACTGACTGGGGCAAGGCAGTTTACTGATTCCTCTCCTGGAATAAGGAAAAATAGCCTACTTATTCTCCTCTTCTATTTCTAACTTTCCTTCCCATTTTTTTCGGTTTTGGGCTTTGCTTCCTCTTCTGATAATTTCTATACTTTCCTTCCCATTACCTATTCCATTTTCTTCTTTACTCTCTCTCTCTGAATTAAGTTTTCCTTTTCACCTTCTCCCCTCTGTATTGCTTCTCTCTCTTTCTGCGTTTCTATGTTTTCTCTCTTACATTCCCTTCTTTCTTTCTCTTCCCTGCTTCCTTATCTTTCATCTTCTATCTCACATATTTCTTTCTCTATCAATCTCGTTGTTTCTAATGATGTACTAATGGAAAAATTCAAAAGATGGAACATTTCTGGACGTTTACTGTAAATTGGAGTCTGTTCCATATAATAACATGGGTGCGGGGAACATGGCTTCTTTTCATCTCTACATTTCTTTCATTCTCTCTGTTTTTGTGTGTGTCACTACTTCCTTACTAATCTTTCCTTCTCATTTACTCTTCCTTTCTTCTTTCTTTGTATCTTTCTTTTCCCTCTCTCTTTGCTTGCTTTCCCTTGACTCTATTTCTATTCCTAACTTTCTCTCTTCCTGTTTCTTTGTCTCTCTCTCTGTCTAGTTTTTTCTTTCTTTCTCTTAATTAATATTTTTGCTTCTTTGTCTATCTTTCCATTTCTGTTTTGTTTCATCCTTATTTATCTTTCTTTCTCTTTTTTTTATTCTTTTCCTGTCTGAAGATTCTTTATTTCGCTTTATGTCTCTAATTTCTTTCCTTTCTCTCGTTTTATAGTTCCCATTGTGTCTACAGAATAGCACAGTGCACACATATCTCAATACAGTAGCAGCTATTGGGTGCCAAAAATGCAGGGGCCAGAATTATAATATACTATTATAATATGCTATTAAGGCCATAGTGCGGGGGCGTAAGAAAGAAAGGTAGCTGGGTGTGTGCGTGTGGAGGGGGGTGAGAGAGAGAGGGGGGGGCACTGACTCAATATATGTGTGCAAAGAAGAAAGATAAATATTCCAAAATATTTGAACTGAAGAAATTAACGTTAAAAACTTTAAAGGATAAAACTAGTGAAGGGTAAATTTGTGTTCATATTATTGATTCGATTACAGACTTGTATTTGGTTAATGAAAGATTAAAGTCTACATTTTGATTGTTGTTACAATATGGTTATACATGACATTCATCCTATAGTATAAAGGCAGATGCATAAGATTGCTGCTTCGCAACTTCCAGATATCAGCATTGAATTGAATTTGAGAAATTACATGCTTTTCTACCACTTTTGGCTATTCGCGGAAATTATAAAGAAATGTTAGTTGAGTCTAATACTAATATGCGTCGTCACAGAGACAATATCTACATGGGTGTGTGCAAAAATCAAAATAAACAAATGGTATGTAATGAAGTAGGATATACCTATTATGTCTTGATTAAAACATACAAACCGATTATACACAGTGGAAGATTTAGGTCCTAGGTATAGTTACTACTTAATTGTTATGAGGCAGTTATGCTTTATGAATGAGGCGAGTTTACTTCCATAATGCGCAAGTGCCATAAGACTAAATAAATAAATATTTCTGATAAACTCGCTGCAACGAAACTATTATCTCATCTTCATTTTCCAGTTTGATTGGTAGTCATGCAACAGAACAAACGTAAACTAAATGAGTCTCTCGGCTATAAAGATCAAAATAACAGTGATTCACTGTTAAAAGGGTCATGCGTCTCTTTGGCCTTCTGTACAGATTCACTGAAATCCAAAACCAATCCATTAGCATATTTTTCAAATCCTATATCTTCCCTATTCTTGAATACTGTTCCCCAATCTGGTCCATGGCTTCTAAAACTAATCTTTCTAGTAAAATATGTGTTGAATTTGGGTTTTCTGTATCTGGTGGGCAGGAGGCGAGGCAATATAATATCATTTTGAAATCAGCATATGTCACAAAGGGATGTCGTTCTAATGCTGAAAAATTAAATTTTATTGTTTCGGATGGAATCAAACGTTGCTGCAGCATATCGATAACAATTGTTCACGTGCTCCTCTAATTGTTATTTACATGTCTTTTTGCCTCTTGGGCCTCCCCGATGATGCAGTGGTAGCGTCGCCGCCTTGTAATCAAGGGGTCCCAGGTTCGATACCTGGTGGAGGCACATAGTGGTTCGGATCCCACATTTAACTGTAGGTACAGTCCCGATTAGCCAGCCTTGCCAGAGTGGCTACAAACAAGCAGAAATGAAATTCCCTGACTTTTCCAGGTTTTCCAGGACAAAATTTACATTTTTCCCTGACAATTACAAACTAAACTAAATCGATGTTTTTGCAAATGGAAATAATAAACTCATACAAATCCAGGTATGGTTTTGTTAAGTACCAATATTATCTTCTATGAAATTGACTTAATTTCTCTATTCTCTATGATTTGAATTCAAACTGCAAAATAGTGAATTTGGAAAATTATTACATTTCACAAGCTAGGGAAGGATTACGGAATTTTGTCAAACGCAGTAAGTTTAAAATGGAATACTTGATTATTTTAAAGTTACGACTAAATGAGATAAGAGTGAAGAGTGATTGATTAAGAAATACAATTTGTAATTTATCAGTCTCCTTATACATTCTCGATATTATATGTTGGTATTTCCACTGAGGTTTGGAACCCTCTGCTTGCAAGAACCATGAGTGCGGACTCATATTTCAATGCATAAAGCTACTTTCTCTTCTCTGTAAAGCAAACAACATAACTCTTGCATATAAGTGAAACAATTGAATCGAACAAAATAAAGTGTCATATTTCCTTACATTATCAATGGGATTTCTGCTTCAGTACAGTATATCCAAGTGAAGTACTGTGAAACTGACAACATGCAGTTATACCATTAATGCTGACGAAAAGTATATGTAGGTATTAGAAATTTAACGCAAGGAATTTATAGAATTGCATTGTATAGGTACCTGATTTAGCTAACCACACATTAAAACAGGAAAACACTAATAATAAAAGCTTCTGAAAGTTCATATACGAGGGACATCCTGAAAAAAGCTCCAATGGTGCCTATACGCAGCACTAGTGGTCGGAGAGCGACACACACACATGCAGGCAGGAAGAAGTGGCATGTAGCTGTAATCTGGTACAGTTGCAATGCAGCCGTTTTAGGACAGTTCTAGGTTAAAGACTACAGCTCTCATACAGTCTCCCACCGACTGCGATTTAGACTGCACGCTCGGAATTTGGCACAGAGCCACCAGCAATCGTGTGCGGTGTGCAGACCGGACGTCGTGAGTGATAGTATGGTCAGACGATGGTGCAGACAATTCACGGAAGGCCAATCGAATGTGCACAACCCCATACAGCTGAGTACAGCCCTTTGCATCACTTCAGGTGAGATATCTTGGACCACTCCCTGTACAGCCCTGGCCTGGAATGTACCGACTTTCATCTCTTTGTTTAACTGAAGAGGTTTCTGGCAGGGCAAGGATTTGACACCTACACTGCGGTAGAGATAGTTCCAGTCTTTGTTGTCAGACACATATACCACGGGCATACAAAATTTAGTGCCATGCTACGACAAATGCCAGAACAACGGTGGTGATTTTGCCGAAAATTAGGTTAATACTCACTGTTACTAAAGCAATAAATTACAACTGATATTCATGTTTAATTTATGTCTAATCGGTAGGGACTTTGATATTTTGTTATTCCTTTTTCAAATTGGTGTATTTTCTTATTTTTTATTTTTTACTATACGGTGTTATTTTCCCCAAAATTCACATTTTCATTTTAGCGCATTTTCTGGCAAATATCTGAAATTATACCTTCATGGTGTTTTTAAACTACTGTTTCAAATTGTAAGTCACATCGCTTATGCCTCTTCGTGAGAGTTTGATATATTGAAAGTTACTTTGGGAAAGTTATTTTCCTTTTTTAGATAATGGAATTTTCCCCGTATATACTGATGGGTGCATAATGACCATAAGTGGCGACGCACCCAAAAAATTAAAAGCAATCAATCTCATGTGCCAATGGCAAAAATTGGCATTATCTTTTTTTGACTTGTTAGTGTTACGTTTCTCAAAATTCGCGTTTATGTTTAGAACATTTATCTGCCAAATATACCGAAAATTAATACTCCATTGTGATTTTAAACTTTTATTTTAAATTGTAGGTCACATGGTCTACGTATTTTCGTGACAGTTCGATATGTTGGAACAGATTTTTGAGGAAGTAAAAGTAAAGTGCTCCCCTGCACTTTTCCATGAAGGTGTATAGGGGTGTGGAGTTAGGGCCCCACACTTTCTTGATCACGGCTGAAGGTGGGAGTGATGTGATCAGCACCACGCTCCTGGCTACCTTTATCCCTCAAAGTATCCTCAAGGTACCAGCTTCATATGATGCTGGGTGGGTGCCGGAGCAGTTTGAATAGGTGGAAAACATCCCGGTTCTCCCCCGCAGGGGATCGACCCAGGATCTCTTGCATAGTAGTCAGACGCCCTAACGACTGAGCTCCATTATTATTCGTCCGACAAATGCCGATGGTGGCACTTAGCTTTGTAATTCAAAACATATCTCGTGCGACAAATACGAAGATGTGGCTCCCGTGTGACGGTACATACGCACTCGATCTCCTGTTAGAACCCTGCCACTTTGCTCTGTGATGCAAATGGTTTTGATATAATTTGAAAAAATCGTGGGAAATACATGATTTAATGTGGCTGTCGGAATTATTCCATTTACGTATAACTCTATAGTTTACTCTTGAGTAAAATGTTGGAAAACTTGCATGTTCTATGTACACAAACATGGCCTAGAAAAGACAAGAATGTTGGATTTCATGGCATTTTTTGTTGTTTTAGGACATTTCTTTAAAAAAAAATCGCTAAAAACGGCAACAATTGGCATTTTATGCCAAATTCGCATTATTTCGATATTTCGAACGGGCGAAAAATGTGTTCAGACATCACTGCACATTCCTAAACATAACTTCGAAGCAATTACCATGTTTCAAGGTTTTGGCGTTTGCGAAAAATCAATGTCCCTACTAATCGGAAATTACTTTCTGGTTACCCCTCGTATAAACAGTAGATGAAAAGTGAAAATTTAGCAGGGCTGGCAGAGAAAAGTCAATTCTTGAAGCAAGTGATTTGCTTTTATGATTGAATGATTCAAGTAAATATGATATTAAAATATTTACGTATTTATTATTAGTATTTTATTCCATAATATTGGACATTAACCTTACTCAGTGAGAGATTAATGACAATCTCTCACGAGTTTAAACAGACAGGACAGAGAGTGGCGTTAATTTCATTGCAATACTAGTGTTGCAGTAAATTTGAGGTTGGGAGCATGCACTTGCCAATTTTTATAACGTTCACCAATGCAGATTTATGTTTCACTTTTTCGTGATAGAATTCAATATATATCTTTGATTCCTTTTGATATCTAAGAATAGTGCAATGTAATTGTAAACGTATGTTAACTTGTGTGAAACCAGTAATACGTCAGGATGATGAAAGAAAACCTTCGTAAGCACTGCTACATTAAATAAGGTGAAGTGAGCCAGAAGAGTAATAAAATTCCAGCAGCATATTTGCAGACTAAAACTCTTCTTGTTTATGCATGCGATATTTGTTGGATGTTGCAGTCCATGCAATTTCTGTCGCATGTTGTAGTGAGATACTTTGTCGGGTGGCGATATCCGACAAAAATCGTGTGTATCAATGGAACCTATTTGTTTCCATGTTCCTTCTGTTTGCTCAACAAAATGCCTTACTACGACGTCCGACAACTATCGGACGGCGCCACCTGCTCTTATCCCCTCCATCTGTTGACAAGTCCCCTTACTACTCCCATACGGACAAGAAAAAATGATAATTTAATGCGTTTTCCACGTAATATTTAGAAGCTTAACCTTTACTCCCCCGATGATACCATATGGTATCATCAGAGTAATGTCGTACTGGCCCGATGATACCATATGGTATCATGGTGCTGATTACGAAATGAATGTGCTTTTTGGACCTTCATACTCTTATGTTTGGGTGGAAACTCTGACACAGGTCTGGAGCAAGCCTGGGAAATTCATATTGATGACCAACCTCCCCCCTCTCCGCAACATATCCATGCCACATTTCCGAACAGAGTTTCACATTTTGGCTCATTATTTAACTTGTATGGCACCCAGGAACATGAAACATGTTTCAATCTCTTGAGAAATGTCCTTTCTTTAAAAATAATACTAAAGTTCACGCCTTCTTCCCAAATAGCGGGAGAAGAGGGGCAAACTCCAGATTTTTATGTTGTTTTTTTTTCATTGAAATTCAGTGGTCGCGCCCCCAAACATCCTTCCTCGGTTCAGCGTTCTGAATTGTGCACGGTTGCATGCTATGATGTTTTAGCTGCAAAACAAAACTTATCCGCAGTAGATTGCTCCCATAGTGTCCGAGTTATAACAATTTTCCTCCAAAAATCCAAATTACCATATATATATATATATATATATATATATATATATATATATATATATATCACATTTTGCCTTATTATTCAACTTGTATGGCACCCAAGAACATGAAACATGTTTCATTCTCTTGAGAAATGTCCTTTCTTTAAAAATAATACTAAAGTTCGCGCCTTCTTCCCAAATAGCGGGAGAAAAGGGGGCAAACTCCAGATTTTTATGGTTGTTTCATTGAAATTCGGTGGTCGCGCCCCCCAAACTCTCCTTCCTCGGTTCGGCGTTCTGAATTGTACACGGTTTCATGCTCTGATATTTTAGCTGAAAAACAAAAGTTATCCGAAGTAGACTGCTCCCTTAGTGCCCGAGTTATAACAATTTTCCTCCAAAGAGTGTTCGAATTTAAAATTCCCGCCGAGAAGCCCGGGCCAGAGAAATTTCTCTCTCTCTCTCTCTCTTTCTCTCTCTCTCCTCCTGCCATCACTGGTTTCTGGCGCCGTGGTTGTGTTGCGCATAAAAGGGGCCTAAAAGTTGAGGCCTAATCGTACGAACGAGATTTCCTGTTCCCGTACACAGTTCCATAACGATATCTTTAAATAAATAAATAAATAAATAAATAAAAAAGTCAACGAAGGCGAAATTCCCTGACATTTCCCTGACTTTTTTGACACCTCAAATTCACTGACTTTTCCCGGTTTTCCAGGTCTGTCGCCACCCTGCTTACTGGACTTAAAACACAAAATCATTCATTCATTCATTCATTCTTCTTGCCTCTTCCATGAAATACGGAAAGGCATCGATTGTGATTGTGATTTTACCATGATGTATGGTAATTTGTATTCTTACCAAGCGTTCCAGATTTTGTGTAAGACAATATTGTTTCTTATTTTGCTATGTAACCTATAAAAACCTAATAATATCTGCATTAGCTGGTGATGGATTATGTCTAAGTACATAGATGTTAAAATATTCATCGTAGCTGTAAACATACACAGTTATGGGCTACCCCTTGTCCTGCTGGTATTGCTTTTAGAACTTGCCAATGTCTGAAAAATCTACGGATATTTGATATCAGACATCGCTTTTTAAAACTCTGTTATGTATTAGGTGCGATTGTAGTGACAGACACGATGTATATTATGTGTTGCTGGATGAAAATATGTGATGATGCACCAGAGAAAACATTTGTTATCAACATCTTGTATTCATTCATTCATTCACTCCTTTATTTGGAACCTAACATCTTTTATGCCGTTTTATGTCCATAACAATACACATATAAAATGTACACAATTACAATAAAATTATCTGTCCTTCCCCCCTATTTTACAGATATTAGATATATTTTTTAAAAAAACACTTTGTCTTTACAATTGTATGTTACACTTCCTTAAAAATGATAACAAACTATAACCAATCCGCACATCTGGATTAACAACTAAACTTAACAAATTTGTTGGAAACTGAACCTTTAGATTATTTAAAGTTTTATACAAGATATTTCTCTCTATATAATATTTTGAGCATTCCAGTATTATATGTTGTGCATCTGCACTTTCCCAGCCACATTCACATTTCTTATTGTTCGTTATTCCAATTTTGGATAAATGTTGCCTAGTACACAAATGGCCCGTTCTCAGTCTATTAATTAATACAATTACATTTCTTGTAGCACTTACATGATGAAACCATGCTTTTTGTGTTTTGAATTCAGCAAATGGACTGTATGATTCTCCAACTGTTGTAAGTTCATTTCGACACCAATCAAACCATTCATTCAGAATTTTCTACTTTACTCTAGGGAGAAGATCCGTATAGTATAATGATAAATTCGTAATATTTGGAAGAAGCACTGCTTTCTTTGCACATTCATCTACATGAGAATTACCTGTAATATTACTATGAGCTTTAACCCAAGAAAACTCAATGGTTTTCCAGATTTTTGTATTGTTTGAACTAATTGTATGCAATTTATAATATAAGGGGATAATTTGTAAAGAGTCTTGTAAGAAGATTTAAGAGCCTGTAATACACTTTACGAGTCAGTAAGTATTAAGAACTTTCGTAAATTTAATTTTTGGACATATATTAAAGCTTGGTAAATTGCGTAAGATTCTGCTGTAAATATTGAACAGTCTTGTGGAAGCCGAAATAATAGGTCTATTTTATGTTGTGGATCGTACACTGCACATCCAACTCCTGACTCACTTTTAGATCCATCTGTGTATATGAAATAAAAACTTGGCCATTGAGTAAAATATTCCGATATGTGCGAATAACGAGGGAAATAAATATTATCCAGAGACTGTTGAGGATAATCTAATGAAAAAACAGACCGTGAACGCATCTGTAGAACATCCTGGTATTCTTGACAAAAGGAATTATACAATTCTATCCACATAGCAGCTTTTCTGTTTGTTATTTTTCCTGTTTCATATAAGTGTATCATATTTGTTAGTACATTGTTGAAAGGATGCTCACAATATGATTTCACTTTGAAGAGCATATTTGCTGCTAACATCTTCTGTCTACATGAAATGGAACATTCACCCGCTTCCATGTATACTACTACGTTTGGAGTGCTGTTCATAACGCCTAAACATCTTCTCAAGAATTTCCTTTGTATGACATCAATGGAATTCAATTTTCCTTCTGTCAATTTACACATTGCCAATAGAGAATAATCTATCACAGGCCGAAAATAATTCTTGTAAAATAAAAGCATAACTCCAGGATGACATCCCCACTGAGTATTTGCTATTGCTTTGAACAATTTAAATACTTTTTCTGATTTGACTTGTATTGCTTTAATTTGGTCCTTCCAAGTTAGTTTTTCATCCAAGATGACACCTAAATATTTTACTCTGGATGTAATGGGAATTCTTGTTTTTCGAGACATTGAGTGAACTATTGGAGGTGTTCCCTTTTTACTAAAAATTGTAATATTAGATTTTTCCATTGAAATAGAGAGGTTTTTTCACTTTCAAGCCACTTTTGCACTTCCAATATTTGTTCCTCTGAAACAGGAAAATCAGTATGAATTTGTGTCGTGGACATATAGATACAGATATCATCTGCATATTGAAGA
This sequence comes from Lepisma saccharinum, assembly GCF_977018435.1. Taxonomy (NCBI): domain Eukaryota; kingdom Metazoa; phylum Arthropoda; class Insecta; order Zygentoma; family Lepismatidae; genus Lepisma; species Lepisma saccharinum. The sequence continues at coordinate 38,071,536 of NC_139237.1, forward strand.
TAATTGACTGTTGGAATTAATTTCCTTTTCATCCCCATCATATATATGTTGAATAACAAAGGACTTAAAGGACTTCCTTGAGGTGACCCTTTGCAGGCTGAATACGGTCCTCTACTTTCACTGCTGAAAAAGTGGAAATATACAGATCTTTTACTCAGTAACTTCCATAATATTAAGACATAGTTCTGACGTATTTTTAGCTGTTGTATTGTTTGGATTAGGATATTAATATCTACATTATCATAAGCTGCGCTTACATCTAAGAATGCACCTAATACAATTCTGTTTCTTTTCAGTGAGTCGAAAATATACGAGGAAAGAGTGATTAATCCGTCTTGGCATCCTAATCCCTTTCGAAATCCTATTTGTTAGAACTGAAATATGTTTTGGCTTTCTAAAAACCATTCTATTCTTTTTTGTATCAGTTTCTCAAATATCTTTCCTATTCCTGACGTCAAAGCTATAGGCCTATATGATTTACCTACTTGAAGGACCTTACCTGTTTTTAAAATTGGAATAATCAACTGTTTGGACCAATATTCTGGTACTTTTCCATTATTTAAGAATTTATTAAAAATTGTGCACATCGCCGTTAACGCTACACCTGGAAGGTGATTAATCATCGAATAAGTAATTCCATCCATCCCTGGAGCAGATTCTTTACTGTTGCCGATGATTTCATAAATTTCCTCTTTTGAAATTGGAGTTGCAAAACCTTTCGCCGAACGTAGTTTTGATGTGAAACTACATAATTCATTTGGTGTTTCAATTACTCCGTCTGGCACTGTAGGTATGAGTTTCTGAATAAATTCAGTCTTCCAATTTGATTTCAAAGGGACTACATTTGCTGTACGAGGATTTTTGAGCGACCTAAACTTTTTCCACACATATCCTAATTTCATGCTTGGGTGTAAATTTTCACAAAATAATTTCCATGATTTTCTTTTTGCTTTTATGCATAATCTCTTTGATTTGGCCATAGAACGTCTGAATGCTATCCAGTTCTCCGGATTTGGTTGACGTGAGTACACTGTATATTCTTGCTAATTCGACTCTATGTAGTTTTGCTTCAGCGCACTCTTCTGTCCACCAGTATATCTTTGGGAAGTGTTGCTGACTACTTTTTATCACCCTGGGACAACTCAAGTCCATCGCAGCCGAAATGATTTTTACAAACTCCTCATATGTAATATTATCAGGTTTTAATCCATCATCCTCTGAGAAATAAATATTTAAAAGTTTAGTATAATTAGACCAATTAGCTTTGAATACTTTCCATTTACGAATAGTTAATATTCTTTCGTTTGTTGCATGGCAATAAGCCAAATAAAAATAACAAGGATAATGGTCGCTTGTTCTCAAGTCCATATCGGCCTCCCATGTAAAGTCTGCACAATACTTTTCTGAAATTAATGTTAAGTCTATAGATGACGGATTACTTCCATTTCTAGGCATATGAGTAGTACAACCGCCTTCGGGGCTGAACTCCTACCAGAACTGGGCCCATAACCCAGAGGTCCGTGGATCGAAACCATGCTCTGACTTACAACCGCCTTTCGTTTTTATAGTGTATACAAAATCCTTAATTAACCCTATCTTATCAGTTATTACATCACTGTAAGTTCGTTTTAACTCACCGATTCTTTGAGTGTACACATCATCGGGAGGATCGATTGAAGTTGCTAAAGCATTCATTGTTGAAGGCTGAGTAGTCTTCTTTTTCCAGCTTCTTCGGTTCCATCTCTGAAATGAAGTTTGGGGACGCGTCTGTCTTCCTGCAGTTGTTGACTCCAACGAAGTGGACGTTTCCGGAACGGAAATTTTCACCTGTCCCTGTGAAGAATTTTCCTGCGAAACATGAGTGGTATTAATTAAACTATCACAGTTCCACACTATAGACAAAATGTCTGGCACGTTCTCGAAACGAACTATTCCTTGATTCATATCCAAAATTGCTGAAATTTTACACCAAGAATAGCATCTACGGGTAAATTTTCCACTACATAAAAGTTCACTGGCCAAGTTAACTTTCCTAGGCGAACTATCACCGTAACTTGCTTATTAACTTGTAACATAGAGCTGTTACCGGTCATCACTTGACAGTTTTGAGGAACAATCTTTTTCGCTCTCTTAGCTTCGAGAAGTTGCAAAGTTGTACTTTTAATTACGTTATCAGTTGATCCCGTGTCTAAACATATATTGACTGGTAAATGTTCTAAATATCCATTTACAAACACTGCTTTGATACTGTTCGTACTTACGGTATTTGAAGAAGACAACATCACCTGAGAAGTTGAAGGCATCCGTGAACGATCCTTCGCTCGGAATTTAGAATAAGACTTGTTCTTGTAAGTACTAAAAGAAGCATTTTTTCTTTCTTAGTTCCCAGTAATTCCATTTTCCTCTTCTCTCCACCATAAAAATCTTGAGTGAGACGGCTATGTTGATGAAAAAGAGTTAGTTTCCATTTCAACATTTTTAGTGTGGTAATCGGTTCTTGAAACATTAGCTGTCTTAAAGTGTGTGGTAAAAGTCTCTCCACTAACATGCTCACGAATGTTTCTTCTAACGTTGTCACTGGCAAAATTAGTGCTGCACGTATTCTACTGTCAAGGAATTCCACTGTATCCTCATTCTTATCTTGCACTCTTAATACATATTTAGTGATCAGTCTTTCGCGACTCAAAGAATTTACAAATTTAGTCACGAAATTATCACAGACTTGCTCCCAAGAATAACCTTTATAGATATTTTCTATCCATAATTTACTCATACTATCAGGCAATTTACTCATTACAGCCAACATGATATCCCTTAGGGGATACAGCCTCTTTTATATTATTAATTGTACATTATACAAAAATTCAAAGATACTTTCCGCTGTGTCTACTGTGTCCGGGGACTACTTGTATTAATTGCAACAACGTTTGCTGGGCTAAATTTGTAGACAATTTATTTCGGGCACTACCTGTAAAAACTGTAGGACCCAATTCCTCATCACTAGAACTGGAGCCACTGAAGGACATTAAATTGCAACCCACAATGGCTTACGAGGAAGCTTCGAACAAGTCTGCTGTACCTGACTTTCCCTTTGCTGGGTTGCCAAGTTTAACGGAGAAGTTTGCATTTCTCTCGTTAGTACTACGTGTTCATGTCTTGTTGAAGAAATTCGAGGAATATACACAGTTGATTCTGAATCAATTGGCAAGAGTGGATCTGGTAGTCCAGTTACATCTATAGTATCAAGAGGGTTTAATGCAAAAGCCATTTTTGACTGTAATTCCATTTGACTGATTAATCTCTTCTTTCTTATCTACTCACGACCAGGAAATGGGGAAACCGGACTGAATACCTAAAATGTGACTCAACAAGCTTCATTTCCATATTCAGCGAAATCATTTACCCAAGCTGTAACAAGCATTGTGTCAAATTTTCAGTACTGAAAATAGAGTATTTTGTTTTCTGTCACTATAACTGAGCATTAAGAACCATGCTCTGACTTACAACCGACTTTCGGGTCTGAACTCCTACCAGAACTGGGCCCATAAGAGGTCCCCAATACTTGGTCGAACAGTAACTCCATTTCCAGTAGTCAAAATTTGAGTAACACACAATTCATGATAACTACACATTTATTCAAATTAATCAGTGGCTTAGTTATATATTGTTGGTTTAGTTACTGAATATACTATTTCACATGGTCACCCATTCAGTGGGAGCGTGCATGAGAGAGAGACAGTAGTTCCTTTCTTCAAAATGGTAATATGAAAATTAAATTAAATTAAACTTCTTTTGGAATGATCACATAATCAATTAGCAATTTATACACTTATGTACGCAGAAAGAAATAAAGATCAAACCAATAATACTTAACTGAAAACTAGACTGGGGATTGAAGTGAAGACAAGGCGACTCTCTCTCTCCCATGGCTGCCGATAGACAAGAGCAGTTATCGTCCTGCACGTACTCCTCCACTCTTCCACCAATCAGCGCCCTTCAATGACGTCACTATTGACGTACATTCACTGTTGCCAAGCTTATTCTTCATAATCGCACACTTACACAAATCAAAAAATAAGATGATGTGATCGAGGGGTTATAGTAGGTGAACCATCATTTATTATAGTTAACTGTTCCGCCTCCATCCATTCAACAACAGTTCGACCCAACTTATCTGCTGCCTGTCGACCCCACAATGGGTGGTGGCAATTGAAATCTCCAGTTATGATTAATGGAGTCTTGAATGAACTAATCATAGACCTTAAATGCTTCACTGCAATTTTTTGTGATGTATAGGAATATGGTATATAGATCGAGATAACCGTAAATATTTTATTCAAAATTTGCACTTGTATTCCCACTACTTGCACCCGATATTCTCGAAGAATCACTAAATTGGGATTAAATGATATGGGTTGGAATGCCAGACTTTCATGTACAAATATACCCACTCCTTTTCCGCCTTTTTGATTAAGTACTGCGTGATATTTTTTTTATTTCAATTGAAACTCTTCCATCCCCCCATACTTCACACACACACACATAATGAGAGGTTGATGCTCTTCTATCAGTTTCATGATTTCAAGTTTTCTTGAAGGAAACGAGCATAAATTCCATTGCACAAACAAAAACATATTTTGCATGTGATAACTTACTGATCATTATATTTAATGTTGAGCATCTTCATATGATTCTTCAAGCTCTTCAATTAGTTTCAATAACTGTGAAGTAATATTTTCACAATCGACTAGAATGTTTTTAATTCTCTGAAGATAATCATCCACAGTTATGTTCGACGTTAGTTTCGCCATAACTTGTAATAAACTAATCATTATTTGCTTTTGAGAGTCATATTGTGGGAAATGTAATTTTCGTTTTTCCGTTGTTGTCATTGACGTTGGACTGCTTTGGGAATTTAGTAAAATATAACCTGGTCTTTCTTGTTCGTTTTGGGTTTTAGGTTTGTCACACGACTTTAGATTTTGCATACCTTTATTTATCATAACTTCTTTACTTTTAAATATCTTCCCAAGTCTTCGATCAGCATAACTATTGTTCATGTTGTAAAGTTGAGGTTGAGAAGATTTAAAAGAATATAAGTTTCTTGATGTCCCTGATTTCTCATCTCTTAGAGTGTCCAGCACCTCATATCTGTTACCTGTTGTAATTGATGAACTTGGAGCTTGTACAAAGGAAGACTCTGCTTTAGTTGTTTTTAACACTGGGAAATCTTGTAGCATGTTTGCATAAGAATAATCTTGTCTTTCGGTCATAAATGAACTACTGAAACTAACTTTTCTCTTTGCTTCTTGATATGAACAGCCATCATATGCTATCACCTTCTGAATTTCTCTTTCCTCTTCCCACTTACTGCACGACCTCTCAGTTGCAAGATGATTTCCTGAGCAATTTATGCATTAGGTACTGCAGCACATATATCATCATGTTCATAATCACCTCACCTTGGACATATCGCTTTGGACTTACAAACATCCTTTGTATGAGAGAAACGGAAACAATTCCTGCACTGCATCACAGATTTTATTTTAGGTTGTACCTGAAATATGTTACTGAGTAGCTTTACATGCGAGGGCAACCTTTGTGATTGAAACGTTACGCTGATCAATTTGGTCGGTTTGAACTCAAATTCCCCATTTTCTTGATAAATCTTCTTCTTCATTCTTTCCATTTTGATTATTGGAATATTTCTCTCAGCCTCTGCTTCATCTTGTACTTCTTCTAAATTTATATGTACCGGTAACCCATATATTAATCCCATTCTGTGTAAAAGACTCTTCGGGATTTTGACATTTACCTTATACTTCTTCTGAAACTCTTTGTTCAAGTAAAAGTCATTTGCATCATTGGATGTTAAAAAGAAAACCTTTGCACGATTAGGACCCGATGCCTTAACAAAATTCACCTTAATTCTAGCTTCTCTTAAGTGACTACCTAACATAATAGCACTAAAGATACCAACATTGTGTTCCACGCCTTCAACAAGAACAATATATTGGCCATCGTGCCCAGGATAGAATAAGTCATTTTTATTCACATTATCCTTTGATTGCATTGTACGCTCTAATACGTTTGCTTTGAAAATTTTTGGAGCATTTATAGATTCCTCCTTTCCACTAACTTTTGCTCGATTTCATTTTGTGTTCTAACTTTTTGGTTGCTTAGCAACCAATTCAACATCCATATTTTCTCCGTCTTTATTTGAAGATGTATCCTTTTTTACTTCCACTACTTCATTCATCTCCATTTGGACGTCCTCTCTGTTTTGATTAATAATTTCTTCGCTAGACATTTCCCTCACTTGAATGAAATTTGTTGAATTTCTCACAAGCAGGAAACTTTTATCTGGATGGCCCAGAGCCTTCCATGCTATCTAGATTTTAACACTGATTTATCTTCTAAATCACAAGATTATTTAATATTAACTTACGCTTCAATAAATGTACTGTCTTGTAATGACACAGAACACTTTTTACAAAAAAAACTATGATTAAATCCACAATTTAAGCTTGAATTTGTCTGTAACTATATATTACGCAACTAGCTAATATTTCACCACAGACTATTCCCTCCAAAATCTTGTATATTCAACACTGCTTTCTTATTTTTTTTATTTCTGAGGGTAAATCGACGTAACTATTTCCATGGAAAGGCACATATTTGGCTGTTTTCACTCAAAGTTCATGATTAATGCTGCAGAGGGACCATCGCGATCCTCGATCTTCAAAATTTCATACTTTTCTTGAAATGCTCAGCAAATATTGTCGTAAATATAGTCTAATTGCAAGATGTCATCACGATGCAAAGAGTTTACTGTGGTATGATGGTAACATTTTTCTTTTCATTGCGAGGGTTTTCATACAACAATAAAAAAATATATATATTTTTATGGAATGTTGTAAAAGTATAATGTGAATTCTATCTATGATATATCCAATGATGTATACATGTGATCATAGAAGATTTCTTGATGAACACATGGCCATTTGTTGGATGTCGAAGCATTTGTGCAGGGTGCCGGACCGCACACCTTGGGAAAAGACTATATTGCAACATAATATGTGACATACATATATATTGTTTATATGTTCATGCCTCTGTAATAGGTGAAAATATATTCTTTGTTGAAGGCAAATAAATAAGTGGAAAATAAATAAACCATATTGTATGGCACTCAGATATTCTCTTTTCCATGTCCACCATGCAACTGACGCACAACCTTGTCCTAGTGTGTACGGCTCTGTCAGACCTTTCCAGGGCACAGGCTCCAGCAGAAAAATTTCCAAAAGGTTCAAATTAAAAATTCGTTTCCTTAGATAGAGCATATTGACAGTGTTCGGAAGTAGAGCGCTACTTGTAGCGGCGCTGCTGTAGCTAGCTACAAAATTTGTAACGAAAATTTCGCTAGAGCTACATTTCTTCTAGGCATTTTGAGGTAATTTTAAGCAGCATCATTGTCAAACAATTGTTAACAATTGTCTACATTCATAAAGCATAACTGCCTCATAACAATTAAGTAGTAACTATAGGAACTAAATCTTCCATTGTGTATAATCGGTTTGTATGTTTTAATCACAACATAATAGGTATAACTTACTTCAATACACACAATTTTTTTATTTTGATTTTTGCACACACCCATGTAGATATTGTCTCTCTGACGACGCATATTAGTACTAGACTCAACTAACATTTCTATATCATTTCCGCGAATAGCCAAAAGTGGTAGAAAAGCATGTAATTTCTCAAATTCAATTCAATGCTGATATCTGGAAGTTGCGAAGCAGCAATCTTATACATCTGCCTTTATACTATAGGATGAATGTCATGTATAACCATATTGTAACAACAATCAAAATGTAGACTTTAATCTTTCATTAACCAAGTACAAGTCTGTAATCGAATCAATAATATGAACACAAATTTACCCTTCACTAGTTATATCCGCCCACGTAACACATATGTTACCAAAAAAGTATGTCCCTTGTAGAATCTGTAACACAAATGTTACAAACAGCTTTAGGTACAATTATCGAGGGTTTGCCACACTTATATTTGTATATTGAGGTTGAAACACTGACAGTTCGTTCGGGAACATGTGTTTACGAAAATTCCAAATCCCCCCCCTCCTTTCTCGGAATATGTCACGTGTTTGGGGTCACCCAAACACGTGTTGACTCGACACTTGACAGACACAATGAATGCTTGGTATTTACGATGCTGTTTTCCTCCAAACTTCCAACGCTGTGATTTAGTACTGATAAGGCACACATTCTTCTTGTGTTTAGACCTGGTGATCCAGCTGAAGTAGTGGCGGGGGGTAGGGCAAACTCCACATTTATATGATTTTTTCATTGAAATTCGGGGGATGCAGCCCCCGCCCGTAACCCCCCCCGCGGTTTGAGCATCCAAATGTTACATGGTTGCATGCATTGATGTTCTACCTGCAAAACAAAAGTTATCCGAAGTAGATTGGTCCCATAGTGCCAGAGTTATTACGATTTTTCTCCATTATGTATACGAATTCAAATTTCGCGCTCAAAGCGTCGGCGACACTGGGCTTACTTTCGTCAGACCGCGCGGCGTACTAAGGGTTAAAGTTTTTAACGTTAATTTCTTCAGTTCAAATATTTTGGAATATTATCTTTCTTCCTTGCACACATATATTGAGTCAGTGCCCCTCTCTCTCTCTCTCTCTCTCTCTCTCTCTCTCTCTCTCTCTCTCTCTCTCTCTCTCTCACACACACACACACACACACACACACACGCACGCACACACCCAGCTACCTTTCTTTCTTACGCTCCCGCACTATGGCCTTAATAGCATATTACAATAGTATATTATAATTAGGGAAAGGAACTTCAGGTAAATAAATGTTTTTTCTGCGATAAGATAGAGACCCTCATTTTTGCCAAAATTCTGATCATAGCCTTATATGTCAACACAGCAAATTTTATTTTACATAAAAACACATATTTTCCAGTTTTCCGTATGTAAATACATATTTTGCGAATTTTCATTTTAAATGCATAAAATCGCTCATTGACTTCATCTACCTCGAAATCCTCGAAGGAAAAATGTTTATTCTCCGCACCTCTTTCATATCGAGAGTGTTAGGTTTGTTTTGTCTTTAAGCACCCTCGCTGGCAGACTTCTGGCACCTCGCCTACGATCCTATTGGGAGAAAATAGCTGTAAGTAGCTGGGGCTGGCTACACGTAACGATAGCAAGGCTTTTTAATGAAGCAATTCAGCTATTGTGGCCGGAAGGCATAAAATTTGACAATGTTCTTCTCTTGACAGATGCTGCAGCTTACATGCAGTAGGCCTTGCTGTTAGCTACCCCAAAATGGTGCACGTTACATGTGTGGCTCATGCGTTGCATAGAATATGTGAAAAGATAAGAGCTCTTTATCCCAATGTCGATGAACTGGTTTCAAATGGGAAGAAAATTTTTATCAAGTCGCCTAGAAGAATAGACATTTTTAAACAAAAATGTCCAGAAGTTCCCATTCCCCCTACACCTGTAGTTACGCGATAGGGCACTTGGTTGGATGCAGATGTTATGCCCAGAACTTTGAAAAAATTGTATCTGTTGTAAATGATCTCGACAAAAAAGAATTCTGCAAGAACTGTTGATGGAGCCCTCCTTAAAAGTCGAATCTCAAGAAACCTGTCCTTTCTCTCCAATTCCATACGAAAGCTTGAATCGTCCGCGTATAGTAGAAACGAAACTGAAAGAATTCACTGGATCTAACGCACGAGTGCAAATGTCTAAATGTACAGAATTTTTTGGGAAAAAACAAGGTTTTCAAACTTTGTGCCAAATTGCACGTGTTTTGGAAAGTGAAGTAGAGGAAGAGGAAGCTTTGGAAAACTTCAGCGTTAGTGACATTTCGTGCTTCAAATATGCAAGAATTGTTTCTTGTGACGTGGAGCTATCTTTCTCACAATATAAGATGCTTTTTAGAGATAATCGTGACAGATTTACAATGGAGAATTTGGAAACAAACTATGGTGATCCACTGCAACTCTTCCAAAAAATAGCTCACTAAGAGGTAATCATTTAGAAACTGATTTCAGGTGTTTAAAATGCATGTTATAGTTTGTTTTTGTTACCAAATGTTTTTATTTTTGTCACATATTTTCCTGTTTTTATCACATATTTTCAACATTTATGACACATAAAAAATAAATATTTCTGAGTTTTTTAGCACATAAAGTTCCGTTCCCTAATTATAATTCTGGCCCCTGCATTTTTGGCACCCAATCGCTGCTACTGTATTGAGATATGTGTGCACTGTGCTATTGTGTAGACACAATGGGAACTATATAAAACGAGAGAAAGGAAAAGAAATTAGAGACATAAAGCGAAGTAAAGAATCTTCAGACAGGAAAAGAATAAAAAAGAGAGAAAGAAAGATAAATAAGGATGAAACAAAACAGAAAAGGAAAGATAGACAAAGAAGCAGAAATATTAATTAAGAGAAAGAAAGAAAGAACTAGACAGAGAGAGAGACAAAGAAACAGGAGGAGAGAAAGATAGGAATAGAAATAGAGGCAAAGGGAAAGCAAGCAAAGAGAGGGAAAATAAAGAGACGAAGAAAGAAGAAAGGAAGAGTAAATGAGAAGGAAAGATTAGTAAGGAAGTAGTGACACACACAAAAACAGAGAGAATGAAAGAAATGTAGAGATGAAAAGAAGCCATGTTCCCCGCACCCATGTTATTATATGGAACAGACTCCAATTTACAGTAAACGTCCAGAAATGTTCTCTCTTTTGAATTTTGCCATTAGTACAATCAACAGCAAATGAATTAGGAGAAAAAATATTTTCTCTACGAAAAATGAGTTGGCAATGCTGCGAACACCGAGGCATTTGCGATAAGACGCTTGAGGAGCTTCAAGCAAAGTTTTCTCAACGCACAACTTCAGTACCGAAGGTCATGTCGATTGGCAACTTTCGGGAGTATGTTGTCTGTCTACCTCTACACAGTTCTCCCCAAATGCCTGTTTGAAAATGATCTGGTGTTCACTTTTTTTTGCCAACGTAGTTCTGACATTGCAGTAATGTTACAATATTTTTTTTTCTTATTTTGCTTTGTTTTTACCGTGACACATTTATAATTTGTCGCAACTATGAGGATGGATGATAATTACATTAAATTGATAAGGAAACACTGCAGAGATAGAACTCCATGCTGAGACCAGGAAATGACAATTTTTCCATCCCATGAATAAGCTATAGCGTCCCTGGGCTAGTGTGCTGCATAATTTCTACATTTAATTTGAGAAATCAATTTAAAAGATCTATATTTTTGTTCCTCAGGTCCCAGGAGCTTAATAAAAATATCCTTAACTAGTAAATGTTAACAAACCTGAAACTTTTGGGGCCAAGTGTCCCTCTTTCAGATGCCAGAATTTGAACCCTAAAATAATAATTCTGAATTTACGAATAGTAGCGTGTTGAATGGCAGCAGGCCCGTAGCTAGAGGGGGGGCAGGGGGGGCAACTGCCCCCCCCCCCTGAGAGCCCGCCTTGCCCCCCCCTGTGAAAAATACAGAACATATTCCTACCTGGAATTCTCACTAATCTTTACAATTATATTCTGTATTACTCTAGCAACATAACAAAAACATTTATTGATTTTGTGATTTATGAAGGTGGATTCCGTATAATGTCGTATCAGAATTGGGGAGAAAGAATTCCCTTCCAGTTTCAGACTTCGGGAAATGATTTCGCAATTTTCAGTATATAGAACAGTTGTGACAATTTGAGTAGTCTTGTATTAAAGGTGCCTAATGTGTTTGGGTGTTTTTCTTGGATGTGTTGCTATGAGGTTTGAACTGCATAATTTCTTGTTTCCCAAGTCTACCTTTTGGTAATAGCGATTCATGTGATAGAGAGAGGGAGCGGATATTTGATTTTTGTTACTTAGCGTTGCTTTTCTGCCACATCTAGCTAATCGTGACAATGAGTGATGACGTGAAATTGATGAAGAGACACTCACAAACAGTGTTGCAACCACAGGGTGGCAGGGTCATTGTCCCCCCAATCTTGGACGGAAGTCCAATCTAGGGGGGGCAAACATTGAAGTAAAGAAACATGACTAGCAGAATCTAAGAACAGCATGACAAATGGATACTCGAGATGGAATTAATTTTCAAGTCTTTCTTGCACTTTTCTTCCAGACGGCTAAGGGCACTTGCAGGGGGCACAGAGGGGCAATTGCACCTTCGATTTCAAATTTTATACAAATAAAAGTACATTTCGTAAAATTTTCTTCCTCGCTTCGCTCGCAAATAAAATAACTACTGTTCATATAGTCCAAGTTCAGAGCCATTGCTAGGGGGCGGCGGAAGTCAGCCTTGGGAGCCAAAACGATCTAAATGAAGTGTACATGGAAGTTATACTGTACGTGTCATATGTACAAAAAGAATAATGTCCGTCATGCATATTCTGTCATTGAAAAATACAGTTTGCGTGCTTGTTTTCCATTACTAGCTAATATGAAATTGAATGTGTTGGACTAATATTTCACATAATTTGTTCAAACACAAATGCTTTAGCACCGACTTCTACCCCCTTTTGCATGATTTACGACGATAATAACGTATTTTAATGCTACTATTATTACTACCACTACCACCACTATATTAATATTATTATTATTGGCACGTTTGTCATGGTACTTGACCCCCTCTCCAGATAAAAATTTGTGGTTTCGCGTCTGCTCACAAAGAACACTCATTGCCCAGGCTCGAACCTGGAACCCCCTGGCTTCGTAGTGTGTTATGATGGAGGTCGGCTAATGAAAGATGTGGGACAGCTTACTGGCTCAAATTATTATCAAACATGATGAAAATGTGATAGTGCTTCACATTTGTTATTTCGGTTAGAAAACTATAAAATTTGTAGTTTGATAAGAGTTACACTAAGCATCTTATGGAGTGTAAATATCAATTTCAAATCTTATGAATCATTTCTCTATGCAAACGCATCAAATATGATAAGCAACATAGGTGTGTGTTATGATATCCATTTTATAAAGGAAAATTTAAGTTTCAACCCTTACTGTTTGCATGATATCGTTTCCATATTATGTTATATATTGCTCTCAGAATTTTAAACGGCAGTAAAAATTAATGCCATTTGCAACTGCGAAGCTATCAATGGGATTGCATACATTAAGAACAGAAGATGCCATATTTCGATTGCTTGTAACATCGAAAGTAGAATTATACAAGTAAATAGTGACTGAGAAGAGTATCAGTATAAAGAAACTGATGTTTGGGGTTTGTACTCTTCTGCTCAAAAAGTGGTGACGATAAGCAGCCCAGAGACCTCGTGCCGCGGAAATGGGGTAAGGCGAAGGAGGCTCCTTATATCGTTCGGTTTCGTACCATAGTCATTAAGGAAGGTATTTTTCATAATGTAAAGAGGATACAACATTTCCCTCTATATAACTTGATATGAAATATTAATGATGACGCTGTAATCCAAGAAGTCATAGATCAATCAAGGGATTCCTATATGTTTGTCAGGTGTCAAATACATGTATTTCAACAACACAATATTTTGCAAAATGGTTAACGTAACCAGTAGGCAAACATTGTAGTGATGCAAGAGTCTTTCATTTGATGCAAATAGGATCCGTGGTGGAGTAAGAGACCCATGTTTCAATGTTTTAGCAAGTAGGCCTACAAACAATTTATTACAATTTTTTACACAATTCATCAAAGTCTAGATAATATGTAACCATTCTTATTTAATTAATTCGATTTTTCTTGCATAACACAACACAATGGTGTTGTTGGATTCTCGTTAGATTCCTTTGTGCATAAAAATCTTGCATACTGGAAACTAGTGGGAGACATTATGAAGCACGATTTATAAATGACTTCCTTAATCAGTTCTGCAGAGAAGCCCAAAGTTGTTGGTACATATTAATTATCTGTTAACATTATTGACCTGTAAATATTAGATACAGTCCCGATTAGCCTATTTATGTTAAACTTTATCTTTGTATTCTTTGGTAGTCCGAAAGGTTATAATCGAAATATTGCTATTTGATGTTGCTTGAACTTTTATTGTTCCTTGGAGTTTCAAGATAACATTCCTTTCCTGTTACTTATTACTTTTGGAGGAGGGGGGGGGCAAGTGCCTCTCTGTACCTTGCTATATCTGTCAATGCAACACAATATATTAAAAATTTGCCCCCTCTAGGATTGACTTCGCCCCCCCTACTAAGAATTCCTGGCTACGGGCCTGAATGGCAGTGGGTAATTAGAGGTGCTGTGCGTATTATTGCTTTACGAATTCATTTTCGTTCTGAAGAAAGTTGCCATTCCGATACAGACAGAATATTTCGAAAAGTCTTTAATCATTCTGAGTCTGAGTTTTATGCACAAATAGGCAAACCGGGACGAGATCTACAGTTTAAACTAGAATCCGAATCACTATGTGCCTTCACCGGGCATCGAACCGAGAACTCCTTGATTACAATGCGGCGACGATTTCCTTGCGCCATCGTGGAGGCTCTTTTAATCAGTTGCATATGCATAAATTAGTATAAATTAATTTAAAGTATATTTCTCATACTACATAGAATTCATTATCACCACAGTCGGGGAAAATAGTTTTAGAGAAAATTGAAAATGGAGGAATATCTATCGCTCTTCTCGATTTTCTATTTCTTATAAAATCAGAAGCATTTCACATCACTGTCACAATCTAGAGCCGCTATTGAATGCAGAAACAGCAATACTTGAAACTTTGAAATCGACACCGAGGGTGATATTTTTGTTATTTCACGTCACTGTTCTACCAGTCTCGGATAATCGCAATGATGAAGGTTGAAGATGTGATAGATGGAAGTGGGATGCAGACAATGACACATCCTCACCTTACTTCGAAGCGCGTGCGCTAACCAATTAGCCACGGGGTTGGCTTTTTTGTGTTTATCAGTTCACCAAATTAATTTATTCGTCATTCAAGATCCAGAGGTAGAAAAGCAACGTAAAATAACGAAAACAGAAAAAATACCATTCACTTATCATCACCCAACAATTTCATGCTGACCAAATCCACACACGAACCTCTTTTGGCATTCGTTTTGCAGAATGGCCTTGGGGATTAAACATCGCCCATTTACTGGTTCAGTTCGAGACAATCCAGGTGACCATCTTATCGAAGCTTATCTTCAATCCTTCACACAACTTCGCTATTTGCTTCGCTCATAGAGTATATTAACCTTCTAATTTTCACATATTTTTTATTTTTATTTAGCGTCGCTTTTCTTCCACTTTCGGGCAATCGCGACGATGAAGATGAGTGAAGATAAAATAAATAGAACATTCAGAAACAACACCAATGCCCAGACCGGTATTCGAACCTAGGATCCTTGACGTAAAACCGTCTAGTGCTACCACTCAGTCAATTTTCACATAGAAACTTACACTTACACACCTCTTCCTTACATATGTGTTTTGTTTTACCTGCTGCACTTCTCTTATGGTGAATTCTAACCCCTCATTTCAGGTTTATCTCATGTTTATAGCTATTGCTTTGTAGTGAATGATAATCCTATTACGCCATGTGAATCTTACTCCAACAAAAACCCTGTTAGAGGATGGAAACGTTACGTGTGTAATGTTGTTAAAAGTCTGCTTGGATAGCTTTTTTAGTGTATTGAATGAATATTGCATTTTCATTTCGTGTTGAGGCATATTTTCGTCACCTAGATTTTGCATTTAAAATATGTAGGTCCAGTATATATTAGTCATTGTGAATTCGAGTCAATTAAAACATTTTGCGTTGTTGCGAGATTATCTATGAGGCATAATGAATAAGTAGAGAAAATGCAACTTGTATATCAAAATTGCTATGTCCAACTGATCTCCGAAAGTATTGTTTAGCACGTCACATTTCAAGTATAGTCCATGATTGTATCTAGTATATGAACGAGATGTGTCCCTCCTCTCAAACAATACGTGGCTTGTCCCCACCGAACGAAGTGTATCACTTATAAATTAAGTGTCCGAAAGCAGGTATTAGTCATGAACAGAACAAAAAATACTCCTGAGAAATTACGAATTTTATACTCCAGTTCATGGCCGGGAGTTATTATGGCCTTATCTGCTTTAGGTTCCGGGTTCGAGTCCTGGTCTGGCAATCTCTTTTTTAAGTGTCTCTTCATCAATTTAATCTCATTATCATCCATCTTCATAGTTTCGATTAATTGTAAAGGTGACATACAAGCAAAGCAAAATAAGAACAAATACAAATAATTGAAAAATGACTACAACGTCAGAACTACATTTGAAAAATAAAATGCGAGCAGAAGGTTCATCTTCAAACAGGCATTTGGGGAGAATTGTGTAGACAGACAGCATGCTCCCGAAAGTTGCCAATCCACGTGTAGCATGACCTTCGATACTGGAGTTGAGTTGTGAGTAGTGCATATTAGGCGTTTCAAAGTAGTACTTAGTAGGTATGGTCTTTTTTTACCAATTAAATATCACTTTTTGACATACTTTGACAATTTTTTGTCGATGTTTTAGCGTTTAGCGATGTTTTAGTACAAATTTTCACTATACTCATTTTTCCCCCACTCGTACTTGGTAGGTATATCATGATGTTACGTGATACAACTTAACCTATCCTTTTTTTACGATTATTTAATTTTTTTACGATCCTAAGTGATATAACTTAACCTATCATTTTTTTTATTTATGCACTGTTTGAACGTTATTATTTGAGGATCATATTTTGTAGGTATTTTTTTTTATCAATCGAATATAAGTTTTTGACATATTTTGACAATTTTTTGTCGATGTTATAGCGTTTAGCGATGTTTTAGTACAAATTTTCACTGCACTCATTTTTTCCCTACTTGTACTTGGTAGGTATATCACGATGTTACGTGATATAACTTAACCTATCTTTTTTTTTACGATTTTTTTTAATTTTCTTACGATCCTAAGTGATATAACTTAACCTATCATTTTTTTTATTTACGCACCGAACTAACCTACAAGGGGGACTCCGTTTGTTTTAATATTTCAGTATTATAAGGTTTTCACAAATTTTATATAACCTAAAATGTGTTGGATGTTGATTTTTAGTATGTGGCAATTTTTTATGAATTTTAAAACTGTTCCGTCACCCTCCCGTTCTTCACGTCGTGGACGAAGGACTTCTCTGCAATCAGGATGACGCTGCATAGAGTATCGGCAGGCAGCGCGTCGTGGAACTCGCAGACGATCTTGATGTTGGTGCGATCGTTGACCACCACCTGCCTTCTCTTAGATGTGTTGATGACGGTCATGGGTCTCCGTGCTTTGAATTCGCTGGGCGTGTAATACATGTCCACGCTTCCCTCGGTCACGCGTTTGTAAGCCGTGTAAGCTTCGTAAAGTTTGAGGTAATCGTTTTTGGTCACGTCGAGGTTGTAATTCTCGCGCGGGAACACTTCGTTGCGTCCATTTTTGAGGTAAACGTTCTTGATTTTGCAGTCGTCGAACTTGCTGGAATCTTTTTCCTGATTCTTGTCCCTCCCGATCTGAAAAAGCACCACGACGAAATCTGGCATGTCGAACTGTATGTTGTTGAACTGCGTCGTCACGTCGAATTCCATGTGACTTCCCGACGCCATCTTCTGCACGCACTGGTAACCGTGAAAGTGAATCGACACCTGCGGATTTTTCAAGATCTCCGCTTTGTACTTGAGGGCGTAGTTTGTTTCGTATTCCACCACCGGCATTCTCAATTCCATGCTTCGGATGACGCATTTTGCTGCTTCGGGTAAAGTGTTGGCTATCGGGGTGGTGCCGTCCGGACCCAAAGTAGCGTATCGCATCAGTGCGTCGTTGTCGTTGGCTGCTCTTCGAAACGTGATCCTCAGTCCTCCCTTCCACATGATCTCCTTGTAATCCGAGAAGAAACCTGGCAGCAGACGCATGGGAAAGAGCACCGTGTGACTTTTCGTCGATATTTTGGTTCCGGCTTCGAATCCCCCGGCCTGGTAGTACGCTGCGTCCGTTTTGGATAATTTCAAAGTTCCCACTGCCGTCGACGTGATGCCTGGATAATCGATTCTGTCGATGACGGTGTTGTGTTTCCTCACCTCCACCTGCGAGAACAGGTGAGGCACGAAGTTGTCCACGAGTATCAAGTTTGCTGCTGCGGGAAACGCGTCTCCGCTTTCTTTCTTCACCACGTCGAATTGAAGGTAGAGGTCCGCTCTGTGAGGATGAACGAACCCATCGCCTACGTCCACGTCGTATTCGATCTCCCTGTTCGCTTCGTTCAGATTGGCGAACGTGCGACGGTTGGGAGGGAAAGATTGCAATTCGTAACTTTCGATTTGCTCCATTTTACATGTATGGTTATTTATTATACGTTGATCTCCACGATGGCCGTCGTAGTGGCACCTGCGAAATCCACCACGTCTCCTTTCTCGTTCGTCACCACCAACTCTATGTCGTCTATGCGGTTGCGACATACTGGAAAATAGATCGGCGAAGAGGGCGTGTAGATGATCGGTTCCATGAACTCGGAACTTGGTTTGAAAGTGGCTATGATTCCTGTCTGCTTGTGACTTCCCAGTAATCCGTCCGAAGATTTCGTGATCATTCCTTCCGCCACGTTACAGTGTACGTTCAGAGTCTCTATGGCCAAGAATTTAGGAATGTTGGTTGCTACATGCTTGATGCCAGCTTCGAGTTTGGTGTCGTTCTCGAAACCTAAAAGTTCTCCTATGGTGCCCAGGTCCACGGTCTCCGTAGCGGATAGGATTTCCACTCTGTGCGTGACCGAATTTTGAGAAAGGTATGTGCCTTTGGGTAATTGAGCTTGCAAAGTGGAAAGATTGTATTGGCCTGGCGTGACGACGATGTGTTCGCTTCCGACGCTAATTTTGTTGTTGTGCTGGGTGACGTTAGGTATGAGGTACATGCTGTAGAATGCACGCAGAGCCACGGATTTAGGATAGACGATGTCGTCGTGCAGCGTGAGTTTCAAGATCGAAGATTCGCTCGTGAGATGGAACACGCCCATCCTAGTGATGCTGTTTCAGGTTCCACAGTACTTTCTGGAAATCTTCGACCGTAGGGTTATTTATTTTAGAGAGAAACGCGAGCACGGAGAGGCAGAGATGACCGCAGTTCACGTCTCCGAAATCTTGAATGCGTTCGTCGTTGTAGTATATGGAGGTTTTGTTCGTTTTCAGATAATAGACTAAATTTGTAGGTGGAACACCTCCGAAAGAATCGAAAACGAATGCTTTATCATCATTTTTGTGGTAACATATCCAATGCGTGCCTGGATTTTCTTGACCGTCCAAGTTGACTACTCCGCATTCTCTTCTTTTGACGGTTGAAGGTAACGAGTCGGACATGAAAACTCCTCTGAAGTGTTTGATTTGTAACGGTTCGATCAGAGATTCAATGTCTCGGTTGGTGAGTGCTTCTGTTTCTTTTTTTTAAACTTTCTCATCACGCCCTTCCCCTTTTTCTTCTCCATGGCCAGGTTGTGACGTTTCTGTTCTTCCAATTCCGCCTTGTTCTTCTTCGAGTCGATGACGGTTTTCGCGATGGCGGCACTTCCGCCGGCCAAACTTCCAACGGCCCCCAATGCTGCCAGGATGGCCGGGATGCTGAATATGAAACCTCCGATTTTTTGCTGTTTCCGCGAACGCTGCAATCTTTTCAATTGAGGTGTGCTGAGCAGCAATTTCATTCCATGTCCTTTCGACAAGCAAGAACGTTTCTTCTCGCGTTGTTTCTTGGTGAGTAACCCATCGAGGGCACCTAGATTTTTAAGATTGGAGTATGGTATCTGGTACACGACACCCTTGGGCTTCATGTTGATGCTCTATGTGTTATTTTCACGGTATGTTATTTATATATATATTCTGAGATTTTTTTTTGTGTAGTTTTTTTACGGTATGTTATTTATATATTTTCAAGGCCTCGCAGTCGTTACACAAATTCTATTACGTGCTTCGTTTTCTTGCCAAGAAGTTCCTTTGTCCCCTTGTACACGATTCGAGTTTTGTTCTCGATTAAAATAGATAGCTTCTCATCCGATAACATGTTAGCGTATCGATCTGGTAAAAATAGACTGTATTGTGCGTTGAGCAACAGACGTACCTTGGGACCATACTGGGTAGAAACGATTGAACCGGAAGTTATCGTGTAAGGTTTGTCGACTTCCAATTCCTGAATTTTTACATACTCGACTGACAAATTTAGCATTTGTTTTAATGCTTGGAGATCACTTATTTTTTCGGTCGTCATATCAAAAAAAATTTCAAAGTGTTAGAGAGAAATTTAATTGTTTTTCACGATGTGTGTTATTTATATATACCGAAGATTATTTTTTTCACGATGTGTGTTATTTATATATATCAAGTTTTTTTTTCACGATTTGTATCGAAGATTTTTTTAACAGAGGAAGAAAGTTCGTGCTTCGGAAAACGCGAGGATGTGCGTAGTGATATCTTCCTTCTCCTGCATAGACTTGTACCAATCATCAGTATACCGTCTTCTTCCCTGCATCGCCTCGTACAGTTCGTCCGACCTCTCCTCCAATTTTTCCCCTGCAGCCGAAAGCAGAATGTTGAGATCACCGCACCTCAGGCCGCTGATCTCCCGAAGAAGGTCCTTGAGAACCATTTCACAAGGGATGCGAAATTCCGGCATTGTTTTTGCCATGATTAGAAGTTTATTAACATCTCCGTTTACTACTTTCTTGAATATTTTAGATAGTAGCTCGGGTGGTAAATTAGTTATGTAATCCATGTTGTTTTTTTTACTGTATGTTATTTATATACCCCACCCCAATTTTTGTTTCGTGTTCATGGCGATGGTGGTACCCAGTGCGGCGACCCGTTCACCCAACGATGCGTCTCTGCTCACGAACCTTTCGAAAGCTGCGTGCTCTAACTTTCTGTCTGCTTCGTGACGTGCATTCAGATCCGTCTGCGTGGTGTTGTAGGCGATGTCGTGATCTTTGCATGCGGCGTCCAACGGATTCACACCCTTGTCTCCTCTCTCCAATCTTTTCTCGAGTTTGGTACCCGGTCCGCAGTACTGGTAGCCAGGTAGATGCATCTCGAAAGGTAACTTGTTGATGATGTCGTTCACGAGTCCCTTTCCTTCGGCCACGTTCCAGAATTTCGGAGGCAGCGTGTTGATGATTTTGATCAGGTAACCTATGCCCTTGTCGTCGTTCACGATGAAGTTGGAAAGTTTCGTGCTGATCATGTCCACGATGCCAACCTTCTCGTTGTAGAAATTACGGTTGCCTGCATTCTCTTCGCCGGCTATCACCAACAATCGGTCCACGAGTTTCCTAACGTCGTCCACCCAAACGAATTCTTTGGGTAACGTGTTGTAGCGTTTGACGCCGCTGCCTGTTTTGACCTGGTTCCAAATCGGTTTGATGAGATTCCTGTACTTCTCGCCGCTGCTCGATTTCACCCTATTCTGCGAGGCGTCGTTGTTCTGATACAAGGCATCCGTCATGATCAGAATTTCCTTGTAACTCTGGTAATCTTCGTCGGTGTAATCTTTCGGCTGCTTTTTGGCGACGAGTTCCCACAGTCCCACCGTACCCGGATACCTGGTCCAACTATCCTTGTCGCCTAAATTGACTTTAATGTCGTTGCCTTCGAAGGTCACCTTCGATTTCCCAATCTTCCACACCACACCGCCGCCCTCGCTGGTTTCCATGCTGGGATACAATCCGAACACTTCATCCTTGTCGAATTTTCCTGTGCTCAGGTAGTCTCGTGCCAAAGGTCCCAACTCGATTTTATCCGAAGACGTGCTACCTATGGCTCGACGTCGTGCAGGTGCATCCTTCAGTTCGAACGGCGTCGAAGGAATGCTCGAAATAGGCGTGGGTACGGCGTAACTTTTAGCTGCGAGCGGTACGAGTTCATTAATCAAATTTTTATTTTGTTCCGTGACACTTTTAATTTCTTTACCTAGACCGCTGATGGCATCGATCACGGGTTGATCCTGACGTTTCTTCTCTTCGTAGAATCCGCGATTCTCGGATTTCCACCCTTTGAAGCGTTTCGCGAGGTAATCGCGAAGCTTGAGATTTTCGTCTTCGATTTTTCGTTTCGTCATGACGTTATTTATATACGTCGTTTCTCACAACGTTGCAACGTTTAGAAAGTCGTTGATTTTGTTTCTGTATTTTCCGTCGTTGGGTTTCCTCGTCATGTCGATCGTCACAAATCCGAAATCGTCACCGTTCCAGCAAGTAGAGCAGCCTTCCGAAAATTGATTGTAGTTCATGTCTCCGCCTACGTAGTCATCGTACGCGTGCTTGAGGTTGGTGTGATCTTGACGAAACAAACATATGAAATTGGCGTTGTCGCGCACTAACTGTTTTGGAATTTTGGAAAACGTTTGAGCTAGGTAAAAACAATCCATTCCTTTGTGACGACCTTGCGTGAAAAAGTTGCGAATTTCATTTTGATTTTCCAGGATGGCGTCGTCGAACACAACGACTGAATTTTCACGACAATCGTCGAGTGGTTTTATTTCCGAGGCGAATGTTGCAATGTCCAGACCATCGTACAGTTTCATCAGTTGCTGGTATTTGGATTGCTCCAAACTTTTCGAGAACACGTACAGGTGCCTGTTCTTCCAATTTAACCAATTCGGTGCGAGGAGAAAATTGTCCACGAGCAGTGTCGTTTTCCCACACCCCGAAGGACCTACGATCAGACAGCGGATGCTGTCGGGAAGCAACTCACCGTTCTTTTTCTTCGTTTGACTTTCCGGATCCGGTAGACGCTTCACCACGTTCCACGTACTCACAAGATTACTTCGTCCGCGTCGATCCAACTCTTTTCCGGAAGTCCCAGCCATTTGACAAACAGTTTGTCACCTTTCCTACGCAATACTTTCTCGATGAGGTACGTGTCGGGGTGTTTCGTTTTAGAGAGTTCCTCTTCGTAAAATCTTCCTTTCAAAATCTCGCCGCTACTATCTTTTATTATATACGTGTGTCGGTTTCCGGGTAAAACTCGAACCACCGTAAAAAGTTCCGTGCTCCAATTTTTTGTGAATCCCTTCTCGAAGGTGCGTTTGAATTTGCTGACCCTCACCTGGTCTCCAATTTTGTATTTAGCTTTTTTTGTCGTGGGTGTGTACTTTGGGCAGTAAACGGTAGAAATTAAACGCTGCTCGTCGGACTTGGCAACGTCAGCTGGCTTCATGCCTATCGTTCTGTGTACTGTATCATTATAGGTGTCGACGAGTTCCGGCAGGATGTCGACCCATTTGTAATTTCCCCGAAGCGTGAATCGTTTCCACATGTGTGTTTTCAAGGTTCGATTGAATCTTTCCACGATGCCGGCTTTGATGTGACTGAAGCTCGAATAATGTCGAATCTTGTGTTTTTGAATAAACTTTTGGAATACGGCGTTGTAAAATTCTTTACCGTTGTCCGTTTGCAAAAACCGTGGTCGTCTGCCGCCGCTTTCGCGAAAAATTGTCTTGAATGCTTCCGTGACGCACGTTCCCGTTTTCGCCTTCAAAGGTAGAGCCCATGCGAATTTCGAAAATGTGTCTATGACGGTGAGGAGGTACTTGTTGCCCTTGTTCAATTTATGCACGTTTTTCAAATTGCCGCTACTCATCTCCACGAGGTCGCTTTGCCAGAGGTCGTCGATGCCCTTGGTTACCACAGCCAAACGTTCGTAGTTGCGGCGCGCAGGTTTATGCAATTCTTCGACGATGGCTTGCCTAGACATTTTTTTTAGAGATTACGTTTCAAGAGAAGCACAAGCGTGATGGGATTCAAAGAGGGTGGCACTTCGCTCGTGTTTTGAATGATCAGCTTATCGCCGGCACTCACGTCGAAAACAGTAAGATCTTCGTCTTCGTGTATTTCATATATGTTGCGCGTTTCGTTCCAACGTGCCAGAGGAATGTTTCCTGCTTTCTGGACACCACGATTCGATATCAAAGTCATGGTGGGAACGCTAGCTTTTCTACCATGAGACCAGTACGAAAATTCGTTTATCTGAATCGTGCCATCGAGGAGAAACTTGTAGTACGGATGATAAGGATGCAACATGTACAGTTTGTTACCTTCGACGAACGTGGAGATTCTTTGTTGATTGGGTACGCTGTTGATTTCGATGGCTTGCAGAGAATGCAGTTTAGCGAATTTAGTGTCGACGCCGAGCAGATTACTGTGAACTTGTCCGAGTTTATTTTCGATGGGCAGCAAATGCTCGACTATGGTATCCGTTACGGCAGAAAACGACGGTTTGATTTTCACTTCCACGTTCAACTGCTTGTAGTTTTCGTTGAGTTCTTGCAACTTGGCACCGAAAGAAGCCAGCGTCGATTCCTGCGTGGATTCCAGCACTCCAACTTGATCTCTGATGTTGACGACAATGTTCTGAAGGTTCTCGACTTGATTCAATTTCGAGCTCTTCTCGGTAAGATCGTTCACGATCCTTCGCATCTCTGTAAACTCCGTGTGAAGGTCGGCGACGCTCTGCGAAGTGGGCAGCGTCGACACCAGCGAACTAATTTCGTCTCGAATCTGTTCCACGTTCGCCGTTTCCGTTTCTAGTCGTTTCAGCATTCGAGATATGTTTCTTTTCAAAGCGTGCAATTCTTTGGAGGTGGGGAGATTGGCCACTTTACTCTCGAGATCGCTCAATGAACTTTTGATGTCGCTCGAATCGGATAGTGCCGTCACCGCCGTTTTCAATTTTTCCAAATCTTCGCTCGAAGGCACGCTAATCCGTAACGATTCCAAGTCACCCTGTATGTTGTCGAGTACGTGATGAAAATGAGCGAGATTCGTTTCGACGTTCAAATTTTCTAAATATTCGATCTTCTGCTGAACCGCGCTCAACGTGTCTTGAATGCTCGTCAACGCTCTCGCTTCAGCGTGAATATTTTTAATTTCTTCGTTGATCAATTCCAAGGACGCCTGAAGCGTAGCGATGGTGGTTTGAATGTGTTCGAAATCTCGATAGGCCTCCAATTGAATTTTTATGTTCGCGACGCTTTTACCGATGACCTGCAGTTCGTCCGACGATGGTAGGTTCGTCATTGTATCTTCCAAAGTCTGCAACTTGGATTTAATTTCTTCCAACGTGCTGGTGAATTCTTCTTGTAATTTGGAAACGACGACATGCAAGCGTTCTACATCAATATCGTTCACGACGGTTTGAAGTTCAGAGAAATTCTTTTCTATTGCGGAAGTTCGTTCTTCGATTTCGAGTTTCAATTTTTCCAAATCTTCATTTTTCGATTGAAATTGCTGTAATTTGGCCAAATCATTTTGAAGCGAATCCACGCTCAACTGTATATTTTGAACGTTGTCGTAAGAAGGTACGTCGACATAATTTTTTATGAGCGTTTTCAGTTCGGAATCGATTTTCAGAATGGGGTCGAGACATTGCGTTTGGAGCGTAGCGATTTCCGACTCTAAACTTTTGTTTAAGGTCTCCTGCAAAGCGATCAAATCGGTCCTCAACTTCTTAACTCGAATGTCCAACATGAGAATCTCTTCTGCGTGGTCTACACGCTTGGTGTTGCCGAAAATGTCGTTAGGCATTTTTGGTTAACGGTTATTTATAATAGGATAGACGATTCGTAATTCTACGAAGAGAGGAATAAGTTTGTCGTAATCTCCGAGGAGTTCTATGTAAAAATAATCTCCTGCAGACACATCGTACGTAATGTTAGAAAGCATCTTGTCGTGCTTGATTCGAAAAATATTCTTGCCGGTAGAAATTTTGATTTCGCCTGCGTTTTCCGGATTCACGGTGATTTGAAGTTTCCCGTCGATCGGAATTTCGTAGAAATGTAAATTGTTATTAAAAACATAAAACTTCTTGCCCACATCGTCATTCAGTTTCGTCCAAATGCTGTTGAGGTGAATGATCAACAGACCGTTGAGTTTAGGTAACACGGAAGGTAAGACTTCATGATCTGGTATGGTTTCCATAATGATCTGTTTTTTGAAACCGAACAAATTCATAGGCATGCTGGTTATTTATTCTCACAACGTTGCAACGTTTAGAAAGTCGTTGATTTTGTTTCTGTATTTTCCGTCGTTGGGTTTCCTCGTCACGTCGATCGTCGCGAATCCGAAATCGTCACTGTTCCAGCAAGAAGAGCAGCGTTCCGAAAATTGATTGATCAACAGACCGTTGAGTTTAGATAACATGGAAGGTAGAAATTCATGATCTGCCGTGCGGTGTACAGTCTCCATTGTTTGCTTTCGGAAACCAAAGTGATTCATTGTCCTTGCTAGTTATTTATTGTGTATGTGAGATAGTTAATTTTTTTTTATTTTAGTTATAGTTATTTAAGTTCATTTTTTTTTCATTTGCATTGCCTACAATTTTTACTAATTTCTAAACGATAGTGTCCCCAAGGCAACGTGTGGATTCCACAAGACAAAATACATCTTTTATCGTCATGCGGATCTAATGCTACTTTCCTAACTTTGTTTGTTGTAATCACGTGGTCTACACTTTGGATTCTTTGTTCTATGCTTAGTATCGTCGATTGTGAGTAAAGGCAATCGATGTAATCGTGGAAGGTGAGTTTGTTCTCCACCGTATTTTTGCCCACACCTTTTGCTTTCTTCGTGATGCTACTCTCTGTTCTCATGGCATACGTCTTCGAACGCAAACCCGCGAACTCGACAATAATGTCACCGTTACATTCATCTTTCAGTTTACCTAGGACTTTTTTGTTGAGGGATGGAATTCCAAATCTGTTGGGTTGAGGGTACGCAGAAGTATCGAAATACTCAAGCATGGAAGGATTTTTTATGTCTTCGTATAGGTTAGGTGTTTGTATGCTGTAAATGAAGCTGTCGGTGTCCGTGTACAAAAGTGATATTTTATCATTGTAGAAGGGTTTCATCACGTCGTAATGAAATTCGAACATGTAAAGTTTCGACAAGTCGAGAACCGTTGCGCCAACGTAAATTGGTTTTCTGAATTTCATCAATTTTATATGTAGATTGAAAAGTGCTAAATTCTCGTTGTAAATTTTTCTCGACTTGAATCTAGGATCGGCTATCCACTTCCGACATTTATTCTTATCGGAAATTAATTTCACGTCTACGTGCTTTCTAACATTCTCCATGGTCTTTCCGTACACCGCATTGTTCATTAATTTAAAAAAATCCTTGTCTAAATCGGAAGTGGCAGCTGTTCTATGTTGTGTGTTAGTTTCTATGTAAGGTCTTAACCACGTGGAATGTTTAAACTTTAGTATTCTTCTAACATTTACTATCTGAACACCCTTCCCAATCAAAAACCGGAGATTCTTGTAGTGGACGACGTATCTCTGTTTAGGGTCCAATGTTAACAAAAGCTTGTCTTGAACCGAGTCGGGTGGACATTTGATTTCGGGAGTCGGAGGCAAATCCGAAAACGTGTCGTGCAGGTGGTCGGAGAATTGGAGATCTACCTCTGCGAAGAAACCACACTCGCTATCGTCGAAATGAATAATGTCTATCGAAGTGGGATCTAACCATTCGAATCCCCCGTAAGGAAGTTTCTGAACCATGGCATGTCCGTAGAGATTATTAACGTCAGCGTAGAAGATGTAATTCGATGCTCGATTTGAATCGTAATCTTCTTTCATGTGTACGTTATTAGCTTTTGCATGTCTCTGTACGCATTGCACCATTCCACCTCGTATCCCTCTTTCGATAAATAGCAACATGTCAACGTCCGATATCAGTTCCAGCTTGACCTTTGTCTGGAATAACATTGCCGACCACGCTAATCCCGGTAGACTGTAGAAATACGCTGGATCTAATTTATAAATATTCGTTGCCGTTTTCCTGAACGCTTGAAAAACATCCGCGAGTATCGTCACGTCCAGTTTTAAGTATGCGTCGTGGTAGTCTCCGAGTGTCGTACATTCTAATTTCTCCCACATCAGTTGCGCGTGTTGGTATTCTTCTTCCGCGATTCCTTTCTCTCTGAGTCTGCTGTAAAATTCTCTTGGAAGTGGAAGAGCGTCGTCGTTAAATTTAGAACCATCACTAACATATTCGTAAGGATAAACTCCTTTACGTCTAACGAGTTCTATGTCTACGTTGGGAAAACTAGCTCTAGTTATTTTAAATTGATCGTCGGTGAGTTTGTTCGCTAAAGCATCCAGACTTGCAGAGAGAAATCTATACGAATCCAGAAAGCGCATCTCGATTGTATTTTTCGTTCCCGGAATCGACACTTGCTTGCTGAGACTAATGTAACGTTCTTCATTCTCGGCCAAGACACCTATACGTTTCGGATCGTAGCCAAGATGTCTCACCAGGTGGTGAAAATCATATCCGCTTCCGTTGTGAAAGAATATGGGGATGAATTTAGGTTTCTGGATTTTAAGATTGCACGTGTTGCAAATTCCACCTATGTAGTTTCCGCTGAAATGATCGTGGTGGAATATTTTTTTGTTCTCATCAGTGAAACTTTGATCACATACCGGACACACCTCAGTGGAATTGTAATTTTGAAGTTCATTTTCAGTTAAAGGTGCCATCGGTTTTGATGTAAGCAGTACGCTACCAATTACCTCAACCTCCTCCACCATTTTTTCCAGGAAGTGTTCGATTACATTTGGCCCGCGGTATATATATGCTTCATTTATTTTATCACGTCGCACAACAACATAGCCGAAACTATTGGGTTGATGAAGCTGGTACGGCGTTGTGGAGGAAATTTCAGGATCCGGTTCGCAGTAGGAGAGTGGTTTCAGGAAAGACTCGAAATCTGCGACGATGATTGCGGGATGTTCCAACAATGCCTTGTGCATTTTGAATTCTTCGACTTCGTTCGTTTCGGGCATCAACATTCTAGCCGGTCTGTTGTCGCCGCAATAAATTTTATGTTCGGCAAGTTTCTCCAGAGCAATTTGACGTCCGGTGTATTTTCGATAATCGAGTTGTTTTTGATCGTCGAACGTGGTTAGGCATCTCGGGCAAACTTCGATGCAATGTTCATGCTTGGTTGATTGACTTCTGACCAAACGTGATAGTGAACGAATTAGCGTATAGTGATGAACATCCTCGTTGGAAATTAGAAGGAGATTTATTACACAGGCATCGTCATCGTCGATATCGCTTATCCTGACGGGATGCACGAGATATTTATCTGACGTGAAGGAATATACATTAATAGCGATGCGTTTTCCTGTACAATTTTCGAACTTTGTTATATCCGACAATGTCACCGGGTATTCGATGCCAGACATTACACTTTGAAAGTCGGTCTCGTATTGTTTGTAATGAGAAACCTGTTCTGGATTATTTGACCAATAAACAGGATGCAGTGCGGCCAATATACACCAAAGGAAACACTTTTTATCGCTGTTCTGTATATTTAACACAGCCCTCTTGTGTTGAATGTTCGGTGGAAGAGGAACGTAGCTGGATGCGTGAAGAGGCGAGAATCGGTTCACGTAAACGCTTAACGTGTGAGGACTTCCACACAGAGACCATCCCGACCCTTTAGCCTCGAAATCGTCGTGTTTCTTAACCAGCTTGTTGGACAGATCAGAATAAAATTCGTCCAAATTATCGACGTCCGCCAAATGAAGAGCCTGGTTTTTTGTTCGATGATAAAAAATACTTGTTGTACCATCGACTTTTTCGTATTCGGAAAATAGATCAACATATACTTTTATGGAATTATTTTCCAATTTATTTTTTAGAATATTTATCACGGATGTTTTTGTTTCACGCAAGAAACTAAGAATATCCCGGCCTGGTTCCGAAGTAAAAAAGAAATCCTGGAGTTGGTCGTTGAATGCAGATCTAATTGGTTTGCGTTCATCAGATAATTTAACTTGTTTGGAAGTGGAAGCTTCCGTTTCTGAATTATCGATTTTCCTTTTCGATGTTCCTTGTTCGGTCGATGGTTTGCAAATTTTGAGATGTTTACTTAAATTTGTAATGCTGATCATTTTTCCGCATCGAGCACAGGGCTTAGAAGGTAACGAACGATTAATTCTCGAACCTGTTTCGCTACATCTTGCCCTGTGTACTGATAAATTGTTCCTTGAGATTAGCTTCCCACAAGTAACACATTCAGTTTTGTCATTTTTACGATTGAAACTGGTGGTGGATGCCATTGCTTTCTCCAAAATCACAGAAATCAAAAAGTCTAGTATATAGCGACACAATTTTCAGGTATGTTATTTTATATAGAATTTCTTGGAGTGATTACAAAACTCAAAAATTCAATCTACTGTAAATAGAATTTCAGGTATGTTATTTATATAGAATTTCTTGTGTGCGAATACAAAAACTCAAGAATTCAATCTACTGTAAATACAATTTTCAGGTATGTTATTTTATATAGAATTTCTTGGGGTAATTATAAAACTCAAAAAATGAATCTAGTGTGAATATAATTTTCAGGTATGTTATTTTATATAGAATTTTCTCGGGGGCGTACAATATTGTCAACGGTATCATATTAGAGTATGTCGTTTGTCGCCTAAACACTACAGCTCACAGGTCGGGAAAATCTGGCATGAAAGCAGATAATACGCTTATGCCTTATTTATATAGAATTTTCACGGGGCGTACAATATTGTCAACGGTATCATATTAGAGCGCGTCGCTTGTCGCCTAAACACTACAGCTCACAGGTCGGGAAAATCTGACATGAAAGCAGATAATACGCTTATGCCTTATTTATATATAATTTTCACGGGGCGTTCAATATTGTCAACGGTATCATATTTGAGCGCGTCGCTTGTCCCCTAAACACTACAGCTCACAGGTCGGGAAAATCTGGCATGAAAGCAGATAATACGCTTATGCCTTATTTATATAGAATTTTCACGGGGCGTTCAATATTGTCAACGGTATCATATTTGAGCGCGTCGCTTGTCCCCTAAACACTACAGCTCACAGGTCGGGAAAATCTGGCATGAAAGCAGATAATACGCTTATGCCTTATTTATATATAATTTTCTCGGGGCGTTCAATATTGTCAACGGTATCATATTAGAGCACGTCGCTTGTCGCCTAAACACTACAGCTCACAGGTCGGGAAAATCTGACATGAAAGCAGATAATACGCTTATGCCTTATTTATATATAATTTTCACGGGGCGTACAATATTGTCAACGGTATCATATTTGAGCGCGTCGCTTGTCCCCTAAACACTACAGCTCACAGGTCGGGAAAATCTGACATGAAAGCAGATAATACGCTTATGCCTTATTTATATATAATTTTCTCGGGGCGTTCAATATTGTCAACGGTATCATATTTGAGCGCGTCGCTTGTCCCCTAAACACTACAGCTCACAGGTCGGGAAAATCTGACATGAAAGCAGATAATACGCTTATGCCTTATTTATATATAATTTTCACGGGGCGTTCAATATTGTCAAGAGCGTTAGTTTTTGTAGAGCTCTCTTTTTCCATTTTTCCTCTATACAGTGAAGCTGTAGAAGACGCAATTAGCTAACCTAGCATACAACACACCTTCCTAATTAATATGGATATTGTCACACATTTCTCTTATTTTATACTGTTGTAAATAGAAAAAATTATGTACGGTAAATGTTTTGTACATTATAGGAAAAAAATGCAAAATATCCTCCAATTTTAATTCGAATTTTATCGAATTTTTACATATTTCCACGCCGCCACATATTGTCCTATTTGCTTCTTTTACTTGCCTGGCTTAATTAACTCTCGCTAATTAGCATTTTTTTGGAAGAAGTCAACTAGAACAACATATGGCGGTATGAGAAATATGCAAATCAAAAAACATTTTAGCAATATATGGGCCCTAGCAATTAGCTTTCTCGACTAAGAGTACTCTTTCAAACGTCTTCTGCTGATCGTATTACTAAACGAGGACGTTTAAAATTTTTGGGTGTTGAAAAAGTTTGACCCTACTTTTTTATTTCTATTGTTTGCTAATAGATGGCGCTAATAGTACCCCCTCCCCTCCCCTCTCCCCTCTTCTCCTCTGCTGTATGACAAATAGCGCAAACATAAAAATCAAGATTTTGGAGAGCAAAACATAAAATTTGCATGCATCTGATGTCGAACCAGGAACTTTTATCTTTCGGGGAGTTAACATTATTTTTTACTCAGTCGTCATATAACATGAACACACGCAAAGATTCACATGTGCTTTTATTATTTTGTGTTCGGTAAGTACAAGTATATTCTTACATAAATTATTGTTTAATTTAATAAATTGTAAACTCAAAACCTGCTATACTAACACTCCTTCTGTCTATTGAAAGCGAATGTTGCGTGCATGCGGAAATAACACAGAAAAAAAAAGCGGATGGAAGCAATTTAAAATCACTGGGGCAAGGTCAGTATTACGAGAAGCGTAAAAACACGTGCTTCCATTCAACTTCGAAAAATAAGAATGAATGTGTAATAACACTGGTATTATTTGTAATCACAGTGCTTACTCATGTATTTTGTTTAATATTTTATTTCAAATTCACTGTCAGAAACTAGTGTTGTTAGTTTCTGCATGTAGGTTTATTTACTCTGTTGGTTGTCACTGTCAAGTTTTTAGTATTCGTACAGCATAAAAAGCTATAACCCCCCTCTCAAAATATATACATTGTATACGCCAAGATGCGCAATAGCCTGGCAACACATCATGAAAAAACATGCCAAGAAGACCCAGTGGGTTTATAAGTCAGTGCTGCCAATTCCTATTTGTAGGTTAGCTTAGCCAGTGAAAGATCATATAGTAGAATTTTTGTAGAGTGGGTGTTTGCGAGTTCCACGACGCGCTGCCTGCCGATACTCTATGCAGCGTCATCCTGATTGCAGAGAAGTCCTTCGTCCACGACGTGAAGAACGGGAGGGTGACGGAACAGTTTTAAAATTCATAAAAAATTGCCACATACTAAAAATCAACATCCAACACATTTTAGGTTATATAAAATTTGTGAAAACCTTATAATACTGAAATATTAAAACAAACGGAGTCCCCCTTGTAGGTTAGTTCGGTGCGTAAATAAAAAAAATGATAGGTTAAGTTATATCACTTAGGATCGTAAGAAAATTAAAAAAAATCGTAAAAAAAAAGATAGGTTAAGTTATATCACGTAACATCGTGATATACCTACCAAGTACAAGTAGGGAAAAAATGAGTGCAGTGAAAATTTGTACTAAAACATCGCTAAACGCTATAACATCGACAAAAAATTGTCAAAATATGTCAAAAACTTATATTCGATTGATAAAAAAAAATACCTACAAAATATGATCCTCAAATAATAACGTTCAAACAGTGCATAAATAAAAAAAATGATAGGTTAAGTTATATCACTTAGGATCGTAAAAAAATTAAATAATCGTAAAAAAAGGATAGGTTAAGTTGTATCACGTAACATCATGATATACCTACCAAGTACGAGTGGGGGAAAAATGAGTATAGTGAAAATTTGTACTAAAACATCGCTAAACGCTAAAACATCGACAAAAAATTGTCAAAGTATGTCAAAAAGTGATATTTAATTGGTAAAAAAAGACCATACCTACTAAGTACTACTTTGAAACGCCTAATATGCACTACTGTTGTGCTTTTCAGGAAAGTTAGCTCGACGCTCCTCAAGCCTCTTATCAAGATTGCCTCGGTGTTCGCAGCATTGCCAACTCATTTTTCGTCGAGAAAATCTTTTTTCTCCTAATTCATTTGCTGTTGATTGTACATCATCACTTGTCGTGATTGTGTTTTGTTCATGTTCATTGGGTATCCAGTGTTTCGAACTGTCTGTATTTGCAACGAAAGTTAGAAACATGACGTGTCGTGGATGCGTCGTGAAATTCGTACCGGGTGTGGAAGATCCAGTGGATTTTTTAATTTAATTGAACACGGGATCGTGAAGAAAGGAAAGAAATGTCGAAAATGTGAATTCAGGTAAGTTTTCCGTATCCTGGAAACGGATTTCTTCAAATTTAAAAGTTTGGGGTTCATTTGGGGGCAGGTGACTTCGGCCAATTTCTAACATGCCTTTAACAGGGACTCTATAGAGAAAGCCGGGTAGCCGGAGGGTAGCGGAGCGGAGGCGGGGCCGCGGTAGCGGTACGGGGTGGTAGGGCTATTACACCAGGGGCGGAGCCCGGAATCGGTGGGAAATTTGGACTCAAAAATTTCAAACGAAAATATTTTTTAGTTTAAATTTCCCACCGATTCCGGGACGGATAGCCCCAAAAACCATTCACGGATAGCGCCACGAAACATTACAATTTTCTTCGTAAAACAATGCGAAAAAGTTAATTAAAAAAATGGATCAGATCAGCTTTGTTCACGGGTATTTCTTGGGTTCCGAAGGTCGAAACACCTCATAACGAATGAAAATCGACAAAACACAAGCACGACGCGCGATTATGTAGGAAGGTGTACGCGCCATATGGTCTCTCAAGCAAGCGAAAAGACTACGAGAAAGAAGTACTCGTAATGTGAAAAATTGCAATTACTTTGGTCAAAAAAACGTGAATACAACTTAAATAATGTTCCGCGAAGCAGATAGGTAAGTACAAATGTCAAAAATTGACAAAACGAAGAAGTTATAGGTGTCCGGGGAATATCAGATTTTTAACTTCAATTCTTGTTGGATGAACTGTTTCCATATTTTAAAGTAATTATAATAGTATTTCTGGTTTGTAAACATGCTTTTTCACGCACCACAAGGCAAACACATACTTGAAGAATATGGAGAAACTAAAAAAAAAAAGTTTTAAAAAAATCTGCTACTTCTAATCCAACATGTAGACTTGTCAACAACTTTTTCATCCCTACACAAAATAAGCAACATGGACATATTCTGCAATCCTTACGGAGAGTTTTCGTTTGAAGTTATAGTTCTTACTTCTTTCATGCTTGTGTAAAGACACACAAAATCCCTTGTCATATCATCAGGTTATACCCTTTAGAAAGCAGCTAATTCTAGTACCTTTAAAAAATATAATCTAGGACTACAGCGCCTTGAATAACTTAGTGTGGAAAACGACCCAAGAAACTGGTTCCCGCGACTGATGAGAACATAGATGGCAGTGCGATCAGAATCGGTGCTAATTTTCTTATGGAAGTAATGTGGCTTTGTTAGTTTTTGGAATATATTATGTAGATTTGTTCGTCTTGAAAGGCGGTACGTGAATTGATGGAAACAGTTATGTTTGTGGAGTGATTTGCAGTCACGAAATGGCATTAATTTGGAAAGAAAAGTAAAATAAAATGAATAAATAAATAGCATGCGTGCGTAACACAAGAAGAAACATCGCAATGTGATTCCGGACGTCAGGTCTTGGACTGCGTATTAGAGTTTATTTTTCTATGTTATTAGAATATGAATAGTATCCTGAGAGATATTTCATACCGAAGCGACAAACCACAAGTGTCGCTTGAAAGCAGGGTTGGCATGTTTAAAACAAAAGTGTTTAAAACACTTTGTTTTAAACGTTTAAAACACACGGCTTTGTTTTATTTACAAATGTTTTAAACGTTTAAAACAATGTGTTTTAAACATGTTTTTTTAGAAGTGTTTAAAACACATTTTGGTACTTGATATTTTATAGTCTGTGATATTTTTTTTTGTTTGGCAACCCTGTCTTTTCATTGAATCAGTGTCAATTAATCCGTGCTTTACGGGTCTCACTTATCGCACAACACTTGACCAACCTTATGTTCTGACATCACGGGCTACGTTGGTTAGGCAGGCTAGCTATGTATGCACAAGGTGGAAAAACTGTTTTGCGACAAGAAGGGCCCGTACTTTACTGTAGAAATGGAAACTTCTCAGTTCTTTGTTTCGTACCGTTCTGTAAGTTTGAGACTGGTGGAAGTATCTGAATACACAATGCGTGATTTTGATGATGAAGTGAATTTTTTTTCTCTTGCGATAGGATTCATTCGTTTGTATAACTGAATAAAGCGCAGACGCTTACTTTTAGTAACACAATTTTGTACTTTGGATAGATAAATTGATCTGGAGAATCTATTATGACACTGAAGGTTGTTTTCTCCTATATAAACTGTTCAGGCAGCAGGAAATATTTCAACCTGATTTTTCCACGACGAAGATAGTAATTCTATAATATTTAGTTTCTTGAAATTTAGATGAATATGAATCTTAATCTACTTCGGCAGTGGCGGAAAATGGGGGCTATTACCCCCTACTTTTGTCCCTCAGTAGAGGTGTGCGGGATCCCGAAGAGTCGGCACCGGGATCGGGAAAAGAAATTCCCGTCCCAATCCCCACTTTTCGGGGTCCCAAGCAGTAGGGAAATACAGAATGGTCATTTTAAAAAGTCGCCAATTCTGGACATTTTCTTCAATGTAAATGTATGTCTGGAACGTATCGGAAATTGTTAGTTTTTGTACCAGATGTGCAAAAACAAACACTTAAGATGAAAATTACGTGTAGAATTCGAGATTACAAGAGCTTCAGGAAATTTCGAACATATCCCGTCCCGAATGTCGGGATTTAAAGAATTTCCCGTCCCGACCCAAAAAATTCTGTCCCGCACACCTTTTCCCTGCAGTATGGTAAACCTTATCTCCAAAGGGATATAAACTGTCCTTGCAGCCACTGTACTTCAGTAATATAGTTTCATAAAAATAAGTATTTTCTCTATAGGTGTGCGAGACAGAATGTTTTTGGTCGGGACGGGATAGGGACAGGAAATTTTTTTTAAATCCCAACATTCGGGACGGGAAATATTCGCCATTTCCCGACAAAGTCAGGAAATTTTCGGGACGGGAAATGATCGAAATTTCCCGAAGCTCTAAAAATCTCGAATTCTACACGTAATTTTCATCTTAAGTACTTGTTTTGCACTTCTGGTACAAAAACTAACTGCTCGGGAACCCGAAAAGTCGGGAATTTGTTTTCCAGATCCCGGTCCCGACTCTTCGGGATTCCGCACACCCCTAATTTTTTTTTTAACGACTTTAACTATAATTTACTGGGAAACGTTGACTTTCTTTTGTTTAAAACATGTTTTTTAAACTCATGTTTAAAACTATGTTTAAAACAAAAAAAAACATGTTTTAAACAAAAAAAAACAGTTTGTTTTGTTCTTTTTTAAAAAACACAAATTTTGCCAACCCTGCTTGAAAGCGAGCAGTCGGTAATCAATGCAGCCTTTCGAACCGTAGAAACACAAGCTCTGACTGCACCGTTTCCTCAAGGAGATTTTACACCAAAGCGACACCCGACAAACGATACGAGGATTTCACACCAAAGCGACACGGGTCCTTCGGTCCAAGGCAACTTTCATACCGAAGCGACACATGTTGCTTGGAAACGAGCCAATCAGGAACAACATTTCACATCGTAGTGGCATGACGGGAAGCACAGGCCAGCGTTCGGTTGGTGAAATCCTCAAGCGATAAGTGTCGCGTGCCGCTTTGGTGCGCAATCTCACTAAAGCAAGACACTCATTGCATCGCGTATGCGCGAACAACAAACCACGGCAACATGTTGCAAGCTATTGAGGAAATGGCCCAGTTTGAGCGACGCAGAAGTGACAAAGCGACACGTGTGGCTTATCGTGTCGCGTAGATCTGTTGTTGTAATGTGCGGTTTATCGTGTCGCCTATTTGTTGTTCGCAAGCAACG
The DNA here is from genome assembly GCF_977018435.1 of Lepisma saccharinum. Lineage (NCBI taxonomy): Eukaryota > Metazoa > Arthropoda > Insecta > Zygentoma > Lepismatidae > Lepisma > Lepisma saccharinum. The sequence continues at coordinate 38,109,196 of NC_139237.1, forward strand.
CTTGCTAATAGACTGAAGGCACCATGTCGCTTGTCACTTAGTTGGGAACTCCCCCTGTAGCGCGTCGCTTCGCTCTCAGCACCCTTCCTTTAAGGAGCTTTCCGACGGAAGTAACAAGTAGCACGCGAATACGCCATATGAACGTGTCGTTTGCTGTTTGGACCCTCATGTGCAATGCATGCTATTTTACAGTCTGGAAGTGTGTGTCACTAGCAGTGGCGTAGCGTTATAGTACACCCGTACGCCCGAAAGTAAAACTTGACTAATTCCATATATGTTTGACCTTCATGGCATTATAATAGCTATTTTTCGCGATCCGCTTGCAACGCTCCACTCTCAACACTCGTTCTAGCATCTCTTTTCAATGCCTTTCCCGGCCGGCCGCCGAGCAGGTTCGGCGTAAAAGACTCTATATTCCTTGCTGCCTTTCTGGAGGGAAAGCTTCGATGTCTACAGCACGCGCGTAAATCAGTGTTGCCAATCTCCGAATGCAGGATTTCCCTATTACCAGTGTAAAATTTCCCTTTTACGACCTAAATTTCCCTAGATTTTCAAAACACATCTGAAGCCAAGGTCCGTTGACTTGTTTGCCGCCTGCTTTGGAAGGTCTGTTCATAACGACCCTTTTAAGCAAGCCGAGGTGGTTGTAAAACTGTGACGTCATAGTAATGAGAGATCGCAGGGGAAAGTTTGGTATCCGCTAGTTTTAGCAAGGGAAACTCGTTCCTCTGTTCTTTCCTTGCGCTTATATTCGTGTATTTCCAGTATTTTTTAAGCGCGTTTCATATTGTAGTGTCTGGGTGACAATAAATAATGTCTCACTGTGCTGAAAGGGCATATATATATATATATATATATATATATATATATATATATATATATATATATATATAAACAAAAAAATCTCATACCGCATATTTCCGTCCGATGAGAAGTTCCGAGCAAATGCTATTGAAAGATAAATTTCAGGTTGCTATTTTTCTTTTTATATCAGTGTGTTACGAATGTGATTTATAATCCGAATTAGTAGGAATTACATCAAAGAAGAGTCTGAAGAATGGCGCCGTTCCTACAATGATAATCCCAGTTACATTAGCTTAGTGACGATAACAGTGTTCTTGCAAGAGGTGTGAAGTTGGGGTTGCCAAATGCGGACTTTTTCTTTTTACGGAGTATATGATCTGACTACCATTCTGGAGACTCGGGTTCGATACCTGGTGGGAGAACCGGGATTTCTGGCACATGTTCAAGCGGCTCCGGCGCTCAGCCAGCATCGTATAAAGTGGATACTTGGAGGAAACTCTGGACGATAGAAGCGATACTTAAAGTGCAGCACATTGAGAACTTTGTTAATACATTTGAACTGAAAAATGGAAAGTGGTTATACATATATACACACTGTTGTTCACAGTTACCGCTCTTTCAAATTGTAATAACGAGAAACTGAAGCTTCTAGAGCTATTGGTAGAGCTCGTATCCTGTTGAACTTGCATTGGTCACAACCTTTCATAAACTGCAGTTATACATATATACGTACAGTGTGATCCATGAGTATTACCGCGTAAATTGTCAATTACCATGTTCATGCACTTTATTTGACCCAATAAGAGCTTCGAGAATGAAAAGAAAACTGAAAACAAGCTGTTGACAACTTCTGAAGCAGCATACATAATAATCCATCGTTTAAAAACACATAGGATGTACGAGAAAAATTAATGAAAATATTCATGGACAATTTGCATGGTAATACTCATTGAACCCACTGTACAATACTTGAAATATAGAAATTGATTTTGTTAGTACGTCGTCATTATACTGGGTATATCACCGTAAGAGGAGGTTTAAATCCATAAGTACCGTTCTTACCCGAAAATGTTGCATAGAGGCTGCAACTTCTCATTTGGGACATATTTTGAAGATGAACGTGTTAGTTTTGCCTTAACCGGCTAATAGCTAGTTTGGTGGCGGAAAGGGGGTAGTAAAAACATTTTCACTACTATATGAACGTATTTTTAGAAATAAAAATTCGTTTCAATACTAAATTTTTATTCTACGTCCCATCGACCGTCACTACTGAATTTGCAAAGAACTTGTTTGCTGAATTTAATTTGAGTGTTGACGACTTCATTCGCAACATTCATATTAATTATGGTTGTTACTCGTTATGCACAACTCTCTAACTGGCCGAACATCATTCCTGTTCCCTTTGTCAGGCACTTGAGGCTATGACTGTTTGGTCCAAATGAAAACAGAGATAGATTTTCGAATTTGTGTTACAGATGACACTTCTCTAGATGGTTTGGGCGACTTCCTGAGTTCCTCGTTTAGAGATTAGATTCGTATATTCCATCAGGAAAAGAATACTAATTTAGGAGTGAAATAAAAAAAATGTGTTGATTTGACTTAAATTGATCCCTTAAACCTCATGCAAAGGCGTCTTATTATCTCGTTATACATTCGTGCAATTTAATAGTGGTATACCATATAATACATACACATAATAATGAACAGGGGTCCCGGGTTCGAATCCTGGCCTGGGCATGGAGGTTTGTGTGTGTCCATTCATCAATCTCATCACATCATCACTCATCCCCATCTTCACAAATTAGCCAAAATTAGCACAAGAGGTGAAGTAATATAAAGCAAATCAATCAATCAAACATAATAATGAACTGCAAAATCGATATGCATTCTCTGATTTATTTGCTATCAGGAGAAATTTAAGAACTGTTACCTGTGAAGAACATAACAATACTTCACGGACGTAGGCATTTCTTGCATCAGTTCTCACAAACTAGCCTGGAGAGATACAGTATCGCTGAGTTAACGAAACAAGGTTAGAACAATAACTTCTTGCCAGAGAACAATTTATGTTTACAGAAACGAGACGTATGTAAACTTGTTGTTGTGTTCCCACTTCTGTAAATAGACACGATAAGAACATCATTAAGTACTTCTTGAATACCAGTAATTCTAGTTTGATTTCATATGCTGATTAAGTTTATCAGAAATATCAAAGCATTAAGATTCAAAGTAGCATTGCTACTTACGAACCAACGCATGAATAGATATTAAACTTCTTAAAATTACAGCAGAAACATGTTCACACGAAACACCATGAACATATTTTAAACTGAAGCACGAAAAAGTATCGAGATAGCTAACATTAGTTATGTATTGCAAGACCGAAGAGAAATTACAAAACTCACACAAAAACAGATACCACAGTGCTGCATTATATTCTTTTGGCACAGGTTGATGCTGTATTCTACAAACAAGGAATTTAAAGACAATAAAAACGTCATTTGTTTAACTCCCATAACCTAATCTACATGTTTCTTGTCCAATGTGTCTTTACAGTTAATTCTTCATAAGTTTCTTTTAACAGGCATATCATCATCTCTTTTCAAGCAAATTCATATTGCTACGAATATCAACGTAGTAGAGTTTTACGCCAGTATGATGTCTGGAGTGAGTTACGAATAATATGGAAAGAATGAATTTTTGGCAAATGTATTTGACGGTAAGTTTTTCCTGTTAAAACTGTTTCCGTCAATTCCTTTAGTCTATCAAGTAGTTTTATCTGTTGTTTATTGAAAAAATCCATTAAAAATGAGTTGACATTTACAATACCTAGGTATAACCACTACATGCTCCATGGGTACCAATCAGAACATTGTCATATCACAGTATTATTGGCTGCAGATTTTTACCAACTGCAAATGAGAATCATGATTATCTCAATTAATTAGCGTCTGAATTCGATGTCACTAAACAAATTTTATCTTTACAGCATTCTTAATTTTTTAAACAGAAAATTAGAGACTACAGTAAGTCTAATGGTTTCCTAAAATTGTTATTTTATCAGCGTTTTACCCAAAACATATGCATCAATTTTTATTTATTATAGACGCTTCTCATTGTTATTGTGAATTTTTAACTCCCACAACAGACTGAAGACGACATTGATTGAAATTACATATTGCCCATTTAACTAGTACCAAATAGGCATATCTTTCAGGCCAGAAAATTATATATTTGTATATGTAGTAGTTTTCGAACAGTCACCATGTACAGGGTGTTTCTGTGATTTTAATTCAAACTCGCAGGGTGGAATTCTGGTCTGACCATGGGTGTTATTTGTGAGTGCTCCTTTATAAATTTCATTATATTATCAATTATCCTCAGCGTCGCGATTAGCCAAAAGTAGAAGAAAGGCGAAATAAATTAAAGGAAATGAATCAATCCATTAAAGATACAAGCTTACTTTTCCATCTTTTACCGCTCTGTGTCCTAAATTGCTTTTAGGTAAATACTTATTGTTTTGTATAGTTGCACGATAGAATATTTCGAGAAGAAATCATAAATAGAATTCTCTAACCTATGTGTCCATGTCGTTTCAAGTATCATTTCGACTAAATCTCATATAAAGACTTTAATACAACGAATGCTCCATTGGAAGATCTTCATTGAGCCCCCTTCACAATACTACTTTAGTGTCAAAGCCATTCTGTACTGCATAAAGGATGTTTTATGAAAGAATTGCATGCGAATGACATTATCAAGAATTGTATTTACTGTGGTCTATACTAACAAAGCTCTATCCGTTTCAGATTCTTCTTAGCCTTTGTGCCTTTGTAGCTGCAAAACCGGGGAAATTTCCTTCAAAAGGTGAATTTGGTTTCCCAGATTTCTCTTCTTTAAGTGATTCCTTATTTCCTGGCATGGGTTCCGCATTTGCATTTGCTGATTTTTATGATCCATCGGTGAGTAGTTCTTACATTATAATTCCTTCCATTATCACAATATCTTAAAACATTCAGTCAGTTAAAATTTTGCCCAATTATATTTCTTCTATGGCCTTCGTAATTCCGTCTTCTCTCAATGTTGAGTGTATATTTAGTACGCTTAAGATATCGAAACTAACCATAGTTTTTCATTATGCGATTGATGTGTCCTAGGATGACCACATTCATTCAATCCAAAACATTTTTCGTTTGATTTGTTTTTCGTTATTCAGTGTCGCTTTTCTCTCATTTGGCTAATCACAATAATGAGGATGAATGACGATGTCATGAAGGGACATTCAGAAAGAATACCCATGCGCAGACCGGGATTAGAACTAGCAAAGCGTTTTTGTATTCACAGTGATGAATTCAGAGGGTGGACCGGGACCCCACCAGAAATTAAGAAACCCCTCCGAAAATTTAAGTAATCTGGCAGCGCATTCGGACAATAGCTAAGGGCCTACAAGCCTTAGTTTGTTGTAAATATAAATTATTACATGCTATAATATTATTTTATTGGTTATCTTAATTTTATTCTTAAAATGATAGTTAATTATACCTACATGTATTTACACTTAATTTATATCCATATCAGAAGCAAGGGGCAATTTAAAAATGTTATGGTATTGTTTTATTGGTAATATAATTTGATGTCTTTGATACACCCCCGTGAAGTTTGATGTCCCCCCAGGAGGAAATTGACTAGATTCAACACTGACTGTTCATGCTCAAATATAGCACAAGCTCCTGCTCCTGATGTACGATAACATAATCAATACAAAGGTTGAGAAAAATTCAAAGCAAACAAACCAAGCTAAGCTTGGTAGCGATTCATGAATTATTCTTGTGTCTTATATATACACATGATAAATGTGATTTTGGGGTGTCATGAGGCGCACCACGATGAAATTAAAGTATATAGAATTTCAGCCTAAGTTGTGCCACAAAGTACTTGAAATTATAAATGGAAGGGTCCTTTTATTTTTAATTTTGACATACTCCGTTAGTTTTAGTCGAAAAGATAACATTTACTGTTCATGACCAAAAGCAGTTTTCTTATTGCAAGCGAACATGTTGGCACGATTTTATCCTGGAATCTAAACCAAATCCTATCACTAAGTAACTAATTCTGGCCCGTTTAACCCGAAGGTTTATTGGTGAAGCAAAATAATTCTTCCATCTATCCTATCCTGCTTAAGTTAAAAAATCTCTTGATTACAGTCTTCTCAGTTTCCTTCAAGTGAATCTTAATACTGTCATACTATCTTTGTCTAGGTTTGCCAACAAGGGTTCTGTAAACTTCTCTTTCCTCTCCCACAGTGCTGTATATTTTGCTCACACAAGTGTTAGTGATGTATTTACTCTAATCATATCTGAGGGTGGATGTAGATTATGGAGTTCAGTATAATGTAACCTTCCCCATTCACCATTATTTTCATCCCTTTTAGACTCAAATTAGATCTCAATGAAAAACAATATTACTCACATGGTCACATTGAATGAACAGATAATGCGTGTAAGGCCACCTGGGATACTTGAATGTCTGCGTATTGCTCTAGACAATTTATTGCTTTTGACAGCCTTCTGGAGTGATGAAAGGCACCCAAGTAATGGAATGAAGTAACACCAATGTGGTATTTGTAAAATTAGCTTTGCGTTCGCGTCGGTAGATGGCGTTGTATGTCAAGATGCAAAGTTGTTATCGTCGAAAATGTGCTGTGTGCACATGCTGAAGCATGTTGACTAAGTACGGTCGTGGCATGGAGTCGTACAGTAGGATCCATGAGTATTACCGTGCAAATTGTCGGTCACCATGTTCGTGCACTTTATTTAACCCAATAAGAGTTTCAAGAATTGAAAGAAAACTCAAAACAAGCTGTTGACAACTTCTGCACCAACGTACACAAAAATTCATCACTTAGAAACACATAGGATGTAAGAGAAAATCTAATGAAAATAGTCATGGACAATTTGCACGGTAATACTCATAGATCCTACTGTACAAACTGTCCAGCGAGTAGTTATTCAATTTTTGACGGCAGAAAGTGTCGAAATTTTCGTTGTGTGAAGGACCTGTATGGGAATGAGTGTGGAACGGTGTACAGTTTTTCATATGGAGTAGTGCCTAGGGTGTACCAAGATTTGCTGCGGTGCTTCCTCTGGGAGGTCCTCTACACCCTACTCTGTAGCCATGCGACTACCACATCTTCGAGCAACTAGAAAAAGCTCTAAAAGGCTGCTGGTTTGCTAATGAACTGCGAGTACTGATGTCTGCTGGTTCCGCAGCCAACCACGGAAGTTCTTTGCTCAGAGTATCCATACTTTAGTGACTCGCTTGAACGGAAAAGGCGACTAGGTGTAGCGATGCGTAGACCTTGTATCACTATTGCTTCCTGTCTCATTATATATTCCAACAAGTCTTGCTTTCATTTGGGCAACTTTATAGTTAAAATTTATTCTGTCCTTTAAGATCAACCCAATGCAATAAGACTATTTTCACAGCTCAATGGCTCATGCACTTTAATCAAAGACGCTTTTGCTTTGATCACTTCAAAGCACAGATTGTTGCACAAAATTCTCGCCGCACGATTAATATGTCAATAAAATGTTTAACATTGTAAATTCTCATTCATGTAAATGTTATACTTTCCGATACAGAATTCAGTCGTCTCCACGAATGCAGTGTCGGATGGGTCAAATGGGCAAGTATCGAGTGTGTCTACAGTTTCAAAAGGAAACAAGATGAAGGAAGTGGCCAGTGCCGCCAAAGATGATGGAAACCTTGAAGTTATCAGTTATGATGGCAATCAGATAAGCAACACAGCACTGAAGCCGAAGAAAAGTAGTCGTCGCTATAGATCTAGACAAATCAACCCTGTTTCTAAGGGACTTCTGTTCAACGCTATTTTACATAATTATTCCGATTACGTTGGCTAAAACTTCATTGAAAATAAATATGGATTTAATTCTGCTTATTAAAATGCTGCTTTGAAAAAACATATTGTTAAATGCTATGCGATCGTGATGCTGAATAAATGAAATTACATTGTAAATAGTGCAAAGTAATTGTATATTCATATCACACATAAACTCTGTATGGTATTGAAAATAACATATAAAATAATACCAATATTCATTCATATATTATGAATATTGTATATTTAATATTCAAATACCAACACATTCTTCATCTTTACGAAATTAATTCTAGAGAATATTTTTTTCATTCGTTGGAAAACACGGAGAATATTACTTAAAGGATAAACCACGAAGAAACTTCTATGAGATATTCTTCCAAAGAACCCCTGCTCATATTGGTCTTGCCCCTGCCAGTGAGACAAGAGGAAATTCTCCTTGATGATGTGTCCATCCTTCAGGTCAATCGTAATTATTTCTATGTTCTGTAATGAATGCTACATATCGAATTTAATCAGTCATAATAATATCTTCCCATTTTACATATTTTCTTGCACATGAGGGGGCAGGGGGTTATCGGTGTTATAGCCCTCATTTTGGTCCATTTAAGAAGAGGCCAGAAAAGTGAAAAAGATGGTAAAATTTAACATTGACCACCGAATAAGTCATAGCTCTCCTCAGGCAAACATTGAAACCATACGAAATTCTTGAGTTCGCCACTCGTACTACATGCAAGCATGTGAAACGAAATTATGGTTCGTTACCATGTTCTAACTTCAGAAATATTAAAAAACAAAATCAATTTTCAATTACCAAAGCACAGTATTTCCATTCCAAGACACGGTAAATAGCATTTTCCTTCAAAGTATCCTTACGAAATTGAATGTACAATATCACCATATCTACAAAGAAATGTCAGGGTCTGTAAGTGGAATTTCACTCGTTGGAGAAATTACATTGCCATAATTTGCCAAGACTTTGCTCATGATGATTACATGCAATCGAAGAAATTAACGTTCTTTACCACTTGTAATGGTTTGTTTCTTTCCAGAAGCCTTTCTAGTGACCCTTACTTTCCGTTTCAAGGTCTTCAATTCCAGTCCATTAACTCAATGGAATTTGCTTAATTGCAATTAAGCAATTGTCCAACATGGAATTACACATATTAAAATTACGATTATTGTTCTTGGATATTTACTGAACTGTAGAAATTGTGTGCCGATTGAGATAATTTATAGCTCCATAAATAACTAGAAAGTACACAATACAATAGTACAGAAGGTGAACGTAAAGAAAATCAAAAATTCTAATTTATTGTTTACAAAATTAGTTTGGTTTTGAATGATAGATACGTCTTATTTTATTTCGACTTTCTGCCACTCTTGACTAATCGAGAAAGGTGGTGATATAAAATTGCTGAAAAGATAATCACAAATACACATGGACAGGACACAACAAGAGTCACACAGAGGATTATACTAGCTTTGAGTCCAGACGTCAGAGCATCGTTAGTTTGGAAAATGCAGTCTGGAGTGTACTACGTGAAAGAAAGATTGACACTTGTGTGTCTTAAGAAAGAGTCGCCCCCTTACACTCCAAAATTACTTTGGTGACTCGTCGTTCTTCGGGCTTACAATGCCTCTACACATATGTCAATAGAAGCAGACTATTGTGTAGTCTTATATACGTATAATCATTAATAAATCTAAATCGTACGACCCATATGATTACTTTTTTTTTTTTTTTTTTTTTTTTTTTTTTTTTTTTTTTTTTTTTTTTTTACAACTGAAGGCTTACTTTTAGGACTGACAAAAGGGTCATTAACGGTTGGTAGTGATATGTGGCAGTAATCACACATATAAATATAGGAAAAGCACCACGTATTATAATAATTGGCTATTTTATTGTTAAAATGTAATTCGTTGACTCTATGTGCACAAAAGAACTTCGCGTTTAGAAGAAAATGACAGAGAACAGAGTTTGTTTGAGTTTTGAGTTGTAAATCCACTATTTGCACAGATAGACTAACGTGTACTGAACCAGCAAATTAAAGTGGAATCTAAGCCACTATGGACCGCGGAAGAAAACTTATCTTTCCGTTAAGTACAATTATTAGTCCAATAATACAAACTTTATCCAGAAAAAAATCAATTATAAATAAAGAAATCCGTACCTTATGTATAAAGGTATTATGTGCGTATGTGTATGTACAGTGTAGAGTATTATAATAGTTAAAAAACAAAATAAATTGCTCAAAATTTGCTTATAAATTTATTAAGTATATTTTATCCTGTCTTGACTGACGTAATAATTGGTGAATTTTTTGACTGGCCAATCAAAAATGAACACGGAGAATAATAACCTAATTACGCGTGAGAGCACATACACACAATTCACACACACACACACACACACGGCTTGGCTGGAGTGAAAATAAATGACTGTAATGAAAAAATAATTCAATTTTGGAAATATTTATTTTCGTTCAAAAAGTATCACAATGATATGTTACAAAAGTATAAATTTTCTATCAAATATGATTGCTCGATTCGCATAGATTTAGCCGTAAAGCTTTCCTGCAAGTCCAACATGACCAACAGCAGCAATAGGTCCAGGGTGAGCACTCTGTCCAAGCTTGCTCACCACAGCGTTGAATCCGTTGATTGGATCAGCAACGTAGTTCACAACTCTCAAAGTGCCATCTGGTTCAGCCACGCTGTATTGGCCTTTCACCAAACCTCCATCACGAACTTCAGACTGGCTCTTGTGGTCTCCAGTCAGAGCGTCGGCCACTCCGTAACCGAAGGCGTATCTGGGGTAGGCCTGGAAAATATAAAATCTTCTGTTATACAATGAATCAAATTTAGATGTTTTCAGATTGAGAGTTACATTGAATTGTACTATGCAATTAATAGAAGTTTCAAAGTAGCTATATAAAATAGAAGGCAACTTACGTAGTAATCAACAGCAGCGGCGACAGGAGCAACAGCAACAGGACCAGCGTAGCCCAATGCACCATAACCGCCTACAGCACCACCAGCTACAACCGCTACAAGGGCGGAGAATGCGAGAAGGCCCTGGAATGGGAAAAAAAGTGGTTGGTACAGAGGCACTTATCTGTCTTGCACATTTATTAGTAAATCTTCTACAAGTTTGATACATGGTTTTGTTGATATTGATTTTTAACGACGTTCTTTTTCATACCAATACCAGTGAATACTTGCAAAATGGTTATTACTTTAAATAGTTTTTCTTCATTTTTTTATGTGCATCTTTATTCGAGAGAATAATAGAGGAAAATAGCCAAACCTGGACCCCACTCCCTAAGCCGGACCTCCTTCCTGTTTCCAGGTGCTGCCAAGTGGTGGCAATGGGCGAAACACGTCAAGAATAACGAAAAGATTGTGTAGGGAAGGTATTAGCAGTATCGTGCAAGTATCAGGTGCTGTAGTTCGTCATGACTTGTTTTTGTGTGAATGAAAGTTTGTACATCGGTGCACATCAGTGGGAATTTTGCTAATTAAGAGAGAGGTAAGTAGCAATATTGTTACAATTTAGACACTAGTAAGTATTGTACGTACTTTGAAATTATGGTAATGGTTTGTTTGAAGCTACGTGTGGTTTTATTGTATAAACAATAAGACTCCACGAGTAAAATGCCCTAAGTAGGACCCCTCAATGAAAGCCTAACATTACAACTGTAATTGAAGCAAAGGGTCGTTACTCGTTAGTAAAGTCCTTTTACATGTTGTTTCAGATGTTCAAGGGGAAAGGCAATGCAGGTGGGAAAAGGTGGGATGTCCAACAAATGGAAAGGGCGATTGATGCAATTTGGATATTGGCAATCTATATTATATTACTTTTGTACAGCTATATTATTTATGCAAGCTCAATAAATGTAAATAATTTACTACATATCATATATTTACATTTCTTTGCGTCTTTTCTAATTTTTGGAACTTGTTAAAGCAGAGGTCCGACTTTGGCCACTTTTTCTCCGTTGTTACTTTTCTTCCCTTTTTACAGAAATGCTTACTGGCAAAGCATCATGCGCTTTAAGGTGGATTAAGTTACTCAGAACGTTAGCGAACATATCAAGGAACCCATTTTATTAAATTTCTAATAGAAATAATGTGCCACAATGACACCAGGGATGAAAAACAAAACGGAGGTCCTACTTTGGTCACTTTCCTCTATTATTAATACATGGAAGAAAATAAGAATTAGATTTTGGTTGATATTTATGATCAGAACTTATTACAGTGGACAATAATAACCTTCTAAACTTTTCAAAATACTCATCTATTAGGTTTGAGTATATGATGGCTGTCTTCTGCAAGGTAGTTACATTTTTGTGTTTGACAATAAAATTTTTAAAAATTTCTTAGGAGTATTTTGTCTGTTTAAATAGTAGGATGTCCAAGAAATACTGTTTTTCTGGCAAGATTTGCCTAAGATTTTTATTAGAAGCTTTTGGTGATATTACTTCAGACTATAGTTTCCTGTGTATGTAAAAATGTCAAAAATGGTTCTGAACCTAACGGTTATTACTTCTCTAATTTAACTTGTTTCATACAGACACAAAATTTCCCTTACAGTTCTAAAGTTGAACACTTCTCAATTCAAATCCAATGCAATGGTTTGATTTCATTTAAACATCTTATGTTCTAGCTGTGTATTATAGAACAGGATCCCGCTTGTTGTTGAAACCTTTACATCACAAACGTGATAATGTGTACTTACTGCAAACGAGTTCATGATGTGCTAGTTGCTGCTGCGTACTGTGATGAAGAGCCTGTCCTATGTGTCTATATATACCCACTCTACAGATTACGCAAAGGTTGTGAAAGTAAATATCACAGTTAGTAGTACTGCAGCATTCTACGTTAAACTTTCTTCTCCTATTTGGTATCTTTAATGAGCACTTATGCATTATCTCTTTTATTGTTGGACACGTCTCAGAGGATTGAAAATGTAATAAATATACTGTTACTAAATAGTAAAAAGATACATTTGCATCTCATAATGTGCTTTTAGGTAAATCTATGTAGGAATTTTAATATATTTGTGATACAGTTATCGTGACACAGGGAATGGGAAATTCCTGTTTGGAATGAGGAAACGACAGACGGAAACACAAGTGGAAAGGTTGTATACTCTTTAAAAATATTCTAATCACTGCATTATTCTTACATTTACAATAGGGTTTATATTTTAAAAAAAGATGAATTTGAATTTACTTATGAGCAGGGACACTGCGCAAGCTCCCTATACCCCTTTTCTGGCACCCTTCGCATAGCAAACACTTTTAGCGCCACTTTTCTATTTCCATGGTTATACCTAATCGGACCGGTTACAGACCTCCGATATATTTTTTCGTCTGTCCTCTACAGAGCTGTAACTAGAGGCGAACCAGGGTCGCCTTGTGCGCTGAGACAAGGCGAGGTGTCAAACGAGGAGACCAGGTCAGGATGGAAAAGAGTAAACTTTGTGAAAATGAAAGAAACAGGTAGCGAGCTTCGCTATAGAAAATCTGAAAACAGCAGCAATTGGGCTTGATACTTGCTTTGTGTGTCTACGCGTAAACCAAGTTACTCTAGATTCTACATGTGGAAATATACATAATACATGTACTCGAGTCAATGCAATCTATAGTAGTAAATAGTGGCAGTCGTTGGGCTAACCAACTTCGCTGTAGAAACGAAATAGAAATCTCCTGCGTTTCAATTGTTGAAGTGTGGGATATATATCTTCTTCCACTCTTCTGGATATTACGAACAACATTCATCCGATGAATAAATGCAATATATGGAACATTCAAGTGAATGAATGATATAAGGACATACTACTTTGGACTCACAACAGTCACATGTTTTTTGTTTACATTTGATTTGATTTTGAGTTTTAAGTCAATAATATGTATTGATAAATTAATCGAGACTGTACCTGCAGTTTAAGGTGGGATTCGAACCATATTATGCTTCCATCGGGTATGGAACACACTTTGCAATTTCCATACAGCTGATGCTTGAAAGAGAATGCGAGATCTTTGTTGAAGTATAATTTTTTCAGCTCCATACTAACAAAAACGATTCAAATATGATAGTTTACTTTCAAGGGAGTGTTCTAAATTATTTTTTTTGGTGTACATTGTATTGTCTACGTAAACTACAAGCAGATTGCGTGTAGATGAGGCATATAGATTTAGACATATAGTCTACAGCACATTAATACATTACTGTTCGACGTGAGGACTACGAGTCAAGCATTGCAAAACTGTTGGGTATTCCTTGATTCTCAAAGGATTATTGTGCCGCGGTGTTCGGTACTTCAATTTAATTTTGTTGGTAGGAATGGTTTGTGAACGCGTAGTTAGTATGTTAATAATTCGTAATTCGGTTCAAGAATATTGAATTACAATAATGTGCCAGGGTGTACAAGTTTATCTTATCTTGAAAAACTGTTTTTAATACCTCAATGTGTGACGCATGACTCGGACTTACGTGACTTAAATTATGTCATTTTTGTTAGGCTAGCTTACCATGTGGACGCATGGGTAACGCATAGAAATTGATAATAAGATATAGGAAAAGAGAGTGAGAAGCATAAAGGCAGAGGTAACTTTCAGAGAGGCAAGTTGTTAAAAAGGATTGAGTATTGTAAACATATAAAATATATCCACCGAACGAATTGTAGATCTTACCTGAAATGTGCGAGGTGCATTCATTAAGGTGTCTTAATATATTTCTCATGAACAGAAGCATTTGTAAACATGAGAGTTGTTTGAGAAGACGCATTAATTCTTGAAGGTTGATGAGGCCAGATGGCAGTAGGGTCCGGCTCATAGGAAGCTAGTGGCGCTGTCTAGCAATGGGCGGGTTTTTGATACTGGAAATGGCGTCGTTAAAATTTAAAGAACAGCGTGTTATTATCCATTTTCTTCACCTGCGTGGAGTAACACTCACCGATATTCATCTTCAATTGACTGAGAGATGCTGTGGTGGTGTCATGGACGTGTAAATGTACGTTCGTTCATGGGTGCGACAGTTCTAGGAAGGCCGAACGTCGTGTGAAAACAAACCAAAGACGACTCGGCAGGCCCGTACCCAGAATTGTTTTGAGGGAGGGGCCAGATCCACATATATATACACAGTGGAAGCTATTTGGGGGACCTGGGGGCAGTTGCCCCCGACATCTTTACCACTTTTACTCCGTACTATGGCCTCTTAATGCTTGTCTACAAAGAGAAAATAACTGTCCTTGCCCCCTCCCCTTCCACAGTTTTGGCACCCAATCGCCGATACTGGTCAGAAGTATTCGAATAGTTCTGAGTGTCACACATTAAAAATGTTTTCAAATTTTATTTATTTTCTTATACCAGAACCATTGAACAGCCACGATAATTCTATGTTTAGAAAATAATATATTATTTATAAATTAAATTATACGCATTAGCAATGATTATTACAATAAATAATTCTAAATGTGAGTTAACCCAAAGCCCGCTACAAAGGGTTGTAGCGAGCTGGGCTGGGTTATCCAATAGAGAGAGAGAGAGAGAGAGAGAGAGAGAGATTTTCACCTGGTAGCCTTTTAGTTTTATCAATGGTTATAAAACTAAACGTAGCCAATATCGCAGACTGGAGACTTCTGGAGCCATCCTCTCCACACAACAAACACATTTATTTATCCAAGGACAACATTGAAATTTTTACATGTTTGAAAAATCGTCGATGTTATTTTCATAGCTTTTTATAGGTTCACATTTAAAAATTTCTTGGCTCGAGGGTGGGGGGCATGGCCACCATGGCCCCGCCCTTGTGTAAGGGCCTGCGACTCGGTCATGAACTAACATCCAGTTACCGTCATTGCTGAGGAAATGGGACAGGAAAGGCGCTATATTCACGCATTGTTATCCTAAGGATACCACATCGACAGGCACTAGCTATGAAACGTTTTTGAGAACCAAATTGCTTCCAGTATTGCAAGAAAAATCTGCAGCTGTGTTCTTTCATCAGAACAACGCACCTCCTCATCGGGCGGTCATTGTTCACACTCGTTTACGGAAAACAAATTTTAAGTTATTCTACATGCTCGTCCATACTTATCTGACCTAGCACCTTACGACTTTTGGCTCTTTCCAATGCTCAAGGACAGTTTCCGTGGTTGCATATTTTTATGCCGTTCCGCTTTTATATCAACAATTTTTCAGTGTACAATACAGACCCCTTAAATAAGCGTTTGCGGAGGTCATGCCATCGTGGCGTCAGCGTTGTGAAAATTGTGTGGGTATAGAGGGTGATTATGTTGAGATGTGTAGGCACTTTCAGCTTTCTTAGGTGTGTACATTTTTCAAAATAAATTAGGAGATCTTAGAACTTGAATGTACCTCGTACAGGAACTGCAGGTACAAATTTATACGCAGTTGCCAGAATAGAATTCAGCGCTCTGTGACTAATTCGGCAACACCTTGTTTGAGGCAAATGCTGTTACTCTCCTTTACTAGTTTAGATCATTTGTAATACTCTCTTGCAAATAGAAACTTCACGACCTCGCACTGGGCCAGAATTCTAAAAATGGGGACAAACATCTAAAGTGGTGAATAGAGATACTTTAGGCTGTCAGTATTTCTAATAAAATAATATAATACATAGAAAACATAAAAAAATTCAAATTCTGTACATATTCACATGATAGCAGTGCAAAATAATAAAGTAACATGTTGCGTACAAAGAATGCCCTGGGCTCGTGTACTGAGAAAAACTGCAATTTGCAATATCAAATAAAATCAGTTAAATCCTGTGCTTGTTGACATGAACACACTATCAAATAGAGCCGCAGTGGTCCAGTCGGTAGAGCGTCTGACTGCCAAGCGGGGACTCGGGTTCGATTCTCGGGGTGGGTGATCTACGGTCGGATTTTTCCTGTCTAGTTCCTGTATAAAATCAGTTCGGGTTTACACAGCATGTAATAAATGTGTACCCAGAGGCAACCGGGGAAAGGGGGGGAGGTCAGCGTGATGCTGGTCACATTACCCCCACAAATGACCGAGATCGTGAATATGTGGAGCCTCCACATTCCCCCATATTCCTTCATAGCACGGTGCAGTAAGCACGATTATTGTCACCTACCTTACTCCACGAAATAAATTTTACTAAAGAGCATTGTGTTCGTATACTGACTGAGATAAAGCTTAACCTCCACTTTCACTGTTGGTAGTGGACAGATTTTCATTTGGTTAGGCAGATTGTTGGGGTTCATGTGAGACACTGTGATGTCGAGCGATCGAGTGACGTCTTCTTATAGCGTACATGCTTTCTTATCAGGCAAGAGCCGAAAGCTTGATACTAGTGGATCAGACGAGATAAGCAGATGATGCATAAGATCTTCGTTGCTTGAAATTCGGGAGCTCTCACGGGAAAGTCGTTCTATGATGTTCTTGATTCTTGCTACTTGAACCTGCGCAGAGAGCTGAACACCAAGATCTTGTATACGCCATCGGTCATATAATACCAAAAAATATTCTGTTACAAGAAATTTCACAGTTTCCAACGCATATTCACGAAAACTGAACGTTCGTACGGCGACTTGACGATTGTGTTTACAAAATAGTTGCATCGTTTGATTAACACCTTGTTTGCTGCCTGTGATTTCCACTGACATATTTAGGATCCTGAAAGAATTGGTGTTATGTCTTGCCATCATTAGAGGTGCCACTACCATCTTGTTTAGTCTTGTTAACGAAAATGCCCATGAAGCGTTTGAATTTCTCCTGGACGTTCGGTTTTTAAAGCTTTCCTTTTTGCTCTGTCTTCTCCACAAGCCTGCCTCCTCTTGAATTCGATTCGATACGACATGTCAAGGAAGAGGTCAAGAATCAAATCCATGCACGTAGGATTGACAGTCAAAACTGAGTATTTGCCGCTCTTTTGGTGATCTTGTCAAATTTGTTTTCATTTCTGTCGGCCAAGCGCCTCAAATGTAACTCACCTGAGCAGATGATGTACCGCTCGCTTTGTTGCAAACTAATGTGTGTGAAAAACTGTCAGATCTTCCCAACGCCAGCTGAGAGGTACGTAGAACTGAGATCCTGTATCTGGTCTCCAATGCATTCCGATTCTGCTATGTTTACGTTAAATACTGAGTTTTAATGCAATTCTATTTCAATGCAGGCATATTTGACAGTGTGAATCCGCATGCAACTGATATTCTTTCTCCATTTCGTAACTGCGCATAGGCACGAGTTGGCAGCCAGTTTTCTCTTGGTTGCTTTTATAAGACCCATTGAATCATTCGGCACAAACATCTTCATCCCACCTCATCCCACAAATTTTGAAAGTCAATTGAAAGAAACACACATCATTGTAACTCAGCTGAAACGGCAGCGTATCAACATGATTGTATAACAGTGCCCACAGATCAGTAAATCAATTCATACTCCACCCACAGAAAGTACATACCTTGACAATATGTATAATATGTGCCACAGAAGCCCATGAGCTTGCTCACCATTCTGTGCCGTATCCCCGCAGCTTGTAGACGCCTTAGTATTGTATCACTTGAACACTGCAGTTGTAAATGTCTGGCAACAATACTGGCTGGAGAAAATGGATGATTTGCAATGTGTTCCACAATAGCAGCATCTTGCTCTCCCGATGTCACTCTGCGGCGCCCTGTTTTCCTTCTTGTTTTCAGGCCCTCTTCTCCTTCATGTTGAAAACGCTCTATCCAATAACGAACAACATTTTCATGCCTTACAATGGCTATTGCGATATCGGAAATTGTGCGGCCACATTCGAACATGCCAATTATACGGCCACGAGTAGCTTCAGACGTGTATGGCATCTTGATTCCGTAGCAACAATGAACGATTGATTGCTCGGCCAGGTTTCCGACTACCACATCGCAAGTCATTCACTTGGTCTTCAATTAAGGGTTGCTAACCCTAGTTTCAAAAAAATATCGTTGATATGCAAGGAAAATATCAGGGATGGTCACGACATTAGGATCCAACAATTCAAAAACGGAATTTTTCATATCTTGCGAAAGTTAAGGTAAACTAATGCTACTGAATTTCTACTTACGAAATTTCATCGCCAATTCTTGTCATACGAAGTGAAATGTGTATTTGTTTCGGAAAACTTACAAGTGTAAATTATCTTCCAGTAGAGTAATCAGAGTGCTAGGCACGATAATTGTCATTATTATTGTTTATACTGTATAACAAATAGCATAGTTACGTAAGTTTCAATGAATGATGTAACCCCGTATCACCTTACCAATAATCATAACCAATAATCATAACCAATATTAACACTCGAATCTAAGTCAATCGAATATACAGCTTGGCTATGGGGGGGGGGGGGGCGGAAATGGAAATTTTTCCATCCCATGAATAAGCTATAGCGTCCCTGGACTATTGTGCTGCATAATTTCTACATTTGATTTGAGAAATCATTTTAAAAGATCTATATTTTTGTTCCTCAGGTCCCAGGAGCTTAATAAAAAATATCCTCAACTAGTAAATGTTAACAAACCTGAAACTTTTGGGGCCAAGTGTCCCTTTTTCAGATGCCAGAATTTGAACCCTAAAATAATAATTCTGAATTTACGAATAGTAGTGTGTTGAATGGCAGTGGGTAATTAGAGGTGCTGTGCGTATTATTGCTTTACGAATTCATTTTCGTCTGAAGAAAGTTGCCATTCCGATACAGACAGAATATTTCGAAAAGTCCTTAATCATTCTGAGCGAGTTTTATGCACAAATAGGCAAACCGGGATGAGATCTAAAGTTTAAACTAGAATCCGAATCACTATGTGCCTCCACCGGGCATCGAACCGAGAACTCCTTGATTACAATGCGGCGACGATTTCCTTGCGCCATCGTGGAGGCTCTCTTAATCAGTTGCATATGCATAAATTAGTATAAATTAATTTAAAGTATATTTCTCATACTACATAGAATTCATTATCACCACAGTCGGGGAAAATAGTTTTAGAGAAAATTGAAAATGGAGGAATATCTATCGCTCTTCTCGATTTTCTATTTCTTATAAAATCAGAAGCATTTCACATCATTGTCACAATCTAGAGCCGCTATTGAATGCAGAAACAGCAATACTTGAAACTTTGAAATTGACACCGAGGGTGATATTTTTGTTATTTCACGTCACTGTTCTACCAGTCTCGGATAATCGCAATGATGAAGGTTGAAGATGTGATAGATGGAAGTGGGATGCAGACAATGACACATCCTCACCTTACTTCGAAGCGCGTGCGCTAACCAATTAGCCACGGGGTTGGCTTTTTTGTGTTTATCAGTTCACCAAATTAATTTATTCGTCATTCAAGATCCAGAGGTAGAAAAGCAACGTAAAATAACGAAAACAGAAAAAATACCATTCACTTATCATCACCCAATAATTTCATGCTGACCAAATCCACACACGAACCTCTTTTGGCATTCGTTTTGCAGAATGGCCTTGGGGATTAAACATCGCCCATTTACTGGTTCAGCTCGAGACAATCCAGGCGACCATGTTATCGAAGCTTATCTTCAATCCTTCACACAACTTCGCTATTTGCTTCTTACAGGTTTGACATCTTAACAGAACTTCTATCGAACATCGCTCATAGAGTATATTTTACCTATCAGCTCTTAATTAACCTTCTAATTTTACATATATTTTTTATTTTTATTTAGCTTCGCTTTTCTTCCACTTTTGGGCAATCGCGACGACGAAGATGAGTGAAGATAAAATAAATAGAACATTCAGAAACAACACCAATGCCCAGACCGGTATTCGAACCTAGGATCCCTGACGTAAAATCGTCTAGTGCTACCACTCAGTCAATTTTCACATAGAAACTTACACTTACACACCTCTTCCTTACATATGTGTTTTGTTTTACCTGCTGCACTTCTCTTATGGTGAATTCTAACCCCTCATTTCAGGTTTATCTCATGTTTATAGCTATTGCTTTGTAGTGAATGATAATCCCATTACGCCATGTGAATCTTACTCCAACAAAAACCCTGTTAGAGGATGGAAACGTTACGTGTGTAATTTTGTTAAAAGTCTGCTTTGGTTAGCTTTTTTAGTGTATTCAAAGAATATTGCATTTTCATTTCGTGTTGAGGCATATTTTCGTCACCTAGATTTTGCATTTAAAATATGTAGGTCCAGAATATATTAGTCATTGTGAATTCGAGTCAATTAAAACATTTTGAATTGTTGCGAGATTATCTATGAGGCATAATGAATAAGTAGAGAAAATGCAACTTGTATATCAAAATTGCTATGTCCAACTGATCTCCGAAAGTATTGTTTAGCACGTCACATTTCACGTATAGTCCATGATTGTATCTAGTATATGAACGAGATGTGTCCCTCCTCTCAAACAATACGTGGTATCATTTGTCGAAACTCTCATTGCTTGAAAAAAATGAGCAGAAACATGGCGATGGACAACTTGCTCGGTAATACGTATCATCCCACTCAACATTATGAGCGAGTTCACGCAAGTGAATTTTAGATATATGTGTTAGAAAACTCACAATAATATAAATTCGATAGAACACCAATATTTGCACTCGGATCCGTTTATTATTTTTCAGTCTTTTCCTCTTTATTTCTCGTTTGGCGCCCTGATTGCTTCAACGCCAAGGGTAGTCGAGCCTTTTCCCCACCCTCTGGTGTTGCTGGTCCCCGTGGCGGAGTGGTTAGGAAATCGCACTACGACGCCAGGGGTCCCGGATTCGAATCCCGGCCTGGGCATGGATGTTTCTGAGTGTCCATTCATCAATTTCATCATTTCAGCACTCATCCCCATCTTCGCAAATTAGTCAAAAGTGGCACAAAAGACGAAGTAAAATTAAGCAAATCAATCAATCAATCTCTCTAAGTATTCCTTCATCAATTTCATCATATCATCGATCATCTTTACCTTCGCGATTAGCCAAAAGTGACAGAAAAACGAAGTAAAATAAACCAAATCATTGCAATAAACCAAAATCAAAGAACTGATTGATTGATTGATTTGGTGTTTTATGTCCACTTTATGCACAGTAAGGTTAATCGGGACTGGATCTACAGTTTAAAGTGAGATCCGAACCACTATGTGCCTCCACCACGTATCGAACCAGGGGCCCCTAAAATCAAAGAACTACCTAGTAATGACGTAGATCTACAAAGACAAATGTATCAATAACCTTAGGATTCTCGAACTCGAATCTCTATCAGCCACAAACTATATAAAAGAACCGAACAAATTTAATTAAGAAAGTAATCATTCTATTCAGATTTTATTTCTGGAAACGTTACACCAGTTTTGCTGATGAAGCATGGTAGGTACAAAACTTAAAAGAATTAAAATTTGTAACCAATTCAAATTTCACAGTAGCCAGTGCAACTTCATCAGGTAGGGATGATTTAACCCAGGAGCTTTCCTCCCAGTCCTACAGCACCGATAGCAGCAACAGGTGCGTGAACAGGAGCGGGATGAGCGCTGGCACCGAGCTTGCTCACCACAGCGTTGAATCCGTTGATTGGATCAGCAGCGTAGTTCACAACTCTCAAAGTGCCATCTGGTTCAGCCACGCTGTATTGGCCTTTCACTACACCTCCATCACGAACTTCAGACTGGCTCTTGTTGTCTCCAGTCAAAGCGTCGGACACTCCGTATCCATAAGCATATCTGGGGTAGGCCTAGAGAGTAAATAAGAGTTTATTAGTAAACAGTAGTTGAAGATAATGCATTGCAGTGATATTTTCTTAACTAGCTTATAGACAATGCAAGATATATATATATATAGAAATGGACTTACGTAGGAATTAATTGCAGCTACTGGAGCAATAGCGGCAGCTGGAGCGATTCCTGCAACTGGAGCAATTCCAGCAACTGGACCGATTCCAGCAACTGGACCGATTCCGGCAACTGGACTGATTCCGGCAACTGGACCGATTCCAGCAACTGGACCGATTCCAGCAACTGGTCCGATTCCAGCAACTGGTCCGATTCCAGCTAATGGCCCAATAGCAGAATAAGCTGGTGCAATAGCAGAAACATGTGGAGCAACAGCAGCTACTGGGCCAACAGCAGCAGCAAGGGGAGCATAGGCTGCGTAGCGAAGAGGTGCTGCGTAACCTAATGCACCAATAGCACCGTAACCGCCTACAGCACCACCGGCTGCAACCGCTAGGAGAGCGGAGAATGCCAAAAGAGCCTGGAAGAAATAATAAGGCACTGTTACTCGTATGTGTTATGGTAAGGAATTGACTTTCAAAAAAATAATGAGAAACTAGTCACGAGAAGTAGAATACTGTGGCATACTTAAGATAATTAGTACAGTGTGAAAAAAATACATATAATGGGTTTAGTATAATAACTATTCGAATATGCACTTTCTGTAGATATTACCTCACCACGTAAAAATAATCGTTAGTATATTTCCAGAAATTATATATCAGGAAATATCTCAAGAAAACTAGACGAATTGTATGTAATAGCAAAAAAAAAAAAAATTTTGAAATTGTAATTGCATTCATTTAAATATTACATTTTAAGGTCTGGTTAAATTTTCGATTCAAAGAACAAAAAATATTTTCTATTGGAATTCTTTAAGTCTAATGTACTCTTTGAGAGACGTAAGGATGAACATTTAGCAGTGGTGACTACATCTACATATTATGGAAAATTATTGTCATGTAACCTACATTTCAAATACGTTTTAATTTCTGTAAATTTCATATGTAGTCGTTATGTAGTCATTTATATTGGCCTTTGTCTTCTAACTGCTAAAAGTAGCTACTGGAAGTGAGCAGGGTGTGGTCTTTTGCAGTAAAACAGGGAAGATTATTACTGTTATTATAATTGATTTCTCGAGTGATCAGGTTTCACAAGGAACAGCAACTAATTTTAGTAATAGTAGTGTAGTAAGTAAAATGTTATTTGCGTAGAATCTATATATGCACATGCACAACTTATCTTACCACACACATTATTCTCTACGCATGACTGATTTTGACTTTTATTTATCACTGAATTATATTCAATCCTCAGTTAAACTTTAAGAGCCCGACTCTAGATTTATATTCTGTCATTTACACAGCACATAACACGGAACATTGACAATTTTCTAAATAACTAATCTGATATAGGAAACACGTCCAATGATTAACGAAAGCACAAAATTTCAACGGAATGAAACTTCTTGATTAGCTTTATTTTTTTAATACTGTATCATAGGTCTGTCAATGAACCTTCTTAGTCATGTCAATATATTGATTACAGAAGCCGATATCAAAATTTATACGATTTGTTACTAACCTGCCATTTCTTACATTTTCAAAATATAACTATTAATTCACAAAATATGAAAATATAACAGAGAAATGTACTATCATATGACATATTCGGGTAAAAGCAAAATAAATTACAGTTATATTTAATGAAAATAAAAGTTGGTACAAAGAATACTAAATCTATAAGAATATTGCATTTCTTTCAGGGACTATTGCTTCGTAGTACAGAAATAATTCAAAATTTAATCCATATTTCAAGTTAATTATGTAAATACTGCCACTGTTCTGCACACAATTCTAAATATAGTTTTAGATTTAAAAATACAAAAGAAAATACATTTTTCTGTTACATTACATTAACTTGGTTGCAATGTTTTTGTTATCTTGATTATAATTGTTTTGTGGAAATTGTTTGGCACATATCGTAAACAGTTCTGGATTCAGAATATAATGAACGTATGTTGAAAGCCAAAAACTGTGGTAAGTGTCATTATGTTAGAGTTTGAAGTTACCAAACTATATTCCATACTGAAACTTATTTGTTACAAAAGCTCTTGGAGCTCTGTTGTTGCGAATACTCACTGAAAACGAGTTCATGATGTGCTTGTTGCTGCTAACTGTGACGAGAAGTGTGGAGCAAGTGCTATATATACTCGAGAAACATGCTTGTAAATGTCGTGAAAGTTGATGTGTAATTCATTAAGTGACCAGAGTTTCTTTACGAGCAGTGTTCCGTGTTCCCCATTAGGTCAGATATCAGATCCTCCATTTCAAAAACCGACAAGAAGTGAGATATTTAACAACATAATTAAGTATATGTTCCTAGAAAGAGCATTTCCCTCATTTAATTAGCACTCAGAGTATACTTTATGAAGCCTTCTTTTTTTTTAATGTGTCACGAGTTGCTTAATAATAGCTGGGTGGTAAGTTCAACCGCCAACAGTTTGCATCCAATTGCACTTTTATGTTTATTTCACTCGCACACGCTACACATCTTTCTGACAGTGTTATGACGAGACATAATTTTTACGAAACCGTTATTCATTGTAGATACTACCCTCCACAGTGTTGCCACATTGATCCATCAAAATTCCTCGTTTACAACATTTATGAATTACGCTGTTAAATTCAAAGCATTCTTTGAGAACAAATTATATCAAATTATAGTCGAGTAGTCAAGAGAATTTGAGTTCGTTTTCAGTTGGAGTCCAACTATACAGAACTTGAATAATATGAGATAATTTTTATTACACACCTTGCAAACCTTGCGTAGTACGAAGTAGTCATGATAATTTTATAATTATTTTCTAAAATAATTTTATAATAATTTTTATTAATTACTTAATACAAGCCGTGCTGGGCCAGTCGGTAGGGCGTCATACTGCCACGTGGGAGACAAAAGTTCGGTTTTCAGGAGGGAATTTGTCCAGCAATTTCCCGTTCACCAGCCAATTTTGCAGATATAGGCTACCAGAGCCTGTTGCTGATCACCAACTCCAGAAATGACCGAGATTGCGAATATGTAAGGCCCTGTTTCCACAACAGAGCATGTAGTGTTGCCCAAACATTGCTTCAGTGAAATAACAAACTTGGATTTTTTTCGGCCATTGCAAACATTCTAACCAGTGGCAATGGGGGTACCTTTCTGGTCGACCTGTCCGTCTTCCCTTCCACTCCCCTATCAATTTAAGAAAAGGTAGGTAAAAAAATGGCCTTTTGCTTTAGGTAAGCATTTTTGTATGGTATTTAGTGCTCTCACAAATACCCCAATGCTCGGACACTGTTATGACCAAGAAAGCGATTACACTGGGGAACAATTTTTTTCTCACTTTCTGTTGCATTAGATCTTTCAACTGTTTCTGAATGTTTTTTCAACGCTGATTTCAAATATGACATTGGTTTTCCAGTACATGCTCTAGTTTTGATGCAATTTAAAACATTTAATTTTGTGGAAATGGACATCCATTGTTGGTATTTACACTGGGGAAAGGTTGACAACTACACTTAGATCTGCCCTAGACATAGATGAAAACACATCCTTTTTTGGTTTTTGTATCGAATTAGGCTTCTTCAAGTAAACCTAAGTAACCAGCTGAGGTACAAGCTACAAGAAAAAAATATACTTCACTGCTGACAAAAGAGTCATATTTCAGAAAGCGGTACCAGATTTTTTTTTCTTCAGAAAGCAAATAATTTGTTTACTGCCATGATATCCCAGGTCTTCGCCAAAAAATTCGATAGCTCTAACCACACTTGCACAAAGTGAATGTTTAAGGAGCTGTTTCAGTTGGCCACTCAGTGCATTTTGCGAGAACATAATCACAAAAAAAATTGATATTGAAATTGACATACTCAAATATCATGAGCACAACTTGATCATTTTGTGTAGATCTCAAATTTGTCAGCTACCTGCTTCAACAGCAGAAAGGCTTCGCGAAGTATCCATGCTCGAAAGAAATACTGTACACAGGAGTGGCCCATCCCTGAAACTCTGGATGTTGGAATGTCAATCACTGTGAATGATCTAATTGTCAGCCGAGACAGGATCATTATCCCTATATCTGATTGAAGCTTGGCTTGATGAAGCAGTTCGTGAAGGCATTGAATATTGATGGTGGCTGTTTTCAAAATAATTTATAAGTAGATTCCTTTCACTCCTTTGTCGTTCGAGAAGATTAAAGTAGGTGTGTTTGATGGACCTCAAATTCGTATCCTTGCCTGTGACGAGGAATTTGTCAGGAAAAAGAACAAGAAGAAGCCAGCGTGGCTGTTTTCGGCAGTTAAAAAACTTTTTGGATAACAAAATGGCGGACAATTTATGATGTTGTGATTGAATGTTGTTGCCTTTCCGCGATTTTGAGTGCAATATGAGTGTAAATATATTTGCCGAACAGTCAACTTGATCAATTCCCCGAAAGCCTTTGAATTGTTAGCCATAAACAGGAAGAGCGCTTTCATTAAGACCTGAAAACGATGGGACAGTGCTATCAAGGGAGATGGGACAAGAATATGATGGCATATTAATGCGGGGACATCAAATAAGATTGTCCTGAGAAAGAGCTAGAAGTGCAAATTCGTGCCTGAATAGAACCTATTTGAACTTTGCATATCATGCCAATCATTTTCTTTTACAGTACTGGCTTTCTGTGTGTAGACATATATATTTCTCGTAGTTTAAAAAAAGCCTTAAATTTATATTCTTATTTCACTATATTGAATATATGTTTAATCCTTAAAAAAACGTGCTTTCATTTTGCCATATTTTATAACCGTAGTGCATATTTTGGTGTACCTACACTTTTTTCTGAATAAATGTATATGCCAAGATGGTATGCAAGATGGCATCCAACTTTAAAACGTTGAATAGCATTTTGAAAATTTAACATGAATGTTAAAAATTTAAAAATGAATTGCAAAAAAAGTAGACACCCAAATTAGGTTAGAACAAGTGCTGATAGCAATGCAACAAAAATTTTGTTTCCCAGTGTTGTCGATGTTTTTCGTTCATCAACTTGAAAATGCAAATTATATAGCTCTCATACGTAGAAAATAAGTCCTACTCCTCAAGAGATTCCTTAGCATGCTACTAGTCTAGGGGTCCCGGGTTTGATACCCAGAGGAGGCATGCCCCTTTAAACTATAGGTCCACTCAGATTAGCCTTCCTCTGCATAAAATGTATTTAAAAACTCGAATTCAAACTCTTAATATGCTACTGCTCGGAAAAAATATGAAAATTAATGCTGACAGTAAACATGTTTTATTCACTCCATACTTTTGCTAAAATTAAGAAATTATATTTTGATCAAGTGGGCAGGAGCTATATTGACCTATTGATGAATTTGGGTGGGAACGTATAAATGAAAGACATTTTATCTTTTTTATATATGTATGTGTATATATATATATGTATATATATATATATATATATATATATATATATATATATATATATATATATATATATATATGAGTGTGTGCATATGTGTATCTTCTTTTCGCAAATAAATTAAATTCAAGAAAGCAGAACCCTCGTGTGCCGATGGGAAGTGTGTACAATTCTACCACCACTGTAGGAGATGAAAGAGCACAACTATTCAATGTGTTTTTTCATGAAAATTTCTCCTCGGAAACAGTTTCTTTCAACCTCTTCCTGACGTAAAGTCTGTCAGATCACACACACTCTATTCGATTACAATTTCTCCTGAAGGAGCAAAATCTCTCCTCACCTCTTTGCCGTTCCGCCGGTCCTTAGACCCAGATGGAATTCCGACAATTTTCCTTCCCAAGACTGCTGACTCCTTGGCTCAGCCTCTGAGCCTCCTACTTCAAAAGTGTTTTATACAGGTGTGTTTCCTGACTTATTCAAGCGTGTCAATATTGTACCTATCTATAAATCTGGAGACAAAAAATCCACAAAATCTTGTAGACCAATCTCTCTTTTGTCACTTCTCTCTATTGTCTGTGAGAAAAATAATCAAAGACAGGTTGCTAAAGTTCACCTCCCCTTCCTTTCCTATAAATGTATTTCTGTTTGCCTATGACTCCAAACTCTTTAACGAAATATTATCAGAACACGATTCTTTAATCTTACAGCAAGCTTGTGTGGTGTCGACAGTAGAAACTTGAATTGAACGGCCGGAAATGCTCCTGTCTTACGTACGTATGCATTTATGGGCATTTTTGTGATAATGTTTTATTTATTTCTTCGCCAGCACTTATGGATTCTGTTGATCTGATTCTTTTAAATATCGATGCTTTTAAAGATTAAAGATGGAAAATACACAGATTTATGAAAAGCATGGCAAAATGTCTTAATAGTGATTAAAACAGGATAGTAAGGTAATATAGGTTAGATACACGAAAAACTTGGATAGTAAAGCGTACACAAGTTAAAAATAAATGGAGCATGTCAATACGCCTATAGTATTTTAGCATCAAATGTAATGTACCCTGTTGAAGGAACAGATGTTTTTTGTGTACTCTCTCATTCACTCTAATTATTAGATAGATGTATGAATTCACTTATTTCCGATATCATGATTAACAGAAAGAGGCAGAGAATTGGCATAATCAATATGTCTACATAAAAATATCATATTACTGTGTTGATGTCTAAAACGATTTCCTTACGAAGAAGAGTCACATCACTGTAGATTCCGCATGAGTTACTTTGGCTCAATAGATATATTAAAATGTTAACGTTAAAATCAACATTTAGATATATAGAATATTAGTATTCAGTGTTTTCAAGTGTCTGTGTCTGATAGATTGTTGGATACCACAATATTTCACAAGAAAGAAGCGTGCTTACATTAAAGTTTTAAATAAAACCACTATAGAGTATAAATTAAATTGGCTATCGCCTAATGAACATGGTGTTAGACAGTCATGAAATATTAGCATTTATTTCTTCCGCAAAGTTTAGTTATTAGAATTAAGAGACTGGAAAAATCGTGCGAAGAATATAAAGAAGTTTACGAATATTCATATCGCCAGTATGAAACACATGCTGGCATAAACAGTTAATTACTTATTCATATTCACAAGCCGGAAGTTGCTTTCACTTGTTCTTGTATATAAAGGCTTCGAAGACCACACCTCAGCACAGTAGGCAGCAACAAGAACATCATGAACTCGTTTGCAGTAAGTATATGTTAAATCTAGCTATACTACCACTACACCGCCCTCTGCGACATAGTGGTTAGCACAGCGCGCTACGACGCTATACTTACTCTTATTCAACAATAAAAAAAATGGGAGAATTAAATTCGAATTATCTGAAAGTGTATTTTGAATTTTGAGAAGTTCCAAGAACTTCATAAATTTCATAAACGTAGAACATTTACTAAATAATACTTATAATTCATTACAGGCTCTTTTGGCTCTATCTGCTCTAGTAGCGGTTGCAGCTGGTGGTGTTGTAGGCGGTTATGGTGCATTGGGCTACGCCGGTCCTGTTGCTGCTGTTGCTCCAGTGGCTCATGTAGCTGCTGTTGCTCCTGTCGCCGCTGCTGTTGATTACTACGTAAGTTACTAATTATTTACACTATTTGAATCTTCAATTAACTGCACTGTACAATTCAATGAACTCTCAATTTGAAATCATCTCAAATCTATGCATGATATAACATCAATTTTCATATTTCCAGGCCTACCCCAGATACGCCTTCGGATATGGAGTTTCTGACGCTCTGACTGGAGACCACAAGAGCCAGTCTGAAGTTCGTGATGGAGGTTTGGTGAAAGGCCAATACAGCGTGGCTGAGCCAGATGGCACTTTGAGAGTTGTGAACTACGCTGCTGATCCAATCAACGGATTCAACGCTGTGGTGAGCAAGCTTGGACAGAGTGCTCACCCTGGACCTATCGCTGCTATTGGCCATGTTGGACTTGGAGGCAAGATCTTGGGCTAAGCAGATGAAATTCTCTTTGCCTTCTCATAAAGTATCAAGGTATCTTCGAGATCCTTGACTAGTTATGTAGCAAGAGAAAAGAGTTTCGGCTGAAAAATAAATATTTTTTAATATAAATACGTATTTCACTTTGTTTCATAATTGGAATCCTACCTCCGAATGAATGGAGTTTACAAGGAAATTATAATAAATTTATACATTAAGCGTGTTCTGAGAAAAAAAAAACGTTTTACTGTAACTCTAGAAATAAATTTATAATTTTTTCTTCAATACTGAACAGCTAATATCTAGGGTTTCCGGAGAACGCACTTAAGGGGAAATATGCAATTTTATAGGATATATTCTTAAAAATTGTTTATTCTTGTAATAGGAAATATTACAGATATGATATACGTGTAGGATCATTACTGTTCAGAATCATTACACATACCCAATATAAAATTATACTTATAATACTTTATTAAATTGATTCTGTGCTTTAGGTGAAAATGTTCTCTGTTAAATCATGACTTAAATGATTATGACCATCAACATGTTGTCGCGAACAATTTACAGTGTGACGCTTCCATTGAATTAAAAGTCCTTCACAGTGACAAGGCTAATGTTTATGTTCATAAGGAAGTTCATAAACAGAATATGCGACCCTTGTGATCTGATAACTAACTTTGGACAGAAACTGCTTCACAACGTTCCCTCAGTGTTCTGGTGTTCATCCCTATTGAAAAAAAAAACTCTGTAAAAAGTACCAGCTTCCATAAGCAAGGATGAAAAAACCTGTTTATTTAACAAATCCAAGTAGCCCTAAGCATGTAAGGTTCCGTTGATGGAAAATTGACTAACCAATCGTGTTCCTCACAGCACGCCACACCATTAACTTACCAGCACTAACCATTCAGCTTTGATCTGTCGAAAATGGGTTATCAGATAAAAAGCATCGAATATTCTGTTTATGAACTTCCACCACACAGTATGATTGAAGTAAATCATTAACCAGTGATTGAAAACAGAAATATTGAAAATGTTGTCGGAATTATTAGCATTGTAAAGTAGCTTGATTGCGACTATGGGTTATATCGAAATGTTACCTATGTGTTCAGTGGCGGCGATTGGGTTCCAAAACTAGGGGGGGGGGCAAGTTGCCAAAACTGGGGGGGGGGGCAAAGACAGTTTTCGTTCCCTCGTATATTGGGTTTAGAATAATGCTGGGGCAAAAGTGGGCTTATGGCAACTGACCCCCCTCGCCTCCTAATCGCCGCTACTGTGGTAAAGATAAAGCTCACCTACGTTTCTCATTCCTGTAATGTATTTTCATTCAGGTTTGCTAATGCCAATGCAACACAAAGTTTCCCTCTATTAAGCATGTTGGTGTATGTATCTGACTCAAATCACAAATAATTCTAGCAAAACTAGGCAGTACATAAGTTCTGCATTACTGGCTGAAGACTGGATGACTTATGTCGCTCGCGATCGCACACTCTAATTCAAGAGACCGTGGCTGATTGCACTGAAACACCTTGTAAGTCAATAAACCACTTCAAGTACAAGCACCTAGTCAACTTTGGTGATTTTAGCCATCATAACTCGAACAAAAGTATATGGTTGATTATGATCATTACATTTTTACACCATTTAAACTAAATATTGACTTATGTGGTCAAGAAAATGTTACGAGATATGATTTGTAGATTCCATATATGCAGAAGACAGAAAGTCACATATTTTGACTTAAGTGTCTTTTCCCGAACACTCTAGATATATAGTTAATAAACATCAGTCTTGTTATTAGTGCAAAATGAGACATTTTAACAGTTAAAACTCTAATGTCGCAGTGAAATTAATCCATTCTTTTCATATCCATGGCAATAATTCAAATCCTTTTAAATTGCGAATAATTTACATAACTTAATAAGTTTCATCTTATTCTGATGGTTATTAACTCTCTGTATTCACTGCATTTCTTTCTCCTTAATACTTTGTTTACCTTTTACCGTTCAATACAATGGGCTGGCGTTAGCCATGTCAGAATATGTTTGCGTAATATAATGTAGAGACATTAAACATATCATGGAATCAAGCACATAATTAAATGACTAGTTTCTGTTTATATTGATGCACTCAACTTCCTCTTTTAGAGTTGAAATTAATTAATTCTATAGTATTGACTGTTTCAATTAATATTGTAGCCATTTACACTTAATCGAAAAATGCTTCAAACTTAATATTATGCCTAAATAGTTTTAATATGATACATCAGGAAACATGCTCTACGGTACTCTAGCTATCAATATGAATTACAATATATTGCAATTAATTGCATATCAACAACTGTATTAATAGTTTTGAGACCAATATGTCGCCTGATTGCATGTTTATGTTACTTCATGCAGCAAATCACGAACTTTAACTTTTCTTCCCAAAATAATAACAAAAAAAAACCAGCAAAGATAGTCACATTTACTTTTAAATCTTATAACATACTCAGGGTTTTCTCTTTCAAAGTATAGTCTCCACCACTGACGCCGCCACTAGGGTTCTTCTCTACTCTGGAGCGTGTACTGGAAAGCATCCTGTGGGATATCATGCAGAATGTGTGGAGATTTATCTTTGATCTTTTCTATGATGTGAAACCGGGGACATTTGGGTGGACTTGCACTTCTTGTTGAACAAGTAGAAATCCACAGGAGAGTACAGAAGTTGGAAGACAGGAGGGTATGAGAAAAAATCACGGATTCTTAGGGCATGTAACAATAAAAACAAATTATTATTTGTGTTGTATATTTGTGTCATCCTATTCTACATCGTTTTCCATCATATTAGTCTAATCGCGAAGATGAGTTGGATGATGATTCAGATGAAATTGATGAACCCTGCCAGAACCCGAACCTATCCACGTTGTTTGTGAAATCATATGCCCCGAGACAACAATTTGTTCGTGTTAATAATAAATATTCGTGAACGTACGATTATGATGACTACATGTGAATATACTGTAGTATTTAAAGTAGATTTTGTTAATAACTTCATATTATTAACTTTATGACGCTATGGAAACTAACAAATGAAGAGTATGTGAACATTCCTTCCCTGGAAAAAATCACTGAGGAACACAATTATTTCACTTACGTATAAAGCATTGCAGTTTGGTATTTATGTTCAGGTTAGCACAGGGTGTGAGCTCCTTCGGCACAAGAGTCAAATAAAAACATTCAAAGTCCGATAAAAAATATATATGACGGACTGTATACAGGCCAAATTTACATCAGATATTCTCAAGGTGGCAACACTGATCAAGTGAGCTTCACAACAAGATTTTTGTCATTTCTAAAGACGAAGCCTCCTCGACACACATGTTTAAGTAAGGAACAATGGATTCTTGCTCTCTGGAAGCCTAAAACTTATAGACCTTCTTTGGCAAACGAAAATTCAATATATGCATGCATGATTACCAATAAAGCAAGTTTACCAATGGCGGGAGAAGTACGACAATGGCTTCAGTTCGCAAGCAGACGGGTGGAAAGACCTTCGCAATGGGTTATAAGTGACTACGCGTTCATTCCAAAAATTCTCCTTCCTTAGATATACAGGTACTCCGTCTCAGCTAACTGATGAGCAGGCAAACGAAATCAAGTCTCTGCGGAAGTAGTAACGCGAGACGGCTCCACCAATGAAGATGTGAGAGGAACGGAATTTCGTAGAGTGGGAAAGCGACTGAAGTTACCAGCATTCCCTCAGCGTCTACTGTTTCGCTCTGGCCAATAGATTTCCCTCGCTTCTCTGACGCTATGCGCGGCCTTGCTCCACAGTTAGCTGGAACAGGGTATAATATTACCTGATTTCTTCTTTGTTTTTAAATTTTTAGGTATAATATGGTTTACAATGTGTTTGGGTCAATACAAATCAAGTGGAATGAATTAATTCTTTGGAAGCATACTATGAATTTCCTCAAAGGAAAATAAACAAACATGCAACTATGCAATACTCATCCCAACTCATATCTACCCCATATACAAACATACTTAATATGCATATGTCTTTACGAAGAGGAAAGTTTATGTTGTTTATTATATAAGGTGAAGTAACGTTTGTAGATATAATTTAATGTTAAAAATTTCAGAGGATATTCCTGGCCAAGGAAATACTGTATTTGTATTTATATTATCGATTGCATTATTGCATTACATAAGGGTAGAATGATGCATAGTACAAGAACATATAAGAATCATTTTCATTTGTAAGACTATTATTAACTTACGACATGATAAAAATCTTACAATATCTCGTAATAAAAAGTTTCTTAAAAAAATCTTCTATGAGTTGCATTTAAACATATTTTTGACTAAATATTTCTAGAAAATTGGACAAATATTAATTTACTAAAAGGCATTTAGAGTACGCGCAAAATTATGTACTCGACTGTTTATTTTATGAATAATAAATTTTGCATTACACAAGAAAGGGCTTATGTAATTCTATATAAACGCTGCAATGTTTTTTTTTAAAAATACATCCTTCAATCTTTTCCTTCTTTATCCAAGCTCAACTACTTGCGGAAAATATGTGGATATTAATTTTAATAGGAAGCAATGGACGTGGTAAATAAACATAGCTGTTGAATAATAAATTTCACAACTTTCACTGATCCTTGGTGTATATAAGGACTTTGATGTGTATAGAGAATCACAGTTGGCAGCAACAAACACACCATGAACACGTTTTCAGTAAGTAAAAGTATCTATTAGTTAGTACATTGTAAAATGCCACATTAGCTGTAACATTTATTTCTTTATTACATAAGTGCTTCATGTAGTCTTTCATATGTGAGGATTAATCTCCGAGAGAAGAAAATTGTTCAATTTTCTAAAACAAAATTGCCTTCTCTAAAAATGTATATTACAATATATTTTAACACTTAGGTATAAATACAACGAAATTACGTTCTCAGCCAAACACGACAGATTTAATTATTACATTAAATAACTCAACAGTACATGATCTTATTTCTCCAATATATCAAACACATATGAATATCTAGCTTTAGAGAAATATGAAAATAATATGAAATTTATTCTTTTTATTTTCAGGCTGTTTTGGCATTCTCCGCTCTCGTAGCGGTTGCAGCTGGTGGTGCTGTAGGCGGTTATGGTGCATTGGGCTATGGCTATGGTCCTGTTGCTGCTGTTGCTCCAGTGGCTCATGTAGCTGCTGTTGCTCCTGTCGCCGCTGCTGTTGATAACTACGTAAGTAGCTTCATTTCTATACACTTTGAAACTTTTATTGATTGCTAAGTACAATTCCATTTAACTGTCAATTTGATAACATCTCAATTCGATTCATTTTATGACAAAAGGTAATATTTTCCAGGCCTACCCCAGATACGCCTTCGGTTACGGAGTGGCCGATGCTCTGACTGGAGACCACAAGAGCCAGTCTGAAGTTCGTGATGGAGGTTTGGTGAAAGGCCAATACAGCGTGGCTGAACCAGATGGCACTTTGAGAGTTGTGAACTACGCTGCTGATCCAATCAACGGATTCAACGCTGTGGTGAGCAAGCTTGGACAGAGTGCTCACCCTGGACCTATTGCTGCTGTCGGTCACGTTGGACTCGCAGGAAAATTGTATGGCTAAAACATACCAAGTAGTCTAATTTTCATACTGAATCTGTTGTTTCCTGTAACGTTTTGTTACACGTGATTGTGACATTGTCTTGAAAATAAAAAAACGTGTACTAAAACAAAATTGTTATTTGGATGTTCGCTCATGGCAATTTTAAAGGTAATTGAATCTTCTTAGTGATATATGAAATCGAGTCTGCATTTGTGAATTGTGATTCAATGGTATTCGAAATATTAATAAGATTAAATTAACAATTGAATCATAATTTTAACTTATTATTAGTATTATTTATTAATTATAACTTACCTTCATGAGAAAGCGGCGGGAGTGTGCTGCTGATCATATTTCAGCAAGTTGCCTACTGCTTGAACATTCAACATTCTACATCCAGATGCTGCCTAGTGTGCTACATACCTACATCAGCTTTAAAAGGGCCGTAACAATGGTACAGTCACGGACAATGCTGGGTTGTAACGACCTTACTGAAGAAAAACTGAAGCAAGCCATCCATGTCTGACCACCAAACGCCTTGTGACTAGACAACCCAACCAGAATTGCAATTCTGCGGCTTGTATACCAGTCACGGGTATACACCTCTGTAAATTGAGTAGTGATGCCAAAGAGATATACGAGATGAAGATTATGATCGTAATGTCTCGTGTTCTCGACATGGAATAATACTCGATCCACGTTACGTTTCATTATTTAATGTTGTTTGGGAACGAACCTGACGAACTGGGTTTATATTTTCACTCCTTGCATTACAGTAAATTCCATATTTTACAATTATATTAATGCTTTGAACGAAAATAATGCCCAGAAAAACATCGATCACACGTTCACGCCATTCTTCTCACACACATGCACGTGAAAACAAACATACAAAGCTAAGTTTTAACTTCCAAGTGAATGTCCAAATAACAGTAAATGGAGAACCACGATGTGCGAAACATGGGATTTTTCACAGAATGAATGCGTCTATTTGTGACATACGTGGTTTCTATTAATAGACAATGAAACAATTATGAGAGAAATTAACATGCATTTTCGTCTCCATTTGTTGAGGAAGGAAACAGACTGACTGGAAAAAAGAAAACATGGTGCTATCTATGCGATCTATATCTTATCAATGGTTACGTAGCTACGATTCTCCAGTCCCTTCCACCCACTTGTCTTATTTATTTACTTCATTTCATATCTAACGAAAATACACAGATACACAGAAAAAAACACCTCGCGTCGAAGGTTCCAGACTCGAGTTCTGGCTCTTTTTTTTTGCGAGGGTGATTATTCTTGTGTGTCTGTTTATCATCTTTGTCAAAAAAAATATTCCTCATTATTGCCGTGATTAACCTAGGGAGAGACCAAAGCGACTTAAATAATAAAAGTACAGAAAATGCAAGACACATCTAGCTAGGCATGTTAAACCTTTGGAATTAGCAATCTGAAAATTAACTTGCGTTTAAGTCAACTACTTGCGGAAGAGTTTCGTGTTGTCTCGTTTGGAGTGTTGGTTATCGTGTCGGACTAGATCCTGTTTGCACTGAAAATCTTCGTTGCATATTTTGATTGAATGTTCATGTACTATCATACGGTGTCCTTTTTTTTAAAGCAAGATTGCATTTTGTTTATTTTCATTTTCATTTCAATTTTTAAACTGAAACTAACAAATTTAATGGTCATTTCTTGCATTTTACGTCATTTTTTTCCATTTTTTAGGATATTCTATAGGTCATATACCTATATTTTTTTAGGTCATCAACTTCCGCTCCCTACTTATAAATATATTAAATTATGTGGATACCTGATGTGAAATGTACGATGCACGATCAGAGAGCCTGAATGTTGCATTGAAAACTGCAGAGAACAATGACTGACTTACGAACAGTGAAAAGTTTTTCCATGCTCCAATGGGATTTTATTTATAACTATAAATAAACAAGGGAGAAAGACACAGGTTGGTATGACGAACTAAATTGTAAACTAAAAGTTTTAATTGAAGAAACAAAACACGTTCACGGTTAAAAATAGGGCATTCAATTTCAGGCACATTGCACTAACTGAAATACTATTTTCAAAATTAAGAATATTTGGATAACCGGCAAATCCAAACTTGATGTTAACCACGTAATGCACTTGATAATCAAAGAAACAAAATTTTTCTTGAGCATGCCCTTTATGTTGTGTCTTAATTGTTGAAATAATACGTTGAATACGTGTTGCCCACGAGACGAGACTTTGGCGTGTCTCGTCTCGTGGAAGTCTCGTGGAAATGCTGTCTCGTCTCGAAAATATTCGTTTGTCTCATGACACATGGTCAATCTCGTCTTGTCTCGAATTTTTAAAAGCCTGTCCCGTCTCGTCCCGTGGACAACACTAGTTGAAACGAACAGTAGTATGTTTTAGCGTGTGTTTAGAATCTCTTGTGTACTGCATGGGAATACTGAAGTAATTTTAGTTTCCTAATCAAGTAACAATTATTCAGTGTAATCTTTAAAAAGGAAAGCCTTTGTTTCTTTGCAGCTGTTCATGACAGAAATTCAATTGCAAGACAAGTTACCAAATTAGCAATAGTTCTCATACATATTTGTGATATGTGCTTGTCTGCCTTGTACCGGATGATGAAGGAAGCAGATATAAAAGATAGACAATTACTGTTCTTGGGTAGCTCGTCCTGCTTTTGTCAGAAAACCTGATCAACATACTGAACCAAGCCATCACACGAGATACGACCTCAATAATATAATTCCGTTTCTCTGGTCAAATAACTCCAAAAAAAGGCAATAAAATTGTCAGTGTGAGGAGACGGAGAAATAATTTCCTTTTATCTTACTTTATATTCTGTCTGTATGCGTAGTGTGGTTGTCTGTCCTAAAGCTGAAGACAAACCTCTGTCTGTTGTAACGCGTGGCATGTTTTCTTCCAGCTTACAAATCACGTAAAATACCTTCGTTCACTTCAGTGTGCTGGTTCTGCAGGCACAAGATCATGTCGACTGATAAGCAGGATACCACGTGACTCCGGGGCCAACTGTCAGCACCGCAGAGAATCTTCAGTAACTTTTGCGAGGTACCTTCTAGTCCTTGACAGAGCGCATGCTCCGTAATTATGTGCAGAAAACCCATGTTTTCTGTGTATAAAATTTACGTATATTTGGATTGTGTGCTCAAATGTTGCAGTAAACATAACTCCGTGACACACAACAACAATTACAAGCGCTTCAAAGATTACAAACTTACAAGCGTTACTCATAAGACTATTAGATTGTCCGACCAGGTGGAGGGGTGGTAGCGTGTTAGTTTGACACGCAGGAGATACTCGATTCGATTCCCGTTTGATTGCCTCCAATTTTTTTCTTAACTCGAGCGACTATATATATTTCAATTTATTTATTGCGAACATTCTTATTTTATTTGCTGTGCGAATTGTTGAATTTTGTTTTCCAAACGATTACGATAATTTCTTGTGAATAGTATTATATGTGTTTCTGGATCATTTTCTCGAAAGAAATGTATACTTTTCGCCAGGCATAACATTTTATTGAGTATGTTTGTAAAATGATGAGAAATGTGAAAAAAAACTATCGTAAAAAATAATTTTCACAAATAAAATTTAAAACGGTAAAGTAAAGATTTCCACCCAAAAATAAAGTAGAAATGCATTTAACTTTTACTCCAATAAATTATTAAATAAAATGCAATAATTGGTTGCTCGAGTTATTTAAAAAAAATAGAGCAATAGAACGGGAATTGAACTCAAAGCCTTTTTTACACGAAACTTAACCGCTACCACAGGACTAATTGACCACTTGAAAATCATGTAAGCTTCGCCTCATCAAGGCACTTGGAACTCATCGAAACCTTCAAGCGCTTTTCCTCGATTTTTTCTTCTATTGAAGTCCACTTTATGCACAGTAAGAAAACTGGATCTATAGTTTAAAGTGGAATTCCAACCACTTGTGCCTAAAACGCGTATCAAACTTTTCCTCGGGAATTGTTGGCTAGCTTGCGATATTACCAGTACTCGGTTCGGGCATGGATAAGGGTGTTTGTCCCAATGAGAATACAGAGAATATAGAGGAAATTGACATGTGTGATAACTGAGAAAAAGGTGAAGAACGAGGATACTATTAATTTTGAAAATATTCCTTCAGTTAGTGTAATGTGTCTAAAATTGAATGCCCTATTTTTGACCGCGAACGTGTTTTGTTTCTTCATTTAAAACTTTTAGATTACATTTTATTTCATCATACCAACCTGTGTCCTTCTCCCTTGTTTATTTATAGTTATAAATAAAATCCCATTGGAGCATTTAAAAACTTTTCACTGTTCATAAGTCAGTCATTTTTCTCTGCAGTTTTCAATGCAACATTCAGGCTCTCTTTTCGTGCATCAGGTATCCACATAATTTAATATATTTATAAGTAGGGAGCGGAAGTTGATGACCTAAAAAAATATAGGTATATGACCTATAGAATATCCTAAAAAATGGAGAAAAATGACGTAAAATGCAAAAAATGACCATTAAATTTGTTAGTTTCAGTTTAAAAATTGAAATGAAAATGAAATTAAACAAAATGCAATCTTGCTTTAAAAGAAGGGCACCAAATGATAGCACATGCACATTCAATTAAAATATGCAACGAAGATTTTCAGTGCAAACAGGATCTGGCTATGGTATTTCCAGCCTCTCCTTATCTCATCTTAACTCTGAGTTTGCCCCAGACGGGCACCTGGTGGTTTCCCCCGACACAACAAAGACTGTCACCAGTTCAGTTTTCTTTTGCTCGTAAATTACAATCCTGCGAGATATATATAGTCATATATTCACATTGGTGAAAAGATTCAAGAATATTACCAAAATTAAAGAAGTGACAAAATATGATGAAACAATATACCGAATATTGCAAAAAATGCCGAAAATCGGGGAAAATGATCTAAAACCCGACAAATGGCAACAAATGCAAAAAAAATGCAATTTAAAATGACCTTTTTTGGGTTCTAGATGAAGTGTAATATTGAGTATATTTAATGGGCATCGTGTCCGAAATGTCAGAAAAATGATGACATTTCATCAACTTCCGCTCCCTATTTAAAAGTTGTTTTAAGTGAAAATTCTCCATTTTTATTCTTTCCATATATGATATCAATATCACATTGCAAACAGTTATTAATGGTTTCAATCTCATTTGTTGGAAAAAAAAAAGTTTCGTACTACTTTAGATTCGAACATGCAAACGCAAGTGTCAAAGTATTGCTTTAGACAGCACTCATGATTTTGATACGTGGAAAGGTAATCATTTTACGGGAAACGTGAAAGTTGGTGTGTGTTGACAGACTGTAGGTACTGCCATATTAGCACTGACAACTGGGAAGCGTTCTCAATTATCACGTGGCTGCATGTTTTTCG
Source organism: Lepisma saccharinum (assembly GCF_977018435.1). NCBI lineage: Eukaryota > Metazoa > Arthropoda > Insecta > Zygentoma > Lepismatidae > Lepisma > Lepisma saccharinum. The sequence goes on from NC_139237.1 coordinate 38,150,639, forward strand.
CTAATAAATAACTGCGATTTTTCAGCACATACACAAATGCATCGTCGGTTCGGAACATCAAATTTTCATCTTTGCTGCTTTCAGATTACCAACATACGAAGTGGCATGCAATTCAAAAGGTTTTGCAGAAACCTCAGTTTTATAAATAAGGTTGAATGAAATTAGACACAAAAATATTTCCTTCCGCTGGGCTCGAACTCGGGTTGCCCACATGCTAGTCTGACACGATAACCAATACTCCAAACGAGACAACACGAAATTCTTTCGCAAGTAGTCGACTGAAACGCAAGTTGATTTTCAGTTTGTTAATTCCAAAGGTATAACATGCCTTGGCAGATGTGTCTTGCATTTTCTGTACTTTTGTTATTTCAGTCGCTTTGGTCTCTCCCTAGGTTAATCACGGCAAGGTACTAATTTACTATCCTTCGGACACATTTATTTATTTTTACAGAAGAAACTACTTACCGTAATTAGTTCCTGTAGCATTGTCGAACATCGGGAAGGTGTTTTGTGTGATGTGGGAATGCTTCATAGCTGAAATTCATGTTGTTTGTTGAAAATTAATTCTCCGACAGAGATAGCGTTTGGCGCGTACATCTTCCTACACCATCACGTTCGTACACCTTCGTACACCGTCGTGACTATCATGACGCGTCGTGATTGTGTTTTGTTGATATGTAGTGTTTCGAACTGTCTGCGTTTGCGACGAGAGTTAGAACGGTATTGTGTAACACCGGGAAGGTGTTTTGTGTGAAATTCAGGTAAGTTTTCCGTATCCTGGAAACGGATTTCTTCAAATTTAAAAGTTTGGGGCTCATTTGGGGGCAGGTGACTCCGGCCAATTTCTAACATGTCCTTAACAGGGAGTCTATAGAAACAGGCGGGGCCGCGATAGCGGTTGAGGGCGGTAGGTCAATGGACATTTCCACTTTGACATGAAAAACGTTTTAAATCCATTCATTTTACAGATAATGACACACACATGAGATGTGCAAAATATCTCGGCGATATTTGTTTCGGTTCTCGAGAAACACGCCTTTAAACACCGCTGAAATTCACCTACTACGTCACGGATTTGAAAACGTCCTCTCCACAGACAGGAGGTCTTCTGACGTCATCACTTAGAAATGCGTGGAGGCGGGGCTTCTGCTCGTCCCGTCAACTTAGCATGAGCCACGGAAGCGACAGTAAATTCACTTGCTACTGTGTAAACCAAGTATCTTACAACTTCCAGTGCAAAAATCCGTGCTCCATTTCTTGGAGATTAATTATGCCCTAGCAGTATAGTAGTATTTACTACTAATTCAGCCACTCGGTAGAGGGTTTTCCCATTAGGGTGACAAAGCAAACCTTGTAACAGTCAATGGCTGAACACGTGAACAGCCTTGTTCATTGTGAATACATAGGTTAGTTCTGACTGGCAAGAACTTAATGTTATAGGAATGCCTTTTCTGGAATTACAATTATTTTCGTCATAATATTTTTTTCACAAATTTTAAGATAATACTTTTAGGACACACTGGTTTACACGCCAATTTCTGCAATATAAGAGGTGATACGGTATAAAAAGGTACAGTGAGTTTTTAAATTTCCTGCAGTAAATGAGTTTTCTTCAGTTAATATATATATATATATATATATATATATATATTGCAAATTTTTGTATTTAGCCTACTTTTACGTCACTTTTCCGTTCACTTTGTTTAACCGCAACGATGAGAACGCATGGTTAATTTATTATGTATCATCTCTAACATCACATTTCTTCCCACTTTTGGGTAATCGCTACAATGAAGATGAATAACTACAAGCAGTGTTCGAAGTCGGGGTGCAGGAGTACACCCCCCCACACACACACACTACCACCAACTGCACAACCTGCGATGATAAGAGACGAACTTTTTCTTCTGTCCCATCTCATTTCGAAATCATTCACTTGTCCCATCTCCTTTTATAAGACGAGACGGAACATGCCTCGTCTCGTGAGCAACACTAACATTAACAATAGCAGCATCCCCCTAGCTGTCCCCAGAGTCTCGAGCAAACATCCTCCCATGTAACAATTTCCAGTTCAATGAAATGTCACTCACAAGGAAACAGTCATGCGCAGGTCGAGAGTCAAACCTGGAACATGCGACTTCCTCAGATAAATCATGAATTTTGTGTATAATAATTACAACGCCAGTTCATTCCTGGTAATTCTGAATCTGCAGTTTGGTTTGCATATATAAGCAGGATAATATTTAGTTTTCGAGGGCTGTACCGTCGAAACGAGGAGTCAAAAAAATAATAATAAAAAATATTAAGAAAATTTTTTTTGTATTTATAATGATAAGCCTTTGCATACGTTGTTAATTCTATATTTTTCTAGGCTTGAGACGAGAACGAGAATTGCCCTCCCAAACCGAGACGGATGTTTATAAATTGACGAGACTGTCAATGAGACATTTACAAATAAACACGAGACAGACATTTACCACTCTCAACGAGAACGAGACCAAGGCTGCCATGTCTCGTCTCGATAGAATCCTTAGTGGTGAAGTTGTGAACCAACCAAATAATGCGTTCGGGGTAACGAGATGAGGCGGCTTTTTTCGCAATATAAAATTCAAAATAATTATATCGTACCATTTCAGTATGGGATATTGTTATACACATGGGCGTATATATAGTTCACGGGGGTGGGGGGGTGGGGAGGGATGGATCAACTTTTGGTATGATTAGGGTTGCTTTATTTCGTAAGTGAAAATCCAGGACACTGCTGGCCGGAAGCTTGTTGGGGAGCATGGGGGGAGGGGATGTTGGACTCGACAAAGTTGTGTGTTTGTAGTCACAAAGTATTGATACCTTTCTGTTCATCTTGTGTCACTACGTTTATAAGAACCAAATTTCTTTAATATGATTCGAGGGGGAAAAAATAACTGATTTGACAGTCTCAATGCAGTTTCTTATCGCAGAAATTCCGAAACTATCAGGAAATTGCAGATATTGGTCTGTAGTCCCATCTGGTGTGTAGAATTATGAAATTTCCTTCCCATCCGTATCCAGTCCTATACGTTTCTAATTTAAGAGAATGAAATAAGTCCGAAGGAATTTTTTATGAACAAGGGGATAGAACAAGCAAACTGGTAATTTTAGTGAACCAAAAAAAGAGGGGGTTGGACCGTTGAATCCCCCTTAAATACGCCCATGGTTATACACATTATTTCCTTGTAATAATTATACATAAACTAAGTATAGATATGTACTGTGCAACTAGTGTAAACTTCTCAGTGTATTTTCTCTTATCTGCACAAAAATATTTGATCACAATTTGCGCAACAGAAATGGAACACAAACTGAAATTGCTTTATGGAAAATAAAGTTAAATAGGCTTTATAAATAAAGTGAAGAATGTGAAAATTCCTATTTTGCACTACATACGTTACGGTAAATATCGATAAATATAAGTTTAAAAAATATTTTTGAGTGTCTGGTCAGCAAGCAATTTTATAAGCAATATTTTTCGCATGGCCTGAGAACACACACGCAGCTGAACCCTTTCATTTATCTTGCACGTGAGCAGCACGGATATTTCATAGAAGAATGGTCATTACAAAGCATACCTTTCCTTTCTCCTATCGCTCCTTCTTCCATTATTTAAATCGGTACAGATTTGTAAAACTGCTGCACGTGTTCGCTCACTGTGGGCTACCCATCCGGAACTGGACGCTCGAAGCAGACGACAAACGAGCTCTCCCTAAGGAGTGACGTAGTAACATGGCGGCGGCGTGTTTTCAGCGCAACGCTAGCCCGGCAACTTTGAAAGTCTCGTTTCTGCCTTAAACTGGACGCAGAGAAACGCGAGAACTTGCAGAGGTAATTTTTCCAGGGTGTAGTTTTTAAAATTGTTGTAAAAAAAATTGAGCGAAAATGTCCATTACCCCAGGGGCGGAGCCCGGAACCGGTGGGAAATTTCGACTCGAAAATTTGAAACGCAAATAGTGAAGATTCAATTACTTTCATCAAAAAAACGTCAATACACCTTAAGGAATGTTCCGCGAAGCTGATAGCCGCACGAATCATTGGCGCGTGGATAGGTTAGTTCAGTTAGGTTGAGATAGATAGTTAAACTTTGGTGTCGGGCATTTCTTGGGTTCCGAAGGTTGAAACGCTGCATAACAATTGAAAATCGAGAAAAGACAAGGCCGATGCGTCATCCCGACGCGTCATTATTTACGAAGGTGTCCGCGCCATATTGTGTGTGAGGGATGCGGAAAGGTAGGAGAAGGAAGTACTCGTAATATGAAAAATTGCTCTTACTTTGATCAAAGCAACGTTAATAAACCTTCAGGAATGTTCCGCGAGGCAGATACGTAAGTACGAATGTCAAAAATTTGACAAAAGACAAGCACGACGCGCGATTATGTAGGAAGGTGTACTCGCGATATTGTGTCTGAGGCAAGCAAAAAGACGTACCAGAAAGACGTACTGGTAATGTGAAAAATTGCAATTAATTTTATGAAAACAACGTTAATACACCTTCAGGAATGTTCCGCGAAGCACATACGTAAGTACGAATGTGAAAAATTGACGAAACGAAAAAATTAGAGGTGTCCGAAGGATAGTAAATTGTTACCCACGGCAATAATGAGGAATATTTTTTGACAAAGATGATAAACAGACACACAAGAATAATCACCCTCGCAAAAAAAAGAGCCAGAACTCGAGTCTGGAACCTTCGACACGAGGTGTATTTCTGTGTATCTGTGTATTTTCGTTAGATATGAAATGAAGTAAATAAATAAGACAAGTGGGTGGAAGGGACTGGAGAATCGTAGCTACGTAACCATTGAGAAGATATCCATCGCATAGATAGAGAATCTCTATATCCCCTTGCGATAGAGAACTTATTAGAAGAATGAAAATACAGATTAAACGAACAAATTTGATGTGTATCCTTTCGTCAAAATGCCTAGAAAACAATATTAAATACTTCTTCACTAATAGAAAAGAATAAAAAAAATTGTCGTTGGTGGGGATCGAACCTAGACCTTACTACTGAAAGCTCTGTACGCTAACCAACACTCTATCAATAACACCATGTTTTCTTTTTTCCAGTCAGTCTGTTTCCTTCCTCAACATCTGAAGACGAAAATGCATGTTAATTTCTCTCATAATTGTTTCATTGTCTATTAATAGAAACCACGTATGTCAAAAATAGACGCATTCTTTCTGTGAAAAATCCCATGTTTCGCACATCGTGGTTCTCCATTTACTGTTATTTGGACATTCACTTGGAAGTTAAAACTTAGCTTTGTATGTTTGTTTTCACGTGCATTTGTGTGAGAAGAATGGTGTGAACGTGTGTTCGATGTTTTTCTGGGCATTATTTTCGTTCAAAGCATTAATATAATTGTAAAATATGGAATTTACTGTAATGCAAGGAGTGAAAATATAAACCCAGTTCGTCAGGTTCGTTCCCAAACAACATTAAATAATGAAACGTAACGTGGACCGAGTATTATTCCATGTCGAGAACACGAGACATTAGGATCGTAATCTTCATCTCGTATTTCTCTTTGGCATCACTACTCAATTTACAGAGATGTATACCCGTGACTGGTATACAAGCCGCAGAATTGCAATTCTGGTTGGGTTGTCTAGTCCAAAGGCGCTTGGTGGTCAGACATGGATGGCTTGCTTCAGTGCTTCTTCAGTAAGGTCGTTACAACCCAGCAGTGTCCGTGACTGTACTTCTTGATGAAGAGGCACTGAGCCTCAGTACATATGACTAGCTTCAGCATGCTTGTGTTGTAATAGCAAATACGTGAGCTATTTTGAATTAGAAAGAAATAATTTTTTATTTGTGGGGTTCAATAATTTTTATCTATTTTTTGTAGTGTTTGTTATTGTAATATCTAGTAATAATATTTACGTAAATGCAATTGAATGTCTATATCTATCATAGTAATACGAATCTAAAATAATAAATAAATAAGTAAATATGTAACTATGTAACAACAATGTATGTACGCTAGGATAAATTTTTCTACATCCCTTTTAAGAAATATTTTACACACTGATCTACACATGTGTATAATACCTATACGTTACGCCAACTGTTGTACAGTCACGGACACTCCTGGGTTGTAACTGAACCATGGACTTTCGATAGGTTCATAACAACCCAGAAGTGTCCATGACTGTACATGCGCATACAACTTATGTCTTTTGTGTTTTCAGTTACATCATCAGAGTGAATTATGAACTCTGAAACTCTGCATTGGCACAATATTGTTTTGCAAACTTCATAAACATCAATAAAAATTCAGATGGGAACAAGGCGAACACGTTTCCCGATTTCCGCCATATTGCTTCCAACTACCAGTTTTACATATACGATATTAAAAGTAGAATTCGAAGTAGAAAAAAAAATGCTCGCCGAGAATGAACAGACCCAAGAAGAGTTATAGACAGACGAAGAAGCACAATTGTTCAAGGCTGAAATCAGTAAACAGGCATTCGAGAACCATCATCCATCATAAGCCCTCTGTCATCAACAACATAAGGCAACACTATACCTATAATGTCTCTGGGACATGGCGACGGCGAGCCGTGGGCTAATAAGTTGATTTTTTCATAACGTGCGTTCTCGGATTACAGTATCCAGAGGACAGACAATCCCAGTTGTCGGAAGGGAAAGTTTACCAACAGAGCTTCCGACTAACACCTTGGACACAGACGGCAAGAAGGTGATAACTAGGACCAGATAAGACTGATAACTGAAAGAAGTGGATACTGGAGCTGCAAGACGTAGAGTAAGGTGGGGTAAGACTGCGCGGCGGGTAAGACTGCGGACCGGTTTTTCGAGGTGAAATTCACACACAGTTGGCACCACTGCCCCACCGTTACTTCGTCCAAGATGGTAGCTAGCTGTGGACAGTGGTGAAGATACGTTTGAAATTCGTTGTGCTGAGAGAGGTAAGTGAAAAGATTTTGAGGGTGTTTGCTATTTATTTTGGTACTACGTGTTTTGAGTACTACGTCACTGTGAATGTATACAATATTACGATGTTGATGGGTAGAAGAAGCTGTGTTAATGCCGAGTCCACCTGCGTATTAGTTTCCATTGCCTTGTGCAATGGCTGGGCAGCATCACGTGATTTGTTTAGGAATGCAGCACGGTGCACGACTGCGCACGTGCGCAGTTTTACCCCACAAGTGTGTGGCTTGCAAGGACCAGCCATTAGATAGATCATTTTTTGGTCCACTGAAGTCGTTTTATTCATCTGAGTGTGATAAGTGGTTGAGTAACCATCCGGGTCGCCCAATCACAGTTTTCCAAGTGACATCCATTTTTACAAAGGCATGTGGGAAGGCAGCTACAGTTCTGAATGCCATGAAGGGCTTTGAAGTGACTGGATTGTGCCCTTTCAATCAAGACGTCTTCACTGAGGACGAGTTGCTTCCCTCTACTGTGACAAATGTATCAGCTCCAACACCAGGTGAGCAGTCTTCAACAAGTGGGATTAACAATACTGGACCATCCACCAATGACGTGCCACAGCAGGCAAATGTGGCTCATGCATCAGCTGAACTCCGGGTGAGCAGCCTTCAACAAGTGGAGTTAACAATACTGGACCATCCACCAATGACGTGCCACAGCTGGCAAATGTGGCTCATGCATCAGCTGAAACTCCAGGTGAGCAGCCTTCAACAAGTGGGGTTAACAATACTGGATCATACGGGCACATTTCCGTTAACCAGATTCACCACTTCCACGTGCAGAGCATTTTCAGCACGGCCGACGAAAGGGAGGGCAGTCTCAGGTATTAACTGGATCTCCATTCAAAGTCAACTTGGAAGCATCGTTGGCTGAGAAGAGTAAGAAGAAAGTTCAGGGGAAACAGAAACGGAACATCGTTGTTGAAGAAGATGTAGCAAGCAGAAAACGCCCAGAAGAAAGAGTACAATTGCCCAGGTTGTAATGAGAAGTACAGCGATCCTCCAGTAGAGGATTGGATCTAGTGTTCCACATGTGACGAGTGGTGGTATGAAAATTGCACCTCGAATGAAACAGGAACCTTTATTTATTTGTGATTTCTGTTAGCGAATCCTAACCCAAGTGCAGGACGGGATTCACTATGCCTACTGTGAGAATGCCACGAGAAATGTATCCCATATGATAGAAGAACTTTTTTAGGTGATTTGTGTTTCTTATACAAATGTGACTCTGTGTAGAAAGTGCGCATTCTTACCCGAACTTGATCGCAGTCTTACCCCGCGGTGAGGGTAAGACTACGCATTTGCATGGTCACGGTTTTGTAATTGTTTCATGCAGAAATATTGTTCATTCAGCTTTCGGAAATTTACTGTGAGTCAGCAAAGGATAGTGCAATGTGTATTGCATTTTTCATGTGTGTCTGTATTTTCATAGCTTGAATATAAAATTATGAACTCAAACTGCGCAGTCTTGCCCCACCTTACTCTAATCCCACATAGAAACAAAAACTAATCAATCAATTAATCACTAATTAGGCAATGCAAATCTTTAATTAACTATTAACCAATAATTTGATTTGAGTTTGGTTTTGAGTCTAATCAGAACTGGACCTACAGTTCAAAGTGGGATCCGAACCAATATTTGTCTCCACCGGGTAACCCGAGACCACAGGATTACAAGGCAACGGCGTTACGACTACCCCATCGTGGAGGCTATTATTAGTGTTATTCAGTTACGACGCCAAAGGGGGGAGGCAGGGGGAGGCGTACCCCAGTCAGACACTTCGCCCCCGTGCGCCCCCCAACTGTAGTTAATGAAATATCGAATAATAAGAGAGTTCATTTCTAAGAGTATTACGATTTTCACGTTTTCTAAGTAGTGTATTCTGCATGATAACACTTTTCCTGCTTTTAATACCAACTTGACTAACAAATATTAATTTGTTTTAGTGTGTATATGTATGTGTGACTTGGACATAGGCGATTTGTAATTCATTTATGTCCTGTAATCGTCGCGATTAACTTAAGTTTTAACTAGTTTTAAGAACTGGAAGAAGGCGTTAAATGTAGATGGTTTTAAAACATCACGAACATTCTGAGGACCACAAAACATCATCTGTAGTACGGGCAAATTTTTCTAATCGTGAATCGTTAGTGACAACGGTACAAAGATCCGCATCTACCCCTTGCGCAATTTACACTGGACCTCAATTGCTGCACAATTGTATACGTCAGGTACGACTTTCTTTGTATTATTTTAATCCGACATTGATATCTTTCTTCCTTCTTGAGTTATTGTGCTTTAAACATGGTGTGAGGGGATTTTCGCACCCCTGTCACTCGCAAAACGGTGCCGATTTCAACATTTTTTCACATGGCATTTTTTCCTTGTTTTTACTTGCCGAATCACCTCCGAAGCGTTGTAACAGGTATTTTGCAACACCCTGTATTGATTTTTGATTGATTGATTTGGTGTTTTAAGTCCACCTTATGCACAATAAGGCTAATCGGGACTGGACCTGCAGTTTAAAGTGGGATCTGTACCACTATATATATATATATATATATATATATATATGGTTCTCGGGCGTTTTAATGTGACTGCCCCCAACTGCCCCCAACTGCCCCCAACTGCCCCCTTTCGCCCCCCCTGTCACTTTTCACTGGCGCCGTCACTGGGGTCATTCCATGTTAAATCAAGCAGGGTCTGAACCTTGACATCTCAGAAATAGATAATTTCTGGTGCAGTGGTAGTACGAGCAAAGTTGACGAAAACTGCCAAATTTTAGATTTTTTCGGCTCTTAGTTATTGACTTTCAAAATAGCAAAAATCCCAAAATTTTACGACATTTCGTAATTTTTAAACAGCTGTAAATCAAAAACTATTTGACCTAGAGAGCTAAAATGAGCCTAGTCAAAGCAAACTATTGTAGGTTGCAGCACACCTGTTGTGTCCCCACGCTTTTGATGTGTACTCCCATTTAAATACATGGTCAATTTGATGCTGAACGTGCTGATATTACATTAAATTGCAAGTTTAATTTCATCTTAACCTCAGAAATTATGTTGGAACATGATGGTTAAATAATTTGCTGTGAAGCTAAGAATTTTAATAAGACGATGGTCAACAAGAGAAAAGATATCGGAATTCAAAAAAGCCTTAAAATTTGCGCAGCACTTGTTTACGTCACTTGCAATTTTCACAATTGAAGTGCTTTATATAGTGCGAATCTGGTAAAGAATAATACATAATAATTCCACGCGACTGTACTTTTATTTTTCTAGTTCTCATTAATAACTGACTCCTTTCTTTTTACGTGATATCATACTTTTCCTGATGGGTAGTAAATATGGTACTCCATTTTATACGTAATGCAGTGGCCGCGGTGGCTCAGTCGGTACAGTCTCGCATGGAACGCGTGAGTGAGCAGACGTCGTGCCCGCTGCTCCTGCATAAGCGGTTACTTTCCATTCGCGTGGCAACTTTTGTGTCCTGTTGAATAGAACCAGTTAGTAGAATGCTGCTTCGGCTAATTAATACCCTGAAATTAAACTTTCGGAATGTTGCAACTAGACCCTCGACCTTAGACTTACATCGTTGGATTAACGACACGTTGCAGCTAACGCCAGAACAAGTAGTGAGTATAGAAATTGATTTATATCATAAGTGTGTGTTCCTGAAATTAACTTCGCGAGTGCTTGGTGAACGTTTGATACAGAACTCAAATGGCTGTGTTAAATATCACGACGATACCGATGAATATAGTGTTGACATGACGTGGGCAGATATGGATTATGTGACGGTCCGGATACACGTTGTACCCGAGGAACTCAAAGATGACGAAATACGTTCAGTTTTGAGCCAATATGGCAAAATTATCGACAAAATTTTGGACGAAGTGTACACGGGAGAACATATTTATAAAGTTCGAACGGGACGAAAAATCTTGAAAATGTCATTACGTCACCCGATTCCCTCGTATGTTACAATATGTGGACAACGGTTCTGGGTGACGTATCTTGGTCAGGAACGCACCTGTGCTATCTGCGATTTGGGGGGACACGTGGCTGGGAAGTGCCCCCAACGACGTCCTGTTGGGCCTGTGAAGAATCCTACCCTGTATGCTAATGTCGCCAGATTTGGGCCCAATCAGATCGATGCCACTGAACCAGTGATGTCGGCAACCTTTACGAACCTATCTCCGCAGCATACCGAGACCGACACCAATAACTTGGATCGCGCTTCGACTTCGAACTCCCCTCAAAAACAGACAGAACAGCTACCAGTTGAGCCCCTGAGTGAGACCGTCGACGCAAGTGAAATGGAGGTTATAACGGAGGAGTCGACAGACCAGAACTAGAATGCAGAAGATACCCCCATACTGGAACCAGTGAACATGGATCTCGAGCAGCATGCCGACACGTCGGTCGATTCGTCCGACGGCACGCCAGAGCCAGATCCGGGGATATCCACCCCCGAGATGATGGATGCTACAATGAAGATGGAAGGTGCGAACAGTGAGATGACTATGTCCATAGATGCCGGAACTTTGAAGTCCTCACAGGCTAAGGAAGCGGAATGGCAACTTCAGCGCCGTCGCCAAGACACCTTTGAGCATCGCCAGAAGAAACGCAGTACGGCGAGATCGCCGACCGCGCCGAAGCGACCTCACCCCAAACGAAATAAGGCAAGAAAACCGGCAGTAAATACGACAGTGGACACAGGTACCGGTGATAGTACACAGGATAATAAGTAACTTTGACAAAGTATATAGATAGTAGTAATGGTAGTAGTGTCTGTTCTATGGTGTTTATTTCTAATATCTGTAATCAATAACTTAAGTTCTGACAACTTAAGCGAGTGTTGTAAAACATTCATGCAAAGCAAGCTTATGGAACAGGAAATAATTTACCACGTGGCTACAATAAATATCAACAAACTTTCATCTGAACTTAAACGAAAAGCTCTCATAAACTATATACGTTCTTATAATTTAGATATAGTTTGTATTCAAGAACTAAGTATAGGAAATCTTGATATTGGGTTTGATTATGTAGTATATAATAATAGTAATCATAACTCAACGGGAACGGCAATTATAGTTAGGAATAGTATTACAGTATCAAATGTACTATACCATCCATCAGGTAGAATAATTTGTGTAAATGTGGGTGACGTGTGGATATGCAATATTTATGCTCCGTCTGGTAGTGACGCACGAAAAGAGAGAGAGGAATTTTTCAATACTCAAGTAGCTACAGCCCTCGGTGGATATAGACAACATATATTGTGCACGGGAGACTTTAACTGTACGTTTAGGCGAGAGGATCAAACCCCTGGGTTTAATACTTCACCAAGTTTAAATACTTTGGTATCTGGGTTTGACCTAATAGATGTGTGGCAAAGAAAACACCCTAGCGAAAAAGGATATACATACATTAGAACAAATACGGCTAGTAGACTAGATAGGTTTTATGTAACAAAAGAACTGTTCTCGCATTCCACAAAAATAGAGGTACTTCCAAACTGTTTCAGTGATCATTTAGGTGTCCATTTAGATATAGCTTTAAATATCCCACACGTTCGGAAAGGAAGAGGTTATTGGAGATTAAACCTTCAAGTACTTCAAGATGAAGCCTTTCGTAAGGAATTTGAGGAACACTGGGGCAAATGGGAAGCCATGAGTCATAGATAGACGGACTTCATACAATGGTGGGACTCCTATCTAAAACCCTCAATTAAATAGTTTTGCATACAATACAGTAAAGGAAAAATGGCGGATTTTTATAAGAAGTATAACTTTTACCATGCAGTTTTGAGAGAATTAGCAAACAAACTCAAAACAGATCAAACGGTTCTGAGTGAATATAAGAAAATACAAGCGGTCGTTCTGAGAATGTACAACCAAAAAATGCAAGGATATAATTATCGAAGCAAATTAGTAATGTTCGATCCCAAAGAACAACCTTCGCTGGCGCAGGTCCTAGGAGAAAGACGCAGAGAACCACGGAAGTTGATAACAGAGATCGACGATGAAGAAGGAGTAAAACTTACAAATACGAAAGACATTCACAGACACTTAGTAGATTTCTTTTCCAATAAATTCAGTGACACAAGTGCTGATAAGGAACAAGATTTTTCCGTTATCGAAAACTATATACCAAGAGTAACAGAGGAAGAAAGGGATTTCCTCCAACAGCCCTTTACAAGAGAGGAAGTGGAACTAGCTGTAATGGCCGGCAAACGCAATCGCGCTGGAGGCATCGATGGCTTACCTATTGAATTATTCCAAACATTTTGGCCAGTGGTACAAACCATGCTGACGCGATGGGTAAATGAAGTTTTCCGACAACAGCGCATGGGACCAACGAGCCTGTTAGGAGTGATGGTACTCGTGCCGAAACCAGGACGACTCATCTCGGCAAAGAATTTTCGCCCGATAACACTCTTGTGTGTGGACTATAAAATATACACACGACTAATCACAAAACGACTGCAACAATTGGCGGAGAAAATAATAGGACCACAACAATTCATCTTTCGAGCGCATGGTGCAATTTTTGAACTGTTAAATACATTAAGAGACGTTGTGGCACTTCAACAACAGAAAGTTGGATCAAAAGCAGCAATCCTGGCCTTGGATTTTGCAAACGCGTTCGACACAATCAAGCACGATTATTTCTTTACGTTGTTAAGAAAAGTAGGATTAGGAGAAAAAGTTGTAACAGCTATTCAGTTGCTTTACACAAATGCAGGAGCACGCCTTAATGTTAACGGGACACTGTCAACGTCTTTCCCACTGAAACGATCATTAAGACAAGGGTGTCCATTATCACCCTTTGCATTTGGCTTAGCAATTACACCCATTGTACGGTGGATGCAAGAACAGGTGCGGGGTGTGGAAGTCTACACAAAATCGTTTAGAACATTCGCGTATGCAGATGACGTAACTGTTCTGATAAATGATGACAACGACTTGCAGAAGTTACAGGCTATCTTAAAAACAACGCAAGAATTAACAGGGTTAAAAGTAAACGATAAAAAATCCAAAATTTTGCAGCTAGAAAAAACCCAATAAACTGCTATCAAGATTCACCTTATGATATTGCGAATGAAGTGATGATCTTGGGGATAGTGTTTTGTTCAACGATACAAGAAATAAAAAATAGAACATATAGTGTGGTGATATCAAGATTAAGACATGCAGTGTTTTGTGATAAGCGAAGGAATATATCCATAATCTCTAGAGTGACTTATAGCAACGTGTTTCTTCTTTCAAAAGTATGGTATGTTTCTCAAGTATTACCACTACCACCAGCAAGTGCAGCAGAAATACGACGGCTGGTCACACAGTTCATATGGCAGTCCCATGTACTTAGAGTGGCCTATACCACTTTGTGTTTACCATTAAGAGCAGGTGGACTAAATCTAATGAATATTGAAATACAAGCACAGGCTCTCCTCAATCATAGAAATATTCAACTAGCGCTAAAAGATACGCCGAACTTCACCGGATATATACTCCATGCCTACTTAAGAGACATCGAACTTACAGCACCTGTATTACTGCCAAAATTTGACAGTGATACAAGTTATTTCCGATCAACGGTATTAGAATTTGTGTATCTTTTGATAACTAGTCCACAAATACAGACTGAAGCAATTACAGTCCAATTATTGTATCGTCAACAGTGTGACAGGCTCAAGGTCAAACCCAGAATAGTGAACCAGCAACCTAATATTAACTGGTCGAATGTATGGCGCAACTTAACAGCAAAACATATTCCAGCCTCCGTGCGCTCGATATGGTACTTGGTGATTCATGATACAATATTAACTAAAGAAAGAGCATATCGGATCAATCTAGAGGCAGAACCTAATTGCATAAGTTGTGATCAAGTAGATACCCTCAGACATAGATTAACAACTTGTACTAAAATATCAGACAATTGAAATTCCTCTGCCGCTGTCTCGGCAGTATATGTAGGAAACCTCCTGCATATTTTACAGTGGAACTTCTCCTCTTCCCAGATTTTATGCTTTTCCCTTTAAGAAAATTACAAGCAATACAGTGGCTATTAGCACACTACATCTATTATGCCTGTACACCAAAAGGCATCATGTGTAAACAAACATTGTGCGAATACTTTCAATCAGTTTACTTACAAATTGAGGCCGATGCCATTACATATTTATATGCAAACTATTTAAGGAATGTATTATTTATAGGAGTCCTCCTCCGTAGTCTAGCGGGTTAAGGCGTTCACTCGTCTTGAGATCGTTCGCTGCGAGAAGCCGTAGGTTCGAATCCGGCTATGGTCGGAATTTATTCGGCCTACGTATAGGGCCGGTGGCAACCCACCATCGTGAGGAAATTGTGGAGCTCCGAGTGAGTGAGCGTAACCCGGTAGAGAAGACCTACAACAACGGCTGGGGGTTCGTCGGGCTGATCACCCGTCACCCCAATACTGGTCTAAGATCTCCACGCGATAATAGGTGACGGAGGAACAGTGTGGGAGGGAGACCAGCAGTCGGTAGGTAAGCCAAGGCCCTTCAAAGGGCTGTAGCGCTGTGGGTTATGTTATTATTTATAGGAATGTAAAACATGGAAAGTTAGGTAAAAATGCAAGCAAAAAATAGAGGTATTTATGCAAGATTGTAGATTGTAAACAAAAAATAGATGTAACTCTGTAATTGTTTGTGAAATAAAAAAAAACGTCGGTAACGCGTCTGACTACCATGCTAAAGGTCCCGGGTTCGATCCCCGGCCGGTTCAAATCCGGGAACTTTTCTAACGTTGGAAGCGGCCCCGGCGCCCACACAGCGTCGAATAACATGGGTACCTGGGGAAACCTGGGGGGTAAAGGCGGTCAGGGGCGTGGTGCTGATCACATCACCCCCACTCACGACCGGATCAAGAAAGTGTGGGGTGTTACCCCCACACCCCCTATACACCTTGATGGCGTTGTGCTAAGCACAGGGGAACACTTTACTTTACTTTTTATTTTATACGTACACATTTATCGATAAGAATAGTTATTACAAAATATATTTTATATTTAGTTTCATGTTTCGCAAGCTCTAGGGCTTTCTTATTTACAAGAATTATAATTTTAAAATTGTTGTAACCCAAAACAAGAAGGACGAAAATACTGGGAGAAAATGTCTGCTTAATACAAATAACACATATGTTAATATTAAGTTATCGGATAGGACATGGTGTATAATAATAAATATAATGCGCTTACTCACTTAATACATTTTTCTTTGTAATTTGGTGAGTTTCTCCGATTCCTACTCCCGCCGTTGAATTACACATACTCGTAAGTCACAGCAAGAGGAAACATAAAAGCGTAGTGTAAAAATCTAAATTTGTGTATTATAGACCCATGGCAGCTAGGGACGACCATAATTACGTCACGTTTAGTACTCTTTCTGCATAAACATACTATATTTAGCCCGTCTGAGCTACACTGCCGTTGCGCATTAGTACATTAGTTCTTAGGTTCAGGAGAATGTAATTCTCGGAAGCTTATGACTTGCTACATAATCTCAAAGGTTTGCTAAACTCATTTTTGTTATCGATTCACACGAGAAATTAATTTGTTGACTTCCATGTTAAAATCACAACTATACGCTGAGTTGTTGATGTTGAAGTTTCATATTAGTCTATTTTATAAATTTTGGACTACAAATAACATGAACATACCTAAAATTTATCACTTTTAATATTAGGTAAGCAAATTGAAAAATGTACGAGGGGAAGTCATTAAATAACAGGAACTTATTTCTAAACTCCATGGAGATTTATGCAAAACGAAAATTTGTGTTTCGGCACTCTAAAAGGTTCCTTAGCAACACGCCATAAAGGTGTCGTTACGATCGAGCGGTATGCGCCTACGTAGTAGGTCGTACAACATGACCGCTACACAGTTGACTTGCACCGTGGAAGAGCAACGAAGTGTTATTCGTTTTTCTGAGGTCAGAGGGAGTGAAACCTTCTGAAATCTACAGCAGAATGAAGGTTCAGTACGGAGACAATTGTTTAAGTCAGGGGAGAGTGTATGAGTGGGTGGAAAGATTTAAAGACGGAAGACGAAATGCCAATGATGAACATCGGAGTGGGAGGTCAGTTTGCCTGGCAACTGAGGCAGTGAAACAGCAGATGGAACCTCTGTGTGGTTTTTAATTTAACTGTGATGTTAAGGCTACCTTCTCTTTGATGTGTAATGTGATGTTAAATTGATTTATGGCTTCCTTTAAACTTAACAAAGCTTAGACGAACTGAGCATGAAACTTATACAGTTAAATATTATTTTTATAAACGACTCTCTCAGAAACTGTTCTAGGTCGGACTTATCTTCCAGATTTAAGAAAACCGGGAAAATATCCTATGGGCTCTTTGAAATAATGTAATCTTACATTCCTATAATAAACCAAACAGAAACACTTATTACTTCTGCTGAGTTGGAGATAATGGTATTTGCATTAGGAGAATCTAAGATGGCTGACTTCAATATGTCCAACATGTTGGTAACACACCAATACAAGTTTCCTCTCTTTTCAATATCATGTATCAAGACGGATATTTCTACACTTAAGGTGGATTACCCTGTATAATTATGTTATATATTTTGTAGTTTCAGTAAGCTACATGAAAGAGGGCCCCCTCACGATGCTCGGCTAGAAATCCTGTAACTTTCAGCGAGGGGAGCCTCGTGCGGTTGTAAAGGAAAAGAGATGCTGTTTGCTGTAAAGCCTCTCTTGTCCGGAACTTTTCAAGCCTGCACTTTTCAAACTTGCCGTAAAAAAAGTTCTGGTTATCTTTGGAATGAAGGGCTCTTAGCGGAGGCTAAATTTATTACATTGTGATCAATAATTAGTGAAAAAGGCAGAAGAAAAAAAAATGAAAATTGTCAAAATATTTGGCATACTGCACGCCCCTGTAGTGAATGAAAAAATGTATGTAGCAGTGGTACATTGCTACAATAATGCAAATTTTCGTTGAATACATACTGATACTTCTTGGTTAAAAAAAAATAATAAAAATGTGTTTCTCTAACAATTCTCCATATCTACCCATTGCAAAGTGCTCTTAGATCAACTTCACAAAATTTCTGTAGTTATGTACACATTAATTCGAATATAAATTGAGATAATTTTATGAGATGTAACTGACATAATACAACCTTGGTGACAATGAAGTTCGACCAGAAAGGAATACGTGATTAAATGCACAGAGGCATAGGCGGTGGAATCGATGACCCGCAGAAGTGACGCATGTGTGTATGAGGCGGCGTGTGAGCAGGCAAGAATCGTGATCCCAGCATGTTGCACCCAAGGTCACGTAAAGAACGAAAACGGGGAACTATACTCGTGACATTGAACTTCGACCAGGCACCAGATCCATACGGGAAATTCCAGATAATGGCGCATTCGACGGAAGCATGACGTCACGGACACGATAAGGTAGTCCGCCGTATATAAGCGCGTGCTGTGCACCGAGGAACCGCAGTGCATCATCACCATGGCCAGGGGCAAACCTATTGACAACACCGTGAGGAGAAGTGTGGTGGAGCTGCAACGGGATGGACTCAGTGAACGGGAAATAGGGCGCCAACTGAACTTACCCAAGTCAACCGTCCACTGCATCATCAAACACCACCAAAATACGGGTACTACAGAGCCAGGTAAGGCCCCCGGTCGAAAACGCCTGCTGAGCGTGCGTGACCTACGGATATTTAGGCGCTATATCCAGACCAACAATCATGTTTCTGTGGCCGAATTACGACTGTGGACTCCAGAATGCTTTCACATTGAAGTGTCAACCAGAACCATTCGCCGTTACCTACAGCGATGCGGTTTCCGAGTGTACAAGGCGAAACGTAAACCCTTCCTTTCCATGTTGAACAAAGGCAATCGACTACGGTGGGCACGAATGTACCGGGGATGGACATTTCGGCAGTGGAACAGGGTTTTGTGGACGGACGAATCCATTTTCAATGTTGTGTACGGGAAAATACGGAAAACAGTCATTTGTCGGTAGGAGGAACAGAATGAAGCAAAATGTTATGCACGTCGGGTACAGAAACCTGCGTCAGTGATGGTATGGGGATGCATGACGGCATCTGGGGTTGGCCCACTACACGTCTGTGAGGGCATTGTGAATGCACACGCCTATACACGCATACTGGTGCGGCATCTTCCCACAGTGCGAAGGCACCTGTACCACAGGCGGCGTCTCATCTTTCAACACGACAATGCCAAGCCTCATACAGAGCGGCTGACAAGAGAATGGTTGACTCGCCATCACGTGCGAACTCTGCCATGGCCACCATCGAGTCCCGACCTCTCGCCCATTGAGAATGTGTGGCGTGTTCTTAAGCGACGCGTGCAACAGAGGGGACCCACAACAGTGGCTGCTCTTATCGCCTGCCTGCAGGAGGAATGGCACCGCATCGATGTGGAATACCTTGAACGACTCGTCCGCAGCATGCCCCGACGCATTGCTACAGTTATTCGCCGACGGGACGGCGTCACACCATGGTAAACAGGATCCCCTCTAACAGTGGGCGAACTTCAATGTCACGTGTAGATGGACGAAAATGTTTTATTTTGTGTGGACACCATACATTGCTGCGTTGCAGTGGAAATTTATGTTTTCCTTTGTTCCATGTAGCCTGCTGAATAAAATATGTTCAGCATATGCATGTATTCTCCTTCTTTCACAACGCACTCCTATATTTGTGACTGGTCGAACTTCATTGTCACTAAGATTGTACCAACAATCTTCTCATCGTAAGGAAACTTTTACTAAAGTATCTTTATTGCATATCGGTTAGAGACATACTTTATAGATCTGGATACGATTGTAGGGATTTGTGGAACAAAATAAATTTTAAATAAATTTACCAAGCTGTATGGAGTCACTAACCATATTTGTCATTTTAAAATGTTTACAAATTTATCAAAGCTTATTATATGAAAATTATATTTTGTCATAATTAATCCTTATGGTTTTAAGTATATATTGGATCTTGCGTGAACCCATGTAAGTTGACGTCAGTTAATAAAAATGTTAAATACAAACCATTATACGGAAACATTTGCACCGAAAGTCGAAATCATTAGAGTGGTCTATTTCCTTTCTGAAACAAACACAAAGTTGAATTTTGTAAACCAGTGCACACCAAATTGTTTCAAAATGGATACACATAAATATTGGAGGAGGACTCGTTTAATAAAAAATAAATGAAATGAAACTCCAACAAGATAAAATTATTTAGGAGAGTAATAAACAGGGAAAAGTAAATGTATAAACTAATTGTGCGACTCTCATTCAATATAACTCAAACACATACGTATGTTGCAATAGTGAACTGAAGATACCGTTAACGTCTACTCATTATTATTAACGTCACATACAGCCCCACTGTATTCCATTTTTCTGGTATTCACAGGAACAAGTACTGCATTAATTATACTTGCATTTTTCATTCCAATTAGTGTGATACCATGCTTAATTACGCCGGAAAAAACACTTGTGAGCCTAGCTGTACATATGATGCAACAACTTTCTCAGAATTTAAATGATCCCATATGGAGTATATATAGATTTCCACAACAGTAATGTGTACAGTACGCTGCAGCAACAAGTGCATCATGAACACGTTTTCGGTAAGTCTGCCATTCTGTAATGTAACACATAAATAGCGAAATCTAAAAAAACAGCCTATTCTGAAACAGGTTGCAAGAGCTGAAGGGGTACATCCAATTTCTTCTATATAAGAAAATAATTCCATAAATAATGAAATCTATTGGATATATATTATCTTTATTTAATATATGAAGCTGATCCGTCAGCATTTTCGTGGAGTGCTTAGCACAACGCACTTAAACAAAATAGATCCCAGATATATATTCCTCCCAAGGCATGAAATTGTAATTGTGCTTGTTCCATTAACTATTCTATTATTAGATATTCATTCATTTAATTATCATGATGACCTAAAAGTACCTAAATCACAGGGACTAAAATAAGAATCATTCTTTCTAACTAATAGATATATAGCTCTATATATATAGAAAAATAAATAACTAATATAATTAATATTTGGAACTTCTATTTCAGGCTCTTTTGGCATTCACCGCTCTCGTAGCGGTTGCAGCTGGTGGTGCTGTAGGCGGTTATGGTGCATTGGGCTACGGCTACGGCCCTGTTGCTGCTGTTGCTCCAGTGGCTCATGTAGCTGCTGTTGCTCCTGTCGCCGCTGCTGTGGATTACTACGTAAGTTTGTTCACATTCACTTTCTGAAAGATCTATTGATTTTATTGCAATTCTCAATTTGAAAACACCTAAATTTTATACATGATATTACATAAGTTTATATATTTTCCAGGCGTACCCCAGATACGCCTTCGGTTACGGAGTGGCCGATGCTCTGACTGGAGACCACAAGAGCCAGTCTGAAGTTCGTGATGGAGGTTTGGTGAAAGGCCAATACAGCGTGGCTGAACCAGATGGCACTTTGAGAGTTGTGAACTACGCTGCTGATCCAGTCAACGGATTCAACGCTGTGGTGAGCAAGCTTGGACACAGTGCTCACCCTGGACCTCTCGCTGCTGTTGGTCACGTTGGACTCGCAGGAAAATTGTATGGCTAAAACATACCAAGTAGTCATATTTTTGTACTGAATCTCTTGTTTCCTGTAAGGTTTTGTTAGACTTGTTTGTAACATTGTCTTGAAAATAAAATACTTGTATTACAACATTTTTTTTATTTGGATGTTCGTTCATGACAAATTTAAATGTAATAAATTTCAATTGAATCTTCTAATCTTCTAAAATATAGCATATTGTGAATTTTAGAATTGGGATGCAAAAATCCAGTGGTATTCTGTCAATGTTGGATTAGCTGGAAAACTTCATGGTTATTAAATACTACGATCGTTGCAACTTCGTTAAAAGTCGCTTTCTGAAGCGTTTGAATGAAAGTAAACTTATTTGAAAATAAATTTACTTTTTATGAATACATTTATTTATTTACACATTCCTATTTGAAATATTTCCTTTCAGGTTGTTTATTTGTTTCTGAAATCAAGATGTGTGTATATGAATCTGTGTGTATTAAAATGCCCTGAGGAAACCAAAGAACAGATGAAACTTACATCTTGAAATACGCATGGAGAACAATAATATGACCACCAGAACCACTCTGAAGTTCGTGATGGAGGTCTGTTGAAAGGCCAATACAACGCGGCTGAACCAGATAGCAAACGAAGCTATTAATCGTAGACAATATTCAAAAGTACGTTTTGTAATTTTTGGGTTATCAGATTGAGGCACACGTTGCAAATCGTTGTCATAATCCATTACAAAAATATAACTGTGCATTAATCATTCGATGAGTAAGTTGATCAGTAAAACGTTTCTCCCAAATACGTGAAACGCAAAGAAATTGCATGTAGGTCATGCACTTCCTTGAGAGAAAGGAAGCAGTGTGTTATTTCTAGATGACTTTCCTCGTAGTGCAGTTTACCGTTTGCCGTGTGTCTCTGAAGGACACAATCACAGAACACCATCAAGGAATGAAAAAATGTCTGTCCACATAAAGAATTATGAGATATCTCAAAGGTAGCACACCAAAATCTGTATTGTCTCGTTATTTTTCTTGGAGTGAATATCATAGGGAATTAATTCATGTATGCTTCAATAATTTTAAGTGCCTCAGGTAGCGCAGTTCCACAAACTTTTATTTTCCAGTTGGATTGTTTTCATCCCCTTTGTAGTCTTCAAGTGAGGCTTTAAATGGACACAGAATTTCTTGATTGTATTGTTACCCCGGGCGGATGTATTCCATGCCATCTCCTTTGAACCCCGGGTATTACACCCTTATATTTCTTTCTCCTGGAGACACACCACACGCATTACTCTTGCGTCTGGGTTTGTGGCATTTCAGATGTCTTGGAATATACACATCGAAGAAAATTTTCTACCGCTGCATATACACCGTGTAACAAAAGAATCACACGTGGAACTGCATTGATTTTGCGAATTTTATGTACAGCTGTACGTTCTGTGCAAACTTTTTATCGATGAAACTTGGTGAGTATAAAACTTGTGTTCCTTTATTTATTTTACTTACAACCATGTGTCTCAATCCGGACCCGTCAATATTCGAGACCATGATTTTACACTCACCTAAAGTATGATTGTTTTCGTATCAAAATTATGAATTCTTTATCATCAAATACAGGGTAGTCAAGTCCATTCCAAAATCTGTGGCTGTCACGAGGGAGACCTAGGTTCGATTTCTTGGGTGGTTGGTTTCTAGTTGGAATCATTCCAACAATGTCCATGCAAGGAGCAAAACTGGGGTTTTCCCAGCCCCTAAAGGAGATTTCACACCGAAGCGAGAGGCGACACGTGTCGCTTGAGGATTTCACCAATCAAACGAAGGCTTATGCGGCCTGTCATGCCGCTAAGGTGTGCAATGTTGTAGTTGATTGGCTGGTTCCCAAATGACGCTTGTCGCTTGTCGCTTTGGTGTGAATTCTCCCCAATAAATGGTTACCCGGAGGAAACACTGAGGGTTAAAGGCGGAGTGTGGCCGGAGTGTGGTCTTGATCATATCATATCCACAAACAGCCGAGATTATACATGTGTGAGGAACTGTTTCCAGATTCTCCCCATATGTCTTGCGATGTGTATTGGATTGTTTTGCCATTAGTTATACCCTCCAAAAAATGTTCTAAAGTTCCCTTCAACAATGCCAATGATGTTTTCTGGAGACACTACTCAAGCGAAAAAACACAAATTAAATAGCATAGAACAAAGCAAACAATAACTTTAATTGGGAGCTCCTATGTGAATTTGACGACTATTTCACAGATATTTCATTTAAATGCTTTAACGATTTTAACTATTTAAGAAACAGAGTAGTAGAAATAGCGGAGAGAGAAGAAAAGTACCAATCAGAGAAATATATAATATAAGTCAGGTAAGTACTATAAATATGAAGATAGATGAAATAAATTAAATCATAAATAAATGAATACAAAGACAAGCGAATCAAAAAGATCCCGAATAAACGGGAAACCAAGTAGATCAAATCCAATAACTGTTACTGAATACTACAAGATGACATATCAAAGAATGAAAAAGATAGGACATAGCAACGAGGAAGACAAGAGAGTGAAAGGGGTTACTTATTGCTTATAAGTGTTGTTGTAATATATGTTGTTTAAATTAACATTCGAAAGTGAGTGCAAATGCAATATATCTAAAAATCAACACTTGTGAAGTAATAAATAATAAGTAAATAAAACAAGAACATGTGACACACACACACACACAAGTACATGGGGAGAGAGATTGATTGATTAATTTGTCTTACTTAGCTTTTTGTGCCATTTTTGGCTAATTTGCGAAGATGGGGATTAGTGATGATATGATGAAATTAGTGAGTGGACTCTCACAAACATCCATGCCCAGGTCGGGGTTCGAACCCGGGACCCCTGACGTCGATGGTGAGAGAGAGAGTGCGAGGGAGGGAGAGAGAGACAGAGAACGAGGGAGATTAGATAGAGAGAGAGAGAGAGAGAGAGAGAGAACAAAAGCAAGAGAGAGAGAGGGGGTAGGGGGAGAGAAACGTGGAAAGGCTTTAACTACTAACTTCCTTGGTGTATCCATTTCACGCTTTACTTTCTGGCATATAACAGTGCGACGTAGTACACACATACTCACCAAACACTTACAATTATAATTACTTATGTAGTACACGCTCTGAAACACTGATTTCGACGTTAATCCTTGCATGGTACGGAACTCAGTAATTTTTAAAATGTTAATTACGTTTTGTAGTAGTCAGGGGTAAAGCCAGTTGAGTTGCTTGCTGGTTTCTCTATCTATTTCAATTGTATTCACACTTAATCTAAAAACATTCATGAATTCTATAAGTGCAACGGAATCATTTACACTCTAGATTTTCTTATTTATATGCTAAGTCATGCAACAGAACATGATTTCTTTAATGAAAGTAATTGGGTAAAAAGATAGTCTAGGAGTATAATTAATTATCCCCCTATTAATTAATATACTACGACTACCTTATCGCTCATAAGTAATATTTACTAAACAAATATGCCAGAAGAACAAAGACCATGTGCTACTATTAAAGTAAGTCCACCATTCATGCCCCACGCTCCTATAGTTATAATTCCTATTAAAACAAGACCTATATGTGCTACAGATGAATACGAAACAAGGCCTTTAAATCAATTTGGCGCATACAAACAAGACTAATTATTCAAATACCAACAACTCTAATACCAAATCAAAAAATATTATATTTAATGGCTAATCCCTCGATACAAGAAATAATTCGCAAAATACCATACCCACCAAGCTTTAATAAAACTCTTTTTATAATATTTTTTCTTGTCAACGTATTCTCGTTAGAACGTCTGGTATATGCTCATGTAGGCTAAGGGTTAAAGTGAGATTCGAACCACAGTACAAATGGCCTCTTCTCGGGACTCCTTAATTACTAGACGGCAGTTATTGAGGAGACATATCAATCATAAAGATTGATTGATTGATTTGGTGTTTTAAATCCACTTTATGCACAGTAAGGCTAATCGGGACTGGACCTACAGTTTAAAGTAGAATCCGAACCACTATGTGCTTCCACCGTTATCAATCATAAAGTTGTAGATATTTAACTCACTGTCAGACAAAGGTTGAGATTATAGGATGAAATTAAGATACATGTTATGTTATTAGTATTTAAAATATCTCAAGAATTTGAATCTGATCATTTGTACTTTCTTCAACCACGGTCTGCCATGAGATGCATACTCTAATGCTGAGTGATGCATGCAGATTCTTGCATAACGTATTAATTGAGAAATTATACATTTGGTGGAAGTGCTGCTTGTGGAATTGTAAATTCCAGAATGACTTTCGCTGATCTTCCATAATATAAAAAGACTAACGATCATGGTCTTGTTAGAGTTGGCAGCAACAAGCACACCATGAACTCGTTTTCAGTGAGTAGTCGCCTCTACATTACTGTATTCTCATTTCATTTCTCAACATCCATATCACAGTTATTTAAGAAGAGCACATTACTTTATGCTAACAATAATTCATGCAACGTTCTATGTTGAAAATATCCAGTGTTACGTTATAAAAGTAATGCTCTTCAAAACTAAATATTTCTGTAATGTACGAGTATTTGCAGTTACTCGTATAGAGATGAAAACTTGGAAACTTTTAGTTTTAAATTCATTCATCATAGATTTCCACTACACTTTGTTCTAAAATTCTGATTAACGGCTCTTCGGTTTGCATGTGCAGACTGCTAGGAATGTGCATGTGCGTGTTTACAGATATCTAAAATAGTTTTAAATACACTGAAGAGTTAATTAGATATAGCTATAAAATCAACCATCAATAACTACAGGATGGATACTTGTATTCTGACGTATATTTTCAAATAGTGACAATATATTTACAAATATACAACATAACCCAATAGTGAAGGAAGAAAGAAAATTCCCGTGGAAGGTCTGAAGTTAACACAAATATCAAAACAGGGTTAACAAGCGGTTACAATATATAGCTAAATGAATGAACCATATAGTTAGAATATTATTTCAATTTACAAGCACTAGACTGAATCAAACTAAATTATAGTATTCATGGATATATTTACTTCTTACGTATTTTGAGGACATCAGAATGACTGGCTCTGACGAGGAAAGCGTGACATATCTGGTTCTCTTGGATGAGTTTATGTATACTGCTGTACTATATAAAAAATCACCCGTTCACTTAGAGGTTCGTATTCAACTTGAGACTTTATATACAAACACGACGTCTCTATATGATCAAACACTAACTTTAAGAAAAAAATGAATTTAATACAAGTAAGATAGATAGTGCAAGAACAATAGAATAAGCTGTATAGAACAGAAACAAAATGGAAAAGAGACTAATGTTACATGCACTGTGGAGATAAGAGTTTCGGGCAAGTTATTGTGTAATTTACCCGTAATTATAGAAAAACAATAGAACAATCTGATTATATAACCTTAAAGAAAAATGGGAGTGGAAGACGTTAAGAATGGGGTGATTGGAAAATAACGTTATAAAGCTTCTTAGTAAATTAGTTACAGAAAAATGCATATTCAGTTGTAATATAAAAGAATTAGATATAATCTATGATTTTCCCACATATTTATAACGATTTGATGTACTAACACAAGAAAATCCATTGTAATATAACAGTACAAGAGATAGAAAACCATAATATTTTGGGATTGAAAAACAATAGATATACATATTTACGAACGTAAATTTAGAATGAAGGGGTATATGAGTCATTAGAAGTACAAATTGCCTATATCTGGAGTGTCTTATATGTATCATTTATGGTATTTCAGGCTATCTTGGCATTCTCCGCTCTCGTAGCGGTTGCAGCTGGTGGTGCTGTAGGCGGTTATGGTGCATTGGGCTATGGCTATGGCCCTGTTGCTGCTGTTGTTCCAGTGGCTCATGTAGCTGCTGTTGCTCCTGTCGCCGCTGCTGTTGATTACTACGTAAGTTTGTTCATATTTACACTTTCTGAAAGATCTATTGATTTTATTGTAACTCTCAATTTGAAAACATCTAAATTCTATTCATGATATCACATAAGTTTATATATTTTCCAGGCCTACCCCAGATACGCCTTCGGTTACGGAGTGGCCGACGCTCTGACTGGAGACCACAAGAGCCAGTCTGAAGTTCGTGATGGAGGTTTGCTGAAAGGCCAATACAGCGTGGCTGAACCAGATGGCACTTTGAGAGTTGTGAACTACGCTGCTGATCCAGTCAACGGATTCAACGCTGTGGTGAGCAAGCTTGGACAGAGTACTCACCCTGGACCTGTCGCTGCTGTTGGTCATGTTGGATTGGCTGGAAAACTTTACGGTTAATGGAAACTACGATCACGGTAACCTTGCTAAAAACCGCCTTCTAAAGTGTTTGAATCAAATGAGACTGATTTGAAAGTAAATATATATTTTTTTATAAATATAGCATTCATTTATCAACATATTGCCATTTGAATATGATATTTCTAGTTGTCTTTTTGTTTCTGAAATCAAAGTGTGTGTTTATAAATCTACATTCATTAATATGTATTGAAGAAACAAAACATCAGATGAAACTTGAAGTTGAAAACTTATGTGGAACAAGAATATAATAATTACTACGAAATTAAACAATTTCGTTATGTTTCCGTATTTCCCGATTTTGTTTTGAAGGAAACTTAACAATATCCAACTTGTTAATTTACTGTGAGAAGTTGGTTTGGAATATTGAAAACATAGTTAAAGATTAAAAAAGAAAAATAATATATTAGTTGAGTTTGAAATTCTTGGAAAACATCTTAATACGATAAGAGTATGTCTCAACCAAACAAAAGGAAAAATTTAAAGTTCACCATGTTATTAAATGGAGAAAGAGATGAGGTGAGGTTTTACTTCTTCAGGGGAGGTTTTATGAGAGTGTGTGTGAACTGACAGACTTTACGCGAGTAAGCGGTTCATAAACTGTCTCTGATGATAAAATTTCATGAAAAATGTATTAAAATGCCCTCTCTCGTCTCCAACAGAATTATTCACAATTTCTGTAGGCACACGAGGTTTCTGCATTTTAAAATTTAATAACGAGTATAACTTTTTTGGTTCAGCAACAAACTGTGCAGTTTTGTTATTTACATATTCAGTACACCTTCTCTTGAGTAAATATTTTGAATGTCTCCGAATGTCACAAAACGTTTTGTGGGTATGTGCTCTAGCCTGCGTTTTGTTTTTGAAAGTAGGGATATGTTCCTTGTCCAACCAAATCGGATATTCTGCAGAACGTGCTTTGTTGGTAGGCACAAAGTTCTTTATTATAACATGCAGGGCGTCCAGAAAAATATCCACGGTGCTTAGGAGTACGTAGCCATTTAAGCTAAAAATGCTGTCTAACTCAGGACACGAACATAGGTCTCTGTCACACCTTGATAATAACTTATAGTCTGAACTACCCAACCAGCTCTTGGCTTTGCCTGATTTGTAGTTTTCACTGTTTTACCTATGTGGAATTGTCTCTGACAGTGATGCCGCAACAGGATTTCTGTCTTTTGCGTCTTTTGTCGTCCTGGCTTATTGGCTAGTGAACGTCGAACCCTCCAAATCTTACTTATTCTACGCTCCTGCACCTAATCCGCAAACTTAGGTTCGTCTCCTGAAGACGGAGACAGAATCAGTTTCCGAAACGTGGTATTTCAATCTGAATTGATAACCACTGAGCCACCGAGGCCATTTTTTTTCCCTGCAAGGATGGAAGATTAAGAATTTCGAAGCGAGCATAACCTGACGATAGCATAATGGCGCCTGGAGGGGCGAACCACAGTTGTGCAGGAGTGCAGGAGTACAGGAGTGCAGTAAAACAGTGTTGTCGGTTGTGCCTATTCTATAGGAACCACGTTAGATTAAAAATGGGAATTGAGAGTCTTATATAATTAGAGAATGGTGGCTATTCTCGAATAGCCGATTTCAAGAGGATTAACTGATTGATTGATTTGGTTTATTTTATTTCGCATTTCTGCCACTTTTAGCTAAACGCGAAAATAAGTATGACTGATGATATTACGAAATTGGTGAAGGGACACACAAAGAACACCCATTCCTAGGCCAGGATTCGAATCCGGGACACCTGACGTAGTAGCGCGATGTGGTGACCACTCCGCCGCGGAGACCTGCGATATGAAAGGAGTTGCGCAATAAATTGTATACTAATATCTGCTTTGACTTATTTTGTTTTGAACGTATGCTAGTTCCTATTTCTTTTTCATTTAAACCTTGTTGTGAGCGTACGTTAGTTACTATTTTTGTTCATTTCAGCTTTCGGAATCCTTCAAAACATTCCTATTATCTAAATAATCTCGCATAAGATTAAAAAATCCGTATGATTTTGGGAGTAGAGTGGAAGGTGCGAAAATTTTTTGATATTTTTGATTGATAATAATTGCTTTATCACCATTCAAATCAAAATGAATGCTTACTTTAAAACACAATATCTGCGTCATCATCTTGACAAAATAACTCAAAGGAAGAGTGTATAGTGTAATGTGGGTTCAAAGTAACCTATTATGTGAGAATAAAAGTTTAGGCAAGCTGCTGTATCAAGCAAAGTAAAAGTTAAATAATGTCGTGTCGGTTTATGCTATGATGATAATATTATTCCCAATTTACAGTTATCAATCTTACTAGTTATTGGTATGCTAGTTATAATTACTAGATATAATTTTCTCTCCGTTGGAAAATTTCAGGGACTTGGGTGAAAGATAATTTCATCCAAGTCAGAAACTCATTGCACAATTTGTTCACATAAAGGAGCATACTCGTTTGAGGTGAAGTCCAGCGTCGGAGATCGAGAGGGGCGGTACACTCGAAGTAAATGTTCGAAAAACAGCACCATCAGCGTTACTTACTAGTAAAATTGTTCACAACACGCAGCAAATTTTCTGATTTGACAAGATAAAGGAAACGATTACAGGAAAGCTCTCAATTGTAAATATTATTGTAATACAGTGTCAAATTTTACAGTCGTAAAAATTTTTGAAAAATTCTTTGAAAAACTCAATATGCAATAAACTATGGCAAAAATGACTATCTCAATTCATTCACTTGCGGCACTTTATTTGGAGCCATTTGGAAGTGGATTATGGTTGCATTACCTCCTTCCCTTAGTATAATGTAACAGCCTGGTAGACATTTTAGATGTTCTCTACTTTGGCCTCGAAATCTCACCCAAATTTTCCACGGTTTCTTCCCAATAACCATAGCCTTTGTTTCGTTCGTATTTTTTTTTCATCCCGAATGCTTACAGTGAGCACTTAAGTTTTCATGGCCCTCTCGTCTTCTGCTAACAAAGTCATGTTGTCCGGAAATATTATACATTTAGTTCTTCCTCCTATTATTAGCCCACCCTATTCTGGAAACAGTTCTTTACTAATTCTTCTAAGCAGATATTTAATAATGTAGATGATAGGCAGCATCCTTGTCGTTATTTTCTCCCAAATTTATCCCTCAGTCATTCCTTCTACCAGGGCCACCGTTAGGGGTGTGCGACGCGTGCCACCGAACAGGGCCTCGCGCTTCTGAAATATTTATATAATATTATTGAATATTTTATTCCCATTCATTTTTTGTGCAAACATGATCGCTTTAGAATAAGATAGAAAAGAAAGGAAATCTATATTAGAAATAAAAATCAATTTAGATAAGCTTACGTAGTGTAGAAAAAAGAAAACAATTTTCAAACGCGGGCTGCAAGATGCATGCCTGCTGTGTCCGACGGAACGCAGTTGAATTTCTTGTTTGTGACCACAACCTACGACCGATTTCCTGCCATAAACTTATTGCCCGAGAGGGTACAGGAACTACAACTTGATTCCTTGTGAAGCTGAGGCCCGAAATTTTAGGGTACAAATGTTTGGACTCCCGCGTTTGGGTATTACGTTATGGTAAATTAAGAAATTGGCCGTGACAGGGAAACTTGTCCTGTGTCGATATTCCCTTTTGTGTGAAAAACATACTTAGCTAAAATCGAAATAAATATCTGGAGATACTTTTATTTTTATTCCTCTAAACCCTCCTAGAGAAGGGACGTTTACAGATTTCGCCAGATATTACCACTATGCGAGTGGGTCAACAAGTTTCAAGTCAAATAAATCATTATCATTTGAAGCAGTGGAGCATTCGGCTTCCATCTAAGTACGTATTTCATTTCCAGTTTACTTAAAAAAAATCGTCTAACATCGCCGATAAAAGTAGCAAGTGGCGAAAGAAGCTTCTGTCGTTTGAAATCAATCAAGACGTATTTGACACAAGAGCGCCCGCAGAGGGGGGCCAAGGGAGCATTTGTCCCTCCACACCGAGTGTGGAATGCTTTATGGGAATTTTGTGACAGGGGGTGACCACTGACCTCCCCTCTTTAGAAAGACTCCTGCGGGCGGCCTTGATTTGAGAACCATGTATTTTTTAAAACACTCACCACAGTCGTCACTTGTCAAAATTTGTCTTCGTTCTTCAAGCCGGTTCGACGTACACGTGTACGGACCCTCATAGTGCTTCTAGAGGTGGTTCGACGTACACGTATACGTCCCGTCTAGTAGTGACGAAATGATGCATATTCTGCCACCTGTTGTTTTCCCACATAAACGAAAACGCATGTAACTCAAGAGTAGACTACAATGTGCTGCCATCTATTGGTTTTCCTTCCAATTACATGAAATTATGTGCGATTG
Organism: Lepisma saccharinum; assembly: GCF_977018435.1. Classification (NCBI taxonomy): domain Eukaryota; kingdom Metazoa; phylum Arthropoda; class Insecta; order Zygentoma; family Lepismatidae; genus Lepisma; species Lepisma saccharinum. Next base: position 38,182,972 of record NC_139237.1, read on the forward strand.
CATCACTTCATTACGTAAAAAAAAGCAGCTTAGAAATGACATCGCACGAGCAGGTAAAGGGCATCGAAACGGACAAAATTTGTGCGTTTTTAGAGGAAAGTGACAGTGAAAGTTCAATTTCTTCATTTCTATCTACAAGTGAAAGTGAAGTAAACTATGCAGAACAGGAAGTAGATAGTGTCAGTGATAGTGAAAGCGAATTAGATGGCATTATATCCTCACCTGTTGCATCATCGAATGTAACCTAGAACTGGAAAGAAGTTGACGACTTTTTCAAAGCAAATAAACTTGCGTTTTGTGGATTGTGCAGTCCCCAAAAAGCAGTCAATAATGTTCTTGATCCCTTTCTGTTGTTTTTTTGACACAACACACAACGTTGGACTTCTAAACTAACAAGAACACAAGACAGAAGGAGTACTTTGTAAGCGCAACATGTAAGTTCTTATTTTTATTATTATTTTTGTTATTATAGTATAAATGTCATTATTTATACAATTTTGTGTAGTGTGAAGTTTCGTTTACAAGTCCTGAAAATTTCATTGTAATTGAGCAAATGGTTTTTAAGATATGTTCAATTTTGTGACATTACGAGAAAATTGTGGTTAAGTGATTTAAAATTACCGCCTCTCGCAGCGGCTGATGGGTATTTAACTCTCGGCTTGAAGGGTTAACGTGAATGAAGACTTTGATACACAAAAGGCGAGAGATTTTAAGTAAGTATATGAAAGGTAAACTCTACGATTTTTGTCTTTATTGTATTCTGCAAGATTTATAAATGAATTTCACCCTACAATACTTTCATAAACGATACGGAATATTCACATTTACAATACCAGTTTGTGAAGACTGCGTGACACACACACACACACACACACATTTATGTAGAAATTGCATGGATATGCACATATACAGGGTCGCCGAACTCCGTGGCGGAGTGGTTAGTAGAACGTGCTACAACACCAGGGCTCCCGGGTTCGAATCTCGGCTTGGGCATGGGTATTCTTTGTGAGTGTCACTTCATCAATTTAGTCTTGTCATTCATCCTCATCGTCGCTATTAGTCAAAAGTGGCAGGAAAGAGACGCTAAATAACAAGGTGACATTGTGGACCACAGACAAATTTTCACAGCTTGCAGAGGACGTCAATGCGAACAACTTTCCTTGATAACAGTTTGTTCCTTGACGTTTGATTTCGACTTCAGCACTCAAATATAGCATTTTTTTTATCCTGTATGCTTGTGTCCATGCATCACATTCATGGTTACTACGGTACTAGCATTTTTCCTGTCGAAACATGACAAAATCTTTAGTACGCTGCGAACTGGGAAGGATGGCCCTCAGGATATAAATATCTCTGAATGAAACTTAACAAGTGTTTTATGCAGCGTAACTTTGGGTCGAAAATGAATCTCAGGTTTCTAAATATACAAAAAGGTTTAACATTCCAAAACACATGTGTACATTTTAATAAACGTGGAGATTTGGCCCCAGCCCCTTGCTCACGCCAAGTTACGCCTATGCGAAAGGGACAATCTCAGGGGTTTCATCCTTCTGTTAGCATGATCCCGTTTCCATAGAATACTGACGTCTTTAGTATGCTATCTGACAGAAAAAATATCATCTACATATCACACAAGATCAGCGCCCAAACCGTGGAGGGTGAAATGCAGCGGGCATGCCTGAGCATTTCTCATAGTGCATTGTCTCAATGTTGATACGTATAATCATGTCCCCTTTCCCCTCAAACTTCTCCACCAAACTCGACCAAGAATTCTCGAGCTAGAAATTTCCACTTGGAAAACGACACAAGAGAAAATGTTTTTCGAGGGCTCATGGTGAGGATTGTTTCAGTGTTTTACAAGGAAAAAAAGTTTCACTTTTGAAAATATAAGGGCCTCGCGGGTATGGCTTGCACAGCAGAGCCTCGCGTTTCCTAACGGCGCCCCTGCCTTCTACTATTAGTTTAATTCATCACTTCATGAAAGAGATTGATTATGAATCCTCCACTCTTCCACAACTGCACCGATCTTATTCAATAACTACATAACTTGCATCAAACTCACTCCATGAAATGCTTTCTTCAGATCCACAAATACTATAAATAGTACTTAACATCTCTAGGCATCTTTCGCCATACAACTCGTGTAACTTCTTAAAAAGAAATTGGGTTTGTTTAGAAAAATAAATGATGTGTTCTTTGCCTGCGAGCATCCGAAATTTCCCACCGGAGGGAAAATTCCCTCTCTTCAAAATATTCAGCGAAATGGGATACGGCGAAACGGTAATTCCTCTTTCACCGAAAATATTACTCAGAAGGGAAATGTTCAACAGGTATAATAATGCGCCCCTGGCCATTCGGCGAAACGGGAATACATGCCATTAAACATGGGAGTTGAGGGTGTCTCATATGATTGGAAAGTACTTGATACCCTCTGATAGCCGGTTTGAAGAGGTGTTACACACCATAAATTGTATACTTATATCCACTTTGACAAATTTTGTTGCAAACGTGTTTTGAAAGCATTCCTCTTATCTAAATAAACTTGCTCTAAGACTCAAAAACTCGTATGCTTTGGGAAATAGAATGGAAGGCGCTAAACTTTTCTGATATTTTTGAACGATAATAATATCATTACCACCATTCAAATCAAGATAATTGTTTCATTAAAACACAATATCCGTGTTATTTCTCATCTTGTCAAAATAACTCAAAGGAAGAAATGTATGTAGTGCCGAGTGTAATATTGGTAAATAATAATAATAACCCCACAGCTCTACAGCCCATGGCGGGCCTTGGCTTACCTACCGACTGCTGGTCTCCCTCCCACACTGTTCCGCCGTCACCTGTTATAGCGTGGAGGTCTCAGATCAGTGTTGGGGGTGACGGGTGATCAGCCCGACGAACCCCCAGCCGTTATTGTAGGTCTTCTTGACCAGGTTACGCTCACTCACTCGGAGCTTCCCAATTTCCTCACGATGGTGGGTTGCCACCGGCCCTATACGGAGGCCGAATAAATTCCGACCAGAGCCGGATTCGAACCTACGCCGTCCCGCAGCGAAAGATCTCAAGACGAGTGAGAATATATGAGAATGTTAATTTTAGCTATTGTATCTAGCAAAGTAAATGGAAAATAATAATGGGGGAATTATGCTATATTAAGGATACTATTCTACATTTTCAGTTATTCATCTTTCTAGTTATTGTTTTGCACATAATATTCAGAAGGGTGCAGAAGTGTTAAAATTTCTAATTACGTTTGTATCGCAATGTTCCTTTTTAGAAATTTTTGTATGAAAGTAAATTTTTTCTGTTATTACTAGACCTTGGATTTCAGGTTTTTAACGTATTTTTTTCTTTTACAGGTAAATAAGAAGTAAGAAATTACATAAGCGTTTCATTTTAAAAAACGCAGCAACTGATGAAGTTTTATAGTGCCTAAAATAACCGTTTTTGCTTGTTGGAACCTATTTTAGGTATATGTGTCTAAATGAAATCATTTTTAAGGTCCTTATACATATATTTCTTAAAGTTTTTACAGGATTTTTACATCACACAGAGGTCCTAAGATGATCCTCACGGACAAAAGACGAGGGGAGTTTGACTGTGGATATCATGAGTATATCATGAGGTATATATTTTTCTTTCACAGACAGTATGTAGTTGATATTTTATTTCACTCAAGGATTCCGTTTCCGCATTAAAGGAATTTCCGGAGATATTTTTTCATCACTGTTTCCTTCCATTAGGAAAGTCATGTGGTCTGCAGGATATTTCAACGTTAGTAGTAAAATTACATCTGATATTTGATTTAATTAGAAATTTTGTATGTCATTCGCACTCTTGGTGTCTAATACTGTTACACATCACCACATTATTCCAACACAATTACCATCTTATTTGTTGAAGGAAGTAATCGCGTTCCATTATTGTGTTTCAAAGTGCTTCGTTTAATGAGTTTCACTTTTCCTTTCCTTGAATGTGTAAACATTACTGAAGGGTATATAAAGTTCTCAGTTTCTACTGATCAGCACAGTTGGCAGCAACATTCACATCATGAACTCGTTTTCAGTAAGTAGTGAGTGCAGAGTAAATTAATATTTTCTTATTTCTTCAAAGGAACAACTTTCTTTCGGTTAGCATTAACAAGTCCTTCTAATGCTTTAGTTAAAGATTGGGTCAGAATGACTAATCCATGAACAATGACTAAAAACTAATGAAATCATGTGATTGCTTATTTTATCTGGAAGGTTATTACGATACCCATTCGCGCATATCCTCTTAAAACACATACATGTAATTTTTGACACATCATCTTCATTTTTGGGGTTCTGAAACAAATTTATGTGGACAAATTTATATATCCTTAATATAAATGGGTTCCGTGAGGGAAGTAGTTAGCCTAACGCGCTACCAGTTCAGAAGTACAAGTTTGATCGAAAAGGCATGGATATATCACTTACTTTGTTCCATCATCTATTGAATTTGTTCTTCATTCATAGTTATCGTCGCAATTATTTCCACAAGTAGACAATTGACAAAGACAAATAGAGATTTCCTTAGAATATTGAGCGATGACGTACTTAAAATATCAAAGTAAAGAACTTGAAATTGTGAAAACGTATGTATATAAAGAATTCAGGTAATAAAATTATTTTTGTAAATTTTACTATCTATTAATTGCTGACTGAATTTATTAAAATAAATTATATTGATGCAAATGATTGTTTCATATTCAAATAGGAAGTATTTCAACAATAATATTAACATTATTAGGTGAGAATAGCACAGATATATTTCAAATTTATTGTACATGTCTTGATTAATAATGTTGTTCTGAAATCTACTTTCAGGCTCTCTTGGCATTCTCCGCTCTCGTAACGGTTGCAGCTGGTGGTGCTGTAGGCGGTTATGGTGCATTGGGCTATGGCTACGGTCCTGTTGCTGCTGTTGCTCCAGTGGCTCATGTAGCTGCTGTTGCTCCTGTCGCCGCTGCTGTTGATTACTACGTAAGTGCCTTCATTTCTATACACTTTGAAACTTTTATTGTTTGCTAAGTACAATTCCATTTAACTGTCAATTTGATAACATCTCAATTCGATACATTTTATGACAAAAGGTAATATTTTCCAGGCTTACCCCAGATACGCCTTCGGTTACGGAGTGGCTGACGCTCTGACTGGAGACCACAAGAGCCAGTCTGAAGTTCGTGATGGAGGTTTGGTGAAAGGCCAATACAGCGTTGCTGAACCAGATGGCACTTTGAGAGTTGTGAACTACGCTGCTGATCCAATCAACGGATTTAACGCTGTGGTGAGCAAGCTGGGACAGAGTGCTCACCCTGGACCTATTGCTGCTGTTGGTCACGTTGGACTCGCAGGAAAACTTTATGGTTAATTAAATTCAAATAATTTATTACTTTGTACTCGTATGAATAAAATCTTTTTGACATATAATTACTTGAATATCTTCCTACCGCTCGCTCATGATATTTGTGAGAATATGCTTTTTAAGAACCAAATGTAAGAAGTTGTCATAAATACATAATGTATTATAAAAAACATGATTTCTTACCTTTAAAATCACACTTCCATCCTTCAGATGTCATGTAAAATGATAGAGGTCCCGCATATATCTACCAATTTCAAAGGTTGGAATTCCCTACGGTCCCGCTGTGGGGGTGAAACCCAGCATGCTAGGTAAGAGCACGAGGAATGCCATTTCTGTAGTAATGGAGCGTTGGAGCCCTGAACACCCTGCTTTTGTAGTAGAGGCGTATTTTAAAAGTAATGTATGGTATATTGTATGGCAGCTGCACAGCACAAACAACACTGCCTTCGATTTCTTTCTGTGGGGTTACCTCAAGAGCATACTTTTTGAACACGCATCACTAACTCAGAGACCCTGAAGAGAAGAATTAGTGAAAAAGTCCCACCAGTTCCACCTGCAATGCTTCTGTCTGTATATCTTTTTCACGTTTGGCGTTTGTTTCTTTCAAGTCCACTTCATTAACTGGACTTTCAGTTCATCATGCTATTAGAACCACTTTGAAACCCGGAACCACTTAATTATAATTGTATACAAGACGACAGCTTTACAACTACTCCATCGGGACGCCGAATTGCTTTTCGAAGAGTTAAGTTTAGCAGTCAGTCCCTCAACACACAATTGAAAAAAATCACAAGATCAACTGGAGGGTACTAGGACATTTCTCTTCGAATTTTATAAACTTAAAAATTTTGTTACATTTTAACAAAGTATTGTTGTTAGAATCAAACGTTACTTCAGAATTTATCCATTCATACTTCAGTCTACGTTCCCTGTCAAATGAGTAGGTTTTTTTTTTCTCTGCGGATTTTCAGGATTTATGATCTTGTGCCTTATGCTTCAAAGTACCGTAGTATTTTTTCATATATTGACTTATATCATTAAATTTCTCACCATCTATTCAGTCTGGTGCTTTTCGTTGCAGTCACTCCGTTTTGAGTAGCTAGCAAAAACAAATTTCCTCCAGGGAACACCGCCTTTACATAAGTAGCTTCAGTACCAAGCGAGGGAGATTGCGGACTACAAGGCAATTAGGGGCTATACCGGCGGGAGTATAAACTTCTGGCAGGGTCCCCCAAGCCGGACAGACCCTGGTGGAGCAGCCAAACGAAGAATGTTCTACAACTAAATAGCTGGACCAGGTTCTACCGGTATATCTGTGGTGAAAGCAACTGATCTAGGGGACGGAAATCCTCAAATCAAATAACCTGGCCCCAGGTTGGAGGTTGGGCGTAGGGCCAACTCTCCTACCCTCTAAAAATCGATTGTTACGGAACCGAATGAAAATAGTCGGATGGATACACAGCAACATAGACCTAGTCAAAGGAGAAAGTATAGAGGGTTAAAGATAACATCATGGAATGCATTGAGCTTGTACGACCTGGAGCCCTCGTAAGAATGAAAGAACAACTGAGAAAGTATAGGATCAATGTCGCTATTCTACAAGACATAAGATGGAAGGGTGTAAACATTATGAATTCTGGAAGCCACATAATATTTTATAGTGGAGGCAATAGCAACACCTTCGGGATGAGGAAATTAGACATGTTTATTGGATTTAAGGCCATCAACGAGAAACTCTGCAACTTAAAACTAAGAGCTGAGATCTTTAATATTACATTGATCTATGTCCATGCACCTACAGAGGAAGCTGAGGAAGAAGAAAAGAATCAGTTTCATGAAGAACTGCTGGGAACATATGGGGATATAAATGCCAAAATCGGAAAAGAAGAGGTTTTTAGACCGACAACCCTATTCCATCTCATGTGTTCATTGATGGAGCCGTCTCGCGTCACTACTTGCGCAGATATTTGATTTCGTTCGTTTGCTCTCGAGGTAACCGGGCCAGAGTATAGCGTGCAATGGAAACTCCAACAGAAGTATGTTCGAACCTGAAAAGTGACAAAGTATTAGTTTTATTATACTTAACTATAAAGGTTCTTGACAATCAAGCCCTGAAAAATAAAAATACATCGAAATATTTACACCCCCATACACACACATATATCTCGGGTGTCTGCAGTGACGCAGGAGCTGGGGGTACAGGGGCTTCAGTGTTCACTCTTTTGGAGACGGTACAATATTACCTAAACCCTTTAATCCGAATTGGATCCCTTGTACCCCTCAAGTATTTGACAGATGCAACAGGCTAGTATTGAAACAAATCGTAAAACATATGAATATTTCTTTATCTGAAATATTTTCCTACCATAGGCAACCTTTGGGCATGAGGCCATACTTTTGACTTCATTTCCTCAGTTATGTTTTTCGGTAGTTAACCCTGTCCACTTAAAATTACTGACTGTCCCTATGACTCCTATGCAGAAATAGTTCAAACTACCGTAAATCTATTATAGTATATAAATGTCGTATCAGTCTTAGTTGATCCATGATATTGGAAAATTTTAAAATGGTTGAAATTGAATGCAAAAAGATAAAAAAACAGATAGAAATTACTTTTAGGTACTGAGGCTGCAAGTTAATGTCACTTTGTTTGAGGATCAGGAAATCAGAGGAAAATTATCAAATTGTTAAATACTATGATTTTTTTATTCTTATAAAATAACAGTTAGCCAGTTCTGGCTAATCACGATGTTGCAGGTGAATGATTATTAAATTAAATTAATGGAAATACATTTATACCGTATGTCCAGGTCGGAATTCGAACTCGCAACCTTCGTTAGCGAAATCATGAGTGGACCACTAAACATGAACTTTCTAAATTTGAAAACTATGTATACGGTCTACCACACTCAATTTTAGCCAGATGGAACTGAATACTCTTCTACCCAATTACGACGACGTAGCTACTTTGCCCGGTAATGCAAAACGTTGCGATGGAAGTTGAGAAATCGTGGAACACGTTTACTTACACTTGGTTTCATGGAGCTGTAGGAAATGTTCCATGTACAATACTGAACAAAGTATTTTGGATACAATTTTTGAAAATGTTCACTTTACACATCTATAAATATGGTGCACTTTATTTTTAAACCTCAAACACAATAAATTATTAATATTGGAGGTATTTTTCGTTTTTTAAGGACGAAATATGTTGAAATTCTCGAGAATGGTCACAATTTGCATTTTATGCCAAATTCGCATTATTTCACGATTTCAAATGCATGAAACATGTGTTGAGAACATGCCAATAGATTAACACTTTTTGAAACAAGTAACATTTTTCGGTTTTATCGAGTTTGCGAAAAATCAAGGTCAATAATCATTGGGTATTTGTGAGCTTTTTACACAACCACATAATCCTTTTGAAAATTATACACATGATAGCATTTTGCATTCTCTCATTACATAACTAGAATTCAATATATTTTTTGTGCATAAATGAGTGCACTAAAAGATTTGTAACTTTAATAAGATAATATTTACATCAGTGGCGGCGATTGGGGACAAAATGCCAAAACTAGAGGAAGGGCAAATACAGTATATTTTCCTTTCCCCCTAATCGATTTACATACTTCTCTCATCCTGCACAATCAATAGTACTATTTTTAACTTGGAATCACGATAAGGCTAATTTGGAGGCTAGGTTTGTCACCTATTCTTTAAGAACCATGACGCGTCACTGAATTCATTAAGAAACCAATTTTCTTAAATTGCAAGATAATAAACCAACAGAAAGAAATACTATAATTGATTGGATTGAATTGATTAATTCTATTTATTTTACTTGTATGATGGAATTGATGAATTGATCAAAGGACACTCGCAAGGGAAACCCATGTCCAGGCGCTACGACGCTACTTGTCACGGGTTCGAATCCCTTCCCGGCATGGGTGTTTCTTGATTCCTCAATCCAATCGTATCAATTACCAGAAGCGATTGTCAATCTTAACAAGTTCCCGTTTGAAAGTGCAGACCAATAAAAATAACCAGAGCGTACAGCTTCAAATGAGTGTTTATTTGAATTTTTTTGTTCTTTTGCCTGACTTTTCTGTCTCTTGAAGCTACTTTCGACGATGAATATTACTGATAATTAGATGACATTGATGAAGGGACATACACAGAGGGAAGGGACACACACGTTTATGTCTGGGACCTACTACGGCGACATTCAAAATTTATCCATCGTCAACCAAGACGGTGTGAATAATTTTGTAACAAGTTGTGAATATTTGTGTTGAAAATATTTATTGTTATTATTAGGGCTGAGCCGATAGCGATGTATCGGCATCGGTGAGTATCGTTTGATTTTCTTTTGCCGATACCATCCTATTCCAAAGATTTTCAGTGGCTAGAAAGTGGGCAAAGGCAACACCTCGTCTTAACATTTGTCCTTTTCAAAAGTTCGTTCACCCTTCCTTGTGACAGATTGGAAGACCAGCACAGGAAGTTCCATAGATTTTCCTAGAAACACTGGATAAAACCCCACCCTCTTGGCAAGCATATGGCAAGATCAAAGTCATGGGTAAGTGAATGCTGAACCCACACGTGACTATGAAGGCATGTAACTGCTTACTTAACGCTGAGGGAAATAAACCATTCATTGCCAATTCTTGCTTGAAGCCGGTGGTGGTAAGATAGATGGATGTTTTTAACCCCCTGCCGCACTAATGCCGGTGTAACGGGGAATTTGGACTCCGTAGAAAAGTGACTGTACAGTCAATTTTCTACGCAGTCCAAATTCCCCGTTTTCGTGACGGGGAATCTGGACTCCCTAGAAAAATGACTGTACAGTCAATTTTCTACAGAGAAAAATGACTGCCCTTTTCAGTTCCCGTCAATTAAGCAGGGGGTAAAATATCCCCGTAGAAAAATGACTGCCTGTCAATTCCCACTTAAAAGAGGGGGTACAAATTCCCCGTAGAAAAGTGACTGCCCAATTAAATCATGCTTATATTAGGAGGGGGTACAATTTCCCCGTAGAAAAGTGACTGCCCCTTTAAATCCTGCTTATATTAGGAGGGGGTACAATTTCCCCGTAGAACAGTGACTGCCCTATTAAATCCTGCTAATATTAGAAGGGGGTACAATTTCCCCGGAGAAAAGTGACTGCCCCCTTATATCCTGCTTATATTAGGAGGTGCTATAAATTCCCCGTAGAAAAGTGACTGCCCCCTTAAATATTGCTTATATTAGGAGGGGGTACAATTTCCCCGTAGAAAAGTGACTGCCCCCTTATATCCTGCTTATATTAGGAGGGGGTACAATTTCCCCGTAGAAAAGTGACTGCCCTATTAAATCCTGCTAATATTAGAAGGGGGTACAATTTCCCCGGAGAAAAGTGACTGCCCCCTTATATCCTGCTTATATTAGGAGGGGGTACAAATTCCCCGTAGAAAAGTGACTGCCCCCTTAAATCCTGCTTATATTAGGAGGGGGTAAAATTTCCCCGTAGAAAAGTGACTGGCCCCTTAAATCCTGCTTACATTAGGAGGGGGTATAATTTCCCCGTAGAAAAGTGACTGCCCTATTAAATCCTCCTAATATTAGAAGGGGGTACAATTTCCCCGTAGGAAAGTGACTGCCCCCTTATATCCTGCTAATATTAGGAGGGGGTACAAATTCCCCGTAGAAAAGTGACTGCCCCCTTTATTCCTGCTTATATTAGGAGGGGGTATAATTTCCCCGTAGAAAAGTGACTGCCCTTTTATATCCTGCTAATATGAGAAGGGGGCCAATTTCCCCGTAGAAAAGTGACTGCCCTATTAAATCCTGCTTATATTAGTAGGGGGTATAGTTTCCCCGTAGAAAAGTGACTGCCCCCTTAAATCCTGCTTATATTAGGAGGGGGTATAATTTCCCCGTTGAAAAGTGACTGACCCTCTAAATCCTGCTTATACGAGGAGGGGGTATAATTTCCCCGTAGAAAAGTGACTGCCCCCTTAAATCCTGCTTATATTAGGAGGGGGTACAATTTCCCCGTAGAAAAGTGACTGCCCCTATAAATCCTGCTTATATTAGGAGGGGGTATAATTTCCCCGTAGAAAAGTGACTGCTCGTTATAATCCTGCTTATATTAGGAGGGGGTATAATTTCCCCGTAGAAAAGTGACTGCCCTATTAAATCCTGCTAATATGAGAAGGGGGTACAATTTCTCCGTAGAAAAGTGACTGCCCTATTAAATCCTGCTAATATTAGAAGGGGGTACAATTTCCCCGTAGAAAAGTGACTGCCCCCTTATATCCTGCTTATATTAGGAGGGGGTTCAAATTCCCCGTAGAAAAGTGACTGCCCCCTTTATTACTGCTTATATTAGGAGTGGGTATAATTTCCCCGTAGAAAAGTGACTGCCCCTTTAAATCCTGCTTATATTAGGAGGGGGTATAATTTCCCCGTAGAAAAGTGACTGCCCTATTAAATCCTGCTAATATGAGAAGGGGGTACAATTTCCCCTTAGAAAAGTGACTGCCCCCTTATATCCTGCTTATATTAGGAGGGGGTACAAATTCCCCGTAGAAAAGTGACTGCCCCTTAAATCCTGCTTATATTAGGAGGGGGTATAATTTCCCCGTAGAAAAGTGACTGCCCGTTAAAATCCTGCTTATATTAGGAGGGGGTACAATTTCCCCGTAGAAAAGTGACTGCCCTATTAAATCCTTCTAATATGAGAAGGGGGTACAATTTCCCCGTAGAAAAGTGACTGCCCTATTAAATCCTGATAATAAGAGAAGGGGGTACAATTTCCCCGTAGAAAAGTGACTGCCCCCTTATATCCTGCTTATATTAGGAGGCGGTACAAATTCCCCGTAGAAAAGTGACTGCCACCTTAAATCCTGCTTATATTAGGAGGGGTATAATTTCCCCGTAGAAAAGTAACTGCCCCTTTAAATCCTGCTTATATTAGGAGGGGGTATAATTTCCCCGTAGAAAGTGACTGCCCCTTTAAATCCTGCTTATATTAGTAGGGGGTATAATTTCCCCGTAGAAAAGTGACTGCCCCCTTAAATCCTGCTTGTATTAGGAGGGGGTATTATCACTTTTCTACGGGGAAATTGTACCCCCTTCTCATATTAGCAGGATTTAATAGGGCAGTCACTTTTCTACGGGGAAATTATACCCCCTCCTAATATAAGCAGGATTTAATAGGGCAGTCACTTTTCTACGGGGAAATTATACCCCCTCCTAATATAAGCAGGATTTAAGGGGGCAGTCACTTTTCTACGGGGAATTTGTACCCCATCCTAATATAAGCAGGATATAAGGGGGCAGTCACTTTTCTACGTGGAAATTGTACCCCCTTCTCATATTAGCAGGATTTAATAGGGCAGTCACTTTTCTACGGGGAAATTATACCCCCTCCTAATATAAGCAGGATTTAAAGGGGCAGTCACTTTTCTACGGGGAAATTATACCCCTCCTAATATAAGCAGGATTTAAGGGGGCAGTCACTTTTCTACGGGGAAATTGTACCCCCTCCTAATATAAGCAGGATATAAGGGGGCAGTCACTTTTCTACGGGGAAATTGTACCCCCTTCTCATATTAGCAGGATTTAATAGGGCAGTCACTTTTCTACGGGGAAATTGTACCCCCTTCTCATATTAGCAGGATTTAAAAGGGCAGTCACTTTTCTACGGGGAAATTATACCCCCTCCTAATATAAGCAGGATTTAAAGGGGCAGTCACTTTTGTACGGGGAAATTGTACCCCCTCCTAATATAAGCAGGGTTTAAGGGGCAGTCACTTTTCTACGGGGAATTTGTACCCCCTCCTAATATAAGCTGGATATAAGGGGCAGTCACTTTTCTACGGGGAAATTGTACCCCCTTGTCATATTAGCAGGATTTTTTAGGGCAGTCACTTTTCTACGGGGAAATTATACCCCCTCCTAATATAAGCAGGATTTAATAGGGCAGTCACTTTTCTACGGGGAAATTATACCCCCTCCTAATATAAGCAGGATTTAAGGGGGCAGTCACTTTTCTACGGGGAAATTGTGCCCCCTCCTATTATAAGCAGAATTTTATTGGGCAGTCACTTTTCTACGGGGAATTTGTACCCCCTCTTTAAGTGGGAATTGACATGCAGTCATTTTTCTACGGGGATATTTTACCCCCTGCTTAATTGACGGGAACTGAAAAGGGCAGTCATTTTTCTCTGTAGAAAATTGACTGTACAGTCATTTTTCTACGGAGTCCAAATTCCCCGTTACACCGGGTCAACTAGTTGCGGAGATCTTGGAAAAGAGGGATGAAGGTCATTGTGAAATTAGCTTTGTTTTATCTACGTTCAAGCGGGAAGGGGAATCAGCAATTTATATTTATCCTCTTCACTTCTGTCTTTCGTGTCACTGCCGGTATCGGCCAATGATGGCTATTTATTTCCACCGAAAGCCATCCTATGTGACGGAGTGGTTAGCACATCGCGCTACGACGCCAGGGTTCGAATAACGGGCTGGGCATGGATGTTTGGGAGTGTCCATTCATCAATTTCATCACATCATCACTCATCCCCATCTTCGCAAATATGCCAGAAGTGGCACAAAAAGCGAAGTAAAATAAAGCAAATCAGTCAATCAATAATTTCCGCCGAGATTAGATTGGGAACATACGGCTTTGAATGACGGTACTAAGAAAGATAAGCTAATTGGGACTGGACCTACATTTTAAAGTGGGACCCGAACCATTATGTGCCTCCACTGTGTATCGAACCCGCGATCTATTGATTACAAGGCGACGGCGACACCATCGGAGAGGCCCCTCTAAAAATTTATGTACACCAGTACTTACAATAATGTACATAAAATATTTATCAGGAACTTTACATTTCATCAAATGGACGTACCATTATTATTTTTGTTATTCATTAAATATTCGATTTTTTTACTTCTTTGACATAAATTTCCTTGACATAACTATTGTTTTTACACAAATTTTAGCGGTCTTAACTACACGTAAGCCAGATGATGAATATTTGCTGTTTTATCTCTGATTTCATAGCGTCTTTTTACTATTAATGTAATAACAATACTTTTTAGTCAAGATAGAAAGAACAAAATAATATTAACGTTGTCTTTCCTCCGTTTCTTAGTCTGTGGTTACAAACAACAATACTCCATACGCATCAGAGAAATTAAGTACTAATTAATTATTTTTCATATTATTGCAATTAATTATATTAACGTATTAAATATACACACTTTTGTTATTATTTTTCTGATACACTTGGATCGGACCTATTCCCCAAATTACATATTTCTAAATACGTTCCTAGTGATCTAGCCTTTGTTATTTTGTACTGGAATTATACAAGTATCGGTATCGGCATCGTTATCGGTGGGTATCGGTCATGGTATCGGTATCGGTATTGGCAAATGGTGGTATCGGCTCAGCTCTAGTTATTATTCAATATAAATGTGAATATCTTCTGATAATGTGGATATAATATCATGATTTTAACACATTATTCACTGTTTTGTAAATTAAATACATTGTTTTCAGTTCCTCGCTAAAGCAAAATGTTTTTCGTTCTGTAAGTTTTTGTTATAAGTGCACTTTAAGCACAGTAAGGATTATCGGGACTGAGTTTGCAGTTTAAAGTAAGATCCGAACCACTATGTACCTCAACCCTTAAATACAAGGCGTCCAATAGGTTTCGATATGTTAAAAAATAGTCTAATTATACATACATATTCAAAGAAAAGTATTTCATCTTTAAAGAACTTCCGGAATTTGCCAGGCATTTTTAATTCGACGTCATCATTATTTTTTTTCATTTAGAGTAGCATCCATGTTTCACAGGATTTAGTTAGAAAGAAATTCAAATGCAGACATTCCCTTTCTACATCGAAATTATGCATATCCTATAAAGATACAATACAACATGATTTACATATAATATATACGTATGTATGTCTCGTTTCCCATGTATTTACACCTCACTTCATAATTTCATTAGTATCTCATTAATTTGAGGAAGTATTCATGTTTCGTCATTAGACGTGATCAAGTTTCGTTTAACGAGTTTCACTTTAGCTCTCCTTGAATAAGTAAACATGCCTATGGGTATATAAAGCCTCGAGTTTCCTCCACTCATCACAGTAAGCAGCAACAAGCACATCATGAACTCGTTTTCAGTAAGTACACAGTATTTTAAATCAAAGTACAGCCTTTTTAACATATTAATAAATTATTATTATTTATGTTATTTAATACATTATAAAATACCAGGCTATTTTAAATAATTAAGCTTTCTACAAATCGGGTCATGAAGTATAGTAATTCTGTTTTCTTCTGAAACAAATCAGAATAACACAATAAAACCAACTCCAGATTTGAATATGACTTATCTAGGCTCCTTCTTAATCCGAAAATAGTTTCAAGTTCCATCTTTAATTTGCATTTATGAAAATAAATATACTACTTCTAAAATATCCATTTGTTAGCAATTTGATGCTCGAGTATTACGATTCGAATATAAACGTAATACAAATATTCATAAACAGTA